>NC_069677.1:67351894-68752320 GCF_023699985.2 Odocoileus virginianus
CCAACCACCCACCATCTTGGACTTAGGTGGTTTTAACCAGTTTATGTAATATCCTCAATGGCTGTCATTCTTTTAAAGCTGTGCCCTGCAGGGTGATGGCAGAGACCCAACTACTGTCAGAGCATAAGGAAGGGCACCCACTGGGCCTGAGAGGGGAAGAAGTTTCAAGAAGATTTTCCTGGTGCCAATATCCCTTCCATAAGGCAGCAAGAGGATCATGTGGAGTGTGAACCTTGGCCTCACTCCAGCAATGCAACATGAGTCTATGTTAAATATTTTATTTTCAATTTCCTCATCTGTAAGATGTGGAGAAATACCTCCTATCACTGAATTGTGATAATAATGTATTTTTTTCCTAGCTTTTTAAAAAATAACTTTTTGAACTTCATTTTGGGAAAAAAAAATCTATTTATAGACTCATTCCTCCTTTTCATCCACCCAGGTAATGTTTTCTATAGTGCCCATGACAGCTGAGCCTTCTATTTCTTTTTTTTTTTTTTCTGTTTATTTTTATTAGTTGGAGGCTAATTACTTTACAATATTGTAGTGGTTTTTGCCATACAATGATATGAATCAGCCATGGATTTACATGTGTTCCCCATCCCAATCCCCCCTCCCGCCTCCCTCTCCATCCCATCCCTCTGGGTCTTCCCAGTGCACCAGTCCTGAGTACTTGTCTCATGCATCAAACTGGGGCTGGTGATCTGTTTCACCCTTGATAGTATACTTGCTTCAATGCTATTCTCTCAGAACATCCCACCCTCACCTTCTCCCACAGAGTCCAAAAGTCTGTTTTGTACATCTGTGCCTCTTTTTCTGTTTTGCATATAGGGTCACCACTACCATCTTTTTAAATTCCATATATATGCATTAGTATACTGTATTGGTCTTTATCTTTCTGGTTTACTTCACTCTGTATAACAGGCTTCAGTTTCATCCATCTCATTAGAACTGATTCAAATGAATTCTTTTTAATGGCTGAGTAATATTCCATTGTGTATATGTACCATAGCTTCCTTATCCATTCATCTGCTGATGGGTATCTAGGTTGCTTCCATGTCCTGGCTATTATATACAGTGCTGCGATGAACACTGGGGTACACGTGTCTCTTTCTGATCTGGTTTCCTCAGTGTATATGCCCAGAAGTGGGATTGCTGGGTCATATGGCAGTTGTAGTTCCAGTTTTTTAAGGAATCTCCACACTGTTCTCCATAGTGGCTGTACTAGGTTGCATTCCCACCAACAGTGTAAGAGGGTTCCCTTTTCTCCACACCCTCCCCAGCATTTATTGCTTGTAGACTTTTGGATAGCAGCCATTCTGACTGGCATGTAATGGTACCTCATTGAGGTTTTTGATTTGCATTACTCTGATAATGAGTGATGTTGAGCATCTTTTCATGTGTTTGTTAGCCATCTGTATGTCTTCTTTGGAGAAATGTCTGTTTAGATCTTTGGCCCATTTTTTGATTGGGTCATTTATTTTTCTGGAATTGAGCTGCAGGAGCTGCTTGTATATTTTTGAGATTAATCCTTTGTCTGTTGCTTCGTTTGCTATTATTTTCTCCCATTCTGAAGGCTGTCTTTTCACCTTGCTTATAATTTCCTTTGTTGTGCAAAAGCTTTTAAGTTTAATTAGGTCTCATTTGTTTATTTTTGCTTTTATTTCCAATATTCTGGGAGGTGGGTCATAGAGGATCTTGCTGTGATTTATGTCGGAGAATGTTTTGCCTATGTTCTCCTCTAGGAGTTTTATAGTTTCTGGTCTTACATTTAGATCTTTAATCCATTTTGAGTTTGTTTTTGTGTATGGTGTTAGAAAGTGTTCTAGTTTCATTCTTTTACAAGTGGTTGACCAGTTTTCCCAGCACCACTTGTTAAAGACGTTGTCTTTTTTCCATTGTGTATTCTTGCCTCCTTTGTCGAAGATAAGGTGTCTGTAGGTATGTGGATTTATCTCCGGGCTTTCTATTTTGTTCCATTGATCTATATTTCTGTCTTTGTGCCAGTACCATACTGTCTTGATGACTGTGTGAGCCTTCCATTTCTGTGTGAGTATTTCCAAGGCTTATAATTATCTTTTGGATGAGGTTTCTATATCTTTTAGAGACTTGAGCTTGCTCCTTCAAATTGAGACTAAAATGATTACTGTTAATCAAGAGACTAAAAAATCAAATACGCCACACATTTCCTTCTTGGCCTGTGGCTGAGACCATTGAACTGTGTGACTATAACAAAATAAGAATACCAAGATGGTGATGGCATTAGCAAACCAGAGCCACAGTTTATTTACTGAGTGTAGCTGTTTCCTACCAGGATCTGAGACACCTTTACAAATACACATGATGCTATTTGAGCTTCATAACCACCCTGGCTAGGGAGATATACTTATCCCTTTTTACAGATGAAGTAACTGGCCAATAGTCATGCAGCTAATAACAGGCAGAACCAGGATGCCAAAACAGGTCCAACGTCAAAGATCATTCTCTTCCCCCCAGCATCCCCAGGGCTCCTCCATCCACACATTCACTCCTCAGTTCTCCTTTTCAAAGACTACGAAAACTGCAGACTTTTTCAACCCAACATAGCTGCTATGTCTACCAGGAAGTTGGATTTCTTTCCCCCCAATTCTCATTTTCTCCAACCAAGTTATAAACTGAAAGAAAAAGTATCAAGTTCATAACCAGTTCAATAAAAACCACCCCAGAAATAAACGACTGCATGTATTATTAAGACCCTGCTAATACTATTGATTTCCCCCACTGCACCATTTCCCTTTTCTTTGCTCTCTTTACAGACCACTAGCAGGAGGAAAACTCACCATTAACCTCACAGACAGCACTAATCCATCACTATGCTGTCACCCCCGCCCTCTTTTGTGATTGAGCATAATAATTCTAGGCTGCAGCACAGCTTTTCACCTATCAGTCATCAAAGCCCCCTGTTGGAGACAATATACTCATTGCATGGAGCTCCCCCAGCTGCTGTCAGCTCGCAATCCTGGACTGAAAAGTCACCTTTAATTTTCTAATACAACTAGCAGTATATTGTATCACACTCGGCTCCACATTGGCAAAAAATGGGTCAGCTTTGCCTCAACCATCTCCCCCAGACCTTAGTGACACACACTGTGCATTGGACAGCTTCAGGTTCAAATTCCCAATTCTGTAATCATAAACAGTCCACCAGCAGAAGCTAGTTTAGTGCCTCTGCACTTACCACCTCATTAAGAAAATACATCAAGCACAGATGCAAAGTCTATCATTGGAGAGCTGCTCTGAGCATTTCCTAACATTTATCTGAAGGAGGACAGGGCATGTGGAGGGGAGACGGGCTCCTTTTTTGTCTTTTGTCCTTCCTCTCCTCCCTTGCTACCTCCAATTAAGCTTCTCAATTGACCTTTTGCAGGGGAATTTCTTTACCAATGCCAGTGACTTCTCATATTTGATTCATTTCCCTCTAGTTTCAACTACTTCCCCTGAGATGGAGCCACAGGCTTTCATATCACAATCTGGACTGGATTCTAGGAGACGCTACACATAAACTGTCAATGAGTTAAATTCCAGCAGATGAGTGATTCAGCCATACCAAACACTGGCAGTGACAGCAGGTGGACATTTGATGTTAGATGAAAGGGCATGGGAAGAAAGGGCTGTGTGGGCAGTGGGTAGAGGAGGTTCTAGGGTTGAGTATTTTCAAGTCTCAGGGTTTGAGCAGTTTTTTCCTCACCTCCCAATGAAGGGGATCTGACAAAACCCCTCCCACTGTAGGCCTGATGTGGTTTTGTAGGAAGGCTATGCCAGCTGTGCAGGGCAGGCCTTCTGCTCAGGGCATAAGAAGGGCCTGCTTCCACTGAGAAGAGGTAGCTTCCCCTATCTCTTACATTTGAAAACTTCTGCATAGTACCAACAGACATAGAAATAACTAGTGCATAGAAACACTGGTAGAACTCTTAGGCGCTTTAAGAAAGGAACATTTACCAGGTGCTCACAGAAAGATGGATAACTTAATGATACGTATGACAGCTCTCTGTGAGGAAACCAGTCAGCTAGCTTGGGATGGCCTGGAACAGATCAGGGGAGAGGACATCTTGGCAAAGAATGAAGGAAGAGTCAGCAGTTAGCAGATAACTACTAGGACAGAATATACCCAGAACACAACTAGGACCAGGAATCTAGCTCTAGCCATGACTGTCTAAGAGAACTTTGAGCTGACAGTGTAGATTCTCCTATTTCATTGAGAGAATTTTCCCGTTCCTAGTCATCTTTGAGTTAGTTGTCCTTAAAGTTCAGAGATGAGAAATGCAATTCAAGTGTCAGTCCTGGGGAGCCAGAGTAGAGAAGAGGTGTAACCAGCAGCTTCAAAGCACAGTGTCTGGCTGGGAGGGCAGAGCATCACCCTGTAAATCAGCCCTGGGCAAGGCAGCATTTGGCATCATGAACCCATGGATGCAAAAACTGTGGCCTCCATTTTCACTGCATCCTTACCTTTCAAGGTGTCCTCAGTTTGGCCAGGGAGGCTATAAGCTGTAAAAATATAGAAAACAATTCACAATGCACAAACAAAATGTCAAATAAATCATGCAGGCATCCACTGCTGTTGAGTTCACAGGAAGCACAGCAGGGTCAGGGAAGACTTCCGAGAGAAGTTGGGCCTGAACAGGCAGAGAAACCGTTGGTGGCGAGCAGGCAGTCATGGACCACACAGCTCAGGTCTACAAATGCTCCAAAATAACAGGGATGTTAATCTGCTTCACTCACTGAGGTTTCCCTAGGGCCTAGAAGAGCACCCGGAAGAGAGTCAGTACTCAATAAATATTTATTAAGTGAATGAATGAAATATTTACTGAGCTCCCACTAGGTACTAGGGGTTGGGGCTGTAAGAATTAATACAAATCTTTCACTCCACGGGCTTTTAGTCCAGCAAAAGAGACAAAAAGAGTAAGCAAATGATTCTCATTTAGAGGGTTAGGTGCTCTCATGAAGCTGTGCTCAGGACACACAAACCTCCAGTCCTGGGAATATTCACCTAGTTTGTCTGTTGTCCTGTATTGGGAATAAAAGACACAGAGAGTCCTCATGTTTAAACTATTGATACTGAGCAGAACCCTGTGGGGTTCCTGGGCACAAAAGCCTTTCTGTACCTCCCTATTTCTTGATTATAGGAAAAAGACCTCATTCAGCCTTGACAACCTTCCCTGAGTTCCAATGGGAAGGCTGAAACAGTTGCTAGTTAGGGAAGGGGCTGGATGTGAAGCCAAGGGAGTAACAGTCAAAAGAAACAATAGCGAAGCCTTGGGGCAGGTCCTGGTTCCACCCCAAGGGATACACAACAATATCTTTGAGAAGTTGGGCTTCCCAGGTGGCATTAGTGGTAAACGGCCCTCCTGCCAAGGCAGGAGATGTAAGACACACGGGTTCAATCCCCAAGTCAGAAAGATCCCCTGGAGGAGGGCATGGCAACCCACTCCAGTATTATTGCCTGGAAAAGCCCAAGGACAGAGGAGCCTGATAGGCTACAGTCCATAGCCTCTCAAAGAATCCAACAAGACAAGCAACTTAGCATGCATCCAGATACTGAAACCCCCACCAGGTGGGAGAAGTTAACCGTATGCTGCCCACAAGCACCCAGAACTGCTTGAAAACAGAAGGCTGATGATGCTGATTCCCACTTACCTCACCACCAATCAATCAGAAGAATGTCCACAAGCTGATCATGCCCTGTTTGAACTATTACTATGAAAGTCTTTACCACACCCTCCAGGTTGGGACACACAGTTTTGAAGGCATTAGCCTGCTGTGGTCTCCTTTGCCTGGCAAAGCAATAAAGCTAATCTTTTCTACTTCACCCAAAACTCTGTCTCCGAGATTCAATTTGGTGTTGGGGTACAGAGGCTGGATTTGTCTCCACTATGAGAGTGAGAACATAATGGGTTCAGTTCTAGTGCAATGCTCTTAGGCAGCGCAGATCAAAAGCATTAAAAAGGAAGGCCTAGCATTGGGCCCAACAGTCCTAGAAATTTATCCCAGGGTTAGAAAGATTAAAGGTGTGCAAATCAAATTAACTGAGAGGTTGTTAACTGCAGCACTGAATACAGCAAAACGAAAAGAAAGAAAAGGAGCCCAAACAACATTGATTAAACAAATTGTGGTACTGTCAGACAATGAAATACAATGCAACCATTAATCACTATACCAGAATACTCACTGACACAGAAATATGTTTTCCGTATATACTCACTTGAAAATGTAAGATTCAAAGAAAATGCATACAGTAAGATCTGTTTTTATTTTTTATTATGTTGAGGTATGTCACCATTGAGGGTAATGCTTGCTATGACAAACCCACAGCAAGCATTACCCTCAATGGTGAAAAACTGAAAGCATTTCCCCTAAAATCAGGAACAAGGCAAGGGTGACCACTCTCACCATTTATGATTAAAACATCTATTTTTACAAGGTTATCTTTGATAAATATTTGAAAAAATATACTCAAGAAAGCTAGTGATTGTAAATGATGAGATTATAACAGGGTTATCCAGAGTGAATATGCATTTTTTTGTATAAGGGAAATATGTTATTTTTACTAAAAAATGAACAGTCCTTCCCATCCCACACATACTCACCACAAACTAAACTGGCCATCTAGCTCATGTCAAGTGAATGAAGATTCCATGGCATTCAGGGCCATCTTCCCCAGGGACAGCCCTGTGGCTAGAATCAGCTGCCCCAAGCCTGCCCCAGCTCCTGGCCAATTTGTGAATACAGCATTGAACGCCATCATTTACAAGTTTTTAAAGAACTGACAACAGGCAGTTTAGATTCCTAACATTCAGAATATCTGGACCAGATCCTCTTTGCATTTCTCCTTAAAGAACTTACCCTCTCTCTACTTTGAGCTCAAATGACCTCATTATAGAACAGAAAGCTCTAGAAACTCCAGAGTTTGTTTATTATTTATTGATGATCTCTGGAAAGGACATGTGAAGAAGCAAATTCTCTCTCCAGCTGCCTTGGATAATTTGACAGCAGAAAGATTACCTCCAGGAGGAAAGAGAAAAAACAGGCCAGGGGACAATACAATGAAAGCCTGTGTGCCAAATAATGACCAGAGTCCTCATTTTTCTCCTTAATATTTACTAAGGATGAACCACCCTGATGCACTTGCTTTATGATGGAATCATAAAGGAGCTGCTTGCCAGCATGCCTGCTCATCAGGTGGGGTGTGGGAGGCAGGCACTGACATCCATCGGCTGCTCAAATGACACGTCACTCACATCCTGAGGCAGGCCCTTCCCTCCAAGCTAGTTTTACATTTTTATAACTCGTTTTTTGCTACTCTGATGGTAGGAGCCTGACTGGGTGGCTGAAATAAGGAGAGCTGGTGACCAGAACATGAGTTTGTCAAAAGTCACCCAGGCAATCTGAAGGGAGAACTTTATTTTTTTTTTTTCCATTTATTTTTATTAGTTGGAGGCTAATTACTTTACATCATTACAGTAGTTTTTGTCATACATTGACATGAATCAGCCATGGATTTACACGTATTCTCCCATCCCACTCCCCCCTCCCACCTCCCTCCCCACCCCATCTCTCTGGGTCTTCCCAGTGCACCAGCCCCAAGAACTTGTCTCATGCATCCAACCTGGGCTGGTGATCTGTTTCACCTGAAGGGAGAACTTCAATTAGTGACAATGCGTGCAAGGCAGGACATAAAATAAGTGCAGGGCAGAAGAAGCTGGTGCCCACCCGAGGGATGATGACATGGACCCCAATCCCTCTACCAACGCCAAAGCCCTTATTTGTTCACATTCCCTATGATTGGGAATTGGAGATGAGATGGTGGTTCCCCCAACTTCGGAACCAGGAAAAACTGGGTTTCAGTGGACTGCCTTCCTCTCTCTGCCCTCACACATAATAACTGTGTGACATCAAGTGGTCTTCATCTGTGAAATGGAGACACTGACACTCCCTAAGCAGAACAGGCTAGGAGTAGAGAGGAAGAGTAACCTCCTGCCCCAGGGTCAGGAGTGATAAATGGGAAGGTGTTTCTGTTTGGATATAAGAGTATTAGCCTTTAAGCAGAAATCAATCATCAATAGATAAACTCAAAAAATCACCCACTTATTTGGAAGTTAAGACATACACTTCTAAATAACCTGAGTCAAAAAAGAAAACATGATACAAAGAGAAAATATTCCAAATTCAAGACATGAAAAGTACACATCAATCCATGCAGCATTCAGCAGAAGGAATATTTAGATGAAAATACACAGCCCTAAGTGAAGAAAGGACAAACATTAATATGCTAAAATACCCTTTTTCTTAAAACAGGTACAAGAGGAGTAAACTGAACCCAAAGAAAGTAGAAGGAAAAAAAAAAGATGAAAGCCACAGCTTATCAAATAATCAGCATAATGTAGAGAGGATCAAGAAAAGGTGAATAAAATTGGTCAACTTCTTTCTGGTGTTGCTGATAAAAATGAGGAGGAAATAACTGGCATCAGGATACTAGAGAAGGCATTTTGCTGAGTGTGACTGCTGCTCCCAGAGCTGGCCTCTGCCTCAGGATGGTGACCACGCAGGGGAGAGACAAGACATGTTCCAAGAAAATGTACCAGGATGAGATCTGGGGAAAGTGAGGGCTCCAGGCAGGAGGTTCAGGGCAGAGAGAACCTCTGACTGGGAAGCCAGAGAAGGGACTTCAACAGGGGTGAGAGCAGAACCCCTACTACTTCCTGCAATGAGACTACATCTCATATGGGCCACAAGTGCAGGTTTGAGAGTCAACTGGAACTGAGTCTTCATCTGCAACTAACTAGTTGTGACCTTGTGCAAATCACTTAACCGCTCTGGGCCTCTATTTCTTCATCTGTAAAATGGGAGTAATAAGAGGACCTCTCTTACAAGGCTGCTGTGAGCCTTAGAAGTTGGTGCAAAGAACATGCTCAGTTGCATTAAGTATTACTATGGTTATTATTACTGTATTTACACCTCTATAAACAGAGCTTAATGTACCAATTTGGGCAGGGAGGCAGAACTGCATTTCTGTGGACAAACCCAGACAACCAGGGACCACTTACCCCCCATGCCCTGAGCAGTTACCTATGAAGCACCTCTAATGTGCCAGTAACACTTACCATTTCCACCAGGTGGTCCAGGAGCTTCCCAGAAGAGAAGAACATCTTCAGTCACCGCCCAGGCCAAGACACACTCCCAACTGGGCCTGCTGTGCAACACCCTCATAAGGAGGGGATAGGTAGGCCAGGTGACAAAATCTCTCTCAGATGCTAAAGGGCTAAAGAATCAAGACAAAAATGGGTGATAATAGCCCTGAGTAGAAGTGAGCGATTCTTTGAAATTGCACATTTTATCTAAGGAAAATTAAAGGTCATAGGGAAGATGAATAAAGAAAAACAACAACAACAACAGCAGCAAGTTGCAGCTTTGACCTCAGTTTTTATGCCAAGAACTTTGGGGCTGGTGTTTTCCTGTGCCAAAAATAGAGGAGGATAACCTGCCTGACCAGCCACTGCCAGAAGCATGACCAGCACTGGGCCTCGTGCCTGTACCTTCAGAGAGCCTCCAGAGAGCGGGGCCAGTCAGGGGTGGACTGAGCTCACAGCTTTTCAGGCGAGTTCTGCAAGACCCAAGGACCATAAATCCCAGAAATGGAAAACAGGAGTAAGAAATAAAACCCTTGGCTTCTAGCGAACAGCCAGCTACTTGCTTCGGGCCGTAAATAACCACAGTTAAACCAAGCACCACTTGCACTTCTCAGCAGGGAAGTGCATGAAACCATCTGATGTAAAGATTTTAAATGCTTAACTGCTCTCTGCCAACATCTACTTGACCATCCAGAGATCCTGGTCCAGATCTTTGAAGTGAGCCTGGCATATCTCTCCCTCCATGGCCCTGACCACTGCCTCAAGGGACTCTGACTGGTGGGCTGCTGGGTAGCATCATGGGTGAGGGGGATGGGTCAATTAGGGACTGGCAGAAGGAAGTGGGTGGCCCTCAGCTGTGAGTCTAGGTGCCCCAATGCCAGCTCTGGCACTCATCATTCTGCAAGCCCCAAATCAGTCGGCTGGTGAGTCAGTGGCTGAGCCCAGATCCAAGCCTGTATTGTCCCTGCTCCAAAGCTCAGGCACAGTTTCAACATGCACATCACAGGCTCCCAGGAGAGACATCCCAGATGGTAACCGTGACTACAACTTAGGAGCTGGGACTACTATTTCTCCTCTTACCACCTTCTCCAGCAACTTCTCTGTAACTCTGAGACTTCACCACCTTACAGTGAGCCTGATGGGTAGGAGCTCAGACTTTGGCAATAATGCATTTTCATTATGATGGAACCTCCGAAGTCAAGGAGTCAAAGCCATGTTTGGGATCATCTGGATGGCCATCTTTTAACAAAAACTGCCCAAAGATGCAGCCCGTTTTTTGAGTTGCAGGGTCATTGCAAATGAAGGTCAAATGACACCATAGCAGTTTGTAGAAATAAGGATGTCAAAGTAACTCAAAAAGAGAAAAATGGTGGGGAAATTGAGTCCTTTTGCATGTAAAACACACAAAACCGCGATTCACATGGGCCACAGAAGTCTGCGTGTGTGCAAGTGTGCACAGCCCTGCCTCCCACTCATTAGCAGTGAGCATGGCAGTAAATACCCCAGGAAGAATGTTTATGGTCTCAGTTCCAGTGATAATTAGATTTATTACTATTTAACACACATTTCAATAAGCCAGGATGCTAACCTTATCTTCAAATAAACTGGATAGCTTCACAGGATTATCACTGACAGCTCATTAAAACTGGCATTTGAAGGTTTTGATTAATCATGGATCTAAAGAGCATGAACTCACAAGCAAAACCAAAATGTATTTATATAATTTAAAAGCCTATTTATGTAAACAGGCCTTCCTTTTATTAGTATTATTGAACTGAAAGTATAGATTTTATATATAAAACTGAATGTGTATGTATACAACCCATTGTTAATACACTCAACATTCAGTTTTAGGAGAATACAGACAATTTATAAAATTAATAAAACTCATAAACATTTTTAATTTATATGATAATAAGAACTATAAATGTATGAGGTTTATACTTAGTTGAATAGTTCCACATTTTAGAGAAACGTCATAATTAAGGCCTGTGTAGTCAAAGTTGGGGCTTCCCTGGTAGCTCAGCAGTTAAGAATCTGCTTGCAATGCAGGAGACTCAGGTTTGATCACTGGGTCAAGAAGATACCCTGGAGGAGGGCATGGCAACCATGCTAGTACTCTTGATAGAGAATCCCATAGACACAGGAGCCTGGCAGGCTGCAATCCATTGAGTCACATAGAATCTGACATGACTGAAACAACTAAAGCAGCAGCAGCAGCATATTCAAAGCTATGGTTTTTCCAGTAGTCATGTATGGATGTGAGAGCTGGACCATAAAGAAGGCTGAGTACCACCGAAGCATTGATGTTGTCAAGTTGTGGTGTTGAAGACTTGACAGTCCCTTGGTCTGCAAGAAAATCAAACCAGTCAATCCTAAAGGAGATCAACCCTTAATATTCATCAGAAGGACTTGCTGAAACTGAAGCTCTAATACTTTGGCCACCTGATTGGAAGAGCCAACTCCTTGGAAAAGACCATGATGCTGGGAAAGACTGAAAGCAAAAGAAGAAGGGATGGCACAGGATGAGATGGTTGGATGGCATCACCCACTCGATGGACATGAATTTGAGCAAGCTCCAGGAGATAGTGCAGGACAGAGCAGCCTGGCAGGCTACAGTCCATGGGGTCACAAAGCGTCGGACAAGACTTTGCTGAACAACTGAACAACAATATAATAAAAATAATTAAATTCAATAGAACAAGTTTCTGAGGATTTATTTTTACCTTAAATAGAATGGATGCATTACTCAGTTTGAGAAACACTGACACAATGAAACCTTAACGATGGATATTTAGGTCGTTTCCTGTTTTGTTTTGTTTTGTTTTTTTCTGATACAAACAATGTGCAATGAATCTCCTTTTCCAAGTAGCTTTGTGTGTTTGATGATATCTGTAGTATAAACTTATAAATGTGGCAACACAGGTCAAAGTATAGATGAATTTACAATGCTTATAACAGTAGTCAAATTACCCCAGAGTGAGATTGCAATTGCTCTTTCCAAACTCTGTATGCATATATGTTTCCAGACACACTTGACACTTTTTATATCTTTGCCAAGCTGCTAATCTGACAGGTAAATTAAGATATATCAGAGTTATTGTACTTTACACATCTTCAATCAGGAGAAGAATGAGCATTTTTCCATCTGTTTATTTGAATTTTTTCATTTCTTCTTTGTCTATGTAGGAACTGCCTGTTGATGCACTTTGTTGATTAGATTGTTTTATCATCTTCTCACTGATTTTTTGGCACTCTTTGCTTACAACCTCTGTCGGTCATAGTGAGGATATTTTGCCTTGTTTTTCAAGTGTTTTTTGGCTTTGCCCTAGTAAATTTACTGGGAAGGCTTCAAAAAAAATTTTAAGTAAAATATATCAACTTACTTTCTTTAGTGCTACTTTTTCCTTTTAGCTTTAAATGATTCCACTGATTATTATTAAACATTGCATTCATCTACAGTTTCTTTCATATAAGGCATAAATAAATTATTGAGATTTTTTCTTTTTTCTAGATATCAAATCGTTTATTGAATAGTTCATCTTTTCATGATGATTTTAAATGTCATCTTATCTTACACTCGATGTAAGTTCTACCAATATCTGGACCTATTTCTGCACTCTTTAATAACACTGAACAATTTTCTACTTATATATCAATACCAAACTGATTTAAGTAGTGTGTACTTATCAAGCACTCTGAAATCTGGTAAGGCTGGTCTGCTCATATACATCTTTTCTTATGTTTAAATAGATACTTTTATGTGTTTAATTTACTGGATCAGAAGTTTGCAAACTTTTTCTTAAACAGACAGTAAATATTTTAGGCATTTTGTGGGCTGTACAGTCTTTGTACAGTAACTACTCAACTCTGCCTTTGTAGCTGGAAAGCAGTCACAGGGCATAAGGAAACAAGTTTTGAGTGAGGCTTTGTTCCAATAAAACCTTATTTACAAAAACAGCAATGGGCTGGATTTCAGTGAGCCCTGGTTTGCCATCCTCTGTTCTAAATAAACTCTTGTATCATTGTTGAAAGTTTTCCCACCTAAACAACCAAAACAATTTTAGACTATTGGCTGGGATTGCTTAGAATTTAATGATTAACAGTGGAAGAATTTACATTTTTAAACGCTGACTCTTATCATCAAAGAACATTTTTTTCCTTTCGTTTATTTGCAGCATGATTTTTGTCCTCATAAGACCATGTTTTTCTCCTAGATATCTCACATTTCCTTAACAGCTCCATCAGTAATTAGACATCCCATCAGAACTGGTCATCATCAGAAATCGGTCATTCCATCAGGATAACTTAAAAAGGTCATGTTCTAGCTAAAGTCTGCCCAGAAAGCAATGTATCACAAGGTAGCATTCAATTAAACAAACATGCACTGTTCCTCAGTGCAAAGAGAAATGAAGCATACTGCTCCCAAATGCATTTAAAATCCAAGTACTCAGGGAATCTGAAAGTCCATCTGGATGCAAAGAAGAACAAAGAGACATAAACTCGACATGAACAGTCCATATGGAACCTGAGGGCAGTGTACCACATACCAGCCACAGTACCAAGAAGCTCCCAGTATCAGTTTATCTGGGCTTAACTCTGAAAGGCTTCCTTGAGTCTATTTGTAGATGAAGATCCCAAGACCCAGAGAGGTTAAGTGAATTGTCCAGATTCCCGGTACTTATAGCGAAAAGAGAAAGCTGCTTGGTTGTGTCTGACTCTTTGCAACCCCATGGACTATACAGTCCATGGAATTCTCCAGGTCAGAATACTGGAGTGGGGAGCTGTTCCCTTCTCCGGGGATCTTCCCAACCCAGGGATCGAACCTAGGTCTCCTACATTGCAGATGGATTCTTTACCAGCTCAGCCATAGAGGAAGCCCTTATAAGAGGTAGTCAAAAACAAAGGCGACCCCAGGCACTTTCTTCCAAACTTCAGGACCACTGTCCACTTGGCTGAAATGGATCCATAAAAACAGTGCATATGCCCAGGACAAACCCTGCCTCCTGCATAACTAAACAAGGCTGGCCCTGCTCTGAACCAGACTCTCTGCCTCACTTTAAATCATCTTCCAAGGAGTATCTGGTTGTACATGTCTGCCACACCCTGGGCTTGGGAGTCTGAGAGAGATAGAGCTGTGTCCACAGTGCCCAGAGCCTGGAATAGAACCAAAGTTTCATACAAATAGTGTCCATATTGCACAGACACAACCTCCACCAAGAGGGCAGAGCATTCATGTCAGAGAGAAGATAACAAATATCACTAATTTTCATCCTTTTTAGTGCAGCGGTAGGATGAGGTGAAGAGACTCATTATTTCAAGAATTCCATCTCCTGAAGCCAATGAAGCAAAGATACCAACATCAAAACAATGGAAGCAGCCCCATTTCTCCCAGGGAAATGTCCTTCCTCAAATGGCTATCCACAGGGGAGCCCTTGTGATCAGGGGGGAATGACAGCACCTGAGATCCAGGCATTTAAATGTCAGGCACACTCAAATTTACATCCATCCTTTGTAGCTCTCTGTGATCATTGGGAAATCATTTAACTTTCTGAGACTCCATCTTTTCCTCTCTCAAATAAATGTGATGCCTACTTTCCTGGACTTTCTGGAGATTTAAATAAAATCATTTATGTAACATGCTTGCCACAAAGAGGTTCTCGATGTGGTGATTTCTTCCTCCAGACTGAAGCAGCATCAGCTATGCAGGGCTGCAGAGACCCCAGGGACATTATCTATCTGAAATTATGGGAAGCAGATGAAGGCTGAGCATCACTCCATCAACAGAGCCAGATAACTGAGCAAGAATTTGATTAGGAGTTTGGGATTAACATATATACACTACTATATAAAAACAGATAACCAACAAGGATCTACTGTATAGCAAAGGAGACTATACTCAATATTTTGTAATAATCTATAAGGGAAAAGAACCTGAAAAAAATATACACATGTATAACTGAATCCCTTTGCTATACACCTGAAACTACTTCAATGAAAATAAATTAGAAAAAAAAATTGATAGCTACAGGGAATGACAGCAGTCACTTCTGAAAACAAAAACCAAAAAAAATAAGGAACCCATGGTCATTCAGCCCCAACCATGTGATGGCCCTGCACTGGGAGCTTTACTCAATGATCTTCAGAATCATCCTCCAAGCTGGCGACTAAGTCCCCAGTTTAGAGAGGAGGAGGCGAAGACCCAGTAAGCTTGTGGAGCATCACTGTGCCTTCTCTGAGCTGGTAAGACACCTTCCCATTACCCTATGCTACCCTGTTTAACCCCTCATGAAGTCACACAGGCTGGGGGTACGGGGAGAGTCAGGGGTCAAACCTCTCCTCCCTCAAGATTGATGAAATCCACTCCAGACATCTCTTGCTCTGATTAAAATAAACAGATGATAAATTACCAAACTCCTTTATGTGGACATGTGAGTAATAGGAGTGCTGCTAACAACTGGTCCAGGGTGGTTGTCACAGAAAGAGAAAGAATAGCCAAGAATACCTCCTTGCCATCCTTTTCTGACTCCTACGAATCTGTGAGTGCCTGTGAGTGAAGGACAATGAATGCGATGAATTGATGCATCAGAAGAGGATATGGAGGTTATAGTGGTCACAGATTAACATAAACCAACAACCTACTGCTTTGGTTTAATGTACCAGAAGCCTAAGTAGAGGGTTGTTCCCCGCAGCTAGCAAGAGTCTGGAGAGCCTGTCTTGACAATCTTCAGCCTCTCCTGTTTTTGTTTCTTCCGTTCTGATGGAAACATTCCTGCACAAAAGTTTTGGCGTGTTCAGCCCTATTGACTTTCCTGTCTAGCCTTTCTTCCCAGAAAGTATCTTCTAAATCAGCCACACTTCTATGTTAATATACATCTGCTCATCTTCTTTCAAAAGATCATATCCTCCCTTAGCCTTTTCTCTCATTATGGAACAAAAGTTTGGTGCCTGCAAACAAAACTTCAGGCATCAGAGACAGATTAGAGAGACAGCCCTGGAAACACATTAGGACAGAGGCTGTGTAGCCTCCTTGCAGAAGCAGAAAGTGGGAGACTGCTTCTCCAGCTCCCATCTGTTCGTGCAGACAAACAGGCTGCTCTGGGACTCCTGACAGGTGCCGTGAAGAACAGGATGGAGCATTTTAGAATAGATTCTTTCTGGGCATGTGCCTATCTGAAAAATCATTGGATGATGGAGAAGAAAAGTCAAGGATATTAAAATCAAAAGGTAAGTCTCATCCTGGGTACTTTCTATCTCAAAGAGTACTGGCAATTTATTTCATTCCTTCATTGACCCACTCTGCTGAGTGGGGATAAGAATATTTGTATATCAGTTAGTGATGGCGAGTGTTAATGTAGAACAGTAAGTGTAACATGGGTGGCAAATCATGGGAACTTAAAAAACATTAAGTTAACCTATGAGGGTTAACTTTCTTTCTCCCCCATGGCTGGGCAGATCATTTAAGATTAATTCTTCCATAGGACAGTAAAAGTAATCAGTTAAGATCTAACATTCCCCCACAGCATTTTATCACTCATGGGTCTGGTGACCCTCACTCCCAAGGCTGTATTTGCCAACATCATGCTTTATATGAATGAAGCAAAGCATGATGATGCATTTAATGGTCTCTGGGAACTGAACCTTTAAAATCCCCATATCTTCTGACCTTCTGGTTCCAGGTAGACTATAAGGAGAGTTTGGGAGGCCACTTAAGTTTAGACGGTGACTCAGAAAAGATTTGCTTCCCGGAGCATCCCCCTCTGCCCCCAGCCCTTTTGGCATGGCCTCTCAGGATAAAATATTCAAGTCCATGGGAAGCACCTGAAAGTCTTTAAGTTATCAACACAATGGCTCTTTAGGAATCAATTTCTTAACCGTGATGAGAGTGGGCCTTTCCCTCAAATTACTGTTAAAACTGCATCAGTACAAGCACTCAATCTTTGCAAAACCCTTTCCCATTGATAGCCACAAAACTCAGGGGTGAGGAGGTGGTGAGGGCTCTCTCTCATGACGACCATGAAGATAAGGGTAGGACCCAGATGGCCAGATCTGAGCTTCAAAAGTAGCACAATTTGGATGGGTCTCTATCTAGATCCAATATGTTCCAGACCCTGACTCACCTGCCCTCACCTCCCACATGCCTGCCCTTGGCCTTGACCACCTGACTTCATTCTGATCTCTGTACCCCTGACCATGTCCTGCTCCTTGTCTTGCCCATCCATGCACCTGCTCCAGTAAAACCCTGACTCAGTCTGTTTTGACCCTTCTCTGAAAACTTCTGTATTTATCTTGATAATTCATTAAACATCATTTAAAATTGCTTCCATGGCTATTAGCCAAGTTAACTTTTTGAGTCAAATCTGATCATATACATTTTCTCAGAATGCCAAATATTTCAGAATCTTCCCAATAATTTAGCTTAGAGCTGCAAGTTTTATGACCTTCTAATTTAATCTATTCTATAACCATGGTTATATTCCATTTGTCATCTTAAATATTCTGTATTTGCACTTGCTCTCTTATTTTATTGATTATATCTAAGAAGATCACATCTATTTTATTGCTTTCTTCAAAGAATCAGCTTCTAGATTCACTTATAAATTCTAAGGTTTTCCAATGTTTCTAATACATTAAGTGAAAGTTGCTCAGTTGTGCCCAACTCTTTGTGACCCCATGAACTACATACACAGTCCATGGATTTCTCCAGGTCAGAACACTGGAGTGAGTACCCTTTCCCTTCTCCAGGGGATCTTCCCAACCCAGGGATTGAACCCACGTCTCCCACATTGCAGGCAAATTCTTTACCAGCTGAGCCACAAGGGAAGCCCAAGAATACTGGAGTGGGTAGCCTATCCCTTCTCCAGCAGATCTTTCCAGCCCAGGAATTGAACTGGGGTCTCCTGCATTGCAGGTAGATTCTCAGTTGGTAAACTGTGCTATCAGGGAAGCCCTGGCCCAATTCTATAATAATGGTTATATTCCATTTCTCATCTTAAATCTTCTGTATTTGTGCTTTCTCTCTTATTTCCTTGATTATATCTAAGAAGAACATGTTTATATTATTGGTTTCTTCAAAGAATCAGCTTTTAGAATCACTTATAAATCTAATGTTTTCCAACTTTTCTAATACATTAATTTCTACTATATTTATGGTTTATTGCTCCCTAATTTCCTGAGATTTCTCCTTTTTAACTTGTACTGAATGCTTTATCTATTTTCATTCTTTCTCATTTATTATTAAGCATTTAAGGCTATAAATTTGCTTTGAAGGATAGCTTTGGTCACATTCCATAAGTTTTGGTATACAGTGTTGCTCTATTAATAGCTTGTAATTGTGATTTTGATTTTCATTTCTACCCAAAACTTGTTTAAGAAAGTTTCGGGTATTTTTTCTTTCCATGTGATTAGGTTTCATTTCGCTTTGATATTCCTGGTTAATCCTGAAACATAGTACATTTTTTACAGCATATCTTTGTACCACAGAGATATAGTACATTTACAATGAAATATTACTCAGCCATAAAAAGAGTGAGAGATTTCCATTTACAGCTCCATCAGCAAGGAAGACATTTTATTTCACTTTTCAGAGAGGAATAACCAGAAGTATGGTGAGGTTAAGCAACCAGACTGAAGCTTCTGAGATAATGAACAATAAAATCAGAAATGATATCCAAAATGTTTTGCATAAGAAAGATAATTCCCCAAATCTTTATTCAGCAACAGGGAATGCATACACTCATCAGTGGACTTTTCTATGGCTGGGAGGGATGTGAAGAGTTTCCAACAGCTAGAGATAAGGCCTTTACTAGCAGGGCCCTTGGAAGTCCTCCCTTAGCGATATCAGGAGGACACTTCCCAGAGTGCTGTGTACTTTGTTCATGCTCCATCACTGCTCAGGGTGCAAGGTGGTGAATGGTGGTGCTCCATCTTCCAGCCCAGATCCAGAGCAGCAGGAGCAAAGGCCCTGGAGAGTCTCAGTACACACATGTTCCAGATGCAAGACTTCCAGCACCCAGAGGCCATGGCTAGACTTGTCCACACGGGGCCAGTGCCCGTATCACTGCAGGTGTACTTCTGCCTAATTGTGTTTGTCATTCAATCCTATGGAGTAGTTCTCAGCCCCCTTCACTGATAAAGAAACTGAGGTTCAGAGAGGGGACATATCCAGGGCAGGGTTGATGGTACAGGATCTCACTTCTTCAAAGGGTGACCAGACATGGCAGGAGAACATGATGGTGGCTGAGATATTCCTATTGTAGAGCAGGCTTCTGGTAGAAGTTCAGTCAGGGTTTTGAACCTCTGTTTATGTGTTTATCTTTTATATGGTTTATTTGTAACACTCCTCTCCTAAGACGAGGGAGGACTTTACCCAGCTCTAACTAGAGGTTTAGGGTGACACCCAGTATGTGGCAGGTGCTCAGTTAACATGGGGTTGGGAGGATTCCATCGATCCTTTTCTCCCCTAGCTTGGCGCTCAAGCTGGAAGGACATGGCCTACCTTTGGCAGAGTCTAACACCAGTAAAGTGCTACGATTGGAAGAGCCCAGAGAAACCATGAAGTCCAGGGGTCGCTACTGGCATTTGTGGGTACAATTCAGGGGGTGCCTAAAATTTGAATAGGAAATATTTACATCTTTATCCTCACTAATCTCACAGCAGTTCAGGATTTTCTTCATTGTGCATGTAGGCAGCAGACCCCAGCAGTCCTAGCTGTGGACTAATAGAAATGACTTTGTGATTAATAGAAATCACAGGTGCTTGTGTGTCCCATCACAGGTATCACAGACATCTCAGAATATCATTTACATCCATTGCTACTTGAGAACTAGGACAGGTATTACACTCACAACTAGATTTTATCACTTAATGTGTTAATAAATAAGCATCCATACTACACCATCACAATTTATAAATCTTTGATAGCTATTTCAATATTAGTTCCCTTTATAATCCAATATATTTTACTTTGCTAATTAAAAACCATGACTCTGAGAAAGGGTTTATATGTTTCACCAGACTCCTCAAGAGGTCTAGGATACAAAAATATGTTTAAAAACTCTGGCGGTATAATTATTAGAGAAATGTAAATCAAAAACACAATGAGGTATGACCTCACACTGGTCAAAATGGCCATGATCAAGAAGTCTACAAGTAATAAATGCTGGAGAGGGTGTGGAGGGAAGGGAACCCCCCTACACTGTTAGTAGACATGTAAGTTTGGAGAAGGAAATGACAACCCACTCCAGTATTCTTGTTTAGAGAATCCTGTGCACAGAGGAGCCTGGTGGGCTGCCGTCTATGGGGTCACATAATGGGACATGACTGAAGTGACTTAGCAGCAGCAGCAACAGGCATGTATGTTGGTGCAGCCACTATGGAGAACAGTATGGAGGTTCTTAAAAAACTAAAAATAGAGTTACCATATGATCCAGAAATTCAACTCCTGAGCATATACCCCAAAAAGATGAAAATTCTAATTCAAAAAGGCACATGCACCCCAATGTTCAAAGCAGCATTATTCACAATAGCCAAGACATGGAAGCAACCTAAGGGTCCATTGACAAATGAATGCATAAAGATATAGTACATATACAATGGAATATTACTCAGCCATAAAAAAGAATGAGAGATTCCCATTTACAGCTGCATACCTGAAACTACCACAATATTGTAAATCATCTAAAGTTCAATTCAAAAATAAAAAAGAAAGCCTTATAGATGAGGTTACAGACAAGGAAACAGGCCCAGAGAGAAGAAGTAATCCACCCAAGGTCACGGCAGAGTTGGGACCAAACACCATCTTCCGGTCCTACTAGCACAGGATGACTTTACAATGAGGGGAGCCTGGGGGTGAGGGTGGTAAGCACAGAGCTTAGTCCTACGGCGACTTGTGACAGCTGTGGGAGGAAAGGTGAGGCTGAGCCGAGGCAGGGCAAGGGAAGAGGGAAGACTGCACAGTCTGCAGTCCTACCTGCTCAGCCAGGGAGGCCCTCAAAGCAGCACTTACAAGTATTTATTATTTGTTTTCCTGATGCCTGCTCACATGGAACCAAGCAATAGATTAAATGATCCTTCAGTGGCCACACGAGAAGATGGTGGGGCTTGATATATCTTTGCAATTAAAACCCACATCACGTGCATGTGTTCTTTATAATTGTATTTGAGCAGCTTAGGGAGAGAATTTAATCCATCAGTATAACACCTGGCAGGAGGTGAGGGGCATGCTTGTCTATAGAGTGGTAAGTTTTCCGCTTAGAGAATGCTCCTTTTCCTGGCTACCTGAGACTTGCTGACGTTGGTAACTTAGAATCAGATAGAAGGTGCTTCTCAAAGAAGAGTGTTCACATGTTTAGAGGGGACTAGGTCATTGCACCCAGCAATTTGCAAACTGGGTGCCTGGGACTCCTGATACACACCCACCATTCTCATGGCTTTTCCCAAAGGCCGTACTCATCTCTTGATGAGCCATCATTTGGAATTCCTTCTCTACACTTCATCACTACCATTATTAATAATAATAACAACTTTTATTATTGTTGTTGCGGTTGTTATAATTGCATGCATGATAAGTCACTTCAGTTGTGTCCAACTCTGTGTGACCCTATGGACTGTAGCCTGACAGGCTCCTCTGTCCTTGGGATTCTCCAGGCAAATACTGGAGTGGGTTACTATTTCCTTCTCCAGGGGATCTTCCTGACCCAGGGATCAAAACCACATCTCTTAACATCTCCTGCATTTGCAGGTGGGCTCTTTGCCACTTGTTATAATTATGGGGTAGCAACTCCTACAGCTTGAGGATCGCTAATAGGTAAGAACTCTCAGTCTGTAAGGGAAGCTGCTGCATACACAATCATTTATAAATACTGTGTGATAAATACTGTGTGTGATAGATAAATACTGTGATTATAAATCAATGTTGGGACCAGTGAGCACAGGCTTCTGGGCACTTTGGTGAGTCTTGAAGAAGCATCATGGTGCCAACAGAGTTTCAGGCAGAGAGAACAGCACAAGCAAAACAATGGGGCAAAACACAGCATGGTCCATTCAGTCCTTGACAGGACTTCCCATCTGCCTTGTGCAGAATAGAGCTATGTCAAATCCCAGTAGGCTACAACAGTCTTGATGGGATTTCTTGGAAAGGTGGTCTTTATTAGGTCTTAGAGGAAGGGTGGTGAGAGTATTCTTGGAGGGGGTTCCAGCCCAGAAGAGTGGTGCAGGGGACTCCCCACCTCCTGCTCTAGAAGAACACCCACCCCAGATCTGGAGAGAAGCTGGGCTGGGGTGAGGGTAGTCAGGTTCCTGTGTGCTGTCCACAGCCTTGGAATCCCACACCTCCTGAGCCCCCCAGGGAGATCTGGAGAGAGCCACTGCTTATAAATTCATGAACATCCAGAAGGGAGTGTGCAAACTGATCCTCTGCAGGGAGTTTCTCATTTCCATGTTACAGAGCACGGGTGCTGAGTGGATTTGTGGACCTGTGTCAGCAACTGACTGATGCTCCAGATGAAGGAACCTGTCCATTCACATGCATTTATCTGCCTGCCTTTTAATTCTTCTCCTTTGAATGTTTAACTGTTGTATTGCTTACAAAATAGAACTTCATCCAGAAAAGCTCACTTCAAGAAAATGATCAGCCTTACTATTTTCATGGGAATTGAGAAGGCTGGAATCTTGGGGAAAAGCTTGGGGTTCCCTCAGGGAAGGCTTCTTGGCCCCCAGGCAGAGTAAGGGGCTATCTTCTCCTGTTCCCCTCTGCTCAGAACTTCCTTTTGCCAAAGCACTAGTCCAGTGTCAGTGTCCAATCCTGGTCTGTTTCCTCCTCTGTCCTCCAGGCTAGAAATTCACTGAAGGCAGGGATCAAGGTTCATCTTTTCTAGGCTACCTTGGCACAGATTTGGCCCTAAGATGCTCAGAACATGTTGAATGAGTAACAGGAATGGCACACCATGAAACTCAGACCCAGAACTCAGCATGTATGCCTGTGACACCCAAACGTTTCCCTGTGCTGCTCACCACTGTGGTTAACAGTTTCCCGGGGCAACAACACATCTCATCACCCACAGAGGGCAGCCCACTAGTGGTGGGCTCAGACTCTAAAGGGCTCGCTCTATCAGCCAGATGGGGAGCACTTCCTCTGGACCAGGCATCCTTGAGGCCCCATCACATTAGCTATCTCTTCTGGCCCTGCCACTGCGAGGCTCAATCACTTAAACAGCCAGAGCTGGGACCCCTGAGATCCAGGGTTTCCCCATGTCTGGGAAAGCCCAGGATGTCCTTGCTGAGTTCACTTCTAAAAGGACTTTGGGGATTTTATCAAGGTAAGTCCTCAACAATTTAGCAGGTAAGCAGCCAGGCAGCCCTGGTTATAGTCCTAAAAAGCCTTCCTCTCCTGACCCAGGTTCCTCCATCCTCACACCCCACCTCCCCAGGAACATCATACCTGACCTCACTGCCATGTTTCTTTTCCTACAGCTGGAGGACCAGCCTTTCAGCTTTCACAACAGCACGTATATTACTCCCTCGAAGCCAGGCTATCTGCACAAATAAGGCATAATAATAGAAGAAAGAAGGATAACAACCCTTTGCTGAGCTCTTCCTATATGCCAAGAACCTTGCCGAGTTATTTATAAACATGTTATTTAGTTCTCCTAACAGCCGTGAAGGAGTCTCATTATCCTCATTTTATGGATGAGGAGACCGAGGCTCAGCAAGATGAAGCAGTTTGTCAAAAGCCACAGAGCTGCTGAGGCAGCGCTGAGGCGCGATGCCAGCTCCTCTTGAGTTCTGCCTGTGACAATGTTATTCTTAACCCCATCATTCTGTGAAACATTTAGATCCTGAATAATCTCTTTCTGCATTACTATCAGTCCCTAATTTTTGTTGTTTAATTGGTACTCTCTTCAGACATTTTGTTTTTTAGTAAACGAAATGCTTCTGTTGCAACTTGGGAAATCACAGATTGAGGATCCAAAAAGCAGCATGGGATGGGAAGGCGCAGGGCTAAGGAGCAGCCCACCCAGCTGCCTCCAAGCCAGTTCCTTCACTGCCCAGACCTCAGCCTCTCCTCTGAAAAATGGGGATGACCATATCTATCGCATCATGCTCAGAGGCGGCCAGCGGCAGGACTGGACACAATGGTAAGTGTGCAAGGGTTCGACACACAGTCCTGATGAGGAGGCTGGGGTGAGGTCACATGGTCCCCTAGGACCCTCTCGTGTGGCTTTCACTTAACCCCTGCTCAGAATCACATGTACCTCCAGCGAGAGAAGGCCTTTGTCCCAGCTCCTGGTACATCACCATGAGTCATCTATTCAGCACTGAACACACTTTTTGGACACACATCTGTGTCTCAGGCATGGTTTCAGGCCCTAGGGAGACAGCAGTGCATGAACACTGAAGCCCTGCCCACACGGAGCTGCTGGCATACAGAGGGTGAGAGCCCAGGCTCCCTGGGCTCTCATCACGGCTGGTCCAGGTACCTGGTGCTTCTCTGTCCACTTGATGCTTGCCTGCACAACTTTGAGGGAGAAGCCAGTATCACAGCTAAGGGAACCAAGGAATGGAAGATCAGGTAAGCTGCCCCAAGTTGCAGGGGCGGAAAGCAGCAGAACTTAGTTGGAACTTGGCAGTCTGGCCCCAGAGGTCACACACCACCATCACTCCCTGCTTCTGCAGGTCTACCTGCTTTTCTTCTGACACCAAAGCCTTTCACCTTGTCCTCCACAGCTTGTCCAGTCTTCTCCAGCTCTACTTTCTGGTAGCCTCCTCTCCCTGACCCAGTCCTTTGTTTGTCCTTCCAGCAGCACAGCAACCTCCCTCTGGTCTCTCTGCTTCTTCCAGCCTCTGCCCAGCTCCTGCTTCTCTCACCTCTACCCCATCCTGCTTCTTACCCCAGCCGAGTCCCAAAAAGTCCAGGTGTGGAACCATGGCCTCAAGGCCAACCAAGGTCTGCTAAAACATGCATTTATTTTTCTTTTCTTCCTTCTTTTTCTTTCTTTCTTTTTGATATGGGCCATTTTTAAAGTCTTTATTGAATTTGTTATAATATTGCTTCTGTTTTTTGTTTTGTTTTTTTGGCCTTGAGGCATGTAGGACCTTAGCTCCCCCACCAGAAATCAAATCTGCACCCCCTGCATTGGAAGGCAAAGTTTTAATCACTGGACCACCAGGGAAGTCCCTAACATGCATTTCTGCATTTTTCTTCCTGCTCCCCAAATGCTCAGTTCACAAAATCTGTCCTCCAGGCCAGAGAGCCTAAATTTTAGGGGAATCGCTGGCCTTCTTGTGAAGATAACCACAAGTTACAGCCTTCTTCCCCAGGAGAATAAACATGTGTGAATGTTTCTTGAAATTTGCACCTGTCTTCTGCACAGTCACAATGCCACCATGAAGACGTTGGTGATAGACACTCGAATCTTAATACTGTTCCTCTATTCCTTAAACGTGTGTCTTTCCATCTCCCTCTCAACATCTTCTCCAACCCGAGATGCTTCCTCCACCTCCCTTCCATCTAATGAAATCCTCATGACCCATCAAAACCCAGCCCCATTGTCACCAAGCTAGGCGAGTGCACTTCCTTGATGCTTTCACCACCAGCTGCCCTCATGGGATTTCAGTGATCCCTGCCTGGAATGTGGGACCACACCTCATTTCTACCTACTTAAATGGACCCCTCTAGGGCAAGGAGGCTGGCTTAGCTGCCTCACAATCTTTCACCTCGTGCAGCACAGAGTTCTGTAAACAGCAGGTATACAGTGTCCATTTTTTGAAAAACTGAAAACTGAAAGCAGCCATCCTTATTTTCAAATAGAAGATTCTAGAATGCTAATGAAATGGATGTTTCATTATCTGTGTCTCGCTAATAAGGCTCTGCAGACAGTGGGTTTCTGGAAAATTTCACCAGACATAAGCCTAGGAAAATGATCTCTTGCCTTTGCCATTTGTAAGAAATATAAACATTTCATACCCACTTGTTACTGCAGTTCTTGAATTCCTATTTAAATCTCCATGTCTCTAGTAATGGTAACCTAGTTTATAGGAATATATGGCTTCTAAAGAAGGTCACATCCTGATTAATTAGTTATGATCCATATTTTGTATCTGATAATTAGCTTATAGCTGCAGTGAAAATTGGGCCCTACATTTTCAGAAGGTGGAATGTTTTAAGAAAGCAAGATATTCTTTGTGCGTTCTGATCTCTGCTTTGTTAAAAGGCTGTTAAAGAGAAAACTATAACATAGGGGGAAAATGAATACGTTTGCTCTCAAGATGCAATTAAAACAGAATGCAAATATGACTAATGAGACAATTAACTTTTCTAGAAATATTATGCAAGAGTATCAACTCCTGGGATGTAACATTTCTATGCTAAAAAATTCAGTTTGATGGCATTAGTGACCAAAGGGATCTGGGAAGAAAAGGCATTGCTACTGTCAGGGAAGGCTGAGGAGGGCATGAAAAGTGCCCATTTCTTTTTAACTTGATCTGCTCAGCCATGGAACAGATGCTGCTGCAAATGCTCCCATGGGGCTCCTACATGTGGGCTGCTTCCAGCAATTCTTTTCAACATGGCACCACAAGAATGGCATTAATTCAGGAGTCAGGAGCCCTTAGCTCAAATCTCAGCACCACCAGCTACAGCTAAGTGACCTTGGATGGTCCATATTATGGCTGTGGGCCTCAATTTCTTCCTCTGTGAAATGGAGACACCTGTCTCATGAGCTATGAGGCTCCATGAGCCAATGCATATCAAGTGCATGGTATGGAGATGAGCAGGCTGGTGTGTCCTAAAGAAATTGCTGTTGAAGCTGCCGAGTTGGGGGGCAGGGCATGGAAACCCCTTGTTCCAGAAAGAGGCCCTGTCATGAGGGTGGATTCTAGGGAGGAGGATTCAAGAGTCAGGATCTTAGGCCTTACCCTGTGTTTCCAGTTCCAGCCAAGTGATCTTGAGCTTTGATGTCATGCTTTCAAAATCCATAAAACAGCAGCACTTCCCTAAGTGATATCCAAGGCACTGTCTTAAGAATCCAGCCCTGTTCAAGGCTACAGAATACTTCACATTTTTTTTATAAGTAGTTCATTACTAACTAGCGTGAATTTCTCCAAAGATGACCCATTCGCCACATGTCTGGGTTTCGGCCCACAGCTTAGTTGCCTGTAATTACACTGCAATTAAAAGTCCTATTTGTAGCTCTTAAGGGCCTCCATTTGGAAAACTCAGCAGTGGCCACAGGACTGGAAAAGGTCAGTTTTCATCCCAATCCCAAAGAAAGGCAATGCCAAAGAATGTTCAAACTACTGCACAATTGCACTCATCTCACACGCTAGCAAAGTAATGCTCAAAATTCTCCAAGCCAGGCTTCAACAGGACACGAACCATGAACTTACAGATGTTCAAGCTGGATTTAGAAAAGGCAGAGGAACCAGAGATCAAATTGCCAACATCTGCTGGATCATCAAAAAAGCAAGAGAGTTCTAGAAAAACATCTATTTCTGCTTTATGCCAAAGCCTTTGACTGTGTGGATCACAATAAACTGTGGAAAATTCTGAAAGAGATGGGAATACCAGACCACTTGACCTGCCTGTTGAGAAACCTGTATGCAGGTCAGGAAGCAACAGTTAGAACTGGACATGGGATAATGGACTGGTTCCAAGTAGGAAAAGGAGTACGTCAAGGCTGTATATTGTCACCCTGCTTATCTAACTTGTATACAGAGTACATCACAAGAAACGCTGGGCTGAAAGAAGCACAAGCTGGAATCAAGATTGCTGGGAGAAATATCAATAACCTCAGATATGCAGATGACACCACCCTTATGGCAGAAAGTGAAGAAGAACTAAAGAGCCTCTTGATGGAAGTGAAAGAGGAGAGTAAAAAAGCTGGCTTAAAGCTCAACATTCAGAAAACTAAGATCATGGCATCTGGTCCCATCACTTCATGGCAAATAGATGGAGAAACAGTGGAAACAATGGCTGACTTTATTTTTCTGGGCTCCAAAATCACAGCAGATGGTGACTGCAGCCATGAAATTAAAAGACGCTTACTCCTTGGAAGAAAAGTTATGACCAACCTAGACAGCATATTAAAAAGCAGAGACATTACTTTGCCAACAAAGGTCCGTCTAGTCAAGGCTATGGTTTTTCCAGTGGTCATGTATGGATGTGAGAGTTAGACTATAAAGAAAGCTGAGCACCTAGGAATTGTTGCTTTTGAACTGTGGTGTCGGAGAAGACTCTTGAGAGTCACTTGGACTGCAAGGAAATCCAACCAGTCTATCCTAAAGGAGATCAGTCCTGGGTGTTCATTGATAGGACTGATGTTGAAGCTGAAACCCCAATACTTTGGCCACATGATGCGAAGAGCTGACTCACTGGAAAAGATCCTGATGCTGGGAAAGATTGAGAGCAGGGGGAGGAGGGGACAACAAAGGATGAGATGGCTGGATGGCATCACTGACTCAATGGACAGGGATTTGGGTGGACTCTGGGAGTTGGTGATGGACAGGGAGGCCTGGCGTGCTGTGGTTCATGGGGTCGCAAAGAGTCAGACATGACTGAGCGACTGAACCAAACTGAAGGGCCTCCAAGTTCTGCAAACTTTCCCCATTTAGGAGCGGCATTCTATCTTTTCAACCCATGTCTGTGGGCATTCATTTGACCCACTTGTTCCATGAATCAGGTTGTATGGAGTGCAGCTGCCCTCAGGAAGACTGCAGTGCAGGAGGGTGGGGGCTGACAGAGACAGACAAGGTCAACCCCATGGGGTATGGTCTATAAGAGAATGCATAGGGGTTCTACAGTCAGAGAGGGGCTTGGCAGGGTTAGGAACAGCTTCCTGGAGGAGGTGATACTCTAACTGAGCCTTGGCCATCCAAAAAGATATGCATCCACCCAGCAGTCTACAACTAATTATTGAGTGCCTACTGTATACAAAGCATTTTTCTTGATGCCAGAACTCTAATGCTGAACATTATCATGTCACTCCCTACCTCAAGAATGCACAATGCTGGGTGTACATCCAGAGAAAATTCTAATATGAAAAGATAAATGCAACCCTAGGTTCATTGCAGCACTATTAACAATAGCCAAGACATGGAAGCAACCTAAATGTCCATCAACAGATGAATGGATAAAGATGTGGTATCAGTTGAGTTCAGTTCAGTCGCTCAGTTGTGTCCAACTCTTTACAACCCCATGGACTGAAGCAAGCCTGGCCTCCCTATCCATCACCAACTCCTGGAGTTTACTCAAACTCATGTCCATTGAGTCGGTAATGCCATCCAACCATCTCATCCTCTGTTGTCCCCTTCTCCTCCTGCCTTCAATCTTTCCCAGCATCAGGGTCTTTTCAAATGAGTCAGCTCTTCACATCATGTGGCCAAAGTATTGGGGTTTCAGCTTCAACATCAGTCCTATCAATGAACACCCAGGACTAATCTCCTTTAGGATGGACTGGTTGGATTTCCTTGCAGTCCAAGGGACTCTCAAGAGTCTTCTCCGACACCACAGTTCAAAAGCAACAATTCCTAGGTGCTCAGCTTTCTTTATAGCCCAACTCTCACATCCATACATGACCACTGGAAAAACCATAGCCTTGACTAGACGGACCTTTGTTGGCAAAGTAATGTCTCTGCTTTTTAATATGCTGTCTAGGTTGGTCATAACTTTTCTTCCAAGGAGTAAGCTTCTTTTAATTTCATGGCTGCAGTCACCATCTGCTGTGATTTTGGAGCCCCCCAAAATAAAGTCTGACACTGTTTCCCCATCTATTTGCCATGAAGTGATGGGACCGGATGCCATGATCTTAGTTTTCTGAATGTTGAGCTTTAAGCCAACTTTTTCACTCTCCTCTTTCACTTCCATCAAGAGGCTCTTTAGTTCTTCTTCACTTTCTGTCATAAGGGTGGTGTCATCTGCATATCTGAGGTTATTGATATTTTTCCCAGCAATCTTGATTCCAGCTTGTGCTTCTTTCAGCCCAGCATTTCTTGTGATGTACTCTGCATACAAGTTCCATAAGCAGGGTGACAATATACAGCCTTGATTTACTCCTATCCCTATTTGGAACCAGTCCATTATCCCATGTCCAGTTCTAACTGTTGCTTCCTGACCTGCATACAGATTTCTCAAGAGGCAGGTCAGGTGGTCTGGTACTCCCATCTCTTTCAGAATTTTCCACAGTTTATTGTGATCCACACAGTCAAAGGCTTTGGCATAGTCCATAAGGCAGAAATAGATGTTTTTCTAGAACTCTCTTGCTTTTTCGATGTTGGCAATTTGATCTCTGGTTCCTCTGCCTTTTCTAAATCCTTTTCTAAATCCAGCTTGAACATCTGGAAGTTCATAGTTCATATATTGTTGAGGCTTGGCTTGGAGAATTTTGAGCATTACTTTGCTAGCGTGTAAGATGAGTGCAATTGAGCAGTAGTTTGAACATTCTTTGGCATTGCCTTTCTTTGGGATTGGGACAAAAACTGACCTTTTCCAGGCCTGTGGCCACTGCTGAGTTTTACAAATTTGCTGACATATTGAGTGCAGCACTTTCATAGCATTATCTTTTAGGATTTGAAATAGCTCAACTGGAATTTCATCACCTCCACTAGCTTTGTTCATAGTGATGCTTCCTAATGCCCACTTGACTTCACATTCCAGGATGTCTGGCTCTAGGTGAATGGTCACAGCATTATGATTATCTGGGTCATGAAGATCTTTTTTGTACAGTTCTTCTATGTAATTTTGCCACCTCTCTTAATATCTTCTGCTTCTGTTAGGTCCATACCATTTCTTTCATTTATTGAGCCCATCTTTGCATGAAATGTTCCCTTGATATCTCTAATTTTCTTGAAGGGATCTCTAGTCTTTCCCATTCTATTGTTTTCCTGTATTTCTTTGCACTGATCATTGAGGAAGATTTTCTTATCTCTCCTTGCTGTTCTTTGGAACTCTGCATTCAAACGAGTATATCTTTCCTTTTGTCCTTTGCTTTTGACTTCATTTCTAGCTATTTGTTAAGTCCTCCTCAGACAGTCATTTTGCTTTTTGGCATTTCTTTTTCTTAGGGATGGTCTTCCTCCCTGTCTCCTGTACAAAGTCACGAACCTCTATCCATAGTTCATCAGGCACTCTGTCTATCAGATCTAGTCCCTTAAATCTATTTCTCACTCCCATCGTATAATCATTAGGGATTTTATTCAGGCCATACCTGAATGGTCTAGTGGTTTTCCGTACTTTCTTCAACTTAAGTCTGAATTTGGCAATAAAGAGTTCATGATCTGAGTCACAGTCAGCTCCCAACAGATGAATTGATAAAGATGTGGCATACACACACACACACACACACACACACACACACACATGTATATATGCAATAAAATATTACTCAGCTATAAAAAAGAATGAATAATGCCATTTGTAGCAACACAAATGGACTGAGAAATCATCATACTAAATGAAGTAAGTCACTCAGAGAAAGATAAATACCATATGATATCATTTGTATGTAGAATCTAAAATATGACACAAATGAACTTATTTACAAAACAGACGACAGACTCACAGACATAGAAAACAAACTTATGGTTACAAAAAGGAAAAGGGGGCGTTGTTGTTTAGTCGCTAAGTCATGTTTGACTTTTCTGCAACCCCATGCACTGTAGCCCGCCAAGGTCCTCTGTCCATGGGATTTCCCAGGCAAAAATACTGGAGTGGGTTGCCATTTCTGTCTGCCATTTATGTTTTCTTATCTAAGGTATCAAAAGGATAAAGGCATCATTTACTGAGCATCTACTATGTGTCAGGTACTATACTGGATGTTTTTGTTTTATCATTCATTTTAACCTTCCCCCTTATAAGCCTGCAGGCAAGCATTTTTATTTCCTCATTGCAAATACAGAAACCAAGGCTTAGAGGGTATGTTAACCTGCCCAGGGTCTCACCACTAGGAAGAAGCAATACAAGACTTAAACATAGCTCTGTGTTTCTGATATCTAACATCCTCTTCCTCTACCAAGGCTTTCCTCATGAACACATATCTTTTTCTACTTCCAAAGGCCTGCTTAAATACTGCAATCTGAAAAGACACATAGACCTTGTTTGCTGTGTGATGGTGGCTCAAAGTCAGGTGAAAACCCAGGGCCTCCTCAAGGGACAGGAAGGCCCCCTGAGCCAGGGTTTAAGCAAACAAGATAAGAAGAAAAAGAAAATGGTTTCTGGACACTGCCATCCATCTCTGTGAAGCCTGAGATAGCAGGCATCAGGTGATGAAGTAGAATGAAATCTGAGAGGAAAAAAAAAAAGATGAAAATGGAGGTTTACACATCACTGCACTGCCTTCCTATCTAGAGGGAAAATCCAACATTAATAAAACAGAAAACCTTCAACAAAATCAAAGCCAATTTTTCTGTCAAGTTCAGAAACAACAGTCCATAAACTTACAGGCATTTCCCAGGTGTGTTCCAGAAATAGCCAGGTTTCTGAGAAGTTGAGTGAAAATCAAATTTGGGGTGAGCTTAGTCCCTGCTACTCAAGAATTCTGTGAATCAAGCTCTGCCAATAAATTTGTCCATGATGAACATGCATGTGCACACACACACACACACACACACACACACACACAGAGTGTTCAGGGTCTCCTACAGACAGACCCATGCGGGCGTGCACACTCAATCACTAAGTCATGTCCAACTACTTGAAACCCCATGGACTATAACCACCAGTCTTCTCTGTCCATGGGACTTTCCAGGCAAGAATGCTAGAGTGGGTGGCCATTTCCTACTCCAGGGGATCTTCCTGACCCAGGTCTTGCATCTCCCTCATCTCCTGCATTGGCAGGCGGATTCTTCACCACTAGGGCCACCTGGGGATATCCACTCTTTCAGATTCTTTTCCTATATAGTTCATTACAGAGTAAGACTAGCGTTCCCTGTGCTATAGAGCAGGTAGGTCCTTATTAGTTAACCTTTTACATGCAGTAATGTGTAAATGTCAATCCCAATATCCCAATTTATCCCTCCCCACCCCTTACTCTCTGGCAACCATAAATTTATTTTATACATAAAGGCCCCAGTGAAGGAAGCCTTTGCTGACTGTAGGGGTCCCCAAGAATCTCTCCCTCCCATGAGCACTATGGTACTGTTGGTTACCACCAGCCCCACTGTGGTCACTCACCACCCTGTCCTGTGTTCTGGGAACTTCCAGCCAGACAGAGAACCAACTGTGGCCATCAACTGCAATCAGTCTCAAGCCTCCTTCTGAGCAGATAGAACACTTATGTCTGCAAAGAAGGCATTCAATCACCCAAGAAGGGTTTCCATGATGGAGAAGTTCATCACATTCATTAACTATGTCCAAGCACTTGAAAGCAATCATCTCACTCTATTCTACCACATCCCTCTGAGACAAATATTATTGAATCCATTTCACAGGTGAAGAAACTGAGGCTCATGCAGGTGAGCTAGTTGTTTGTCCAAAGCTGTGAGGCTCTGAGGGACAGGAATTGAGGCAGAACCATAAGGAGTAAGGGGAAGAGAGATGGGCCATGATGAACGGGACAGATGGAGGCAGAGGGTCAGACGGGAGGGAGAACTCCTCCCTGTGGAATCCCTGTTATGAGCAGCTCTCAGATGGCCCCTTCCCTTGGGGCTCCCTGCCACATTAGAGGCATCTAGTGTTCTTGGCACTGGCCTCACACTTGTGCTTATCATACCCAGAGAAAGCCAGTGAGAGAGTAGCCACAGCCCCAACCTCTGCCCCTGCCCAGCTGAGCAGCCGGTTTATCCTCGATACAACCCAGTAACTCTAGAGAATCAGAATCGGAACTAGATTGCTTTCCTCTAATAAAATTTACAGTGTATACAAATTCAATTACATCATCGTGTGCACCAACGGTGGCTGAGGGGCCAAGGTCACTTACATCCATCACCGGGGTGCAGAGAGTCAGGGGCGTGAAATTCTCTCCTACCCAGGGCCCAGAGGATCACAGCGGCACAGGGAGGGCACAGAGGGGCTGCTGACTGGGAGGGTCAGCCTCTGGGGCAGGGCCTGCTTTGCTCAGTGCCCATCTTCCCTGCACCCAAGAGTGGCAGGGAGCCCACATGGATGTCCTGGGAGACCTGCCTGCTAGCCCCACCCATAGGAGGGGTCAGTGCTCACTCTTGCAGGCCCATGGTTGGCTATACTTTCCTGGTGGCAGCTATGTCTGTCCCTACCACACAGCCTGGGATGGGGGACAGAAATGAGGTGCTGTATCCACACCCAGGGCATGCTATTTTATCTTCCCCATATCCTGCAGCAGAAGTGAGGTTGTCAGAAAAAGAAAGTGAGCTCACAGAGATTAGGTAACATGTCTCGGACCACACAGCCTATGAATTGACAAGCTGTGCTTGGAACCCAGGTTTGCTAGGCTCCAAGCCCATGTCAAGGATCTTCCAAGCAGGAGAAGGGAAAGGCGACACTTTCAAAGAGGAGTTCAGGAAGGCCAATGCTTCCCTTAGGGGATGTTTCCAAGTCCACTTCATGGTGGCAGGAGACACAACTGGCAAGAAATAAATATTTTAAACAAGTGCTTCCCTTGCCACTCTCCCTCACACCAGGATTCTTATGATCTGGTAAGTCTAGTAAACACAGACTTCAAAGACTAAATCTAGAATGGGATGGGGAGCAGGTTTGGCTCCTGTGATAATCTGACACCAGAAATACTTGAAGAAAACATTGGCCCACTGCACAGGCTCAACCAACCAGGCCTGAAGAGGGATAGACAGACTTCAGTTCTCTGTCTACTGAGTGTTGTTTGACCTCAAGCAAATCCTTTAAACTCTCAAAACCTCAGGTTCAACTTAGGTAGTAGTTCTACCATGTGGTCCCCAGACAAGCAGCATCCGCTTTGCCTGTAACTTTAGAGGAATTCTCAGTCTCCACCTCAGATCTACTGAACCTCTAGGTATGGGGCCCCACAATCCAGGTTTCCAAGCCCGGCAGGGGTTTCTAATGTAGCTCAAGAGTATCCCTGCTTGAAGACCGTGATCCTCATGCTGGGTACACACTAGAGTCACCTGGGGAGTGTCTACAACAGTCCCAGAACCCAAGTCACCCTGCAGCCAATGGCATCACCATCTCTGATGTAAACGAGGTGAGACCTGGGCCTCAATACTCTTGAAGCTTTTAGGTTATTCCAGGCATACTGTTCTCTGGAAATGATCACATGGTCCTTGCAGGAAGCGGGTGCCACATCTAAGAGTACAGATGGAGAAATACAAGTGTGAACGAAGCCCTCCAATGGCCCCTGCAGCCCACAGACAGCTCACTGCTCCTCCCTCTTCCCCTGCCTGTTGGTCAGGGCCCAGCAACTGTGCAGGTGGGGTACGGATGAATGAAGAGAGCGCTTTTAGGAAGAGTCCCAGCGGCCATGCCAAGGATGGATCAGGCACTGACCAAAGGCAGGAAGGGTTTTCAACTTTGACTGTAATGGGGCTTCATAAAAGCCTGTAGTGTTGACCTCCCAGGTGGCACATTGGTAAAGAATCCACCTGCCAATGCAGGAGACACAAGATTTGATCATATTTGATCATTGGGTCAGGAATATCTCCTGGAGGAAGAAATGGCAACCTACTCCAGTACTCTTGCCTGGAAAATTCCATGGACAGAGGAGCCTGGCTGGCTGCAGGTCATGGGGTTGCAAAGAGTCGGACGTGACTGAGCACACATACACATAAAAGTCTGTGATATTTTATCTAGGTCCAATTGTTTTCCATTCATCAGAAAAAGTCCCGAAGGTCTGCAAACTTGTGCAAACCGCAGAGGCCCTAAGATTGATGGCTTTTCTTGACAGCCTCTCTCTGGAGCAATTTGCCATTTAAAGCTCAGTTCTACCGAGGACCTTGAAACTGTTCACACCGTCAGCTGGGCCTGGACTTTGAATGAGGATTAGATGCTGTGTTTCCTGCCTCACTTGGCCTTGGGTCCTAGCCAGGGAGTGCCAAAGCCTGTGTGAAATCCAAGACAATCCTAAAGACCTCTCTGTGTGGATTTTTCTTGTGGTTGGTCCAGTGCTGTTTCTTTCTTTGATGTTACTGAACCTCTGCATCCCCGTTCACCGTGACTGATCTTCAATCCCCCCAACAATAGTAGGGATAAGGATGATAAGGAAGCAGCCACCCACTGCCGGGCTCTCATCTGAACAGAAGAAGTACAGGAGCTGGCGACTCCCCTCTCCTGCCCGCAGACCCATTCTCTACCTCTCCTTAGTGTCTGGGAGGCTGACGTCTATGGTTTGATTCATCCACGGCCCCGGTGCCCTTTGTCTGGTTGGGTTTAACCGGAGGGAGGCGACAGGAGAATTCAGAAACAGCAGCAGGAATGCAAGGCAGGGGTGTTCATTTCTCTCTCCCTTTGTTGGTCCCAGTGTGGTCCCTACTCCTTTACAGAGGGTCTCAGCTGCTGGGGGATGGTCTGTCTCAGCAGTCACAGCTCTAGGCAGGGCTGCTAACCACTAACCGCTGCTGCTAACCGCTCTCCCCCGACCCCTCCAGCTGGGGCGCTATGGCTGCCATGTTGCTAGGCTTGGGTGCTTCACCCTTCCTCAATAGTGACACCCCTTTAACGCTGCTCACACTCGGGAACCACACGAAACTGCTGTTTCTGTAGGTCAGAAATGGCCAAATCACTGGCGATCCCATATGGTTCATGTAGGAAAGAGTCTTTTCCTTAACTATTTTCAGTTAATCCCTCAAGTGGGTCTCAGTTTCCTACTCAACCCACACGGCAAATCTGGGAGATACTATTGCCTCCACGCACAGGCTGAGAACAGAGACGCAGAGGCCTTCGCTGACTCACCCCAGGTCGTTTCGTGTAAGGCTGAGAAAGCCAGAGGTCGGGACGTTACTGTGGGTTGGTCACTGTGCGAGCCGTGCACACAGGTGATCCCATTTAAGCCTCAAAACTCTGAGGTGGAGACTGGTATCCTCTCCCTTTGACCAATGGGGACATGGAGGCCTGCGTAAGTTAAGAGCAGGTAACTTCTGGTCAAACTCGGCCAGAAGCCAGAGGGAAGGGCATTTGGAGGAACCACCTCCAGAGGTCGGTCCCCCAGGGCTCAGGATGGGACACAGACAGTGAAGACGGGCCTGAAGGGACAGGAAGGGGCTAACAAGCTCCTGTGCTTTGAGTTCAGATAGAAGGAGAAATCTTGTGGGCCCAGCTCTGGGCAGTCACCTTACCACAGACCCTTAATCACAGCCCAGCTATAACCTTCAAGCCTGTGCTGCTCCCGCTGTTCCTTCCTTTGCACTGCACTACCTTCCCCTCTCTTCTTTCTGCCTGTTCTCTCCCATCAGAGGCCCCTGACATATTTAGTACAAGACTCAGTCAGTAATACAGCTTTAGCAGGTGATTGGCCCAAAGGTGAGAGTGTCTGAACCTGGAGAATGCCAAGCAGGTTTTGCTCACCATCCCAGGGTCACTATTATCACCACTGTCTTGAGACTTTGAGCTGGGGCACAGCCTACCTGCCTTCCCAAGACTTTTTTTTTAACCTCGCTGTGCAGCATGTGGAATCTCTGTAACCCATTCAGGCATTGAAACCATGTCCCTTGCATTGGGAACATGGAGTCTAAACCACTGGAGTGCCAGGGAAGTCCCCCCATGACCCTTTCAAGTTCACATCTAGCCCCTGGGATCACACTGGGCTCCTCCCAAACCGATGTAATTGACAGGAAGCTTTGGAGTCATGCAGACCACAGCCCAGGGTTCTCTTAGCTCTGTGCCCTGGGCCCCTACACACAGCATTACACAGCATCCGCCCCCTCAGGGAAGTAAGGCACCCCCCCCCCCCACCTTAGAGAGACTGAAACAATGAAATAAGATAGCAAAGGTAAAACATGTAGTTTTACCTACGAGCATTTGATAAAGGGCTGGTTTTGGTCTCTCCTTCTGGAAATAATCACTGTATTCTGGAGACTATAATTGATGGTTTAAAAAGAAAGGCTAAAACTGTTTATCACACATTGATTTTATGCACCTGGGATTAGAAAACTTGCCTTAAAAGATAGTTTTCTTGGTTTTACTGTGAAACTTCAGGATTTCCTTGGTAACGGCCTTCAGGAAGACAAAGAAATCAGTCAAAGGCCACCCAGAGAGGGGTGAGTTGAAGGCGATTTGTTCCTCTTCAGAGCTGGCCCTCTGCAGGGCCTGCTGGTCACTGTGTCCTCCATAGAGATGCCTTCTGTGCCTTGGTCAGAATTAACTCCCTGCTCTCCATGTTGCCAGGTCCCTTTGATTGTTTCTCTGGCTCAAACTTGAGTTCCAGCCAGTACCACCTGTCTGGGCTTCCCCAAGAGATGGAGCAGTGCTGGCCAGAGAGGTGCAGCTGGTCAGACTAGGAGGGAACAGAGACGTGAATCAGGTGGGGCCAGAGACCAGGAGATGAGTATCTGGGAGAGCCGGAGTGGTGGGCGGGAGCTGAGTCTGGTCATTGTCCCCAGGCTGGCGGGGCTGAGGCCACTGGAGGGCGTTGGCCCCAGGAGTGTACGCTAAGTTTGCTGGCACCCCCACCAACCTGCACTGAGGCCTTAAACACAGGACCACCCGCCGAGGAGGGACTCACATGGCTCCACTAATGGGACAGAAGCCCAGTAGAGCAGAGCGAAGGATCCAGAGCCCAGTGTCCCCCTCCCCAAGTCCACAGCCAGCTCCCCTACTCCCTAGCGGTGTGACCCGAGGCAATCTATTTAACCTCTGTCTTTTTCCTTATTTGTACAATGAGGAGGATCATAAGAGTATCTATCTGTTAGGGCTGTCATGAGAAATAAGCTAATATATGAGAAGCAGATGCAACAGTGCTTGCTCCTGTTTAAGTGCTACTTCGGGTTGGTTGCCATTCCTGTTAGCAGGACACTGGCCAAGTCTCAGGGCCATTCTGTGTGGAGCTTGAGGAAGCCTTCAAGCTCACCACAGATCACCCGTGGGTTGTGGGCATGAGGCCTGAAATTCCACTGCAGACCACTCATTCTTGGATGTATTCATTCATTCGATGATTTAACTCTGAACTAAGCCGTATTTCCCAAAGCAATTTCCATGAACAACCATGGCATACAAGCTGACAGCAGGGGTTACCCTGGAGAGTGTTATTTTAATTTTAAAGGCTATGTATATTTTTAATTTCCTTATATCAATATTTAAGGCAAGCCCTATCAGCTTTCATTTAAATAAATAATGCTAATATTTCAGACAAATGCATGTCCTTTTAGATCATGATTCTTAGCTTTATTCCCTCCCCGCCCCTGTGCAGTCACCATGGGAACAATATTCTTCTGGTCAATTTTTTATACTTTATACTTCAATTTTAATAGCCATGCTTTTCTTTATTTCCTCGTAACTTTATTTAAGGCAAGTCATAATCATTTTCCATTTATAGAGGTGACACAGTTTCCTTCTTAAATTAATTTCTATAAGAAATGAACTTGTTAACAGAAAATATTATGTAAATGAAAAGTACAGGTGGAATACTATATGGCAGTTAGAAAGAAGGAACTATGAATCTATATATCAACACAGAGAGTTAGGCTAAAATGAAAAGAATGTTATAGACTCAATATACACTTTGTGACATCATTTAAAAAAAACTTAAAATATGCCCTAAAGATGACTACTGATATTTTTCATGACTACATGTATATATAACTGAATAGACACACAAAACTAACAGGATGATGTTTCCCACGGAAAGGGAAAGAGAGGGAGGAGTATGGCCAAGACTGATGGTCAAAGGGGATATAAATTAACTCAAAGTTTTAAATCCTTTTTTTTTCATTCAGGAGAGACAAAGTGACTTGAAGGAAATATGAGATGATGCAGCAATCTGGATGGAAGCAACATAGACATTTACCAAATATTCTTGCCTTTTCCTTTATTTTATAAATTTCTCAATATAAATAACATAGAAGGTAGGCAGATGTGAAAAAAATCACTCAGATGGGACAGCTGGAGGGGGCAACACCAAGGGCAGCTGGTTGCAAGTATGCAGAAATGACAGATGAGTCCTAGCTGTTATAGTGTCCTCCTCGAGTGGTAGATGCAGAAAGCAAACTGTCCCAAAACTGTGTCAGAGATGAGGCAGGAAAGGCTTCCTGGAGGAGGTGACAGCAAAGCTATCATTAAGAACTGCAGCTGGGGCCCATGGACTGGTGAACCGTTAAATAAAGGTGATATATATACACAATGGAACGTTGCTTGGCAATAAAAGGAACGAAGTCCTGAGACATCCCACAACACAGATGAACCTGAATGATGTTTTGCTAAATAAAAGACACAGATACAAAAGGCCATAGATGGTATAACTCAATTTTTATGAAATGGCCAAAACAGGCAAATCCACAAAGAAAGAAAGTGGGTTAGTGTTTGCAGGGGTCAGGGGAGGTGGGGGCTGGGGAAGTAGCAAGAGGGCTGCTAATGGGTATGAGGTTCTTTTTCGTTTCAAATGAATAATGAAGCAAATGAACTTAACTGTGTATTGACTGCTAATATGCATGGGGTTTTGTTGATGAAAATGTTCTAAAATTGATTGTGGTGATGACTGCACAACTCAGTGAGTATAATAAAAATCACTTAATAGCACTTTTTAAATGGGTGAATTCTATGACTTGTGAATTCTATTTCAATAAATCTTTTATGTTAAAATAGAATAAAGACTCAGGACTAGGGTGTGATGGAGCAGGAGGGATCATGACCAAACAGTTCAGTCTGTCTCCCTTCTTTAGCAAAAGTTTCTCTGTCTGGCTCTGCATAATCTAGGCTGGGAATGCTAAGACACAACAGATACCCAGACAGACAGGACCCCTGCCACTGAGCTGGTGCTTGCCTGGTGAATAGAGAGAAGCACTGGCATTGATGGTCTACAATGACACAGAAATGCTTTAAAAACCTTGTGGGAGATGGTCAGACCCAGAAGGTGGAAGAAACATTGTTCAGGCAGAGAGAACAATGTATACAAAAGTGTGGAAGCAAGAGAGACTGAGGCTTTGCAAGGATTTTAGGCAAAATGTAAGCACTGAAAGGAGCTGGCTGTAAAGAGACAGGCCAGGGGCAGAAGAGCCAGGTACTCACACGTGATGAAACCTCAGACAAGACCTGGCTTCCCATCTTTCCTCCTGCACCACCTACCCTTCCCCACAAAGTATAAAAGGAAAGCTGAATTTCCTCCGGGACTGCCCTCTACAAAGATCTTATCTAAAATGGAACTGAGTTCTTGTAGGCTCCAGACCTCCTGGAGAGACCAGAACCTTCCTGGAATCTTCTTTTTTCTGTAAAATGAACTCTCTATATATGAGAATGAACTCTTTTCCAGAAAGTTCATTTCCCAGGTGTCTCAGTGGGTAAAGAATTCTCCTGCAATGCAGGAAACACAGGAGATGCAGATTTGATCCCTGAGTCCAGAAGATACCTGGAGAAGGAAATGGCAACCCACTCCAGTATTCTTACCTGGAGAATCCCATGGACAAAGGACCCTGGTGGGTAACAGTGTATAGGGTCACAAGGAATCGGACATGACTGAAGTGACTGAGCATATCATATATGGACCAGACAGTCCTTCATGCAAAGCAGACGGCCTTCTCAGCCACAGTTAGCTCCATGTGGCCTAGTGACCCTCACATACAGTACTTACACAGCCTTGGGAAGAGACTCTAAATAAACTTGCTGTGAGTTCGTTAATTAAAGTCATGACCACATCTTGTCTATCTCGGGATGATAAAAATGAGCTCTTATGTCACCCCACTGCTCTACAGATGTAACGTGATGAATGGCAGGGCTGATATATCACATGGAGAGCTCATGGAAGCACAAAGGAAGGTATCTCCAATCTTTATTACATTGCTTCTTCTCCACACGGGCTGCCTGACTTGGAGGGTGCTCAGTTCTTTCATTTATCACTGCTGTTGGCAACAGGAGTTGGATGACAAAGCCCCATTTTCTTCCCTCATCCCCCTATCATGCCAGACATGACTGATTCATGGCTAGGCCTGTCTAACAGCCAGATCCTGCATGCTCCACCTTGTAATCGTGAAAAATACTCTCTCTCCCTCATCGGGACTGTCACTCGCACTGCATTATCAACAGCCTCCAAGGTAAGACTTGATTCTTTTCCTTTCACCACCGGGTTCAAACTAAATGAGAAGTAAAAGCATGTTTCTAAAGAAGGGGTCCATTTTCTTTAATCTCTTCAAACTGCTTGGCCACTCAAACTTTCTTTCTGCCAGTGGGAAAAGACATCAGCGCTGAATAAAACATCCAGAGCCCTGGCAGCATCCACATAAGGTCAGACTGGGTTGCTTGGGCAGGAATACTAACATGGGCAAGCGTGGGCACATGAGTCACTGGCCTTGCTCTTCCCACCTTCCAGGCACAGAGACAACATATGAAAATAACACCAGGGGTGGAAATCTGCACCTTGCAACAGTTCTGATGGATAAGCTGGCTCTATTTAACATATTCAGTGTATGGTCTGGCACCTTGAAAGGGTTCAGGCTGTTCTTTTCTTTGCACACTGGCACCCAAGGATGTAGACTACAACTTCTATTGTGTTTCTATGACAAATGGTACAGAGAAGTTAGATTGAGGACTACAGCCTGCCTCAGGCCAGGACTGCCTCAGCTGTGCTCAGGAGAGCAAAGCATAAGAAAGATACCAAATGGAATGAAGTAAGGAAGGCACAGCTATGGAAAATAGTTCATGTGCAAGGCACAGGAGAAACCGACCAGGCGAGTGCAAGATCCGGCAGCTTCAGCAGCTCAGAAAGCAATGGTATGAAGTGTGAGCTCATCCACAATGCCTGACTCACCTACAATGCATGGCTCACCTACAATGCCTGGCTTACAGGAGACAGATAATGAATTTTATTGGACAAAGGAATATTGATTGAATACTGGAGCTTTGATTTCTTAAAACAGCTTAAAATAAAAGAAGGAAAGTTCTAATTTATCTAACTCCAAATAATTTAGGCATAGTTTGATATTTTTAACATTTAGAAGTTTTTAGTGTTATCTTTTAATCTAGTTGGTATTATTTATCTGTTCCTACTTATTTAATAAATACTTTATGACATACATATGCATTTACTTTCTATATATGTCCAAACACATGTAATATACATCCACACACATAAAACAGAATTTTCCTTCCCCTTAGAATCCCAGTTCTCAAGTTGTTTTCAACCCCACAAATTACCTGGTGGCAGGAGAGAGATATAGGGCATGCTGTGGAGAAAGAAATCAATAGTATTTCTAAGATAGGCCCTAATTCTGAATTAGCTATAGGAATGCCATGCATGGCTATAAACTAAAACACTAATTTATTTACAAATAGAGCCACATGCTTTTTTTTTTTTTTTTTTACTATTGTTAGTACAATAGTAAATAACACAAGTATTCATGTGCAAAAGATGGACATACAAACTAGAAATATACATGCGACTAGGAATGAAGATCTGAACTAAAAACCTTCCAGTGGTGGAAGCAGGAAAGGAAAGTTAGTTGGCAAAATGTACTCAAGAGCCTTAAAAGGCCTCTACCTCTTGACCCAGAAATTCCACATTCTAAGAGCTCATCTTGTGTGTGTGCTAAGTCGCTTCAGTTGTGTCTGACTGTTTGCGCCCCCACAGACTGTACCACGCCAGGGCTAATGGTAAAGAACCTGCCTGCCAATGCAGGAGACAGAAGAGATGTGGGTTTGACCCCTAGAAGGGGAAGATACCCTGGAGAAGGAAATGGCAACCCACTCCAGTATTCTTGTCTGGATAATCCCATGGAAAAAAAGAGTTCATATTAAGGACATAATCAGAAATACACAAGAGTACTTCCCTGGTGGTCCAGTGGTTAAGAATTCACCTGCCAATGCAAGGGACATGGGTTCGATACCTGGTCTGGGAAGATTCCATATGCCAAATAGCAACTAAGCCCGTGTGCGACAACTACTGAGGCATCACACCCTAGGGCCCACACTCCACAACAAGAGGAGCCGCCACAGTGAGAAGCCCATGCACTACAACTGGAGAGCAGCCCCTACGCTCTGCAACTAGAGAAAGGCCATAAGAAGCGATCAAGAATCAACAGTCATAAATAAATTATTCTTTTAAAAAAGAAAGAAATGCACAAGAAAGATTTATATTCAAACATATTCACCAAGCCATATTTATAAAGAGAAAAAATGGAACCAAAATATTCAGGAAAAGGAAATGGATCAAATAAATTATGGTGGATGCAAGGGACAGATTTGCAGCCATTACACAAGGATGGAAGGAAAGAAGGAAGGGAGGGAGGGAGGGAGGGAGGGAGGGAGTTCAAAATCGACACTAGCCCAGAAACTCTTAAGAGAAGAAGAGCAGTTAGTAGGAACTGGCCTCACCAGATATCTGGGGATAAGTGGCTCAGACTGTCAGAATCAATGAAGTTAAGTAAAGACAAATTCACTGGAACAGATCAGTTTGCTCTCATAATGTGTTTCCTCTAAAAATAGGTTAAGCCATGTGAAATTGCCAATATTGGATCACTTTAACCAATAACATGACAATCTCATAGAGCTTAACTAAATACATTTCCTCAAGCTCTAGCTAATGAAAAGATGAGAAGCAGTGAAAAACCCAGCAGCAATGGCATCCCTACTATCTAAAAAACATTTTCCAATAAAGACTCTTTAGAGAAATGTCTAATTCTAGGTCTGGGACAGGAGATGAACAAGAGGAGCCACGTGCAGCCTATGTATATTACCAGGACAAAAAGCAAGGATGTCATCAAAATCTATGGAATTGTGTCTCAGGGAACCCAGACACCAGCCTAAAGCTATCTTTTCAATGGCAGTGGGTCTGATTTTCATTTACATAGTTCCTCTGGGAGAGACAAACCAGTGCTGAAAGCCAGCCCAGGTGCCAAGTTGCTGAGACTCCCCCTCATGGAGCCTCCTCAGATAGGAGCTGGCACTGAAGACTGCCTCAGCCGCCCCTTCTCCTGCTTGCCGGGTGGGCAAGAACATTAAGCAGAGGCCTTTTGGCTGTGAAGACACCTTCTTGGCAGGGAATGCAGCACCAACCTGAAAGTGCTATGCTGAAAATCCAGATGCTTGTATCTTCTCTGCAAAACGAAAAGTAATCCCGAGGGAGTATCTGTTCCCTAAGGAAACGGGGTCTGACTGAAAGTGTGACCTGGAGCAATTGCTCACCTGATGTGGTCAAGTCCAGGCAGGTGGCTTTTGGTTCTCTCAGTTAATACGACTTTCTGTCTGGCAGAGCCTCTATCTTGCTCCTTATCTCAGTCATGGCTAGACTTTCTCCCCAGCAGAGAATACATGTACCTGGATTTCATCTTTCTGGCTGCTCTGCTGCTGCCTAAAATCTCTGTGTTGCCATGGAAGGCGGAGGAAGTGAGTCTGGAGGGAGGCCTGGAATTGGAACATCATGGATATAAGAGGTAAGGGGTTGGAAGGTGCTTGACTTACAGATGAAAAACAGTCCCTGTTCTAGAAATGTCTCCAGGGAAGCTGGGAGACTAGGAGAGGGAAGGGAGGGTGATGCACTGACCATAGATGAGACAATTTGAGTGTTAATAATAATGCTAACAGAAACATTATTATCTGAATTATTACTGAAAAGCACATCAAATGTGCCTCAATCACGTGTTCATAGAACATAAAACACACATTAGCTACCTTCAAGTAAGGAAGATTAAGGAACCAGCTCCTATTTTAAACATGCCAAACAGTTACTAAAGGGAAACATATCTTAATAAAAGTATTTTGGCTAATATGTGCAGAAGGAATGATAAAACTGGACTATCACTGCACCACAGGCCCCACTGAAATAATTACTTAGGTAATAATCATTAATGACTACCAACACCACAAAATTAAGGACAATCAGACATCACATACCATCTGATGGATATTTGCTATGCCACACGAGGGTATCTTGCCAAAACTTCAAGCCAGAACCTAGCAAAGTTCTAGAGCTAACTAGCAATTTACAAGAAATAAAGAGGAGAAAGGAACATGTTATAAGGATACCACAGGGACATAATTCCAGACTGTGGGAAACTCTACAGAAAAAAAATTAACATATAAACTGCAAGGAAAAAGGGGGGGGCACACATGTACTCAGGGGAACTTTTAAATTAAAAGACACTTTTGAGACATATCAGCCAAATGCAACATATGGAATTTATTTGGACCTTATTCAAACAAAATGAACTGTAAAAATCTTTTATAAGTCAACTAGGGAAATTTGAACAGTAAATGAATGTTTGATGGTAATAAGGAATTACTATTAATTTTTAAGTGAGATAATGACACTGTGGGTATGCATTTAATAAGACAAGCCTTTATCTTTTAGAGATTCAGGTTCACATCTTGATGAAAGAAAGGGTATGATGGTTAAGAACTCCTTAAAAATACCTCCATGGTAGATGAATCAAAAGTGTTGAATCTGAGAAACAGGTAGGTGAAGGTTAATAACAGTGGTATGTTTCTAGTCGTATCTGTTTGAAGATTTCCAACCTCAAAAAGTTTTTTAAAAGTGTGAATAATAATTAAGATTGGTAAAAATGTGTCCCTAAAATATCCATTTTCAGAAAAAAGGATGTTACAAAATTGTATGTACTGTATAACTCCAAATTGGTATATAGGTATATATGTATAACACAAGAGAAAAGGCTAAAATTATATACTCCAAAATGCAAACTGTAATTATCTTAGGGTGCAGGGATTACATAAGACTTTTATTTTCTTTATACATTTCTGTATTTTGTATGTCTTTATAGTTATCATATACATTTTAATCCAAAAATATTATTTCTCTTTACCTCTCACAGTGTACATGATGTTTAGGAATTAGATTAAATATACTCTCATTTATAAATAAATATGATCTAAAATGTAGGTCAAAATTAATGACAACATTCTAAATGCTGGAAACATTCTGATGAGTGACAGAATGTCTTACATTTTATCTGATCCTCAATCTCCTGTAAAAACAGATCTAGTGTCCTTGCTGACATGATCAGAACAATGGGGGTGAGGGACTTCCTGGTGGTGCAGTGGTTAAGACTTCACCTTCCAGTGCAGAGGCGCAGGTTTAATCCCTGGTCAGGGAGCTAGGATTACACATGCCTCATGGCCAAAGATCTAGAATATAATATAGAAATAATATTGTAGCAAATACAATAAAAACTTTAAAAAAAGAAAAAGGATAATGGAGGCAGACAGAGAATTTGATGTGATATTGCGATTTGGACATTAATACTATGTCCACTTCATGCACAATAGGGAAAAGAAAGTAGAATTTTAAAGTAAAAATCCAAATATTTCCAAATGTCTTAGTTGTGCCCAGATCTGGACTTTTTTTAATATTAATTTTTACTGGAGTATAGTTGACTTATGATGTTGTGTTAGTTTCTCTTGCACAGCAAAGTGGATCAGTTATACATATACGTATATCTACTCTTTTTCAGATTATTTTCCCATATAGGTCATTACACAGTACTGAGTAGAGTTTCCTGTGCTCTACAGTAGGTTGGAATTTTTATCTACATACCTGTTTTTTTATATGTATCCCAGGATATCATTAATTCCCACTTACTTCAAACAGATTTATCAATAAGGAAAGACAGCAATGTATAATGCCATCTGAAACTTCAGGGCAAACACTTGACAAAGCCATGGGATTCTTCTAGACTTGAGCCAAGCTGTCTCAGAGTAGATTCTAATTAAAGGCAGTGTAGAAGATGGCAGAGGAATAGGACGGAGAGACCACTTTCTCTCCTACAAATTCATCAAAAGAACATTTGAATGCTGAGCAAATTTCACAAAAGAACTTCTGATCGCTAGCAGAGGACATCAGGCGCCCAGAAAAGCAGCCCATTGTCTTCGAAGGGAGGTAGGACAAAATATAAACGATAATAAGGGAGTCAAAAGAGCTATGGACGGAGACCCGTCCCGGGAAGGGAGTCTTAATAGAGGAAGTTTCCAATCACCAGGAAACCCTCTCACTGGCGGGACTGGGGGAAGTTTTCGGCACTCTAACTGGGAGGAAAAATTAAACAAGGCCCACAGATTACGTGCCTAAAAGCAACTCCCAGCAGAAAAGTACCCCAGACGCCCGTACCCACCAGCAACAAGCGGGGCGGAACGGAGAGGAGCGGGCGGCATTGCTTAGGATGAGGACCGGCCCGAAGACCCTGAGAGCAATCGGAGGGAGCTTTTTTAAACTGTGGGATAGCAAGGGACAAAATTAACTGGCCCGAACACACTGCCGGTGGTTCGCAAAACAAAGGAACTGAGAATCTCCAGGGAAGAGCTGGCCCATCCCCGCTGGAGGTAGGAGGCAGGGGGTAGGGGAAAAGGGCAAACTCAGCCCCTGAGAAGCCACCCCCTCCCACACTGCAAACAGGCCCCCGGTTCCTATCTAAAGACTTCCTGAGACCCGACTGGCGGTGCGGGCTGGGGCCGCGGAGGGAAAAAGTGCGCCGTACGCGGGGAGATTGCGCCCAAGCCTCTGGCTGCCTGGGCCGCTCGTCGCGGAGGGAAAAGGCGTGCTGCACCCGGGAGAGTGCGCCCAAGCCTCTGGCTGCCTGGGCCGCTCGTCGCGGAGGGAAAAGGCGTGCTGCACCCGGGAGAGTACGCCCAAGCCTCTGGCTGCATGAACCGCTCAGGCCGGGGAAGGCACAAAACGCAGGAGCAACCGAATCTGCGCTTTTGTGGAGTACCCGAAAACTGGAACCGCACTCAACGCAGGGCCCGCTCCATATAGAGCAGCAGGGAGCCTGAGCAGGGTAGACGGCGAAAGCACAGACACCCGTGAGCGGGGCAAACCCAGTGTGGCCGGAACACGGTGAGTGCTATCCACACAGAGCGGTATCTGTCTGCAGCGTGCCGCCCTCCCCGTAGCAGGACTGAACTGAACTAGCGAACCTAAATAAGAGATCACCTCCGCCCGCCTGTGTTAGGGCGGAAATTAGACACCAAAGAGACGGCAAACAGAAGCCAAATAAACAAAGGGAACCGCTTCAGAAAGGACCTGTGCAACAGATTAAAATCCCTGAAGGTAACACTACACGGGAAGAGGCCTACAGATAGCGAGAAGTGTAAACTGGAAAGAGGAGCTATCTGAAATTGAACTGAACCTACGCTGACCGCAGCAACCTCAGAGAAATTCCTAGATATATATGTACATTTTTTTTATTTTTTTTTTTTTATTTTTTATTTATTTATTTTTTAATTAAAAAAATTTTTTTTCTTTCCTTTTTTTTTTATTTTTTATTTTTTCTCTTTTACTTTCTTTTATAATTCCCTATTACTCCCCCATTACTCCGCAACTTTCATTTTCATATATTTTTACAATTTTTTCAATTAGGGAAAAAAAAATTTTTTTTTTCTTTTTTTTTTCTTTTTCTTGTTTTTCTCTCTTATTTCCTTTTAGAGTCCTCTAATACTCCTCTATTATTCCTTAACTTTCATTTTCATTTCACAATAACCTTGCCAAAAAAAAAAAAAAAAGAGAGAGAAACCCTATTTTTAAACTGAACTTAATATACAGTTCTAAATATTTTTTGTGTTTTTGTTTTTAAATATTGTATTTCAAAGAGTCTAACCTCTACACTAGATTTTCAATCTTTGTTTTTCAGTAGTATGTGATATAAATTTTGGTCATTTAAGAATCCAATATTCAGTTCCCATTTCTATTCAGGAGTGTGGTGATACTCTCCCACTTTTGACTCTCTGTTTTCTACCTCAGAACACCTCTATTTCCTCCATTCCCCTTCTCTTCCCAATCCAACTCTGTGAATCTTTGTGGGTGTCTGGGCTACGGAGAACACTTCGGGAACAGATAACTGTGTAGATCTGTCTCTCTCCTCTTGAGTCCCCTTTTTCTCCTCCTGCTCACCTCTATCTCCTTCCTCCCTCTCCTATTCTTCATGTAACTCTGTGAACCTCTCTGGTTGTCTCTCACGGTGGAGAATCTTTTCACCATTAATCTAGAAGTTTTATTATCAGTGCTGTATAGTTGGAGAAGCCTTGAGACTATTGGAAGAATAAAACTGAAATCCAGAGGCAGGAGACTTGAGCCCAAATCCTGAGAAAACCAGAAAACTCCTGACTACACGGAACATTAAGGAATAAGAGACGATCCAAAAGCTTCCATACCTACACCAAAACCAACCACCACCCAAGAGCCAATAAGCTCCAGTACAAGACATATCACACAAATTCTTTAGCAACGCAGGAACATAGACCTGAGTGTCAACATACAGGCTCTCCAAAGTCACACCTAACACAGACATCCATTGCAAATCTCATTAATGTACACTCCATTGCACTCCAGAGAGAAGAAATCCAATTCCACGCACCAGAACGCTGACACAAGCTTCCCTAACCAGGAAACCTTGACAAACCAATCGTCCAACCCCATCCACTGGGTGAAACCTCCACAATAAAAAGGAACCTCAGACCACAAGAATACAGAAAGCCCACTCCAGACACAGCAATCTAAACAAGATGAAAAGGCAGAGAAATACCCAACAGTTAAAGGAACATGAAAAAAGCCCACCAAGTCAAACAAAAGAGGAGGAAATAGGGAATCTACCTGAAAAAGAATTTAGAATAATGATAATAAAAATGATCCAAAATCTTGAAAACAAAATGGAGTTACAAATAAATAGCCTGGAGACAAAGATTGAGAAGATACAAGAAATGGTTAACAAGGACCTAGAAGAAATAAAAAAAAAATCAATTAAAAATTAATAATGAAATAATTGAGATAAAAAACACTCTGGAGGGAACCATGAGTAGAATAACAGAGACAGAAGATAGGATAAGTGAGTTAGAAGATAAAATGGCGGAAATAAATGAAGCAGAGAGGAAAAAAGAAAAAAGAATAAAAAAAAATGAGGACAACCTCAGGGACCTCTGGGACAATGTGAAACGCCCCAACATTCGAATCATAGGAGTCCCAGAAGAAGAAGACAAAAAGAAAGGCCATGAGAAGATACTCGAGGAGATAATAGCTGAAAACTTCCCTAAAATGGGGAAGGAAATAGCCAACCAAGTCCAAGAAACCCAGAGAGTCCCAAACAGGATAAACCCAAGGCGAAACACCCCAAGACACATATTAATCAAATTAACAAAGATCAAACACAAAGAACAAATATTACAAGCAGCAAGGCAGAAACAACAAATAACACACAAAGGGATTCCCATAAGGATAACAGCTGATCTATCAATAGAAACCCTTCAGGCCAGAAGGGAATGGCAGGACATACTTAAAGTAATGAAAGAGAATAACCTACAACCTAGATTACTCTACCCAGCAAGGATCTCATTCAGATATGAAGGAGAACTCAAAAGCTTTACAGACAAGCAAAAGCTGAGAGAATTCACCACCACCAAACCAGCTCTTCAACAAATACTAAAGGATCTTCTCTAGACAGGAAACACAGAAAGGTGGTATAAACGTGAACCCCAAACAACAAAATAAATGGCAACGGGACCATACCTATCAATAATTACCTTAAATGTAAATGGGTTGAATGCCCCAACCAAAAGACAAAGGCTGGCTGAATGGATACAAAAGCAAGACCCCTATATATGCTGTCTACAAGAGACCCACCTCAAAGCAAGGGACACATACAGACTAAAAGTGAAGGGCTGGAAAAAAATATTCCACGCAAACGGAGACCAAAAGAAAGCAGGAGTCGCAATACTCATATCAGATAAAATAGACTTTCAGATTAAGTCTGTGAAAAGAGACAAAGATGGACACTACATAATGATCAAAGGATCAATCCAAGAAGAAGATATAACAATTATAAATATATATGCACCTAACATAGGAGCACCGCAATATGTAAGGCAAATGCTAATGAGTGTGAAAGAGGAAATTAATAGTAACACAATAATAGTAGGAGACTTTAATACCCCACTCACAACTATGGATAGATCAACTAAACAGAAAATGAACAAGGAAACACAAACTTTAACGGACACAATGGACCAGCTAGACCTAATTGACATCTATAGGACGTTTCACCCCAAAACAATCAACTTCACCTTTTTCTCAAGTGCACATGGAGCCTTCTCCAGAATAGATCACATCCTGGGCCATAAATCTAGTCTTGGTAAATTCAAAAAGATTGAAGTCATTCCAGTCATCTTTTCTGATCACAGTGCAGTAAGATTAGATCTCAATTACAGGAAAAAAATTATTAAAAATTCAAACATATGGAGGCTAAACAACACACTTCTGAATAACCAACAAATCATAGAAGAAATCAAAAAAGAAATCAAAATATGCATAGAAATGAATGAAAATGAAAACACAACAACCCAAAACCTATGGGACACTGTAAAAGCAGTGCTAAGGGGAAGATTCGTAGCATTACAGGCCTACCTCAAGAAACAAGAAAAAAGTCAAATAAATAACCTAACTCTACACCTAAAGCAACTAGAGGAGGAAGAAATGAAGAACCCCAGGGTTACTAGAAGGAAAGAAATCTTAAAAATTAGGGCAGAAATAAATGCAAAAGAAACAAAAGAGACCATAGCAAAAATCAACAAAGCTAAAAGCTGGTTTCTTGAAAAAATAAACAAAATTGACAAACCATTAGCAAGACTCATTAAGAAACAAACGGAGAAGAACCAAGTTAACAAAATTAGAAATGAAAATGGAGAGATCACAACAGACAACACTGAAATACAAAGGATCATAAGAGACTACTACCAGCAGCTCTATGCCAATAAAATGGACAACTTGGAAGAAATGGACAAGTTCTTAGAGAAGTATAACTTTCCAAAACTGAACCAGGAAGAAATAGAAGATCTTAACAAAACGATCACAAGCAAGGAAATCGAAACTGTAATCAGAAATCTTCCAGCAAACAAAAGCCCAGGACCAGATGGCTTCACAGCTGAATTCTACCAAAAATTTAGAGAAGAGCTAACACCTATCTTACTCAAACTCTTCCAGAAAATTGCAGAAGAAGGTAAACTTCCAAACTCATTCTATGAGGCCACCATCACCCTAATTCCAAAACCAGACAAAGATGCCACAAAAAAAGAAAACTACAGGCCAATATCACTGATGAACATAGATGCAAAAATCCTTAACAAAACTCTAGCAAACAGAATCCAACAACATATTAAAAAAATCATTCATCATGACCAAGTGGGCTTTATCCCAGGAATGCAAGGATTCTTTAATATCCGCAAGTCAATCAATGTAATACACCACATTAACAAATTGAAAGATAAAAACCATATGATTATCTCAATAGATGCAGAAAAAGCCTTTGACAAAATTCAACATCCATTTATGATTAAAACTCTCCAGAAAGCAGGAATAGAAGGAACATACCTCAACATAATAAAAGCTGTATATGACAAACCCACAGCAAGCATCACCCTCAATGGTGAAAAATTGAAAGCATTTCCCCTGAAATCAGGAACAAGACAAGGGTGCCCACTCTCACCACTACTATTCAACATAGTTTTGGAAGTTTTGGCCACAGCAATCAGGGCAGAAAAAGAAGTAAAAGGAATCCAGATAGGAAAAGAAGAAGTGAAACTCTCTGTTTGCAGATGACATGATCCTCTACATAGAAAACCCTAAAGACTCTACCAGAAAATTACTAGAGCTAATCAACGAATACAGTAAAGTTGCAGGACATAAAATTAACACACAGAAATCTCTTGCATTCCTATACACTAATAATGAGAAAACAGAAAGAGAAATTAAGGAAACAATACCATTCACCATTGCAACAAAAAGGATAAAATACTTAGGAGTATATCTACCTAAAGGAACAAAAGACTTATACATAGAAAACTATAAAACACTGATGAAAGAAATCAAAGAGGACACAAACAGATGGAGAAATATACCGTGTTCATGGATTGGAAGAATCAATATTGTCAAAATGGCTATACTACCTAAAGTAATCTATAGATTCAAGGCAATCCCTATCAAACTACCAACGGTATTTTTCACAGAACTAGAACAAATAATTTCACAATTTGTATGGAAATACGAAAAACCTCGAATAGCCAAAGTAATCCTGAGAAAGAAGAATGGAACTGGTGGAATCAATCTGCCTGACTTCAGACTCTACTACAAAGCCACAGTCATCAAGACAGTATGGTACTGGCACAAAGACAGAAATATAGATCAATGGAACAGAATAGAAAGCCCAGAGATAAGTCCACGAACCTATGGTCACCTTATCTTCGACAAAGGAGGCAAGGATATACAATGGAAAAAAAGATAACCTCTTTAACAAGTGGTGCTGGGAAAACTGGTCAACCACCTGTAAAAGAATGAAACTAGAACACTTTCTAACACCATACACAAAAATAAACTCAAAATGGATTAAAGATCTAAATGTAAGACCAGAAACTATCAAACTCCTAGAGGAGAACATAGGCAAAACACTCTCCGACATAAATCACAGCAGGATCCTCTATGACCCACATCCCAGAATTTCAGAAATAAAAGCAAAAATAAACAAATGGGACCTAATGAAACTTAAAAGCTTTTGCACAACAAAGGAAACTATAAGCAAGGTGAAAAGACAGCCTTCAGAAAGGGAGAAAATAATAGCAAACGAAGCGACAGACAAAGGATTAATCTCAAAAATATACAAGCAACTCCTCCAGCTCAACTCCAGAAAAATAAATGACCCAATCAAAAAATGGGCCAAAGAACTCAACAGACATTTCTCCAAGGAAGACATACAGATGGCTAACAGACACATGAAAAGATGCTCAACATCACTCATTATCAGAGAAATGCAAATCAAAACCACAATGAGGTACCATTATACGCCAGTCAGGATGGCTGCTATCCAAAAGTCTACAAGCAATAAATGCTGGAGAGGGTGTGGAGAAAAGGGAACCCTCTTACACTGTTGGTGGGAATGCAAATTAGTACAGCCACTATGGAAAACAGTGTGGAGATTTCTTAAAAAGCTGGAGATAGAACTGCCATATGACCCAGCAATCCCACTTCTGGGCATACACACCAAGGAAACCAGATCTGAAAGAGACACGTACACCCCAATGTTCATCGCAGCACTGTTTATAATAGCCAGGACATGGAAGCAACCCAGATGCCCATCAGCAGACAAATGGATGAGGAAGCTGTGGTACATATACACCATGGAATATTACTCAGCCATTAAAAAGAATTCATTTGAATCAGTTCTAATGAGATGGATGAAACTGGAGCCCATTATACAGAGCGAAGTAAGCCAGAAAGATAAAGACCATCACAGTATACTAACACATATATATGGACTTTAGAAAGATAGTAACGATAACCCTATATGCAAAACAGAAAAAGAGACTCAGATGTATAGAATAGACTTGTGGACTCTGGGAGAAGGCGAGGGTGGGATGTTTCAAAAGAACAGCATTGAAACATGTATATTATCTAGAGTGAAACAGATAACCAGCCCAGGTTGGGTACATGAGACAAGTGCTCGGGGCTGGTGCACTGGGAAGACCCAGAGGGATCGGGTGGAGAGGGAGGTGGGAGGGGGGACTGGGATGGGGAATACATGTAAATCCATGGCTAATTCATTTCAATGTATAACAAAAACTACTGTAATGATGTAAAGTAATTAGCCTCCAACTAATAAAAATAAATGGAAAAAAAAAAAAAGGCAGTGTAAATCACTCTATGGATTTGGGGCTGGACTGGGAAGGTTTTAGATACAAGCATACCTCAGAGATACTACAGATTCAGCTTCAGACCACTGCAATAAAGCAAATATCTCAATAAAGGGAATCATACAAATATTTTGGTTTCTCAGTGCATATAAAAGTTATATTTACACTATTCTGAAGTCTATTAAGTATGTCTAAAAAAATCCATATACCTTGATTAAAAATATTTTATTGCTAAAAATTCTACCCATCATCTGAGCATTCAGCAAGTTACAATAGCAACATCCAAGATCAGTGATCACAGATCACTATACAAGTATAATAACAATGAAAAAGTTTGAAATATTTTGAGAATTACCAAAAGGCAACACAGAGATATGATGTGAGCAGATGCTGTTGGAAAAATGGCGCCCTTAGACTTGCTCAACAAAGAACTGCCAGAAACCTTTCAATTTGTAAAAGAGAGAGGAAAGAAAAAGAAATATCTATCTGCAAAGTGCAATAAAGCAAAATGTAATAAAAAGAGTTATGCCTGTAATGGAATGGAAACCATTCTGAAAACTGAAACAAAACATGTATGCTTGCCAGGGCTTCAGAAGGTAAATGTTCAGTCACTCATTCGGTAGATACTATCCAGCATATAGTTGGTGTTGAGTCCCAGGCCAGGCACTAGGAAGCAAAACAGGCAAACAAAGCTGTCCCCAGCCTTGCGGAGCTCACTGTTGACCGGCAGAGAGATTTCGATCAACGAAAATACAAAGGTATAATGACAAGTAGTGATAAATGCACCAAGCCAAAGACCAAGCTACTTTGTGAGCCTAGGATGGGGGCCTGGTCCAACACTGTGGCTCAGGGCAGGGCCGTCCAGCTGAGATGTGAAAGATGTAAAAGCATGTGGCACCCACACACTTGGAGAGGTGAGTTGGGGAGAAGATGTATGAAGCAGAAAGGAGCTGTCTTAAGGTGGTACTTTCCAGGGATGAAGAGAGACAGATACGACTGGACCCCAGGCAGGGAGCTCAGGAGGAGGTTGAGGAGGCAGGCAGAGGGTGGTGGATCCTCTCACTTAACCCACAGAACAGCCCTGGGAGGCAGGTTCTATTATTATCCAAGATGGAGCAATTTCCCATAACTAGTAAGATTCAGAGCTGGGACTCAAACCCCATATCCAAAGTCTGCCCTCTCGCCCATGGTCTGTCTTCTCTGTGTTCACAGCGCTGCTGTGTTGGGAATGACTGGCAGAGGCAGAGGGTGGGGGGACGGAAGTTCTCTCAGAAGGCTCTCACCCATATACTTCACAAAAAGCTTACAGCATCATGGAAGAAAGACATTCCAACTAATGGGCCATCCTACGTACTTAGTGATTCCCTTGACAAAGTGCCACTGGGATCTATAAGCTCTCTTCATGCCCTTTTTTTTTTCCTCTTCTAGTCTTGAGATAGATCAGAATTGCAAGGAGGCAGAGATTCAGTAAAAGTTCCTTAGCTGACATAGGCCATAGGACTAGCATCTAAGATGGCCAGAATTAAAAATTCCTCAAGGAAATTTTTTTTTCCATAAAAAAATTCCAACATGTATGATTAGGCAGAAAATGATGTCTTTCATGTGTCAGTAATTCCTAAACCAGGTAAGAATTGTTGTTCAGTCACTAAGTCATGTCTGACTCTGCCCAGCTCCATGGTCTGCAACACGTCAGGCTTCCCTGTCCTTCACCATCTCCCAAAGTTTGCTCAAACTCATGTTCACTGATTTGGTGATGCCATCCAACCATCTCACTCTCTGTTGCCCCCTTCTCCTCCTGCCTTCAATCTTTCCCAGCATCAGAGTCTTTTCTAACGAGTAGGCTCCTCGCATAAGGTGGCCAAAGTTTTGGAGCTCCAGCTTCAGCATCAGTTCTTCCAACGAATATTCAGGGTTGATTTCCTTTAGGACTGACTGACGTGATCTCCTTACTGTCCAAGGGACTCTCAAGAGTTTTCTTCAGTACCACAGTTTGAAAGCATAAGTTCTTCAGTGCTCAGGCTTCTTTATGGTCCAACTCTCACATCTGCACATGACTACTGAAAAAACCATAGCTTTAACTATATGAACTTTTGTTGACAAAGAGACATCTCTCCTTTATAACACGCTACCTAGATTTGTCCTAGCTTTTCTTCCAAGGAGAAAGCATCCTTTAATTTCATGTATGTCTCTACCCCTAGAATAAATGAATTACTTAATGAAGAGATTGCAGGGGGCGGGGGGGGGGGGGACTTGATTAATATCAATGAATATCAAACTCTAAAACATTCCCTTGCCCTTCCTCCATACTCCTCACTCTCTTGGACCTCCAGAGGCTAGAACTGCAGATGAAGAAAATGTTTTGATGAAGGAGAGGAAGGCAGGGCAGGCTTCTCTAAGGCTGAAAGGCCCCTGGAGTCAGCATTTGCAGACATACTATCCACATGGGATGCCTTATGGCAGGACTGGGATCATTCCCAAGGAAACAGCACAGGGAACCTCTGTAGGGAGGACCAGCCTTATTTCAAACTTTGATCTCAATTTGGCATTTAAGACTCCTGTGGTTTCTGAGATTTTTACTTCCTCCTCTGACAGGATGGTGACATCCCGATTCTAAGTTAATGACTAAAATATGAGAATTCCCATTAGATGCTCCCCCATAGCACCCCCCTCTCCCCCACTGCTAGAGACAACCTCTACAAAAATCATTTGCTCCTTTCCAAATGGCAGAGACTTGGATTTAAGCATTCAGTCAGATGCCTCAGGCTGTCACCAAAAAAATTACTTATTAATTTATATGTGCTGCAAAGCCATCTCTAAAACAAATAGAGAGTTGACTTGAGATTGTCAGCATTAACCCCCATGTTCTGCCTTTGTGCCTTCTGTCAGCATCTCAAAATGTTATAATATAGAGTAATACACATTTGATCACATTTACAAAATGCAAATTTACTCAACATTAATTGAATACATTCACTGAAGTCTTGAAAGTTTGCACTTTCAAGTTGTTAAAGGGCAATGAGAGACATTTTCTTCCGTTTATTATGATACAACTAATTATTTCAACCTCCTCCTGTCTAAAAAAAATAGTGACTCAGTAGATTAATAGGCTGCAACCTTTTGAGCTTCAGCCCTTTAAGAATATGAAGAGTGCTATGAACCCTTTCCCTGGTAAAACTCAGCATTTCACCCAGTATACACATGCACACACACAAAAAGGGAATTTTGCGCAGACATAAAACACAATTTCAGATATTTCCTAGCTTATCTAAGATCCCAAGAGCCCTGAGGAATATTCTTTCTCTTTTTTTTTTTCAGTCTACTCAACTGTTTATTAAACTGATGGCTGCCCGTTTCATCAGTGGTATTGGAGCAAGCAAAGGAGGCGTGCAGAATGATAAGCAGTATTTGTGTTTATTTTCTGCTCTCACACTAAATTATCAGGTGTTTTGCATGCACTTTAAGAATATGCTCATGGCCTCTGGAGAAGACAGACAAATGCATCACTGAAATGGGGGGTGGGGGTGGGGAATATCATGCCTGGCATCCCAGGAAAGTTACAGCAGAAAAGCAAGGCTCCTTTCTGAAGCCCAGCGCCTGGCCCAAGGTGGGTGTTGAATAAAGCTGCTCTGGCTATCACTGTGAAGCCACTGCTTTGAGAGCACAGCTAGAGGCTGCTGCCTGCTCCCTGATGCAGTTAGGCTGACCCCGCCACCATGCTAGGTCCCTTTGGTCTACAAAGGAGGTCTGTGCAGCCTCAGTGTTCTCTTCATCTGTGTCCCAGGGCATATTATAATTTCTATATGCTATCTGCCATGTGCCAGGCCTATTTCTTTTTTAATATTGAAATAGCTCTCTAGAGTAGGGGTTATGATTCCAGTCGTACAAATAAAGAAACCAAGGCTCAGGAAGGTAAAGGGACTCATGCTGGCTTACTGGCTGGTAAGTGTTGCAGCCAGATTCTACTGAACCAAGGGCCAGGCTGTCTCTCCCATCTTAACAGCACTTTTCACTTTGCTCACACACATACCAACTCATTCTCAAAAACTAACCCAGAGGAGTATTTCATTACCTTTGAATTGGTAAATGGGGAACATGAGGGGCAAGGAGACCAAACCACTGGCCCAACGTCATACATGTGTAGATGTGGGGCTGGAGGCCAGGTCTCCTGGGTCGTGGGCCACCACCGACCCTGTATATGACACCTGATGCCCAGCTGGCAGGAAGCAGACAGGTGTGCCCACACTTCTGCCACCTGCACCCCCTGTGAACTACCCAGAAATGGTACTTACTGGCCCTGGAACCTAAGCTTGGTGGGAGCAAAGACAGAGCAAGAGAACAAGAATAAATCTGACACAGACTCATAAAAAGGCCACATGGGAAATATATGTTTCACAAATTAATTTTTCCCCTGAGTATATTTATGGGCCCATTCGCCCCAGCAAGCCTGTTCATTTTGCATAGACATAATTTTCAGGACAAGCCCCACGCAGTATTTGCAGGGGCAGCACTCTCCTTTTGTCTGGGGTGGGGAAGAATGAGGTCAAAGGATCCCTCCCACCTACTTGTGCTTGCTCTGGGCTCAGGGCAGCGTGCCACATTGTCCCCTCAGCTACAGAGTGCCAGGACAGTCGAGCAGTCTGGAGCTCCTGGAATCTAACCTCTGCATTTTACAGAGGGCTCTTGAGACCCAGAAAGAGGAGGAACTCATCCAAGGTCCCCAGTCAATTGTGCAGTGGCTGCGGGCACAGAGGGTAAAAGCAGACTGCCTGGGTTGAAAGCCAGCTTTGCCTAACTAAGTTTAGACAGATCATTCAGGCTGAGCAGAGAATTACTCGAAGACATAGGGGGATCTTCCCCAGGGCAATCTCAAATCATGCAAGCTGCCAGCCACCTGATTTCTTCCCAGGGTCAGCTTTGGATGACACCACTCCACTTTGTAGTAGCAGTGAAGACCCAGCTCTAACAAATAGCTTCTTGAGCCTGTGCCCTCTCCATTACACCAAGTTCCAACCTATGGATGCCATCCTTGTTGTCGTGAGCTGCCTGGAATTAGGAAACTACAAATATCCCTTGATCTTCGAACTCACACACTTACATATTTCTCCCATTTACTTAGATGCTTCTCTCAAATATAGATGCACACTTAATTATCTGAACTGATTTGGTTCCTAAAAGTTAGACAGAAAACTATCAAGATGTCGGACAGCAAAGGATATCTGTCCTAACTCAGAATTTTTATCCAAATGATTCATCTTCTCACTTAGGACAGCAAGAGTTGATGTAGTAGGGACTCCTCCCCAGGACCCTTCCAGGTGGCCCGCCAGGACTTGGATAGCCCACACTTCCACCGCCCCAGGGAAATGGTGGTATACCCCGCCCCAATCCATTGAGAACTGCATGTTGCTCATTAGCAAATAGCCAAAAGGGACATAACAAGGTTCTGCCCATCTTCCTAGCCCAAGACTGTCTTCCCTCCAGATACCACATATAAAATTCAGTTTGATTTGTAGCAAAATAAAACTGAAGCAAAGCATGACCCACCCACCCCCCCACCCCTGCACCAGTTTCCTAAGAATATCAGTCTTTTACCTGGATTTATTTGAGGTCTTTAAAAAACATCAGGCGTAGCTGTTGAGGTCTTTGGCAGAAGGGTGTCCTAACCTTTTGACATGGAGCTGTCAAGTTGTTCCAAGATGAATAAAAGCTAGAAGAGGCAGTGTCAAGCTGACATCTCCACAGCAGAAGGGCTGACATGAAAAAGGAAGGAAATGGAAGGAAACGCACCCACCATTCGTCCGGGGCTGCTCATCCTGAGCCTAATTTATGCTGCAGAGCCCTTAACCCTGTTTCTCTGACTGTAATCTCGTGTCCCACCAAGGGGATGTAGGAGGAAGATGCCATTTATCTGCCATTCAGGGTCCTTAGAGAAAACGTTGCTGGCATGCAGTTTTAATGAACAATTCCAAAAGTGCATTCAGGAGTGTAGATTTCAGTTACATCATCTTCAGTGAGGGGACAAGACTATTTTTCTTATAAAAAGACTGAAGAGGGGTAGGAAGGAACACTGAGTGTCAGACACCCATCTAGCCCTGTGTCCTCCCACCCTGGGGCCGTTTCCTCAACAGACTGATACTGTTGGTAGTAATGCAAATGGGTATGCCACTATGGAAATCAGTATGGATGGTCCTCAAAAAACTAAAAATAGAGTTACCATACCAGCAATGTCACTCCTAGGCATATATCTGGAGAAAACCATAAATAGAAAAGATACTATTTAAAATAGCCAGGACATAGAAGCAACTTAAATATCCATCAACAGAGGAATGAATAAAGAATAGACACACCATGGAATATTACTCAGCCTTAAAAAAGAATGAATTAATGCCACTTGCAGTAACATGGATGGATCTAGAGATTGTCATACTGAGTGAAGGAAGTCAGACAGAGAAAGACAAATATTATGCTATATCATCTATATGTGAAACCTAAAAAATTGGTATGAATCAACCAAAACAGAGACTGAGTCACGGATATAGAAAAAACTTACGGTAAAGAGGGGAGGGATAAATTGGGAGACTTAGATTGACAAATACACACTATATATAAACTAATAGATAACTAACAAGGACCTACTGTATAGCACACAGAACACTGTTCTGTGCTCCGTAATGATTTATATGGGAATGCAGTCTAGAAGAGAGTGGATATTTACATACATATGGGTGATTCACTTTGCTATCTAACAGAAAGGAAGACAACGTTGTAAATTAAGTCTACTCCAATAAAAAGTTAATTTAAAAAATTTTATAAGAGAGAGAGTATTTTAAGGAAAGAAGAAAGCACGGGGACTCTGTGAGCAGTCATTGTGGGGCATACACGGTACCTCTAACCAGAGGCCTAGCACTGGGGAAGTGACCTAACTCTCCAGTCCCATCTCTGTAATATTATCTGCCTCCCAAGTGGATGAGGTGACATGGGCTATGGCATGCAGCCAGTATGTGCCTGGTGCTCAGCAAGCCCTCAGGACAGGAAAGGGCGACTTCAGCCTAGCTCTGTCGCTGCACCCCACTCTGCTGTTTTTTTGCCAGCACACAGCTCCTGACAATTCTTAGTGGTGCCAGATGCAGTGATAGACAGTGTGTTTTATCACTGAACAAAAAACAGGAAACGCAGGGCCAAGGTGAAGTGCTAAGAGAAACAGTTGAGGCTGTGACCTCTCGGAAATAGCTTTGGCTTCTCTGAACTCGGCCTTCGGGAACACTATCTGCTGCATTGTGGCAACTTTGAAATTCATTGAGGTCTCCAACCTGAGTCTTTGGAGAACTCAGTATTAGACTAACCAGGTGACACAGAGGGAGCAGCAGGTGGTGAGCAGAAATAAGGGGGAATCCTTGAAGAATCAAATGGTAATGATCCCAACAGAATAGACAAAAATAACACAAACGCCAAAGCTCTGGGGAAAATTTAATTTCAAAATTTACAATATTTAGACAGCGGCATATAGCATGTCTCATCTGTATCTGTGCATTTCTTACATACAGGTATTATCCAAGCCTAAATTCCCTACCGAGTTCTTAATTCATTGAGTCAGATAGTTCGGGGAAGACTATTCTAAAGGCCTGATGATGCTTTTATGAGGATGACTTCAAATTTCAAACAATAAAATTAAAAGTCAACATGTGGGGCACAGACCTTGCATTTGTGGGCCTGGCATCCTCATGGGTGTTCTCTTTTCCCCCAGCATCCTTTACAGACCTATATTCAACTGCGAATGTTAAGAACACTTACATACCATATGGACACCAGACTTTGAATCACAAAACTCATTATTTCTGCCATACTTAAAATGTAAAAATGCAGGGGAAAAACAACAAAGGAGAGAATTCATTTATCTTCAAAAATTAACATTTCCTTTCTATATTTACTACAGACCACCTCCACTCTCACTCCAGACAGATGGAGATAAACCTCTAGAAAAGCCTGAGAGAATGTACTGGAGTCTCAGAATGAGAATGTTCCAGATCCTGGAAGTTTGGGGAGGAGGCAGAGAAAAGAGGAGATGGAAATAATTTTAAGATGAAACAGCATGAATATGGAAGTGATCCACTGAACTCATTGCACAGTTTCAGAAGGAAGACCTCAGCTTGGTGTCCTGAATAGTCTGCTGCCCCATAACTGTTAGTGGGGCTTTTTAAAATGTAACATGGGAGCCCCACCACTCACTCTGCAGGGCCCATGCTCAACTTAGCCACAGCTTCTAAAATGGCTAATTCTGTGTGTCAGCTTGACTGGACTTCAGGGTGCCCAGAAAGCCTTCAAACATTATTTCTGAGGGTGTCTGGGAGGGTGTTTTCAGATGAAATTAGCATTAAATCAGTGGACTGAGAAGTCATTTGCCCATCAGTGCAAGTGGGCTTCCCAGGTGGCACTAGTGTTAAAGAAACCACCTACCAAGTACAGGCAGACCTAAGAGAATGGGTTTTATCCTCCTTGGGAAGATCTGTTAGACGATGGAATGGCAACACACTCCAGTATTCTTGCCTGGAGAATCCCATGGACAGAAGAGCCTGGTGGGTTATATAGTCCATAGGATGGCAAAGAGTCAGACACGACTGAACTGACTTAGCACACACACAAGTGGGCATGAATCACTCCACTGAGGGCCTGGATAGAACAACATAGGAAAAAAAGGAAAGAAAAATATATAGACTTTATTGAAAAAAAAAAAAAAAAGCAGAGGAAGGAGGGAGGTGTCCCCTCCCACCTGGTTGCTAGAGCTGGGACATGGAACTTTTGCAATCTGAGCTCCTGGTTCTCAGGCTTCAGATTCAGACTCAACTATACCCCCGGCTTTCCTGGGTCCTCTGCATGCAAACAGTGTAGACTGTGGGACTTTTCAGTCTCCATTTTTGCATGAGCCAATTCCTCAAAACAAATCTTTTCATGTGTGGGGTGTGTGTGTAAACACATCCTATCAGTTCTGTTTCTTTGGAGAACCCTGACTAACACAGCATCTGAGATAGAAAACCCAGTGTGAAACATTCTCATTTCCTTAAACTCTACCCCTCAGCTAAACCCCCACATCCCATCTGCTTTCTGCAAAGAGGCAGATCCAGGAGCAGCCCCTCTCTACCTGTGGAGATTCTAGGGTTGCGGGAACAAACTGCCAGACACTGGGTGGGTTAGAAACTCATTCTCTCACAGTTTTAGAGGCTAGAAGCCCCAGATCAAGGTGTTGGCTGGGACTTCTGAAGGCAGAAGATCCTAGGGAAGGGCCCCTCCTTGTCTCTTCCAGCTTCTGGGGGCTCCCCATTTCCTCACCTTGGGCTGCCTGCCCTGCATCTCTACATGCTCTCCTAAGATGCCAGTGGGTGGCTTCAGGCCCCAGTGTAACACAGCAGAACCTCACCTTAATGAGTTATACCTGCAAAGATCCCATTTCCAGTCAAAGCCATTTAGGGGGACTTCCCTGGTGGCTCAGTCAGTAAAGAATCCACCTGCAATGCAGGAGACCTGAGTTCGATCCCTGGGTCAGGAAGATCCCCTGGAGAAGGGAATGGCAACCCACTCCAGTATTCTTGCCTGGAGAATCCCATGGATAGGGGAGCCTGGCGGGCTATGGTCCATGGGGTCACAAAGAATCAAACATGACTGAGCAACTACACTTTCACTTTCTTTTCTGGGGTTCTGGGTGAACGTTAGACAACCCACTGCTACATCTAAGGCAAAGCTGTGTCTCGGGCTCCTCCACTCAGCCTGCAGGCTCAGGTGGGCTCTGATGAAGCCCCTAGGCTGAAAGCTGCAGGAGAAGGACCGACATTTGTTTTTCCAGGTTCTCCTGAAACATGCAACTGAACAGGAAGCCTCATCATGGTTCCGAATTTAACCTGTGATGCCTGGGCCTCCATCCAGCAGGGGGAGGTTATCCCTGTGGATGCTTGTGTGCTGGGGCTCCCAAGGTCACTGTCATAGGTCTGACTCAGGAATCTGGGCTCTCGGCCAGGAGGCAGGGAAGTGCCTCAAGCAGGGCAGTGTGGAGTAGGGAACGAGATGGGGCCCTCCCCACCTCTCTATGGGTCCCTGGTACCCATCTGTAAAACAATGAGCCAGCTCTGGATCTCAGACACTCCTGGAGGGAATAGTGAGCGAGTGAAGGAAGGGGAACCATAGGGACAGAGGTCCCACTCAACCTCCGAATGTCACCTTGCAGTGGGGCGCTAGCTCAGGGCCCTACGGGGCGGGAGCTTCAATTCCAGCCACCCTCCTCCTGTCTCAGTGACCAATCCAACAAGAAGCAAGTGGCAGTTCCATTCCTCAAAGCTGGTAACACTCTGTGACACGGAGACGAAGCAGAGGAAAGATGGCCCTTTATGGGAAGGCAAATTTTTTGTCTGTTTAGTTCTTTTTTCTGCTTTCTGAGCCTTGGGACACATTATGCACATACACACCCCACACAGGACATAAAGGGCACGGTGATGTATTTGCAAGCACTTCTATATACTATTTATTTTACCTACTGAAATATCATTTCTGTCTGGGAAAGACATTGGGTATGGTTGGCTTTTATGCTCTCGGCACTTTCCCCCCTAACAAAACCCTTCCCTATAAATCTGTGGTCCGCAGCCTGACTTCAGAAAACACTTTAATAGTTTCCAACTCCAATATTTTCCATAGCGATATATCCTCATGTCAAGAATACTGAAATGCCGAGGCTTGAATTCATCCAAGAGGGCTCATCAACACCCTGCCAGTGGGGTGAGGGACTCAATCTCATCTCGCCCCTCACCAGGGAGATGCAGGGGGTGAGGGGAGATGCTGGAGAGGAGGAGGTCCACAGACACTGCCCATCACTCCCGCCTAGGAAGCAGATGGGCTGCCTGGAGGAGGGAGGGAGTCATTTTGATGACTTCTCTTATTGTGGAGCACAGGCTCTACGGCACACGGGCTCAGTAGCTGCGGCTTGTGGACTCTAGGGCGCGTGGGTTTTGATAGTTGTGACTGAGAAGCTTAGTTCTTCCTGAACCAGGGATTGAACCCATGTCCCCTGCACTGCTATCCACTGTACCACCAGGGAAGGCTGCCCTTCACTATTATCAACAACAACCACGACCACTGTCTTTGGCCCCCAAAATTCCCCAGAGGTACCACCTCTGTTCCCATGAGCACCCAGCTCTGAGCCATACATCCTTTCCCTCTTGCATGATCATCCCACAATCAACTCCATCTTTAAGCAAACCCATCCTCAGGAAGGACACCCAGCAAGACGGATATTACTGAAGATCTCAGAGAGGCCTGCATCATACATCACACTGAACACATCTTTTACATCTTCCTCGCACAGCTCTCGTCGCCCTCTCCGCCTCCTCTTGCTGTGCTCATGAAGAATGATTTAAACCCTCCCCGTCATCACCCACTGACATCCATTGGGAGGCCGTGGGAGGTCAGAAATAACCATCTGTAACATCAAGGATAAAAAACCCTGCACAGATGTGCTATTTGTTTGTTTTCATCTCCAATGGGGAAGCTGAGGCTCAGATGGAATGAGCACCTTGCCGCAGTCACATGGCTGGAGAGGGTGCAGAGGAGGAGCCAAACCCCGACCTCCGCCTTACAAAGTAAACACTTGGAAAAAAGTGAATCCTCTCTCTGCACACCCCGCCCCCCATTTTTATGGGTGTCCTTTAAGACCTCATGCTGGAGGGACACAGCTTTAGTTTGGGTTAGCATCCCCATGAATAAAATTTTGCTGATCAAAATTCTTATGTACCCCACATAGTAAATGGAAACAAAACTAAATGACTTGAGGAACAACACTGTGGTCAGTTTCAAAGTTCCTGTTTACTAACAAATAATACGCAACTAAAGGGGAAGAATTTGAGAAACAGCAAGGTTCCTGACCGGGTAGATCCTAGGTCGTTAATTTCTCATCTACCAAACGCAAGCAGTTGAGTAGGTTTCTTCCAGCATTAAAATTCTTAGCCTAATTCAAATAATTTTGTAAGTGATCACCAGAGTATATTCTAAAGGGCCAAATCCCTAGCCTTGGGTATATTCATTTAGCAGAAATAGCAACCATTACTTATTGAGCAGCAAATATGGGTCAGATGCTTTACATGTAGCATCTTGAGACAGAAAAAAATCCTGCAAGATAAGGGTTATCATACCCATTTTATAGATGACAAAACTGAGTCCCAGAAAGCCCAAGTAACTGGTTTGAGGCCACAGAGCTGAGATTTGGATCTGTGCATCTCTACATGCAATGTTTGTGTCTCCTTCACCGGCAGCACCACTGTGAGACTTATTATGAATAGCCCTGTAGTGACAAGAAGCCATCACACAGACCCAGCTATGTGAGGTGTGGGTACCCTCTAGCCCAGCCTGCTCTCTATACCACAGAGCATCTGCTAATGACCAACCCTCCACTGGAGCCAGGCTAAAGATGCCAGAGAGCTGCAGAAAAGTTGTTCAACCCATTGGTGATCTCCAGGAAAAGAAAAGCTTGTTGCATGGGGAAAAGGACACATGGCTGAGGTGGGCGCTGCCTGCAGCTCTGTCCACATCTCCCGGGGCAGACTCCCAGGCTGCCCACACGTGTGAGGGACTGATGCAGCAGAGGACAAAGGGTGGGCCCCTGGGCAGCAGGCCCCTAGTGCTGTGGGACGCTCACATGTGAAACAGCATGGAAGCCATCTCCATGCTCAGCCTTTACACATCTGATTAGTAAATAGCCAGAAAGTAGCTGGAGTTTAATGAACACTAATGCTGTATCAGGATGTGTGCTGAGAGCTTTGCATGGACTCCCTCACTGAATCATCTTCATCACAGTAGGTATCCTTACTTATCCCACTTACTCATCTCATTTTGCAGATGAGGAAACTGAGTCCCAGACTGGCTACAGTCTACAATGAATGGAGCCAGGGTTTGAACCCAGGTAGTTTGGCTTCAGAGGCTGAGTGCTTAACCTTTGCTGATGGCCTCCAACCCCCATCAACCCCCAGAGGACCCTCCCTATCACTGTGAGTCAGGGAGGAGGGTAGCACCAAAGCCCCGAGCAGGGCCCAGAATCCTAGGTCTGGGGCCAGGTGGAGGCCACACCCAGGCTCAGTAATTCCAGTCTGAGCTCTCTTCACTTGGGACCAGACTCCTGCCAAGCAGCAGCAGTGCCTAAGAGGAGCGGGGCAGTGTGAGACACACAGCGTCCCTGGAGAGCCACCTGGTAAAAAGGAGTCAGCGCTTCCCTGGGACCCCTGCCCCCAGGAGGGTGCCCTGGTGCCCAGCTTGAGCACCTCCCGGGGCAGCAGATGCAGTTCAAGCCACTGAAAGCTGTACCAGCAGGCTCCTTTGCCCCGTGAAGCCAGGGCAGTGCCCCCCACAAAGTCGCACATGGGCTCGGGACCTGTTGAGGGCTTGAAGTGGCCCCCAGATGGAGAGGCCAAAGTTCCAGAGTATCAGGGACCCAGAGCAGCTCCACCCTCAGAGGACCATCCAGTTTGATCTCCATATTACAAAAGGCGACACAGGCTCAGAGAAAGCAAGGGCTGGTCCAGGGCCAAACAGCAATTTTTCTTTCAGACTCAAGAAAACACCACCAAGTTTCCTGTGTTAGACAGATTTCCATCTGATCTTCAATGCAGTTGCATTTCAGGAACAGAACCAGTCCCAAGCCAAGAAGGAAAGACCAGAGGCAGCCCAGTTCTCAGGTCGGGGGTGTGATCCCTGTTGAGCCTTGCTGTGGATCCTCACCCATCATTACAGATGATCACGCACCACGTTCCCTTAGCATCTCGTCAGGCTACCTCTTCAGAAGCTCAGCGCCTGGGTCCCAGCTCTGCCCACTGCCTGGCTGGGTACACTGCACTCTGGCTCCGGTTTTGTGCTTCTCCCGAGAAGTGTGTTGGATGGCCTTTTAAAATGGTTTTAATGATCAATGGCTCCACACTGTAATCTGAACTAATCTATTTTTATTTAAAGTTTTATTTATCATTTGCGGCTGCACTAGGTCTTTGTTGCTGTGCACAGGCATTCTCCAGTTGCAGCGAGCAGGGCCTACTCTTCGTTGCAGCCCATGGACTTCCCATTGCAGTGGCTTCTCTCATCGCACAGCACGGGCCCGAGGTGCCTGGGCTTCAGTAATTGTGGTGCACAGGCTTCACTACTCTGAGGTATGAGGAATCGTCCCCGAACCGGGGATTGAACCTGTGTCCCCTGCATTGGCAGGCGGATTCCTAACCACTGGGCCATCAGGGAAGTCCCTGAACTTGAATGTATTAACAAGGGAGAACTCCATCCTGGACGTGAAAGGGGGTCTTCTTGCCTTAAATCCCTAAGAAATGCAGCCCTTATGGGTAGAATAGCAGGTAGAGTGGCATGTGGGTGAGAGAAAGTATTTGGACCCATGAGGAGAGGGGACTTCATGGGGCTCCCTCAAATCATCCCAGAAAAGTCCCATGGATGCCCTTAGTGGTCCTGGAATACAGGAACTAGCCCCAAAACAGAGACACACTCGTGTGCACACAGCCCACACAGCCTCTAATAAAACATCAGGTATATACTTCTGATGGGGAATTTTCTAACAGAATAGGGCTTGCAGGTGTCCCAGAGCTAAGTGCAGAAAGAAAGAAGCCTGGCTCCTGGCAAGGCTGCAGATACACTGCGTCACTGAGTCACCTGTGTGGACCTGGCTCTCCTGACTCGCTTTCAGCCCATCATCACCACAACCACCATTAGAATCTACTTCTCAGGGCTCTGTGCTGGAGTTCAGTTCTTCTGGAAAATTTCAATCCCTTCAGCCCCTATGAACATTAATGAGCACAGGGGCAGTAACTCATAGTACTTAACAGTATGCAACAACATCAAAGTACTTAAGAGGCAGGGGACTGTCTGTGTAGCTACAAAGGATGCTTTCCCTGTAGAGAGAGACCCAGTGAAACCATGGCTCCAAGAAGGATTGAGGGCATCAGATGGGAGAAGCTGGGAGCCCCACGTCATAAAAGTTATTATCTCACAGGAGAGTAGTTTTTTCCTCCGATTTGTATCTAAATACGAGGTGGAAATGAGTGCTGGGTGGAGAAGGGAGCACGCAAGAGTTTAAGTCATTTATAGTTTACATTTTTATGGCACAGCAGAGATCGGCATCCGTTTTCCATCTGCAATTAGAAGACGGAGCAGGCTGCCAAGTCTCCGTGTAAATTGTGCCTATTAAAAGAGTCGACGCCACTCGATGATTGATCAACATCGAGGATTTATTCACTGAGCTAACAGCGGTTTTTACTTTTGCCATTACCCAGGGTGATACATAACAATTTAGATAATGCACCCAGACAGAAACATTTATAACCCCAGTGTCAGAGTCCTGCCTCAGAGGCCGGCCAGCCTGAGGGAGGAGGGATGCAGCTCCCAGTCACAACAGAAAGCCTGCTGGCCTTGGACCTGACATCTGGGAGGGACGCAGCCCACAGGGCAACCAAGGGGGAAGACTCAGGCCAGAACTGCTGCCTCCCAACTCCCATCACAGCACTCAGAGTCTGTCTACAGGCACGGGGCCCTCACTCTCCTCATGTGTCAGTGGAAAATAGCTGTCAAAGGGGGCAGAGAGAGGGGGTCTGTGAAGCTAAAATGAGCTATTTGATGGCAGGTTTACAGAGACTCAGTTATTCATAAATGCATGTGTGTACACGAATGAGGGGTCTACCTGAGTACACATGTGTGCACCCACGGAAAACCCTTCCCCTACCCCTTCCAGCACAAGCAAGACACTGCCTCCCTCTAGGGTGGGGTTGTCTCAGAGTCTTTTTCCATTTGTTTTACTTGGCTGGCATCCGATGGTGTTTAATGCCTTTGCTGAGTTCTGGCGACACGTATTGAATTTCCCCCTCAGCATTAACTGGCTCTTTGTGTTTGGCCCTTGGGAGAACTAGACTGAGCAAGGCGGGCACGGCACTCAGACAGGTGTCCCATGCAAATGATGCTCTGGGAGCAACATAGACAAGCTCTACACCCTCTACAGGGTTTCATTCCCCCCGCCCCCCAAGCTGTGACATCTCCCAAACCCATGGTCCCTGGGCATGGCCCTCAGGATAAACGAGCACAATTTGACATGCCCCTCAGAAAACCCATCACCGTCCTCCACCTACTACCCCAGCCCAATCCTCCTTCTTCCGTACCATCAGGCAGTGGCATCCCCAAGATACCCAGGAACCAGATCCACCCTGACTTTCTCTTCATCGCCCATGCAATAGGGGGATAAACTAATCCCTATTAGTTCCTCTGGATAACTATCTCCCCACTCCAGACCTCCTCTCCATTCCCACATCTGCTACCAAATTTGTCATTTCCTACCTGGATAAATACACTGGTTCTCCAGCCCCTAGTCCCCCCACCCACTGTCTAACCTGCTGAGCATCCTTCTAATATACAAATCCAGTCATTATCTTCTTTTGTTTTAAACTCTTTAGTGACTTGCAGTAAAAACAAGATGAAGCTCAAATTGCTTTGCCTGGGAATACATATTTAAGAAATGCCTTATTTTTTTCAAAGACCCAGCCAAGCCATCTATATTAGTCAGATTTCTCCAGAATAAACAAGGGGTGTGTGTGTGTGTACAGATAGGGACTTCGCTCATGGCTCAGACGGTAAAGAATCTGCCTGCAATGTAAGAGACCTGGGCTTGATTCCTGGGTTGGGAAGATCCCCTGGAAAAGGGAATGGCTCTCCACTCCAGTATTCCTGCTTGGAGAATCCCATGGACAGACAAGCCTGGCAGGCTACAGTCTATGGGGTCACAAAGAGTCAGACACAACTGAGCAACTAACACACACACACACATACACAGATAGATATAGATAGACACAGAATTGGTTCATGGGATTATGGAGACTGACAAGTCCAAAATCTGGGGGTGAGATAGCAGGCTGAAGTCCCAGGGAAGAGCCAGTTCAGGTTTGAAGGCCATTTGTGCAGAATTCCTTCTTGCTCAGGGGAGGTTGGTCTTTTGTTCTAGGTAGGCCTTCAACTGATTGGATGAGGCCCAGGACACTAAGGAGAGCAATCTGCTTTACCCAAAGTCCACCAACTTATACGTTAACCTCATTGAAAAACACCCTCAGAGAAACATCCAGATTAATGTTGGATCTAAAATCTGGGCATTGTGGCTCTACCAAGTTGAAATATAAAATTAACTGTCACATAGTCTCTCTTCTATATCGATGGGTTGAGGCTCAGGAAGCAAGCAGGAATGACCTTTCTCCTGCATGACCAGGGCAGAGTCCTCTGAGTGGCTCTCCACAGAGGAAACCAAACTGTCAAAGATGGAGAGACCCCCCCTAGGATCATCAGATTGGACCCCTCATGAAGCAATAGGAAGAGAGGAGCCAGAGAGGCTCCAGGTTTCACAGACATGTAACAATTCATTAACTGGGAAGCTGTGGCACCCTGTACATCAGTGCAATAAGCACCTAAAACATGCATAACATAAAAGAATCTGAAAGCTGAAGGCCCCATATGGTGTGGTACTTATCACTGAGTGCTCATCACTGAGAATTACCTACCAAGTGCCAGGCTGTGTGCGGTACGTGTGGCAGAGTGTGTGCACAGTGGGGATGAGGGTTCCCTTAAGGCAGGGCTCAGGGCAGCCATCCATTGGGAAGGGGCTGGTACAGGCAGCAGAACCTCAGAACCTGCCCTCACACTGTGTCTCCATCACCCACACACACTTTCTACTCAAGTGTCTCCTTACCCGGAGTGATGGACAGCTGACCAAAGAATGTTAAGACAAGAATGCACCCCAGTGGCAGCTTCCCAACTTGGAAGGGTCACTGCTGACACACAAACTGGGGAAGAACTCCAGACACAGATGGAATAGCCACTTAAAGCCACGCAGGTGGGAAGTGAGGAGTTCAGCCTTGACCCTTAGCTGACCTCAGACTCTGCTCTTTCTTCTTCCTGTCCCCTCCACATTCTTGCCCAGAAAGCCACCAGAGCATACTGATTCTTAGGGACCCACAGCTCCCCAAGGCATCCTTCGCTCTGCCCACAAAGCAGGCTGCAGCCCTAGAAAAGGGCACTCCTTTAACTGACTCCAATCAAATGCCTCCCAGCTTCATACAAGTTTCTTATCACAGTCAACCCCTCCCAGGAGAGGTACTTTCTTCAGCAAAGTCTGCTATAAATACCACCATTCCCACAATTACTGCAAAACGCACCCCCTCAAACTGAGGGCTTGGGGAGGGAAGTATCATGTCACAGCTGCAAGTGGGTTTTCATCTGGGGATTAGACACCTATGAATGGATGCATCACACCAGATTAGAGCATCTTCCAAACACACATCTGATGTGACCACAGCTGATTGTTCGGCAGCTACAATGGAATATCAGGAAATATTTTTATTTAAAAATGTGGGGAAAGGAGTATCCTGAGATTGTAATTTATAATCATAGATCAACCTGAAAGGACAAACCACTCTATTCTTTTCTTAGGGAAGAAAACAAACACAAAAACAAATATAAACACTGTGTATATATATTATATATACACTGTGTGTGTATGTGTGTGTGTGTGTGTGTGTGTGTGTGTGTATGATATATATATTATGTGTGTGTGCTCAGTTGCTTAGCTGTATCTAACTCTTTGTGACCCCATGGACTATAGCCCACCAAGCTCCTCTGTCCATGGGATTTCCCAGGCAAGAATACTGGAGTGAGTTGCCACTTCCTTCTCCAGAGTATCTTCCCAACCCGGGGATCAAAGTCACATCTCTTGCACTGGCAGGCAAATTCTTTACCACTGAGTCACCATATATTTTAAATATATACACTAAGTTTTTTGCTCAGTCGTGTCTGACTCTTTACAACCCCATGGACTATAGCCTGCCAAGGTTCTCTGTTCATAGGATTCTCCAGGCAAGAATACTGGATTGGGTTACCATTTCCTCCTCCGGGGAGTCTTTCTGATCCAGGCATTGAACCTGTGTTGCCTGAGTCTCCTGCATTGCAGGCAGATCCTTTACCGCTTGAGCCATCTGGGAAACAAATATACACATACTGGTTGGTCTGCAAAGGCACCAAGATAAGCCCCTCCCCCCACAGTTGGGTTCACTTGATAAAAGCAATCTCTGGAATGGGTCTCATGTTTATAAGTAGGATGAGACAATAAAAGTACTCCCAGGCCCTGGAACAGGCTCCCTTGGAGGGACACTTGTCCACATCACTTGCAAGTAGAAAGAAAGGCCCAACTCAGTCCTGTGGCCAGCCCTGCTTGCGTGACTGGTGCTAGCAATGAAGAACATCACATTCCAGGTGTCCTCCCCACCTGGTTGCCTCTGGAACACAGTCATCCTCTTCCTTCCTGGGAAGGCATCAGTTGACATTTAACTCCAGGGGCTGATGGGACTCCACTCCCCACTCCTGACCCTGTGCCTTGAGTCTCTATGGGCTTCTGGAGTGTGCACAGCCCTCCATGTGTGCCTGAGAGCTGGTGGACGTCTCTGGATCCTGAAACTGTTGGAAGACTCAAGCTCTCATTCCCCTCCAAGCCTCTGTCCACGTCACTCCGTGTCCAGGGAGCCCTCCCCACTGCTGCCCCTGGATAACAGCCCACATCCCCCAGACCCCACACAGCCTCAGCATACCTTCCCAAACATCCTTCCTCCTAGACTGATGTGGTATCCTGCTCTGCACCTCCTGGCAGGGGTCAGACAGTGAACTGAAAGGGGAAGTCTACTCCCAGGCTCAAGAGGATAGGTGACCGGAACGTTGAAACAGCCACTGAGAGCATCTTCTGCCTAGAGTCCTCCCTCCTGATCAGAACAGTGGGGCAGGCAGGTCAGCTCAGAGGTCTCTGGACTTAGCTTCCAGCCTTTCTCCCTGAGCCATTTACTAATACGCAAATCACACACATCATGACCAGAACATCTCATCTTTTCAACCAAACAGATTCCTCCCACCATGTTCCCTGTTGGGTTGATAGAAATGTCATCCTTCCACTGCTCCACCCCCAAACCTTGGAGTCCCCGTCATCTCTTTCTTCTCTCACAGACCTCATCAGACCTGTCAAGAAATCCTGTGACTTTACCTGCACTATATACCCAGAATCTGGCTTTTCTTTCTCACAACCTGCACTGCTGTGACCCTGTCCAAACACCATCATCTTTTTCCAAGCAACATCCTCTTGCTGGGTCCTCTGGCTTTCCCACCTTAGTTTACTGTCACCAGACAGCGGGGGGAGGTGGTAATTCTTCATGCTAATTCCATGTGTTTTGTGACACTGTTTGTACTGGACTATCTTTTCAAGAATGGTTATAGAAACAGACTTCAGAGGAGAGAGACAGTACCTCCTCCCTAGACAGAGGGCAGATTGTCTTCGTAACAAGATAATAAAGATGCTGTCTCACTCCAGGACAAACTTAAGGCCGCTTTACCCAACAACCCTTCATAAGACTATGGGTTCCTAAACGTGGGATTCCTCAGCTGTGATGTAGACCTACTGTGTGCATGGCATCCACCGAATGGCCCCGGTATAACTCAGGGAAGCGGGTGTGAACAAGAGGCAGGAGCCATGCTGCCTGCTATCCTGTGAGTAATAAAACCCTTTATCTCTGATCGGGAGGCTTGTGTCTGCCAACATCTATGAGACTGTGGCAGGTCAATCTGTTAGCTTGGAAGTGGACCCTTCATGATTTTTGACACACAGCCGCCCAAGTGCTCATCTGTTATCTAAGTCAGGTCTTGTCATTCCTCTCCTCAAACTCCTGCAATGACTTTCATCTCACTCAGAGGGAAATGCAAAGTCCCTACACAATGACTGAACAGCCCTGCAGAAGTCCACCCTCCATCCCCATCAGACCTCTGACTTCACTTCCTCTCTTCCTCCATCCTTCACTCTCCTCTAGTCCCAGTAGCCTCCTCACTGTCCCTTAGACACACGCCAGGCACATGTCCTACTGTGGCCTTTATACAGCCTGATGCTCTTCTCCCACACCCACGAGCTCCCTCCCTCCCTCACCTGCTTCATGTCTTTGCTCAATGTCAACTTCTCACTGAGATCATCCTGAACCCCTATTTAAAACCACATCCTCCCTGCCATCACAGACCTCCAGGGCTACCTCTCTAAGCCATGGATCCCCGGTGGACCACCCACATCCCACCTGCATAGGTCCCTCCCCTTCTTGGGTCAATTTACAAGTCTCACCGCCACCCCTGCCCCCACCCCCCGCAACACTGCCCTGGTCACAGCCCCATCCTGATAACATCTGGATGATTCAGGAGGGCACCCAAGGTTCTCTCAGCTGTGGGGGAGGGAAAGGCCACCAGGCACATAACAGCAGAGAGAAGGAAGCAGCTCCCCACTCAGCAAAATGGCAGAGCACTGGCTGGTCCTGGATGCTGGTGGAGGGAGCAAGGGGTGACGGGCACTGGCTGGTATAAACATCTTCATCACAGGAGCATCAAGGAATACTTCAGGAGGGAGATGAGGTCCTGGGTTGAGCTCTGGCCGGGCATCTGGAAGCAGGCTGTAGTGATTCAGGCACACGTGGACCCTGCCCTGACCCCTGCCCCCCAGCACAGGTTGGGGACGTCTGGGAGACTCAGCTTATTTTTCCAACTGGTCCATTTTCTACAGCATCTCATACTCTTTTCCAGTTTATGATTTTGAGTTTGGTGATGATGACAGGCCTGCTCTGCTACTTATGTTTCTGATTATTTTTAGTGTTTTGCAATTAAATTTTCTTAAATTAAAACTTTAGACCCAAGCATCAGATTGTCTGTCATGTGCCACGGTGTGTTCACATAGGCAGTTTATATATATTTGGGTTGCAAAAGCCTCAGGAAAAGAAGACATTTCAATAGTTGGCACCCAAAGCCTTTATTTCCACATCACCCATCCATTTCCATGCACTTCTTTCTATTCCCACACTCAGTGACACCCTCCAGGATCCTTGTGAGCCCAAACACAGAGCTGAGTGAAACATCTAGGTCTCTCATTCAAAGCCATCAGGGCTCGGCTGCCTTTTCCCACCATCTCAGCACCTCCCATGGGCTGGGTCCATGGACAGCACAGCATGCAGACTCTAGCCTCAGCCCCAAGGCCTAGAGCCTCTTCAACTGTTTTTCCTCACCCAGAATTAGATTCATCAACTCCAAGGAGGCTGCCTGAAGTGACATGGCTTGCCTCCTGACTCAGCACCCGCCACACTCCCCAGGGATGCTCTCCTGACATGGCTCCCCTCCCACAGCCATGCCTGAACCATCCATCCACTTGATTCCTGCTAACTCCTGACAACCCCGGCTTGTCGCCCTCCTGCCACCTGGATCAGGACAGCAATCTTTCTGCGTTCACCAACGGTTGTGCAATTATGACGGCCACCTCCAAGACTCTATGCCCAGCCCTACCTCCAGGCTGCATTTCCAGGGCCAGCTTTGCTTCTGTAGAGACGCACTTTGGAATTTCAGGCTCATCAGTTTCCATCTAAAGTGCCTCTTGCCTCCTAACCTCCTTCATTGGATTAATTCAGCCTGCAGCCACTCAGTCATCTGGGGTAAGCATGTGGGATCAAGGGCACTGGCTGTTGCTCACCCCACACTTTTTCCGACCCTTCTGACTCAACTGTCTCATCACAGAGGCAGCAAAAGCTAGTGACTTGCCTTTCTTGCAGCTGGAGATTGTCAGGAGACACAGTTCCAACCAATGAGTTAGATGTCTGCTTGGGTGTCCAAAAAATTTTTTTACTTTCCTGAAAACATGGACCGAAGTTCCTCCTTTCAGCTTCCCCTTCCCTCTATGTCCCCCCAACCCTGATGAGTATCTGGAGCCGAGGTAGCAGCCTTGAGGCCCCAGGAACAGCAAGTACATGATCAGCAGTTGAAGGGAGAAAGAGAACACCAGGGACTTCTGTGGCATGGCTGAGTGGTCCCTCAAGCTCTGGACAGCCTGCCTCAGATAGCTTGTCCTGAAAGAGAAAAAGATGTGTGCATTCTGATGCATCCTTTTGTTGTTCAGTTGCTCAGTTGTGTCCGACTCTTTGTGACCCCATGGACTGCAGCACACCAGGCTTCTCTGTCTACCACCATCTCCCGGAGTTTGCTCAAACTCATGTCCATCGAGTTGGTTATGCTATTCAACCATCTCGTCCTCTGTCGTCCCCTTCTCCTCCTGCGTTCAATCTTTCCCAGCATCAGGGTCTTTTCTAATGAGTCAACTCTTTGCATCAGGTGGCCAAAGTATATGGAGCTTCAGCATCAGTCCTTCCAATGAATATTCATGACTGATTTCCTTTAGGATAGACTGATTTGATCTCCATGCTGTCCAAGGGACTCTCAAGAATCTTCTCCAATACCACAGTACAAAAGCATCAGCCCTTTGGAGCTCAGCCTTCTTTATGGTTTTATTGATGCATTTAGTTTGTTTTTACTGCTTCTCCTGCCAACTCCACCCTCTTGCTCTCAGTAGATCTTCTCATTCAGTTGTTCTCTCCCTTGTTTCTCTCTCTTCCTCCCTCCTATCTCTCATCATTGTTTCTGTAAGCACTTGCTTTCTGAGCACCCACTCTGGAGAGGCTCTGTACTATGAGAATGCAGGAGGCTGTGGCATCCTTAGTGCAGATGTTACATAGAGGCAATGTGATGGGCTAGGTGCCCTGGCACACCTTCTGCTGGGCTGAGCGTGGTCACATCTCCCATCATGGTTCCATTTGCCTTGTTCAACAGCTTCCTGCATACTCCCAGCCAAAGTAGCACCTCAGGTTTCCTCCATTGATGGACAGCAATGCCCCTCAGCTCCCCCAGAGGTGTTTCTGGCCTCACTCTCTTGACCAGGATGGTTCAACATCCCAGATCTGGGGTCCTCTCCCTCTTAGTCTCCTCTCAGGTCACCCCCACTGCCCTGGCCACCTGAGCCCTAGATCCCACTTCCCCAGACACTTACCCCTCCTGGAGGGGCTCTGTGAAACCCTGGTCTGAGGGTGGCAGTGGCCAGAGAAAGGGGCCCCAGGGGTTCAGGGATTTAGGAAGGACCAGGGTTACACACCATCTGCAGCCAAACAGTCCTGTGAGAGTCATCAGAAGGACCAAGCCAAGGAGCTCATGAGTGATAGGCAAACACACAGTCTATGCTAAGCCTGGAGCCAGGTGGCATCCACATTTTATCTCATTTTGAAGTGCACCACTGGAATGGCTTTACAGAGGATGGATTCCAAGGTTCAGAGAGATTCAGCAGTGGGTCTGAAGTCACATAGCAAGTAATGGGCAGGTCCATTGTCTGAGGAAAAGTGAAATGGATTTGGAGGAACAGGTGGTCTGCAGGTCAAGGCTGCAGGTAGGCACATCTGGGAGTGGAGGATGGCCCTTTCCTCGTGCTCTATCACTGGTTCCTCAGCTCTGCTGGGACTCTCTTTCTAACACCAGACACCCACTAAAATGTCAGCAGAGTAGCTGTAACAGACCTAACTATAATACAACCATCCCACCAATCAGGGGACAACTGATCCCTGGAAATGTTGCACTCTAACCTGCTGCCCTATTAGCAGTGCCGGGGCTCCAGCCCAGAGAGGGTCCCTGACTCTGTCCAAGAGGGTCTGAGAAGGCCTGGGCTAGGCTCTAACTGTGGGGAGATGGGGAAGGGACTGGGTTCTCTGAGCACAGACCCCTCTTCCAGGGGATACCTCTGGGACACACAGGCCACCCAGCTGCACCTCTGGGGCAAAGCCAAAAGGATGTCCAAATCTACAATGTTTTTAGAGCCCCTTCCTTTTTCAAATTGTTTTATAAACACTGAAGTGCTTTCACATCCACTATTTCATCAGGTCTTCACAACAATCAAACCAGCACTATTTTTCTAATGTTCTGCATGAATAGTGTCAACAATAGCCGCAAAGCAAGGTCCCGAGAAGTCGGACATGCTGAGGACCACATGACATTTTAAGAGTGCAGTGGAGTGGACAGAGATAATGGGCGACTTTATCACCCTGACTTTCCCTCCATTTCCCAGTGGGACACCAAGCTCACAGGATCTTACCTCCTTGGGCCCAACAGACAGTTCAGGGAAGGGCTTGGGACCCTAGTCAGGCCACTCAGAATCCTCCACCCATGTTTGATGGACTTCTCAGGAAAGAGCAAAAAAAGCAACTGAGAGTCACACCCTCCCCAGAACACCTGCCAGAGAATGAGGCCAGGTTACAGGCCTGGAAATGGGAAGATGAGTATCTGGGAACCATCATGGAGCCCCAAAATCCAGCCATACTTGAAGCCCATCCCACCGCTAGAATTTTCATGCATGTGAACCAGTATCTTCTTATCTTAGAAAAAGTCTCTACACCAACACAAAGAAGAAGAGCAAGGCCTCCTAACTGGGGGCAGGCACAGAAATCTCCCAAAAGATGGAAGTGAAAATCAAAGAAAAACATAAGACAAACACAGACAAGTACTTTCACTCATCCAATAAATACTTGAATCCAACCAAGAGCCATACTAATTGGTTAGAAAGACAGCCTGACAACAGGATCCCTGTCTTCAGGGATCTTAATAAGACAGGAGAAGTACAGACACTCTGGAAGGGCTGGGGGTGGTTGCAATAATAACACAGAACTAACCTAATGGGGAGTCAGCAAAGATTTTCTGAGAATGTCACATTTAAATTGAAACTGAAGGATGATCAAATGCAAACCTCAGGAAGCTGAGTCTGGGCAGGTACAACAGCACAAGCGAGACTGCATTGCTGAGATAGCAACTTCACTACCAGGGACTCAAGCATATTGGCCCATTTGTGTGTGGGGAGGTGGGGGGGAGCAGGGCAGATTCTATACCTTCTTTTATAATTGGATGTAAATACAAATATGAAAATCTTTCCAAAATAATCAGATAATCATGCCAAGAAATACTGACATGAATCTTTGTGGCAGCAATGTTTACAACGATAGAAACTTACAATACTGAAACTTTAAAATAACAATATATTGATATGCACATAGACTTGAACAATATTTTAAAAGATGATGTAAACACACATTTATTGACTTCAGAAGATATACATGCTTAGGAGAAATAAGTGGGCCTCAAAAAATATATAGAGGATGATTTCATGTGTACTGAGTACAAAATAGGAATTCAATAAATATTTACTGAGCGAATGGCAAATAAATACCTCTGAACAGATAAACACCAAACAAGATGTTTGCAGGCATTATTTCTGGGTGATGGGATTATTGATGATTTTAAATTGTTTTTTAGATCTGTTTATCTGAACTATCTAACTTTTTTTGTACCATGCACATGAATTATGTACACTATAAAAAGGAATAAAAAGAAATATTTCCAAAGCAAGAAATGACTCAACAAGGTCAGTTTTAAGATCGAGACGGTAATTAGGAAACAGAACCTTAAGACAGAACAGAAAACAGTGTGGCTGGATAAGCATAATAGATAAGAACATATTCCTCCTCTAAACATTGGAGAGAAATGAACCTTTCTTCAGTGTCACAGCTAGAATTTGTTTAGCAGAAGTCGATGACATATTTCATATTTGTTCAGCTATCTGTAACACAGCACATTAGTTAAATATTGGTAAAGGAAAATATTTACATTGATGCAAAAATGAAGCCAACAGGCTGTACAATGCCAACAAAGTCATTTAAAAAAAAGTTTATGTATGCCAAACAATTAAATATTTGGGCAAATATGCAAACAAATGTCATTTGAATCAATTTCTGGGGTGACTGCATCATCCATGTTTCTCCCAGATGTTTCAGCAGAACACAGAATATGGCCTTAGACAACCAAGCCAGTGGCTGGGCAGAATCACAGCCAGCTAGCTACACTGTCACCATCACTAATAGCATGGCTAGGCAATTAACACTACCCACTCTGATTCTTTTGCAGCCAAACTATAATCTACTGCTTGTTCATATCATTGGGAAAATTCTGTTAACTTTGAAACTCTGGAGGTCCTGATGGAGGCAAAGCACTGGCTCTGATCCTGGCAGATCTGAATAAAGCCAACAGCAAGTGCTATGGATAGCCTGCCAGATTCGGCCCAGAACCCTGTGCTATGCTTAGTCGCTCAGTCATATTTGACTCTTTGTGACCTCGTGGACTGCAGCCCACCTGGCTCCTCTGTCCATGGGGATTCTCCGGGCAAGAATACTGGAGTGGGTAGCCATGCCCTTCTCAGGGGATCTTTCAAACCCAGGTCTCCTGCATTGCAGGTGGATTCTTTACTGTCTGAGCCACCAGGGAAGCCCCTGAGCCCTGGGGACCCCTATAAGTTATAAGAACAGCTATCTATATATTACATGGCCTTCCAGGTCCCACAAACTTCTTGGGGTGCCTCACCCACCAGGCTGCACCTCCTCACTCAGAAAAGCATGGAAGGAGCTCACAGGAGGCTGAAAATGTCATGAGATGCACACTGCAGGAGCGGGAAGTGAGCTGAGCCTTGGAACACCAGCTGAAGGGAAAAGGATACCAGGGGCATGGTAAATCAGCCACTGCTGAGACAAGGTTGTAGCTCTTGGGACAGCTGGATGGCTCATAACTGCTCCCTTAATGGGACACTCATGGGGCAAACACAAGGACCTGGGAAAGAAGAAGGGCCATCACCCTACAGAATCATGCCTTCAACACTACCTGCCCTGTGCCAGAAGCAGCTATTTACATGTGGTCATTACCCACTGAAACATGAGCTCCTAAAGGTCAGATAGTGTACTACGAGGCTTGGCATCCATGAGGCTGACATAGTCTCTGACCAAGAGTTTTCACTTAGTAACTACCGGCAGGTAAATGAATAGATGAATGCTTACAACAAAGCTTGCATCTCCCCCAATGCTAGGTTCTAAGCACACAGCATATGCTATGAAACTCACGGATGGTCAGGCAGGTAAGGTTCTGTGTGTGCTCCCTCGTGTGCAGAGGATAAAAGAAGATCTAGGAGATTGGTAGGATAATTTAGGGAAGCATGAGGAAATTAACCAGAAGCTGGATTGACAGGAAATTCCTTAATCTGTCCAGACGGCATACAGAACCAGCCAGCATCCTTCCTCCACTACTGGGCAAGGTCACTGATTCTTGTGTTGAAGCAAAAGGAAGTGGTTACCGGTTCACTGAGAGTTAGCACAGTCTATAGCCTCCCATATGCATACACAGGTACAAACACAAGGACACATTTGGCTCTGCAAGGTTCTCACACCATGGGGGGTACTTGGGAACCTAGGCTAGGCTGAGCCTCCTGCTGCCCCTAGATCTGCTCACTCTGGAGCCCACCTGCTAATGGTGGAATCCCCAGCACTAACTCAACTGATCTCTTTCTCTGCTTTTTCAAAATTGCTGGAAGCATGAATAAATGAAGGAATTAAATTCATATATGATGGGACTCCATACTCCTCTATGTAGATTACCATAAACTCAAAAAGAAGATGGGATGGGATGGGATGGGAGAGGGAAAAGGCTACTCCCTGAGAGGGCCAGCAGCCCTCTGGGTACCACTCATGCTGTGCTAACACCAGCTGCCAGAACACCTACCTCTCCTACTATCTTGTGTCTTGTTTCCACCCCACACCCTGGCCAGGGCTTACACTTTGAACTATTCAGTCCCAGCTCAGGCCTGGGTCCTCCTGGACACACCTATGCTTTTCTGAACGCTATTTCTTCAGCAAGCCCGATGGCTTGGGGGAACCATCCTGCAAGATGAATAATCCCTCCACCCCATTCTATTTCACCTTCAGATTGCCTAGTGGATGATGGAGGAAAAGAGGCTTCATGGTGGGCCAAACAGGAAAAAAAAGGGCAGGAACAGGTATAGATATATAGATATATAATTACATACCAGTGCCATGCCCAGCTGTACTGGAGTCAAAAGAAAAAATCAGTAATATCAATCTTATACCTATTTAAACATTTGACATTTTAAATCCTGGATTTTAGCATTAATTTTGATTTTCTAAAATGTAGCATTGAAATAGTATTAAGCTTTATTTCCAAGGTTTAGTGTGTGTGTGTGTCCATACGTTTTACCCCTCAGATGGGTCCTTTATTCATCTCACTCTAGTCCTTATGATATGGCTACTATTTATTATCATTCCTAACCAGACACTGTGCTTAAAAATTAAACACAAGCCTCACAATACTCCTATCAGTGCTTATCATCCTCACAATTCTCCTATCACTCCTGTGTGACAAGTGGGGAAACTGAGGTGCAAGATGTTCACAGAACAGAAAGTGTCACACACCTGGGAAGAGGTAGTGAAGATATAAATTCAAGAGGCAATCAAGGGAACCATGCTTGATTAGAAAACATCAGCCTACTGTGTATCTTATTCAGAGAAGAAATAGCATGCAGCAAATATGGTGAGGTGCGCGACAGCCAGCCAGAGAGATTTATATGGATCCCATGGTGCCAGCAGGCTCCCCAGATGGCTCAGTGGTAAAGAATTCGCCAGCCAAGCAGGAGATGTGGGTTAGATCTCTGGGTCAGGAAGATCCCCTGGAGAGGGAAATGGCAACCCACTATAGATTCTTGCCTGGGAAATCCCATGGACAGAGGAACCTGGCAGGCTACAGTCCATGGGGTTGCAAAGAATCAGACCCAACTTAGTGACTAAGCAGCAGCAGCATGATGTCTGCTAAGGCTCCAGAGACTTGGAGAACAATTACTTCCATGCACACTTGCATAGGAATGAAGGAAAGTCTTCCCAGCTGATCTACATACTGAAGAAAGCCTGGTAGGTTTTTAAGAAACCAGGCTTTGAATTTTTCATAAGATTATTTTAGATTTGTGGGACAAAGATTATTATAAAATCTGGGGCCAAGAGTCTTTTTCTTGCAATTTAAATTTTTCAGAAAGAAGAAAACAAAATATCTCACAAGAAAAATGTCTGATTTGATTTAAAGCCATCAGTCAGCCTTCTTTATCTGCTCGTGAATACTACATTCTCATTAAGACCCAGGGATCCATGGAAACCCCATTGAGAAACCGTGAAAGCTCCACAGGGATTGCACTGGGAGCTGCTTTTCCGAGAATGTGTCTGTTATATTGAATATCAATATATCAACTCCGGCTCCTGAACCATCATTTTGCTAATGTTAGTAGCAGTAGCTTGAATGAACTTAGATAGTGTTAACTCCAGGCTAAATCAAATATACAATATTGCTCCAACAAAGCTGTCAACAACAGAGGCTGTGAGTGATCATTATTTTGGTATGTGTCAGTTGGCACACCTACAACTCTGTTTATCACGTCATTTCTTTTACTATAGCTGTTTGCCAGCCACCTTGCCAGTTGGTGATGACATTGGTCAAAGTCCAACACTCAGGGAAGACACACCTGCCAGACCAAGATCTACTTCTTCTTCCATTTCAAACTATATTCAATTTTCCCTCCTCAGATTTTCTCCAGCACTTATTAGCACCACACCATTTAGTACATACTTAAATATAGCTCCATACACCCTGAGAAAACCATAATTCAAAAAGACACATGTACCCCAATGTTCACTTCCCTGGTTGCTCAGTGGTTAAGAATCCACCTGCCAAGCAGGAGACACAGTTTCAATCCTTGGATCAGGAAGATCCCCTGGAGAAGGAAATGGCAACCCATTTCAGTATTCTTGCCTGGGAAATCCCATGGACAGAAGAGCCTGGCAGGCTACAGTTCATAGAGTCGCAAAAGAGTTGGACATGACTTAGAGACTAAACAACAACCCCAGTGTTCACTGTAGCACTATTTACAATAGCTAGGACATGGAAGCAACCTAAATGTCCAAGAAAAGCTGAATGAATAAAGAAGATATAGTACTTACATACAATGTAATATTACTCAGCCATAAAAAAGACCAAGCTCCTCCAGGGGATCTTCCCAACTCAGGGATAGAACCCACAATTCTTGCATTGGCAGGCAGATTCCTTGCTACTGAGCCACTAAGAAGCCCCATATACACGACCCTGTGTAAAATGGATAGCTGGTGGAAAGCTGCTGCATAGCACGGGGAGCTCAGCTCAGTGCTTCCCGACGACCTAGAGGGGTAGGATGGGGGTGGGTCGGGAGAGAGAATCAGAGGGAAGGGATACATGTGTACATATATCCGATACATGGTGCTATGCATTAGAAACTAACACAACATTGTAAAGCAGTTATACTTCAATAATAACATTTTTTTAAAAATCTATACAAATAATAAGTAAATAAAGCCCCATCTTTTTAAGAACTAAGAAACTTGTGTCTCCTCCAGTACAGCAGCATTTTGAATTTTAGAATTTCAGCATCTTGTTTTACTTCCACAGCACACAGTGTGGGATGAGCATATATTAGGCTGTCAGTTCAAAGGTTTACTGGGGTGAAAAGGAGACACAAAAAAGGGCAGATGGGGGGCTCCGTGCAAGAATCCTGTTGGGCAAAGGGTGAAAGGAGGTCAGGAGCCTGGCAGGACTATGTGGGGACCCAGAGAATATATAGCCAGAGGCTGGACTAACACAAAAGAAAGGGAGAGAAGTTAGAGAACAGATAGGAAACACTGTGAACAGGGGAACCAATAATCACAACACACGCTGGGAGGATCTGGAGTGAGGAGAGGGACAAAAACTAGCCCATGCACGTAGTTTAAGACCAAGAACCCGCCTGACATGAGGGTATCGGTGGTCACAGTGATAACCATGGAATAATGGGGCACTGTCCTCCTCAGGATAATTCTACCCAGAGCTACCGCCATCCCCAGGCCAATGTCTGTAGGGTTTAGCTCCTCTCCTCTTGGGTTCTTGGGGCCACCTTTCCAGTTGTGGTAATACCCAGGGCTGGCTACTGGTTACCATTCTCTTCCACAGCCTTCTCCAATGCTGTTAGGAGGTGGGGGCTACCCGATGCAATGATATTCATTTATGAATCACAACCTTTGGTTCCAGTTCGCCAATAGAAGGGGCATGTTAGATGGCCATGCTGTGGAGACTGAACAACACTGCCTGCTCCAGGATGGAGAAGAGTTTTGGATTTCGATACTTTGTTCAGCACCCAAAAAGAAACTATGGAGTCCCCACAAATAAATCGAATGGGTCTTTCATGAATTGACCAAAGGTCAGCTTCCTGGTGGCCCAGACAGTAAAGAATCTGCCTTCAATGCAAGAAACCCAGGCTGGATTCCTGGGTTGGGAAGATCCCCTGGCAAAGGGGAGAGCTACCCACTTTAGTATTCTTGCCTGGAGAATTCCATAGACAGAAGAGTCTGGCAGGCTACAGTTCATGGGGTTGCAAAGAGTCAGACATGACTGAGTGACTAACACTTTCACTTCTTTTCACTTCATAATCAAATTATTACAAGAAGCCCATCACATTGTGTTTTACTTGTATTAGCTGGAGAGGCTACAAATCAGTTCTTCCTGCCTAAAAAAATTTCTTTTTTTTTCAGTTTGGACATCTTCCTGAAGTGCTCATTCCCAGATGAAGAGCTTCATCACGCTAGTGAATTACTGGAAGGGCATGAAGGCAAGAAACTTGGTCCCTGAGAGGGCCCCAACCTTAGAGAAAGTCTCTAGAGAAAGACCTCCCAAATAATCTAAAGGTTCACCCTTCCTGCTGCCTCTATGAGTGGCTCTTAACACTGATCACTAGATGGGGTTTCCCTGTTGGGATCCAGATGGCCAGAGGTGAATTTCTACTGACTTCTCCCACATCCCACCCCATCAGGGTCTGCCCTCCCCTGGAGGGCTCTCTAGATGGCACTCGTCATAAATGGAAATCAAGGTCAGATCAGTCATCTGCTTACATTAAGAAAGCCACTTTCCAACTGATTGACTATCTCTTTCTTTGTCTTTAATTATGTGAATAAACAAAAAGCCTGCATATTAATGAAGGTACTTGTTTAATTATTTGGCATAAGAGAAACTGTAGCTTCATCTTTACCATGAGGGAAACTGCCTGACTGTGGAAACATCAAAGAGGCACTGAACACTGATTGATGCATTATATATGAATGTATATGTTTTATTAGATCAAAGTCATCATTTTCTCACCTTATCTACCTAACAAAGAAAGGGAAGTACTCTCTGGTAGAAAATAATTTTAGAGCTTCTACAGTTTTCTACATTCAATGACCAGCATACAATAAAAAATTACGAGACATATGAAGAGACAAAAAAAATTGACCAACAATCAAGGGAAGAAAGATTACAGAAGTAGACCCATGTACTATCCCAATACTGAGTTAGCAGATAAGGACTTTAAAAATAATCATGATTAACATGTTGAAAATAGAAGAAAAGATGAACAAAATGAATGAAAAAATGAAGAATTGCAACAGAAATTAGAATGTGTAATAAAAAAAGTTAAAGGTATTGTAGAACCAAAATATGTGATGTATCAAGAATTCATCAGGTGTATTTAACAGCAAACTGGACACAGCAGAAGACAAGATGAGTAGGCAGTCACACTAAAGTGCAGGGAGAAAAAACAATCACAGGAAACATATGTGGGAAACATCGAACAGGTCTAGCACACACGTAATTAAAGTTGAACTATGCTTTGACCTTCAAGAGAACTGGGTTGAACCTCACCTTCCTCTGAGGTTACTTACTGGGTCACTTACTAGATGAGTGAATGGTATGCTTAGTAAGTGACTTAACACCTTTGAGCTTCAGTTTGTGTGTGTGCAAAACAGGAACTAATAAGCCAACACTGTATGCTTTTTAAGATTTCTTTTTGATGTGGACCATTTTTAAAGTCTTCACTGAACTTGTTACAATAATGCTTCTGTTTTATGTTTTGATTTTTGGCCACAGGACATGTGGGATCTTAGTTCCCCAATCAGGGATCAAACCCATGCCTCCTACATTGGAAAGCAAAGTCTCAACCAACTGAATGCCTGCGAAATCCCTGTACGCTTTTTTAAGTGAGTCAGGAGGATAATTTGAAGTATTAATCTGTGTGCTTCTCCCAGCCATCTCTGCCCTAGAATCAAGAAACATGCCAACAACTGCAGAAGCCTGGTATAAAGGTCCTAATACAGAACTCTTGGGCTCACAAGACCTTGGTCAGCATGGAAGATGGAAAGAGAGGGATGAGGACTCATGAAGTAGTTTTTCCTACTTCCCAGGCATGATGAGAGAGCACAGGATGGGAAAGTGAAGAAATAAGAGATAATGTTGATCAGGAAAGAGCAAGATGAGAAACCCAGGCTGCTCCACCAGAGCAAGTGTCATCCCTTCCTAGGACCCAGAGATCACAGGAAAACAGCTCAGCTCTCAGAGATGCTTTGCACTGCCATTATCCAGTGACGAGAGCTGAAACAGGACCATCTATAGACTCCAGAAGGAAAAAAACTCATCTGGACCCAGATGCTCTGTTAAGTCTCTTATCTGATCCTCTCCATTTGGCCAACCCCTGTTTTATGATTTGAGACACAGATAAAATGAGACAACAATTCCAATAGCTGGTAACATTATTCACAATTGTATTAATTACGGATGATTATGACTTACTACGTATTATTTAATTTATAGCTAGCATTAAATGAATGTATACTATGTGCCAGGCACTGTCTTAACATTTCATATGTTTACTAATTTCATTAATTCATTATATTTATTCATCACAACAGCCTTCTAAGGTATACCATGTGATCTCACCTGTGGTGGTTTAGTCACTCAGTCATATCCGACTCTTTTCAGACCCCACGGACCATAGTCCATCAGGCTCCTCTGTCCACGAGATTTCCCAGGCAAGAATACTAGAGTGAGTTGCCATTTCCTTCTCCTGGGGATCTTCCTGACCCAGGGATCAAACCTGGGTCTTCTGCATTGCAGATTCTTTACCAACTGAGGCACCAGGGAAGCCCCTTCTAAGGTAAGTACTCACTAATCGCTTCCTCAAGGTCACCCAAGCTAATGAGATGTCAAAACTTCAATACTACCCAAGGGATGGGTACTATCTGATGAGTGCCATTGTATATTAGCAACTTTCTCTACTTGGGCTGATTGAATCCAAACAGCAACATCTGGGGCTCAGCCCCTTATCTGCAATGCAGTTCTGTTGTTAACGATCGCTGCCCCTGCAGCACTGCAGTGAAGCTTTAAGGAGATGATTACATAAAGTGCCCATCACAGTGATCAACACATTGTCAACTCTCATTAGATGTGCTGTCTGTTACCTTTCATTTGTGTGACAACAGAGAGCTCAGAGAAAAGGGAAGATCTGGAATTTTTAAAGTTCCATCCATAGAATTCTCATGGTAACTTGAAAATGAAAGTAGCAAACATCTACTTTTCTGGTTGCACTTTTTCCTCTATTTAATGAAAGTGAAATAAATAACAAACGTGTCTGTCTCTGATTTGGCTAAAGGTTGGCAGCGAGAGCATCAGAGCTCACCAGGATATATCAGACACACTATCTTAGCTCATCTCATCCTGGCTGGCACATCTGAGGTCCATTTCAGGTGCCCAGAACAGCTGCTTTTCTCTGAGCAAGCTGATAACCACAGAGGCCCCAGTCAAGACTCAGCTTCCTCCTTACAGAGCTGCACAGTTCGGGGAACAGCCCTGGGGCCTGAGGTGGGCCAGTACAGGGTGCAGATCTATTCCCCATGGCCAGGAGTCAGGATCAGAAAACGTCAGGGCTCCTCAGGCCATCACCATGGAGACTGCCCCAAGTGGCTGATGCCTGGAGACAGCTCCTCTCCAAAGGGCAGGCACAGAGGCATGTCTGCCCCAGGCAGGGCAGGCCATGGGGACAGGCAAGTGTAATGGGGCCACTGGAGGCTTCAGAACACAAAAACCACAAGGTCCAGGGGGAAGAGGAAAGCTGAATCTGAAGCTCCTGCCCTTCCCATCAGAGGCAATTTCATTTGAAACTTAGCCTCAAGGTTTCCAGAAACCTATTTAGATCTGGTTTCGCCTCTGTATGTGACTAGAATATAAATCAGAACATCGGTTGAGGAAACAGGGCTTCCAGCTCCTGAGACCCCTCTGCGCCAGGGCAGAGGAGATGACAGGACCCTATTGGGAAGGGCCCCTGCAGTTCCCAAAGCTGAAGGAGGAAGGTCAATGTCCTGAAAGTGAAAGTGTTAGTCGCTCAGTCTTGTCTGACTCTTGCAACCCCATGGGCTGCAGCCCGCCAGGCTCCTCTGTCCATGGAATTCTCCAGGCCAGAATACTGGATTGGGTAGCCGTTCCCTTCTCCAGGGGATCTTCCCAACCCAGGAGTCAAACTCAGGTCTCCTGAATTGCAGGCAGATTCTTTACCATTTGAGCCACTAGTCTGACCATAATTCAGGGGAGGGAAACACTCTTTATTGATCTCCCATCTTTGCCAAGTGCCAAACACTGAACTGCACACCTAACAGAACTTTCACAGAACCCTGTGTTATGAACTCTACTATCCCAGTTTCCATAAAGGAAACTGATGCTAGGAGACATGAGGTCCCTGATCCAGGTCTTTTAGCTGGTAGGTGCAAAGATGCAAAGCCAGGTCCACATGATTCCTAAGCTCAGGGAGCCTCATTTCCTGGCAGCATACTTTTCCCATTACTGAGATATTGCCCTGGGCCAGACAATGCACCAGGCACTCTACAGACATGGTTTCATCTTAATTTTTCACAATCTATCTCCCTGGGAAGAGGAGAGAAAACTTTAAACCAGATGACCATAAATGTTTTTTCTTTTTTTCAATATAAGACCATAAAAACCTCTAACTGGCAAGAAGAAAGAAGGGATCACTGTGGTCTAAACATGTGTCCTGTACTTCCAGGATCCTGAGAAAACTATTATCTCCAGGCTTCTCCTTCTTTGAGATAAATAACCACATTCATGGAAAGGACGTTTTCATCATTAGGGAGATGTCAGTATTCTTCAAAATGGCCTATAAATTTGATGCAACTCCATTCAAAAACAACAGCAACCTTTTTAAAGGTATTTGACAAACTGACTCTAAATGTATATTAAGGAGAAATAGACAAGGCACAGCCCCCACCACACTTGCCAAAGGATACAATGAAGGAAGGTACCACATACAAAGACTACAGAGATTAAATATAGAGGTGTGATCACTAAAACAGAACGGTATTAATAAAGGACTAGAAACATGACCAATAAACCAGAACAGAGGGCCCAGGAAGAGATCTTCACATATGTGGAACTTTAATACTTTAATGTATAAAAGAGACAGCATGAACATACAGGGGAAAGGAGGGTATAATTCAGTCAACAGAGCCGGAAAATGTAGTTCTCTATTTGTAAAAATTAAAACTGGATCTCTAACTCATCATTCACAAGATGAACACTGTGTGTGTGTGTTTAGCTATCCATCTTTCTGTTTGGGGAACAGAAAATGATTTCTTAAACAAGATTAAGAAAGTTCTAGCAATAAAAGAAAAATTGATACATATGACTTCATCAAAATGAAAAACTTTTGTTCATCAAAAGACAACTCAAAGAAACATAAAGGACAAATTACAACCCAGAGAAGGTATCAGTGGAATAGACAACCAACAAAGGGCTAGTGTCATTATAAAAAGGATCTACAAAAAATTTAAAAAATACAAACAACCCAAAAGGAGAATGAGCAACAAACATTACCAGGCATTTTCACAGAAGCAAAAACACTTACAGCTAATAACATATGAAGAAATGCTAGGGCTTAGCAGCAATCAAGAAATTGGAAATCAAGGTCATGAGATTTCATTTTATATCTGTTCAATGGAAAAATAAGAAAGTAGTCAATATTCAGTGTTCAAGAAAAATGCAGTGTAATGTGGCTATTTTACACACTGTCAGTTGGGCTATAAAATGATACAAGTATTTTGAAAAGCAATCTGGAATAATCTTGTAAATTTGGATAGTCACCCACCCAAAGGCCATCAACAGCAAAAAGGATAAATAAAGTATGCATATGTCACACTGAAATACAGATACACACAGTAACATCTTAAAGTTGGCCACAAAAAAAAGTCCCAGAAGACAATACCCAGTAAGATGCTTTTTATAAAGTTCAATACAAGTAAAACCAAACAGTTTGGAGTTTAGGCATCATGTGTGATTTTAAAAACTTAAAAAAAAATAAACAAGGAAGTAATAAACTCAACCTTCAGAATCATGGTCACCTCTCCAGGGTAATGGAGGCATACAGCTGAGGTAGGGGAGGACCACATGGGCAGGTGTAAGTTATTGGTAATATACAATTCTTGGCTAGAGTTGTGAGTTCAGAGTGTTTATTATATTTTTAATAAAGAAAAGAGGGTGAATGATAACAGTGTGTCATGAAAAGAACTAGGATTAATCCAGTTCTGTATATCTAAGGTCCAGTTGTAAAAATCTGGGTTACAGGTGCAATGGAATATTGATGACTGCCAGACACTGCCATCTATAAAAAGTGCCAATCTACCACTCACACTGCTGCAGATGAGAAAACTGTAGGCAGAGATTTTTCCATCCCCCTTTATACCTTAACACAGATAGCACGTATGGCTACTTTTCCTTGTTACACCCGTGACAGACATCAATGATCTGCTAAGACTTCAAGCTCCTTCTTCACACAGCTCTTCCCATAGTCACCTGCGATGAAGCATGTGGAAAAGTGGCCAAGTTCTATATCAAGAAGCCAAATCAGGATGTCAGAACCACAGACAATACAGAGAAGAAAAATTCAAGGGATCACATGCAAGAGAGAAAAGTCAGCTGATGTAGCAAGATGCAAATTCCATAAAACTGCCATGTGGCTCCCTGGTTGACAAAGCCCTGGGCACAAGCCCCTCCCTGCTTGGTTCCCAAGAGAAAGGGAAAATCAGAATAAACAACAGCATATTTAACTTGACACATGAGAAATATGCTATTCTGTGAGGTGTGGAGGCTGGGAATGACAACCAATTTCCCAAAGAAATATCTCTGTTAATGGGTGACTGGGTAATTTGGGGTCCCAGATGTTTTGATGCCCATTTGCTCATTATCCATAAACTCAGGATTGACTGGGTACTAGCATCACTTACCCCTCTTCTTCCTTGTAGGTCAGGAGAGGAAGCAGAAGTTATGGAAAGAAATGTAATCCCTCTAGCCCATCCCTGAATGCTCACTGCAAGCAGGACCTCAGCCTGGATAGATGGAGCATCAGCCTTCAAGTCTCCAAATGCCCCCCAAAATCTCCTCAAAGTCAGAGGCACAGCTAAGAACAGCTACCCCACAAACGTCAGAGAGACAAAGGTCAGGACACCAGTAATGAATGGTGTTCTTTTGGTTCCAAGCCAAAGTCTTGAGCCTGAGACCACAGTCATTTAGGAAGGATATCAGGATCCCAAAGAAGGAAAGAAGAGGAAGAAATCATATGGAAGGGACCATCTATCTCTCTCTTGTAAACTCCCCAGTGGCAAAGAAAACATCTCATAACTCTTATAACACCTTCACTTACTAGTAGAGTATGGGACAGAGTATATCCTCACTAAATGCTGTTGACTGCCTAATCAACTTCTCTAATCCCAAAGTCTCAAGTAAGCAATAAAAAATATGCAGAAAGGATGCACCTGGTGTCAATATCATAATTAAACATTGGCTTAATAGAAGCAGAGGCTGGGGGAAGGGTGGTTAGCAAGGGGCAGACAAGGAGAATCAGTCCTCTCAAGAGCACTGCACATTCTGGAAGGTTTGCTTACAGTCCAGGATCTCAACTAGGGCAGAATAATAAAAGTGTTAAGACTTCACAAAACATCGTCTCCATGTAGGAATAATAAAGACAGAATACCAGATGTGTGACTCAGAGTAATATAGTAAACATGAGATCAGAAATTAGGAGATCTAAAGTAAGACATCACGTTTCAATTTCCTCAGCTGTCAAATGGTATAGTATATACCAAGGTGATGTAAGGATCAGGTAATGCAGATGTGAAAGTATGATGAAAAGTATGGAACATTACAGAAACACAAGGAGAGGTTACTGGCAGTTTCTAAGTCAAATCAAAGATGAAAAAGAAAGTGAAAGTGTTTAGTTGCTCAGTCATGTCTGACTCTTTGTGACCCGGTGTACGATAGCCTGCCAGGCTCCTCTGTCCATGGGATTCTCCAGGCAAGAATACTAGAGTGGGTTGCCTTCCTTTCCAGGGTATCTTCCTGATCCAGGGAACAAACCCAGATCTCCTGCATTGCAGGTGGATTCTTTACCATCAGAGCCACCAGGGAAGCCCTTTAAGTGGGACTGGGTAAAAACAAGCTGAAACTTCTGGGAGGCAAATACACTTCTTTACAGGAAGACATAGAGTCCAATCCCAAGATTTGGATGGTTTCAGGAATAGCACAAAAGTTCTGAGTCTGCCCAAACACCTGTGAGTGAGCTTTGCTCTTCATCTGGACCCTGGCAGGTACAAAAGTCAGCTGGGCCAGCATCCCTGGGGAATAAGCCAGGCTAAGCTGGCATTCCACTGGGAGACCTTCCTGAAATCCCAGGGAAGATCTCACCACAGATGTCCTCGGTTGCCCAGGAAGCCCCAGCAAGCAGCCTATGGGGAAAAGTTCTCCTTCTATAGATTCCCAGCACCAGCCACAAGTCTCTTTCTGCAGCAGCCTGCATTTACCATTCACTTGTCACATACTTTTGTCAATTTCTCCCAACTCCACCAGGCCAGTATTTTTAGCCTCATTTAACAGATGAGGAAACTAAGATACAAACTGGTCCAAAACCACATAATTGGTTTGCTGCAAAGTCAGGATTTAAACCAAGATACGCTTGTCCATAAAGATCACAATTGTGTCCACTGTTTAGGGAATTTGTGTTAATAAATCAATCAGTGTGAATAAATTAACACTCAGGAAGGTGCAGGCACAGTAAATGAGTTCTTTTTTTTTGGTGGGGTGGGAGAGGTGGGGACATATTTGGTCAAAAGGCCCTTCAGTAGAGGGCATGTTGGGGGTTAAAGTGAGGTTTTTGTGCCCAACTGCTCATTATCCACAGACTCAGGATTTAGCTGGGTACTAGCATCACTTACCCCTCTTTATTCTTTTCAGGTCAGGAGAGGAAGCAGAAGTAATGGGAAGCACAGGGTCCCCCAGTGCAGAGGTCTGTGCTACAGGCTGAGCTGGGATGTAAGGCAGAGGCCACATGGCTCTAGAGTCACTTGGATCAGAATCTTGGAACGAGTATGTTCCAGAACCTCTGCAGGTAGAAACTAAAAGAGGAAGGGAGACCCCCAGGCCCAGAAGAAGGATTTGACTTAAATTATCCATGAGGTATTCTTGGAAAAGAAGGAGAGACTAGACTAGATCTCTCTATGGGAGAAAAAGAAAGAAGGCCTGCACCACAGCCTTTCACCAGTTTTACTGCCAAACCATGCACAACCACACAAACATCAGGAACTGTTCCCCAGTTAAGATCTCAGGCACAGGCCATCAGCCTTCCTCCCTGACAGAGGACTTGATGATGGGCCTGGGAAGGGAAGCGATACTGTAAGAAGAGAAGATGCAAGAGCAGAGACCTTAAAGGGTACATGAGCACCCTGAGCTCATGTAGAGCAACAAGCAACAATAGAAGTGGGAGAGGAGAAACAATGACTCGTCTGCACTACATGTGTACTGGAGCCCTGATAGATGCTAGTGTGCTCTGAGATTCTTCTCTCAAGTGGAGCTCATATTGTTAGGGGCCGACAGTGGACAGAATCTTGAAGAGTTAAGAAAAAAGTAGAGAAGAGAGATGGAGGAAGCCATGTTCCAATAACATTTCCTGAGCACCTGGATACTGCCATGCCTGAAGTCTACCCTTAGGCTTTTCATTGTGTGAAATTACAAATCCTTTGTCTGTCTGTTTAAGCCAGTTTGAGTTAGTTTTTTTTTTTCCCATTATTTGCTCCTGAAACAATTCTGCCTCACATTAACATCATCACTTCCCCAGAGACCTAACAGCATGGCACATAGTGAACATTCTATAAATTAAGTTAAGTCTAAAAACTCTGTGGCAGTCTATTTAAACACTGAACTCCAAAAGTACAGCTTAACATCTTCCTATGCCCTCTTGCTTACTCCATGGAAGGAAAGTTATGACCAACCTAGATAGCATATTAAAAAGCAGAGACATTACTTTGCCAACAAAGGTCCATCTAGTCAAGGCTATGGTTTTTCAAGTGGTCATATATGAATGTGAGAGTTGGACTGTGAAGAAAGCTGAGTGCTGAAGAATTGATGCTTTTGAACTGTGGTGTTGGAGAAGACTCTTGAGAGTCCCTTGGACTGCAAGGAGATCCAACCAGTCCATCCTAAAGGAGATCAGTCCTGGGTGTTCCTTGAAAGGTCTGATGCTAAAGCTGAAACTCCAATACTTTGGCCACCTCATGCGAACAGTTGACTCATTGGAAAAGACCCTGATGCTGGGAGGGATTGGGGGCAGGAGGAGAAGGGGACAACAGAGGATGAGATGGCTGGATGGCATCACCTACTCGATGGACATGAGATTGAGTAAACTCCGGGAGTTGGTGATGGACAGGGAGGCCTGGTGTTCTGCGATTCATGGGGTCGCAAAGAGTCAGACATGACTGAGCAACTGAACTGAACTGATGCCCTCTTGGGAAAAAGAAATTCCCCGTTTTATTTTGATTTCTAATCTCATTGCAATATCATTGATTCCTCAGGAACTGCTATGGGGAGAAGCTTATTGTCTTCTAACTTTTGGAAGAGCACTTCTAATTAAGGCAATATTAAACAGTAATAACTGTCTTATAATTTTATGGCAATGCCTATGATCACATAAATAAGCATTTTATATCCAATTAGCATTTTATATTTATTCCATCCTAAAACAATCTAGCATTTTTATTAATCAAATAAAATAGCATTTAATAGATATGGTTGTTTTAGCTTCTGAAATTAGCTGCACATAAAATAGCAGTACATCCAATTATGCAATATATTGCCCCAAAAGAACAATATGTGCTTGCCAGGATTTCCATCAACATGACACCCATATTTACCTAAACAAGCTAAAACCAACATTTTCCAGAAAACCATTATTTGCATAACACTCTCATGATTTCTACTATAGCCATGTGCCACCTGTAGTAGCATTTACTTAAAATATTTCTTTAAATACAGTCACATTGCTCATTTAAATAATTTTATTTTAAAAGGGAACTTTATATCATGAGTTTGATATGCTAGCTATGCTTTAAGACAATATTACAATAAAGACACAGCTATTAACATAAAACCAGTTTATCGCTACATTCATTTAAAGCCTTTCTGTATGCCAACAATGGTCATCATGGCATGTTTGGGGGAAATGTGAGTTAAACCATTCCAGTGAGAACTCCAAGGGAATTCTGTCTGGCACCTTCCTCAGCTCACCTGTTTCACACAGAAGCTACCTGTTTGCCTCTAACTCATTCAGGTAGGGCCTTCAGCTTGGACCTCCTGGTAGTGAGCCTTCTTCTCTATGAAGCATTTCATTATTTATTGATAGACCAGAAACTTGGCAGTAAAAGGTTAGGCTCATCTTTTACATGGTGGGTAACTTCTTTGATTTAGCAGGACAATTGCAAAGGGTATAATTCTGAAGGTGTCAAGACAATTTAAATCAAGCACATTTCCAGACCTACGGATAAATACAAAGTAAGGGGGATGAATCCTAGAAGCACGTAAATCTGCAAACACTCTTGCATATTTTATTTTGAAGCAGCTTTTTATTTTCTCAGCATGGTTATAATATTCTGTGGAGTGGTCACCCTTCTGTTACCATGCAACATATTATGGCAGTAGCCTGGTTTTCTCTTGGTATTTTATCAGGCCCAAACCTATTGATATTTAAATGCAACTTTCAGGACAAACAATGCTTCTTAATGAACACATCAGTGACATTTATACTCCCACAGGGTATTTTAAAAAAGGATTCCAATGATAATAACAGTGAATGTTAAAGTAAAAGTACAAGGGTTACCGAAAATGCCTTGCAGCCTGCAACCAACAAAAGGATCCCCAGGATGTGGACATTTCTGCTTACTGGTTTAAGGGTGAATGCAGTTTATAGTTCAGCCATCTGGCTTGGAAATCAAGCAATTTGTAAGGAAAAAAATATGGAAAGACAAAAGGATTTCCAAATGTGTACATAAAGTGACACTTTTAAAACTCATTCTTTATATCTGCTTTATATATCTTTATATCTCTTTCATTATATCTCCTCATTGCCCTGCACATGGATGACACTGGCAGGAATCTTTCAGAAAGGAGAAAAATGCGAAAAACCATGGACTGCAGGGTGGGTGGGAAAAGCTTTGTGGTGGTACTCTGCAGTGAAAAGTTGGTCCAGTACAACTTTATCTGTGCCCTATTTTATTTTACCTTCAAAAGAAAACCACTATGAAAACCCAAGGAACCCCATGGTGTCCTCCACAAGCGGTTGACATTTGACTACTTGTTTGAATTCCATATGGAAAGTCACTGGCAGTGTGCGTTGTTCCAGGAGTTGACTTGGTTTTAGTTTTCATTTTTTATTCTGAGTCATTGCATCCTCTACCAGCTATTATCCCATCACTAAGAAGTGGGGAGGAAATGTGGTATTGCCATTTGTAAGCTTTTTTAAATTATTTTTTAATTATTAAAGGTCTGACTTTCTTCTCTTAAAAACAGGGGAGGAAAAAAGGAGAGAGAGAAAGAAATTGTAACTTGCTGGCCCCTCAAATGTAGTAAGGCTCCACGCAGAACTGGTGAATACAACTGATTCTCAGTTCCCCCTTTTAGAACTAAGAAACCAGAAGGCTCAGGAGGTTCAGGTCATGCTCACCTGCATAGGTCCTAAGAACTCTGGTTCCTGGAGAAAGCAGCCTTAACTTCAGGCAGGAGAAACAAGAGCAGACAGCAGAGGGAGATTCAGAACATGCAGGGTGAGAGAGCTCAGTAACAGGCCATGTGGAGGGAAGGAGCACAAGGATTGGGCAGAGGCATTCTGCAAGTGGGGAGCAGAAAGCCACACAGGAGCAAAAACACCCAAAAAGGCAAGAGGAGAGGAAAACCACAGCCCCAGAGCATGGGACAAAACTGAGCAGAAGAGGAAGCATGGGTCTGCGATGCAACATGGAAGAGCAGCATCACAGCCATTCAGTTCAGTTCAGTCACTCAGTCACGTCCAACTCTTTATGACACCATGGACTGCAGCACGCCAGGCATCCCAGTCCATCACCAACTACCAGAGCTTGCTCCAATTCATGTCCATTCAGTCGGTGATTCCATCCAACCTTCTCATCTTCTGTCATCCCCTTCTCCTTTTGCCTTCAATCTTTCCCAGCATCAGGGCCTTTCCCAGTGAGTCAGTTCTTCGCATCAGGTGGCCAAAGTATTGAAGTTTCCGCTTCAGCACCAGTCCTTCCAATGAATATTCAGGACTGATTTCCTTTAGGATGGACTGGTTGGATCTCCTTGCAGTCCAAGGGACTCTCAAGAGTCTTCTCCAACACCACAGCTCAAAAGCATCAATTCTTTCTTTATAGTCCAACTCTCACATCCATACATCACTACTGGAAAAACAATAGCTTTGACTAGATGGACCTTTGCTGGCAAAATAATGTCTCTGCTTTTTAATATGCTGTCTAGGTTGGTCATAGCTTTTCTTCCAAGAAGCAAATGTCTTTTAATTTCACAGCTGTAGTCACCATCTGCAGTGATTTTGGAGTCCAATAAAATAAAGTCTATCACTGTTTCCATTGTTTCCCCATCTATTTGCCATGAAGCGATAGGACTGGATGCCATGATCTTAGTTTTCTGAATGCTGAGTTTTAAGCCAGCCTTTTCCCTCTCCTCTTTCACTTTCATCAAGAGACTCTTCAGTTCCTCTTTGCTCTCTGCCATAAGGGTGGTGTCATGCACATCTGATATTATTGATATTTCTCCCAGCAATCTTGATTCCAGCTTGGGCTTCATCCAGCCCGGCATTTCTCATGATGTACTCTGCATATAAGTTAGAAAATCAGGGTGACAATATACAGCCTTGATGTACTCCTTTCCCAATTTTGAACAAGTCCATCATTCCATGTCCAGTTCTAACTGTTGCTTCTTTACCTGCATACAGATTTCTCAGGAGGCAGGTAACGTGGTCTGGTATTTCCATATCTTTAAGCATTTTCCACAGTGTGTTGTGATCCATACAGTCAAAGGCTTTGGCGTAGTCAATAAAGCAGAAGTAGATGTTTATTCATGACCTTTATTCATATGAAAATCTCCAAATCCAGGCAAGTCCCCACCAAACAGCAGCCGACTTCCATTTGCACAGGCATAATATTTAGTATCCAGGATTCAATCCCCACCATGCTCTCTGATGACGTTTGAAACGTTCTATGTTTGGACATCCTTTCCATGCCCAGGCCCCTATTACAGGATCACCTTGCCTCTCTAGGAAACCTGCCAAATCCCACAAACGGGCCAGGTTAGCTGCTCCTCCCCCATACTTCCACAGTTTGGTGGAACTATGAAATCCTTGTGGAAAGGACTACATCTTATTCATCCTTGCATCGCAATACCCAGCAGAGCAATCAACATATAGTAGATGCTTAATAAACTTTTGGAAGGAAGGTTTTATGTTTTATCTTTATTTCTTAATATTTTCTTTCTTGTGGAAGTATAGTTGATTTACAATATTTCAGGTATACAGCAAAGTGATTCAGTTATATATATATATATATATATATATATATATATATATCAGTTTATATATATATATAACTGAATTTCAGATTCTTCACATTACAGGTTATTACAAGACATTAAATATAGTTCTCTGTGCTATACAGAGGTCCTATTACCTTACATACAGTAGTGTGTATCTTTGTTTAATAAACTTTTGAGAAGTGAAAACTGACCATGTACTGAAGCCCCACAAATCCTGTGGGATATGGACTTTGAGTGGAGTCATGATATTTGGAGGTTCCTTTCATTATATTGGGACTTTGCTCTCAATACTGTAATATACCTTAAAATTCCACCCAGCTGAAGACTGCCCAACTTTTTGAAGATTAGCATGATTTGTTTTTCTTTTTTTCCCCTCTTGTTTCTTTGTTACTTGTTTTTAATGAAAGTGAAAGTCGCTCAGTCAAGTCCAACTCTTTGCAACTCCATGGACTATACAGTCCATGGAATTCTCCAGGGCAGGCCAGAATACTGGTGTGGGTAGCCATTCCCTTCTCCAGGTGATTTTTCCAACCCAGGGATCAAACCAGGTCTCCCGCACTACAGGCGGATTCTTTACCAGCTGAGCCACCAGGGAAGCCCATTTTTAACAAAAGGCAGAATCTAATTGGGACAAATAAGATGAAGGGAATGCTTCTCACACCAGCTGGTGGCTCTAAGTCAGTGCATCCTTGAGAGGAAAACGGAGCAGGGTGGCAAGGACAGCAGCTACAGCAGTTCCATCCTCCTCAGCAAACGTCCCTAGGCCCCCAAACAGCATTTCTATTCAGATGTCTTTAGAAAACTGCCAGTTCTACAATGTTAATACAAGTAGAAAAGCTGGGAGCTGGCTAGCATCACCCTCCCAGTGCTAAGATGAAATCTAACCCAACCTAGAGAAAAGGGACTCAAGACCCCACCCTATGGCAGAAAGTGAAGAACTACTAAAGAGCCTCTTGATGAAAGTGAAAGAGGAGAGTGAAAACGTTGGCTAAAAACTCAACATTCAGAAAACTAAGACCATGGCATCCGGTCCTATCGCTTCATGGCAAATAGATGGGGAAACAATGGAAACAGTGATAGACTTTATTTTATTGGACTCCAAAATCACTGCAGATGGTGACTACAGCCGTGAAATTAAAAGACATTTGCTTCTTGGAAGAAAAGCTATGACCAACCTAGACAGCATATTAAAAAGCAGAGACATTATTTTGCCAGCAAAGGTCCATCTAGTCAAAGCTATTGTTTTTCCAGTAGTGATGTATGGATGTGAGAGTTGGACTATAAAGAAAGCTGAGTTCTGAAGAATTGATGCTTTTGAGCTGTGGTGTTGGAGAAGACTCTTGAGAGTCCCTTGGACTGCAAGGAGATCCCCAACCAGTCCTTCTTAAAGGAAATCAGTCCTGAATATTCATTGGAAGGACTGGTGCTGAAGCGGAAACTTCAATACTTTGGCCACCTGATGCGAAGAACTGACTCATTGGGAAAGACCCTGATGCTGGGAAAGATTGAAGGCAAAAGGAGAAGGGGATGACAGAAGATGAGAAGGTTGGATGGAATCACTGACTGAATGGACATGAATTTGAGCAAGCTCTGGTAGTTGGTGATGGACTGGGAAGCCTGGCATGCTACAGTCCATGGGGTCATAAAGAGTTGGACATGACTGAGTGACTGGATTGAACCGATTCAGGTAAATACTAGAGTACATTAAAGATTACTAGTGCAGTACAAGTCCAGGAACAATTGTAGCTGCCACACAGGTAGGACAGGTTTCCAAGGACAAAATCAAAATCCTTAATGAATTCCAGTTTCTGCAGCTCAAACGCTGAACTCAGAGGGGTTTGGTGATTTTCCTGCTGCCCTCAAAGTGTGCAATTTGTTTTTTTGTGTGTGCCTGGCACCTCAACAAGTCTCACCAGGAGGATCAAGGGTGCTGGAGGCAGGATACCTGCTAACCTTCTACCACTCCAGGTGGATAAATTCCACCAGCAGCAGCAACATCTCCATCTTATTTGCTGGTTTGCAGAAAAATTGTATTAAAGAAGTGCTTTTCCTTTTCTGTCTTAGCTATCTATAAAATATAAGTTCCAATCCAATGACAAAATGACATGCAGCCCTTGTAAACAGACCCTGGATGGTGAGAAAGGTGGAACTACACAGGAGCTGAGCTAAAATATGGGAATAATGAATTTTACTGACTGCTTTTAGTGGTTTCACTTTCCTTATCATCCAGTGTTTGCTGTTACTAGATAATGCCATAATTAACATTTTAAACATAAGTTTAGCCCATGTCTCATATTCATTCCTTAGGGTAAATTTCTATGACTTTATTACTGAGTGAGGGGTAGCAACATTTTAAAAACCAGTTAATCCATATTGCCACAACATCCGCCACCAGCAGTTTGTAAGGGCTCGGCACAAGGCACAGCAATTGCTTAAGGTCTTTGCAAATGTCATAAGCAGAAAAGAAAAGGCAGCTATACTTTCAGGTTGCTGGATTATTAAAAAATACTTGACTCTCCAAAAGATAGAGGAACTGACATCAATCACTAAAGGTGACTTCTCTTCTTAGGACTGCTATGCCAAGGGGGCTCTTTTCAACAACTTCAAGCTAGATAATAGGCATGTATGATCTATCCTTAAGTCAAGGAGGGTACATAAGTACAGTCACTGAGGATATCTCTTTTTTTGGGCAGATACCCATCTCTCAAAGCAACTCTGCTTCTCTGGCATCTCTGCCACCTTCCAAATATGGTCTAGTAACACCAGCCCATAGCCAGTCCCTGAGCATGCAACAGATGATGCTGACAAACCCAGCTCTCTGGTGCTCCATGTTCCGATGCCAGAGTTGTGTTAAGCACAAGAGAATTATCACTCCTTACACCCAGACAAGAATGCCTCAACACTGACCTGCTGCTAAGGGCAGAGCTGAGCACAATCAAGCAGCACAGAAATGCACAACTTCATAAAGAAACACAGGGAGAGGGAGTCCTGCCCAGAGCAACAAAGCAAGTTTGTTAGGCTCTAAATAGTCTGGGCTAAAGGGTAGGGAAAACAGGCTCCAATACTAGACTTGACAGAAAGCACCATATGCTCCACCAACAGGGCAGCAGGGTGAACAGAATATCCCCATAGTCTGCGAGACCCAGGGTCAAGTGAAGGGGAGCAAGGGGCCTGAGGTTGTCTACAGGAGTGTGACAACCCGAGCTTAGATGCCCAGCTCTGCCACTTACAATGGGCAAGATCTGAACCTCTCTGGGCTCAAAGAAGTGGGTGAAAACTAATTAGCACAACATAATGCCCAGGAACATGTAACTATCTAATTAAGACATGTAATAAAGGGTAGTTGTTATTTTTAATAATTATAGTAATGATTCATAACAGAAACCTTTATGCACATGTAATAACTTACTGTAAATTTTCCAATACATTCTGGAATTTACTCTATAAAAATTCAGTCATCTCCTAGAAACCCAGGCAAATCATGCAAATGTCAGTGTGTTTCCTCAATAATACCAGAGAGGAACACATCTACCTCCCAGGGTGAGGATGACATGAAAGGAGAGAGAGAGATATTGAGGAGTTGGAAGGGCTGAAGTGCTACATGACACCTGGGTGATTCATTCATGTCTACTACACTTGGACAATCAGGCTTGAGGTGACACTGTCCATGTGCTAGCCACTAGCCATATGTGGCTCTCCTAATTTAAATTAATTAAAATTAGATAAATATAAAAGTTCAGTTCCTCAGATGCACTAGTCACATTTCAAGGGAACATGTTACTAGGAGCTGTCATACTAAGTGATGCAGATGTATAACATTTACTTCATCACAGGAAGTACTACTGGATGATACAGCTTGACCTCAGGGCAATCAGGCCCCAAACACAGACATCTAAATGAACCTCAGGGCAACCAAGATTCTATTACCTTTTTTCCTTAACTTTATCCCTAAGTTGGCTTCCCTGGTGGTAAAGAATCCACCTACCAATGCAGGAGACGTGGGTTCGATCCCTGGGTCAGGAAGATCCCCTGGAGAAGGAAACAGCAACCCACTCCAGTATTCTTGCCTGGAGAATTCTATGGACAGAGGAGCCTGACTGCCTGCAGTCTATGGGGTCGCAAAGAGCTGGACACAACTTAGCAACTAAACAACAACAATATTTCTAAATCACTATATTTAAATAAGCTCCTTTCAGTGACAGCTATAGACCTCTTCTAGAAGCTGATGAAAGCAGTGGATTCTCCCTCTAGGAAGAAAAAAAAATGCACAGGAGAACACAAACACAATCACATAAGCACACACACAATTTTGCAAACAATGTCGAGTTTCAGGAGGTACACACCCATGGACTCCTGATTAGAAACCTCAATCTAGAGAACAACACAGAAGGCCTGTTTATCTAACAATTGACTGATGTAAGGCTGGGAGGAATACCTAAGAAAGCGTCAGTCACTCAGTCGTATCTGACTCTTTGCCACCCCATGGACTGTAGTCCAGCAGGCTCCTGTGTCCATGGAATTCTCTAGGCAAGAATCCTGGAATGGGCAGCCATTGTCTTCTCCGGGAGATCTTCCCAATCCAGGAATCAAAGCCGGGTCTTTTGCATTGCAGACAGATTCTTTACCATCTGGGAAGGTTTTTACAAGAAATAAAGCTCAAAAAGCTCTATTTCTGTTCCATACCACTTTATTTGGGATGTTCCTTCCTTTGTCCTTATTTAGACAGAAATGGTCAGTTCCTCATGATAAGCTCAATCTTCTCCACTCTGCCCTTGTGAGCCTCATTTATCTCATCTGAGTTTGGACTTTAGGCAGAGTACAGTAGGCAGCCACTGGAGAGTATTAAGCAGTAATGTGAGATGATTGCATTCTTCTTTAAAAAAAAATTTAAGATAGCCACATATGCCCAGTGGCTAGCACATTGGACAGTGCAACCTCAAGCCTGGTCGTCCAAGTGTAGTAGAGGATAAATGAATCACCTGGGTGTCATGTAGCACTTCAGCCCTTCCACCCCTCAACATCTCTCCTCTCATGTCATCCTCACCCTGGGAGGTAGATCAGACATGTGTCCCTCTCTGGTATTATCGAGGAAACACACTCACAATTTGTGTGATTTGCCTGGGTTTCTGTTGTGGGACTACCCTGGCAGTCCAGTGATTAAGATTCTACACTTCCACTTCAGGAGGCACAGGGGGGGCTCCGATCCCTGGTCAGGGAACTAAGATCCCACATGCCACTGAGCACAGCCAAAAAAAGAAACAAAACAAAAAAAAAAAACGTGTTGAGTGGACAATTACCTGTGGATAATGGTTGTCAGGAGTTTCTCTGGTGGCTCATTGGTAAAGAATCCACCTGTCAATGCAGGAGACACTGTTCAATCCCTCACCTCGGAAGACCCCCTGGGGAAGGAAATAGCAACCCAACCCAGTATTCTTGCCTGGGAAATCCTATAGAGAGAGGAGCCTGGCGGGCTACAGTCCGGGGGATTGCAAAGAGTCAGACATGATTTAGTGACTGAACGACAATGAACTGTTGAGAGGGTGTGGAAATCAGAAGCAGGAGATCAGATAACAGGTAATGCAGGTGAAAGTGGCAGAATACAGTGATTTGCACTTGGTTGTGGCAGTGGAGGTGATGAGAGGTGGGCACACCTGGAACACATTTTGGAGGCAAAGCTGATGGCATTGTTGCTGGTTTGGAATGTTTTTTGAAGTTTTTTGACTGGAGCATGAATATGGTGCAAATACGAAAAGGAAAATGCTTGAGACTGAGGATGGAAAATAGGTGAACATGAGCTCTGTTCACCTTTGAGATATTCAGCTGGGACCCAAGTGGAAATATCAAGCAGAGAATTAGAAGGCTGGAGTCAGAAGTGTAGCTTTTGGAAACTTTCATGTAATGTATATTGATGTATTATCACAGGAATGGATGGGATGAGGTGGTACAGGGAAGGCTGAGAAGAGCACCATGGAGAGAACCTAAGGAAATGCCATGTGAAATGGTCAGAGGAGTTGGAAAGGGGAAAGTTTACTGCATGGAGGAGTGTGGAAGGGAAGAGGAATGCAAAGTCGGGGGCCCCAGTAGGCAGCATTTCAGGGAGGAAGAGGTGGTCACCTATATTTAAACATTGCTGTGAAGTCCATACAAGAAAGGAGAAGGGACCACTGGAGTGAGCTGGTGGTAGATGCATGCTTAGTCACTTCAGTCATGTTTGACTCTTTGTGACCCTATGGACTGTGGCCTGACACACTCCTTTGTCCATGGGATTCTCCAAGCAAAAACACTGGAGTGGGTTGCCATGTCCTTTTCCAGGGAATCTTCCTGACCCAGGGATCAAATGTGCATCTCCTGCAATTCCTGCATTGCAGACTGATTCTTTACCTCTGAGCCACCGGGGAAGCCCAGCATTGATGGTACATGACTACAGAACTGAAATTGGAATGGCTGAAGGGGAAATGCAAGCAGAGTGACCAGACACATCTCTTTGTGTCTCTTTTGGTAGATGACACTCTACTGTCTTGGAACAGCATCTTTGATGCTACTCCTCATTTGTGAGAGACTCTGACCATCCGTAGCCTCCATAACCACAGACCGTCCTGGAGAATAGTCCCAGGGTAAGAATCTGTGCTATTGGGTAAGATCACAGGGTATTAGTCTCCTTGGCTGCCACACACTAGATACCTGCCAACTTTTGTCCCCACTACTTCCTCAAACACATTTCCCCACCAGGTCCCTCCTGCTCTCTGCTCAATCCCATGACGAGGATTTCTGACCATGCCATTGTCATCAATAACCATCACTTGGCTCATTAAAGAGATGGATTAATTTATGGAGTGACTCCAGTGAGTTTTACTTTTGGCTCTGAGAGAGAACCCAGAGAGGAAAAAAAGAAATGTAATGAAGGGAGCCCATTTGGGAAGGCTGGAATCAAATTATGAATGATTAAGAAATAATACTGCTTTATATATTCATTTTCAGAAGCACTAGACTGCTGGATCTGAATTTCACATTATTACAAATATGCAAAGTTAATAACATGCTATTGATTAGGTAAGCTCCTATTTAAAACATGAAGCACTTTACACGAAACAAAACAAGATACACAGTATCTTCTAAGTAATCTGGGAGTTGACTGTAAAATACATTAAAAATTATATACTAAATCATTACCATTTAATACTATAATGCAGCAAAAGAAAAGTGGCATTTTGATTCTGCAAGAAATTTAAGTCACATAGGCATTTGAAGATTTAGCAAAAATGAACTCTACATGTAAAATTCTGTATTTTTAGAAATCCAAAGGAAAATAGTAATATGCAATAATTTCTCCTGTCCCTCAAGTTCATAATATAATCACATGTGGATTTTTGTGGCTATAGGGTTAAAACAGGGGATTATTTCAAGGCCTTGGAATGAATATGTGAACCAACCAAGTTATGATACTGAATTAAGGGAAAAGCTCATTTCTCTCTTAGGAGTGCTTTAAGGCATATTTCTCCAGATGAGACCCACAGCTTAAAACTTCTTTCCTAATTAAGATTTTAATGTGGTTAGATTATATTAAATCAAATGAAAACCTCCCTTCCAATCTTTTTTTTTTCAGACTGCTCTTTTTGTAAACAGATTTCCACATGAGTGGCTGCTTATGAAAGGTGAGTAACACATACATAATCAAATTTCACTGATCAAAACAGATCACGCCATAACCCACCCCAAGTCCTTTCAGTAACATCAGAGGGAAAAACAGGAGATGAGAGGCAGACTTTACATTAGAAAGAGCTCACCTCTGAGGTTTTTTTTTTTTTTTCTATAGAAATTATTTTTTTTTCTTTTTTTTTTTCCATTTATTTTTATTAGTTGGAGGCTAATTACTTTACATCATTACAGTAGTTTTTGTCATACATTGAAATGAATTAGCCATGGATTTACATGTATTCCCCATCCCGGTCCCCCCTGCCACCTCCCTCTCCACCCGATCCCTCTGGGTCTTCCCAGTGCACCAGGCCCGAGCACTTGTCTCATGCACCCAAAGGTTTTTATTGGCTGCTTTTATTTCTTAAGTTTGCATGATGCTCAAGTGTATTGTTTACTGGACAACCAGCGAAATACATATTTTTCTTTAACCAAAATCTGGTATCTGCCTAATAACATTAATCAACTTATCTCAATAGTATCTGGTTATGTCTAGTTCCTATTAATTTTTATCGAGTCCTTAATGATTTTTTTCTCCTGTGCCTTTGTTGTAGGCACATTTCTTCTCCATAGGATGCAGCAAAATCTACTTTTAATCTTTAGCTGTGATATAATTACATTACAATACGTTAAATGCAGTGATTCAATTACATTACATTGCTACTAAAGTCACAGGAGAACTTTAGTAGCAACGCAGTGAATTATAGATGGATGACTACTCACAAACGGGTTACATTTAAGATCCCATCACTCAATGGTGGGGCAGAGTTGGCAGTCTTTGCCCTGGTGCACAGCTATTTCTCAGATCTATGAAAGCTTGTTAGGTTGCAGATATCAAATAAAGAAGTCTTTCCAAGCATTATTAAAAGATCTCCTGGCATTTCTAACTCTCAACAATATTCTTTCAGCAGAAATAAGACCCCACATAAGTATTTAAATGCCAAGGATAGTACATTCACTTAGTGAGTGAAGTGAAGTCGCTCAATCACGTCCTACTCTTTGTGACCCCATGGACTATAGCCTACCAGGCTCCTCCATCCGTGGGATTTTCCAGGCAAGAATATTGGAGCGGGTTGCCATTTCCTTCTCCAGGGGATCTTCCCAACCCAGAGATCAAACCCGGGTCTCCTGCGTTACAGGCAGACGCTGTACCATCTGAGCCACCAAGGAAGTACTTAGGAACCTCTGAAAGCTTTTAAATTTAAAACAAAAAATTAAAATGTTTTAATATTACTATGATACACTGTCATTCACAAGTATAAACATATTAAAAACCAAGACCAAAAGACTTCTCTGAAGTGTAACTGGAGAATATGATAAATTCATTAGGCCATTCATAATCTAAAAATAAAATAATCAGAGTTTTTGTAGTAGATCTTTTGCCTCCTTAGATAGGTTTAGTTCTAGTTATTTAATTCTTTTTGGTGCAATGGTACATGGGGTTATTTCCTTAATTTCCCTTTATGATCTTTAATTGTTAGGGTAAAAACACAACAGATTTCTGTGTATTAACTTTGTACCCTGCAACTTTATCAAATTCATTGATCAGTGTTAGTAGTTTTCTGTTGGCATCTTTAGGATTTACTATGTACAGCATCATGTCATCTATAAATAGTGACAGTTGTACTTCTTCTTTTCCAGTGTGGATTCCTTTTTTTTCTTCTCTAATTGATGTGGCTAGGACTTCCAAAACTATGCTGAATAGAAGTGGCAAGAGTGGACATTCTTGCCTTGTTCCTGATCTTAGAAGGAGTGCTTTCAGCTTTTCTCTGTTGAGTATGATGTTGGCTGGAGTTTTGTCATATATGGCAATAATAACAACAAATATTTTGAGGTATGTTCTCTTTATACTCACTTTCTGGAGAGTTTTTTTTTTAATCATAAATGGATATTGCATTTTATCAAAAGCTTTTTCTGAATTATTGAGATGATTATATGGCTTTTATTCTTCTGTTAAAGTGGTATATCACACTGATTGATTTGCAGATATTGAAAAATCCTTGCATCCCAGGGATAAACCCCACTTGATCATGGTGTATGATCCTTTTAATGTATTGTTGGATTCAGTTTGCTAGTATTCTGCTGAAGATTTCCGTGTCAATGTTCATCAGAGATATTGGCCTATAATTTTCTTTTTTGTGTGGTATCTCTGTCTGCTTATGGTATCAGGGTGATAGTGATCTCATAGAATGAGTTTGGAAGTGTTCCTTCTTCTGCAATTTTTTTGAATAGTTTTGGAAGAATAGGTGTTAACTCTTATCTGAATGTTTGACAGAATTCAGCTGTGAAGCCATCTGGTCCTGGACTTCTGTTTGTAAAATAGAACCACTATATGATCCTAAAATCCAATTCCTGAGCATACATACTGAGAAAACCATAATTCAAAAAAGATACATGCACTTCAATATTAATAACAGCAGCACTATTTACAATAGGCAAGACATGGAAAGAACCTAAGTGTCCACTGACAGATGAATGAAGAAGATGTGGTGAATATACACAATGAACTATTTACTCATTCATAAAAAAAAGAATGAAATAATGCCACTTGTGGCAACATGGATGGACCCTGAGATTATCATACTGAGTGTAGTAAAACAGAAAGATAGATACCATATGACATTGCTTAGATGTGGAATCTAGAAAAAGGATACAAATGAACTTATTTACAGAACAGAAATAGACACACAGACACAAAAACAAATTCAGGGTTGCCAAAGGGGAAAGGGAGAGGGATAAGTTAGGAGTTTGAGATTAACAGATATACACTACTATGTATAAATTCAATAGCAAGGGCCTACAGCATAGCATAGCAAACTATACTCAACATCATGTACTGACCTACAATGGAAGAGAATGTAAAAAAAGAATATGCACGTATATACATGTGTGTATATATATGCATATGTATATATGTATATATATGGGCTTCCCTGGTGGCGCAGATGTTAAAAGAACTCTGCAATGTATGTAGGAGACCTGGGTTCAATCCCTGGGTTGAAAAAACTCCCTGAATCACTTTACTGTACACCTGGAAGTACCACAACACTACAAATCAAGGATATTTCAACAAAAATTAAAATAAATAAAAATTAAAACAATAGTACCCCCTCCCCCCAAAAAAAGAACTCAACCAGAAACAAACACACAAAGAGACAAGAAATTAGCCATATATTTTAATTTGCTGATGAACACTTCAAATTTGGTTAGGAAAAGCTGCCCACAGTATACTCAACTTCTCCTAAATAGAAAACAAGTTATTATTGGCTAAATTAGCAAGTTCCTCATCACTCAGGGCCTATTCTTTGTTCTACCAATAGCAGGAAAGGAATACACAAATCATGGCAACTCTCCTACAGGCCATGTTTGAATACTGAGGACAGATATTGACCAGCAAGAGAGGGAGGGGCCAGGGTGCGGCAGCCTTGGAGACAGAATTGCAGTCTCCACCTGTGAGCCCCAGCCTAAGTAAGTGTTAGTCACTCAGTCATGTCCGACTCTTTGTGATCCCATGGACCGCAGCCCACCAGGCTCCTCTGTCCATGGAATTCTCCAGGCAAGAATACTGGAGTAGGTTGCCATTTCTTTCTCCAGAGGATCTTTCCAACCCAGGTTTCCTGTATTGCAGGCAGATTCTTTACCATCTGAGCCACCAGGGAAGCTCTTCCTTAGAAACTTACTTTTTCATCTGCTTACCTTGCAGCATGAGCCCAGACAAGAGATGGGCTCTCCAGGCCATGAAAATGTCCAAAGTCAACATGGATGACTAGGAAGAGCAAAGATTCTCTCTAAAAAGGCAACCATATTCCTTCACAAAGCAACCAAACATCTCCGTGCAACAAATTGAAGTTGATTTAGCAAATGCAGGGACACAATTTGGAAGCCCAGACTCTTTTGTTCTTTTAGTCTGCCTAATCTCTCTCACCATTTATTTCTAATTATATGTAGCCAAAAACTTGAGCTGAGGAATAGTCAGTAATCATTAAATAATGTCGAGCATTCCATTTGTTGAAGAAGAAACTCCGATTAATGGGAACTTAACATAGCCACCTTGAAGCATAGGCAATGATAAAAGTTATGGGGGAGGACTATACTTTAAAAGGGCATTAAACCCACATAGATGTATGCCCTTTTCCATGGGTCATTTTAGCCCCTATAAAGAGGCTAATTCCATCCACACCTCTATTTCCTAGAACAGAACTATGAATACATCAGAGGCTCAAAAATATTCATTAAATATCACTACATTTTCACAAAGAGATCAATCTGGGAGTGGGGGCTGTACCACCCATGCACACAGCCAAATTGCCTCAGAAAGTCAGTTGAGAATATGACATTTTCCAAAAAACTTGAAAGAAAAGAGATGATGCCACAGAGGAACAACAGTAAGACTCCAATATGTGCAGGTGACCCATAGACAGAGATAACTTTGATCTGCCCATTCAAATATACACCTAAAGGTTTCTCAATGGCAGGATATTCTTGGCTCTATTTTCTGCCCCACCCTCCATAATACCACATACTGTTCATTCCAGAAACCCAGGTGAGAGTTACACAAGGAAACTAAGAAGGTTACTCTACATCCACAGCTGCTGCTGGAAGTCAGCAAGGGTCACTCCCTGTGGTCACTGGGTGTTAATGAATCATTTGCACAGCACAAGTCCAATGCCTTTATATCCTATAGTCCCTGGAAGTGCTCTTCCCACAGTGGGTGCACAATTCACTCACTGGGATAGTCAACAAATACCTACCAAGTACCTAGTGTGTGTTGGCACTGTGGCTGTATCAGGGGATTGAGATGACATATGTTCTCATGGAGATTATTGTCAAAGAGGAAGATAAATATATTTGTAATATAGTGTAGAAATGGAAACCATTCTCAAGAAATATAAAGCAGAAGGGGAGAGACCATGATGTGGGGGAGAAGTATTGCCATTTTACACATGATAGTCATGGAAAGCCTGTCCGATGAACTTCCATGGAAGCTGAGATCTATGAAAAAAAGCACATGATTATCTAGGGGATGATTCTAGCAGAGAACTGCAAGTGCAAAGGGCCTGAGGCAGGAGCAAGCTTAAAGTGGTCAGGAGCCTTAAGAAGGGCAGGGTGGTTGAAGCATAGTGAGCTAGGAACAGAATGACAGGCAATGAAGCCAGACAGGTGGGCCGGTCACACAGAACCTTGCTAATCATTGTGAGGACTTTAGGTTCTGCTCTAGGCACCCCTGGAAGGCATCTGAGTTTTAAGATTTCCTTTTGCAGACTGTAGGTCCCAGGTGGGAGCAGGGAAATGTCAGGAGACTACTACAGTAATCCAGGAGAAGGATGATGATGATGGCCTGGACCAAGGGGTGACTGGTGGGGTAGAGAACTGGATGGGTCATGGATGCATTTTCAAAGCAGAACTCACAGAATTTCCTGATGGATAGAATGTGGAGTGAGAGGAACAGACAAGAGTCAAAGAATATGACTAAAGGATGGCTTGGACAAGTGGGTAAATGGAAATGCCATTTGATGACTTGATGATGACAACGACAATGATGGTGATGTAGTTTTAAAATGAAGAGTTCATCTCAGTTCTCCAAAGTTAAAAATTAGTGTTCACAGAATTGAGCAAGAAACCCACATGGAGCTCTCTGTAGGAAGCTGGTCTTCAGCTACTTGCTCAATGAAAAAGAACTGAACCAGTTATCTTGAGTTCCATGAACAAGGAAATGTAAATGACAGACGACAATAGCACTGCCCATATTTGCCCAGCACACCCTCAGAGAACAAGTGACAAATCTTCAGGGCTCGGCTGGGCAGTGGGCAGTGGGCAGTGGTTATTGCTAACAAGGCCCTCACAGAGGAGGCAGGGAGACCCAGCAGGCACCACAGCCTGGTCTGGAGCCCTGGTCATTTACCATGGATCAGAGGCCACTGCTAAACAGGCTTCAGAAGTCAGGCGACCAAGCTGCAAAGCTTGCTACCTCCTAAGTGGGTGTTCACATCCTGGGGCGTGAACAGGTGGGATTCCACTAGGTGTTGTGTATCCATTTTTAAATATTTTTTTCTTTAAAATGTGTGATTACCTTTTATCAAAGTCCAAAATACACAGAGTTAAGAATCAAATTGTCCTACAAGGCTTTTATAAAACAGCAGTCACCCCTAATCTTTCCTCAGCCCCACTGCCCGCTTCCCAGAAGCAACTGCTTCTTTCATTATTTACCTCCATACCTCCAAACAAACATGTTTAGGTTGCTACCTCATTTTTCACCTCTAGGCAACATCTTTCCACCTTGGAAAAAGAGAATTTAGCTCTTGTCCTCTCTCCACACCATACACCTAAATATGGACACACACACACACACACATACATGCATAAACACAACACATACATACATGTGCACACACACATATACACACATAAACATCATCCCCAATCTTCCCAACAGAGCTGGCTATGTTACACTCTGTTTAGCCCAAAGTTGTTGTTGTTCAGTCACCAAGTCATGTCTGACTCTGCAACCCCATGGACTGCAGCACACCAGGTTTCCTTGTCCTTCACCATCTCCCAGAGCTTGCTCAAACTCAGGTCCATTAAGTCGGTGATGCCATCCAACCATCTCATCCTTTGCTGCCCTCTATTCAGTGTTTACATGATTACGATTGTGCAAATGTCATTCCCAGCTAAATCATACAGATGCCTCGCTTTTCTTTTTCTGTACAAAACATATTAACTATCTTGATTTCTGCCTTTCTTGTTTTCTACCCACTTTCAGTAAGTTATTAAGCAGAATCTAAACCTGTAATCTTTAAGTTCATAAGTTCACTCTCTGACTCTCTGTGGCTCCTGCACTCAGGGAGATTTTAGTGAGAAAGGAGACAGTGGCCCCAGAGCAACATTTCAAAAAAAATTCATAAGTAGCTCCTGAGAAACAGCTTTCCCCGGTCATGTGGCAAAGACCCGGCTGAGTACCTGGCAACAGTAGGTATTGCATTTCACTGGACTCAAGTTTTCAGAACAATTGAATAGATGAGCTCAGAGGGTCCCTTGCTTTTTTCTGCTTTCCTGCTCTGTTGAGAAAAGGGTCCCTTTCAGTACCCCTTCAACTTGGCACCAGCCCATCCTTTGGTGTTTGAACTCAACACAGAGCTGATGCTATGTCTGGGGGTCTTCCTCAGAACCAGCCCCTCCCACTGTCAAAAGGAGAACTATCAGTGCCCCCGCCCCTTGGGTCACCACATGTCATGGAAACAGGTCAACCAGGGAAACACTGGGAACACGCCGAGCAAAGAGCATGGGAATATAACCTCCAATCCAAAGCTTTATTTTTCTCAGCAGGTGAAGAATAAAAAATAATATGATTGACCCCTTCCCTGGCCAGTACATGAAAGCAACTGAAGGTCTGTTCTCTGCTGGGTAGTGGCTTTCCTGCAGTGCCCAGGCTGCCTGGTCAAGTGCATGGCTCCCAGTCTCCAGGCCAAACAGACCTGGTAAAAAGTCAGCACAAGGGAAGGATGGTCCCCAAAAGGCTACAGAGCCTATGAATTAGAAGGATGCTCTTAGAGTTTGGTAATCCTAATACCAGAACATTAATCTAGCAGATGCCTTGGAGAGTCACAGGTGAGGGGAAAAGGCACAGGTATAAAAATCTACACCAGTTGACATTGCTTATGATTAACACCATCATTTTGCTCAAGACCACTGTGGGATTCTGAAAGGAACGAGAGAACAGAGGGCAGATGGTGAGTCTCAGGTCTTGTGGTGGTTGGGGCACCAGTATTGTCAGCAATGGGGTTCTGCCCACTGGGAGCTGGTTTCCTCAGTGGCCCCTGCTTTCTTCGGGCCCTGTCCCATCCCCATCCAAATCTCCTGTGGGCTTGCCCATGGGACCCTGAAGCACTGCCCAGCCCTTTGTTTTTAGGAATTGTGGTGTGAATAAGAGATAAGGTAAGGATGCAGGAAGAAGGGAGAAAACAGCAGGAAACACACCAACTCCCATTCTCACCTACAAATCACAGTGTTAGTGCTGCCAGTCAGGCCCTGGAGGGTGGAAAGATTTGTCCTTTCTCTCCCACTGATTCCTATTTGCAAGCAACTGCTGGTCCTTTCTAGGCCCCAGGCCCAGGAGGCAAGAGGCTGGAGCAGGAAGAAGAGGCAGATGGAGGGGGCGGGCACTTCATTACTGGAGGTCTCCAAAGAAGCAGACTGCATATTTGCATTCTAGGAAGTATGTCTGCTGGGGAGGATTTTAAGCCTCTAACTGCCAAGGCATATGCAGGCGCTTCAACAGACATATAGCTACAGACGCGCACCCCCAGAGTCATCAACCCGAAGCATATCTAGCTCCCTTTATACTACAAATAGGGGCTTCCCAGGTGGCGCAGTGGTAAAAAACTTGCCTGAAAATGCAAGAGATGCAGGTTCAATCCCCCGGTCAGGAAGATGCCCTGGAGAAGGAAATGGCAACCCGCTGCAGTATTCTTGCCTGAAAAGTCTCATGTACGGAGGAGCCTGGCAGGCTACAATCCGTGGGGTTACAGAGAGTCAGACACAATTTAGCATGCCTGCATGTACCCATACTACAGCTGTGGAAAAAGAGGCCTGGCGAGGTGAGGTGACCTGTTCACAGCAGGCTGCATGCTGGACAGGACCTGAGACCATATGTCTCTTTCTCCCGCCCCAGCCATCTGCCTGCTGGGTGAATCCATCACAGGCCTGTTGGTGGGCATACTGGGATGGGGGTAGGTGAAAAAGACAGGGACTTTAGGCTCAGACAGACTCCACTGGAATCCTGGCTCTGTCACCACTGGCTGAGTGGCCTTGGACAAGCTGTTTATGCTCCCAAGTCTCCATACACTGAGGACCTCCTCAGTGCATTGTTTACCTCCTCCCTGCATTGTTTCAAGGATTCTGTGGGATTTCACGTTTGTGCACCTGGCCCAGCGCCCCAAGCACAACACCTGTTCCTTTAAGTGGTAGCTGTTAGTAACTCTCACCTTAATATTCAGATTTGTGGCAAATTTAGATGGTGTGGTCCATCCTGGCTGGGCCTTCATCTCTGGGTGGTTCCAGAGACGGAGGCAGTTAAGGGCACTGTCAGTGGAAAGGCTCTTGACTGAAGAGTAGCAGAACACACTCTCACTGCAGTTTCCAGGGGGGCTGTCAGCTCTGTCTGCTCTGCAGAAATACTTGACGACAGTATGGGGTAAGTTATAAAACATTCATAATGTACACGGAGCGGTCATTTATTCCATGTATTGTCATGTATTCCTCAGACTTTTAATGTGAACTCATTCCATGGCTCCATGGAAAAGTCAGTTTAACGCTACCCCAAGTCTCAGTCTCCGCCTCCTAACTGAGTCATGAGGATTACATGGTGCCAGATGTCCAAAGCCCTCAGCAAGTGCCTGACACCCTATGAGAGCATGATGAAGACTGCTGGCTGTACCTGTTGCAAAGACTGTAGCAATGATTCAGCTGGCTTCCCAGGGACCAGGGAGGAGGGTCCACACATGTGATACAAGGCCTTCTGAATTACTGAGGATGCACTCACTATGGAAGAGTGATGGGGGAATGGTCCATTCATCCATCCACTCACTGGACGAGCACTCACAGAGCCCCATGCTCTGTGTCTGGCCTGGATGCTGGAACCCATGGATGACCAAGACCCAGTACCTGGTCTGCATGACCTTGCATTTTGAGAAGTCTGAAGCTTTTCACTCCTATCACTGCACCTAAGGGTCAGATGTCACAGGTCCTTTCTTAGAATCAAGATCTCCTGAGTGTTACTTTGGAAAGTCTCCATTAGTCGCTTGGTTCTGATTCAGTTGAATGACCTCTACTCAGGGTGACATTTCATATTTGTAATTAATACTGAGAATAATAGTATCACTCTTTGGCTCATGAACACTTAACGAGCACCCACTCTGTGCTCTCCAGGGCCAGGGGGCCCACCACAGCTGTGGTTTCTGCCCTGAGGGAGTTCACAGTCAAGCACAACTGTCCCCTCTCCCCACCCCAGTGCATGGCTCCCTCTGAGTCTCTCTCTCTACCCACTCCCAGTTGCCAAGTGCAGCCTTCCTTAGCCCCACCCCCAACTCCTGCACTTCCTACACTGGAGGCCCTGTCTGTCCTCCACCCTCATTAGGGCTCCTAAAAGCTCTAGCTGCAAGCCCAGGGGCCAAGTGATCACTTTCAGCCTGTTTCTAGGTAGCTGAGAGGCTTTTCAGGAGACATTTATTCACCTAGAGTCTCAGTTTCCTCCTCTGCAGACTCAGGAGCCTGGGGATTAAATGAGACACAGCATGAACTGGGCCTGTGCTCAGAGGAGGCAAAGCCCCACCTTCTCCTTAGAGCTCTGCACTCTTGGGCCTACTGAACCCCTGTGCCCAGCACACCCTCTAAGTCCTCCTCCTCATTTCGCCTCTCTGAGATAAATATCTGGAGTCTCTGTACCAGGGCAGCCAGCATGCAACCTGCCCCTCCCTCCCCCACCAGGCCTGGTCTCCCAGAATAAATTATAGCAGGAGAAGTTGGGCTCATGAGCAACTGATTTTATATATCATTTGGAAAGAGAAGAATATTATTGTACTTTGTTTTCTTATGACTATTATCCCCATAAGAGCTCATTTCTACCTCTTAAAAGGGGTTCACTTGGACTGATAAATAGGCTAAAAGCCTTTCTGCCCAATTTCAATTTATTCAGTGCAACACATGCTGTAAAACATTTAGCAAGAGCATAAATGCTGTCACTGCAGTATGCTGCTGTTCTTTCCCAGAAATCTCCTCTCTAACTCTGGGGGCTCTGTGGAGATCACCCAGTGACCTCCGGGGAAGCAGGAAACAGCCCGGGTGTGTCACCTCTCCCCACCCTGAGCAGGACAGCTGACAATGTCTTTGGGACCTTGTCCAGTGGGGGCAGGAAGGCAGAGGGAGAGTCCTGTGGCTTAAAGTATTTTGATTTCATCCAGAGGACCAGAAATTTGAGTCCTTGACCTGTGACTCCCCTTCCCAAACCAGTTCTCATAGGATGGACAGCATCATCTTCAGGCCCCGAACCTGCAAGCTTCATGCAGCTTTGCAAAGCTTCCTGAAAATGTTTATATCAAATTGCTTTCTCTCAGGTATTTCCAGTAGTCATGGATGGATGTGAGAGTTGGACCATAAAGGCTGAGCACCAAAGAATTGATGCTTTCAAACTGTGGTGTTGGAGAAGACTCTTGAGAGTCCCTTGGACTGCAAGGAGATCAAACCAGTCAATCCTAAAGGAAATCAACCCTGAATATTCACTGGAAGGACTGATGCTGAAGCTCCAATACTTTGTCCACCTGATGCAAAGAGCCTACTCATTGAAAAAGACTCTGATGCTGGTAAAGATTGAGGGCAGGAGGAGAAGGGGACGACAGAGGATGAGATGGTTGGATGGCATCACCAACTCAATGGACATGAGTTTGAGCAAACTCCAGGAGATAGTAAGGACAAGGGGAAGCTTGGTATACTATAGCCCAAGGGGCGCAAAGAGTCGGACATGACTGAGCAACTGAAAAACACAACAAGCACCTTGATTCGGGTAGAACCACAAAATCAGCCACTTGTGACAGGAGCAAAAAAAACTGAGTGTCTTGGACAATCCAGTCACTTTCTGCCCAGTCCCAGCACCTGATCACACATATTCCAAGCTGAGCTCTTCCTCCCAACATAAAACCAAAGGCTCCATCCTTTCCCAGAAACCTGCCAGTGAGTAATATAGTCTTCCTGGAAATGTAACTTTCCCAGCCAAGCAGGTTTGGGAACTCCAAGTTCCTGGTCTCTCCTGCCCACAGCTCAATTTCAGGTGTCACAGGCTATCTGATAACCCTTTGCTCCTGAGGACAAGTCCTTCACCTCGTTACCCCCAACACCATGTCTTGAGGTAGGACAGACATCCCCTCCTGAAATCATCGCCTAAGAGTAGGCCACCAGTCCTCAGAGTCTGATGTGGACACCTGGCAGATGTGTGGGCATGGCTCCAGGCAGACCATGCCCCACCAGAGCACCCAACTCAGGGCTGCAGCCTCAGAATCAAGGGACCCTGCCTTCAAGGCCCTGCACCTGGCATCCAACAGGAAAGTCTCCAATGCCCAGCTCACAGCAAGCACTGAATAAGTGTAGGTTCCCTTTCCCACCAATCTGATCAAGAACCCAACTATCCAACATCTCACTCATAGACAAAACTCTGCAGGAATCCTTTTCTTTCTTTCAAGGTAGAAGAAAGGAACTGTTGATTTCTAACAATAAAGACAGATGTGCTAGGAATGTTTCCTAGCAAAAAATACCAGATGGCCAGTTCTGGATTTTTATTTATTCATTCATTTATCCAGTCATTCATTTAAAAACCACTGCTGGGAGTTAACTGAGGGCTGAAGAAGGAGAAAGCAGTGGTTCTACAGTCCTCACACTGTCCTTGGAGGCAGTTGGGGGCACCTCCAGCATCACCTTCAAGTTCTCCATCAGGCACCCCCTGCACCATGGAATTTGTCACAGGATAATGGATGCTACTAACCACAATTTACTGAGAGATGGCAAGCAGGAGGGGCACCTTCTGCTAAGGGCTTGCATTGATAGTCTTACGAAATCTTCATAAACCCTGGAGTAACTGGAATTGACCTCATTTTCCTGAGGAGAAAGCTGGGCTCTGAGAAGGAGCTGGGTGGCACTGACAGCAACTGACAGAGCTGGCTGTGCAGCCCACTGTTGGGATCCATGGTTGCACTCTTTCCTCTCACTAGACTTAGAACTTATGGGGAAACTCAAACCCTCAGAAAGATGCTCATAATCATGTGACTCCGAATAAATGAAGTCCTTCCAACCCACCACCTGCATCCCTCAGGGCACATCAGGCCCTTTCCTCCAGGAAGCCCCTGCAGATGCAGAAGGTCTCCTGACCCTCTTCAGCCCCCAAGGTCAGCGATTAGGAAATGGTCAGAGGCTGCGCAGATGGTGATGGTAACACTAGAGCCTCATTGGCTGAGGTCATACGCAGGGATGAAGCAGAGCTGGGGCTGGGATGTGTGTCTCCTGTTCTCCTGGTCCACTGCCTAGTGATGGAGGAGGCTCAGTCCTGTCCAGGCTGCTAACGGTGGGCCAGGTCTGCACTCTGCAGCCACGGGTGGGCTCAGAACCCAGAGCACCTGCCCGCCTGTGAAGGTACGGCTGTGTCCTTGGGTGAACCCAGCCCACCAGGACAGAGACCTCTTACTCCTTCACTGGGAATAATCCCTCCCCTTCCTTCAAGCCTGGCTGAGGCCACACCTCCTCCAGGCAGCCCGTGCTGCTCTTCATCCCCAGGAGACAGTCATCTCTCCACAGCCAGCAACTGTAGCTCATTCCTCTGAGTGTCTCTAGGCCCCAGCCCAGGGCCTGGCACAGAGGAGCACTCGATAAATGACTGTTGAATAAATTTTGTTGAACACACCAGAAATGATACAATGGCCTCAGGCTCAAATAGATATTTCATTATCTGGTGAGGAATTAAAAGATGCCAACTCATCTTTAAAATAATTGACTGCTCTTTTACGAGGCCTCTCATCTCATTCCTCTCCAGCCCTGCAGAGTACTGAGGCTCCTCAGCACCGCTCCTAATCAGGGGTGTATTTATTCTATAAGCATTTCATTTAATGACAGCCCAAATCTTCAGTGGTCATTCCTTTTCTCTGGCTTCAGGAAGGACTACTAATAGCTATTCAGCCCTGAGAAGAGCATATGCATGCTGGAAAGAAAGCCTGATCATTCTAAACCATAATCTTCCCCTTGATTGATATCCTCAAGGCAAAAATTTACCATTAAAGGCAGCGTTGACTGCCCAAGGTTTTTACAGAGATCACTGGCCCTCCATAATGTTGTGCGATGCATCTGACACGGGGCAAGGGGCAGGGCTTCGATGGATCTTGTCATTGTTCTTTTAGCTTTTCCAGAAAGCTTTTTCCCATCATTATGTTTAAGAACTATTTCTAAAATGAGCATCCTCTCTCAGCCACTGACCCATCACGACTTGGTAAAGAGAGAGGCCACAATTCCCCTCAGAAACCATAGCATCAGCACCTGTAAACTCCTGCCTGCCCAGTAGGATTGCAAGATTTCAGCTCTTGCTGAAAGACTGCAGCTTTGGGGTGGGGGGAGGGCTTCAGGATGAGCCTCACTAGGCAGTTCACAGGCCACTTGCGACAAGCACTGTCACCAAAATGGTCACCAGAGGTTACTGACACATCACACTACTGTCACAAAGCACCCTGTTCTCACGTTTCATACTTTAGAACTGGGCTTTGAGCACCCACCTTGTTCAGGCCAGGGTGTGAGTTGCTGCGGAGGCTACAAGGTTGAATCATTGTTGTTATGACCTCCATGTACCCGCAGCATAAAGAGAGCACCTCACACCAGATGCTTTACACATGCGGTTGCCTGCAACGCTAGGAACTCTGGGCAAGAGGTGTTTTATCCCAGAGGAAGTTCTAACCTATCTGCTTGTGTGTCTGTCTGTCTGTCTGTGTTAGTCACTCAGTCATGTCCGACTCTTTGTGACCTCGCAGACTATAGCCCGCCGGGCTCCTCCATCCATGGAATTCTCTAGGCAAGAATACTGGAGTGGGTAGCCATTCCCTTCTCCAGGGGATTTTCCCAACCCAGGGTTTGAACCCTGGTCTCCTGTGTAGTAGGCAGATTCTTTACCATCTGACCCACCAGCGAAGCCCCAGTCTTTCTGCTCAGGCTCTCAACCTGTGCTGCTCATCAGAAATGTCTGAGGGCCTTTTAGGATCCTGATGCCCTGACCCCACTCCAGTCCAACCTACAGGACAATGTCAGAGTGGGATGTAGACCTCTTTTTATGGAAGCCCCGCAGGTGACTCCAGTAAAGAGCTAATGACTGCCTGAAATTCCCATGGCTGTAGAGGGACCGAGTGACTTGCTCTGACTCTAAGGCTGGCATCCCATGCTTTAGGTGATCTATACCAAGGTTCTCACCTTCAAGTTGCTCTATAAGGGGAACAACGCCAGTCTACAGTGTTGCAGGAGAGGGTCAATCAATTCTACAATGTGGGTACAAAGAGATCAAGGGAGGAGAGATCCTTGAATCTGGGGCAAGTAGATGATAGTTTGTTTGGGAAAGTCTTGTTTGCCTCTAGGCCCAGAGGCACAGATCCATAGAGTGCTGGTGCAGGTGGACTCACATATGACACAGGAGAGTAAAGCAGGCAGGACCCAAGTGAGGACAATCGCTCAGGCAGGCTGGAGCTGAGAGGCCTAACAGAGAAGGCAGAGGAAGGGCAGAAAGACAGGTAGGGGCAGGAGGATATGATTAAATCGTTGGCAACAGGAAGCCCCTGAAGATTCTCCAGTGGTGATGAAGATGCTCTTGCAAAAGACATCTGGCTGTAGCACAGGAGAGGCCTTCAAGGTCTACCGCAGAATAAGAAAATGACCAAGAGATTGGGTTGGTTGGGATGTAGTTCAACTAGGAGGAAGATGCAGCTGTCCCAAGACTTAATAACTGAGCCAGGCTAGAACAATAAGACTAGAAGGAGTAAGAGCTATCTGATGGCAGAATATACAGGACTGGGCAGTGACTGACAACTCGGGAGGCTTTGTTTTTGGTAGTGGCCCTGACATTTACTTCCCTGGTGACTCAGACGGTAAAGCATCTGCCTACAATGTGGAGACCCGGGTTCGATCCCTGGGTCAGGAAGATCCTCTGGAGAAGGAAATGGCAACCCACTCCAGTACTCTTGCCTGGAAAATCCCATGGACAGAGGAGCCTGGTAGGCTACACTCTATGGCGTCGCAAAGAGTCAGACACGACTGAGCAACTAAACCAAAAACTGACATTTACTAGTTAGGTGACTTTGGGCAAGTCATTTAACTTTCATGGCTTGGTATCCAGCTCTGATGAATGGGAATATACAAACCCTCCCTGCCCATCTCACAGGCAGGTTGTGAGAGTTTCACATAAGAAAATACATAAGAACGTGTTTGAAGGAGTAAAAAGAGCATGGAGTAAAAAGAGCATTATATACAAAGCTCTATACAGTTTCATGATGACTTTAATACTCTGCATGTTCTTACTTTTCCAAGCTCTTAAACTTAAAGGCTATGCTACCATATGAGAAAAAAATGTTAATAATGATCTTTTTTATAGCTCAAAGTTATGAACAAATAAAAAGAGTTTATGTCTTTTGCTGCTGCTAGAGAACAGACTTACCAACATGAATTTCAATTAAAATGTCAATAATCTTTCATTGGAGTTTCTTAAAATATATTTAATTTCTTTTTATACTTTTCCCTGACTTTATACAGCCATATATTCCATATATTGAGTTTCTGGACTACTCCAAGGTCCAAACTAACCAGAACACAAAGTCATAAAAAGTTACTTTTTGTCTTCCATTTCATAAGAGAAAACAAATAAGTTAACGGAGCTCTCAGAAGACTGTGGTCATGAGGATCATGTTTATGCCAAGGGTTCTCAATGGATTATTTTTCTTGAAACTTTGGTAACATCCTAAAGGGACTGCAGAAGAGAACAGGTTTGAAGATTAACCCTCTATTATCCCCAGAATTTCACTAACTACTATTCCATAGTCTCAAGGAACCCAGTTCTTACAAATGTGGATTTCTAGTTAATGCTAACCTCCAGTTTACTTTGTGGCCTCCAGTTAATTCTTCGGTCCCCATGGCCTCCAATGTGAGTACTAAATTCTTCGAAGACTTCATATATTCAAGAAGGCATAATGCCACCCAAGTGGAGAGACCCACTGAAGTTTCTCGACTTATTTTAAACCAAATAACCAATCATTAAGTACTTTGATTATACCAAATATTTAATAACATTTGCTGCTATACAGATATACGTGTGTGTATATATCTTTATGTATATACTTATATACACAGATATATGTATATATGTGATACCTATATAGATATAGACATCATTATTTTATTTTCACAACAAACTAGGCTTATTGTTGCCCACTTTACAGAAGAAGAGATTATACAACTTGCCTAGGGTAACACAGTATGGCTTTTATGTTACAAAACATTTCAGCACACACAATACCCTGTGTTCACACCCCTATTTCTAGAGAACTGGAATGTGAGACCCTGGGCCCTAAGAGATGTGAATCATCTCATGTGATTCTCTTCACTTTCACAGAACCAGCAGGCCCACTTGAGAAATGGACCATCTGACAAACTGGTAGTGACTGCATGCATGTTCTCACGTGTTAATATTAGTTCAACGTGTAAAAACATGGAGTGATTTCATCATCTTTAAACAGCTCTTTGCTACAACTTCAAAATATCCAAAACACAACTGGAGTATAATATTTCTGGCAAACTGGGAGTTCTCATTTTTAGGCAAAGAATAAACTGGCAGCCACTTTTAATAACAAAACAGTTTTTCCTAAAGCAGGAGGGAAAAGGGAAAGGCATCCACAGTTTTGGGAACAAAATTATACAAAGGAAATACAATTAGGCTCCCAGAGAATGTATGAGGTTTTGTCCTGAAGCCACCTGGAGTCTCATAGGCCAAATTCCCTTAGCTTGTTCCTGAAGGGCACATGTGGGTGACAGCCGTGACCATTCTCTGGTGGTCCTTACTTCGACGCCTAGGTGTTGTGATGCAGATGGAAGATGACAGCGGCCACTGCTGACAACTGATCTGACCTCAATACCTAAGAGCTCAGGTAGAGGCATAACCAACTGAAAAATTATTCATATCCTAATGGGTGTGATTTCATAGCTTCAAAAGACAAGGCCGTCTTGCAGGTTGCTGTTGGACCAGTCACAGAAGAAGGGAGAGGAATGGCAGGAGGCTTCCCACACACAAGATCCCTCAAAAGTAGTTCTTATTCTTCTATTCCAGACGTCTATCCCCTTCATCCAACATCCCTGGGTAATCCAGCCAGTCCCTGACTCCCACCATGATCAGGGGCAAGTGTTCAGGAGCACTGGCCTGAAACAAGCCCTGCTAAGGCCATTACCAGGGATGGTGGCAATTATCAGGCTGAAGCTTAAAGAGCTGCAGGCTTCCTCCACCCTCAATGTACTTACAATGCATCCATGCCCCTTCACATTCTCCTCTCCTGATTTATATTCTGGATTCCCAGTGCAGACAGTTTGGGAACCTGACTTGGGGGCAGACTCCCTATCTCACTATAACTAGTAACCTCTCTCAGTCCTTTGCTTCTGGCAGGCCCCAAGCACAAATAGACACCCAAAAATCAAACCACATGCCTGACTCTGGGCATCTTCCCTTCACTCATTCAGTCCATCAACAAACGCACATATACCTTTGAGGATTGTAGTCACTCATTCAAGGATCCCATGCTATAGTAAGATCTAGACAAATTAATTAATGAACTATGACAGTGCAGTGTGGTCCATGCTCCAAGGAACTGTAGGGTTCTGTGCCAGCTCAGAGAGAAGGCCCCACCGCAAACTGCAGCACCCTGGGAGGTTCTTTCCAGAAGGAGTGAGGCCTCGCCTGGTAAATCTGAATAGATGAATAGGAATTAGCAGTCTACATGAGTGGGGAGGGGACAAATAGCCATCCCAGACAGAGGAAACAGCATCAGCAGAGCAGGAGGTAATATCAGTCATGGTGTATGTGTGGGAATGACACTCACAGGGTCCAGTGTTGGGTTGGGGCTACTTCATAAAGGACAGAGATGCAGTTAAGGAGCTTTGACTCCACCCTCAATATGATTAGAGCAGCTGAAGGGATGCAAATAAAGAACAGCACACTGGGGTCTGGGTTTGAGGACAAAGTTTACCGCTGCAGAGAAGGTGAAGGGGGTTAGAGACTGTGAGGGGGTAACAGTGCTATGGCCTGAGTAGGAGGCTGCCACAGTCCCCCCAGGCACAGCAGGGCTAAGACTGGAATTTGATATCATCCCTACTGAGAGCCAAGACCAACTCGGATGGCAACGCTGGCCCCCAGAGCCCCTGTCTCCCTCCGTCTTTTGGTCACAGGAAGTCAGAGCCCAGGGCACCCCTTCCACTACCTGGTCCATGCTCCTGGTCTAGCTCCCCCAACACCTCCTGTCCTCCAGGAGCCAGTGCAGATAAAGTGCCAGCACCTTCCAGAGGAAATAAACAGCAGAACCCCAGCTCAGTGGGTCAGCCATCATACCACCGTCCAACAGGTTGTCAGGGCAAGTTGATTATGAGAGCGAGTAGCAGTGTGAGCAGGACATGGGATTTACAGAAGCAGAAAGAGAAGGGCACATTGCAGAATACTATAGGAGCATCCTGGGACTTCAGTGGGACATGGGGGCAAGGAGGCATGGGACTGGCATGTGGAGAGGGCAGGCAGATCCCTGGATGGAAGAAAGCTGGAATCTGGTGCCTTACCTAGTTCTCAAGAGGGCTGGGCCAGCCCTGAGAAAGGCATGTATTTGCTTTCCCTGTCTTAATACCATAAACCAGAACAGGCCACCCTGCCTCCAATCTGGATGAAGCACTGCCCTGTATGCATCCACCTCCCTCCTCAGCACTCAGCAAAGCAGAGGCCCCAAGACCATGAGCAGAAGCCCCCAGCCCCAGGTGTGATGGGAGCTGCTCCCACCCACTATAAGAGGAGAAGATCAGCCTAGCTTCTGCTCAGAGCTGCAAAGGACCCACAGCTTGCTCACAAGTCCAGATGCCCCTCCTTTCTAGGTCACAGACAAGTTTGAGAGAGGCATTGTCCCAGATACAAAGGCAGAGAGGTGGGTTCAGACAGTGCCATTGTCAGAGGCTCAATTGTTGCCTCACCTGCAGAACCAAACTTGAGCAAATGACAGAGCCTTTCATTCATTCATTTCATTCATTCTTTTAAACAGCTATTGAACCAAATTGCAGAAGAATATTTTCTTTACTAAATGATACCGTTTAAACTTGCCAGAGACCTAGAGAAGGTGGCAGTAAAAGTAGAAGCACGCAAAATAAAATCACTGAAGAAAGTCTGAAAATAAAAAATATCCACCATGGCAGTGTCGTCTGAAGCTTGCCATCAAGATGAATGGAGGTGCCCAGGAGAAGCAGCAGGTGGCGTTTGTCCACTGGTCGCTCGGAAGGATAGAGCAGGTCGTTCAGGAGAGAAGAGAGGGGAGGCAGCACCATGGGCCCGAGACGTGTGGCCGTGAGGTAGAGGCAACCCTCCTGAAAACAGCAGTTTCTAACGTTTGTTAAAATGCCCTTCTCATTTTTTTAAAGAAAAGGAAAAAAGAGAGAAGACAAAGCATCCCAGGAAAGGTTTGGGGCCACACAGCCCGCAGGACAGGGGAGAAGACACAGGAGTCTGCCCCTTCAAGGCATGAGCCTCTGTCTCACTCCCCCTCAGATGGCATCCTGGCCAGGAAGTGCAGACTATCCCTCCTCATTCCACTATCCCCCTGGAGCCCCTTCTGGGTGGTTCTGCCCTCGAGTCTGCTTCAAGGCAGCAGCCCCTTCTCCTGGAATGCCTCCTTCAACTCTTGCTTTGAGCCCAAGCTCAGATATCACCTCTGCCCAAGCGTCCTCTGGCTCTATGGGTTGGTTAGAACATGCGCTCATACAGTGGCCCACACAACCCTTTCTTGTTCTGTAATCATGCACTTTCTTAGATGAAACGGGCTCTTCCTCTGCCATGGAGAACAACTGCCCTGATCCCCAACCTGGTCCAGATTAGATTCTATGAGGATCTTCCTCCCCTTAGACCAGGAGGCACTTGAGAGCACTTCCTGCAGGGCTCCAGCCCTGAGACAAAGGACACTGTTAGCATCCACCCGGCACCAGGGTGAGCTGGGGGAGAACAGTGATGCTGTGGCTATGGTTCCCAAACCATGTCCCAAGACACCCTAGGGAGCCACCACAACCTCCCAGAGATGCCCCTGGATGTTTTAGATTTTTCTAGACATGTGACATCTGCCAGGTGCCAAGCAAACAACCAGCTTGAGGCATTTCAGTTCCAACGTTAGAGGGCTGCCTTCCTTTCATGATGCCACCTTTGTGAACTATGAATTTCAGGATTATTGTGATAAAAGGCAGAAACTGTGTAAAAATCAGTGTAGAACAAGACATGAGAATGGCAGTGTCCAGTGTGATTCTATGGCCTGAGACATTGTGTGGCACCTTGCAAGCACTAAATTGTTATTAAATTTGGGGGACAAATCAATTTATTAAGCAGAACTGGTTGGTGTTTTTTTTTTTTTGGGCAGGGGCTGCTGTGGGAAAAGAGACCTGAGCTGAGAAAGTTCGGGAACCTCTGCCCTGGTGATGTCATCCAAGCCTGCATACAAGACTATTCACTCCCACAGCCACTAAGCTGCTACCATGTGCCAAACATTGTGTTCAGCCTGGGACAGGCTTCTTAAGGGTGAGTCTGCTCCAGTTCCCGGCCCAACACACTGTCCAGGAAGAGCTCCCTGACAAACTATGCCAAGAGACTCATGCACCACAGACAGTGTCCTTCCCACAGGCCAGAATGCAAAGCAGAAAGCAAAGGTCTTCTGGATCTGACTGTAGTTCCCAAAGAAACAAACCCTAAAACAATAGTAGATGGAACTCAACAGGAGTCCTTATCAGATGCATCAGAACTTCTCTCTAGGATCTTCTCTCTCTAGGATCAACATGGTGAGTGGCTCACAGAAAGATGAGGACAGACGAGCAAGGAGACAATCTCTGTCCATCTTCCTGGCTCATAAGTAAACCCAGAGATGCTGGGGTGCAGGGCCCCAAGACAGGCCACGCGAGAGTTGGCTGCCACAATGGGCAAAGGGGACAGTCTCAGGCCACACCTCACTGCATACTGTGCTCCTGGGAGGAAGGGCATAAGAGGACTTCAGGCCCTTCTGGCCACAGCCAGCAGAGGACAGGGGTTCACATCTGCAGGACCAGTGGACAAACGGCAAGTGTTTCATACCACTTAAAGGACAAAAACAATCTCATCCTTTCTCTTGCTGTTTCAAGGCCCATTCCAGCCCCTCAAGGCTGTGTGCACTGTCAACTCACTTATATTAGCTGAGACCTTGGGCAGGTTTCCCCTAATCTCCAAGTCTTGGTGGCTCACCAGAAAAATGGATATAATTCTAGCCCATATGTTTGCATAAGCTTTCAATGTCATGGAGTATGCAATTCCCCGCCTCTACTAATGCTTTCTGAAGCACACAATCTAATATTTCATATTTTATCTTGTATTGCATTCTGTGTACCATATGCTTCCAGAAACCTTCTCTGATTGCCCCAAATAAGTAGACTTGATCATTCTATCCTCTGATCACTGATGACACTTAGTATTCCCCTTATATAAATTCATGTATTCATTTGTTCAACAATTCTTTATTGACTGTCTTGTCTCTCCCAGCCAAGAACAGCAAGCAGGAAAGACCAGACTGGCTCCATGGAATTCCCAGTCACTCCTGCAATACAGTTTCTCCCACAGTCCCTCACCTACCACTTCTACTCTCCCCTTAGTACTAGGATGGGCAGTGAGTGCAGAAGAGGGAAAGGAAGTGATGTGATTGGAAGAGGACTGTGTCATTTCTGCACAAAGTATTGTAAAGAGAGAAAAAGTTGAATCTAAGCAGAACATGCCAATCAAAGGCAGAAAGGATGCGAGTCTACTCTTCTGAGGAAAAGGGGAGGGGGCTGGGGCATAATGAGCAGAGACGGGGCTACAGACCCAGTGTGAGAAGCAGGGGTTTAGAAAGCACTTTGTGCACACAGGATTCCCCCTTGCTCACTCTCTGCTGAACACCTAAAAGAGTGACAAGAAGGAGGTCTCTGTCTCCCTCCTCATTTCCATTCCTCCTCGACCTCAACTCTGATCAGGGAACAAGTGCAGTGTTCAATGAGACAGTTAGAACAGTGACAGATTTTATTTTCTTGGGCTCCAAGATCACTACAGACAGTGATTGCAGCCATGATATTAAAAGACGCTTGCTTCTTGGAAGAAAAGCTATGACAAACCTAGATGTCATATTAAAAAGCAGAGACATCACTTTGCTGACAAAGATCCATCTAATTAAAGCTATGGTTTTCCCAGTAGTCATGTATGGATGTGACAGTTGGACCATAAAGAAGGCTGAGAGCCAAGAAATTGATGTTTTCAAATTGTGATACTGGAGAAGACTCTTGAGAGCCCCTTGGACATCAAGGAGATCAAACCAGTCAATCCTAAAGGAAATGAATCCTGAATATTCATTGGAAGAGCTAATGCTGAAGCTGAAGCTCCAAGGCTTTGACCACCTGAAGCAAAGAGCCAACTCACTGGAAAAGACCCTGATGCTGGGAAATATTGAAGGCAGGAGGAGAAGGGGACAACAGAGGATGAGATAATTGGATGGCATCACCACTCAAAGGACATGAGTTTGAGCAAACTCCCAGGAAGTGGTGAAGGACAGGGTATCCTGGGGGCTACAGTCCATGGAGTCACAAAGAGCTGGACATGACTTAGTGACTGGACAACAACAAATAATAATTATAATCATAAGTATTATCATTATAATGCACCAATGTTTTGCCCTAAGAGATAATTACTACTAATCTACTAATGAAAGACACCAATTAGTTAAACATATAACTGCCATACAACTCATCTATTCCATTTCCAGGTATTTGCCTAACAGAAAGAAAAACATATGTTCACTAATAGCTAATATATGAATGTTCACAGCAGCTTTATTTGGAAACAACCCAGATGTCCATCAGTTGAACTAATGTTGGTCTATCCATACAATGGAATACTATTCAGCAATAAAAAGTAATGAACTATTAATACATGCTACAATAGAAGAATCTCAAAATTATTATGCCAAGTAAAAACAGTCAGACAAAAAGAAGAGTAGATTTTGCATAATTCCATTTATATAAAATAAAAAATGCTAACTAACCTAGAATGATAGGAAGCAGAATAGTGGTTGTCTGTGGGGTGGGAGGGCTTCCCAGGTGGTGCTAGTGGTGAAGACCTGCCTGCCAATTCAGGAGACATTAAAAGATATGGGTTTGATCCCTGGATTGGGAAGATCCCTGAAGGAGGGCATGGCTACCCACTCCAGTATTCTTGCCTGGAGAATTTCATGGACATAGGAGCCTGGTGAGCTACAATCCATAGCATTGCAGAGTCATACATGACTGAAGTGACTTAGCATGCATGCACACATATGGGGCGGGAGCAAGGTAAGGAAGGGCAGAGGAGAATTTTGCAGGGGCAAGAAGAAAATTTTGAAAACAGTAGATCTGCTCATTGTCTTGGTTGTGGGGATGGTTTCATGGGTGTCTGTGTATGTCAAAACTGATCAAGTTGTACACTTGAAGTATGTGCAGTTTTTATACCTGTTAAGAAAATGATAATAGAAGCTAGGGAAATAAAGTGATATATATAGGAAGATAAACCATGAGCCCTTCTTGGAAAGCAGTTTGACTAAATGTATCAGGGACCTTAATATGTCCTTATCCTTGGGTACATCTTCTAGAATTGTACCTTAAGGACACAAAAAGAGATACAAAATTTTCACTACAGAATTATTTTAGATGAAAAAAAAAATAGAAACCACTAATATATCTGACAAAATGACTGCTCAAATAAATTATGGTATACTCACATATTGAAACACTATGTAGCCATTAAAGGTAATGTTTATGAGGCATTTTTAATAACCTGGAAAAATACTTATGTGATAATATTAAGTTAAAATGTAAGATATAAATGGTATATACAATATGAATTAAACTATGCAAAAATATGCACAGAAAAATCTCAAAAATACCTTGAGGATTATCTCTGAGTGATGGGAAATATGGTAATTTTTAAACTTTGAAGTAAAATTGTAAATGTTGTTACTATTTTTTATGCTTTAGAAGAATGTATTTTTTTAATTCTAAAAGAAAATCACATTCAAAGAAACATCTAGTCTCTCCTATTCCTTGAAAAAGCAAGTCCTGCTATAAGGATAAGAACCAGATTGCATTTCTCTAATCCTCCCATCTGTGAAAATGTAGATGTGTCTTTAAGGCAAATTGCCATTCTGTAACTTGAATCCATGTTCCTTCCTTTTAGGAAACCTAGAGAACCAACCGAAGAACACCATATGTTGTCACCTACTTGCATTTTCTATTTTGTTAGCGCTCCACTTCTATCCACATTTTGAGTGTAAGCCATGTGAAGGCAGAGGTGGGGTCTTTCCCTTTGTTTATACCTCCCTGTCTCTCCAACCCACTGGACCATAACATCCAAGAATGAGGGAGAGAGCAGGGACACACACACACACACACACACACACAGATACACACCATGATGACATAAATGAATAATAAAGTCATATCATGTTCTTATGCAGTCAGCTTTTCAGAGTCATCTAATTTAATCAAATCACCAACAAAACAAGAGCCCTATTGCATTGCAAAGAGTCGGACACAACTGAGCAACAACAAAAACAAGAGGTGGGTGGTAAGGTTGGGGGGATTTGGGTTCCATTTTTAAAGAGAAAGATGAGACCTAAGCACTAACTACCCTTGGCTGAGACCAATTCCGGAAGCCTTTCCCTGACACCTCTAAATGGACAGTAGACAGAAGACTGGGACTTCACGGTCACTCATGAGTCTGTGAGGGTCAACCAGGTCCTGCTCTCCCCTGTATTGCCACTGTCCAGCCCAGAGAGATATTCAGCAAATTCGTGTTATTTCTAGAAGAAAGGGATAGCCATTGGGCAAAGGGACAGCTATGTATTTGAACCTGTTTTCTCTAATGTAATACAGTGGGTTGGCCAACCCAATACATCCAGAAGAATCTTCAGGTTTTTAAGACTTCTTTAATAATTTCCCAGAGATGCGACCCTCTAAACTGTCACTTATTTTATAAGCATCTTTGCAGGTGCCTAAAATGATTGACACACTGAGAGCTGTCCCTTAAACCAACCTGAGAGCCCCAGATACAAAGCTGACTCACCCCACGGCTTCTTCCATGGTCACTGTCACACACAGCCCAAGCAAGTACTCTCAAATGACTCAACATCCAAAACAGGTAAAACGATGGATGGTAAGGAAAAGGAAGGCAAATGTCAAGAGAGTCAGCAGGTGTATCCTGGCTCCTTGGGGGCTCAAGGTCAATGTTAAGGCTGGGAGGAGACCTAAGGGCAGAGAGATTGCTATGTCCTCCAGAATCAAGGCCAAGCAGACTCTGCCTCTGATATTTTTCTAAGCCGTGGGAAACTCTCAAAGCTTTTTAGTTGGGGGTTGATATGCTCCAATCTGGTGAAGGATGCCTGCAAGGGGGAAGACCCATCAACAGGGGCTTGACGAGGCTGACAGAGAAGATGGGGATAAGAGGGTAGATGCAGAGCTGGCTCAGAATAGCTCACAAACCTGACTGTGCACATCCCTTCCCAAGTCCACATTTAGTGATGTCACAGTGGTAGCCTACAATTACAGCCATGATGGGAATATCAGCAAATGCTACAAATCAGAGAAGTTACCTACCCATGTCCAAGATTGCTAGTTAAAGAATTATACACACCACCAGATACAGAGTTTGGAAACCAGCTGGACTGAGGAGGTAAAGTGAAGAGAAGGGTCCACAATGACCCCCTGGTGATTCCAGTACAGATCTCAGGATGAATGAGGCTATATCCCTTGAGATAGTGAACACAGGAAGATGAGCAGGCATAGGGTCAAGGGTGAAGAAGATGAGTGCAGCCAAGAACACTTCAATTTTGAAGGATGTGAAGACAACCCAAAGCATGTGGCTGAAAGAAGAGTGGAATTCTGTGTCTGTAGCTTGGGAGACAGTTCCATGCTGTGGAGAGAGTGTATCTTAAGCCACAAGTGTGGGCAGGTAAAGGGCAGAGGGATGACCCTGGACTTTGTAGAACCTGACAATACAGGACTTGCAAAAGAGATGACTGGGCAAAGGAGACTGAGGAAATTCACAAGGCAAAGAGAAGGAGGAGTGGATATCCTAAGTCATGGGAAATGGGGAGATTAAATAAAGGGGGATGCTATGCTGCCAGATACTGTTAGATCTCAAAGTATCTTCTGAGATTGGCATGAGAGCGGCCACTGGTGACCTGAACTTGACCAGATTCAGGAGAATGTGGGGATCTGGGGAAGAGTAATCATGGCTCCTCAATGTTTAATCATGTGATGTTGCATCTTTGTGTCAGTCAGGGTCTAACCAAGAAAACAATGACTGATACTTCAAAAAGAGGAAATTTAATGCAGAGAATCAGTTACCCAAGTGAGAGAGAACAAAGAACCTAAATAGCAACTGGCAAGACAGGAAGACATTACCACCCAGGTCTGGAAGGGGCAAACAGAGATGGCAAGGTCACCAGAGCCCAGCGTCTGGACCCACATGACAGAACCCGAAATCTTGGTGGGGCCATCGGCAGGGACAGGAGCTGCGTGGCAGCAGGGAGACTGCCCAGGACAATGAGCAGAGGGAGGAACTCTCTGGCTTCTCCCTTCTCCACATTCTCCAGTCTTCCACTAAGGTCTCCCATGGGTTGTCCCGAGGCAGAAGCAATTGGCAAGGCCACTGGGGATCATGGTGCCCCCCACTACGGAGCCCAGCAACAAGAAGGTAAGGACAGATCTGACAGCAAACAGGCAAAGGAACATTACAGTCACTTACTACATTCCATCATATCTACAACATCATCCATCAGAAGACCCATCTTGATTTCAGAGATGTTAATATTGGAAAGAACAACCGTCAGCTTGGAATTGATGAGACATGGTATACCTGTGGAGACACGGCATGAGGTCACAATGCTCCATGGAGTATCTATTTTCCTAGATGTGTTGGGTTTGTGTGACATTATTGCCTAATCCTGACTCTACAGGGACACATACTGATCCCTTAGGAGGAGAACAGAGTTGCCAAGTGAACATCTCTGCAGGTTCTTAGTGGATCTCCCTTTCCTAATGCTCATTTCCCCAGCCCACCAAGTAAATTATGACCTAAGTGTGTGTGTGTACAATTTATATATTTTTATTACATATTTTCATATATTTATGTATACATAAACATGCATACATTTATTATATATATATATTATATGTCATGTCTTCAAATTCATCATGACACTTGGGCAGAATTCATGTGTATTATTTTATCTAGGTGGGGTGATTATTTTAACGAGGTGGGGTGATTGTCCCACCTCGTTCTACAGTGGATTTCAGTCTTTTGTACAGAAATGCATACTGTGCCAAAGAAGAGAAGTGATGACTGAGCCAGAAGAAGAGACAACAGGGACAGCAGAAAGAGAAAGCTAGGACAGTGTGAGCACACATCACTTGCTTCCACACCTTCCAGACAAGTGCTGGAGTAGGGGCAAATACCCCATATGGCCAATAAGCCCTCCCAAGAGTGGACCAGCAACATTCTCGGTCCTCACTGACAGTCCCCATCCCACAGCCTCCCAGGAGACATCACTATGCAGCAAGGGTTCCAGAGGCTATGATCCTGTCCAGAGGCAATGCTGCATCCAGACTCCAAAGCAGACAGGATCAGGTATTTGCTCTGACCAGCCTTCCGAGTGACACTTGGCCCCAGATGCTCCTTGTGAAGGAGGGCAAGCAGCCTGGGCACTCTGGCTAAGCCCTATTTCCATATGGCCCTGGCTGCATCTGTAGTGTAGATCAATATCAATCAAGGGGTTCCCCATTGGCAGGTGGACAGCAGCTCCCTCCCAGGCAGTGACTCAGCAGGAGAAAATAATCAGAAAAACAAGGAAAGTCCATAACTCTGAAGAATCTGACACATGGGCTTCCATGGGGTTCCTGAGACCCTGAGTGCCTGAGGATGTTTCCTGTGCTAGCCTAGTCCCTCTAGCCCAGGGCAGTGAGGCTCACCATTAGAAACGGGGTCCCTGTACTCTCCAGACCTTCAGATAGCAGCCATGGCAGACAGCCTGGTCTCAGCTTGTGTCTGACACAGCACACACAGTCTGCTGACTTTGGGTCTTTCCGTGACATCGTTTACCCTCTCCAGAACTCTCAGAGGCCCCCACACCAAAGCATCTCATTGAATCAACAAGTCACTCATTCCTTTGTCCATTCACCCACCCAGTCAACAGTTTGTCAGTTACCAGGTACTGGGGAACAGGGATATATTAAGAGTTGAGCAGTGCTCCTTTATAGGCCTCACTATCTGGTAGGCAAATCCAGATTTTCTAATTAAAAAACAAAACAAAACAAACAAACAGCAAGCTTCTGTTTGAGTACAGATTCAAGTCAGGATGGGCTTCCCTGCTCAGACGGTAAAGAATCTGCCTGTAATGCAGGAAATCTGGGTTCGATCCTTGGATGGGGAAGATCCCCTGGAAAAGGGAATGGCTATCCACTCCAGTATTCTTGCCTGGAGAAATCCATGGACAAAGGAACCTGGGGGCTACAGTCCATAGGCTCACAAAGAGCCAGACAAGACTGAGCCACTAACACTTCTCACTCCTAGAACCAGGATGTGACTGTGGGAGAAAGGCAAAGTGTTACAGAAAAGTCCCCAATGAGGAGACCTGATCTCTCTCCTCTGTGGAAGTCTGGGATGGAGGCTGTGCATGAGGAGGTGAGAGCATCCCATGCCCTTCAGGGGAGGAAGTAGTGTTGTCTGGAGGGGCAAACACCTGGTTCCATCCCTGACAAAGTACCAGGCCATGGCCAGAGATGAAGGTGGAGAGCTGGGCAGCCCCAAGGCAGGGAAGGCTTCCTGCTCAGAGCACTGCACTCATCACCTCCCGCCCATCACCTTCACCAGCCTGACTCTCCAGTCTATTTCAATGTCTGTGTTGCCGTTCTCCCCAGAATCATCACTGACTATTTTAATCTCTCAGCTTGCTGGTTTCCCCCATCAAAACCTAGATCTTCTTATGTCTCTCCAATCAACAATATTCACCCAAGACTTTTTTTAAAAAATATTTATTTATTTGCCTGCACCAGGTCTTCGTTGTGGCACAAGGGAGTTTTAGTTGCAGTATGTGGGATCTAGTTCCCTGACCAGGGATCGAACCTGGGCCCCCTGCATTGGGAGCGTGGAGTCCTAGACACTAGACCACAAGGGAAGTCCCTCACCCAAGACTTCTATACTCCAAACAGCCTGCTCAACCAGGAAGAGGAGCTGATGTTTCGGGGTCAGGGCTGAAACTGACCCAGCCTTGGTGAAGTGAAGTTTATAAAGAGTACTATTCCAGTCCAAGAAGTTCCTAAGGCAAAAGGACACTTACCAGCAAAAATAAATTAAGTGACTTTTTTTTTTTTAATTAAGATCTTGAGCTTTTCAGGGAATCTTATTACTGGTGATTGACAATCAGCATTGTGCTCAGGTTTTTGTCATGTAAATTCCACATTTATCCAGCAGCTTTAACCTATCAGAGCCATTCATGAATTCTTCGGAGGGTTTCCTTTCTATTTGCTTCCTGGTTATTGCTTTTAACCTGAAAACAGGGGGGAAAAAGAGAGTGCATTCCAAATGGGACATCCCTTTAGTAGACCTTCTGTGTTTCAATTTCAAAATCAATACTTCAACAATAAATGAGAAGAAAATTTCCTTTGAAGGCTAGACCATGAACAACAATGCCTTTGCTGTGCTCAGTCCACCGGTGCCCAGCTGGTGGGGCTCATAAGACAGAGGATCGCCAGGGGGCTCCTGGAAGTCATGGCTGCCTCTCTGCCCAGCCCTGGTGCAATTTTCTGGGGGACTCCAAGTACACAGGAGGGGGATGTAAGAGGAGAAGACGTGCTTTTGCCCTCAGTGAGTAGGGAATGGAGTCAGGGAAAAGGATGAATGCACAATAAACAGAGAACAAAACATGGAGAATGTCACCAAGTGGGAGGCTGCCACCTGAGTGATACTAAGAGCCTAGACGCAGAAGTCACAGATCCAGCTTAAGTCCTGAACACCATAGTTTAGGGACTTATTGAGAGTTTTCAGAAACTCTGCTTCTTCAACTGTAAAGCGAGAGAGTTATCAGATCTACCTCACTGAGTCCCTGGAGGAAGAGCTGACCCGAGTTGATGGGTTAACTATGCTCAAGGTCTGGCTACCCCATCACCTCCCTCCCTCTAGCCTTTGGGTAGCATCTCTTTCGGGGCCCCATCTTTCCTCCAGAGATCCTACTGTGCATGCTGTCCATCTTAAAGTGTGTGGGCTCAGGACCTGATGCCTGGGAAATGAGTGTCCTCCATCGTCTCTCTCTGGGCATGAGAAAGTAGAGACGACTCCAAAAGCCAGGGTCAAGGACACCGAGTGAAGGTGGAAATGCAAGTCATCATCTAGTGAGAGAACCCCTGAGGTGAGCAGGGCCTATTTCCAGATGATGTAGGAAAGGGATGCAGCTGGTCCACAGGAGGCCGTGCAGCTCCTATTCTGTACCAGTAAGAAGTGTGCCTATCCTTCCTGCAGGGAGCATGCTGAACCACGTGCAGCCTCTGGTCAGCAGGTCCAACTAGATCCAGTCCAGAGTCATCCCAGCCTAGGCACCAGACTTGGGAGTGAAGAAACCTCCAGGTGATCCCAACCAAGACCTGGTCATTCAAAGTCACCGGCATCACACAGCATTGACAAGTTAACCCCCCACCCCACGTGTAAATCCCTAAGCCACAGGCTCTATGAGAATAAATTGGAACTCACATATATACACTACTATATATAAAACAGACAACTAACAAGGACCTAGTGTATAGCACAGGGAACGATATCCAATATTCTTATTCTTAACAACCTATATGGGAAATGAATCTAAAAGAGATGGATATATGTATATGTATAACATTCACTTTGCTCTATACCCGAAACTAACACAGCATTGTAAATCAACTATACTCCCAAAACAATTTTGTTTAAAAATGGCTTCTGCTTTATATGGATTAGTTAGAAGTAGTTTGCTAGGTCGACTTTCCTGGTGGCTCAGATGGTAAAGAATCCGCCTGCAATGCGGGAGACTTGGGTTCAATCCCTGGGTTGGAAAGCGACCCTGGAGGAGGGTGAGGCAACCCACTCTAGTATTCTTGCCTGGAGAATCCCCATGGACAGAGGAGCCTGGCAGGCTACAGTCCACGGGCTTGCAAAGAGTTGGATACAACTGAGCGACTAAGCACCGCACACAATTCGCTAGGTAGCAATAGATAATCAGAACACCAGCCTCTTCTACGCCAAGTTTTTTATGTTCTTGGCTTACATTATTTTTCCAACGGTGTCTCAAGGTAGGATTTAATATAGGCATCGTAAAGATGAGAAATCTGACCCTCAGAGAAGTTTCCAAGATCCCATTGTTTCTAAGTAACATAATCAGGACCAATACACCAAATCAAGATTTACACACCATTCACACACCATGAATCAGCCAATCACCCAGAATTAAGACAACTTTTAAAGTAAATCAGGTATTGTCTTCAGTACCTGAAATGGCCTATTTACATAAATTTATATGCTGAGAACACTCACCCTGAAATAAAGTCATTTGGCTGTCAAAAAAATTAAAAAACACCAAATCGCATACCTTTGAGCCGAGCCATGTAACTGAAGCTAAGCGGATGGACCAATTCCTGTCAACCCGCTCAGCCGACAGTGGCTCACTGCACTAAGTCTCTCGGAGAAAGGGCAGAATTTGTATCCACCGGATTTTTCTCTGCCTTCCTGAAATGACAGAATGACCATAGTCATCCAGACACACGGGCAAGCCAGGGTGGGTGGAGAGGAGAGATTTTCAGCTCTGCCGGCTGCTCCACATCAGTGAAGGAAGCAGAGGTAACTCTGCAGACAGTGGTAACTGCTTTGCAAATTCACTCACAGGTGCTCTGGGAGAATGCTGAAAATAGACTCTTGAGAAATCTGGCTGCGATCAGAGGCACCAGATGTTGCCCCAGACGCGGGGATGATGTGTGCTGCGGGCATCAGCCTAATTTAACTCATTCCCGCCGGGATGGGGGCAGGGGGAATCTACCTTAGTCCAGATCTTAAGGAGCTGGGGCAACCTTACCCTCAAGGGACCTTCAGAGTCCCGGGCCTCTGCTTCCCAAGAAAGAGCTGCCCACCCCAACCAGGTCCAGGGTTGCTGGGCCGCAGAGCCCAGCACACAGCCTCACTGCAGGGAAACCTCCTCACCCCGGGTTGGATCGAAAACCAGGTGAAGTGCAGCATGGAAATGCCCCAAGTTCAGTGCGGATCACCAGTCAGGGATTGCACAGGCCTCCAAATGCCCCAGGAGACCTCACAGCTACCAAGCAAGTCTGACTAAATGTGCAAAGGAATCCCAGCATTCAGCTCCTGTCAGATTTATTATAGAGAACAGCAGGGAAGTCCACAGAGAGCACACGAGTGCTCCCTATAAAATGCCTTCTCTTGTTCGCTCCTTCTATCTGTTTGGGTTCCCTCAGAAGCAGACCCCTCCTGAGACAAGGATTTGAGTGCAGGTGGTTTATCTGGAGACTTCTCAGGCGGTGCTAGTGGTAAAGAACCCACCTGCCAATTCAGGAGACATAAGAGACCTGGGTTCAATCCCTGGGTTGGGGAGATCCCCTGGAGGAGGGCATGGCAATCCCCTCCAGTATTCCTGACTGGAGAATCTCATGGACAGATGAGCTTGGTGGGCTACAGTCCATGGGGTCACAAAGAGTGGGACTCGACTGAAGCGACTGAGCATGCACGCACAGTTTATCTGGAAATGATCTCAAAAAGACCGGTGGAGGAGAGGAAAAGTGGCTCAGGAAGAAAGAGTGGAAGCTGGACAAGTGGAACCCAGATTTCATAGGGACCCCTGAGAGACCATGTGAGAGGCTGTGATGTTCTCCCATCTGAGGGACTAGGGAGTGGGGTTATTGATCCACTACCTCCTGTAAGTCACTGGTGGAGGACCATTCCTGAGGGTGTTAATTCCTTGAGTCTTCTGACCTGGCCCACACAAGGGCAGAGGAGTGTCCTCTGGCCAGTGAGAGCACACAGGCATAGGGCCATTAGTGCTGAAAGTTGGCCCTGAATCCATGAAAGTGGCAGAAGCAGAGGGAATGTGGGCAGGACACCCTCAGTGGCCACACATACCAAGGCTACTGACTTGTCTCTACCCGACCTGCATGTTATTGAGTCTGTTGCCAGTGTACACTGGAAGCGGGCAGGGTTGAGATCTGCTGTGTGGTCTAGCCTGGAGTTCACATCCCCTCTGGGCAGGAGGTCCCTAATTCTAAGTCACTAGTAGCAGGCCCAACTGAACCTGACAGATATTCTATTCCTCTAGCCCAGCTGGGTGGTGGGGACAGGATGAAAGAGCCAGCCTTTCCCCATCCTGGGCTGACTATGGATAGAATACAGGGCCATCATGGACCTGGTTTTGTGACCACCCTCTGATAGAAGAAGGTCTGCTCCTGAGCCTCCTGGCAAAACAAAGAAACAACAAAAACAACACAGAGTAGATAGGCATGAGGGATCTTACTGGGGTCACAGGAATGTTTCAGAACTGAGTAATGACGACTGCTGCACCACTTGGCCAATTTATTTAAGCAATCATTGAAGTATACACTCAAAATAGGTGATTTATGTGATATATAAAATTTGCCTTCACTAAAAAAGAAAAGAAAGTGGTGGTGGTGAGGGGGTTCTCCCCTGATGTCTCAGTGGTAAAGAACCAGTCTGCTTTTGCTTGCCAATGTAGGAAATGTGAGTTTGATCCTTGGGTGGGGAAGGTCCCCTGGAGAAGAAAATGCAACCCACTCCAGTATTCTTGCCCGGAAAATTCCATGGACAGAGGAGCCTGGCAGGCTACAGTCTATGGGGTCACAAAGAGTCAGACATGACTTAGCAACTAAACAACAACAAAGTTACAAAAATAAATTTATTTTTTAAAAATTTAAAAACTTAAAAGCAAAACCCCACAATACTCCACAAAACCATTGCATCCTAGAACTACCTGAGTGCAACCCCTGACCTGAATTGCTGCCTACAAGTGATATATCAGATTCTTGATATAATCCATTTAGAGCACTGCTTTCCTTCAAGAGTGAGCTAATGCTGAAATGAGAAACAAATGGAGAGAGGGTCTGAATTATCCCAAAATGCCCAAGAGATACCAGAACACCATGCCCTAGGCATCTCTTTTACTCCCCAAATTTTGTTAGAAATACTTTTGTCTGGCTGTCAGAGCAATTTCATACAACCTCAGGCTCTTCCTGCCATTTTACTTTTTCCAAGTTCAACCATTTCAGATGACTCGGGATGTAAATTCTCCGAATGAAGTTAAAAAAGACTCCACTTTCTAAAAGAAACTCCAAAGAGCCAATGTGGAGAGAAAAAAACCAAAGAGCCTTGGAGAAGGAAGCATTTTAGTAAGTTAAGTTGGAAAAGTAAGCGTGAGAACTCTCCCTTCCCAGCTAAATCAGTGCGGGGAGCTTGAAGGGAAAAGGCTTTTACATGCAAGGCCCATAGTCCATTATAATTGAAAATATGGTGACGCATAAGAGATGATGTTGATTTTAGAATCAGAATGTCAACCAGGTCTTCTCATTTTAGAAAGATATACAGCCCTTAGTGCCCTGAAGTTACCATTGGGCTGAAATTTTTATAAACTCAACTCCAAGTCAAATATTACAGAACTACCAAATGTCACTGAACTACTTATTATGGGGATATACCATTTCCCATTAAATCAAAATATTAAAATGCACTTTCATCTCAAAGTTACTGAAACTCTCTTTGGCAATTCAGCTTCTCTCTCAGGAGCACCTTCAAGCTTATATGAAGGAAGGCAGAAAAAATAAACAGACACCTAGGGATTAAAAACAAAATAAAAACCCTCTTCCCTCTAAATTATCAATGAGAACACTAAGGAAGAATTTTCCACCCAAGAGGACAGTGTTTTATCTCTGAAATATCAGCACTGACCATAATAAATACTCTAGGTAGTTTGTTAGCATTTAATCCATCTGGATATGAACATGAAACGCTGTTATTTTTGCCCCCAACAGTACTATCAAGTGTTTCCCTCCCACTGGATAGCAAATGCCTTAAAGACACTCCAGCCCAGTTCTATAGCTTTTCATTCAATTAATAAGACTTAGTCCAATGCATTTTGAAACTCCGATCTCCTATCTGATCCACAGACCTTCTGCTCCCCGTGAAAAGGCAAGGCATTCCAGTCTCCTGAAGAAGGGGCCCAGTGTGGTCTGCTCCCCTGTCCTCCTCTTCTTCCCTACTCTTATGCTTGTGAGAAAGAGAAGCAAGAGAAGAAAAAGAAGACATGTCTCCATACTTAAAGCAAAATATGTTCTCCCAAATAGCTGGTATTCAGTGCTATGGATGCAAGAGGGAGCCCATTACTAAGCTTTCTCACTGATGGGAAAGTTAATTTACATTAATTATCCCAGAAAGATGTACATTCTGGAAATGGCCCCCAGAATCATCAGCCTCAGAGGTCCAAGGCCCTGAACCATCTCGTATGCAACCTGTGTCACCCCCAACATGTTACCTGCTCCCGGCCTATCTCCATCTTAGGCAAAGTAGCAGTCCTCTCTTCCACTGGTCTATCCCCTTAAATGATGCTCCAGCATACAGTTGATGCGGTCTTCCAACATGCCTCCTGGAAAGACCTTACGCTTCAGAAAGTCTTCCCGTGAAATGGGACAACCTCTTTCAGTTGTCAATCAGTTGGTGACATTTTCCTCTATGCCCCAAAAGGTCCCCAGAAAGACTACAGTTCCAGAAGTTGTCTATGCTTGAAGGTAATTTCACCGGCAGGCATATATGGAATCCAGCTTAGAAGCAGAAACTTACAAGCCTGTGTGTGTGTGTGTGTGTTGGGGGGTGGGGGGGGTGTGTCTTCCAGGCACCTCTTGGCCTGAACATCCCCCAGCATGCCATCTAGAGCCCCACTGTTCTCTTGTTTATACTAATGGCACAAGAATGAGTCAGCTAAATATTCTTTGTGTAGCTTTAATAAACTCTAAGTTTCTCAGGAATATAACCATCCAATGAATTAAGGCCAGAGTATACTGTCTTGTTCAGAACTTCACCAGAAGAATGCCACCATTTCTTAACAGTGCATTCCCCCAACATTGATCATGGTATCTGTGCCAATACAGATATCATGACTTGTCAATACAACATACCTGGATCCATCTGCATTTGTAGCTGTGAAATTCACAGCAAGCATCTAATTCACTATCTCTTCTAGTATAAGCTGGGTGCAAGCATCAAATGTTATTTTATAATACATTATTTTCCTTTTGGTTTCTTTATATTTCAGTTAAGGCATTACACTGATTTTTGTTAAATTAAGTATACAAGCAAGCAATGATATCAACAGATTTCATTTCAGGATAATAACGGGAGAACTACAAAATATGTGTTGTAAAAAGGAGCCATTGGTTCTGAAGCAATGCAAACCAGTGGTCTAGATTCATGTTCCTTTCTGCTTATTTCCCTGTTACGCGCCCTGACCCTTTAGTCGAACTCAGCTGGGTCCAAGCTCCAGTCTTAGCAGCTCGAGGGAATGTTGTTTTCCCTTGAGCCAGAGTCATGGGAAGGGGGCAGCTCTGGCCTGTCCAGCATAATTGACAAAAAAACTTGGGGCTTGCTAGGTGGAACAGTTGGTAAGGAATCCTCCTGCCAATGCAGGAGACACAAGTTGGATTCTTGGGTCAGGAAGATCCCCTGGAGAAGGAAATGGCAACATACTCCAGTATTCTTGCCTAAGGAATCTTACAGTCAGAGGAGCCTAGCAGGCTACAGTCCATGGGTAGGGGCGGGGAAGTGGGGGTCACAGAGTCAGACCCGACTGAGTGACAGAGCACACAACGAGAAAGGGGGTTTCAGGGTCAGAGGCAGGGCTATTAGCCTCCTGCCCCCCACCCACCCCCAGCACAGTCCACATCACCAGGAAGCACCTAGGAGCTTCCCCTCCCAACACTAGCCTCAGAAGCACTGAATTTGGGTGTTTCCCTGTGCAGAGTATCAAAGCCTTAACACTTAGAACTGAATGAGCATATCCTTAGATCCAGAAGTAAATGTTTTGACTCTGACAGATTCCCACTTGCTCATTTTTGGTGAACTATGTGCATAGCCTGGGAATCTCAGCCCAGCCAGAAGTCAGCATCTCTCCTGCTCACCCACTTCTCTGTTGGGGGCAGAACTCCATGGGCCTTATCACATGGAGCTATCTCACTCTCATTGATGACAAAGTTTTTCCAACTAAAAACTCATCCTTGCCTCTCAATACATATGCATCTGATATCATCAACTGTAAATCACTTTCAATGATCTGTTTTGGAAAAGGAGGCATGCTTTATACATGCAGGATTTCTACAATCTAGGGCTTAAGAGAATACTGACAGGAGTAAGGAGGATCCACTGAGAGACACAGGAGAGTGTACTGGGCAGAGCATCAGACCTGCAGTAGCTGATGGTTGGGCATCCCTGGTGGGTGGCTCGGTGATAAGAATCTGTCTGCACTGCAGGAGCTGCAGGAGACTTGGGTTTGATCCCGGGTGGAGAAGATGCCCTAGAGGAGGGTATGGCATCCCACTCCAGTATTCTTGCCTGGAGAATGCCATGGACAGAGGAGCCCGGCGGGCTGCCATCCATAGGGTCCCAAAGAGTTGGAACACAACTGAAGTAATTTAGCATGCATGCACACAGTTGATGGTTACAACTTAATTCTCAGCAATGCAAGGACAGATGATGTTCTCCCAGATAGGTTGTATTCAGTGCTACAGATTAAAGAGTGAGTCTCATAACTAAGCCTTTTCATTGATGGGAAAATTAATTTAATTATCCCATAAGGATATACACTCTGGAAATGGCCCCCCAGAATCATCAGCCTCAGAGGTTCAAGGCCCTGAGCCATCTTGCTTCCCAATCCCAAACCTGTCTCATCCCCAACATGTCATCTGCCCCAGCCTGGCTCCAGGTCCCCATTCCTGAATGCATCAGTTCATGCCAATGATAGCAGTACCTAGATTGTGCTGACTTCCTAACCAAATCCTTATACTCCATCAGCCCTACTCAGGTGGGCGTGCACTGGGAAGATGGGCACTGGGGGCCCAGGGATGAAGAAGAAAGGTGAGTCAAGGGAAACTCCACCCCAGCCCTATCTCCACAAAGCAACAAGCTGGGTTCTAGGGAACCCCAGCCATTACCCACCCACCTGCCTGTGCTAGACCCTAAACCTCTGAGGACACAGGATGAGGATGCCACAGACCATGACTTCAAGGATCAGACAGTTTAGGAGTAAGCAGGTGGGCAAGCTGCTAAGTGACACAGTGAAAGTACATATGGGAGCTATGCAATGGAGGCGGGGGTGGGGAGTGGTAAGAATACCCTCCAGGAGAGCCCAGGGATGCATCCTAGAGGAGGCACCAGGCTGCCAGGCAAGGCAGAAGCAGATAGAGCAGGGTGTGTGCACTGGCACAGAAGCACAAGACGGCCCAGGAGGCAGGGAACTGAGTTCCTTCCTTGGGTCACGCTGAAGCATGAGGAGAAAATGTGAGAGAAGATTCACTCATCTGCTCACTTAGGCACTGTGCCAGGAGCTGGGCCCTGTGCAAATAAGCACACCTTCTAGCCCAGGAACAGGTGGGCACCCACTAAAGAAATGCCTTCTGCGATAAGCCAAGGAAAGTAGGGCTTCCCAGGTGGCACGAGTAGTAAAGAATCTGTCTGCCAATGCAGGAGACACAAGAGATACAAACTCAGTCCCTGGGTAGGAAAGATCCCCTGGAGGAAAAAATGGCTACCCCCTCCAGTATTCTTGCCTGGAGGAGCCTGGCAGGCTACAGTCCATGGGGTCACACAGAGTCAGATATGACTGAACATCTGAGTGCACACAAGCAGTAGACATTATCCTGAAAGTGATGAAGTGACACAGAGGAATTCTGACCCGGGGTGATGGACTGGGTGTGACAAGGGCTGAATTGGATTAAAGAGGAATCAGTCCACAAGCTGGAGGGATAGAGAAGTACAGTCAGGCCAGGAGAATCCAAATTACCAACTGCTCTCTGAGCAGTGACACTCTGCCTCCCCACCACGCCCCAGCCTCGCCCTCCATCCTGAGATGGCTGCAGTAGAAAGAGTCAGGGGTACAGATGGTGCCTGTCACAAGAAGCAAGGACCAGAGAAAAAACAGTCCAGGGCACTGAAGAACACATGGAGAACAACAGAGAGGAGGAGCACGGTGCTACAGACTGCTGAGTCAGGTGTGCTGGCTGCTGCTCAGGAGATACCCTGTCCCGCCTTTAAGCAGATGCAATCAAGCTAGAGAACTAGGTTGAGTCCTTGCGGCTAATGGAGAGGAGACACTGGGCTGGATGGCCATATTCAGGCAGTGCTTCTGTGGTTGAATCTGAGCACCCCATCTGCACACCTGAGGCTCTTGCATTTCAATGGACATTGACTCCCTCCCTTGCCTCCTTGGGTACCTACTTAAGTGTTCAGGTGGTTGGCTGGAGATTGGCAGGACTTGAGTTTCCCAGATATCAAGGTTGCCTTAGTTCTGGGAAGAAAGGATGTTCAAGTGCACATCTTCACTCACAGCCATGGAAACCACACACACTAAGCACCATGGTGTCTCCATGCCAGGACCTAAGAGTGAAAAGCCATCAAGACCCAGTAGAGCTGGCAGTCAGTACGGGCAGGAGCCCAGCTTTTTAAGGATCCATAGCCGCCACTGCCAGCTTTTGGATGACATCAGTTCAGTTCAGTCGCTCAGTCGTGTCTGACTCTTTGCGACCCCATAAACCACAGCACACCAGGCCTCCCTGCCCATCACCAACTCCTGGAGTTTACTCAAACTCATGTTCAAGGAGTCAGTGACGCCATCCAGCCATCTCACCCTCTGTTATCCCTTTCTCCTCCTGCCCCCAATCCCTCCCAGCATCAGGGTTTTTTCCAATGAGTCAACTCTTCCCATGAGGTGGCCAAAGTATTGGATTTCAGCTTCAACATCAGTCCTTCCAATGAGCACCCAGGACTGATCTCCTTTAGGATGGACTGGTAAGGTGGGTCAAATAGACTCACTCCCGGAGGGCTTCCACAATTTGAGCACAGGAGCTAAATCACTCTAATACTGTTTGAGCGCCATGACAGAGACCCATCTATCTCACACGTCCCCCACAGCCTCCAGACAGCCTGCCATGCTACCCCAAATGCCACCAGTGTGCAAAGGCTTAACCCTAGGGGTGGAGCTGTGTTCCCTCTTTCTAAATGCATACATCACCAAGCGATATCATGCATCATGTCCCATTATCTTAGCTTACAGGAAGGTCAAGAGTGTTTCCTCTCCGATTAGATGATGTAAGTAGAGCATTAAGGCATCAGGTCTAGGATACTTGAGACAGGGGCAATGGCAGCTCCAAATTCCCCTATCAGGGTCCATTTGGTTGGGAGTATGAACAGGTGACTTGTTTTGAAGCTGTGACTGCGTAGTGAGCCCTCTGTCTTTAGTAAGATTAGATGGTTCTGATCCATAGAAGTAGCCAGGTCTTCTAAAGATACTTCTATTAACATTTCCCATTGTACTGAGAAAACAGATTGTAAGATTAGGAGGAAGATGATTCTCATTTAATATTGGTGGTATTTTAAGGAGTGGCTTCCAAGGAGAAGCCAAACCTTACCTCCAAAAGCAGTCCTTGGTCCTCCAAGGTCTTGGAGACAGAGATCCCAGTGGAAACCGGGGAGCAGGAAGAGATAGCTCAGGATGGAAAACGGTGGATGAGAAGAGTGCTGAAGGTGACCCAACAATTTCATCAGCCCTCCCCTTCTCCCTCATGGGCTCTGAGACAAGAGGTGGGATGCATCTGAAAGCAAAACTCCAGGAAAACATCTTCAAGCAAAGATTCTTGGCTAGTGTCTGACTTGAGTTCCTCCACAAAACAGGGCTGGAATTTAAGTACTGGCAGATGGGTAGAGGGGAGGCAGGGGGCTCTTCAAGAAGAAAATATTTTATTCATGATCTCTAGTCAAAAGAGGAATAAGCCACTAAAAAGACTTAAATATCATTTAAAAATTAATACACAAGAAACAACCATCTTGATAATTCTGATGATGGTGCAATAAAGCCAAAATCATTGGTTTGCTTTTGGGGAAAAAAAAAATAGCCAATAAAAAGAAAGTGAAATCTACGTCTTGAATGTAAAATTCTTTTTAACTCTATAAATCTCTGATTAGCCTCCTTCCCTGTTCCAAGTGACAACACATGCTCCCACAAACAAACAAAAATACACAAGAAAGGAAGAAATGAAGATGACGGAAGGAAGAAAGGAAAGTAGGAAGGAATGAAAGAAGGAAACTTAATAAACTGCAAACTCAATATCTTCTCTCACTGCCTAGCATTTCTGTGAGTTTCCTGAGTGATGGCTTGTCTTTTAGCTCTTGGCTGAGAGTCCTGATTCTTAATCCCACCATACAGCGTATGGAGGAGAGAATTTTGAGCATTTTGCAGCAGATAAGTGTGCCAAGAAGTGCTGGCAGAGCACTATGAACTGAGATTCCAGGACTGGGTGGGTGCCGTCCTTGCATGAGGACCAGAGTATGTGACCTCCAGAAATAGGGAGAAGCAGTCACACACTCCAACACTGTTCTCCCACGTTCTATGTGATGTCTAACCATTAGTGATACATTCCTTGGGATTAACATTATCCTTGGTAGGTCTGGAACCACTAGCTCCAGGTCAGGCTGTTGTTATCTGAAACACACTGCCTTTCAAAGGGTTTTGTAACAGAGTGAAAATCTGTCCCTAGGAGAGCACTTGCAGGCTGGAGAACTCAGAAGCAGAAAGAGTTGGAAAAACAAACATTCAGAACCACAAACCACCAAACACATCCAAACACACAGTCAATCAAGTTAAGGAAATGCATACAGGGTATCCTCCCAGATTCCTTTTCTTCTTCTTCTTCTTTTTTTTTTTTGACATGGACCATTTTTAAAGTCTTCATTGAATTTGTTACAATTGCTTCTGTTTTATGTTTCAGTTTTTTGGCTGCAAGGCATGTAGGATCTTAGCTCCCCAGCCAGGGATCAAACTGAACCCCTGCATTGGAAGGTGAAGTCTTCAACACTAGACCACCAGGGAAGTCCCTCCCCTGAGTCTTCATAAGTGTTTATACTACAAGCCCTGCTCTTTCTCCTCTTTGTGCAATCTCCATGGTCCCATGAGAGAGGGACAGAGCAGGTGACAAGCTGCTACTGAGACCCCAGTCCTCACTCAGCAAACTTTCCTTGAAAAGCAGGCTTTTAATTGGATGGCGAGGGACTCCTCTTCTCTCACACTCTCACTCTCCACCCCAGCAGGTAAAAGGACAGCAATCTTGGCCCCCAACCTGACAGGTCTGAGTAGAGATCCCAGATGAAGAGTCTGGGTCCATTCCCATCCACTTGACCCTCATTCTTTCTTCTCCTGATAGCCTCCCAAGGTTTTGTTCACCAGCCTGTCCTCAGCAATCAGACGGTCAAAGGCAGAATGAAAAGGAGGAACTACAGGGGCCCAGGGCAAGATGACCCTTGACATCCCAATGGGGCACTAACTTCCCATTACCCACACCCACTTGAGGCTGCCCTGTCCACACCCAAAGCCAGGGGTGCTGGGGTGCCTTCTGTGAAATAGGCAGAAGCTTCCTCAGAGCATCTAGCCTGAGCATCAGGCAGAGGCATCTCTGGCTTCAGGTGTGGATTGACATGCTAAGTGTTTCCTGACAGCCTGAGAGAGCCTAAATACATAGCCATGTTCGCAAGCTACAGAAGTCTAGTGCAAACTGTATTGATGCAGGGGAAATCACCAATAATGCACTTTAAGGCCAGAATTTCAATATTTTTGAAGGGTTTCATTTCTCCTCCTTTCCAACTTTGATATACATACTTACTTAACAAGGGTCTGGGGAGGGTTAATTGAATTAATATATGTAAAGTGCTCAGGGTTTGAAGAGAATACGCAATATAAATGGAAGTGTCACTAAAAAGGTTAATCTAATTTACATCTAACACTTTCAGTTCATGGTGTTAATGAACTATATCCTTTTAGAGAGTGATTAATTTATAGAAATGTGATTATTTTTCCTAATGCTCTATATGGGTCAGCTTCTTCTCTTACTGTATCTAACTTTACAGGAGAATTCAGCATTTTATAAATTAAAATAGTAAATCATATACCCAATAATGGTTATATTTCATTAATTACAAGGAGACATGCATTAGATTAACATTTATCTGTTTTAATTAATTTGCTGCAATGCAGTTATCCATGCAAATGGGAAAACGACACATCAACCTGACATCACATTAACAGTTTTGACTGGTTCTACCCTGAAAATTTATGGGCCTGCAACTGCTGCATAACCACGGTGACCACCCGCTGTGCACCATATGCAGACTAAACATGAAAAAACAAGGAAGAGCCTTAATGCTAAATTCAGACTTCTGAAAATATCATTAATTGAATTGATAAGACAGTATAAAGGCAGAAAGATATAGGGCTTTGTTTGAGGGGAGTTTGAGCCCTGAAGTCTCTCAGACAGTTTCTTAAATCTGATCACTTTATTTGCTTAGACCCTTTATCCTTCCAAAGGGCATTCAGAGCCCTTAGCAAGTGGATACTCAGAACTTTCTTGAGTAGGGGAAGGAGATGCCATCATGTCCTTTTGGCACAGGAAGAAACAGATATCAGAGGGCTGAGTGATGTGTCCTGAGCCTCACACTGATCAGTGAATCCAAGTCAGGAGACTGGGAGAAAATGCCTTTCCTACCTTCTCCCCAATGATTTCCTTGTCACACTTACTTGGAAGACTGCAGATTTGTTTAACTCTATAATACAACAGACAGCATGGAAATGCAAAGTGGCAGAAGTCACCAAAAATGATGTGTTGTGGGCTTTTTTTTTAAACAGCAAAACTTAAGTTAAATTTCAGCCAATTAAGCATTTTTAGAAGCAATGAGAGTAGCATTCACAGGCTTTCTCAGTGAGAATTCCAATAGCATCTGCCACACCTGATTCCCTCAAACATCTTGGTGTGGTTAGAGTTCTCCTGATTCATCTGTAGAACAGAGTGTTTTCAGTACCATGTGTAAAACAGCTAGTGGGAAGCCGCTCTATATATAGTACAGGGAGCTCAGCTCAGTGCTCTATGAAGACCTAGAGGGCTGGGATGAACATATTTTATGATGTTCATTTACCAATGTGTAAAATGGGTACTTGTGAAAAAGACAACTGATATGTGAAAATCCAGCCATGACAGCAGAAGGAAGGGTGGCTTTAGGAGCAGTCAGGTTACCTGCTACTCCATCTACACCATCTCTCCCACCCTTTCCACACTCACCTCCTCATTCTCCCAAATCCAGGCTTCAAGTATATCTAATACACTTGAAAATGTCTGTGGTAGCTTTCTTTGACCCTGGCTGTTTAAAAGAAAAAAAAAAAAGGAGTCAGAGGAGGACCATGATTAACTGAAATGAACGACTGCTGGGAGGCCTTCCTGGCCCAAGAGACCCGGCCAATGGACCACGCAATGCAGACAGCTGCCTTCTCTGCTTGAGGCCAAGTGTGATGGGGGTGGGTGGGAAGGATGGAGGAAGGCCTCCAGCTGCCCGGGTGAGAAGAGAGAGGCTATGCTCACTCTTGATGGGGAAGTCAATCAGAGAGTAAGACTTCCAGAAAAACCAATTCTTTCAGCAATTTTGTAGTGAAACTCAAATGCTCTCGGACTGTGAGGAGATGCCTTCCAGAGCAGCAGAGCCTCTCTGGCTCCACTCAGAGCTTTCCTCAGACTGAAGACACATCACGCTGCTAGGTATGCTCATGTGACATGGGAAGTCCATGTATGCCACGCTGTTCTGGGTTCACATCTCAGTCCCATGACCACTAAGTTGTGGGACCTTGGGCAAGTTACTTCCCTTCTCTGAGTCTCAGTTTTCTCCTCTGTAAATACAGGATAGTAATTTGAACTACATCATCGGTAGATCAATCCAATTGGGGTTAAGATCAAACCAACTGTCACATGCAAAGTGCTTAAAATAGTGCCTGGCACAGGGTATGCATTCAATAAACACTCATTCCTTTATTAGCTCTGTAATCTCTGTGCATAAATATATTTTTCCATGGCTGGGCTTCCTCTTCACTCCTGCCTGTGTACCAACATGAGCATTCTTACTTTGTAGCTACATGTCCTACCCCCCAATCCCATCTTCTTACTAAATGCCTACTCACCTATTAAGACTTCTTTCATGTACTCCATAAATCTTTCCTAGTTTCTCCTATCCTTGCCAATTTCTGTCTTTCCTGAAAGACTTTTTCAAAGTCTTTCATACACGGTCTGACCTCTCCCCAGAAGCTATAGAGTTCTTCAATAGTTTGTGTCATGTGTGATGTTTGCCCTAGACAGAGTGTGAGCTCTCTGACATCTGAAACTTGCTTTATCTTTCTGTTCCCCTCACAGAATAACAGGAGACTGAGAAATAGCTAGCTATTGGCTGATATGGCTAAAAATGGGGCCCAATGCATATTTGGGTTGGCCTCACCCTCCCAGGTATTCTCCTCTGATCACTGCCCTCTTTTGCCTTCTGCCTATTGCCTCCTGACAGAATGGTATGGAGGAATGTCGGTGTTCTCCCAAAATTCACCTGTTGAAACCCTACCCCTCAATGCGATGGTATTAGAAGAGAGGGTCTTTGGGAGACCCTCTTCTTAAAACCCAAATCCTAGCATACTAGGATTAGAAGAGGTCTTGAGGGTGGAGGCCTCATGAATGGGATTAGTGCCCTTATAAGAGTCATGAGAAAACCTGCTTCCTCTCTCTGCATTCCACACATCAGACACAATGAGAAGTTGGCAGTTCGCAACCCAGAAGAGAACTCTCACCAGAACCCAATCATGCCTGTACCCTGAACTTGGACTTACTTCCTTCAGAACCATAGAAATCAATTTCTGTTGTTTATAAGCCACCCAATCTATTGCATTTTTTTTTTTACAGGAGCTCCAGCTAAGATAGAAAACTTCTGTCCTATTCAGTGCCTATGTCTTCAGTTCAGCATGCTTCCCCCAGCTCAGTCTTCTCATGATCCATCCACAAACCCACCATTCCAATTTCCACAGGTTCCAATTAGTGGTTGGCTAAATAATAAATTATAAAATAATAATCTGTCTCAAACTGCCATTTGGTTACCACAGCTTCAGTTACCCCTTTCCACATAAACATGCACCATCACAGAAATGGTCAATGTCTTCAACAAACAAAAAAAGAAATCTTCTCTGTTTCCTGGGACAGCAAGGCTAGGCAGAAAATATTCACTGGTCAGGGGACTTCTCTTAACAACCCAAATCACACCAGAGACCAGAATCCTATACCTTCAGCACCAGCACTGAGAGACGTTTGTTTATTTAGATAACATATATTGCTGAGTTCTTTCTCAGAGCTCACCCTGCATTAAGTGCCAGGGCTTTAGAGATTAATGAGATGAGATATGGGTCCCAGCCTCAAAGGCATTCGTAGAGTAGTATTTTCACAATTCAAGTCAAATGTCGCTGTGTACGTGTATTTATATATCACTATGTCCACATATACAGAGAGAGACAGAGAGAACAAAGTTTGAATGGAGAGAAGGTATGAACAAAACTACTGAACTGCCAAGAGGTCAGTCAGAAATGGAGAATCTCAGATGTTAGAACCCAGTGTTTAAATGATCAGAAATTATAGTCACTGTATATTTAATGCTGTTTATATGCCATGAACTGCACTAAGTGATTTCTAAACACTGTCCTGCCAACTACTTAGCAAGGCAGATCTTTGTATCCCCATTTTATAAAGAAACTGAGGTTCAAAGGATTAACTGATTCGCCCAAGATTATCTAACTGGGAAGGGGTAGGGCCTAGGATTAGGAACCAGATTTCTCTGGTTACTAAGCCCAAATTTTCCTTCCTACAGGACAGAAGAAAAATGAAAATATCCAAAATGTCTGTGAAACAATACCACTGCAACCTGAAACAGGTGGATTTACTAAGCCAATCACTGCTGATTAATCTGGAGAAGGCAATGGCAACCCATGCCAGTATTCTTGCCTGGAAAATCCCATGGACAGAGGAGCCTGGTAGGCTGCTGTCCATGGGGTCGCGAAGAGTGGGACACAACTGAGCGACTTCACTTTCACTTTTCACTTTCATGCACTGGGGAAGGAAATGGCAACCCACTCCAGTGTTCTTGCCTGGAGAATCCCAGGGTCGTGGGAGCCTGGTGGGCTGCCATCTCTGGGGTTGCACAGAGCCGAACATGACTGAAGCAGCTTAGCAGCAACAGCAGCTGATTGTTCAGCTGATATTCCAGAGGCCAGGCAGAAGGATAACCTTGGAGATGCAGGGAGCATCAGGATGATATTCCAGCTCACAGGGCTTACAGGGTGGTGGTGGGCCAGACAAGGAGCACAGACACTCCAGAGGGAGAGTGGCAGTCTGGGGGACCAGACTGGGGGACCAGTCAGGGAGGCTCCCAGGGGAGACCATGTCCAGCCCTGGCCATATCTTGAGTCACAGAAGGAATCAGGATGAGCAAGGTGACCTTACAGGCCAAAGACATAGCCCAAAGGACCCAGGGCAGGAATGAGCACATCCTGGCCCAAGAACCACAGGTACTCTGGGATGAGTGCAGGTCAGCATGTGCCCTCGGATGCACTGCTGGGGACGTTCTGTCACTGTGCTTCAGTTGTTGGGGAAACTACTGTCACATCGCTAGAAGTCACATGCTACTTTCCCAGAGATGATACAGGACAATTCACCATAAAAATCCCACGCAACTTTCCCCCCGTAGGAGGTCCTGCATGTGCACTCTGGAATAGACAAGGGATGATTTCTGAAGCTGTGAGAGGGACGATGAGGCTGCTGCTCGAAGCAGGTTTCCAGGAATAAGAACAAGGCCCACTCCCTTCACCTCTTGACAGGCCCCTCAAGACAACAGCCCTGGATTCTCCTGCTGTAGGCAGGACCATAGGGCTCCTGGGGATCTCAGAGATATAGTCAGCTTCTCCATGGCTGCTAGATCTGCCTTTAAACCCAACGGGGAGAACACGTGATGAACGGTCAGGGGGCACTGAGCGTGGCAAGCCTTCTCATTCTCACCCCAGTGTCACAACCTTCACTGGTGGCTCTGGCAAGTCATTTGCCCTCTTTCAGACTTAGTTTCTTCTCTGGAAAGTGGGCTGCCCTGCATGACTTGTAAATATGAAAGACAGTCCAGGTAAAGAGATTAGCAGAGTGCCTGTTACACTAAGGGGAGGGTCCACAAACTGCAATTACTACAATTATACCACTCCTGCTACAATTCCGCTCTGTCCTCTCCCCTCCTTATTACCAAATGCTGCACTTGCAAGCCCCTTCCTACCCCCATCTCCCTTGTCTATGTCCCCATCGTACGGTACTACACTTGGTACAAACTCAGCCTGCTGTATCATTCTGTTAAGGTTTTCACATAAAAATCTTGTCTCTTCAACCAGATCAAAGCTCTCAAAGCAAGGCAGTCATGAGATGGGAATGGGGGTGGTCTTCTTATATTTTTTAAGAACCCTCCAAAGCACTGAACCAGGCTCTGGAAACATAGACAGACACAACATCAGTTATTATTGATGGTCTATACTCAAGTATGGGTTTCCCTGGAAGCTCAGCTTGTAAAGAATCAGCCTGTAATGCAGGAGACTCTGGTTCAATTCCTGACTTGGGAAGATCACCTGGACAAGGGATAGGCCACCCTCTCCAGAATTCTTGGGCTTCCCTGGTGGCTCAGATGGTAAAAAAAAATCCGCCTGAAATGCAGGAGACCCCTGGGTTAGGAAGATCCCCTGGAGGAGGGCATGGCAACACACTCCAGTATTCTTGGAGAATGAAAAATAGCCTTCTATTTTTTTGAGAATCTCCATGGACAGAGGAGCCTGGTGGGCTGCAGTCCATGGGGTCGCAAAGAGTCGGACACAGCTGAGCAACTAAGCAAAGCACATACTCAAAGTATTGTTCTGAACAACCAATGCATGGATGTTGAGAACTGAAAAGGGTTTGTGTACCAGGTCCATGAGACTTGAGACCACTGATATATCACCAAATTTGACACAAATCTTAAGATGTTTATTGCATTGTCTTTTTTCCCTGGATAAGACATGCCTTTCTCTGCCCCAGAGGCTCCTAGGGTCCACAATACCCTCTCAGCTTTGCATAGGATCTGGTTCTTTCAAGGCACCCGGGAAGTGTTTGCCTATTTTGAATAGCCAAGATACAGAAGAGTAAAAGGAAGGGGTTATAATAGCTCCCTGGACACTGTATTATTTCTGCAGTCGGGAATATGTTTGCACTGAAATTGCAGAGATCCTGCAAAAACGGTTCTCAGGGCTTAGCTGCTCGATTTCCTACAGGCAAGAAGCAAGAAACACAAAGGCAGAACCAGCTGTGCGCCTCAAACACATCATCATACAGGAGCCCAAGCCAGCAAGATGTGCTTCCAGACAGTTGTCCAGAGGGTGTATTCAAGTCTGCCAGGAGGCCTGACACCCCACTCCCAATCTTCCTCTACACATGAATTCAGAACTGTATGGGAAAAGAAGGGTATTTTTCATTCAATCTTCTTTGCATGCCTTCCTGACTTTTCTCTTCTTTAGTAATATGGGAATAACAACAACATGAATGTTAGAAACTGCAAAGTCAGTGGCAGGATGCATCATATACAAAGCATAACCTTCAGTGTCTCAAACATTCTTCAGAGATGATTTGAAATTTGGAAACGTAAAATGCATGTGCATTGTGATAAGGAAAGTCAGTCCTGTATTTCCCAACTGAAGTGTCATAGTAAATGTCTCTGTTTTGATCAAGTATTACACATTTGTCTTAAAAAAAAAAAAAAAAAAAAAAAGCAGCTAAAAAACGCCCTTTGCAGCCCCCCAGTGGTAGGAAAAAGAAGGAAGACGGGTGATTCAGAGAGCAACTGGTACTCAGCAGACCAATCAACTTATTACTCCAGAAAGACAAATGGCTTGTTTTCAGCACGAAATGAGTATGTTCTATGTGGGGAAGATGAAAAGTGTTGGTTAAAATGCACATAATTATTCATATGAGCGTGAATCACTGAGAGCCTGGATTTTTTTTTTTTTCTTTTCAATCTTTCTCTTTATCTGTACCGTTTTCCATTCTAACCTGGGAACCCCGCGATGCATTAGAATACCAGGTCTTCTTCTCAAACAAGTTTTCCCTTCTTTCTTCACTTGCTGTGAGCCCCGCTGTTTGCAGACATCTGCTCATACATACACCATTTGCTCTGCTACAAAGTGGCGAAAAAAATTAAATAGATATCACCCGCCTGTTTAACAAAGTTTTTATATTGGGGAAGAAGAGCAAAAGTTTTGGAACTTCATTAATTCCGTTTTCACAAAAACAACAGTCTATCGGGTGATAAGAGACTTCTTTACGCATTCCTTTACCTTTGCCACATGTTTGAGACATTTTCATCATCAGTTTTCAGCTGTCTTCCGCCAAAAGAAACTACTTCTCAAAGATGGGGGTGGGGGGATGGGATGAAAAGAAATAGGATGCCTGCTTATAAAATCATGTCACCAAAAACCATGTCACCACAAAACTAACAGAAACTCTACTATCCTTCTCAACTGTATCACTCGCAAGTTGCGGGAGAGGCATTTCCGGGTTCTCAGGGAGGCGAACTGTCTGCCTCGTACTCTCCCCACCCTCCAAGGGTAATTAAAACAGAAAACATTCCCTCTTGAGCCAAGTGGAAGCTACAGTGCAAAGCCAGCTTGCAAATCAGATTGCCTCTAATAGGGCGTCTCTATCTACTGGAGCAAACTCCTCCTTCCTCTGACGACTGTCAATGACCACGGTCCTCCCCGAGGGGGTTAACGGGAAATTTGACCACAAGGATTAAATAAAGCGCACGCCCTCCTAGGTAAAGCGCAGAGAATCAACAAGTTAGCACAAAGCTGGGCGCCCCAGCCCAGAATTGCCTCTCCGGCGCCCACCGCCACCCACCCCTCGCTTGCCTCTCCCACCACTGTCCAGCAAGCACGTGACCTTCCGTTTGCAGTTCACCCTCGGGTCGCCCCTACCCCAGCGCTCCTCCCCGCACTCCAAGGCAGCAAATTCCGTGGTTCGCCAGCCTACAGCCTCTCGACCGCGCCAGGCGTTCGCCCGGATCTTGCTTCCTCCGAGGCGCGAGGAGCCTAGAGGTCAAAACTCCAAGCGAACCAGAGTAGCGGGGAGGGAGGTCACCAGGTTCTGCGCTTCGGCCGAAGCACAGTCGCAGAGGCTGTGGGAAACATCACATCCCGCACTTCTCCTGGGCTCGGAGGCCCACCCCGAGGGCGCGCGTTCCCAGGGGAGCCAGAGCCGCCCTGGGGGAACCTGAGGCCAGCCAAGGGGAGCCTTCTCTGGAGCCCACAAGTTTCCACCCCATCCCCGAGCTGGGAGACGAGCCCTGCTCTCTCCTTAGAGGCGCCGCCGCTGATTCCTCCCTCTGGGCTGGAGCAGACAACTGCCTCTCCGCGCCTCAACAGCACCCTGTTCGAGCCGTCCCCCGGCCGGAGCCCTCGACTCAGCCACTACGCCTCCACCCCGGGGCAGACAGCCCCCAAACTTATCCCGACTCCCCAGACCTCGCCTTCCCCAGGGTCCCTAGGCCCCGCCCAGGGGCTGGGTCGGCGTTCGCAGGTGAAATCTATCTAGTCCACGGCTCAGGGCGCTCACTTCGGGCAACCTGGGCGCACGAACGCCGGGAAGCTGCGGCAAGGAAGAGTGTGCAAATCCAGCGTGAGCTCGGGTCCCCGCTGCTTACACTCTCAAGCCCTCCCTTCTTTCCTCCTCGAAGACGGAGAAAGTTCCCCAGCACCCACCTTTAGCCGCGAGGAGGCGGCGCCGCCCGCTGTCCCCGCCGCCGCTGCCGCTCCCCACGCCCAGCGCCAGCAGGAGCGGCACCCAGCACAGCCTCCCGGTCAGCATCCTCGCCGCCGCCGCCTCTGAGCTGCCGCCGCCGCCTATTGCCCGCACCGGCTCTCCCCTCCCGGTGCGCGCCGGGCCGCCCGCCGCCTCGCCCTGCCGCTGGGTGCGCTTCGGGATTCGCCGCGCTCGGTCTCCGGTGTCCACTGCCGCGCCGCTCGCTCGCTCGCTCGCCGGCAGCAGCCGCGCTCACTGGCACGGACCCTGAGCGGCTCCGTCGCTCACCCCGGGACGGCCCGTGACGTCACGGACGGGGGGAGGTGGCTCCTGCATATTCATGAGGCGCGGACACCGGCGGCGGCCTTGAGCTCGCGGCTCCGCGCCCCCGGCCCCCAACTTTCCCCGCTGTCCTCGAGCTCTCCGGGCGCTCCTGCTCCAGTTTTCCTGCTCCAGGCAGGACTCGGCTCCCAGAGGGCCGGGTCGGCGGCTGCGGGGAGCCCTCTGGCCCCGCACCCTTCTCGCTCCGGCTTGCAAATAACTGCCTCGAAGGATGACTGGCTTCCTCAGAAGTGGTCCCCCGGAGCCTGAGCGTCGCCCGCGGGGATTCTGGGCGCCGGGTCCCGCCACGCCCTTGGAGCTGACATCCGCGCCGAGACACGCGGGGGCGTTGCTGCGAGTCCTGCCCTTGGCCCGGACTCTGGACGTTCTATGCCGCCTGGTCTGGGGAGGGCGCCCGGCCCACGCTAGAGTTGGAGAGCGCGCGTGCTGCGAGCGCTGGTCGGAGTTGCCGAGCCGTGTGCATCACCGCGGACCGGAAGGGCAGTGGCCGGAGTCCGCACCATCTTGGAGAGGCAGGGACAGCCAAGGCTCCCTGAGGCTGATGGACCAGATCACAGAAGGCAGACTTGGGGCGCTGGGCCTGCCGAGGCTACAGTGGGACAGAAACTTCGCTGCAGTATGGTGCCCAGGCAAGAAGTTACCACCTTTCTGTTTCACTACAGGTATCTTAAGACCAGGCCACCTGACGTAATGCCTTGTAACACCTCGTGAGTAATTGTGAGTTCCCAGAGTGCAAGGGCCATGCACTCCTAACGACCCTCCCCACCCCCAAGCCACAGAGGTTTCAAACAGGTATCCCATAAACACTAATTAATGGCTCACAATAAATCCTTGACCGTATTCACATACATGTATGCAGTGCCAATATCACACACAGGTCAGGGTTCAAATAAGGACGCAGAGAAATCCAGAGAGAACCAAAAGTTATTTATTCATTGATTCATCCCTTTTACTGAGCATCTAGACAGGTAATGTCACCCTGCCACTGGACACTAAATTAGACATTAGACCATCCAAAGACCCAGCAGAGTTGTCCATCCTCTCTTTAAAGTCTTTGTTCCTGTGTGAGAAGCCAAAGAAGGCTGTAAAAGGCAATTACAATGCTTTGTGTTAGGCACATTCTTTATGTTGCTAGATATGAGCCTATACAAATCAATTAACAAAATGTATATGCCTCAACGGTGTCTAAACAGCATCCTATAATTAATAACTGTAGTTTGGGGTACTCAACAAAGCCATAAAATCCATTAACAGCCCTCGAGCTGCTCAGTCACTCTGCGCCCGGCTTGGCAGCTTACCCAGAGCTACTGCCATTGTGCAGGTGGACTCTTCTGCATTTCCAGGCACTGAGAGGTGCTTGGGGTATAGCCATGACTCACACTGGCTGCAGGGAGCCTCAACCCAGGAGGGGCGCTTCACCTGCCCGTCTCCTTTAACCTGCACAACCCGCGTCTGTGCTGTACTCTCCTTTCACACGGGAGTAAATGGAGCAAACTTCCTTGTTCAAGGTCAAAGGGCTAAAAAATGCCTCAGGCCCACACCAGGCCCTTGCCTTTCCAGACTTGGTGTCGGGATCCAGAAAGGATGCTGTGGAGAAGGAAACATTGACCCAGGCAAAATCAGGGAGGCCAGCAAATAGAGGAAGAATATAGATGTGTCTCATTTTCTTCCATTTATGCTACACCCAGGGCTACCCAGGTTGGCTCAGTGGTAAAGAATCTGCCTGCCAGTGCAGGAGACGCCAGTTCTATCCCTGGGTGGAGAAGATCTCCTGGAGAAGGGAATGGCAAACAACTTCAGTATTCTTGCCTGGGAAATCTCATGTTCAGAGGAGCCTAGCGGGCTGCAGTCCATGGGATTACAAAAGAGTTGGACACAACTTAGCGACTAAACAACTCCATGCTCCATCCAATTACATATCTGCCTCCCCTTCATTTTCTAATAAATAAACTTACTTTACTGACTTATCTGCTCTGTCTTTTGATGTCATTCTATTGAGTTTTTTAAGACCAGTTTGCTAGTTCCCAAAATTTTACATGGACTTTCAAATCATACCAAATAATGAGAAAGAAGGGAACATACAGCTGATGGGGAAGCATCCCCAGCCCCATGCAGCAGATCACCAGAAAGAACACAGCAGAAGAAGACACCAGGAGGCAGGCCAGTTGCTAACAACATTGCTAACTTCTATTTCCTCCTCTATGAATAGGGGTGATGACTTATGCCTGTTGTAAAAAATCAAGTGTGCTAATGGCCCCTGTTTGTTTATACCACCCTGAATTCATTCCCTTTGGATGTATTCTCCACATGATGAGCTTTGGCCAGTAGGACAGCAACCATGCATGTTTTCTCTTCCTCTTCCAGGTCAACCAAGAGGTGACCTGCTGGAGGCTGAGAGACCACACAGAGTGGAGCTGAGCTATCCATCCAGCCAAGGTCATCCTAGACTAGTCAGCAACTGACCCACAAGCTGAACGCAGACACATGAGCAAGTCCGGCTAAGACCAACCAATCCTGACCCACATCAGAGCTGCCCAACTGACTTATGAAAAGTAATCAATGGTTGCATTCAGCCACTACATTTTGGGTTGGTTGATTAAGGAGCATCTCCCCTGTGGCTCAGCTGGTAAAGAATCTACCTGCAATGTGGGAGACCTGGATTTAATCCCTGGGTTGGGAAGATCCCTCGGAGAAAGGAAAGGCTACCCACTCCAGTTTTCTGTCCTGGAGAATTCCATGGACTGTATAGTCCATGGGTCGCAAAGAGTAGGACACAACTGAGTGACTTTCACTTTCACACCTACTTCATAAGTAGGTCATTACAAGAAGTAAATGAGAAAATATATGTAGAACTCTTAGTATGTTGACGATGTGTTGGCACATAGTCAATGTTCAATAATTGTAAAAATGTCTCCATTTCATCCTTACTTCCCAGGTCTCTGAAATGCCAGTCATAAACCTGAGTTATATCTTTTGCAAGAAAGGCACTAACAACCTGGCATGGAGGGGATGAAGGTGAGTAAGTTCAGCCTTGGCAATTCTCAGGCCACAAGAGCCTTGAGCCTACATCATCTGTATGGAGCACCGCTATGTCCTCTGCCTGTGCTAGGCCATTGCAGATACAAAAAGTAGGTGATATAACCAACAGTTAATATGTTCCAGTTCACTCCATGCCAGGCTTTGCAATGGGGGTTTTGCATCTCATACTTAATTTAATCCTTTCACCAACAGATGTTATTTTCCTACTTTGTTCTGAACAGATTACTGTCTAAGAAAGTTTGAGTAACTTATCTACATTAACTTAATTGTGCAGGATATGAATTAATGTCTGCCTAATAGAAATTCTTTCTCTCACACATTATGGTTTTGAGAGAAGCATGTAGGATAAGTAAGCAACAAAAAGTAATTTCACAGACTCACAAACATAGAGAACAGACTTGTGTTCCAAAGGGGGAGGGAAGGCTTGGGAGTTTAGGGTTAGTAAATGCAAAATATTATATGTAGAATGGATAAGCAACAAGGTCCTACTCTATAGCACAGAGAACTATATTCAATATCCTGTGATTAACCATAATGGAAAAGATTATGATAAACCATATATGAAGAAATATATATATCTGAATCACTTTGCTGTACAGCAGAAATTAACACATTGTAAATCAACTATACGTCAATAAAATAGATTTTTTTTAAAAAGTAGTTTCAAATCAGAAGAGGTAGCTTCGGGAATTCAGCTTTTAAAAAGATGTTTATCCACCATCATTTCTGAATATTAAATAATTATTTAAATAACCAATTGAAACCAAAGTAGTGATACAAATCTCTGAATTTGTTGAGGCTGCCCCCTTTACTCTTGACTAGCTATTGCGGTGTGTTCTTTTACAGATCTTGCTCAAAAATGGTGAGCATATGATGTAAGGCTTTGGTCACTTTAAGCTCCAAGCCCAGGGCCCCACCTGGCAAAGCAGTAATGAATCTCAGACAATTTATTTGGGTCAATAGTTTTTAATAAATAAATAACTCTACTGTTTCAGAAAATAGAATCTAACGGGAACAGGCCTGATATAAACACAGTCATTCCCTCTCATTTTCACCAGGGTCATTAATGCTTTGCCCAATTAAGTACCAAAACACAGCCCCTGAATAATTTAAACTGGATGATTGAGGAAAATAAATTATACCAGCTTATGGAAACTTATTTTTAAAAAGAAAATTGAACTGCAGCTTTCTACATGACCTAAATTGAATTTAACTAAAAATACTTAACTTTAAAAGAAAGGTCAAAAACCTGATTCTTTAAGGACTGGAGTCATTTATTGCTCCCCTCCCCCATCTTGGCAGGCAAAGCTGAGTCTTCATGACCCACAAGCAACTGGACAGATTACCGAATTTTCAACATTTCTCAGATGCTTTAGTGTTCCTGCAGACGCTGCCTCCGCCAAAGGAGCTTTTTAAAGTTTACACATTTATCTTCAAGAGAAAGCGAGACAAGCTTGTTCACAACCAAATCCAGTTCATGTTCGACATTGTTTAGACATGAATGTTCTATGCTTGGCGAGGCAGAGTGCCTGACTGAAAACAAAGATGTCATTGATTATACCAAGGAATTGTTCCAGCACACTCTTATACTTTCCTTGGACCTTTACACCCTGCAGTATTTAAAAAAAAAAAAGCCAGAAAATTCAGTGATTTCTCCCATTGACAGATGGATATATCTTTTCTCTCCTTGAACCTGAACAGGCTTGCAACTGCTTCCTCAGATAGAATTTGGCAGAAGTGATGCTCTGTGACTTCCCAGACTAGATCATAAGGGCAGTGAAGCTTCTGCCTTGTTCACTGGGATGCTCACTTTTGGACCCTAGTGTCTCCATCGGCAAAGTCCAATGACCTGAGGCTGCCAGCCATGTTGTGAAGGAGTCAGGCCACATGAGGAGGCCATGTGTAAGCGAACTGACAGCTCCAGCTGAGTCCAACATTTGCATCATCCCAGAACCTCCAGGTAATTCCACTTCCTAGGTGCTGAGTCACCTTCAGCTGTTTGAATCTTTCCACCTAACGCCTGGGACATCATGAAACAGAGTCAGGTCATTCCCACTATACCCTGTCTGTATTCTTGACTCACAGAAACCAATAGTGTATGGAACAAAATTGTGAAACAGCATGTAAAACATTGCCCAGCTTACACTGGTTTTGCCTCCTTAAATAGGTTGCTGATTAATCAAATCTTGACTTATTTTAAAGAGACAGAACTGTGAAGGTGCAAGACAGAAACCCCTGTCTCCAGGATGAGTCCAGAACCAAGAATCTTCAGTCTGCAGGACTCAAAGAATAGAAATGTTGCCACCAAAGCTCTTTATGAAGCAGGAAGTCCTTCAATAAGGAAAATCCAGGCACCAACCAGCAAGTAGCTTGTAGAGACTAATTCAAGATGAGCCAAACAGCATCCAAGTTTGAAATTCCCCTAACTCCTTAAATTTCATCCTTGAACCCCACATCAGGACAGATATGAGAGCCTTGTATTCTGTCTCCTTGCTGGTTGATCTCTCAGTAAAAGTTCTTTTATAAAAAACTGATGCAATATTCTATGCCTATCAGTGCATCTTTGCTTGGTAACAGTTTATGCCACTAAGTTTTGGGTGGTTTGTAATGCATCAAGAGTAACTAAAACATACGTATTCTAACTTGGTCCCTACAACAAAGACTGGGAAAAGGAAAATGTGGTGAGGTAAGTCCTGTGAGTAGTGTGTAATTAGTCCTATTCTGTAGCTCAAATGTTGAGATTTGTAGGGGCCAAGGAAAGGAAACAATGGGGCTTAATGGAAAAAGAATGATTTCTACAATTGCACAAGCCTGGATTCCAAACCCAGTTCTACTCTTATCTACCTAAATATGACTCAAGAGAACTGCTTATTCTGTTTGAGCCTAGTTTCCTCATCTGCAGATGGAGGTGCAATATGTAACTGAATGTAACAAGACTATTTTTAGGGTTAAATGAATTGTAAAGAGGTGAATCCTTTCCCTGCCAAATGGTAGAGATGCAGTAAGTGAAACCATCCCTAGTGAGAGTGGGTACTCACCCAGAACCACTCCTGCTTTTGGTGGCCTTTTTTCTGACGCTTCAGTATTTGGTGTTATCTATGCAAGAAAAATGTGAGCATATATGGATACCCAGACCCACCAGACCCACTGTCACAGGAAGCACCAGTTCACATGCCCTGCCAGACCAGTTCAGGTGTGGTATATCTAAATCGACCTGCTCTGTCAGCCTCATGCTAGAAAACTCAAAACTTTCTTACTGGTGGGGATGTTGGTAAAGAGTAAGAGAGTATGCTGATGAGTGTGTGCTGAAAGTATTGTTTTCATTTTATACAGAAGGTAATGGAAGCCCAGAGAGGTTATGCTGTTGGCTTAAAGTCACACAGCCTGGGGTAGATTCTAGTTTTCTTGATTCCTGATCCAGAGCTTCATCTAGACCATGTCCAGTTACATGGGAGTTAATAAGTATACAAACATCAGTGCTTAAAATGCCTGGAGCCAACCAGACCAGGAGCCAGGAAGTGCCTTCCAAACCAACAGCCCGGTGGAGAGATCCTAGTAAGAGAGAAGTGAAAGGGTAAGCACTTCTTTATTTTCCTGGTTCAGAGAAAGAGGCTACCCATGCCTGCTCTTTATCATTCACAGCCATCCAAGCTTGCTAGACTGCTCCAAGAAAATCATTTCACCCAAGTAATTTTAAAGTTTTATGTCTTTCATATTTCTCAATATTTAAGAAATTCTTTTCCAGGTTGGCATGGTAATGTGTAGTGAATCATGTGTCCAAAGGGGACAGGATATATTATAGCACCTTCACATGATGCTCTATGGCATCTGGGAATGTCAAAAAGCAGTGTCATGTGGTGGCACATGATAAATGGTATATATTTGCCAGCAGAGGAATTGAAGGACATTAAAAACCCGATGCTTTTCCTAAATGGCAAAGCGTGGTCCCTTCCTGCTTTCATCCATGAGCAACTGAATCTTGGAAGCTGACTTTATTGTAAAAAATATCAAGCTATTTATGGGATTTAGAGTTTGGAGATGAATACTCTTAAATCAGACTACTAAAATCCAAAGTAAATTCATTTTGCTAAAATTGGTCTAAAGGTTGATTTAATACTGCAGCTACCTAGAGCAGGGGAGGGAGAGAGGGAGGAAGAGAGGGTAGGAAAACGAGAGAGAGCTTTACAAAGAGCAAATGTGCAAACAGTGATTAAGGATGTTGAAGATTTATGTAACATGATTCATATACACGAATATGAAATTGTACTTTACAAACAGAGATTAGGGCTTCCTTTAAACTCTTTATAGAAACTGATCAGATGCCTGTATCTTCAAAGTGCTTAAAACATGCCTGTAATTAATAAATTCTTTAAGTAGCTGAGCTGTTGTTGAAGAATAAATATGAAACAAAGATGCTTTCAGGCACCCAATGCTAGGTCATCAGCTGCCTCTCAGAGAAGGAAACTCTAAGACAGAAGAAGGACGAGTGTACAATAAAAAAACATGTGGATATATCTAAATAAGATCTAAGCAATGAAACAAAAAAAAGTTAAAATAATGAGTAATTTGCATGACCTAAAAACAAAATAGCAGCAAAATACTAGGCAAAAATAGCATACAAACCAGAATAGAAAGTTCAGAATTAAAATGTTTTTTGCTCACAAGTATGCTTGTTAAATCCTTAAAGAGGTGGGAATATCAGACCATCTTACCTGTCTCCTGAGAAACCTGCAGGTCAAGAAGCAATAGTTAGAACTGGACATGGAGCAACAGACTGGTTCAAAATTGGGAAAGGAGCATGTCTAGGCTGTATATTGTCACCCTGCTTATTTAACTTATATGCAGAGTACATCATTCAGTGTCGGCTGGATGAATCACAAACTGGAATCAAGATTATCAACAGCCTCAGAGATGCAGATCAGTTCAGTCGCTCAGTCGTGTGTGACTCTTTGCGACCCCATGGACTGCAGCACGTCAGGCCTCCCTGTCCATCACCAACTTCCAGAGACCACCCAAACCCATGTCCATCGACTCAGTGATGCCATCCAACCATCTCATCCTCTGTCATCCCCTTCTCCTCCTGACCTCAATCTTTCCCAGCATCAGGGTCTTTTCCAGTGAGTCAGCTCTTCGCATCAGGTGGCCAAAGTACTGGAGTTTCAGCTCCAACATCAATCCTTCCAATGAATACCCAGGACTGATCTCCTTTAGGACGGACTGGTTATATCTCCTTGCAGTCCAAGGGACTCTTGAGTCTTCTCCAACACCACAGTTCAAAAGAATCAATTCTTCGGTGCTCAGTTTTCTTTATAGTCCAACTCTCACATCCATACATGACCACTGGAAAAACCATAGCCTTGACTAGGCGGACCATTGTTGGCAAAGTAATGTCTCTGCTTTTTAATATGCTGTCTAGGTTGGTCCCAACTTTCCTTCCAAGGAGTAAGCGTCTTTTAATTTCATGGCTGCAATCACCATCTGCAGTGATTTTGGAGCCCCAAAAAATAAAGTCAGCCACTGTTTCCACTGTTTCCCCATGTATCTGCCATGAAGTGATGGGACCAGATGCCATGATCTTAGTTTTCTGAATGTTGAGCTTTAAGCCAACTTTTTCACTCTCCTTTTTCACTTTCATCAAGAGGCTGTTTAGTTCTTGTTTACTTTCTGCCATAAGGGTGGTGTCATCTGCATATCTGAGGTTATTTGTATTTCTCCCGGCAATCTTGATTCTAGCTTGTGCTTCTTCCAGCCCAGTATTGCTCATGATGTACTCTGCATACAAGTTAAAAAAGCAGGATGACAATATACAGCCTTGATATACTCCTTTTCCAGTGGTTGGGACTTCACTTGCCAGTGTGGAGGGTGGAGTTCAGGTTTGATCCCTAGTCATGGGGTTGAGTGGGGGATGGAATCCCACATGCCTTGCAGCGAAAAACCAAAAACCAAAACATAGAGCAGAAGCTGTATTGGAACAAATTCAATGAAGACTTTGAAAATGGTCCACATAAAAAAAAAAAAAAAACCTTAAAAAAAAAAAGATCAACAAATATGTAAAAAACAATATATTCTTTGAAGTCAGTGGGGGAAAGGAGAGATGATGAGTCAATCAGTGACAATGAAGGATCTTCAGATGGAACAAAGGCTTCATCTGAAAAATGCAAAATTATAAATTTTAAAAGAGTTTAGGAGAGTATTTTTATAGCTTAAAAGTAGGCAAGAATTTCCTAAGCACAAAACAAAAAGCACAAATCATGAAGAAAGGCATTGATGTATTCAGTACTTTGAAATTAGGAACCTTTGTTCATTAAAAGACACCCTCAGTAAAATGAAATGTGAAACCATGAGGTGAAAATTGATATTTGCAATCCTTATTACTAAGAAAAGATTGGTATCAGAATATATGAAGGATTTCTACAAATCAATAAGAATAAACTAAGCAATTAAGAAATGAGGGGGAATTTATAAACTGGCAATTTATAGAAAAATAAATCTGAAAGGCAAATTAACAAACTAAAGATGCTCAATACCACAGGTCATCAGGGAAACAGAAATTAAAAATGATAAAAAGATACTGCTGTGATCTGAATGTCCTCCCCCCCAAATTAGTACTGAAACCTAACCTCAAAGATGATGATTTTAGTATTTGGGGTCTTTGGGAAGTGGTTAGGTTATTATTAGGTGATTAGACTCCACCCTCATAAGTGCAACTGATGCCCTTAGAAAAGAGATCCCACAGACACCCCTGGCTCTTTTGGCCACTGAGGATACAGAGAGAAGATGGCATCACAGCAGAAGGCCCTCACTCAACCATGCTGGCACCCTGATCTTGGACTTCTAGCTTCCAGAACTGGGAGAAATAAATTTCTGTTGTTTACACACTATCCAGATGTAGTGTTTTGTTATAGCAGCCTGAGCAGATGAAAACAGATACTATTTCATACTTACCAACTTGGAAAAGTTGTTAACATCCAATAAAACCATACAGTGGTGGGATTGAAGAGCACTGGCAATACTTATACACTGATAGTGGGAGTGTAATTGCACATTAGAAAGCACTGGGCAGAACCTACTAAAACTAAATACTCAAACATACTCGGATCCAGGTTAGTTTCAGAGGGCTACTGTAGCAAAGTACCACAAGCTGGCTGCCTTAAACAAATTTATTCCATCACTCTTCTGGAGGCTAGAATCTGAAATCAAGGTGTCAGTTACATTCTCTCTAATGCCTTTGGGGGAAGGTCCTCCACTTGCCTCTTTCAGTTTCTGATAACCCTGTTCCTTGACTGTGGTAGCATCACTGTAATCTTTGCCTCTGTCATCACGTGGCCTTCCTGTGCCTCTGTGTTTTCACATGGCTGTTTACTTACAAGGACACCAGTCATAATGGATTAGGAGCCTACCCTACTCCAGTATGACTTCATCCTAACTGAAAGAACTGTATCTGCAAGGACACTAGTTCCAAATACATTCAGATTCTGGGTACTGAGAGTAAGGGAGACTTTTTTTGGGGGGAATACAATTCTACCCATAACATCTAGCCATCACTGTTTTTATATATATATACACACACACACACACACACACACACACACACACATATATAATATATTAGTTATATATTTTAAAAATACACACATGCATGTGAAAACATGTATATATATATATTCATTGCAGTATTTTTCAAGATTATGAAAACAGAAAACTAGAAATATCCTTCAATAGAAAATGTGTTCAATTGTGATATATTCATTCAATAGAATATTAATTAGCAGTTAAATTATATTAAGTAGAAATAACAAATGGGAAAACCAAATATATCATGGCAAAAATAAAATACAAATTGTAAGTTTCCATTTTCAACAATATGATAGATTAGATATAAAAATAATAGGCAAATCAGAAGAGTTTTAAATACACTACTGAGCTGACACAAAAATAAGGATTTTGCAAAATAAAAATTTCAGTGAAACGTGAAACCCTGGGAAGTATGAGAGCCACAAATCTGGCTCTGCCCTGGTGATTTTGCCAGCCTTGTAGACCTTTAATGTCTGCCTGTCCTGTGATGTTCAGAACCTAAGGTCCATATTCCACTTTAAGAGGCTACATCTTTACTATGAGGCTGAGGAATAAACCTCACAGAAAGGGACAGCAAGGACACCTGTCTGACTAAACTTTAGCCCAGGGTAAGTGAAAAATATCTCTCCTGAGCATAAATAACTCATGTATTTGTGTTCTTAAAAAAGGTTTTCTGTTTAATGTTTGACTTGTTTTCAAAACTCCTCTGTCCATGGGATTTCCTAGATAAGAATATTGGAGTGGGTTGCCATTTCTTTCTCCAGGGAATCTTCTTGACCCAGGAATTAAACCTCATCTCTTGCATTGCAGGCAGTCTCCTGCATCACAGATTTTTTTACCTCTGAGCCAGCAGGGAAGCCCCAGTATCACCTATAACTGATAGAAAAAAATATTATGAAGAATAAAATTTTGTGTAGCCCTCGAAGAATTACCACAGGTAAAGTCTGGAGTAAAATGAACAGCACAAGATAAAAAACTACGTATACATATGTGATTACAAACCAGCACATAGGTAGGAAAAGCAAATACACAGAAATCAAATACTGAAATTTAGAGATATAAAAATCTAAATACGTCTAATATACCTAAAGAAATGTTCTTAAAAGCTTGAGAAGAACAGAGAGGAAAACATTAATGAATAATCTTTCTTTTGGAAAGAACAAAGTACACCTTTAGAAATAAAAATGTGTGATTATTGAGATATAAAACAAAATGAACAAATTAAACAACAAATTATATGTATCTGAAGAGAGAAATTTGGAACTTCAAAATAGATGCAAATAATTACTCAAAATTCAGGCCAGAGAGATTATGAGTAAAAAACAAAAAAGAAAGGTCAAAAGGCACGAGAGATAGATGCAGAGTTCCAGAAGAGGCCAAGAGAGAAAAAAGGAAGAGACAATATAAAAATAGTTTCTGAAAACATTCCAGAATTGTTGAGAGTCATCAAGTCTTTAGTTCAGAAATTCAAATTTTAAAAAGGATAAGTACTTTAAAAAAATCTATACCAAAATACATCAAAGTGAAACCTGAGAACACTACACACAAAGAGAGATTACCTGCAAATAAACAGCAATTTGATGCTGACCTTTCTGTAGCAATAGTGGGAGCCAGGACACACAATGCTGAAAAAAGAGTACTGTCAAAATTGTTATTCAAAAATGAAAATAAAACAATGCCTTTTTTAGACAAAAATTAATTTATCCCCCAAATTATTCTCATGAACATAAAGTTGCAAAGGAACAGGGAAATAATCCAAAATTCAAACTCTGAGTTATAAGAAGAAATGGTGTGGTAGGCAGAATAATGCCCCCAAGGATGACCACATCCTAATCCTTGTAATCTGTAAATATATTACCTTACATGGCAAAGGAGAATTAAGGTAGTAGATGGAATTAAGGTTGCTAATCAGCTGATCTTAAAATAGGGAGATTACCCTGGATTATCTGAGGGGGCCCACTGTAATCACAATCATCCTTAAATGTGGAAGAGGAAGACAGAAGAGGAGATCAGAGAAATGAGAGCCTGGTAAAGACTTGGCCTCACATACTAACATTGAGAGTAAACGAAGAGAGCCACCAGTCAAGGAATGTGGGCACCTTTTAGAAGCCGGGAAGGACTAGAAAATGGGATTCTCCCTAGAGCTTCTAGATGGGAATGCAGGTCTGCCAAAATCTTGATGTGGGTCCAGTTGAGACCCATTTTGTATTTCAGAACTACAGATCTGTAATATAATGAATTTGTCTTGTTCTAAGCCACCAAGTTTGTGGAGTTTGTTACATCAGCAACAGGAAACTAAGACAAGTGGGGAAGAAAGGTATTGATAAATACTAGTTTAAATATAAACCAAAATTCACATGGCAAAGTAACAAAGGCAATGCTAAATTTGAAGGAAATAGGATAGGACTAAAATACTGGACAATAATAGCTTACGTATTGCTCAGGATCCCATTAGGAGATAGAATCCTCTCAGTGATTTGAATGCAGAAAATTTAATAAAAGGAATTATTAACAGGGAAGTAGAGTAATATGGAATTGGCTAATGAACATGAAAGGGAACTACGAAGAATATAGGAATTGCATATACAGGAAATAGCCTCTATCCCTTGGGTAAGTTAAAGTATCCAAAGAAATGTCACCTGTATCTTCCCCTGGACTGAGATCCAGACTTCACTGGGAAGAGCAAAGCTTGCCTGACTGGGCCGCAGAGAAGTCTGCACAGCACTGGTGGGACATACAAGGACCCATCCTCCGCGGTGACAGCAGAAGCCACAGTCAGGTAAACATCAAGCCTCAGAATGTGGGAGGGGCAAGAGGAAGCTGCTGGCAGAGGAGTATGTTTCGAATAAAGGAAGAAGACAAAACCTCAGAAAAAGAAGTAAATGAAGTGGAGATAAGCAGTTTACCCAATAAATAGCTCAAGGTAATGATCAAAAAATGTTCAGTGAACTCAGAAAAAGAACAGATGAACACAGTGAGAATAGCCTGCCAGGCTCCTCTATGCGTGGAATTCTCCAGGCAAGAATACTGGAGTAGGCTGCCATTTCCTTCTCCAAGAAAATATAAAGAAAACCCAAACAAAGTTGAATAATAAAATAACTGAAATAAAAACTACACTAGAAGGAATCAATGATAGAATAAATGAACCAGAGGAACAGAGCAGTGAGCTGGAAGACAAAGTAGCGGAGATCACCCAAACTGAACAGAAAAAATAAAAAAGGACAATTTAAGAGACGCCTGGCACAACATCAAGTATACTAACATTCATATTATAGGGTATCCTAGAAGGAGACGGGTGGGGGCAGAAAAAACTCATTTGAGAGATAATAGCTGAAAAAAAACCCCTAACTTGGGGAAAGAAAGAGACATCCAGGTCCAGGAAACGCAGAAAATTCCAAACAGGATGACTCCAAAAGAGATCCACAAGAAGACACGCAATAAATAAAGGCAAAAATTAAAGATAAAGAAAGAATCTTAAAAGCAAGGGAAAAGCAATTATTTTCATAAAAGAGAACTCCCATAAAGCTATCAGCTGACTTTTCAGCAGACACTTTTCAGACCAGAAGGAGTGATACAATATAGTCAAAGTGATGAGAAACAAAAACTTACAATTGAGGATACACTACCCAGTAAGTCTATCATTCAGATTTGAAGGAGAGATCACGATTTTATACACAAGAGAAAGTTAATGGTTAAGCAACACTAAATCAACTTTACAAGAAATGTTAAAGGGTCTTCTCTAAGCAAAAAAGAGAAAACCAAATTAAAAATATAAAAATTACCCCCCAAAAAAATCTCAATGGTAAAGTCAAACACATAGTAAAGGTAGTTGATCAACCAATTATAAAGCTAGGAGGAAGGTTAAGAGAAAAAAAGTGATGAAATCATCTTTTGTCCTTAAGTTGTTATTTCAGTTCACTTGCTCAGTCATGTCTGACCCTTTGCAACCCCATGGACTGCAGCACACCAGGCCTCCCTGTCCATCACCAACTCCTAGAGCTTACTCAAATTCATGTCCACAGAGTTGGTGATGCCATCCAACAATCTCATCCTTTGCTGTCCCCTTCTCTTCCTGCCCTCAATCTTTCCCAACATCAGAGTTTTTTCAAATGAGTCAGCTATTCACATCAGGTGGCCAAAGTATTGGAGTTTCAGCTTCAACATCAGTCCTTCCAATGAACATCCAGGACTGATATCCTTTAGGATAGACTGGATCTCCTTGCAGTCCAAGGGACTCTCAAAAGTCTTCTCCAAAACCAGAGTTCAAAAGCATCAATTCGTCAGTGCTCAACTTTCTTCATAATCCAACTCCTACATCCATACGTGACCACTGGAAAAAAACACAGCTTTGACTAGATGGACCTTTGGTGGCATAGCAATGTCCCTGCTTTTTAATATGCCTTCAGGTTGGTCATAACTTTTCTTCCAAAGAGTAAGCATCTTTTAATTTCATGGCTGCAGTCACCATCTGCAGTGATTTTGGAGCCCAAGAAAATAAAGTCAGCCACTCTTTCCCCATCTATCTGCCATGAAGTGATGGCACCAGATGCCATGATCTTAGTTTTCTGAATGTTGAACTTTAAGCCAACTTTTTTCACTCTCCTCTTTCACTTTCAAGAGGCTCTTTAGTTCTTCTTCACTTTCTGCCACAAGGGTGATGTCATCTGCATATCTGAGGTTATTGATATTTCTCCCAGCAATCTTGATTCCAGCTTGTGCTTCATCAAGCCCAGTATTTCTCATGATGTACTCTGCATATAAGTTAAATAAGCAGGGTCACAATATACAGCCTCGACATACCTCTTTTCCTACTTGGAACCAGTCTGTTGTTCCATGTCCAGTTCTAACTGTTGCTTCCTGACCTGCATACAGGTTTCTCAAGAGGCAGGTCAGGTGGTCTGGTATTCCCATGTCTTTCAGAATTTTTCACAGTTTATTGTGATCCACACAGTCAAAGGCTTTGGCATTGTCAATAAAGCAGAAATAGATGTTTTTCAGTAACTCTCTTGCTTTTCCGATGATCCAATGGATGGTGGCAATTTGATCTCTGGTTCCTCTGCCTTTTCTAAATTCAGCTTGAACATCTGGAAGTTCATGGTTCGTGTATTGCTGAAGCCTGGCTTGGGGTATTTTGAGCATTACTTTGCTAGAGTGTGAGATGAGTGCAATTGTGCAGTAGTTTGAGCATTCTTTGGCATTGCCTTTCCTTGGGATTGAAATGAAAACTGACCTTTTCCAGTCCTGTGGCCACTGCTGAGTTTTCCAAATTTGCCGGCATATTGAGTGCAGCACTTTCACAGCATCATCTTTTAGGATTTGAAATAGCTCAACTGGAATTCCATCACCCCCACTAGCTTTGTTTGTAGTGATGCTTCCTAAGGCCCACTTGACTTCTCATTCCAGGATGTCTGGCTGTAGGTGAGTGAGCACAGCATCATTTTCTGGGTCATGAAGATCTTTTTGTACAATTCTTCTCTGTTTTCTTGCCACCTCTTCTTCATATCTTCTGCTTCTGTTAGGTCCATACCATTTCTGTCCTTTACTGAACCCATCTTTGCATGAAACATTCCCTTGGTATCTCTAATTTTCTTGAAGAGATCTCTAGTGTTTCCCATTCTATTATTTTCCTCTATTTCTTTGCACTGATCACGGAGGAAGGCTGTCTTATCTCTCCTTGCTATTCTTTGAAACTGTGCATTCAAATGGGTATATCCTTCCTTTTCTCCTTAAGAACTTAAGAGAGCATCAACTTAAAATAATCATACACATAGAGACATAAATGTTGTTAAAGATGAGCCTTATGATAACCAAAACCCAAAACAAAAAGCTGTAATAGATAGACGTACAAAAAGTCAAGAAAGGAATCCAAACATAACACTAAAGATAATCCTCAAATCTCAAGGAAAGAGAGGAAAAGAAGATAGGAGCAAAAATCTACAAATATAACCAATGAACAATGAACAAAATGACAGTAAGTTCATACTTATCAATAATTGTTTTAAATGTTAAAAAACTAAATGTTCCAATCAAGAGTCAGGGTGGCTGAATAGAAGAAAACAAAGCCCATACAGTAGATTCTACTGCCTACAGTAGAATTCTGCCTACATATAGAATACTGCCTACAGTAGAATCATTTCAGACCTAAAAACCCTCACAAGTTGAAAGTGAGGGATAGATTAAAGTGAAACAAAATAAACATTCCATGCAAATGGAAACAAAAAGAAAGCGGGGGTAGCAATACTTATATAAGATAAAATAGACTTTTAGTTTTTTCTTTAATTTGTATATCTCTCTTTTTTAAGATTTCATGTATAAATGACATCATATAATATTTGTCTCTTATTTATTTTTATCTTTTTATTTTTTAAAAGTTTTTGGCTATGCTGTGTGGCTAGTGGAATTTTAGTTCCACAACAAGGGAAAGCACCAAGTCCTATACCACCAGGGAATTACCCAAAATAGACTTTAAAACAAAGACTGGACAAAGAAGGACATTACATAGTGATAAGGAGAGCAATACAACAAGAGTTAACAATTTTAAACATATATGGACCCATTTAGGAGCACCTAAATACATAAAGCACATCTTAACAAAGATAAAGGGAGAAATTGACAGTAACATAATATCAGTAGGCATTTTTAACACCTCATATACATGAATGGAGGACCTTCTCAGGTGACTCCATGATAAAGAATCCATCGGCCAATGTAGGAGACCCAGAAGACTTGGTTTTGATCCCTGGGTCAGAAAGATTCCTCTGGAGTAGGACATGGCAAGCCACCCCAGTTTTCTTGCCTGAAAAATCCCATGGACATAGGTGGGCTACAGTCCACGGGGTCTCAAAGAGTCGGGCATGACAGCGCACAGCACAGCAGCATACAGCAATGGACAGATCAACCAAGCAGAGTATTAATAAAGAAACACTGGCCCAGAATAACAGGTTAGATCAGACTCCCTCTCTTTCTCTCTCTGTATGGAACCTTGCCATTTGTGACAATAAGGATGGATCTAGAGGATGCCAAGCTCAGTGAAATAAGTCATACAGAGAAAGACAAATACCACATGATCTCACTTATATGTGGAATCTAGAAAACAAACACACAGAGAACAAATGTGTGGTTCACAGAAGGGAAGGGGGTAAAGGTAGTGGGTGAAACAGCTAAAGGGGATTAAGAGTTACAAACTTATACAATAGATAAGACAGGGATGTAATAAATGGTATTGTCAATAATATTTAACTATGTGGACAGGCACTAGACTTACTGTATGCAGATACCAAATCACTATGAAGTATACCTGAAACTAACATATTTAACTATATTTCAATTTTCAAAAAGAAAATTAAAAATTATTGAAATAGGAAAAACTCTGCCCTGATTAATCCAGGAAACAAAGAAAGAAAAATACATATGAACAATATTTAAAATGAAAATGAGGGCAAAACCATATGTGCTATAGACATTAAAAAAGACAATAAGATGGTATTATGAATTATTTATGCTGATACTTAGCTTTATTGAGTTAGACAAGGCTGTGGTCCAGGTGATCAGATTGGTTAGTTTTCTGTGATTGTGGTTTTCATTCTATCTGCCCTCTGATGGAGAAGAATAAGAGGTTTATGGAAGCTTCTGGATGGGAGAGACTGACTGAGGGGGAAGTGAGTGAAGTAAGTAAGTGAAGTTGCTCAGTCGTGTCCGACTCTTTGTGACCCCATGGACTGTGGCCTATCAGACTCCTCCATCCATGGGATTTTCCAGGCAAGAATACTGGAGTGGGTTGCCATTTCCTTCTCCAGGAGATCCTCCCCACCCAGGGATCGAACCTGGGTCTCCTACATTGTAGACAGACACTTTACCATCTGAGCCATCAGGGAAGTCTGACTGAAGGGGAAACTGGGTCTTGTTCTGATGGGCGGGGCCATGCTCAGTAAATCTTTAATCCAATTTTCTGTTGATGGGTGGAGCTATGTTCCCTCCCTGCTATTTACCTGGGGCCAAACTATGGCAGAGATAATAAAGATAATGGGGACCTCCTTCAAAAGTCCCATGCACCCACTGCTACACTCAGTGCCCCCAACCCTGCAGCAGACCACTGCTGACCCACGCCTCTGCGAGAGACTCCTGGACACTCACGGGCAATTCTGGGTCAGTCTCTTGTGGGATCACTGCTCCTTTCTCCTGGGTCCTGGTGTGCACAATGTTCTGTTTGTGCCCTCCAAGAGTCTATTTCCCCAGTTCTGTGTAAGTTCTGGCAGCTCCATGGTGGGGTTAATGGTGACCTCCTCCAAGATGGCTTATGCCATACCCAGGTCTACTGCACCCAGCTATACCCAAGAGCCTCTGCCTCTGCAGCAGTCCACTGCTGACCCATACCTCCACAGGAGACACTCAAACACAGTTCTGTCTCAGTCTCTCAGGCATGCAAAGATGGGTTCAGTAAAGGACAGAAATGGTATGGACCTAACAGAAGCAGAAGATATGAAGAAGAGGTGGCAAGAATACAGAGAAGAATTGTATAAAAAAGATCTTCATGACCCAGAAAATGATGCTGTGCTCACTCACCTACAGCCAGACATCCTGGAATGAGAAGTCAAGTGGGCCTTAGGAAGCATCACTACAAACAAAGCTAGTGGGGGTGATGGAATTCCAGTTGAGCTATTTCAAATCCTAAAAGATGATGCTGTGAAAGTGCTGCACTCAATATGCCGGCAAATTTGGAAAACTCAGCAGTGGCCACAGGACTGGAAAAGGTCAGTTTTCATTTCAATCCCAAGGAAAGGCAATGCCAAAGAATGCTCAGACTACTGCACAATTGCACGCATCTCACACTCTAGCAAAGTAATACTCAAAATACCCCAAGCCAGGCTTCAGCAATACACGAACCGTGAACTTCCAGATGTTCAAGCTGAATTTAGAAAAGGCAGAGGAACCAGAGATCAAATTGCCACCATCCATTGGATCATCGGAAAAGCAAGAGAGTTACTGAAAAACATCTATTTCTGCTTTATTGACAATGCCAAAGCCTTTGACTGTGTGGATCACAATAAACAGTGGAAAATTCTGAAAGACATGGGAATACCAGACCACCTGACCTGCCTCTTGAGAAATCTGTATGCAGGTCAGGAAGCAACAGTTAGAACTGGACATGGAACAACAGACTGGTTCCAAGTAGGAAAAGAGGTATGTCAAGGCTGTATATTGCCACCATGCTTCTTTAACTTATATGCAGAGTACATCATGAGAAACACTGGGCTGGATGAAGCACAAGCTGGAATCAAGATTGCTGGGAGAAATATCAATAACCTCAGATATGCAGATGACATCACCCTTGTGGCAGAAAGTGAAGAAGAACTAAAGAGCCTCTTGATGAAAGTGAAAGAGGAGAGTGAAAACATTAGCTTAAAACTCAACATTCAGAAAACTAAGATCATGGCATCTGGTCCCGTCACTTCATGGCAAGTAGATGGGGAAAGAGTGGCTGACTTTATTTTCTTGGGCTCCAAAATCACTGCAGATGGTGACTGCAGCGATGAAATTAAAAGATGCTTACTCTTTGGAAGAAAAGTTATGACCAACCTGAAGGCATATTAAAAAGCAGGGACATTGCTATGCCAACAAAGGTCCGTCTAGTCAAAGTTATGTTTTTTCCAGTGGTCATGTATGGATGTGAGAGTCGGACTATAAAGCAAGCTGAGCGCTGACGAATTGATGCTTTTGAACTGTGGTGTTGGAGAAGACTCTTGAGAGTCCCTTGGACTGCAAGGAAATCCAAAAGGAAATTAGTCCTGAATATTCACTGGAAGGACTGATGTTGAAGCTGAGACTCTAGTACTTTGGCCACCATATGTGAAGAATTGACTCATTTGAAAAAACCCTAATGCTGGGAAAGATTGAAAGTGGGAAGAGAAGGGGATGACAGAGGATGAGATGGTTGGATGGCATCTTGAACTCAATGGACATGAGTTTGAGTAAACTCCGGGAGTTGGTGATGGACAGAGAGGCCTGGTGTGCTGCAGTCCGTGGGGTCACAAAGAGTTGGACACAACTGAGCAATCAAACTGAACTGAACAAAACAGATGCTGATACATTTTGAAACTTTGGTGAATAAATACATTCTTAAAAAATTGAGAGTTGTCTTCAAAATGTCAATGTTATGATAGATATATTTTTAACAGGTTTGGGAATTATTCTTGTGTATAGGTGACTAAAAGAAATGAAGGAGAAATGAAAAGTGTAACGTGATATTTTCTTGGAATATAGGTCAATAAACATCTTTTTTTATGTCTACAAATGACACAATTGGAACTTTAGGGGAAATATGAATATAGATTGCATGTCAGTTAAGAGAGTAATATCAATTGCAAATTACCTAAGAATGGTAATAAGAAAACACTACTCGGTGAAATACTTAAGAGTGAAATATAGTTATAATACAACTAATCTTAAATGGCACAGAAAAATATGTGATTATGTTGTATATAGCGTTATGTGTCTGTGTGTGAATGAGAGATGGAGACAGACAGAAAAAGGAAGCAGGAAAGCACAAATAAGTCCAAATGTTAACAGTGAATCTAGGTGAAATATTAATATATGAATTCTCATTGAGGTATTGTAGACTCTTTCAAAAGTTTCAAAGGCTTCATAATAATTTAAATTCATATTAACAATATAAATATTATCTACTTTATCAATACAATAAAAACACAAGAATATTGACTCAAACAATATAGGAAGTAATCCAGTAATTTAAATCTCTCATAAAAACACTAGGCTAACATTTTTATAAACATTTAAGAAACCCATAATTCTTATCTTAAATAAAATTTCCTAAATTTTAAAAAAGGCAAGAATGGCTCCAAGTTGCTTTGTGAGTTTACATCATCTTGATAACTAAAGCTGACAGTACAGAAGAAAAGAAAATTATAAGATAAACCCCTTCATGAACATAGACACAAATAGTTTCCTTCCCCAGAAAAGAGAATTATCAAGCTGACCTAACAGAGTGTTAAAAATTGGGACTTATTTCAAAAACACAAGGTTCATTTAATTTTAGAAAATAGAGTAATGTAATTCACACATTAACATATTTAAAGAAATAAATGGATGCTAACCTAGATAGCATATTAAAAAGCAGAGACATTACTTTGCCAACAAAGGTTTGTCTAGTCAAGGCTATGGTTTTTCCAGTGGTCATGTATAGATGTGAGAGTTGAACTGTGAAGAAAGCTGAGTGCTGAAAAATTGATGCTTTTGAACTGTGGTGTTGGAGAAGACTCTTGAGAGTCCCTTGGACTGCAAGGAGAACCAACCAGTCCATCCTAAAGGATGTTCATTGGAAGGACTGATGCTGAAGCTGAAACTCCAGTACTTTGGCCACCTCATGCGAAGAGTTGACTCATTGGAAAAGACCCTGATTCTGGGTGGGATTGGGGGCAGGAGGAGAAGGGGACGACAGAGGATGAGATGACTGGATGGCATCATGGACTCGATGGACATGAGTTTGAGTAAACTCCGGAGGTTGGTGATGGAGAGGGAGGCCTGGCATGCTGTGATTCATGGGGTTGCAAAGAGTCACACACAACTGAGCGTCTGAACTGAACTGAACTGAACTGAACTGAATTTAAAAGATGCAGAAAGGTGTTTTTAAGATTCAATATATATTCATGATTTTAAAAAAGTGTCAGAAAACTATGAATAGATGGAAACTTCCTCATCTTTTAATATGAATGTATGTATATCTGTGTAAATATCCCTGTATGTGTATTATATATAAATCTATATGTTGTAATATATATATATTAGTCATGTTAAAAGTCATATTTAATTGTTAAACTTTGAAAGCTTTTTCTTCTGTGACTGAGAATGAGGCAAGGATGCTACTCTTATCTCTTTTGTCCAGTTTTGCATTGGAGGATTTAGTGAGCATGATTTCAAAAGAAAGAAGAAAAAGAAGGTAAAAAGATTAAGGGTAAAAAGAAACAAACTCTTACTATTTGCAGATTATAAGACTGTGAATGCGGAAAGTCAAAGACTCTATAGAAAAATCATTAGAATCATTAAGAGCCTCTAGCAAGGTTATGGGATATAAAAATAGTATGCACAAATTATTTGCCTTGCTATATAGCAGCCACAATCATTTTAAAATAGAAACATCAAAAAAACCCAAAAATAATTATGGTAAAAGACCTCTACAGATAATATGATAAAACATTATCAAGAAACATTAAACAGACCTAAATAAATGTCTGGAGATAGCAAGTTATGAGATCAAAGTTTTTTTTTTAATTTTAAAGATGTTTCTCTCCAAAAGAACATACCAATTCAATGTAATTCCCATAAGAACTCAGAAATGCTGATAATATATCAATATATAATATATATATCTCACATTTTCTTTATCCATTTATCCATTAATGAACTCTTACATTTTTTCAAATAATGCTACAGTGAACGTGCATGTGTGTGTGTGCTCAGTTGTATCTGACTCTGTGACTTCATAGACTGTAGCCTGCCAGGCTTCCCTGTCCATGGAATTTTCCAGTCAAGAATACTGGAGCAGATTGCCATTTCCTATTCCAGGGGATCTTCCCAACCCAGGGATTGAACCCTTGTCTCCTGTGTCTCCTCCATTGGCAGGAAGATTCTTTACCACTGGGCCACCTGCTAAGCCCTGCTACAATAAATGTGGGGATTTAAATATCTTTTCAAAATATTGTTTTCAAGTACTTCAATATATACCCAGGAATGGAATTCCTAGGTTATATGGTGATTCAAGTTTCAATTTTTTAAAGATATGTTATGTACTATATACAAAGAAATATTACTCAGCTTTGACAAAAAAGGAAATCCTGACATTAGCAACAACATGAACTGTAAGGGCATTATGTAAGTGAGTTAAGTCAGACAGAGAAAGACAAATGTCATATGATGTAATTTATATGTGGGGTTGAAAAAAAAGCCAGGCTCATAAAGACAAAGTGGAATGGTGATTGCCAGGGACAAGGAAGTGGGGATACTGGGAAGATGTGGTTTAAAGCTACAGACTTGCAACTAGTAGATGAATAAGTTCTGTAATCTAATATACAGTGTACCAATTACAGTTGACAATACTGTGATATAAACTTCAAAGTTGCTAAAAGACTAGATTTTAATTGTTCTCAATACAAGAAAGAAATGATAAGTATGTGATGCCAGAGAGGTATTAGCTAGCATTATTATGGTAATCAGATTACAATATGTAAATGTATCAAACCAACATGTTTTACACCTTAAACTTCCACAGTGCTACATGTCAATTATATCTAAGTTTAAAAATCCAAAAAGAATTATTTATCTCTTGATTTTATGGAGCTTTACAAGCTAATCTAAAATATATTCATAAGAATGGCCAAAAAAGCCCAAGACAAATGCATAACTTGTTGATAGGTCTTGCCTTATCTTGTATCAGAATGTATTGCAAAGCCATAGTAATTAAGATAGAGACAGTCTGCTGCTGCTGCTGCTGCTGCTAAGTCGCACCGACCCCATAGACGGCAGCCCACCAGACTCCGCCATCCCTGGGATTCTCCAGGCAAGAACACTGGAGTGGGATGCCATAATCTTCTCCAATGCATGAAAGTGAAAAGTGAAAGTGAAGTCACTCAGTTGTGTCCGACTCTTAGCGACCCCATGGACTGCAGCCTACGAGGCTCCTCCGTCCATGGGATTTTCCAGGCAAGAGTACTGGAGTGGGGTGCCATTGCCTTCTCTGAGAGACAGTCTAGCGGAGTAGAATTGCGTATGAAGAAACATACCCATGCAAATGGGCTTCCCAGGTGGTGCTAGTGATAAAGAACCTACCTAGAGAGACAAAAGAGATGTGGGTTTGATTCCTGGCTCAGGAAGACTACTTGGAGGAGGGCATGACAACCTACTGCAGTATTCTTCCTGGAGAATCTCATGGACAGTGGAGCCTAGTGGGCTACAATCCAAAGGGTCATAAAGAGTTGGACAGGACTGAAGTGACTTAGTTAGCATGCACGAACACACCCATGTAAATATGGGTAAAACAATATTGGATACCAATGAGGACATAATGACTTTCCATAAACTGTAATTGGACACACCATCTCCAAGTACATAAAAAAAAAAAAAAACTACATGAAAGGCAAAATTATATTTAAAAGATAATATGGGAGACTAGCTTCATGACCTTGAGTTAGAGGGTTTTTTTTTTTTAAACAATACATAGGAAGTACTAACCACAAAGGAAATGATTAATAAGTGTGATTATATTAAATTAAAAGCATGTATTCATCTAGTACCATAAAAAGAGTGAAAATAGGAGCCTTAGCTGTAAGAAGATATTTGTGGTGTTTCTTAGTGACTAAGGTCTAAAATCCCAAATATATGTAGATCCTTATTTATTATGAAAATTACAAATGCAGATTGTCCAAGATTAAAAGCCTGATAGTACCTAACATTGGAGAAGGAAATGGCACCCCACTCCAGTACTCTTGCCTAGAAAATCCGATGGATGGAGGGGCCTAGTAGGCTACAGTCCATTGGGTCGCTAAGAGTCGGACACAACTGAGCGACTTCACTTTCACTTTTCATTTTCATGCATTGGAGAAGGAAATGGCAACCCACTCCAGTGTTCTTGCCTGGAGAATCCCAGAGACGGGGGAGCCTGGTGGGCTGCTGTCTCTGGGGTTGCACAGAGTCGGACACGACTGAAGCAACTTAGCAGCAGCAGCAGCAGCAGTACCTAACACTGATGACAATGTGGAGCAATGGGAACTATCTTATCCTATTGGTGGAGGTAGAAAGTGTCACAATTCTTTGACAAAGCGTTAGGTATAAAATTTAAGATACATATCCCGTGACCTAGGAGAACCACTCCCAGACATTTAGCCTAGAGAAACTCTTGTACACGTAGAACCCAAGAGTGTTTATTATCACTCTGTGATAGTTTCAAACTGGAAATAGTCCAAACATCAATCCACAGTAGAAAGGATAAATACATTGTGACATCTTCATTCAGTGGAATATAGTAAGACAATGAAAATGAACAAACCAGTGCTATACTTTTGAAAAACATGGATAAATCCCCAAAACATCATGCCAAGCAAGAAAAGTCAGACACACAGGACTGACTATATATGGCATTATTCAGTTCATATAAAACTTCAAACCTAGGCAAAAAGGAAAATTATATGTCTCAAGAATGGATTCATATATGACAAAACTACAATGCAAAGCACAGAAGTGATGGTGATAAAAACCAGGATTTGTTTTCCTTTGGAGCTAGAAGCCCCCTGAAGCCAGGAGCCAAGTCATTTCGTCTTTATCCCCAGCATCTAACACAGGCCAGACACACAGGTGGCACTCAAGACATTGTTCTTTTCATTAGATATTGTGGGTGGTATCTACAATTTGAATTATTAAAGTGTAATTGTTAAACATCTTTGTGGTCTAAACTTGTCTTCTTTCCAGGCCACAGGTCCCAGACAGGACATCACAGAGCTATCCCTGCTGGTCTTGACTCCCTTGGCAGTGTTTGTTAAGAGCTCTTTCAATTTGTTGTTTTTCAGTCACTAAGTTGTGTCTAACTCTTTGAGACCCCATGGACTGCAGCATGCCAGGCTCCTCTGTCCCCCAAAAATAAAAAATAAAATTTAAATGACTCATGCCTCTTCCCCACAAGGCTCTCACATCATCACAAAAGAGCGTAAGACATAAAAGCATTGCTAATGATTAAATACATACATGACACATCCCGTGTGAGAATGTTTGGCTTTCACCAGGAGCCTTCCATCCTTTATCCAGATCTTAGCACTGCTGTTTACCACACTACTTGCTGCTTACCACTGGATTGGCAAAAAAACAAAAAAAAAAAAGTTTGGGTTTTTCCATATCAGTTTTCTACAAACACAAACAAACTTTTTGGCCAGACCAATACTTCTATTTGGCCAGACGACTTGGAGGAGGGCATGACATGTGCTAATTTCACCTACCTCTTACCTCCACCTCCCCTGCCCCACCCCACTGCTGGAGGTTTGCAGGAGAGACTGGGAATGTGTGTTGGATTTTGATAATGAGGATCAGGTACCAGGAGACCTGAGGAGAGTGAAGGGCATTCCCCTTGGAAACAGATGCTCTTCTGACAAGATATTATATCTTGTAAGAAGAACCAGGAACTGAAGAGGGGCAGTGTCCTTAGAAGAGCCTGAAGAGGAGGGATTTGGGTGTGCTGACCGGGGAGGGAGGTGGAGATGGCCTCTGGCTGTGGAAGGTTGTTCAGGAGGCATCTCGTGGGACACCTGGTTGGACTGCACTGCCAGTTACTGCGTGCTTATTTCCCTAGTCTTATTCAGGAGCTTGTAGAGGAGTCTTGGTTAAATATTCCTGCCTGTTACCAGGCACTGCCCACAGGGAAATAAGTGAAAAGCTGCAAGTCATTAAAATTTAGACAGGGAGTGGCACCACCTGAGACCACCGTGCTGATGGCAGCAGTGACTTGCCAGGAGTCCCCAGGGAGAAGCTGAGCATCGGAAGACCGGAATCAAGGCTGCTAAACCCTGCCTTCCCTCCTCAGCTATGCCCACATGACAGATACTCCCCCTCCCCCAGTTAGTTTTATGAAGGGAGTCAGCAAGTTTTGCTTTGTCAGGGCAGCTGGCTTTGGGCCAGTGCAGGGTGGCAGAGGGACTCTGTGTTTCTCACCAGCAGTCTCCATTACCCCAGGAAGCAGGAGGACCAGGAGGACGTTGGAGTAAGTGGCACAGTGGGTGATCACAAAGCAGGACACATGGGACTTGCAAAAATCTGCCTTCCAAATATATCTCAAAGGGTATTTGAGACAACTGTTGGTGGCTCCCCAGGACACGGGTGTGGAGTGCTATCTAAAAAGCTCACTGCTCTCTGAGGCCTAATTTGTCACACTCAGGTCAGGGACAAGTATGGGCATGTTCTTGATTTAGTCTCTGTTTTGTCACTTTCCGAGGGAGAAATTTCCCAAGTCCAGCAGATCTCCACCACCGCACCCCCCACCATTGTGTTTTCACAGCTGTGTGCTGTGTTACTGTCACCAGTTCACGGAAGAGAGACTTCCAGCATAGACAGGACTCCTGGTTGAGCTGAGAGCAAGCTGAGTCCTGGATGAGGTTTTAGAGGAAAAAACAAACAACTCAGGTAGGAAAGCAGGGGCAGGACCATTCACAACCGAGGCTGACTCAGAAGAGAATTTCCTTCCAGAATCCATGATTCCAGATCTCAGGGGCTAATGTCCTGGAATCGGGATCAACATGTGATCAAGGCTATGAAAAAGGAGACCATCTTTGCCTGCCAGTTTTCACTAAATTGTGGGGAAAATGATGATTAACTAGAGCCCATGACAGACAGTTTTGTAAAACACCAAGGAGAGCGGCCACATGCCATTTGGAGTGTACTGCTACTGTGGCCACAGGAGCAACAAAGGCATCTCACATGTAGCTCCCATCTACAGATCCAGGGTTTCCTCCTGCCAGCTGGGTTTTCAATCCAAGAAAGGATTGAGAGACATTGAGATTCCAGTTCTGGATTATCCCTGCAAGTGCTGCCTCTCCAAATACATCTCATCCAGCTACAAAGCAGGGTCTTAGGAAAACAAATGGTCTTGTAAACCTGAAAATAGCCAAAGCAGCACATTATTTTGAATCATATCATTGCAGTTCTGCTGAAACTCTTAGTTTATTTCCACCTGGGATTTTTGCACAGGATGAGATTGGTGGGGAGTAGGTGGAAGCCTCTCCAGGCACTGTTGAGATGAGAGAAGAATAGAATGGAGTGGGTGCTGAGAAAATCCACGAGGCAACTTGACTTAATTCATACCAAGACCTTTCCCTCCAGATGACCTCCACTCCTGTGGAGTAGAGATGGCCCCAGCTGGTGAGAAACTCTAAATCTCGCACCTGTCCAAAGACTAAGGAGAAAAATATGCTTTCATAGATGGCAAAAGCACTGAAGAGAGGCACAGAATTTTTACTTTTAATAAAAATAAGATTGGATACGGTGTTGAGGGAAATTAAAATGGACTTCTAGAGAAAAGAGATACATTTGTGGTTCTGAGCAATGAAACATAGTCCTCTGGGTTTCATAGACTGGGGCACATATCCTATAAAAACTGATAACTCAAAAGAAAAAGAGAGAGAGAGAAATGGGAATTCTGGACAAGCTGTGCTCCTGTCGCCTGGACAGAGCTCTCCAAATTAAATTGCTTACATGCTGGTCGTGCTTGACAAGTGTCTGATTTGGCCATTTCCACCCAAGTCCTTGGTTGTAAGCAGTTTGGAATCCACACTGTGCCTCTGTCCTCAGACCATGATGTGCTTTGCTGGCCATCAGATCCTTTCATTTGCCAAGTGCCTCCTGGCCTGGTCCAGTAGAGTACTCTTTGCCAAGCTCTAGGCTCTCTGCCCTCCCAGCTGTAAAGTCCTGCCTCCCTTTGAGTCCAGTGCTCTACCCAAGCCACTTGGCAGCTTGGAAATAAATGGAAGTCCACAAATCTGCAGTGTGAGCAGCTGGCCTCTTCCTCTACCTGCAGACAAGGTCATGGCTAATGCCGTTCACTCCAGAGGAAGCTAAAGAGGACATATATTGGGAATCTTTCCTCTTCTTGGAAATTATTCTTCTTACTGCTTTTTTAAAAAATTACAATCAAGGGGACTGAATTACAAGTGTCTGTAAGAAGACCATCAATTAGATCTTGAACAAAGAATCATATTTCAGATATTACAGTTTTAAACTTTTATCCACAACCCCCCCCCAAGAATTGTGTGCTCCCAGAGTAGTTAATCCCTTTATCCCTGAAATACTCAACATGCACACACACACACACACACACAATTTTTTTTTCAGGATGCCCAAACTTTGCAAAAACAGATTTGATTCTCTGATGTGGAAATAAACATGAGTCAATCCTGCTTCTTAACAGACTGCCATGTGTGAAAATGGCTTCAATGGGAACAATAAAGGTATTATGATGACTTTTTTCTTGTATTAATCTTCTGGGTCTCATGGGGAGTTTACCCTCCCTGGACTCTAGGAGGCAGAGGCAGTGGACATCTCCCACAAAACCCCCCTTTTGGGAATGGCTGGAACATCCCCCAGCAGGCTAGACAGTAAATCACTGGTCTCTGCTTGCAGGATGGTTTTCAATTGAATTCAGCAAGTATTTATCGAGCTCCTTGCTGTGTCCCAGGCCTGAGCTAAGCTAAGCAATGAGCAGGATGAAAGACAGAGAGGCACCTCCACCTCCCTCGCCTTGGGGTAGGGTGGATTGATGGCTCAAGCTGGAGAGCAGGGTGAGCCAGGCTGTGGGGAGAAGCTCCCTGACCTCAGCAAGGTCAGGCTTTGGGACGCGTCAGATTTTAGGGTTTGTTTCCACACTATTCACCCCAAGTCCCCAGCAAGTTACATCTGAGGCAGCTTGGAAGGAAAAGGTCATTCAACACTCCCATCCCCAGACCAGAGGCAGAGGGAAGAGGAGAGGTGAGACTTGGCTGGCTATGGTCTGAAGAGCAGTCAGACTTGTAGCCCAGGAGTAAGGCAGAGAGTGGATTAAAAATTCACTCAGTTCCCCAGCTGTTGAAGGCCAACCAGGAACATCGCCTGAATCCATTGGATCCCCCAAGTTTCATTTCCAGAGGGCAATTGCTCCGCAGTGACAATGGCCCTAGGGATCTCAGCTCTCTTCAGTGTGGTATTGGATGATTTCAATTATGATAAAGAACACAAGCTCCAGGGTAAGTCTTGGGATTAAATCCTGGCTCTGACACTTGTAAACCTCTATTTTTCCACCTATAAAGAAGGATGCGAGTAATAACACCTCCCTGATAGGGATAATATGAAGCCCCAAAAGACCATCTAAGTCAAGTAAGCACAGGACCAGGCACCAGGATTCAGTAATGTTGCCTACTGTTTCATTTATTTCTTCAGCAAATATATAAGTGCTTGGCACCAGTCAAGCCTGACTGGTCTCAGGTTCCACGTTCTTTGGACTGCACAGAAACAAATGCAACAGAATCCTGTCCTCTGGGAATGTATGAAGAGAAGAGTGAAGCCAATTATACTGCCATTGTAGAATGCTATAAGAAAGGAAGCCAAGAGGCTGTTGGAACCTGAAGGTCCCCTGGCCCAGTCAGGTTTCTTGGAGGGTTCAATTCCTAGTTTGCTTTAAAAGGGGAATAGAACTCACTTGGTGTAGAGAAATAAGAGGAATCAGAAGGGCACCTCAGAAAGGCATTATTGACAAGCTCCCAACAGACAAGAGCCTATAGAGGCTGAATAACTAGGAATCGCTGGTGGTAACTCAGTCCATGGGAAACAAATGCTGGGACTGAGGGCAATGGAGTCCAGAAATATTTAGGAAGTAAAATTGGCAGAACTCCAAGGTTGTTGGGATGTAGATCATGGAGAGAAAAAGGGCTTCTAGTGTGGGAAGATGAGTGGAGGGTGGTGCCAGTGTCAGAAACAGAGCAAGCAAGAGAAGCACAGGAGGGTAAGGAGCTTGGGACTGGAGCAAGTTGGATTGGGCCAGAGGTGGGGCAGTCAGGATGCAGGGCAAGGTGACTATGATGATGGGGGCTGAAGTGGGTGACTGGGAAGACAGAGTGCCCAAGCAGGAAGGGCTGCAGTCTGCTTCTGTTGGAACTCTGAAGGCATCACTCACCCTCTGCCATCCAGCACTTGGCTCCAGCCGTGATGCTGGATGTGGCTGCTGGGCATCCTGCACATGCCTGCTGAAGGAATGTGAAGGCATCATGACTTTTCCATTACTTGCAGATGGTCCATGAAGACACCAGTCCTCTTGCCTCCTGCCCCTGCCCTCAAATACATCCTCTCTACCCTGCAGACTGACCTGTTTACAAGACTACATAAACCAGTTTACTTCCTTGCTTAATCATCTTCAATGGCTCCCCAGTGTGTTCACAATTCAAGCAAATCTCTACAGAATGGAGATTCCATAACTTTTTGTTCAAATAGTGTCTACATGGTTTTCAAACAACTCAGCAGAAAAAGGAACAAGTGTAATCAGCTACCTGGATACTTTAGAACAGGTAGAGATGGTTTCAGAATCCTTTAGTATCTTCAGCTCCTTTATCACACTGAGCAATATTCCAACCCCCAATACTGCCAGGCACCTGTGTGTTCTAGAATTTCAGTAAAGGGAAGGCTCTTAGATACCAGAGGATTCCCTGCCTCATGCAAGATCTTCATGTTGTGGCCCCTGCCACCACTCTTTCTCCCTTTTTCCCTCTCCACACCGTCATACCCCAGGAAAATGCATAGGAGCTGCACATCTCTGATGCCATCCCTTCTCATATCAGACATCCACATATGCCTTTACTTTTTTTTCCTCTAACCCTAATGCTCTTTTCATCAACTCCCCTCCCACTTTTTTTTTTTTTTGCCAGACTATTTAAGACATCTTGAAGTTCACCTCCTTCAGATTCTTCCAGAAATCTCTGATGCTTCAGGTCAATTAGGTATCTTGCCTCTCTACTCCTACACCTAGACTTCCTACCCTCCACCACGTCACATCCCACACTGTTGTATTTGTTGTCTCCCCCTCTAGATGGTGAGTTCCTAAAGGCCAGAGGCTGCATCCTGTCCCTCTTTGTGTCACTACTGCTTAGCACAGAGACCCAGCATGGAGTAGTGTTGACCCAGTAAGGCGTAGTAGTTAAAATAAATGCACCATCTAAAGTTGAGAGTTATATTTTATTTTGTTTGGTGGACTTTTTGAGCACTCAAGCCCAGGAGGCAGCCTCTCAAATAACTCTGAGTGATTGCTTCCAAGAGGAAAGTGAGACGCCAGGATACACAAGAGTTTTGCACAAAAACCACATAGTTGCAACATCAAAGATTATCATTAATTAAAGAAACCAGACACCCCAAGTTAACGAATTAAGTGCTTTTCTCGGCATAGGAAAATGCAAGAGTCTAGGCTCAATGAAGTCATTCTTTTGATAGGCACCTTCGCATCCTGTTTTTGTCCATCCTGAATCCCCTCAGTAGGCACAGGTCATGTCTGCAGTGACTGCTAGCTTGATGGCTACAACAACCTTTGTTTACTGATACAGCAGGCAGCAGTTTTTGTCCACAGAGGCATCCAGATTAGATAAACTAATTTCTCTAAAAACTCATGACTGAGTGTATTTCCCTGGCATGAGTTTCATCTAAATGCCAGACAACTGCTCAACAGTTGTAACAGTCAGCAAGGCCGGCAGCAGCATCCATTGCTGAGCATGAGGCCTTGTTAACACACCAAGGTGGGTGCTACTGTAGGAAGTACTATTCGCTAAAGGGTGGCAGGAACAGGATTGTGAAGTGGAGCAAGTGGCCTTTTGGGAGTGGCACCATTTAACTGTTTTATCTTGTCTTCTCCATTATTCTCAGAAACTGGGGTGGAAAATGAATATTAGACATTCTCCAAAGAAAATACGTTCATAACTTTCCATTTAGACAGTGTCCGCATGGTTTCTAAAGTAGATGGAAAACTGGAAAGAAAGTCCCTTGCTCCTATCTTAGACTGAGTATGTGTGGTCTCAGAATCACCCAGCATCTTCAGCCTTTGCATTCTGGTGGGTGGCACCCTGGCCCCACACAGCCCAATACTCTAGGGAGTCCTTCCTGGCCTTTTAGAATTACTAAAGAATCTTCGAGACCACAGAATCCTATAGCCTCATTACAAATATCAAAAGAACTAATGCTCAGGCACACTTTAAAGTACATGTGTACTCCATCTGATTAGAATAGGAAATGGCAACCCACTCCAGTATTCTTGCCTGTGAAACCCCATGGACAGAGGAGCCTGTAGGGCTGCAGTCCACGAGGTTGCAACGAGTCAGACACAACTGAGCACACTCCATCCAATTAAGAGCACACCTAAAATATCAAGAAACTTGACAGTATTTCAAGGTCAAAGGATTAAAGATGTATTCCTTTAAGGGTTTTGAGTATGAGGTCCCTCCCTCCAGGAGCTCAAAGTCTGGTGAGGAAACAGATAATTGAAACAGGAAATCATAAGCAAAGTACAGGAAATAATGTAAGCACTAGCAAGAGTGGGCAGTCAACTCAGAACAGGAAAATCATCCTAGCCTCTTACAGTTGGAAATATCTGAACTGAACCCTCATGTATGTGTAGCCAGGTAAAGAGGTAGGATGAGTGGGCAGCACAGTATCCTAGAAAAAAAGGTTCTGCATATTTTACAAAAGCCTTGAGATAAGAAACCATGGCAAGTTTTGAAGATAACAAATGGTTCAGAAAAACTGAACCTTGGATTCAGAGATTAGGTAAAGAGGGATGAGCCAGGAAGCTTGAAAAGGGAGCCTAGGCCAAACTGAAGTGACTTGTATTATATTGGTAGGCATAGTGATGCTGAGAAATTCAGACCTTTTTTCTAAAGTCAGTGGGGAGAAATTGAAGAGGAGTGATATGAGCAGAGAAGCATTTTAAATCACTTCAGTCTGGCTGCAGGGGGAGAAAGGACTTGAGAACCAATAGGAAGCCACAGCCGGACAAATGAGGAACTGAGAAGGAGCAGGAGGAATGGAGGAAAGGGTGCATTGAGAAACATATAAAAAGCAGACTTGAGAGTTCTGGGTTATTAACTGATGTGAGAGGTTAGGAGTAGGAAGGAATCAAGGGTGATATCAGGTTCTGAGTTGAGTGACTGGTTGATGTCAATTCTGTGAATGAAGAGCACTCAAGAGGAGACACCAGGATGGGATCAGGACTTAAGCACTACCATTTATTGAGCACTTACTCTATGCCTGGATTAAGATCAATGCTTTTCATGTTATAACCTAATGTAATCCTTGAAAAGTAGTGAAAGTGTTGGTCACTCAGTTGTGTCCAACTCTTTGTGACCCTATGGACTATAGCCTGCCAGGCTCCTCTGTCCATGGAATTCTTCAGGCAAGGACACTGGAGTGGGTAGCCATTTCTTTCTCAAGGGGATCTTCCCGACCCAGGGATTGAACTCAGATATCCTACACTGCAGGTAGATTCTATACCATATGAGCCATTACTGCAAATATTATCAAGTAGGTGGTATTTTCTGCCTAGTTTACAAATAAGATACTGCGGCACTGAGATACTGAATGTTTTTTTCCAATATCTCACAACTCCTAAGTGACTAAGTCAAGATTCAGACAGAGGATTGGGTGGAAATCAACAATCCTGTTCAGTTTTGAATGCTAATTAGACATACAAATGGAGCTATTAGATAGAGAGCCAGAGCCCAGATTTAAGGAGAGAAGTCCATCTCAGTATCCTGGATGTCAAGGGGAGAAAGGGCATCAAGAAAGAGGGAGTGATTGACAGCGCAAATGCTACTAAGAGATGAATGCCAAGACAGAGACTGGATCTTAGATTTGGGAACATGGATATCATGGATCTCAGCAAGAGTGGAATTAGGAAAAGTGGTGAAGACAAAAGCTCTTTGAAGTGGGCTCAAAAATAAAAATGGGAGGTAGGGTCACTGAGATAGTTAACTATACACTTTTTCAAAGAGCTTAGCTACTAAAGGGGTCAACTGGGCAGAAGAGAGGAGGTTTTGTTGTTAAAATGGCACATGCTTGCATGTTATTAAGAATGAGCCAATAGGGAAGGGAACTTTGACATTTTAAGAGAGAGAGAGAATGGAAAAGTCTAGGAAAAAAAACTCAGATTCAAGTGGAATGGTTGGCTTCAGACAGGAGCATAAGCAATGCTTCCATTGTCCTAAGTGGAATGGCTGAGTCTTTAGAGGCGAAGGTTGGTAGATGTTCTGATGGAAATTTGGAGCTGTCTTCTTCTCATTTTTTCTGTTTTATCAGTGAAAGAAGAAGCAAAATTACAGACTGAAAGTAAGGAGATGCCAGAAGTTTGAGAACAGTGGAAAGGTATGAAACATTGTCTACATCTGGGGACCTACTTGAGATCTGCAATGATGAATTCAAAATGAGACCTGATGTTTTTCTCCAGCTGTGTTTAGCTTCTAAGATGCAACTGTAGAATGAGTAGAAAGTTGACTTTAACCAACACGAATCAGATTATTTTCAGGGAAGTGCAATGAGAGGAATGAGAAGCAAGGGTGTATTCAAGAATAAATAGTGATGAAATTTAAATTTGAAAATAAGGGAAACAGGGGTGATGGATAGTGAAACTGTGTCTGGGCTCTATGTTAGGATCCCAGGGAGTCAAGGAATTGCTAGAGTGAAGTCAGAAAAGGAAACGGATGGGAAAGTTGGCAGGGGTCAGAGTTTGCTAAGCTTTAGGCTAAGACTTTGAGGTTACGGTCACTACTCACAAGAAGGTCTTCAGTGTGTATGTGGGAGTGGATGACAAGGTGGAGTGGAGGACAGTCTCAGTGGAGATGAGGCAGGTAAGCAACTGAGAGTTCACGAAATTAGATGTCTCATTGCACGAAAGTCAGAGTCACCAAAAATGATGGCAAGTGCAGAAGATAAATATTGTGAGCCAGATGGATGACTCATATCTGAAGAAGAGTAAAAGGACAGTATGTAATTGCAGCGAATCAGATGATAGGCAAAGCAAACCAGAAGAAGGAAGAGAGGGTCATAAGGATACCTCAATCAGGAGCGAGGAGGACATCTAAGTCAAATTTAGGCTCTGACAGCGAAAAGACAGCCTCAACTTGAGATGGCTTCTGAGGAAGCCAGGTCCTTGGGGGAAAGTCAGCTATTGGCACAAGGAAGAAGGTGAAGGGACCATTCAGAGACGAGGTCTTTCCAGGCGGCTCAAGGCATAGGTAGCCAGTAGGGATTGGCCCACCCAGAGCTGTGTGCATGAGGAAAGAGATCCAGTGCCTGGGGTCCACAGTGATGAGATTAATCCTGATTGTCCTTCTGGATTGCTGTGTCACAAGTCCTCTTTGGGGTGTACTCAATTTGAGGTGCCTGCAGGGCATCCAGGACCCATTGATGTCCAGTGGGTGGTGGCAGCTGCAGGCCTGAGACAGAAAAGAGAGCACCAAGCTAGAGATGGAGTATTTCTGAAGAGTGGGCAGCTGGCAGGTGACTGTTGAAGCCACAGAAATGTGTCAGACCATCCCCAGGTGTGGACACTGTGAGAAGAGAAGAGGACCCAGCCCAAAGTTCCTGGGAACACCAACATTAAGAGGAGGAAGAGATTGGGAATGTCACTAAGGAGACAGAAGGGGCATACAGAGGAGATGGAGGAAAACTCAAAAGCTGTGGGGCCACGGAAATGTTGCCTGTTGGAAATGCTGCAGAGAGGTCAGCTGAGGTAAGGAAGGAAAACTTTCCATTGCATTTAGCTACAGTCACTGGTGCCCTTGGAGAGAACCATTGCAGTGGCTCCATAAAGGAACACACTGGGCTGGAGATTCCCCACCCCTACCCCCACCCCTTGCAGCAGCACCTTAAAAAATCTTCTTGACTTCTGAACCTTCATTTTTTAACCTAGAAATAGGGACACTGATCCTAATCATATGGGCTTGTGATTAAGTAAAATCAGGTAAAAGTGTGTTTGGCAAAGAGCAAATATGGAATAAACAGTAGTTATGGTAAACAGGACAAAGAGTAGGTGTGCAATAAACAGTAATTATGGTAAACACTGTAAGAATTTATTGCTACTGCTTGGCTATAAAGGATCTGAGAAATAAGATTGGAGCCAGAAAGTATGTTTCATAAATTTTTCTTTGTTTCTTTAACATGGAATAGATTCAGTGAATCTATTCACTGAAGCATGTTTAGAGATGGAAAATATAGCTGTAAAAAATGAAGAAAACTGTCCCAAGTTGAAATGAACCCATGACCTTGGCTGTATCAGCTCCATAGTGAGGAACAGAGCTGATTAGAAAATTTTCAGATATGTTTGGAAAAGCCACCGGGGTTCCCAGAAAGTGTAGCTGTTTGGAAACCTTGGGAAATGCCATCCGTAGCTTCAATAGACCTTATCACTCCAGCTAGAATATGTTTTCTAGAATGGAATGTTGCTGATTATACAGCCTGGCTATAATTTTCTGATTTGTGCAACAACATCTCTGGGAGGAAGATAGATTGTCATGCATTGAATTCCTAATCAGATGCCTAATTTTGTCCACAGTACTGCAAATCTTGATGCGTTACCTGAAAAGAAACCTTTGATTTCTAAAAAGTGAATATTATAGAGCTTTCTATGACCCAGAGAGACTTGTGGAGCAGGCATAAGCCATGTGGCATGGATTTTTGCCAGCTGCATTCAGGTGCTGAATAGAGAAAACAGCAAATGCTCATCGTGGCCAACTGTCACCCTGGGTCCAGTGACCCCTCGCCTTCAACAACTTCAATTGCTGAAAGTCTGAATTAGCACCAGGAATAAATGAGGAGACAATGCTACTCTTTAGCAAATAAAGTACAGAAGAGTTAATAATTCACATCAGAGTCACCAGGGTATTTTTGGTCTCTAAAGGGTCTGCAGGACAACCATCCAAACTTCAGTCACCTCTCTAGGCCTGGGGTGGAGAGGAAAGGTGAAATCAGAAGACTACAAAAGCAACTTGTAGGTTTTCAAGAAACCAACTCGACCAGAATTTTCAAAGTTAACTCAGTTTATCTCCTCCAGGAAGTCCTCCCTGATAGGCTTAGGAGGTCAGCTCTGTGTCCCCATGGTCCCCTGCTTAAACTCTCAAAGCTCTTATTTATTGAAAGTTCCAGAATATCTTTACAAAAATGGATGAATGTGCTTCAATCTGGTGAGCAAAGGCCACTTGGGCTGTAGTTCCCTATCCTTTTACAGAAGATTGAGAAAAGACCAATTGTCCGTGTCAACAATTGTGGGGGGAGGGGCCGCTGGAAAATTAAGAAAAACCTCTAACTGGTACATGCCTGCATATTCCAAGTTCTTAGGAAAAGTTTATTGAAATTATGTAATTGATGGAATGTTTTGTTTGTGGCCTGAATCACCTCTTGTCCTTCAATTCTTTGAACTCATATCCCAGCGCTTCTATTTCCCTCCCTGTTGTGGTCTTTTGTCTGCTGCTTTGAGAAGGTCTGGAGGGAGACAGAGCAGGTTGAATTAATATCAATCAGAAAAGGCCTTAAAAAGAGGTACTAAGGTTCTAGACTGGTCTCCAATAAAAAGGGAAGAGTTTTTAGAATAAAATCGAGGGAAGAACATTGTGAGTAGTAAGAGGCCTGAGCACAGTGGAGAGCAGAAGGGCTCGGGAGAGCTCCGATGTGACTGCAGCATGAGGCAAGACAGAGAGTGTAGGTGAACCACGGACCGTGTTCTGAGGGATCTGGAGCGCAGCTCCAGGGCTGTGAATATAACTTAGTGGGCAATGAGAGCCGAGGAAGGTTCTCAAGGGGGAAAAGTGAAAGTGTTAGTCATTCAGTTGTATCCGACTCTTTGCAACCCCAAGGACTGTAGCCCACCAGGCTCCTCCCTCTGTCCATGGGATTATCCAGGCAAGAATACTGGAGTGGGTTGCCATTCCCTTCTCCAGGGGCTCTTCCTGACCTATGGATCGAATGCAGTTCTCCTGCATTGCAGGCAGATTCTTTACCATCTGAGCCACCAGGAAAGCCCTCCGAAGCAGAGGTTTCTGACAAAAACTGTTACTTACAAGACAAGATTGCCCGAATTTGCATTAAAAGGATAACTTTCTTTTAGGAATAGTCACTATTTCTTGAAATTGAGGCATGTGGTCCTCTTTCATAGGTAGTACACACAAGGTCATTTATTTGACAAATTTGTAATTGAATCCCTACTGCACACATCACACTGAAGCATGCACCATGAGGGTGCAAAGATGTGTAGAAGCAGATTCTTGCCCTCTGGAAGCTTAACACTCAGAGGAAAGATGACGTGACTATAGTAACACAGATATCTGTGTGATCAGAAGTAGTAGAAACCTACCCAAGTTAGCTACAACTGGTAACAGATGTAAGCTGTGGAAGTGTTCTTGATAAAGACACAGAGGTGACTCAAGGACCCAGGAAAGGGCAGAGCAGCTGAGCCTCTCCGAGGGCTGGCAGGAGAGACTAGGGGCAGCTCACACTGCCCCACCACCCCCTCATTCTTCACCTGTGGCCACCACATTCCAGTGCAGATGGCTGCCCCACATTACTGGCATCCAGTCACTCCTCAAAACACTTGAAGTCAATGCCTTTTGGACCCAAGGTAGGATTTCCAGGACACAGAACCCAGTTGGCCTGATTTGGGTCAGCTGTCCATCCTGGTCCAACCAGCTGTGGCATGGAGACAGGTCACGTGGTGTAACTATGACCCCTCCCCTGTGGCAGTGGGTGGCACTCTGTCCAAACAGGAGGCCATTGTGGGGTAGACAGACACCCCCTAACACACCACCCTTGCCAATGTGATCTCAGGACTTCAGAAGGCAAGTCGTCTGGGGTTCAGAGGAGGATAAATCACTCCCAGCTGAGCAGTGCTTGGAACCTTCCTGCCCTCATGGATCAAGGACCTGCAGGAGGGGAAGAGCCCATTGGCAAGACAGACTTGGGAGAAGGGAGCTCACACCACATGCAATGGGTGCAGCTTTATCGCTTCATGAAGGACTGAATATCGTTCTGTTCACATGAAGTCTGCAAATAGAGTCAAATTAAAAGAGGTGGAAAACAGAAAATGTCTTCATCATTGACAGTCCCAACACCAGCCTCTTTGCATCTTTGCCCCAGGAGGAAGGATAAATGTTTCAAGGAGAGAGTCAGTCTGGGAGACTTTGTGGCACAAGATGACCAGTCATGGTGGGATCCTCAGAGGTAACCATGCAGGCACCCGAACTGGCAGCAGAGAGGGCCCCACAGGGGCAGCTGGGGCTCCAAGGCCTTTGTGGGAAGGGAGGGTTGGCACTGGCAGACTCTGCTCTGCCCAGGGGTAGTCCCAGCACAGAGATGAGGAAGCTGAGTGTCAAGCACCATCTCCACAGTGTGTAATTCTAAAAGATGCAACATGTTCTTTCAGACCTGAAGGCACCATAGCAGACGTTCAGGGCTGGGACCTAGCAGTGACCACAGACATTGTCCAGCGCAAACACAGGAACTAGCTGGGCCTAGAGGGGGGTCTTCCAGACTCCTCATGGAGTGCTGCTTCCGCTGTGCTCACTGCCTCCATGACTCAGCCTTGCTAGAGCTGACCTTCTGTAGTGTCACAGGTACTTGGCGTTGGCCAGGACCAACTTCAACAATCACTCAATCCTCATTCACTGTCACACTTTCCATCTTAAGGCTTCTTCCTTCATTACTTTTTTTTCCTCCCCTCCTTCACTTATTCATCCATCAAATACTTGTTGTAATACTTCTATGTGTCAGGCACTGTGTGAGGACCATATGACTGAGAGAGGCAGTCCCTCTCCTCATGGACTTCTTAGATGATGAGAGCAGAAAGAAACACACACACACAGAATAAACAGACCAGTAAAAGTAAAGATGCTTCCCTGGTGGCTCAGATGGTAAAGAATTTGCCGGCAATGCGGGAAACCTGGGTTCGATCCCTGGGTTGGGAAGATCACCTGGAGGAGGGCATGGCAATCCACTCCAGTATTCTTGCTTGGAGAATCCCCATGGACCGAGGGGGATTCCATTCCATTAACCCCCTGTGCTGGGGGGTTACAGTCCATGGTGTTGCAAAGAGTCAGACATGACTGAGCAACTAAGCACAGCACAGCACAGGTAAAGATAAGTCTCATGAAGGAAAATATCAAGCTGTAGAAGAAAGGGGCTAGGGGCTAATTTAGATGATCTTGCATAGATGGAAAATCATCTCGCCAATCTCTCTAAGGAGAGGACACTTAAGACCTAAATGATAAGAAGCTGGCCCTGGTAAGTGTCATTTCAGGCAACACTTGGCATGTGCAAAGGCCCTGAGGTCAATGTGAGATTGGTGGGTTGAGGTGCAGTCCAGTGACTGAATGAGGGCCATGTGAGATGAGAACAGAAATGGACAGGGACAGGTCATGGAGGCCTGAAATCATGGTAGGTGCTGAATTTTGTGCAACATGAAATGGGAAGCTTTTTAAGGGTTTTAAGCAGATTTATGTTACCAGACAATTTAAATATTAAGAAGAAACTTCCAGCAGCTGTGTGAAGAATGGATGAGAGAGAGAGCAGAGTGAATGCAGGAAGATCAATTAGGAGGCTTCCATGGTGTCTCTAGGTGAGAGAAATGGTGCTAGATCAGGAGGACTGTGGAGATTAAGAAATGTGGACAGAGTAGAGATACAGATGACAAGATAGTGCTGTGTGCTGGTTGGCTGTAGAGGCTGAGGGGCTCCTAGGTTTCTGGGAAGGAAGGAAGTCACTGTGTTCTGGAGGGAATAATTAAGAGTTCCAATTTGGAAGGGTTAAGTTTGTCACATCCTTGAACTTTCTAGGTACAATCAGATTTGTGCAAAACTGGAGTGCCAAGGAGACCTCTGGGCTGAATTGTACATTTCATTGCAGGGAGAAGCCTCTAAAGTGAGCTTCCATAAAGTGGCTTTGTTAAGAGGATTCAGAGGACTCTCACCAAACCTGAGGGCACAGATTGCAGACAGGCTTCCCAGGGAGCTGCAGCCAGCAGACCCTGAGGACAGAGGCCAGGAACCCGCGGTGTCTCTGCCTCTGGGACTTGATGGATGCCTATGGACTCGCTAGGTCTGGCTCTCCGGTTTGTCTTTATGTCCCTCTTTCTCGATGTCTGCTGTGTGTGTCTCTGCATTTTTCTCCATATCCCCATTTGCCTCTGTATGTCTGTCCCTCTGAATGTGTGTCTATGGGAGTCTGTGGGAGTGGGTGTGGGCTTCTCCTTGGGTCTTTGGTCTCCAGGATTAGTTCTCTCCTTTCTTCTCTTCATCTGTTCAAGAGTATTTGTGTGCTTCTGTCCCTGTCCTGTCTGTCTCTGCTGGTCTGTCTCTCCAGCAGTACTGTCTCTTAAACTGCTTCCTTTGACATGTCTTTTCCCTTCTCTCTCTGTTCTGTGTGAAGGTGACTTTGGTCTCTGCCTCCATACAGTGTTTATACCATTTTCTGATTTGCCTGCCCTAACTGAGACTGACCACCAACTCTGAATTCCAATTCCAAATTCCTGGGAAATAGGATCTGATTGGCCCAGTTTGTCTCAAGTGTTAATTTCTTGTTCAATCTATCCATGGACGGGAAAGCTTGAAGCTGGGGCAAGGAAGTGTCAGGTAATATAAAATGACTGTGTGCTACTGATGAACAGAGCACAAAGGTCCTGGGCAATGGAAAAGCAAAAGAGGGCAAAAGACTTTGAAAAAAAGATAAAATGATCACTATTCAGAAATATTATAAACATCTAACTAGAAACACTAGTAGGATCGAACAGTATAGGGAAGCTTGGCAAAATGCTGGATTAAAGGCAATCCAGTAATTAAACCCTAAAAGTCAGTATCATTTCTTTACATGTTTCTTTATAACAGTAATAACCAATTAGCAAAAGTGATTTTTAAAAAATATAAGGCATCTGTGAAAAAAACGTACAGTTAATAATTACTTTTGATGGTGAAACACTGAATGCGCTTCTGAAGATTGGGAATAGTTCAAAGATTTCTTCTCTCACCAATTTTGTACAACGTTTTACTGCAAATCCTTATACACAAAAAATAATTTAAGAGAATTTAGACCTACGTGTAAAAGCTAGAAACATAAATTTTCTTGAATAAGATAAAACATACAGTAATATCTTTGTGACCATGAGAAGTAAAGATTTTAAAATTGAAACTCAAAAGGAACCAACCATATAAGGAAAAAAGATAAATCAGGCTTCCACAAAATTAATATTGCTTTTTTTTTTTGGCTCATTAAAAGTAACCATTAAGGAAATGAAAAGGCAAGATACAAACTGGAAAAAATATTCATAGTATATTTACGTGACAAAAGGCTCATATCCAACAGATTGAAGTGGGGAAGATGTACTGAGAATTTTTACAAGTCACTAATGAAAAGATAATTCAAGAAGAAAGGTGGGCAAAGGATATGAAATCACTTCATGAAAAATTAGGCAATAAGCACATGCAAGGGTGCTCAGCATCATTAGTCACCAAGGAAAGGCAAATTAAAAATCACATCGAGACACATTTTGTATCCACTAATATAGCTGCTGTCTAAAACTGATAAAAACAAATATCGGTGAGGGTATGGAGCAACTGGAACTCTCAGACATTATTGGTGGAATGTAAAATGCTACCTTAATTTTAAAGGATAGTTTGGCAATGTCTTGTAAAGTTAGACATAAGCCTACACTAAGACCCAGCAAATCTTCTCCTAGGTTATCTATCAAAAAGAAATGAAAACCTATGTCTACAAAAAGACTTCAATGTTAATGTTTATAAAAACTTTTACATAATATATAAAAATAGAGACAATCCAAATGCTTATCAAGAGACAAATGAAAAATCAACTCAGCAAAAAGGAATGAAATGCTAACATTTACATCAATGAGTAAAAAACACTAGATATAAAAGAATGCAGACTAACTCCATTTACACAAAGTTCTAAATCACATAAAACTAATGATGATAGTACAAAACAGAAAACAATCATGGTTGGGGTGGAATTAACAGAAGAGCTCAGGGAAATTTTCTGGGGCACTAAAAAATACTCTACATATTAAAGTTGTCTTAACTAATTCTGGAATTTTATTCTTCCATATAAATTATTGAGATATAATGCTACATAGAATGATCCCAAGTATTCAGTTAAATGTTAAATTTTGAAAGCTATATGTAAATGTTGATGTATACAAGTTACAGCTCAATAAATCTTATGGAAAAACAAAAACCTATAGTTAAATAGGCTAATATTAATAAAGAAGTATAACAAGGAAAAATGTGCTTTATCACATAATAAAATATACTATAAAAACATAGTAATAAAAACAGCCTGGCATTATTCTACAAATAGATTATGAATCAATAGAACAGAATAAAGAGACAAGATAGACCACTATCATACTTTTACATAACAAAATAACACTATAAATGAAAGAAATATTTGTTTAATAAGTGTTAAAAAATGAAATATAAGAAAATTAAAGCTGGGTTCCTGTTTAAATGTCACTTTATTCCACATAGATAAAAGATCTAAGCATCTAGAACATTGTTATGACATAGAAGTAGGATAGTAATTTCTAAATAATGCTTCAAAAATACAAACCATGCAGCAAAATTAGCTGGATTTGATCATGTCAAAATTATGTATTTTTCAATTCAGTGAAAGACATTTTGGAAAGTTATTAGATGACAGAATGAAAGCATGTATTTGTGGCATTTAATATCAAAAAGGAATTAGTTATTTATAGTACACAAGAAGCTCCTATAAATCAAAAGGAATATAGATAGCAATCCCATATTAAAAATGTTCAAAGATATAGTTTAGGAATTTATAGGAAAGAAAACTCAAAATGCTCAAACTCATTATTTATTAGGGAAATATTGATTAACAAAGAACTATCTCTTTATACTTACTGACTGGTAAAATTGAAAAACTAGATAATGCTAAGTACTGGAAGGGACTGGGGTGTGGAAATTTCTGTGTACTGCTGGTGGGAGGGGTGCAGCCATTCTGGAAAAGTCTAGTAATATTAATTTAAATTAAAAAAAAATAAATAAATTAGATATTGAAATACCTATGACCCAGCTACCCTGTTTCTTCAGTATGTATCTCAATAAATTTTCACACAATCCAAGATGCACAAGTATGAGGATGCTGAATTGCTGCCAAGAGGTTGAAAGACTGGTTAGGTATATCATAGTGAATGCACATCCTGACATATGTACCAGTCAGCTGTTAGTAGCAATGGATCAAATGTGTACATGGCAACAAGGATTGATCTGGAAAACACAGAACTCAGTAAAACAAGGAGAATTGAAATATATGAAACACTATCATTTAGGTAAATTTAAAATACAGGCGCACAAAATGATAATATGCCATTTGTAAAAGGTATTGCATTAAATGGGCTTCCCTTGTGGCTCAACTGGTAAAGAATCCGCCTGCAATGTGGGAGGCCTAGGTTCAGTCCCTGGGTTGGGAAGATCCCCTGGAGAAGGGAAAGGCTACCCACTCCAGTATTCTGGCCTGGAGAATTCCATGGACTCAATAGTCCATGGGGTCACAAAGAGTCGGACACGACTGAGCGACTTTCACTTTCACCTTGCATTAAACAATTTAGAATAAATGATTGGTTGAAAGGAAAGAAGAATGGAAAATAAAGAAGAAAATGAAACAACAGAGACCTTGTAAGGACCATGTTGATTTTGACTCACAGATAAAGAAGACTAACTCAAGCCTTTACACCTACAACTTAAAGCTACCTGTAAGAATTCCTTCTTGGGGAAAGGACAATTATCTGGAAGGGAGAGTGAGGGCTATAGAGTCAACAGATTACCAAGAGCCCACCAAGAACCAAATGATTACAAAGGAAGTGTTTTCATCTTCAATTTTTTTAGAAGAAAGAATTGAAGTTCAAGGAAGTTAAACAACTTGTAAGAAGCTGTGCCTGATTTCAGACTCAGTATCAAAATAAGTCATCACTTGATTGTTACTGCCTTGACCAAGCCAACATGGTTGCTCACCAGGAGTGCCGCCCTAGCCTCCTCACCATTCTCCCTGCTCCCACCCATGCCCTATATTCTACTCAACACAGCAGCTGGAGCATCATTGTAAATCCCTGCAAATGTAAGTCAGATCATGTAAACTTCCCAGCTCAGAATGCTGCCAGGCTGTCCCAGTCCCACATCATTCAGAATGACATCTGAAATGCCTGTGTCCTACAAGGCCCTGGATGGCCTGGCCCCTGTCTAGCTTTCCAGGCTCGTCTCTGATCACTCTCCATTTGACTCTTTCAGCTATCACATTGACTTTCTTGCTGTTTTTTAAACACTCCCAGGACAGTCCAACCTCAGGACTTGGCACTAGCCTAATCTTTTCCTTCATTCTCACATCATGTTATCAATTCCTTCACTCTGGTCTCTTCTCAAATATTACCTGCTAAGAAAGACCTTCTCCAACTACCTTATTGGTCATGTACCATCTTCTATTCTTCATTTTTAATGCCTTACTCTGCTTTGCTTCTACCATTTATCCCTACCTGACAGCACATTATCTATATTTTTGTTGGTTGGTTTATATTTATCTCCCATATTAGGATGAGGGCAAAATACTGCTCTGAATCATGTGGTTTGTACAATCCCTGGCCCAAGGAAAACCCAGATCCAGTGTGTGTGGATGGGTGTTTAGATGTCTGAGCCTAGACCCATGTTTGTTCCACCTGTACCTGCTCACAGCTCCCAAACAGGGCTTGGGGAAGGGAGTATGGTAAAAGTAGGGGCAACAACAAAGGTCTAGGTGGCAGGTGTGTGGGTCAGAGAGAGGAAAACCCAGAACCTGATGCGGCTGAACAAAGTGCACATAGGAGGAAGAACCAGTAGGCATTTAGATCTTAGGGTTTTAGCCTCTCTGATCTTTGTTTCCAAAAAAACTGAAAACCAAACTGACCAATCAGTTCCCCCAGCCTTAGATCAATGCCTGAACTTGATCTAATGCCTGAACTATGAACCTCAAGGGAGAAAGACTTCACCAGTGCCGTACAAAATTCCTTTCACATTAAGACCATCACAATAAGAAATCTGGCCATATTACAGGTATTAATGTCTCTTGCTACAATTTAATCCCATTTATTTCAAGAAATGTATTGTGTAATTGAGAAATAAATAAAGAGGTAAATTGCTATGGAAATCTAACATCATTTATATAATCAAAGAATAGATTTTCCCCTGGATTGTAATTATGTCTCTTGTTAATCCCATCTAGCTCTCAGAACCTAGCTCTTGGGACTGAGCCTGGCAATCAGCTTCCATAAAGATGTCACTTAATGTGTGTCTTTCTTAAGGGACACTATTGATAGAACCATTAAGAGGAGAGATTCCTTAGTGGGAGGAGAGAAAACTCTTCTCAAACAATTCATTGACTTTCTGCTAAAAGCACATTCACTATTCATTTTTACCCACACACAATGATGTTCTTAGGAGCCCTGGAAGAACTCTAGTCTGGCTACAAAATCTGTCTGGTCTGCAAAAGAAGACCAGACTAGTCTCCCTCCAGCATCACTTGAAATGCCATCCTATGGATTCACTCCTTTTGAATGAAGCATTACCCCCTTCAGGTTCTGCATCTAAAATCACAACAACTGAAAATGAGAGAGACAAGTCCTTAATGTTTCAGTAATGTGCATGTGTTGCTTCTGCTGCATCCTTCAGCCATCCTTCTTTTCATAGCTGTACCCATCTCATATACCCATCTCAATTTTCTTGCAGCAACCATCACCAGTTGTATCAGTTAATTTTTGCTGTAATAATGCTGCATAACAAACAATCACAAACCTAGTGTTCACAGAAATAAGGATCCATTGCTCGTATGTCTGCAATAACTGTAATTTTATCTTGCATAGGCTTGCTCACACTTCTGGGGACCACCTAGCTGTTTGCTATTCCAGGGCAATTGGAGTGATTTGACTCTGTTCCATGTGTCTTACACATGCCTGGATATAGCCTTCTGTTGATGACAGAGGTACAAGAGAGCATGCTAAACATTCAAGGTCTCCTGAGGCCTTGGCTCAGAAATGGTACAATCTTAACAGCTATTGAATAAATGCAAACTTAAAAAAAGACAAGGTACCTTTTGCATTTATCAAACTGGAAAGATGAAAAAATGTTGAGGCACAGGATTAGTAAAATGGAACTGAATCGTCCCATTCTTGGTAGAGAAAGAATCAGTTGGTAAATCTCCTCTATGGTGACTTGTCCCTTTGATCTAGACACAACACTTCTCAGGGTTTATTCTAAGCAAACAGAGAAATGTACCAAGATGGGTGTACAAGTGCATTTAGTACAATAGGTAAGAATTGGGACAAATTAAATGTCTAACATTAGGAGATGGATGAAATATAGTACTTACATGAAGTACCATATATTATATATGGCATTATATAGGATAAGTATCGAATGTTGACTGCTTCTACTTTTGTTAAGAAACCACACACATATGTAGATACATAGTCATTGAAAAAAAAGTTTAAAGAATCCAAAACGTTCATTGTATATATCTCTGGGTAGAGAATTATAAGATATTTTATTTCTTTTTGCTTGTCTGTGTTATCTCATTTTTCCACAGTAGGCCTGTATTAGGCATTTAATTTAAATCTTTAAAATTGTTACAGGGAAGAATTGACTCCATGCTGGGTCTGTTTATTTTACTTTAACTTTTGCTTCCCATTGCTTTTGTCCTTTAAAAGCATACTGTCCATTCATAATGGTATGCTTCAGGAAAGCCCCATTCCTCTGCCTGCATGTTAAACCAAAATGCCTTTGTTCAGGACCCTGTCTGCCTGTGGATGGCTACAGAAAGGAAGAAATTAACACATCCCATCCCCAAGGCTTGCTATTCCAGGAGACATTTGTAAGATTAATGGCCTTTGTACTTTACCTCCTCACAGCCCTCCTCTCTGTTCTATGAAGGAACCTGGTATCCAGACCCCAGTAAAATGGTTATTTTGAGACATTAGTCTGCCATCTTCTTCATCAGTGGGCTTTCTGTAAAGTCATATTCCTTGCCCCAACATCTTGTCTCTCAGATAATTGACCTGTCATGTGATTAGCAGAGTGAGCTTGAATCAGTAACAAAATGTGTAGGGCTGTCCATTTTATTGAAAATCTCTCTAGCTTACAACTTTTTCAGGGAAGTTTTGCCCAAAGTAGACTCAAAATCCCCCTGTCCCCTTGACCTGGTCCTGCTCATCAAGGCTGGCATCATAACTATAACCCTCTCCAGTTTCTTTACTGCAGTGGGTTTATAGCCCTGTAACTGTCTAATTAGGGCTTCACAGGTAGGTCAGTGGTAAAGAATCCTACCTGTCAATGCAGGAGACTTGGGTTCAATCCGTGTGTCAGGAAGATCCCTTGGAAAAGGAAATGGTAACCTGCTCCAGTATTTCTGGCTGGGAAAGCCCATGGACAGAGGAGCCTGGTGGGCTATATTCCATGGGGTCACAAAGAGTCAGGCACAACTTAGTGACTAAACAACAAAAACCATCTAATTCAGGAGAAGAAACTGCAGTGCCAGTGGCTCCTGGCTCCCTAGCACCACGTGGAGTGGGCAGCCCGGTGGCAAGGCTCACCCCAGGCTATGGTTCCATTCCCAGCTGCAGGAAACTAACCTGCTCCTTTTCTGCAGGAAGCAGAGTACCCCAGGTGTGGAGTGCCTTTCCAGCCCCAGAGTTGCCGCTGAGTACTCTTGGGAACAGGAGCCCTGTGCAGAACGCACTGAGGAGCTCATTACTCAAATATGCCTGGTGGCAAACCATTTGCAAAGCAAGCAAGCTGTTTGTAGAGTGAATAATCACTCTAGCATTTGAGATTCACTCACAAGGAATGTTAACAGCACATTGTAAACATTATTCATGTTAATGTTGTTTTTTTCAATCCTTCATTTTCAGATGAAACATTTCTTTCATCTGTCCCAGATCCAAAGCTTATATATATTGGAGAAAATGTACCTGGTTAGCAAATAATGTTTCCCAGTTTATATTCCAATGTCTTTATTGGCTTTGATTTGGCCTTAAAGACTTGGCTGACCTTCCAAGACAGTGGAGTGACAGATTTTTTCGGAAACACAACTAGGATGAGCTGAGAGCAAAGATCAAATTTAAGGCTTATATAATCATCACTGAGATGTCCCTGGAGGTGACTGGACCTCTTTCCTCCCTCCCCTTCTATCTCCATGTGATTTAATCCATTGATCTACCATTAGGAAAATACCATAGACACAAACCATAGAAATAAATGCACGTTTATTTCTCATTTGTTCTCCAGGCTGGAAAGTCCAAAGTCCAATATCCAAGATCAAGGCAAGGAAGGAAAGAGGAATCTCTGGGTCTACATTATAAGGGCATTAATTACTTTCATGAATGCTCTATCCTCATGACTTAATCACCTCCCCAAAACCCCACATCTGTATATGATTATATTGGGAATTAGGTTTCAGTATACCAATTTGGAGGGACACAAACATTTAGTCTAAAACATTGCACCTCTGTGCATGGGATACAAGGGCCCTAAAGCCTCTAAGTTTTGTTTTCTTGATCCATCAGTCTGTGACAGCTCTGTATTAATACTTCCCACTAAGAACTTGGGACCATCCATTTCTCCTTGTAATCCTCCCTATTTTTAGGCCTTGTTATTAGAAGCGTGAGGTCAAAATTATTATATCTTGATGAATTACACCATTTGTCATGCAGCATCTTAATGCTTTCACCTTAAAATCTATTTTGTCTGATAGAACATCTTTTTTTGGGCTAGCATTTGCATGATGTGCTATTTCCATCCTTTATTTTTAAACTTTCTATATTCATTTTATTTATGACTCTTAGAAGCAGCAGATAAATGGATTTTAAGACATGGCTTTGATTTTTAGTCAACATGATAGTAGATAGTCCTGCCATTTTAATAGGTTAGCTGAATAAGTTTACATCTGGATTTCTAATTTTTTAATTGTTTCCCATGGTTTTTTGGTCAATTTTTTCTCTTTCCAAACTTCTCTTTTCCCATTGATTCGATTATGTTTTACTTCTTTTAATCCCCCCTTTTATCCCTTAATGGTTACAGTATCTGTTTTTATTATTTTAATGGTTGCTTAAAAAATTTAATATGGATCTTTAATCCAACCAGTCCATCCTAAAGGAGATCAGTCCTGGGTGTTCATTGGAAGGACTGATGTTGAAGCTGAAACTCCAATACTTTGATCACCTCATGCGAAGATCTGACTCATTTGAAAAGATCCTGAGGCTGGGAAAGATTGAGGGCAGGAGGAGAAGGGGACGACAGAGGATGAGATGGTTGGATGGCATCACCAACTCAATGGACATGGGTTAGAGTGGACTCCGGGAGTTGGTGATGGACAGGGAGGCCTGGCATGCTGTGGTTCATGGGGTCACAAAGAGTCGGACATGATTGAGCAACTGAACTGAACTGAACTGAATTTTATATATTTCTAACACTGTCTAAGGGCTTCCCTCGTAATTCAGTTGGTAAAGAATCTGCCTGCAATACAGGAGACCTGGGTTCGATCCTGGGTCAGGAAGATCCCCTGCAGAAGGAAATGGCAACCCACTCCAGTATTTTTGCCTAGAGAATCCCACGGACAGAGAAGGCTGGCAGGATACAGTCCATGGGGTCGCAAGAGTTGGACACGACTTAGCGACTAAACCACCAACACCAACAACACAGTCTAAAGTTTGGGGATATTATACCCTACTCCTTCCTCTAAACCATGTGAAATCATCTTCATTGGTGATGCTGTTTAGAATTTCAGCTCTACTTCTGTTGAGAAGGTAGGAGAGAAGAACAGGCAGGAGGTAGATGGTAAGCCCCTTACACTAGGAGTATTAATAATGCTCATTCACATTTCTTTATTTAACAGAATTAAAATCACTTTGCTGTATCTTTTGATTTTTTAGAATATATGTTTATTGTGAAATATTTTCAAAACTGTACAAAAAAGTATAAGGGCAAAATAAAAATTACCCAAAATCCCTCTACCATGTGATGACTAGATTTTGATAACCAACCACTCATATATCTTTACAAACATATGCACATTTTCATATATAACATTTTCATAAATGGATTTATATATTCATGTTTAAAATCAAATGACTAGTTTCATTGAATTCTTTGAGTTTTGCTTGCCTCTCTCTTAATATAATACATACAACTTAAATAACCAATTACTAACAGCTTACCTAAATATCCTATCTGAGCTTTTTCCAGGTTCATTTAGTTAGAGATTAATAAGATGAAGGGGAGAAAGGGAGGGAGGGAAGAAGAGAGGGAGAAAGAGAAGATGGGCAAGCAGACAAATATATAAAATTTCAGTCACTGTGTATTATATAAAACCAGGGTTATATTACTTACACTTCTCTGAAGTTTGCTTCTCCCACCTTATAATTCATCATGTAAATCCTCTGCAGTCAGCCCCAATAGACTCAACTCATTCTTTGTAGGCTTTTATTATGGAAATTTTCATACATACACAAAAGAAGTGAGAAAAATATGATGAACTCTCATATTTTCATCACCCAGCTTCAACAATTATCAATATTTACATTTCACCAATCTTCTTTCATTAATCCTTCCTGCTGTAGGTAGAAAGATGCCCCCAAAGATGTTCACATTCTATCCTCTAGGACTATGTTACCTTCCAAGGCAAAAGGGATTTTGAGGGTGTGACTAAGTTAAGTACACTGAAATGAGGAGATTTTCCTGAATAATATAGATGTGCCAGACCTAATCATGTGAATCCTTAAAATCAGAGAAGCTTACTTGACTGAAGTTAAAAAGAGATGTAACTAGGAAAGAATGACCAGAGAAACGCAACTTTGCTGGCTTTAATATAGAGGCAAAGGGATTCACTGGTAGTCCAATGGTTAAGAATTCCCCTTCCAATGCAGGGGGAGTGGGTTTGATCCCTGGTTGGGGAGACAAGATCCCTTGGGGATCTTATGCCTCGGGCCAAAAAAACCAAAACATAAAACAAGCAATATTGTAACAAATTCAGTAACGACTTTGTGTTAATTTGTATGGCAACAACAAAAACCTGATACACTTCTACCTCCTTCCTCTCTCCCTCCTTCCCTCTTTCCTTCCATTCTTCCTTTCTTTCTAGTGAGGGTTGCAATATTTTTTCTTTTTAGTAAATTCCAAATATCATCACATTTTGCCTACAAACACTTTACCATATATTTTTAGCAGATGAGGATTTTAAAAAATAATCACAATACTTAATTCATCTTACAAAATAAACATTTGTTGAATATCATCCAATTTGTATTCGGATTTTCCTTTTTGATTTTTTAAAAAAAGGCTTTTCTACACTTTGTCTAATCAGGTTCTAAAGAAGGTCCTTGAATTACATTTTACTGATATTTCTCTTAAGTCACTTTTAATTCATAACAGTTTCCCCTTCTTCCCTTTTAAACGGCTAGTTTTTGAGAAAAGAACCGACATGCATCACTCCAACTGACATTTCATTGGTTAAAGCAAGTCATGTGACCAAGCTTTATGTTAATGGGGTGGAGCTGTGTAACGCTCTTAGTAGGAAGGGGAGCAAATAATGGAGAATAATACAGTCAGTCACTGTCACTGTCTGATGTGACAAAGAGAGCAGCAACCTTGGTGGGTCAGCTCTCCGTTGGTGTCCTGCTAGTCGTCCCTGAAAACTCAAGGTAGACCCACTCCTCCAGGCTCCCAAGCGTTGTGTGCCTACCTCATCCCCCACATCAACCCACTTTATCTTCAAATTAGCTGTAATTGAACTCTACAGACACAGTACAGATGCATTCCACATTGATAATTAATCATTTTGTTTCCAGGTTTTTTATTAAAAAATTTGCTACTAAATATAAAGCTGTAACAAAGTCTTTTAAAATATATACTTGAATGCTGTATCTTTATTCCTGTGGGATATCTTTTTAGGTGTGGGATAACAGAGCCAGAAAATATAGATCATTTTAATTATAATAGTTTTTTACATTTCTTTATAAAAAAGCTAAAATAATGATTCCAACTTTCTTCTTAAATCTTTACCAAGGGGTATGTAATCTAACTCTTTAGTATTGTGCCATATGATAGATCACAAAGGTTATTTGTTATGTCCCTTAATTTGCATGTCTCTGAACCCTCTTGAAGCTAGGCATTTTTCTTTTTTTTTTAAACAGATTTATTAAGGTGTACATAACGTATCAGGTGTCCCTGGTAGTTCAGATGGTAAAGAATCTGCCTGCAATGCAGGAAATCCCTGCATTTGATTCCTTGGTCAGGAAGATCCACTGGAAAAGGGATAGGCTACCCACTCCAGTATTCTTGGGCTTCCCTGGTGGCTCAGCTGGTAAAGAATCCACCTGCAATGTGGGAGACATGGGTTCAATCCCTGGATTGGGAAGATCCCTGGGAGAAGGAAAAGGCTACCCACTCCAGTATTCTGACCTGGAGAATGCCATGGACTGTCCCAAAGAGTCGGACACAACTGAGTGACTTTCACTTTCAGATAGCATGCCATAAGATTCACCTATTACAATTGTACAATTGAATGATTTTTAGTAAATTTGTAGAGTTGTACAACCAATGCGTATGTTCAGTGGCTCTGTCGTGTTGGACCCTTTGCGACCCTATGGACTATAGCCCACCAGGCTCCTCTGTTCATGGAATTATCCTGGCAAGAATACTGGAGTGGTTTGCCATTTCCTCCTCCAGGGGACCTTCCCAACCCAGGCGCTGAACCTGTTTCCTGCAGCTCCTGCACTGGCAGGTGGATTCTTTACCACTGAACCTCCTGGAAAAGCCCCATTGTAAATAATGCTGGTGTGAAACCTTGGGTACAAGTCTTTGTGTGGATATGCATTTGTGTTTCTCTTGGTCAGATATCTGAGTGGAACTGCAGATATAATAAATTTATGTTTAACTTTTTAAAAAGTGCCAAACTTTTCCAAAAATGGCTATACACATCCATTCTTCCTCCAGAGATGTATGAGGCTCTTTCTCTCCACAATTTTTGATTAGAGATATTCTGGTGGATAGGCAATAATATCCCATTGTGGGTTTTTTTTTCCCATTTTTTTAAATTGAAGGATAATTGCTTTAAAGAATTTTGTTTTCTTCTGCCAAACATCAACATAAATATATGTACATGAATATATGTATATATATATACATATATCCCCTCCCTTTTGAACCTCCCTCCCATTCCCTCCCCATCTCACCCCTCTAGGTTGATACAGAGCCCCTGTTTGAGTCTCTTGAGCCATACAGCAAATTCCCATTGGCTATCTATTTTACATATAGTAATGTAAGTTTCCATGTTACTCTTTCCACACATCTCACCCTCTCTCCTCTCCCCATGTCCATAGGTCTATTCTGTATGTCTGTTTCTCCATTGCTGCCCTGTAAATTCCTCAGTACCATTTTTCTAGATTCCATATATATGCATTAGAATACAGTATTTCTTTCTCTTTCTGACTTACTTCACCCTGTACAATAGGTTCTAGGTTCATCCACCTCATCAGAACCGACTCATATGTGTTCCTTTTTATGGCTGAGTAACATTCCATGGTGTATATGTACCACAGCTTCTTTATCCATTCATCTGTTGATGGACATCTAAGTTGCTTCCATGTTCTAGCTATTGTAAATAGTCCTGCAACGAGCAATGGGATGCACGTGTCTTTTTCAATTTTGGTTTCCTCCAGGTACATGCCTAGGAGTGGGTTGCTGGGTCATATGGTGGTTTTATTCCTAATTTTTTAAGGAATCTCCATACCATCTTCCATAATGGCTCTATCAATTTACATTCCCACCAACAGTGCAAGAGCATTCCCTTTTCTCCACACCCTCTCCAGCATTTATTGTTTGTAGACTTTTTGATGATGGCCTTTCTGACCAGTATGAGGTGATATCTCATTGTAGTTTTGATTTGCATTTCTCTAATAATGAGTGATGCTGAGCATCTTTTCATGTGTTTGTTAGCTATCTGTATGTCTTCTTTGGAGAAATGTCTGTTTAGGTCTTTTTCCAACTTTTTGATTGGGCTGTTTGTTTTTCTGGCATTGAGTTGTATGAGCTGCTTGTGTATTCTGGAAATTAATCCTTTGTCAGTTGTTTGCTATTATTTTGTCTTATTCTGAGGGGTGTTTTTTCACCTTGCTTATAGTTTCCTTTGCTGTGCAAAAGCTTTTAAGTTTAATCAGGTCCCACTGTGATTTTAATTCTGCTTCACTAATGATTAATGATGTTGAGTACATTTTTCTGTGCTCATTAGCCATTTGTATATTCTTTTGGTAAAATGTATACTTAAAACCTTTTTACCTGTTTCTAAGTTGGCTTGCTTATCTTCTCATTATTGAGTTATAAGACTTCTTTATATATTTTAACATAAATTATTTACATATATATGATTTACAAATATTTCTCCCAGCTGTGATTAAGCTGTTGGCGTTGACACTCCATCTTATCCTGGTAGAACCACCTAGGCAACCAAATTAAGACAGAAGGAAATAATGAGGAATAAGCACAGTCCCAGACAAGATGCCTTCATACCTGAAGGTCAGTTGGTTTTGCATGAATAAACACTTCTCAATATGCTCTTTATCTCTGGTCAGTTTTAATAAGTCTCAAATGATCATTTAAGCCACATATTTTAGTTGTGTTTTGAGGAGAGGATTCACCAATTTTTTCACTCTATGCTGAAAGTTGCTGGGCAACCCTTGTTATGTATATCGTGATTTGGAGTTGGGTTCCTTTCTCAACAGCCCCAGAAAGTGCCAAGGCTGTGTTCTATTTTCTGGAACTGGAATTGGGTCCTGCACCCATCCCTGGACCACTCACAATGGCCAGGGAAATGCAGTGCTGTGATTGGTCACACTTGAGCACCCCACTCACTCCCAGAATCTGGAAGGGAATGAATTCCCACAGCACCTAGTGTGAGAGTGGAAAAGATAGATCATCCAGAAGTGAGTTAGGATAATTTTTCCTATAGGCTCTCTTTAGAGTTGTGATTCCCCAGGGTGAAGCTCTTACATCATAGGCCAAGGACCAACACCTACAATGTCTACCAGCCTCATAGAGACCCTCCTTGACCATTCACCTGCTGAGTTCTAAATGATCCAGACATTCAGATGTGTGTGTGTGTGTGTGTGTGTGTGTGTGTGTGTGTTAGTCAGTCAGTCATGTCCAACTTTGCAACCCCATGGACTGTAAGCCTGCTAGGCTCCTCTGTCCATGGAATTCTCTAAGTAAGAATACTGAAGTGGGTAGCCATTCCCTTCTCCAAGGGATCTTCCCAACCAAGGGATCAATCCCCAATCACCTGCATTGCAGGCAGATTCTTTACCATCTGAGCCAGCAGGAAAGCCCTCAAGATAGACAGAGCCTTCCACAATTCAGGCACAGAATTCTGGTTTAGAATATGAGCAGATTTCAGTGCCCTCTAAGATCTCCTCCTGCCGTAAACCTAAGAACCTACAGTTCTAAATTCCTCTTTTGTTTTACATTGCATTTTTTCTCAAATTTCCTCTTAGCTTCTTGTGCCTTCTTTTCAACAATGTTCTGTTTAAACATCCTGTACCTTCCCATCCTAAAAACTCTGGCTTTTGTCTGGCATTCTCTGCTGCTCTCTTTCTCACTCTCTTTCATTATCAACATCTATTTATTGAACATTCACAACAGTCAGGCAGTGTGCACAGCAACAGTGGTATAAAAACAAAGATGTATTAGTTACAATCCTTTGCCTCAAGTTTACAATGTCTTTGCCAGAGAGAACCTGTTCTTTGTGGCGAAGCTTAACCCAAAAGTATAACATGTAAGTGTGACATGAAGGATGCTGACAGGGCAGTCTTTGCATTCTTCCAAAGCTGGCCTTGCACACAGACAGATTACCAGAAACCTTCCATAACTACAAGAAGGCATCTAAGCTCCAGGATACCTTCCTCTTTCCAGGACTTGAAATAACACACTTTATTTCTTTACACTTTTGAAAAATGCCAGTAACTCAAGAATAACTAGGATGCTGGACATCAGGCATTTTTAATGAAAGACAAATTCATTCCAAAAGGTAGGTTGCTTCTTAAGACAGAAAGTATCACTTTATTTCTTTTTCTTTCTTTCTTTCTTTTTTTTTTTGGTGTGTGTGTTATAACATATTAAGATTTTGCTTTATTCATTGTTGAATGTTTTCTTGTGTAGATATAGGACATTGTTTTTTCCTTTTCTTTTTTTTTTTTTTTTTAGTGGTTTTTGCCATACATTGACATGAATCAGCCATGGATTTAGACAGAAAGCATCACTTTAAAGATGGCAGTTTTGATGTGGTGAGTGAAGGATTCTGGAGCAAGGATACATTCTGGGGAGGTGGGCTTGCATGGGGCTGCCCAAGGGCAGTGTGCCTGTGATGCAGGATAAGGTAGGTACAGAGGAAGAAAGAGGACCCATAGAAGGAGGGAACCTCCAAGTGTTGATTCTATATACTTCACTTCTGTGCCAAGGACCACTCAGAATCCCATCCATCTATTATCCCTTGTTTAATTTTCTTCCTCCTTTCTGTTCTTTTCCCACTCAATTGCCTGTTGGTGGGCAGTAGTTTATATGTGATTTAGAGCTCAGCGATCTAGACAAAGCATTTTGACTTTTGTTGATGTTTAAAAATTGTGCAGTCCCTGTGATCACTGGTTGCTAATGTCACAGGCTGGTGAGTAACTATAAAGAAAAGCCAAATCTTCCATTCCGTTGTGGGTTCCTTGCCATCACAGTGAATTATCACAAGGGCAAGCCAAGTGCAGAAACACCTTTTGGGGGAGGGGGAAATGGATAGGATTATTCTTGCTATGGAAATTTTTAAAAACTGAAAAAATAGACCCTGGAAGGGGTGAGGGAAATCACACAATAAGAAGAGAGAGAGAAAAACAACAACAACAACAACATTATCTCACCTTAGAGTGTGAAATTAGTTTACCTTTGTTAAGACTCCAATCCCATGAAAATTATAAATATAGCATCCTGATTATTTAAGAGAAAAACGCTAATTTTCAAGTTTGTGCTATTTCTAGCGATTCCAATCTGCTGTGCAGGAAGTGTGAGAGTGCTGATAATTAAGGAACACTATGTTAGGCAATGATAACACACCGCCTCTGGATCCCAGCTCACGGTGCCTTGTAAATGTGACAAAATCAGATTTGATACTGCTAAAATGTCAGGGCTACATGTTAGCAATTCTCTTATTTCAATACAATTCAGTGACGCCTAACTTCCCACTGCAATTCTTGTGTCAGTGTTTCTTGTCATAGATTATGTGAAATCAAGATAATTACTACAAGAAAATATCAAAAAGCCACAAGCTGAAATCATTAACAAATCACTTCTTCCACCCCACCCCCACCCCCACCCCCACCCCCTGCCAACACACACACCCCTGCTTCTTATCACTGACCTCCATAAATTGCACAGTTAGTAGTCAGGAGAATGAGAGGAGTTGATGGATCTCCTCATGGCCTTCGAGAGTGTGAAACATCATAGAATGAACTCGTGATGGTCTTCGCCCTGTCACCCATCCCTTGATGCTGTTGATGACCCACTAGCTGTCACCCAAGTGGGCCATATTTCCAGATTCTTCTTTGCCTCATGCTAATCTCACCAAATCCTAAAAAGTTTATGTGTACTTCTCCAATACCAGGTTCGCCCTCAGATTTCCCCCATCTTCTGAAGTCACCTCCTCTGTCCCAGTCTGAGCCCCCATCTGGCCGCCTGAGTGAGGTATCCCAAAAGGCAAATCTAACCACACCTTGCTGGAAAAACCTGCAGTAGTCCCTTTGCCTTCTAGGTTGAGGTTCTAATTCTTTGGCATGTGTATATGATGCTTGGTGATCTGCTCTATCCATTCCTCTGAACAGATGCCCCCTCCTCCTTTGCTATCTGCACCTTGTACTTCCTGCCCAAACCAGAAATACCAAACTTTGGTATGGTATGCATGGTGGAGGGTTCCATGTACCCCCTGCTGCTCTGGTTGCATGTTTTTGTTCCTGTCAGTATCACCCACCACCTTCACCTAAACAGCAGCACTCATCCTTTAAGACTGTGTAGAAGGCATTTTCTCCAGAAAGTCTTCCCTGAGCTCACAGACAGGAATCCGTGTGCGTTCTCAGAGTTTTCCAACCTTCTATCTGTTCCATCATTTGTTGACCTTTCCTTCAGCCCTGAGACCTGAGAGGTCCCTCATGACAATAGCTAGGTCTCATTCATCTTTCTATTCCCAGCACAGAGCAGCAGCCCAGGCATGTTGGAGGCATCCTGTGCATCTTTTGAAATTTGAATCCGATTGTCAGTTTGATTAAGTTATTAGTAAATGTTGTACAAATTCAGATTCTATGGGGGTGGGGACCACTTCCTTCGACCCCTGCAATTCCTGTATTAAAGCAGCAGTGGTTGAATTGAAGCATTCATTCAAATAGGTCATTAAATTATGAAATCAAGGGCTGTGTATTTATTCACCTGCAATATTATGTTGTTTTATGTTCTAGAACTTACATAAAAGTGTCATTCTCCATGTTTTGAAATATACCTTGCTTTTTCACTCAATGCATTTTTAAATTAATTAATGTTGATACATTTAAGATCTAGCTCATTCATTTTCATTTCTGTGATATATTGCATTGTATGATTATTCCATGGCATATGTGTTCATGATTGTTATACTTTCTTGCTAGAATATTTGACCTATATGGGAGTTTTCTTTTTATTTCTAATAACACTGTTTCCATTAAATTAGATTTTCTCTTATATTGGAAATGCCACATAGCTTGCTTTCTTTCTATTTGTATTTTCAGGTATAGCTTGCCCTTTTTATTTGTAGATATTCACTGTGATTTTATATTTGGGATGCTTTAATGAAAAATAAATAGTTTGATTATTATTATTTGTAATCAATCCATTGTTTTTTCTTTTGATAGGCAAAACTTATGAATGATGAGATTTAGAATGAATGGATCTAATTTATTTAGATTTAGTTATTACCAGGTAATTTTCCTTTCTTGACTTTCTTGCTATCTATTAAATTAATACATTTTTCTTTATTTTTTCCTTTCTCCTCTTAACTGGTTTACATACTATAGACTTTTAAAATTCTGTTTGTTTTTACTTTTAATTTTTTAATAAAAAAATTATTATTATTCATATATAATTCACGCATTCAAAATGTACAATTCAATGGTTTATAACGTATCCATGGAGTTGTCTAACCATCACCTTAATATCTCAATATGCTTTAGAATATTTCATCAACCTACAAAGAAACCTCATACACATTAGCAGCCACTCTCCATTTTCCCCAGAACCCTCCCTCCCAGCCCCAAGCCACCCCAATCTATTTTCTGTCTCTATGGATTTGCCTGTCCTGGACATTTCTTATAAATGGAATCACACAATATGTGGTCTTTTGTGACTGGCTTTTTTTACTTAGTATAATGTTTTCATGGTTCATTGATGCTATAGTATGTTAACACTTCATCTCTTTTTAGTGCCAGGTAATATTTCATTGTATATACATGCCACATTTTATTTATTATTTGATCAAAGATGTACTTTTGAGTTATTTCCATTTTGGCGTCATTATGAGTAATGCTACTATAAACAGGTACAAGTTATTGGATGGACAAATGCTTTTATTACTGGGGTATTTCTAGGAGAGGAATTTCTAGATCATGTGGTAATTCTATATTTACCCTGTTGAGGAACTTTGGACTATTTCCCAAAGTGGTATTTTGCATTCCCACTAGCAGTGTATGAGGGCTCCAATTTCTTCACATTCTCACAGTATTTGTTGTCTGATTTTTTAATCCTAGCCTTGCTTGTGGATGTGAAGTGGTATCTCGTGGTTTTGAGTTCCATTTCCCTAATGGCTAAGGATGGCAAGCATCTTTTTAAGTGTTTTTGCTCATTTGTATATCTTCTTTGGACAAATGTCTGTTTAGATCCTTTGCCCATTTTAAATTAGGTTATTTGTCCTTATGGGGTTTCCCTGGTGGCTCAGTGTAAAGAATCCTGGAAATGCAGGAGATGTGGGTTTAATCCCTGCATTAAGGTCAGGGGTTAAAGGAAGAGCCCCTGGAGAAGGAAATGGCAACCCCTCCAGTATTCTTGCCGGGGAAATCCCGTAGGTAGAGGCACCTGGTGGACTACACTCCACAGGGTCACAAAAGAGTTGAACACAACTGCATAACAACGACAACAATTTGTCCTTATATCATTGAGTTGTAGGAGTTCTTTATAAACTCAGGATACAAGTCCCTTATCAGATATACAATTGGAAAAAATATCATCTTTTCATTCTCTTAATAGTGTCCTTTGCAGAATAAAGAATTTTAAGTTTGTTGATTTCTAGTTTATCAATGTTTTTGTTTTATTGCTTGTGCTTTTGGTGTCATAAAAGAAAATATTTCCTAATCCAAGGTCATAAAGATTTACACCTATGTTTTACTCTTTTAATTTTTAAGATGCATACTTCATTATGCCACCAATTCCTTTATTCTTTTTTCTGAAAATCTAACTCACTTTACAGTTTCTTCATGTCTCCTAACTGATTTTTTATTTTAATCTTCTTATGCCATATTCTGAATTAATTTGTCTACTCTCTTCTAATTTTTTCCAATCTAAAGTTGAGTCCATCAATATTTTAATATTCCATTTGTTTATTTTTCCAGGGTTTCAAATAGGGTTTTTTTTTTTTTTCCATATCCACTGGTCTGGTTTCATTTTGCCTATTTAATTCCACAAATATCTTTTAATTCATGGAGGTCATTTCTTTATCTCTTTGAGGATCCTAAATACGCCTTTTTAAAATTAATTTTCCCATGGTCAAATTTATTTCACCTGGAGTAAATTCAGCTCACAATTGTCCACCTTTCTCTTATTTTCTCCTAGGTTTGGGAATTTTCATTTACAATCTCACCTTGAGTGAGGAGGTTTATTTTTCTCAACCTCTGTCTCTGAACTCAAAACTCATAATAATTGTTCACAGTCCCTCTCCAGTGGTGATATTTTGGATATTTCCAGTTGGGCAGCAAATGTCAGCATGGCCGGGACCAACTTGGGCCTGCATCCCTGGGCCTCATTGGCAGCGCAAGACAGCTTTTCATCAGTCATTACTCCAAGCAGCAGGACTTTATTTATCAAATTTCTTTCTAAATGACTAGAAAACCCAGGCTCAGAGATATCCTCACAATATTTGTTATCTGTGAACAATCAGAGACATTGTGAAGCTAACTCAGCTAAGAAATTATGATACTGGGATTTAAACCTAGTTCTCTGACTCCAAAGTCCAGTATGCTTTGTTGACTCTGAAGGCGGGTGGCAGCAAGTCATCTTCACGCAGCCCCGAGGGTCCCAATCGGAGAAACACTCATGGACTGAGGGAACAGAGGCCTGCCCCTGAAGCTGTTTCACATAAATATTCCTTCCTTTGAATGAATTGCCTGCAAATTGGTTCTCTTCCTTGAGCAGGTAAACCATGCCCAGGAGACTGGAGTGAGTGGGTGAATGACTGTGAAACTGAAACTCAAATTGAGAGTTGAACCCATGGTCTTTCAACTGACATCATACACCTGGTTTCAGGACTTAATGAAGCCCCGGTTCTGAATGTCTCATCATAGAAACAGTTCAGTGAGAGATAAAGTGATAGGTAAGAAGTGAATTTACTTAGAGAGAAACACACTCCACAGAGTGTGGACCATCTCAGTAGGAGAGAGTGGTCCCAGGATTTGGGGTTGTCAGTTTTTATAGGGGTGGGAAATTTCGTATGCTAATGAGTGGGAGGAGTATTCCAGCCACTTGGGGAAGTTCAGTTCAGTCACTCAGTCATGCCAGACTCTTTGCAACCCCATGGACTGCAGCACTCCAGGTTTCCTTGTCCATCACCAACTCCCAGAGCTTGCTCAAATTCATGTCCATTGAGTTGGTGATACCATCCAACCTTCTCATTCTCTGTTGTCCCCCTCTCCTCCTGCCTTCAATCTTTCCCAGAATCAGGGTCTTTTCCAATGAGTCAGTCGTTCACATCAGATGGCCAAAGTATTGGAGCTTCAGCTTCAGTGTCAGCCCTTCCAAAGATATTCAGAACTGATCTCCTTTAGGATTGACTAGTTGAATCTCCTTGCAGTCCAAGGGACTCTCAAGAGTCTCCTCCAACACCACAGTTCAAAAGAATCAATCCTTCAGTGCTCAGTTTTCTTTATAGTCCAACTCTCACATCTGTACATGACCATTGGAAAAACCATAGCCTTGACTAGACGGACCTTTGTTAGCAAAGTAATGTCTCTGCTTTTTAATATGCTGTCTAGGTTGGCCATAGCTTTTCTTCCAAGGAGCAAGCGTCTTTTAATTTCATGGCTGTAGTTGACTGCAGTGATTTTGGAGTCCAAGAAAATAAAGTCTGTCACTGTTTCCATTATTTCCCCATCTATTGGCCATGAAGTGATAGGACCAGATGCCATGATCTTAGTTTTCTGAATGTTGAGTTTTAAGCCAACTTTTTCACTCTCCTCTTTCACTTTCATCAAGAGGCTCTTTAGTTCTTCACTTTCTGCCCTAAGTGTGGTGTCATCTGTGTATCAGAGGGTATTGATATTTCACCCAGGAATCTTGATTCCAGCTTGTGCTTCATCCAGTCCGGCATTTCCCATGATCTACTCTGCATATAATTTAAAGAAGCAGGGTGACAATATACAGCCTTTGATGTACACCTTTCCTGATTTGAACCAGTCTGTTGTTCCATGTCTGGTTCTAACTGTTGCTTCTTGACCTGCATACAGATTTCTCAGGAGGCAGGTAAGGTGGTTTGGTATTCCCATCTCTTTGAGAATTTTCCACAGTTTGTTGTGACCCACATAGTTAAAGGCTTTGGCACAGTCAATGAAGCAGGAGTAGATGTTTTTCTGGAACCCTTTTGCTTTTTTGATGATCCAAAGAAGGATTTTGGGGAAAGGGGTGGAGATTTCCAGGAATTGGGCCACTGCCCACTTTTTAACCTTTATGGACTTGGAGCTGTCATGGCATCTGTAGGTGTATCATTTAGCTTGCTGATGTGCTGCAATGAGCAATGCATGAGACCTGGGTTAGATCCCTGGGTTGGGAAGATCCCCTGGAGAAGGGAATGGCAATCTACTCCAGTATTCTTGCCTGGAGAATTCCACGGACAGGGGAGCTTGTCAGGCTATAGTTCATAGTGTTGCTAAGAGTCAGACATGACTGAGCAACTAACACTTTCACTAACACTTTTACTGAGGCTCAAGGTCTACTGGAAGTCCATCTTGGATTTATTTGGTTCTAATCAGTTTATGTCATGTCCTAGGGCTATGTCATTCTTTTAAATGTTTTACTCTGCTCCCTCCCCTTCTGTTTCAACACAACTTCCAGTCCCAACTCTGCCACTTACTTTCAGGGTAACTTAGGTTATGTTACATCTCTGACTCTATGCCCTAGGTTATAAAGTGGGGACAGTAACACTTATCTTCATAGGTCATAAGAAGGATTCTGTGAGCAGACTCACAAAACAGTACTGTCATAGTGGTTCACCTTTCCCTTTCTATGGACATAGTCAGTTTCACATAGTGGCCCGAGTATTGCTGGGAGCATGCTTCTTCTCCTCCTATGTCTAGAATCTGGGGGAAAAAAAAAAAAAAACCACATACTAGGAAAATCTAAGTCACAGTACAGTAGACTGTAACACACTCCCTGCTATGAGATACATTTCCCTACTGATCAAGAATATGAGATGTGTAGGAGGGGGCAGTGAAACCAAGCAGGACCCTGTAGGACTCTTGGGGATGAGAGCCTCTCTATGTCTCCCATTTCTTTTTTTTTTTTCCATTTATTTCTATTAGTTGGAGGCTAATTACTTTACAATATTGTAGTGGTTTTTGCCATACATTGACATGAATCAACCATGGATTTACATGTGTTCCCCATCCTGAACCCCCCTCCCACCTCCCTCCCCATCCCATCCCTCTGGGTCATCCCAGTGCACCAGCCCCGAGCACTTGAGGAGCCCATTATACAGAGTGAAGTAAGCCAGAAAGATAAACACCAATACAGTATACTAATGCATATATATGGAATTTAGAAAGATGGTAACGATAACCCTATATGCAAGACAGAAAAAGAGTCACAGATGAACAGAACAGACTTTTGGACTCTATGGGAGAAGGCGAGGGTGGGATGATCTGAGAGAACAGCATCGAAATGTGTCTCCCATTTCTTGTTGGTAGGAAGAACGTTTCAGCCCCCATGACCTTTCCTGAGTTCCAAAGGGCAGATGCTTGGAACAGCTGCCAATCAGGGAAGGGAGAGGATGAAGAGACAGTTGGAGGAGCAGCCAAGAAAAACTAGTGCAGCCTTGAGGTAGGGTCATGGTTCACCTAAAGGGATACACACAATATCTTTAAGCTCTTTATAGAATTAAAATCCCCAAACAAATGGAAGATGTTTGCATTTTTCCTTCCAGAGAAGACCATCTGAGACCAGACTAAGGAAACCAGAGAAACTCATCAAGAGACTACCCCAAAACTAGAAATGACATTAAAGGCATGCAGGCCCTGCACATACGTTAATCTTATCAGCAATCCCACCCTTGAACCATTGCTATAAAACTCCTCACCAAATCTTTCCTGGTTGGGACACACAGTATTTGAGGCAGGAGTCCTCTGTGTTCCCCTTTTGCCTGGTAAAGCAAGAAAGCTCTTCTTTTCTATTTCACCCAAAACTCTGTCTCTGAGATTTGATTCAGCAGTGGTGCACAGAGGCTGAGTTTTTTGCCTCTATATCATAGGAAGCCAAGACCCATAAAGGCCCCCAATCTAGTTCTCAAGAGAGAACACTTTCCCTTGATAACCTGGAATAGAATAGAGCCTCTGGGAGGTAATAATTCTGGGTGACAACTCCATAGGCTGATACAGACTATGAAGCAAGTCTCCAGAAGATGCTTTGTTTCAAAGAAAATAGGAGTAAATCAGAGACTTGGGATTTTCCCTGAATAATGCATCTGAGCTTCAATTTTGAGCAGGCTTGAACACCATAACCATATTAAAATAAGACTTATGCCTTGGGTGAGACAAATATTTCTTATATATGACACCAAAAGCACTGTATATAAGACAAAAAATTAATAAATTGGACTTCATCAAGATAAAAACTTCTGCTGACATTGTTCAGTTCAGTCCAGTCACTCAGTCGTGTCTGACTCTTTGCAACCCCATGAACCCACAGCACGCCAGGCCTCCCTGTCCACCATCAACTCCTGGAGTCCACCCAAACCCATGTCCATTGAGTCGGTGATGCCATCCAACCACCTCATCCTCTGTCATCCCCTTCTCCTCCTGCCCTCAATCTTTCTCAGCATTAGGGTCTTTTCCAATGAGGCAGCTGTTCGCATAAGATGGCCAAAGTACTGGAGTTTCAGCTTCAACATCAGTCCTTCCAATGAACACCCAGGACTGATCTCCTTTAGGATGGACAGGTTGGATCTCCTTGCAGTCCAAGGGACTCTCAAGAGTCTCCTCCAACACCACAGTTCAAAATCATCTATTCTTCTGCACTCAGCTTTCTTCACAGTCCAACTCTCACATCCATCCATGACTACTGGAAAAACCATAGCCTTGACTAGATGGACCTTTGTTGGCAAAGTAATGTCTCTGCTTTTTAATATGCTGCCTAGGTTGGTCATAACTTTCCTTCCAAGGAGTAAGCATCTTTTAATTTCATGGCTTCAATCACTATCCACAGTGATTTTGGAGCCCAGAAAAATAAAGTCAGCCACTGTTTCCACTGTTTCCCCATCTATTTGCCATGAAGTGATGGGACCAGATGCCATGATCTTAGTTTTCTGAATGTTGAGCTTTAAGCCAACTTTTTTTACTCTCCTCTTTCACTTTCATCAAGAGGCTCTTTAGTTCTTCTTCACTTTCTGCCATAAGCGTGGTGTCATCTGCATGTCTCAGGTTATTGATATTTCACCCAGAAATCTTGACTCCAGCTTGTGCTTCATCCAGCCCAGCGTTTCTCATGATGTACTCTGCATATAAGTTAAATAAGTAAAGTGACAATATACAGCCTTGATGTACTCCTTCTCCTATTTGGAACCAGTTTGTTGTTCCATGTCCAGTTCTAACTGTTGCTTTTTGACCTGCATACAGATTTCTCAAGAGACAGGTCAGGTGGTCTGGTATTCCCACCTCTTTCAGAATTTTCCACATTTTATTGTGATCCAGACAGTCAAAGACTTTGTTAACAGAATGAAAAGATGCAAATCATATATCTGATAAAGGACATGTATCTACAATATATAAAATAAGAAAATAAACAATACAATGTTTTAAAGGGACAAAAGTTTTAACAGGCACTTCACCATAAAAGATATATGTATGGTTAAGAAGCACATGAAAAGGAACTCAACAGCATTTGTCACTGAGGAAAGGCATATCAAACACACAATCAAATACTACCACAGTGCTGTTAAAATGACTAAAATGAAATATAAACACTATGGCAAGCATTGGTAAGGAACTAGAAGTTTCATACACTGCTGGTGGGAATGTAAATAGAAGAATCATTTTGGAAAACACTTTGGCAAGAAGTAAAACTTAATTGACCATGTAATCCAGTCATTGGACTCTTAAGGATTTATCCCAAAGAGAAGAAAGTATATGCTCTTACATGTGCTCCTAGCTTTACAAATAAACCTACTATGTGCTTCATAGTAACTTGATTTGTAGTAGTCTCAAAGTGGAAGTGACCTAAATGCCCTTTAACAGATGCTTTTGTTATCAGGTGAACAGATAACAAATTGTGGTATATCCCTACAGTGAAATACTACTTAGCAATAAAACAGAATGAACTTTTGATACAAAAGTGTGGAAGACCCTCAAAATGGTTTTGCTCAGTGAAAGAAGCCACACAGATAAAAAGAGTATGTATTGTATGACTCTATTTATATAAAATTCTAGTAAATGAACATGTAATAACAGAATGTAGACTAGTGGTTGCCTCGAGCTGGTGGGCAGGAGGAGGAAGAATGAAGCTTTTGTGGTTTATTGTGGTGATGCTTTCATGGGTGTGTACATATGGCAAGGCTTACCAAAGTTTACACTTTAGGTATATGCAGATTATTGTACATCAACTACATCTCAATAAAGCCATTAAGAGAAGGGAAAAGGAGGAGAAGGAGCCCTGAGTTCTGTGATTCTTAGCTGTTGACAGGTCCCTCCAAGACACTAGCAAAAGTTCCAAAATATGGGAATATCTTTCAAATTTGGAAATTTGTACTGGAAACTCAAGATCACATAAGGTCTTTCAGGGTCTTTACAAGCTTAAAGAATTTTTGAAACTTAATGCTTAAAGGTGTTTTTTATACTGGGAAGCTGTTATCCCAGGTTTTGGAGTTTTTGGTGGAACTATCATTCAAGGCCCCCCCTCCATCTTTTCCAGTTTCCAGTTAGTTTCCTAGTCACCTTGCTACTTGTATAGAAAGTGTGGGGTCTCAGCTTCCTGGTGGTTGGCATTGCAGACACACCTGCTCCTACTCCAGCCTGATCCCTTCGAGTTCCTAACCCTGAAATCTTGTCTCTGCCTGCCATTCTTGACCTGCTCCTGCCTTCTAAGCACTTGGCTTTTCATCTCTACTCTATCCTCTGTCCTCTGGCCCACTCATCCTGGTTGCCCATGCAGATCCTTGGCCCTAGTTGTGGTTATACAAAATTCAAACACTGGGCAGACACATCTGGTGCCTCTGTGGAGGGGTCAAGGGCAGAACTGTGGGGAGGTTTTTCAGATTCTCTTTGGCTGGATTGTCCTCTGACCTGCAGATAGTATCACAGGTTCCTTCAGCTAAGTTTACACAAGTGGTTCAGAGCATCTCCGTGGAAACACTCCTGACCCCCACACCAGGCTGGGTTGGGGTCCCCTTTTCTCCTCAAAGATCTCATGTTTCCCTTTATCATTTCATTTACTTGCTTTTCTTTTTATTTTCTTGCCTTTCCCCAATCCACATCCCTTTTCCAATATGACAGACTCTGGAGAAAAGGAATTCGTCTCAAACATCTCTGTATTCTCAGTACGCAACGTAGATCCAGACATATAGAAGACAAACAGCTAAACAGCTAATTTAGCTTAGAGCAGTAATACCAGCAGGGCCTAAGCTGATAGGTCCTGGAGACCATCTGTTTGTTTCAGCTTGCAATACAAATGTGGTTCCTTGACTTTAGATTTTTATCAGTGTGGTTTGGAAGGAAGCAATAACCCTGTTCTTTGATAAACTTTAAAGAATGTCTAAGCCTTAAAGACGTATAAACACTAAAGAAGAATCAATTTATTCTTCCCAGATGAACTCTAACCTGTTTTCCAAATATATTACATTTCCTACCCAGCAACCAGAAAGCTATGTTCATTACATTCCTTGAAAAGAGAGATGGCTGAGATTCACATCCCGAGTCCCTGGCCAATCTTCTACCCACACGGTACGTGATAGGTCTCCATGCAGAATAGCAGAATGATCACTCCAGGAAAGTTTGCTTCTGAAAAATGCTGCTCCCCATCTACTTTCCTGCCTGGGGAATAGGCTAGAGAGTGAGAATCATGTGGGATCCCTCCTTCCTCTCTGGTTTGAGGTCTCCGCAACTGTCCTAGTCCTAACCTAATTCCCTCCAGTTCCTGTTTGAACACTGTCCACTGAGCAGGAGGCATTTTCAGACTTGTCAGACTGCAGTGCTCCTAAGAGGCAGATAATGCATGGTGTCCATCTTTCCTCCCTTTCACTTCTTGCCCTAATCCCTTTATCCCACCCCACTCCCCATGTGAGAAGGTGATGGTCCCTGAGGGCCCTTGTTCTCATTAGGTTTTACTCAGACCTGAGCTTATTGGCCCCAGGAATGAAGCTGGGGGCAGGGGTGAGGCCAACAGAGGGAGGGTGATCACAGTTACACATAAAGCAGGGTGACAGAGGAGATGTGAGGAATGGCAGCTTGAGTCCTTATTTCTGATGTCCTCTCTCACCACATTCCCTGCAGGAACTCAACAAGGAAGCAAAAATGACACATAGGTGGGAGTGGTCCTGATGCCAACTCTTAAAGAGGAGCCAACACATGTCTAAGTTTTCATGTTCCCAGGGACTGGATGGTGGTCAACTTCTGCTCTGTGGGACCTGCTTCAATCACCTTGAAGAGGTAGGATCCAGTGACAAGGGAAGTGGAGCCCTTTCTGGCCAAATCTGGGTGAAGATATCTGACCACCCAGCAGGATGCGCTAGCCCAAGACACCAACCACGAGCTACCAAAGGCACAGAGAGAAAGGCCACTGCCTTCAGCACTGAGAGCAAACCAACCTTTTATGTTCTCTGCCTTGCTCTTCCATCCTCCACTGATGCAAGACCATCAGCCTGACCTGCTCATGTCCTGGAGGGAGCCACGCCCACAGACAAGGATACGGAATGAATGAGTCCAAGTGAAAAGCATGAAGAGGGGCCAAGCAAAGAGCCAGACTTCTTCCCAAGGATGGGCTTTAGTGAAAGAAACAAGAAAAATTAAAGAAAAGTTCATAGAAACTGCAGAAAGCTATACAACTAGAAAACCAAAAAGGAATTTGGGTATGTTTTTTAAAACATCTGAATTGAAAAGTACAGTTGCAGAACTAAAAAATATTGTAAACAAGTACATGTCAATAAAAATCAATTTATAAAGTGTAGAAAATTCTAAAAAAATAAGCTGTAGGAAAATTAAGAGAACTCATAAGGTCACAGTCATATGATGCCAGCAACATTTTAATTTTTGTGTTGTATTTCTATATAGTAGAGATATCAAATTTTAAAAAAGAACTAAAAAGTAGAACTGATTCAACTGAAAACTAAATTAGTAATCAAAAACATCAAGTAGAAGAATGATCTCACTACACAAAAGCAGAAAATACAAAGAAAAAAAGTGAAAAGAATAAGAGATATGAAGGATAGATCCAGGAGACTCAAGATGCAAAATGCATAGTTTCAGAAAGAGATAAATGAGCAGAACTAAGAGAAGCAAAAAGGTCAAAAAAAGGAAAAACTCTGAGTTGAAAATGATACAAACTTTTAAAGATACACTTGAAAAAATTTCCGAACTTTGAAAATAAAGGGATTGGCTTACAGGCTTCCAAACATGGCAAGAAGTTTCATTTCAAAGGCAAGAGGTTCAGAGCACAACAGATTCTCATCTGCAACTTTAGACACTAGAAGACAATGGAAAAATGTTTGTTTAGTTTTTCAAGGAAAGCATTGTGATTCAAGAATCTTACACTGTTCAATAAAGTATCCCCTGTTGCTCAGATGGTAAGGAATCCACCTGCAATGCGGAAGACCTGATTCGATCCCTGGGTCGGGAAGATCCTCTGGAGAAGGGTATGGCTACCCTCTCCAGTATTCTTGCCTAGAGAATCCCATGGACAGAGGAACCTGGAAGGCTATAGCACATTGGGGTGCAAAGAGTTAGACATGACTGAGCGACTGAGCACAGATACATTCATGTGGGAAGAGAAAGAATTTTTTCAGCTTAAGAAGACTCATAATGGATGCCACCCAAGTATATTTCTAAGTAAATTACTTGAGGGAATGTTCTAATTTTTTTAATTAGAACAAAAAACTCTCAGAATGAAATATTCAAAGAGTAGGAGTTAGTAAAAAAAAAAAAAAGTTAAGCCTTCATTTTGTTCCAGCATAAAGTGGCAAGCAAGACAGGGCCCTGTCCTCTAGAAGCTGCTAATCAGATGCTCAGTGTTGTGAAGATTTGATGGGGGTGATCTGGGGGAGAAGGAACTGATATGCTGGTACTGCTTTGGCAGAATTGGGGATGGCATTTGGGTTAACTGAACCCAGGTCTCCCACATTGCAAACAGATTCTTTACCAGCTGAGCCACCAGGGAAGCCCAAGAATACTGGAGTGGGTAGCCTATCCCTTCTCCAGCGGATCTTCCCGACCCAGGAATAGAATCCTACATGGCAGGCGGATTCTTTATCAGCTGAGCTACCAGGGAAACCCCTTCTAAGGAGGAGACAACCTTGCATACTTATAGGAGAAGAACATTCTGAGCAGGAAAAAAAAAACGACAGTCTTTGTGATGAAAATAATCATGGTATGTTCTGCTCATTCAGACAGAATGGGTGACTGGGCATGGGGAACATGGGCAGGAACAGAGGAAGAGAAAGTCAGGGAGACAGTGGAGCAGAGACCATCACCAACTCACTGAAATGTAGTTTGTTCTTATTCCAGGACACATTAGGTCAGTCCTCCAGCCTCCTGGGAAAGTGTGTGCGTGATCATGAGAGTTCCAGCAAGTGCAATGTGAACAGAAGTGACACTCAATTCTGCCCCATAAATGCCACCCATATGCACTCCTCCCTGCTTCCCCCCCACCTTCCAGCTAGTTAGAATGAAAATGACCCCCAGGCTGACTTTCAAAGAGACATACAAGTTGAAGATGACGGCAGTTTGTATCTCTGAAGTTTAACAATCAGTGCTGGTATATGAGCAAGAAACAAACACCTCCACAGTTTTGTAACTGAAAGTGGGGTCTGGCTGCTCACCACTCAAAAGCCAATAAAAAGGCAAGGTTGGTGGAAAGGAAAGTTTGCTTTATTTTGAATACTGGCAACCAGTGGGGAGGGTAGACGCCTGTTCAAAGGCTGACACCTCCCACTGACAATCAATGGACAAGAGCTTTTACAGGCTGAGAAAGGGGGTTATAAGCAGAAACTGTTCCAAGACATCTTGAAACTGGGCATTGGTGGTGTGACCAGTGTCATCTTTTTTTTTTTTTTTTTTTGGCGACACTGGGTTTTCATTGCTGAGCATGGGCGTCCTCTAGTTGCAGTGAGTTGGGGACTGCTCTCTAGTTGTGGTACAAGGGGTTCTCACTTCAGTGGCTTCTCTTGTTGCAGAGAACAGGCTCTAGGTGCTTGGGCTTCAGTAGTTGTAGCACATGGGCTTAGTTTCTCTGAGACATGTGGAATCTTACCGGACTAGGGATAGAACCCATGTCCCCCTGCCTTGGAAGGTGGGTCCTTATCCACTAGACTACCAGGAAAGCTCCTGACCAGTGTCATCTTGATTGTTATAAGTACAGTTAGTCTTCAGTTCCAGGGTCAGTTTGTTACCATTTCCTTGAGGTCAATTCTTGGAATTGTAGCAGCTTATGTCATGGCTACAGTCTGATCATGATGTAATTAACTTCTTAAACCTGGTAGAGTTTTCAGTATCTATGATAGAGCTCACAGAATACTACCCATAGCTCAGAATATTGCCTATAGCTCTTGAGAAGGAACTAAAAGGTCCTTGACTATGTTTAACTGCTATTTGGTCTCCTTTGACTGTTTTGTTTCTGCATGTTTTCACTTCTTTCATTAAACTTATTCGTTGGGTAAAGTTTTTCCATAGACAAAAAATAAGCAGAGGACGTGTGGGACAAGGACCATAGGATCGTGCTCTGTTTCAGTTTGAGCCATTGTTGAGAACTGGGGTAAATCTGTTTCAGCAGTTAGCACACTCTGACCACCACAGGCAGGCAGGATCTTATGGGATCATAGTCCAGAGCTGAATTTTCTCACCAAATATAATCAGAAAGGCCAGAGGTATCATGGGAATGGGAGGGGGAAGGAAGTATCATGATCAAACTTCTAAGTTCTAAGGCCAGGGATCAATCAAGAGACCATTGCCATGGTCTTGGAGAGAGATTGCTGTGTCTTGGAGCAGAGATTTAGAAATTGAGAGGCCATAATGTGATTCAATTAGGAGAAATTTTGGAGGTAAAGTTGATATTTTGAATGCAGGATATGTGAGAGGAATAAAGGATGATTCATGAGTCTGAGGTATTTTACTGAGATGAGAAGAGTTACAGTCAAAAGCAAATTTGAGGAATGGAAAATTCAGATTTCTGTTTGTTTCTGTTAAATCTGAGATGTCTACTAGATATCCAAGGGAGATTTTTAGATATATGTATCTGCATCTCACACAGTAATTGGGAACCCTTAGTGTCTGACGCCTGTGACTGGGACCTCTTAGGGGAGAGTGTTGGTAGAAATGAGTCTGGCATTTTGGGTTCTGTTGGCTAGGAGGAGCCAGCATGGGGACTGAGGTATGCCAAGAGGGTAGGAGGAGAGCCTAAAAAGTGTGGATTCCCAGGAACTTGATGAGGTTTTCCTAGCACTGCCTGACTGCACTGATGTAAGTGAGGATTAAGCACACACAGTAAGTCCCGTACATATGAACCTTCAGGTTGCGAACTTTTCAGGTGCGAATGTGTGTTCTTATATCTAATCACATCAGGCATGAATGAAATTGAAGCTTGCCCTGCATCTCCTATTGCTGATGATCCTTCGTCTATACCATCTCCCACCTCCCCTCCTTCCTCCGGTCAGTAACTTCTTGCCTGCTCACTCAGTACCAGTTCCTGTGTGCCAGCTGTTGTACCATACTTTTCAAGTTACTGTAAGATTTTAAATGTTTTCTTTATTTTTGTCTGTTCTTTATGTATCATTTGTGTGAAAAGTATTATAAGCCTCTTAGAGTACGGTACTATACAGCCAATTGTGTTAGTTGGGTACCTAGGCTAACTTTGTTGGACTTACAAACAATTTGGACTTATGAATGTGCTCTCAGAATGAAACTCGTTCATTGTGTAGGGGACTTGCTGTAGTCAGTTTTAAGCAATTTGGGATTTTTCCAGTCAACTACTTAAGCAGAATGCATGAGTTTCCTAGGGCTGCCATAATAATATGGTGGCTTAAAACACTGGAAATTTACTTTCTCTCAGTTCCATAGGGTAGAGACCTCAAATCAAGGGGTTGGCAGGGTTGCATGCTTCTGGAGGCTCTGAAGGAGAATTCACTCTATGCCTCTCTCCTAGTTTCTGGTGGCTGCCAGAAATCCTTGGCAATTTTTGGTTTTCTTTGATTTGTAGACACAGCACTCTCTCTGATTTCTGCCTCCCTCTTCTAACTCTGTGTGGTTCCTTTTCTCTTATAAATAGTGTTTGTCATTGGATTTAGAACCTGCCCTAATCCAGGATCTTTAATTATATCAGTCAGGATTCCTTTTTTCCCAAACAAGGTCACATTTGAAGATTCTAAGTAGGTGTGCCTTTGAGAGGGCCATTATTCAACTCACTACCAGGAGTGAGAGGCAAACTGGTTAAACGGATGTGTAAGGGGGCTACAGAACTGAATCATGGAATCCAAGCTGGATGGGGAGGGAAAGAAGGATAGGAGATGGTCATGGAGAATAGAGACTGCTGAGATCAGAAAGGGGAGTGGTTAAACAGAAGAACCAGACAAGGAAGATGAGGTAGGGTGAAAGGAGGGTTGACATCATCATGGCAGACGGAGTTCAGTTACTGATTATGACAGTCTGGAGAATGGGCACCCGAGAGTGTGACAGTGATGACATCTGAGAATACTCCATTGGAGGAGAGGAGGGTGTGAGGCCCTGAGAATGTAGTCTGGGTCACCAGTGCGGATGATGAAGCCCTCAGAATGATGAGAGTGGAGAGGGGAGATCAGTGAGCCAGGTACGAGAAGCATCAATGAGCAAGGGATAGACAAGGGGCAAGGGCAGCAGCCAGAAGGACTGAGTAAGTGATGGTGATGGCTGAGTCAGAATAGAAGAATGTAAGTGATTGAAAGATACAGGATATTTTATCAAAATAAAAACTAAAAGCTGGGAATCAAATTCCAAACGATTCCAACAAAACCCACTTGGTGGGGGAGGAACAGAGACAATGGTGAAGTAAACACATACTAACAGCTTCATTTTGTTGTGGAATATGTGGCTGGAATTGAGTTGAATGAAACTATACTAAAGAGTCTTCTCTTTAAAAATGGGGACAGTTAGCATATTAATAGAGAAGTACAGATTTGAATATACACTTTATGTATATATGTACATATACATACATACATGTGGGCTTCCCTGGTGGCTCAGATGGCAAAGAATCTGCCTTCAACGCAAGAGACTTGGGTTTGATCTCTGGGTCAGGAAGATTCTCTGGAGAAAGGAACGACAACTTGCTCCAGTATTCTTGCCTGGAGAATTCCATGAACAGAAGAGCCTGGCAGGCTACAGTCCATGGGGTTGCAAAGAATCGGACACAACTGAAGAACTACACACACACACACACACACACACATATACACATATACACATTAAAAGAGAGACACATGTAGAAAGGCTTCCAAATCACCAGAAATCAAAATATTAAATAAAAATAAAAACTTTCTCAATGAATTAAAAATTGGTTAGGAAACAACAGAACAAATAATATATAGTAGCACAAAAAGCACACAATAAGATAAAATAAGGCCAAACATGTCTTTTTCCAACTATGGACACTGTATTTAATGTCCCTATTAAAACATCATTAGGCAGTCATTTACAACAATCATTTTGGTGATTATTTCATGGATGTATACTGTGCACTTTAAATATGTATAGTCTATTATATATCAATTATACTTCAATAAAGCTGTTTTTTGAAAGAAACAGTGAAGACTCTAAGACCGAATGAAAAATAAAATTCTAATTTTATGTTTTATGCATATACCTAAAAAAGACAGAGAAAGGTTGAAAAGAGGAATGGTGAGTGCAAATAAATAGAAAGCAAGCATGGCAATATTTACATCACACAGTGGATTTTAAGGTTAAATTTACTGTAAAACAATATATATGTTAATGATAAAAGGTAACATCCACAAAATATTCTACAGACACAGAAAGCTTTCATGCATCAATAACATAATTTTAAAATATGCAAAGCACTGGGTCTTCTCTGGTGATGCAGTGGCTAAGACTCCACACTTCCAATGTAGGGGGCCCAGGTTCAATCTCTGGTCAGGGAACTAGATCCCACATGCGACAACTAAGAGTTTGCATGCTGCAGTGAAGGTCACATGTGTGCTGCAAATAAGAGCTGGCACAGCCAAATATAAATATTAATATATATGTATATATATACATATTACATATATGTATATAAAGTATATACATATATATGTGTACTAACTCCTGGAGTTACAACAGATAGGCAAATCTACAATCATATTAAGAAACTTCAGTTCAGTTCAGTTCATTTCAGTCGCTCAGTCACGTCTGACTCTTTGCAACCTTATGAACTGCAGCACGCCAAGCCTCCCTGTCCATCACCAACTCCCAGAGTCCACCCAAACTTATGTCCCTTGAGCTAGTGATGCCATCCAACCATCTCATCCTCTGTCTTTCCCCTTCTCCTCCTGCCCTAAATCTTTCCCAGCATCAGGGTCTTTTTCAGTGAGTCAGCTCTTCACATCAGGTGGCCAAAGTATTGGAGTTTCAGCTTCAACATCAGTCCTTCCAATGAACACCCAGGACTGATCTCCTTTAGGATGGACTGGTTGGATCTCCTTGCAGTCCAAGGGACTCTCAAGAGTCTCCTCCAACACCACAGTTCAAAAGCATCAATTCTTCTGCACTCAGCTTTCTTCACAGTCCAACTCTCACATCGATAGATGACCACTGGAAAAACCATAGCCTTGACTAGACGGACCTTTGTTGGCAAAGTAATGTCTCTGCTTTTTAATATGCTGCCTAGGTTGGTCATAACTTTCCTTCCCAGGAGTAAGCGTCTATTAATTTCATGGCTTCAATCACCATTCACAGGGATTTCGGAGCCCAGAAAAATAAAGTCAGCCACTGTTTCCACTGTTTCCCCATCTATTTGCCATGAAGTGATGGGACCAATTGCCATGATCTTAAGTTTTCTGAATGTTGAGCTTTAAGCCAACTTTTTTCACTCTCCTCTTTCACTTTCATCAAGAGGCTCTTTAGTTCTTCTTCACTTTCTGCCATAAGGGTAGTATCATCTGCATATCTGAGGTTATCGATATTTCTCCCAGCATCTTGGTTCCAGCTTGTGCTTCCTCCAGCTCAGCATTTCTCATAATGCACTCTGCATATAAGTTAAATAAGCAGGGGGACATACACAGCCTTGACGTACTCCTTTTCCTATTTGGAACTGGTTTGTTGTTCCATGTCCAGTTCTAACTGTTGCTTCCTGACCTGCATACAGATTTCTCAAGAGGCAGGTCAGATGGTCTGGTATTCCCATCTCTTTCAGAATTTTCCAGTTTATTGTGATCCACACAGTCAAAGGCTTTGGCATTGTCAATAAAGCAGAAATAGATGTTTTTCTGGAACTCTCTTGTTTTTTTGATGATCCAGCGGATGTTGGCAATTTGATTTCTTGTTCCTCTGCCTTTTCTAAAACCAGCTTGAACATCTGGAAGTTCATGGTTCACGTATTGCTGAAGTCTGGCTTGGAGAATTTTGAGCATTACTTTACTAGAGTGTGAGATGAGTGCCAAGCTAGGCTTCAATAGTATGTGAACTGAGAATACTTAACAGCATACTTAAAGGCAGAGACATTACTTTGCCGACAAAGGTCCATCTAGTCAAGGCTATGGTTTTTCCAGTAGTCATGTATGGATGTTAGAGTTGAACCATAAAGAAAGTTGAGCACTGAAGAATTAATGCTTTTGAACTGTGGTGTTGAAGAAGACTCTTGAGAGTCCCTTGGACTGCAAGGAGATCCAGCCAGTCCATCCTAAAGGAAATCAGTCCTGAATGTTCATTAGAAAACTGATGTTGAAGCTGAAACTCCAATACTTTGGCCACCTGATTCGAAGGGCTGACTCACTGGAAAAGACCCTGATGCTGGGAAAGACTGAATGTAGAAGGGGATGACAGAGGATGAAATGGTTGGATGGCATCACCGACTTGATGGACATGAGTTTGAGCAAGCTCCAGGAGTTGGTAATGGACAGGGAAACCTGGTGTGCTGTAGTCCATGGTGTTGCAAAGAGTCAGACATGACTGAGCGACTGAACTGAACTGAACAAATCTTAATATACTTATCTTAGAAGTTATAAAATCTAGTAGATAAATATGAAATAAATCTATAGAGGACTTGAATAACAATTAACACGTGACTTAATACATACAGACATGGAGCTTAATCCTCAACAAATAGAAAAGGTAGATTATTTTCAAATACCTTAGAACTTTGTATATTAGCTCCCAATGTAAACATCAATTGTTTACAAAATAAATAGAAATCATAAAATAAAACTAGCAAATGTCAAGAAAAACTTAGCCCATAAAATGTAAACAAACAAAAATCCACTTGGAAATTTTGAAGTTTCTTTTCTAAATCATCTTGAATTAAAGAAGAAATAAAACCTTGGATTTTATTTAGAAGTAAGTGAGAAAATTACGTGCTAAAACCTTGTGGGAATAAGCCAAATAGTGATATTTAGTAGAAAATGTGTAACCCTACTGTTACGTTAGGAAAGAAGGATTTGTTTAAATAATGAACCAAAACTTAATTCAAGAAAATAAAAAGAATTCAGAATAAAACAAAATGAGATAGAAGGAAATAATAAATTTAAAAAGCAATTATCAAAATAGAAAAAAAAAGGAAAAAAGAGAATCCTATGGTCAAAAATAGTAAGATAAAAAGTTTGTTCTTAGGAAAAAGTTTCAGCCAATGGTGAGGTTATACCTTTGGCATGAAAAAAGGCAGTAGATCCACCAGAAATGACCAGAAAAGATAAAACTGCAAACAATAAGAAGGCTTAAGAATTTTAAGTCAATGCACTGTAATTACTTAACCAAGCCAAAGGTGGATGATTTCCTAAGAAAATATAAATTACCAAAACTGACTCAAAAAGTAGAAATCCTAAACAGTACAGAAAAAGTTAGGTTGCCAAAGATATGTCTGTAAAAAATGCTTATATACAGTAATAGAAATATAATGTTGAACACATAAATCTTATGTAAGGTTATATACCCAATGTTAACTCAATAAAAACAAAAGCAAACACAGAATATTTCCTGTACCTTACCAAAAAAAAAAAAAAAGAGAGAGAGAGAGAGAGAGAGAAAAATGCTTGGCACATTGAAAATTCATAGTGCAGTAAAAGTTGTGTATTCTTCCTTGCTCTGCCTCTTACTGGCCATGTCGCATTAGTATGGTGGCCAGATTTAGCAAATAAAACTACAGTACACCGAGTTAAATATGAATTTCTGAAAAACAACATATGTGTTCTGTATCAGGATTCCTATTCATAAGTTGGAGCTTTTTCCACTTCAGAGTCAGCGACCTGTGAGCTTGTTGAGATAACTTGACTCTTCCAGTCTCTCTCATGTCAAACAGGCATTTAATGGATTAAAGATCTAAATGCAAGACCAGAAACTATAAAACTCCTAGAGGAGAACATAGGCAAAACACTTTCCAACATAAATCACAGCAGGATCCTCTATGACCCACCTCCAAGAATATTGGAAATAAAAGCAAAAATAAACAAATGGGACCTAATGAAACTTAAAAGCTTTTGCACAACAAAGGAAACTATAATCAAGGTGAAAATACAGCCTTCAGAATGTGAGAAAATAATAGCAAACGAAGCAACAGACAAAGGATTAATCTCAAAAATATACAAGCAGCTCCTGCAGCTCAGTTCCAGAAAAATAAATGACCCAATCAAAAAATGGGCCAAAGAACTAAACAGACATTTCTCCAAAGAAGACATACAGATGGCTAACAAACACATGAAAAGATGTTCAACATCACTCACTATCAGAGAAATGCAAATCAAAACCACAATGAGATACCATTACACGCCAGTCAGGATGGCTGCTATCCAAAAGTCTACAAGCAATAAATGCTGGAGAGGGTGTGGAGAAAAGGGAACCCTCTTACAGTGTTGGTGGGAATGCAAACTAGTACAGCCACTATGGAAAACAGTGTGGAGATTCCTTAAAAAACTGGAAAGAGAACTGCCATATGACCCAGCAACTCCACTTCTGGACATACACACCGAGGAAACCAGATCTGAAAGAGACACGTGCATCCCAATGTTCATCGCCGCACTGCTTATAATAGCCAGGACATGGAAGCAACCTAAATGTCCATCAGCAAATGAATGGATAAGGAAGCTGTGGTACATATACACCATGGAATATTACTCAGCTGTTAAAAAGAATACATTTGAATCAATTCTAATGAGATGGATGAAACTGGACCCCATTATACAGAGTGAATTAAGCCAGAAAGATAAAGACCAATACAGTATACTAATGCATATATATGGAATTTAGAAAGATGGTAATGATAAGCCTATTTGCAAAACAGAAAAAGAGACACAGATGTACAGAACAGACTTTTGGACTCTGTGGGAGAAGGCGAGGGTGGGATGATCTGAGAGAATAGCATTGAAACAAGTATACTATCAAGGGTGAAACAGATCACCAGCCCAGGTTGGATGCATGAGACAAGTGCTCGGGGCTGGTGCACTGGGAAGACCCAGAGGGATGGGATGGGGAGGGAGGTGGGAGGGGGGTTCGGGATGGGGAGTACATGTAAATCCATGGCTGAGTCATGTCAATGTATGGCAAAAACCACTACAATATTGTAAAGTAATTAGCCTCCAACTAATATAAATAAATGGAAAAAGAAAAGAATAAATATATGTAAGGATCCATCACACCTCAGAGACCATTTGCTTTTTCTTCCACTGAAAGCACTGTGGTGGGAGTCAAGCCTTGCATGCTTTTGCCCACATGGGTTTTTCCCTGGAGTAAATTTTTGTGTGTGCTCTTTCCTGATGAGAAACAGTAACTGAGACAGCAAAACTTTGCCTAGTCTCTGCTTCTGTCTGCTGTGGTTGTTCCATTTCCCTTGGTGGCCAGGTCTCCAAAACCAGACAAAGAACACCGCCTGGGGCCCCACATCATACCCCCTCCCCTAGGGGACCCCTTGCCCTTTGAGCCCACCTTAGTGCCTCCCCACCTTTCTCCTTCAGCTTCCCAGGTGCCCGCCCCTGGCCTCCCCTCTCCCTCCAGTAGCATCCTACCCTGAGGCATTTCTGCAAGGGCAGGAAGGGTCTGCTTGGCTTTGTCTCAGTCTCTGGGCTGCAGAGTCCTTCGGGACCAGCTCTGAGGAAGAAGTGCCCCCGCATCCTTAGCCCCGTCTGCTTCCCGCATGCTGGCCCCTGCTTCTGCTCTCTGCAGCAGATGGTATCACGTCCCAGCACTCCACACCTTCCTCTGGTGTCTTTTATTTACACTTTACAGTGGCTGCTAAACAATGAGGCCACTGCATTAAGGACTGTGGGAAGACAGTCTTTATTTCTATAGCAGCTGAGTTCCTACTATGTGCCAGATACCAGGCTAAGCCTCTGACTACATATTTTTCTCATTTAATTCTTGAATAATGTCATGAAAGAGGTGTCAGTGTCTCCATTCTACAAATTCAAAAGCACAGATTAAGAGAGTTTGTGTCTAGTCCAAGGTTACCCACAAGTCAGTGGCTGAACTGGAATTTAAATTCAAGTCTCTTTGACTCTAAGATGATGACTCCATCTTTTCCATGACCCCACACTGATTGCCAGCTGTGGAAAATTTGCTTCAGTAGATGTGTGTGTGTGTGTGTGTGTGTGTGTGTTAAGGTTTTTAAAATGCACCTAGATTTCAGTCAGCTCTGGTTTTTCCGGCCTCCTGTTCTCCTTCCTGCTCTTGTTTATGGGCCTGTGGCTTTGCATTTCTGTCTATTCAGTCCCCATGGTCAGCTAGCTCAGAAATCAGACCGCGAGCTAAGGGAAAGTAAAGTGACTGCTGCCTCTTGCTGCCATGGTGAAGCCGGGATCCCCAGACAGTGTCTTGCCTAAAAGCACAGACTCTTGCTGAGTGGAGAGGGGCCAGGCTGGGATGCACCTGTCAGCTGCCAGGTCATGTCCACATGTTGGCCAGACCTGGAGCTTGTCTCCTCTTTTGTTTCTCTCCCTTCTTCCCTCTCCATCCTTTCTAGTAGCTTCTAGGGCTGCCATAACAAAGTGCCATGGACTACTTGGCTTAAACAATGGGAATTAATTTTTTTTTCACAATTCCAGGGGCTGAAAGTCCAAGATCAAGGTCAAGTGGAGCTGTTTCTTCTGAGGCTTCACTCCTTGACTTGTAGACACTTGCGATTCTTGTGACACTCCATGTGTCTCTCCTAATCTCTTCTTATAAGATCATTAAACCAGAAACTTCCCTGGTGGTCCAGCGACTAAGACTCCATGCTCCCAAGGCAGGGGGCCCAGGTTTGATCCCTGGTCAGAGAACTAGATCTCACATGCTGCTACTAAGAACCTTCGTGCTACAACGAAGATCGAAGAGCCTGCATTTTGCAACTAAGACCTGGCACAGCCAAATATCTATATCTATATCTATATCTATATCTATATCTGTATCTGTATCTATATCTATATCTATATCTATCTATCTATGTAAAGAAAGATCATTAACCAGCCACATTGGGTAAGATCCATCTCAGTGACCTCATTTAATCTACTCGCTTCTTTTAAAGACCCTATCTCCTAATATAGTCATATTCTGGGGTGCTGGGAGTTAGGACTTCAACAGAAGAATTTTAAAGAACAAACAACAACTTATTACACACACACTCTCTTTCAGACACATACACAAACACACACCTGTTAATACTTGAGACCGAGGCTGAACCTGTCTCACTGGAGATTCTTGACTCTCAAGTTTTCTCAGGAAGAGAAAACAGTGCCTTAGTTACTGTCTCTTTATTACTAAGAAGGAGGAGTAATGGGTGCTGGCCAAGGGTTAGTGGTGGGAAAGCTTTCCATGAGTGTGGAGTACTTGCAAAGGATGCTGGAGATTTCAGGGAGGGACTCTTGGGACATATGCATTTCTGACTTGTGAGTATGAAAAGAATGGGGAAAAAAAAAAAAACAGGATAGGAGAATTGGGACCCATGGTTTAGCATTTTCAAGAGCTGGCGTCCATGGCCACTTTCACAGAGTTTTCAAATCCTGAACAAGGATAATTTTTCAAATTTCTATTTTCATTTGAATGATCATCTAGGCAATTAGCATAAATACATCCTGAAATATCAAGATGACCACCCAGATGCCAGGGCTGCCATTTCATTGCCTACGTTTGTGTTCATTTCTATCATTGTGTTAGTGCCAAAGAACACTATTCTAACTGCTCAGAGCCCAAAAGAAAAGAACATATTTGAGTCTATGCATAAATATAATGTTTATGCAAAGTGAAGGCCAAGTAATAGCACAGCTTATGGTATAAATTTGAATTTAAGTTATTTAGTTGCTAGAACAGAGAAAAGAGGAGAATTGAATCATCCCAAAGCACAATTAAAATCTGACATTCAGAGGTAATCACATACCTTAATCCACTCACTCATAATATTAATAATAACTCATAATAATAACTTAACTAATTAATGTTACTAGTTTTGTTTCCAATCACTTTTTAAAACTGGTTAAATTTGTTAGCCAGGTTTTAAGTAGGTTTAAATTTCTTAACTGGTTTTGATTTTTGTTTGTCTGGCCTATTACTATAAGAATTGGAATCTAGCTTTATATTGATACACATATAAGAAATATATTAAATTTAAGTCCAGACTCACACTTCTAGTTGAGACAGATTGTATCAGACTAATTCTCTGGCTAAAAAAAAAAAATGTAAGAGGAAGATAAAAATCCAAAAATAGCTGTTTGATGGCATCAGAGAATAAGTAAAGTATCCAGTACTTGAGGGAAATGCTTTGTGGTGAGTCCTACATTCAACAGTTTTTCCTCCTTGAGTCATTTATCAATTTCTAGCTGGGACTCTAGAGTCAGGGGAAAAAATAAGGGATCTAAAGCATCCAGTAGCTTCACTGGGCTGGATGGATACAAACTGGAGTTGAATTTTCCACAAATAAACCACAAAAAATCCAGGACTTGCAACCTAAGATCCTGGAGAAAAAGAACCACAAAGAGATAAAGATGACATTAAGTCTGAATTTCTCCTTGAATCATTTTATAACTGTCAAGCTACGTGTTGGATAAGACACAGAGAAACCAAGTGGAAAGAAGTTGCCAAGAGTAAAAATCTAAACATGGAGTGCTGGAGCCTCATGGTGCTTGCAAGACAAAAATTGAGGTTTGGGGCCTGTAATAAATGAGGCCCTAGTAAACACTCCGGACTTCAATTGAGACCCCAGAAAAGCTATGTCTCACAATTAAGGACAAACAGAAGCAGAAAATCCTGCATTGAATCAAAGTGATCTTGCCATATCCTATCTATTGCAGGAAGATTTATTCTCTTTCTATTTCCAATCTGGCGAGAGCAGGTTGGGGTCACATGGAGCTGCTCCCCCACAACCTGCTGAGCTCACATGTGGGAGGGTGGAACCCCATGGCTTCTCCTGCTACCTCCAGTCCACCAAGGTCCACACCAACCCTGAGGAGTTTAACCCTGGCCTTATGGCACATTTGATACCCAAGTCAGAGTGGGTGGCCTCCCACCCACTCTGATACCCTGCATCTGGTCGAGGTACCCAGAGAGCCAATCTGCCGTGTGAGTATGATGAGAAATTTCAGAGGAAGATACACTACAAACTACAAATATGTTCTAGGGAACTCTGCCATGTCCAGAGCCTGGACATCTCTTCCCCATCAGCAGTGGGATTCCCAGCATGCTTGCTGAGTGATGAGGAGACTGAGATTCAACTATACCAGGGACAAAACTTTTGTTCTATGACCATATGTATCTTTGTTTATATGTATCATGTTTTCTGGTTATATCATGTACATCCCAATCCTTGGCCCCATAAAACTTCAAACAACATTTTCTTGAGGTAAGTATTGAGATATATATATATATATATATATATATATATGTATATGTATGTGTGTATATATATATATATATATATATGTATATCCATTCTCATTAAAGTTTCCAGAAAAAAGGAAGAAGAAGATGGTGATGATGACAATAACATATTCTCCTTTGGAGGCAGAAAACATCATCTCAAGTTTCTAAAACTTTTTAAACACAATGTCTATAATTAGATAAGGAAAATTACCAATTATGCTAGGAAACAAGATCAAATCAGTGAAATCCAAGAGAAAAATAGTTCATATCAATAGCCCCACAGGTGCTCTGGATATTGAAGTCATCAGATATATGCTTTAAAATAACTATATCATGTTCAAGAATGTAAAAAAATTATAGACCATTTTACCAGAGAATTGCAGTTAAAAAAAAAAATCAAATAGGAATCCCAGGTCATCAACCTCTGTAAGCTATTGTCTAGCCTAGAAACTCAGGTCTTATTTTTTATTCCTTCACCTTCTCCAGCCTATGGGTACGCTTCTGCTTCACTATCCATTGCTAATGTCAACTTCCCTAATTAAGGGCAACCTCGGGTCTCACCTACATCCACACTCCATTCCACAGAATGAGCTTTCTCTACTGTAAATCTGATCTTTCTTCTTCATAAACTCATTTGGTGGCTCTGCTCTTCAGAATAAGCTCCAAGCTCTTTCCTGTGGGCTACTTGGCTCTGGCTTTCCTCTTGAGAAATGGAGTATTTTCTGCCCTATTGGTAAACAAGGATGCCACCGTCATCAGCAGTGGCTGCCCTCCAGTGTGAGCCAATGAGCCCTAAGGGGGCCAAGGAAGGAAAAGAGCAGCTGCCATCTCGCAGCCATCAGACTGCACCCACTCCCTATGGTGAGCCTCAAGGACGCTCAGGATGTGAAAACACTGGCCCCAGATGGGTGAGGAATGATATCAGTGAGTCCAGACTCCTGCATCTTCCCATATGTAGAAAAGCACTAAATTCTTTAACTTGGGGGATCTGGTTTTCTTTAATTAATAATAATATTTTGACATTAAGACTACCTGCCCTTTGTTGCAAAACATCTATATAACCTAGCTCAACCCCTCACCTCCTTAAAGAGGCTTTCTTGGGGCTACTTGAGATGCTGCCTCCTGGGCTTAAGTCCTAGAAATTTCCACAGAATAAAGCATGCCTCTCAACTTTTGGGTTGTGAATATTTTTTTAAGTCTATACTCTCTAGTATGCATCTTGCTTCTTCAACATCCCAAACCCCAGCAAACACTTGTCCTTCAACTACAGTAAGTTAATTTCAGTCATCAAATGCACTGTGCTTTCTCCACCTCCTGAAAAGTGCATATACTGTTTCTTTTTTGTGACATGTTTTCTTTCTCTTCACTTAGCAAATTCTACCCACCTTTCAAAAACCTTGTCTTCCAAGAGGCTCTCTCTGAGTCCTCAGGACCTCTTTAACCCTCACTTCTAACATAACATGTCCTTTTTCAGAGCATTTATCATGCTAAAAAGTAATTAAATATCTACACATACATCTCCCCCATAAAATTCTTTGATGGCAGGAACCATGGCCTCTGAGAGTTTGCACAACAGCTCACATATTATAGGATAGCACTTGTCCTGGGAGATGGCATTGCATCAGAGTCCTGAGAACAAAGATTCAACATATTTTAAAAAAAGACTCAGCCCACCAATGAGCCCACCTAGGACCCAAATAATGACCTTGAGACTGTAGCTGTTTGCCTCCACCCACAACGGTCCCTGGGGCGAGATCAGCCTCCATGGAGAGCTGATAATTACAACCAAGCCCAGAGCCTCTGGGGCCCCACACCCTTTCATGCCAACCCAAGGACAGCTAAATGCCAATGTTCCATTTCCAAACCCCATGAAGGTCGTGAGTGTAAGGAACACAATCCCCAAGGGCCCGTCTTCAAACTGCAGGCAAACAGTAAAGCTAGCTGTTCTCTGGCTGTGACTGCTTTCCAAATGGCCTATAAACGTCTATGTTCTTCCCCAAAGTGATCCTTTCTCTTAAAACCTAAGTGCCTAATCAGTTTTGTCCTACCCACAAACTGGAGTAAGAAATGTGTGTTTAGAAAAGTTTATTTGGAGTGATTATACAAACATAAGGAGCAGCTAATACTCTTCTGTGATTGTCACATAGACCGGAATAGATGAGGCTGTTCCCATTAATAGCAAGCAAATCTAAGATGCTCTTCAAGCCCCCAATTTTTTTTTTTTTTTTGATGTGGACTATTTTTAAAGCCTTTATTGAATTTGTTACAATGTTAATGCTGTTTTGTGTTTTAGTTTTGTGGCCCTGCAGCTTATAGGATCTTAGCTCCTAGACCAGGAATTGAACCTGCACCCCCCTGCACTGGAAGGGGGTCTTAACCTCTGAATCACCAGGGAAATGGTGGCCCTAGCTCTTAAAGCCTCAATACATTGATCCCTAACAGCGTGAGTATCTTCTCAGGTGGCAGCTTTAAAAAGAGCTGAAACTAATAATGCCGGTAAATAACCACTACTCAAATTTTATACAGCTTAGCTTTTCATCTTCACAATGAGCCTCCAGATTGAGACTTATTATCTCCATTTTGGAGGTAAGGAAAATGGAGCTGAGAGGCTCAGTAAGTTGTCTAAGATCACACAGTGACATGTAGCTAGGATTCAAACTCATGAATCTGACAGATGCACTAATCTGAGGATTATTTTCTCTGATGTGGAAGCAAGTGTTCTGGGCACAAGTCACTCCCGGTCCTCTGGGGTGCTCTGGACTCTGCTTGCAAATCACGTGCCTGGGAAGAGGCAAACACGATTTTGAATTCTACGCTTATAAACCTAAACTAAAAACAGTGGTATTATCAGAATAGGTCAAGGGTTGAAGCTATTTTAACTCCAGGACACTGTCTGCTAAACAGGAATCTGTTTCTCTCCCTTTTAAGTCTCTCTTTCCAAGAGCATCTCTGCTGCCTGGATGACTCCCTTGCGTAAGGAGAACCAGGGCTCCCCCAAGACCAGTAAACCAAATGTTTATGTGTCTCAAATCTCCTTCCAAGGAGCTCAGGCACCCCTGGTCCTCTGATTACACTTGATGGCACAAGATAAAGTAAAAAGGAAAGCTTCATAATGATGATGCACTGCTTCCTGCCTCAACCATAAGGAAGGAAAAGCTCACTGCTGCCTCATTCACAAGACAGGCAGCAACAGCCCAAGTTCATTTCAAGGTAGAGACATTATTAACTCATGACCTAGCCTAGGACTCAGGCATCTGTGAAATCTTTCAGTTAGAAAACAAAAAAGAAGAAAGAAAGAAAGGAAAAAAATAAAAATCCTCCAGGACATATTGCTGATAAAATGTTTGCAGTCAGTTTAACAAATTTTATAGTAATGATGCTTTAAAAATGTGTTTCTCATGAATGACTTTGTGATACTAATGCAAATAAAGAAATAATGAGACTTGGAATTGCAAACAGATTACCTTTTCCCTGGAGTTGATGGTATCCATACATTCCTCCCCACCAGCCCCCAGCCAAACCCATACACATGGATTTGCCACTTGATTCCTGGCAGATCCTATAAATTGCATTTTAGTCACCTTGTCAAGTGACATGCTGACAGCTGGATGGTTCTGTATGGCTATAGGTGCCACAGCAACAGATCAGAATTTTCTCATCTCACTTATATTAAAAAATAACCAAAACATCCTAGAGGTTTAGGAGTTAGCCACGTGAGCACCATGGAAATGAGAGAAACTGAGGAAAGTGACACAACTCAGGCTTACCTCACAATGTTTAACTTGGAATAAATGTGAAACAGAGAGAAAGGCCAGTCTTGCGTGGAAGCAGCAGAGATGTGATTTTAACCCAGAGAAATAGAATGCAACTTGTAAGCATGATGAGGCTGGATGCTAAAGTGAGAACTAGAGCGCACCTGAACCAGTCTTTCAGGCAGTACCCTGCAAACCCCAGGGAGAAGCTTAGTCTGCAAGGCTTTGTGTCCCCATAGACTCTGGACACATGGAAAGGGAAAAGCTCAGTTTCATGATCTATGGTAACTTACATTCAATATCCTCAGGCAAGCACTGTAACACAGCCCACTCAGGTCTTAGCTTCTGGCTGGTGTGTGTGTGGGGTGGGGGGGGAGGCTAGAAAGTAAAAAGGTGGCATTAGAGTGAGCAAAGAACTCGCATCAGGGAGCAGAGAACACAGACGCTGAAATGAAGGGAGAGTCACGGCCTTAGGTGGAGTGACCAACAGGCCTCCGATTGCTCAGAACTGTCCCCGTTCTAGCACCAAATGTCCTGGTCTCAGGAAACCTCTCAGTCCCTGGCAAGCCCTGTCAGCAGGGCATCATGCATAGAGAGAAGCAAAAGCCACAGCCTTAGCAGTGATTCCCAAATGAAACCCAAGACGAATCATGCAGAGCTCAAGGGAGGGTTGCAAAGCCTCTTTAGAGGCTGTGCTCATGATGGATGCAGAAGGCTGGCTGAAAGAAAACCCAACAGCTTGTCACTGAATGTCTGGAGGGAAAAAGCGCGGGCAGCTTTGGAGCCCAGGGACACATAGTTATCAATAGGACCTCTGGAGAAGGACTAGTTCAGGCTGGACCCTGCGTTCTCCAAAAATTCCTTTCAAGGCTTAGAAATGGTGATCAGAGATCACCACGTATCTCTCATAGTTTATGTATATGACAAGAGTACTTCTTTCTCCCTTCTGTGTGTGGGCCATGCTCTATCGTGTTCAATACACTTTTCTGTCCGTCTCACAAAGCCCTTAATTAAAAAACCTTTCTGAGATCATGTCACATGTGAGCAGGCTTGATCTGACCACTGGAATAACATTCTGGTTCAAATTCTGCTTTAATCTTCCCTGGTCTGTCCCCACCTCTGCATCACCCTTATGGAACTGTCCCTGTTATGCAAATAGGATTTCACAGCCCAGACAGTGATAGGGTTCAGGCAGAGACCAGAGTGATTACTCTCATGGATCCAAGTGAGGGTTTACACATTGTTCATTCCTGACAGAGGCCATGATATAAAATTATCTTTAAAAAAGGCTTTGAACACCATGAGACTCTATGCTGGTATTATATAAAGGACTGCTGCTATTTAGTTGCTAAGTCATGTCTGACTCTTTGCAACACCATGGACTGTAGCCCACCAGGCTTCTTTGTCCATAGGATTTCCCAGGCAAGAATACTGGAGTCGGTTGCCATTTCCTTCTCCAGGAGATCTTCAGACCCAGGGATCGAAACTGCATCTCCTGCATTGACAGGTGGATTCTTTACCACTGAGTCACCTGGGAAGCATTATATAAGGGACAATTATTATTAGCTAGCATTATCATTTGGAGAAGGCAATGGCATCCCACTCCAGTACTCTTGCCTGGAAAATCCCATGGACGGAGGATCCTGGTAGGCTGTAGTCCATGGGGTCGCGAAGAGTCGGACATTACTGAGCGACTTCACTTTCACTTTTCACTTTTATGCATTGGAGAAGGAAATGGCAACCCACTCCAGTGTTCTTGCCTGGAGAATCCCAGGGATGGGATCGCACAGAGTTGGACATGACTGAAGTGACTTAGCAGTAGCAGTAGCATTATCATTAGATATTAGAGTGAAGTTGGATACATTATTCCTCTCACACCTCCTGCCCTTTCTGGCAGACAGACCTTCACAAGAAATGCTAGCTAGGAAGGGACTTGCTGAGGTTATACTACTGGGTCAGAGAGGAGCCCACTCACCCCAAAAGCACAAGAGCCCCCTGAACAGACTGGGTTGGAGAGGCTGCTTTCTTCACTGCCCTTCTGTGACTTGAAGAGCACAAGCCCCAAGAAGTTGAACAGAGAGAGCAGTATGAGCCAGGGACAGACCTCAGCTAGGGACTCCTTCCCAAGTAGAGACTTTCAAATGCAAGTACCCTAGTGCCCGGAGTTTGGGCAGTGCAAGAACAGGAAAAGGTATGCAGGGCAGCTGTGTATGGTTGTGCAGGTTGTGCACTGCACAAAAGTGCTCCCTGCCAGGGCAGGTGGGAACTGAAGTCTAAGCCCAGTCCTACTCACCCAGAATCCTATGGAAGTGGAAAGGGCATGTTTGCTGTTTGTCTTTGCGACTTGTTATCTATTTATCAACCTCTGTTTCTGTTGGTCCCTGCCTGCCCAGATGGGGCATCATTTTCAAATTCACACAGAGGCACTTTGAGCTAGTCTCTTTCTGTAAGCATTAGTCTGCAGTCTCTGAACACTCCCACTTTGCTTCCTGGTCAATGCATGTCCTTCTGAATGTTAGCAGCTCCACTGTCCTTGATGCAACAGAGTTAGCAGATGGCAGAAGGAAGCCTCTTCTTTGTGGAAACAGGAGGCAGGCGGGATCAGGGTTTTGCCCTAACTCCACCCTGAGTTGCCCGCTTATCTGAATAGGCTAAACAGTCAAGTCTACAGTCAGCCCAGAGACACCTGTCCTTGCAGGGAGGGAGGCCAGCAGAGGCGCAGGACCTTCACAACTTCCGGACACGCCAAGGGCCACGGAATGGGCAGTCAGCTGTTACCCCCAGAAGCTTCCAAAATGGTCAGAACAAGGTATTAAATAAAATCACTCCGAGGTCCCACTGCAGACAAAGCCAAAAATTCACCCCAGTTATATTTCCCATCTCAAATTTCAAGCCATGCTGTCAGATATAGCTCAGTAGAGGAAGCTCAACCACAAACACCACATGATAGCATAAAAATACCCCAAGGAGCAATTTAAAAATACCCTGAACCCGAGCTCTGTGGAGCCCTCTCCTTTATTAAATTCTAGCAGAGAAACTGGAGTTCAAAATTGTAGTTCTTATCCTTTTGCAAATTAAAATCCCAGTAAATCAACACCTTTCCTCCCAGATTTGAATTCCTGGAGTCTTGGTCAGTGGAGCTCCCTCAGCTGGAGTCTGAGTGTCTCGCCCCCTCCCCCAGAGCAGCTGCTCTTCGCCTAGTGTATCCAGAATGGGTGTGTCCTCCCACCCCCCAGCAAGGAGATGGGATTTATCCAATCCCCAAATTACTCATGTGTCCCACTTTTCAAAGAGTTTGAAAGTCAATAGGGCACACAAGAATAAACCAGCCCCAGCCATACACCCATCAAATTTAGCCAAACCATGCGATGTTCTCAGAACCCATGTTTCTGCTACAGGCCAGACATCTGGGGGAAAGAAGTTAGAGCAAACAAATGGAGACATAGAAAGAAAAGAATACATTCTGCATCTCAGACTCATTAGAATTGCCAGGAAGACTGGCATGTGCAATCCCCCTGCCTCCAGGTCTTCTTTGAGGTGCCATCACCTCCGCATCTAGCCCATATTTACAAAACCTCCAAAAGCAACTCCTGTATTACCTGGAGAATTCCATGGACAGAGGAGCCTGGCAGGCTACCGACCATGCAGTCACAAATAGTTGGACACAGCTGAAGTAACTGAGCATGCACACACAAAGTCCCGTTGGCCCTTTAAGCCTTCTGTTCCTGGCAGCCCTGGGGCTGCTACAGGTGATCAGTCCTGACTGCCCCTTCCTTCTTGTGAGCAGGAACTTGCTGAAGCCAGGTGTGTGTAGCTCTGCTTTCCTGACACCCCCACTCCTCTATGGGACTGTCACTTGTACCTGAGTGTTTCCTGTCCTTCCCTGTATTCCCTGCTGCTTCTGCCCCTTTGAAGGCCTTGTAAAGCCTGTTTATTGAGGCCTTTTCCTTCTCCCTAATTTCTAACTCAGCTGTAGAAATGCCAAGAACTGAAGCTGCTATTAGGACACCAGGAGAAGACCATCTCTTCCTGCCATAGTTTCCTCTTCAAATCTTTGCCTCTCCTCATTTTCTGAGGTTTTCTTCCCACTGTCTCCTTTCCTGCAGTGGGATAGCCCTGTGGAATCTCATCTCCTTCTGGACTTCCCTGACTCTTTTCAGGCTGAGTTTTACAATGTACACCCTGCTTCTTCAGTTTACCCTTTTCCTTCTCTACCATGAGTAGGATTAACATTGCTTCTGGGTCCTAGTGCTTTGCTTTATTTCCCTATTTCTTTGTTTTCAGAGCCAGATGTTTGTGGTCATGGCCTTCTCCTGAGTTGTCATGAATGGCCCCACAGAGCAGGGGAAAGTCAGAGTCAGAGGCAAAAGTACCGCTTACCCAAACGTATCCTGCCTATCTTTGTCACTTCCTCTCTGGAAAGTTCAAGTCCACCAGGATGCAACTTCTCAACAGTCACTCATCCAACAAATATCCACAGAGGACCTACTGTGTGCCAGGAACCACCCTGGGTGCTAGGACATGGTGGTGAGCAGGCCTCACCAAGGCTCTTACTCAGGACACCAGTCCAATATCTAATGTGGACCTCACATAGCCATGAGTCTCCTACACTCAGCTTCCCTTCCAACCATAACTCCACATGCTATCTGACCCATTTCTTCAAAAACCTGTGTCAGGCCCACTTTCTTGTGATAGGTATCTCATCTTGAAATTTGCCTTAACAAGCTGGAATCATTCTTCTGGGGTCATTCTCATCTTTCTTCTTAAATCTATGCAAGCTTTCTTTAATCCATTCTGGTCTTCAGGCAGGAATTCCCCAACTGCTTTTAGAACAAATTCTTTCTAGCTAAAGCTTCCAATTCCTTTCTTAGGCATGAGGTTTGTAATAATTTCATTTAGTTTGTTGGCATCTCAGTCCAAAAAAATGAAACGTCATCTGGAGAAGACCATCTGAATCCTTGTATATCTGAATCCTTATGCTTCTACAATCTTTATACCTACAATTCAGGGACAATGTGAAGATAGACTCAGACAATATATATCCAAAGTTTACATGTGTGTTTAGTCACTAAGTCATGTCTGACTCTGTGCAACCCCATGGACAGTAGCCAGCCAGGCTTCTATGTCACACTTTGAATACTTAATTCTCTTTATCTATTTACAGATAAAAATCATCTATTTCTTGGAATTCCTTGGCATTCCTGGTTAGGACTCCCTGCTCTCACTGCTGAGGGCTCAGGATCAATACCTGATCAGGGAACTAAGATCCCACAAACCTTGTGGTATGACCAAATAAATAAATAAATAATCTTCTATTTCTCAAAACCCCATATTTTCAGAATCTTAACTGCTAGATCCTGGACCAAGTGCTGGATATGTAAAGATTAACTGCACCTAAGAAAGTAAGGAACACACATATCCATGCTGCTGTTTAGTCGTTAAGTCGTGTCCAACTCTTTGCGACCCCATAGACTATAGCCCACCAGGCTCTTCTGTTCGTGGGATTTCCCAGGCAAGAATACTGGAGTGGGTTGCCATTTCCTTCTTGAGGGTAATCTTCCCAACGCTTAGATTGAAACTACATCTCCTGCATTGGCAGGCAGATTCTTTACCACCTGAGCCACACATGTCCATTAGGGAAATAGAAATAACTCTCCATATTTCAAGAGGGAGAGATTTATTGCTCTAAGAGATTCAATATTTATAAAGCTGATGGGAGATCTAGGGAAGCAATGATAATGGAAAATTGATGCTGGCTTTCAAAAAGTGAGGAAGAGAAAGAATGGCCCAAAGCCACCATCTGCTCACGCATGGGTCTGCCATTCCTGGAAGTAAATAATGACTTGTCCTCTTCTTTTAACTTTCAAATCCCATGCACCAGCCTTTTATTTGAAGAATTTAAACTAGAACTCTGCTGGCAAAGAACCTGGATAATGTAGTTTCCAGACTTCTAGCCTCTGTGATACAAGGACAAGCTTTGAAAGCCAGGGGAGGTGTTGAGCATCAGTTGACATTTGGTAGCATAGCACACTAGCTCTAACTAGAAGGGTCAAGAAAAGTCTCTTGCAGGGTGACATCAACTAAGCCTTAAAATATGAAAAGTTGGGTCCACCAGAGGGAGTGATGTGAGTAAAAACAGAATGGCAGAATCTCCTAAGGAATGTTAAGTTAATGAGTCCAATTAAATAAAATGTGTGTGTTAGTCGCTAAATCGTGTCCAACTCTTTGTGACCCCATGGACAGTAGACTGCTAGGCTCCTGTGTCCATGTAATTCTCCAGACAAGAATACTAGAATGGGTTGCCATTTCCTTCTCCAGGGGATCTTCCCAATCTAGGGATGGAACCCAGGTCTCCCACATTGCCGGAGAATTCTTTACCATCTGAGCCACCAGGGAAGCCCTAAACAGGAGACCAATGAGAAGGCTTTGTTGAGTGCCAGATGATGGTGGATTGGAGCACTGGCCATGGGGAGGAGGACCAGGGGCTGGTGTGGGAGGTGGCAGGGGGTAGGACTGAGTGATTCATGGACTGTAGGCATAAGAGAGAAGGAAGAGTCAGCCAGGCTTCCAATTTGGGTGATTAGAGGATGCTGAGACCTTTCACTGAAATGGGAACTTGTGAGAAGGGTCACGTTTAGGAGGTGAGGGAGATGGGGATTGCTGAGTTCGGTTCTGCTCAAGCTGAGTTTGAAGTGCCTGGATGATGGAAATGATGTTAACACCAATACAGTGTGAGCTGACATCCTAACCAGAGGCCAGGACATCTGCTCTCTGCCAGGAGCACATGGCAATACCTGTCTTGGAGGAGCTCTGAATTCAGTCCATCCCGAGGAGACTCAACAATGGAAATCCTTGGGGAATATTCAATCTTCACTTGAGGCAAATGTTTTCTGTTCTACAATGTCTGCAAGCAAAGCTATGCTAGAGACACTCAAAAGCACATTGGAAATGAGTGCTCATTTTCCTTCCTCTGGGCCCCGCCCATGTTGGGTTAGAAATCATAGGAGGGAAGGAGAATGCTCTTCTGCCATTTGGTCTTGATTAAATCCCCAGCCTCTCTGAGTTCTAGTTTATCTATCAAACAAAATGATTGGACTTAAAACATTTTTAAGTAGGCACAGGGTGATTTAAAGAGCTTCCCTGGTGGCTCAGTGGTAAAGAATCTGCCCGCAATGCAGGAAACCAGGGCTCAATCCCTGTGTTGGGAAGATCCCCTGTAGAAGGGAATGACAGCCCTCTCCAGTATCCTTGCCTGGGAAATTCCATGGACAGAAGAACCTGGAGGGCCACAGTCCATGGGGTTTCAAAAGTCAGACATGACTGAAGCAACTAAACCACCACCACCAAGACAAAGCTGGAGCCCTGGACAGCCAGTCCACTCTGTGACTGGTTGAGGGCTCACTGGGGCCAAATTACAAATAAGATTCTACTGAAGCACTGGCATGGCCTAGAGACATCCTTTATCCTCATTTCCCTAGGTTTTAGCTCTGAATTTCCCATGCCCTGGGAATCCCTCCATCCCAGATAACCTGGGACATTTGGTCAACTTATGGGGGATCATGTGCATCTCATTGAGATGAGGTTCCCCAGGAAGACTGGGATAGAGGTCTCAAGACATCCTGGGGCAATTTTAGCCACTTCCCTCAAACCTACTATGCCTGGCAACCAGGAGAGTGAAAAGTCACCTAAACACAATATATGTCAAGTTCACTTTCCCGGGGAAAACTTGCCTGACTGTCTTACTGTTGTGCAGCACCACTCCCAATCCCCAACTCTTGAGCTCCTTTCCCCTGCTTTCATTTTAAAATTTATTCCACAGCATTTTCCAGCTTCTGTCATACTAGGCTATGTATATAATTATTGTGTTTATTGTCTGTCTCACCTGCTAGAATGTAAACTCCTTGAGGGAAGGAATCCTTTGTGATACTTGATTCTCCATGTGTCACATTTGTCTGGAACATTGTAAGCCCTCAGTCTACATATGTGGAATCACCGGATGAATTAAATGTGCTCTCAATCTATAGGATTTTAGACAGAACATGAACCAATCTTGACTTTTTTTTAAGTCAAACGAGACTAAGGAGACATTTGCATTATTTCATATTCAAAGCCGACTGTTGACACATTTAATCTTGCTAAACTCTCCAAGTGTGGCGGCTTTCTCCTGCCAGCAGGTTACATAATCTTCCAGGCACTCATTTGAAGCAGCAAACTAACCCTCGCGCATGGCAGCTGTGGAGTGGTAATTGCGAGGGGGTGTCTCTGAAGGGCTGGAGAAGGCAGGCCATCTGCCACCGCGTCGGAGACAGCCAGGGGCGAGGATACCTGGCCTCCTGCAGTGCCTCATCTGCCAATTAGCTCTCCCCAGGCTGGCTGAGTGCTGGCTGCAGGCTTGGCTGGCCAGAACCATGGAAGAGAAAGGCCCCAGCATAGGGACCATCAGCTCACCTGTGCCAGAGCCCGCATGGGACTGGCTGGATGTCAGCATCTCCTAGGGAAGCAGGCAGGAAGCTCTTTCCATTTTCCCACCCACAAGCCTGAGAAGAGGAAGGACTGAGATGTCCAGAGAGCAGCTGGTCAGGCTAGCATGGGGCTGCCTGACTCTCTGACCACCCCACACTGAGCCTCTTTCCCGACCTCTTGCCAACAGAATTAGTCACTCCTTAATCTGAGCAACTTCAGTAACAATAAAAATAATAATAACCATAGTAGCAGTGACTGTCAGCACTAGTCACTGTGCTGTGCCTTACACATGGTGCTATCCTTCCCTCCCTTCATGTCTCTGTCTTTACTTAGTGACAGGGTGTCTCCCCACTGGCTCCCACTCCTCCAGGTCTCAGCTCCCAGGAGACAGGATCTGTGTCTCTTTGATTCTTCTCCATGGGCTAAGCCCTACCAGTATTTGGCACATAATAGATGTGCAGAAAGCATTTCCTGAATTAAATAATAAATTGTGGACTCTGTGGGAGAAGGCGAGGGTGGGATGTTTCAAGAGAACAGCATTGAAACATGTATATTATCTAAGGTGAAACAGATCACCAGCCCAGATTGGATGCATGAGACAAGTGCTCAGACCTGGTGCATTGGGAAGACCCAGAGGGATCGGGTGGAGAGGGAGGTGGGAGGGGGGACCGGGATGGGGAATACATGTAAATCCATGGCTAATTCATTTCAATGTATGACAAAAACCACACACACCAAAAAAAAGACAGTAAAAATGATATTTAAAAAATAAATAAATAAATAATATAGGTAAAGAGCTGGCACGATGATAGCTGAACTCAAACTGATCTCACTAATTAGGTTAACTAGGAGGAGAAGGGGGTGGCAGAGGATGAGAAGGTTGGATGGCATCACTGGCTCAATGGACATGACTTTGAGCAAACTCAGGGAGACAGTGATGGACAGAAAAGACTGGCGTGCCGCAGTCCATGGGGTCACAAAGAGTCGAACACCACTGAACAACAACAATTAGGTTAATTAGGAGTATCGGGAAACTTTGATGGGCTTGAATCCATATCTACCGAATCAATCTGCATTTTCTTAGTGTCCTGAGGTTTTACAAATCTGTGAGAAGGGCCCAGACTCCCCAGGAGCAGGGATGCCAATGGCCACAGAAGCCTCAACCTCCTGAGGGTCCTCAGTGCCCTGTGATGCCCAAGGCCATGTGCACAGTGGGGGTCAGCGGTCCAATGACTAACCCCAGAAGCTGCCAATTGGGTTGTAGATGTATGAAAATATAATTACCACAGAAAAAATGTCCAAGAAGGACCAGACCTGTGTGAGAGCCCAACTCAGGGCCGTAGGGACCTAATCAGTGAAGATGGGTGTTCATGGTACTACATCAATGTGGTTCTCCTTTCCCCATGTTTCCTTATCACATGCCTTGTCCACAGGGCCCCAGATCATCCAACTTAGAACCCAAGGTTGTGACAAGACAGAACATGGGGACATAAGAAGTGACACCTAACAGACAGTTCTATAAACCATTCAGTACTTCTCCTTCAGACACAAAGAATGCCAGAGAATCCTTCTCTTCTCTTGCTACTGAAAATAGCATCCAGCCTGGCCCAACGTCAGAACCACAAGACATCTGTATCCCAAGACGCTGGAAAACACCAGAAGTAGCCCAGCAGGGAGGAGTCATCTCACCCATGCTTGGCCAGGGCTCCCTGGCTGCTCCTCTCTGTGGCAGCCAAGGTCTGGTTTCCCAGAGGAATCAGAACAGTGGAATGCCTATGACACCTGCTGCTCTCCTCTTGAGAGCCTATCTGCTTCCCCTGTAAGACTTGCTCCTCCAAACATGGCTGGAGATGGACACCACCACCCAGACAATAATGACTGGGGTAATAGTCATATTCACGTCACACCTACCCTGTCCCAGGCACTGTTCTAAGCATTTTGCACACAGCAACTAAGTTAAACCTCATAACAACCCCTGAGGTATGTATGCATTACCATACCCATTTTATAGATAAGGAAACTGAAGTACAGAGAGGCTAAATATCCACAGAGTCATCCAAGGGCCCTAGGAAGTTACTCAACACAAAATATCTCTTCCACTAGTAGCCACTTTTACGATAGCATATTACTTTTCAGAACAAAGAGGAGAGCTCTTTTGCAATGTTCTCAAAACAAAAAAGCCTAGAGTAACCACTACATTGATAAGAGAAGTGGTTAATACTTTAGGTTCATAAATTGACTTCCTTTCCTATCTGCATCAGCTGTGTGACCCTGGGCAAGTTGCTGAAGTTCTCTGAGCCTCAATTTTTTCTTTATGCAAAATGAAGGCAGATTTGAGTTGCCTCAAGGATAAAATGAGACAATCCCTATATAATGCTTGGAATACCTGAGCATTCACAAATGTTGGCCCCTGTCATTATTATGAATACTGACTGGTGTTACATTACTGAGAATCTGTTTTTCTGTTCTTTTTCTCAGTGTCTCTAGCAGAGAGCGAAGTCTTGCCAGGGTGGGAGGGAGACAGTTTTCAGGAGAGTGAGCAGGCAGAAATCATCTCACCGTCTTGGTTTGTGCCCCAGGAGGCCTGGTATGAAAAGGGGAATGAGAGAGCGGATCCCACGAGGCCACAGCAGAGGCACCAGAGGGAGCAGGAGCCCACGGAACGTGGTGGGATGGTCCAGACAGAAATGTGTGGCCAGACGCAGAGGTGTGCAGTCCTGTCTGGGCTTTTGAAGCAGCAGAGGCACCTTCAACAGTTCTAGTGCTGCCAGCTTTCTGCTCCCAGACAAGCTGCAGAGGCAGAATCACCCCACTTCAGCAGCACCAGGGGTCTGAAACGGCAGTCCTAGGCAGAGAACTCTCTTCTGTTCCCACATCCAGGGCTCAGGAGGATGTTTTTCTTTCATTTGGGAGGAATGTTCTTCCAAGAGATGGTTGGGCCATGAGGCCAGAGAGGAGGCGGAGTTGTCCAGATGGCACTGTCTCTTCTGCCACCCGCTGGTTCTTATATAATATAAGGTCCCCCCAGCACATTTCCTCCCAGGATTATGAGCCTGGAAAGGCGAGTGTGCCAACCAGGCACCCAGTTTACAATAATTGCCTTCATTTTCCAGAGAAGAAACCTCAGACTCAAAGAAGTTAAGACCTTGCCCAGTGTCACACCTGGATCTGAGGCCTTTGTTTGTCTCTGAGCCACTTCTGTCCCCTCTCATATGGCACATCACCCCACTTCAGGAGATGTTTATTTCCAGGGGGGGCTTGCTTTTCTCAGGTACATAGAATTAAGTAAACAATAGTGCTCCCCTTTTGCCTAGGGATGCCATGAGTTTGAGCTAAATTTAGAGAACCCTATCTCTTATTTTGATTTCCTGATGCAAGTTTCTCCTTTCCTTCTTTGATGTATTTGCAGCAAGCTCTTTATAAAATCTTTGTCTTAACTGCCCTAATGCATAGGTAAGCTGTTCAGATCACTATTGGGAATAGGTATAGGATAAAAAACAAAATTTAAATGTTTACATTTAAACATAGTGTCTACATGACCCTCTGATACAGAAAACATGTCTGGGAAATGAGATGTTCTGAGGATTAGGAAATTCTGATGGATGGAGATGGGCAAATCCTACTCACAAGTGGAGTGGGAGGCTGGCAGCTCCCCTGGTGTGATGTAAGGGGTGTGTAGAGGCTGCGTGTGTAGGAGATAATACTTTCCCACTCCTGGCTGACACCTGATACACCAGAGTGGGAATTCCATCCTCCAGCTAACCATTTTTAAATCCCTCGGGAAATGTGGAAGGCAGCAAGAAGGGTCCCCTGCGAGCTGGTTTCAGGTGTGGCCGCCTTGGTGCTCCTCTGTTAATCAGATCATCTTTTGGGGCAAGGTCATGGTTTACAGGGGATGAGGCTGCCCTGAATGGGACACCGAGGCAGCCTGCCTGCACCGTGTAATCTGCCAGTGTCACCCCTAAAAACACACTTGTCTCACTAGTGCCACAGGGTTAATTCTTTCCTCTTGACCCTCCCCCCACTTCTCCCCCACCTCCAGCCTGCTCTCACCCTCCCGGTTTCTGACCCCCTGGCTTATGCTGCCATTGTTGCCACCATCAAGTTGGTGACACTTGCTCTTCCCCCTCCCAGTTTCCTGATTCTGGGCTCCTCTTTTCCATTCCTGCAGCTTTCCTGTCCCCCCAAAGCCCCATGCCTTCCCTCAATGTTCCCCAGAAATGCCCTGCCCTTCCCTAAACTGCTTCCTAGAGGTGTGGACTAGAGGAGTGGGAAGACATAGTGGCTGGGTGGGGAGGGGTGGCTTGTAAGGTGACATTGATCATCTCTGGGACCACTGGCCTGCCACTACTTCTCTTGGAGTCCCAGCAGTACAAAAATCAAGCTGGATTTAGCATCTCTATTGCCCTCCCAGTTTAAACATTCTCTGATTTTCTAAAGTTACCATAGTCAGGGCTGTGGTTCAGCTTGAAACACCCTAATGGTGCTCATCTTACCTCCCCAGTCTACACAGGTATGCATCCCAGCCCCGCTTCTGAATTTCCATGTGACCGTACACAGAAGGGGGCTCCCAGAATCATCGAAACCCAAGTCCAGATCCCTGTGACTAATTCTTCCACCAGATGAAAAGCTAGTTAGACTGAGGTTCTGGAACCACTAGTGCATTAGGCTCCCACGAATGTACTTGCAGGACAGCTGGGAGCCCCATTCCCCAGCTGGTACCTCATAGGAAGGAAAGGTGGGACAAGTGGCCAGTCTGAGGAGGAGGGGAGGAAGGAGCCTTTTCTGGTCCTGTGGCTCTAAGCCATCACTCCACTGTCATCTCCAGGGCAGGCTCTGCTCTACACCTTCACCCAGCATATGCATATCCTTCATTTGTTTTTGTTCAGTCGCTCAGTCATGTCTTTGCTCTTTGTGACCCCATGGACTGCAACACACCAGGCTTCCTGTCCTTCAGCAACTCCCAGAACTTGCTCGAACTCATGTTCATCAAGTTGGTGATGCCATCCAACCATCTCATCCTCTGTCATCACCTTCTTCTCCTGGCTTCCATCTTTCAAAACATCCTTCATGGACTCATCCAGTGTCTGGCCTCAAGAGGTACATTTTAACACAGTTGTTTCCCTCTGCTCCCAGCAAGAGGGAGACATGGAGCAAGCTTCTTCAGGCCACTTGGCAAGGGCTGGCTAGGTGGAGAGGAAGACGGCTTTTCTTTCTGGGTCACAGTCAGCCCTCTAGGTGTCCAGCTCCTCTCTCCTCTCTGGCCTGTGGGAAGCAGAGTGCTGACTTCAGGTGGGTAGCATGGAGACTTAGCGAAGCCTCGGGGCCAGGGACAGCATCACTCCTGCTAGTGCACCAACACTGACCTGCTGACTGACACTGAAGGGTGATGTCTCTGGCCACATCTGAGAGGATAACCAGCACGGCTCCTCTGCTGGGGCAGCATCCTCTGTTCATTCAGAAAAGGCCTCACAGCTTCCCTGGGTTCACTGATGGCCCTGCTCAGATCAGGCTCAGGGTTCTTCTGGTTGGCTTGGGGGCAACTTCACAAAATCTGCCCTTCAGAGCCTTTGTCTACTTTTAGGTTCTATGAGTATTTATGTATGTGTGTGTGTTTGTGTGTGTGTGTGTTGGACTGAGTAGGAAGGGGAATGAAACTTCATAGAACCACAAAGCTTGCTTTTTTGTGTGGGCCTGAATTTTCAATTCCAGGGCCAAGAATTTGACACCTCTATTCCCTGTTGTTCTTTGAGGTCCCCCTTCCCTAGAGCAATGAGATAACAGTTTGATTTCCTGAATTAGGGAGAAAACCTCAAGATATAAGGAAGTCATATTAGATGAAGCTAGTTGAAACAAAATGTTATTTTAACACATGATCCAATCTGAAGTTAATACAAATAACTCACTATATTACAAGGCATGACTAATTATTACAGAAACATTTATTGAGCATATACTAAATAGTTTATGCCAAGTAATATGCTAAGGTCTTGAGGGAATGGGGAGAAATAGCATAAAGACAAATAAGACAATCTTTATTCTTAGACAATCTACTAAAGGCAATAAAATACATAGACATTACAATAATTCAAGATAGGATATAAAGGCAATGAGATAAACTACAGAGTGTTTGGTGGGGTTATTAGGCATAAAAAGAACAGCTTAAATACAGTAGGGAAGACAATCTGATTCTTTACTTAGAGAACTCGGTTATTGCACTGAAGAGCCATAAAAACCAAGTGAGTGTAGGAAGGTGATTGGATACAAGACCATACAATAGCCAGAAGCTTCCTCGACACTTGTAATAGCCAATTACCAAATGTCATGGAAGGAAATACCTTATTTACATCCACAACCAAAACTGTAATACATCCAGGATTAAATCTAACAGGAAATGTGCAAGACTTGCTTGAAGAAAGTCATAAAACTTTATCAAAGGACATGAAAAAGAATTGAGTAAATGGAGAGATATCCCAAGTTGTTACATAGAAAAGTTTGCTACTGCAAGGATGAAAATTCTTCTCAAATTAATTCGCTATTCAATGTAGTCCAATCAAAAATGCAAACAGATTTCTTTTTGGAATTTAATGAGTAGATTTCAAGTTTATCCTAGAAAGAAAATATACAAGAACTGCTTCCCCCCCCCCCCCAAAAAAAGGTTATGAAAAAGAGAGAGGAAGAAGAGAAAAAGGGAGAGGGGAACTTCTTCATCATATATTATAATAGCCTCTAAAGCTAAAGTAATTAAAGCAGTATGATATTCATGCAGGGTTAGATATGTAGTTTATATTGGGGAGGGAAAAAATCCCAGAAACACATCCCATGTGTATGAGAATTTAATATGTGATAAAGTAGTCATTTCACTAGGAGAAAGAATGAAATACTCCAGTGAATGACATCGTCCTTGAGTCCATTTTTTTCCCTTGAGAAAGACATTGTGCAGAGTGGGGAGGCTCCTAGCTTGGGAATCAGATACCTGGATTTGAATTCTTGCTCTACCAGTTAAAGCTGTATCACACTCAACATGTTTCTTCAACTCTCTGAGCTTTCTTTGAGAAAAATAGAGAAGTCAATTCCTATCCACCCACATCACAGTATTGTGATGACAAATGAAACAATGTGTGTACATAAACAGAGCTTCTGTGTTGTAATTCTCAGGATTCTAGAAATGAAGGCCCCGGGACTAAACAAAATCAAACAAAAATAAAAATGCCTCATTCATCTAAAGACTGAAAGGCCACCATTAGAGTATCTTCCTTTATTTCATGGTCTTGGTCTGTGTTACAGTGTAGATTCCCTGAGAGGCTGTTGAAAGAAACTATTGGCAATCATAGACGTCTAGAGAAAAAGAATGCTCATGTAGTAGGCTTAAATGAGAAAGACAAGCATGAAATAGCCAGCAAAGGACAAACCCAGGGGCAAAGAAATCTTCAACGACTAAAGAGTGTCTTGACCACCTTCCAAGGACTACAGCAAGTCAACTCTTCAGCCGTCATGAAGAATAGTGGTCATTGGCTTGTTTGCCCTCATATCCATTCCCGTTGCTTTGCCTTCTCTGCCTGGCACATCTAGGATTACTTTTCTCAGGCCCTCCTGCCAGACTATTCCCAGGTAGGTTCAGATAATGGGAGGCATGAGCGGAAGACTGGAGGGTGGCAAGAATGTCTTACCTCACCTCTGGTGGCATCTCAGCAAGGGTTAGCAACCTTGACAGTTTTCTCCTATTAGCCCAGCTCCAGAGACATGGACTCTTCCTTTATTGTCTCATTTCTCACTGTACAAGACCTCACTGACAGCAGTGTCCTGGTGTTGCTAAACCCTGGGATTCCTCACTGTCCCATTGTTTGGCTCCTCAGCTCTTCTATTATTTGCATGGTCAATTCCCTGTGTTAAATTACTCTGCTCGATAAGATTCCAAGTGATTTCTGTTTCTCCTGTCTTGGAGAAAATATTAGATACTTACACTAACATTAATTCCAACAGTAACCTCAAAGTTATTGAGTATCTATACATGTCAAGTGTTGTATCTTGAGATTGTTTTATTCATTCCTCACATCAACCCCATGAGATAGGCTCCTTTTTACCCTGGTATTACAGATTATACAAACAGACCTATATTCAAAATTGAAGTCTTTTCTTCCTCAGGAAATACTTACCTGTGAATGGCTAGCTAATTCTGAAAGAGTAGAGATCTGAGTCAACCCACAAATCCCTGTAGCTCATAACACTGTCTTTCATGTTTCCCACGTGCCTCCTCCCAAGCCCCCATCCTAAATTGCAGGCCCCCTGGAGCCTCTGGGTGGGACTGCAGACACCGTCTGACTACTTCATCAGCTGAAGTGGGCACTAACTCTGGCCAGTGATATTTTCATCTATTTCCTCTCTGCATAGGAAAGCATGGCCATGACAAGCAGATGGTCATCTGTCCCCTTCTAACAAACGTCTGTGTGGTGGCTTTGAGGGAGAGGACTCATGCTGACACTTCAGCCATTTCCAACTGTGGAATCTTTTATCAACAGCTCTGAACCTTTGCAGAAGGTTAGGCTGGTTGGGCCTTTTACTTCCTGAATCTTGTCTTTTATCATTTTTGCAGAGAAAATAGGAGGTGTTATTCAGACTGCACAAAAAAAAAAAAACCTGTAAATTTCTCTTCTTGTCCTAATGCTTCTAAAAAACACCATTTTCCCTATCACTCCCCTTCCCATCTCACCCAACCCCCTGCCATCACCACACCTATTATTTTAATTATCTTCCCAAGGTAACAACATTGAAAGCCCATGGCAGCTGACTTCTGGGAGATCTTCTCTCTGCCTCAGCTCTCTCCCAATTCAATGAAGGCACTTATAATTTTCCCCTGTGCTCCTAGACACATCTCTTCTCTTTATCACATCTGGAGATCAGGAGTTCTTGGACTCAACATGCAAAATTCATCATACTCTTTTCCTAATACATATGCTTATCCCCTTCTAGAGAACTCCATGCCTAATCTGCTCAGTGGAAGCACTTAATTCACTTCAATTGATTAAACATTAAAAAGATAGATAGATGATTGATGATAGAGAGAGAGAGAGTGTGTGTGTGTTTCTGAGGATCACTTTCCTTGGAGAATTTGTTTCAGAAAATATAAAAAATCTACAGAACAACAGCAGGGTGAGTCTGTTATTTTTTGTTTGTTTGTTTTGAATTTATTTTGTTCTGTCTTCTGAGGGAAGAAGGTCCCTAACGTGTTCTACAATTTGGTTTAATAATAAGAGGCTAAGCAACCAAAGGACTTTCCTGGTGGCTCAGATGGTAAAGAATCTGCCTACAATGCGGGAGACCTGGGTTCAGTCCCTGGGTTGGGAAGATCCTCTAGAAGAGAGCATGGCAACCCAGTCCAGTAGTCTTGCCTGGAGAATCCCCATGAACAGAGGAGCCTGGAAAGCTACAGTCCATGGGGTCACAAAGAGTTGGACATGACTAAGTGACTAAGCACAGCACAGCCAGCAACCAAAAGTTTATCTTCTGTTCAGAATAGGCATCTCCTTTTTTCCATACCCTTGGGGCCAAATGGAAAATAAGTGTGGCTCTAGGTCATTCAGCTTCTTATAAACTAGAAGTCACTCATGTCTGCTTATAAGAGGATCCAGTTGGAGAACAGACTCAACTGTTATGACTTGTCCCTTCTTGAGTTCTGTTCCCTTTTAGATGCAATTAAGCAGAGAAAATTGAACAGTGTAAGCAATTACTCTAAACTAATGTAAATTCTTATCATATCAAGGGATCTATTTTGTAATGGAGGACAGTTGCTAGTGAAAAATCGGAAATGTAAGGCCATCTCTTCACCATCACTTAATCAATCCATCTTGAAATTCAAGTGTGAGCTCAACTGCCTGCTGGGCCCCGGGAGCGGGCGCGAAGTGACTAACCCAGCTCTTGTACTCTCTGGATTTACCATAAGCTTGGGGAGACACAGTTAGTAAGGGTCACATCTTGATCTCCAAATCTATTCCCTTTAAAGTAGTCAGGAGGGCAGTTGGGCTGTGCTCAGGAGGGACCTGAAAGCTCCTAGTAACTGTGGCAAAGCACCCAAGTTTGCCTGCAGATAATGAGGTGGTTTGGCACTGGGGCAGAGTTAATGAGGGATTCTGAGTATAGCCTGACTCCTGAGTGTGGTTCCTGTCATAGAGATAACTCATTTGAAAGCCTAGGAGGAGAGGGATGAAAAAAGACAAGGTATAAATTAAAGGAGTAATACCATGTTCAGGCTTCACTGGTGGCTCAGTGGTAAAGAATCTGCCTGCCAACACAGAAGATGTGGGTTCTATCCCTGGGTCAGGAAGATCCCCTGGAGTAGGGCAAGGCAACCCACTCCAGTATTCTTGTCTGGCAAATCCCATGGACAGGGAAGCCTGGTGAACTACAGTCCGTGGGGTCACAAAAAGTCAGACACGACTTAGTGACTAAACAACAACAAATGCCGTGTTCACTAGGATTCTTTGGTTGTAAGTAACAGAAACTCACTGAGGCTGGATTAAACAGAAAATGAGAATTTGTCTGAAAGGCATGGGTCAGCTCTCAACACTCAAGGGTCAGAAGCAACTGGAAACCAGAAAAGTCTATAACCAGAAATGGAAAACTAGCAGGAGTCCAAGAGCAGTGTTTCTGCATCTGTCTTCTCTGCTTCTCTCAGCTCACAGGGGACATCGTTTCTCAGAAAACTGTCATTTAGCTACAGGAGGGTAACCTTGAAGTTGGAGAAGCCGACGATGAATGAGAGCAGAAGACAATTCTACAGAAACACTGAGTCAGAGCCCCGATGAGCTTCTCCTGCCAGTGGATATTTTTACTTATATGACCCAGGAAATCCTTTTTTTTTTAATGATCCAGTTTATGTTGGCTTTCTCATTAATTGCAGTGCCCAAAGAGCACTGTCCCTAAGGAAATTTTATTATTTCCTTACATCTGGATGGCACCTAAAGTTGAAGAACTCTGGCAGCTCTTATCTCATGTACTCCCAACAAGCGTGTAGAAGCAACTTGGCAACTTTGCCTTTACTCTGTCTTGTGTTCAGGAGGAAAGATGATTGAGTTGATTGGGTTTTTTTATTATTGTGGTGAAATATGCATAACATTAAATGTACCATTTTGAAGTGGCACTGAGTACATTTACACTGTTGCACAACCATCACTGCCAAATATCCCCAGAACTCTTTCACCTTCCCCAACTGAAACTGTACTCATTAAACTAAAACTCCCATTTGCCTCTCCCCTCAGCCCCTGGTGACTATTGGTCTACTTTCTATCTCTATGAATTTGACTCCTCTAAACACTGGATATAACTGGAATCATACAATATATGTCCTTTTGTGACTGACTACTTCCACTCAACATTATGTCTTCAATGGTCATCTATACTGTATCACATGTCAGAATTTCCTTCCTTTTAAAGAATGCCTAACATTCCATTGGGCTTCCCTGGTGGCTTGCATGGTAGAGAATCTGTCTGCAATGCAGGAGATCCAGGTTCGGTCCCTGGTCAGAAAGATCCCCTGGATAAGGAAATGGCTACCCACTCCAGTATTCTTGCCGGAAGAATTCCATGGACAGCGGAGACTGGCAGGTTATAGTTCACGGGGTCACAAACAGTTGTGTATGACTGAGCAACTAACACTTTCATTTTTAACATTCCATTGTTTATCTGTGCATTTGTTGAAAGACAATTGTTTCCACCTTTTGGTTGTTGTGAAAATGCTGCTATGAACATGGGTGTACAAATATCCGTTTAAGTCCCTGTTTTCAAGTCCCTTGTGTATATATCCAGAAGTGGATATGCTGGGTCATATAGTAATTCTACATCAAATTTTGGGGAGAACTGATATAATATGCTCCACAGTAGCTCACCATTCCACATTCCCACCAGCAGTGCACAAGTATTCCAACTTCTCCACATCCTTGATAACATGTATTTTGTTTTGCTTTGTTTGTTTTATAACAGCCATCCTAATGAGTATGAACTGTGAGCTTCTTTTTCATCATTAGTAGCCCACCCATCGGCCAGGCACATGCACCTAGAAGATGCCATACCTTAGATATCAGTTGATGGTGCTATGGGTGCACAAAGCTAGGACACCTAACTGAGCATGGATCAAACAAACTGGAGCTGCTCAATAAACAATTGTTAAAAGAGTGAGTGGATAAGCAGCTTACTTGAATGAATCCCCAACTTAAAAAATCCCAGAATACTCTACTGCAGGGCTGGGAAAGTAGAATGGGTGGTAAACAGAAGGTATAATATGGGCCAAAGTGAGGGATGAGGGTAAGAATGGGGGGGTGAGGCCAAGCTCCTCAGAAAACTTTCTAAGGACATCTGGTCCAGGCACTGTCTGAAATGCTTGCCCCAGTGGTGTGCCTTTATCTATGTCTAGCACCCTCCTTTTGATATTTTCAAGCCCCTGTCTTCTAGAGTAGTACATTATAATCAGAACATCAGTGACAGCCATTCTTTACACCAGCCCTACATGTTGTGTATGTGTTCAGTTTTTCAGTCTTGTCCAACCCTCTGAAACCCCATGGACTAGAGCCCACCAGACTCCTCTGTCCATGAAATTTTTCATGCAAGAATATTTGAGTGATTGTTATTTCTTCCTCCAGGGGATCTTCCCAACCCAGAGATTGAACCCGCATGTCCTGTATTGGTAGGCAGATTCTTTACCATCTGAGCCATCTGGGAAGTAGTTTATGTATTGTTGTGAATGTGTCCCTTTTTCAATCCGTATCCTCTCAAGCATTAGCTGGAGAAAGGTTCTATAGGGGCCTGAATCTCAGGAAACTTTCCAGAAAGAAGCTATAGAGAATTGTCCTCAGGACATGAGACCAGGGTTGATCAAATCCACACTGTTTCCATTGGGAAGAACCTGGGGGGTTAAATATAAAGAAGTTTCATGTAGCACAAGAAACACTTCAAAGCAGCTGGAAGTTTTGCCTACCAGACCCTTAAAACTAATCCAATATTTTTCTAAAGCTTGTCCAAACCACTTTGGTCTGGACACAAGGTTGGAAATCTCCTGGAGAAGAAGTCTCTTTCTAAAGCTTGCTTTTTCTCTTTCTAGAGTAGATAAAAATAGTAAACAAACAGCAAAGCAACCTTGATGAAGTGATTTTCTCCCCAGTAACCAGGCTGGAAGAAGGTTGACACGTTGTTCCCCTGTTTTCTGATCTCTGTTCTGGAAACCCTGGATGCTGTTCCCCTGACATTTCACTCCTCCCACCCGTTTCTTCCCTGAGTCACTGACGAATCTTCCTCTTTCCCTCTCCTCCTGCCCCACCTGCACATTCCGATCTACAACTCAGGCAGCAGGAGTTGGTGGCGGCGGCGGGTGGAGGTGGGGTGGGATGGGGTGGCGGTCTCCTGGTAATATGTGGACAGCTCAGTCCCTCCTAGGTGAGGGAAGAAAGGGCAAAGTGAACATGCACCAAAGCCAAGGTATCCAAACTTTCCAGTGAGCTCCTGTTCTCAAAATATACTGTTCTGGCCTAGGTGGTTTCGCTGGAAAACTCTACCAAAGGATTTAGGAAGAAATAATACCAATTACACAAATTCCTAAAGAAAATAGAAATTTCAGCAATAAAAAGGAACAAACTACTGACACATGTAACAACATGGATGCATCTGAAAAGCATTATGGTGAGTTTAAAAGCCAGGCACAAAAGGCTTCATAGTGTATGATCCAATTTATTCAACATTCTGAAAAAGACAAAATTATAGGGAGAGGTAGAAGATCTGTGGTTTCCAGAGGCTGGAGGTTAGAGGAGAAGATGGATACAAAGAGGCACACAGAACGTTTTGGGGTCATGGGGTTACTCAATATATTGGTTGTACTGTGGCTATGACTGTATACATTTGTCAAAATTGAGGTGTACACTTAAAATGGGTGGATTTCACTGTATTAAATTATACCTGGAATATACTGACTTAAAAAAAGAAAATCCTAACTTTCAAAGCGCTAATTTCAATTTATTTAAAACTAGCTTTAAAAAACACACTTGTATTTATTATTAATATATATGTATGCATTTGTATACATACATGTATATGTACATATGTATGTTCACATATACACATTCTTTTTCTTCTCATGCTGCCATGTTACCATAGCATCCTCAATGTTGGGAATAAGAGCAGCTTCTCCACTGGGCTCCCTGCCTCTAGTTGCCCTTGCTCTCACCCATCTCTTTCATCTCAGGCAAGTGGATCTTCCTTAAGCTCAGTTTTGTGCATAGACACAGCAACAACTCAACCAAGGTCAGAGTTAAGTCCTGCCCTCAGGAAACTCACAGCTTGGCAGGCCTCAAGGGGATTTATGCTACTGATAGGGGGTACGATGGTGAATTATGTTGTCCTTCTAAAATAGTAGGGATACTTTGAGGATTCAACTGAGAAAATGCATATGGAGACCTAAGCACCTAAGAAGACCCCAACAGAAATGAAAATCACTGGTATTTTTATCAATATTTCCATTCTTTACTTCCTATCATAAGGCTCCTTTTGATTTTCCTGTTACTAGGTACCATTTCTGGAAATAAACTAGCCCTATCCAGTCATCTCCCCACCTGCAGAGTTGAGCAAGGGATGAGTGAGGATCTTACATTGTATGTATATTGAAGCATGAGGACTCTCAAGTGCTAATCAGTTAATTCTTCTGACATGGATTCTGGTATCATCTTCACTGTGTCCAGGTACAGGGAATGCCATCACTAGTCTTACATGTTTCAATTATGAACAAATATTCTTTGAGCACCTAAGATATGCCAAACATTCTTCCATGTATTGAGGACACAGCAGTGAACAAAACTCCCTGCCTCAAGGGTCCTGCTTTTTCATTCTAATCCAAAGTGATCTAATGTAAAAGAGGGACTTCACTGGGATAGGAGCATATGGCCAGAATTTCAGACACTTCCTCCACTTCAACAACAGCAGGGGATTTGAATCTATTTTATATTCTGGGAACTAACTTAAGATTTTCAACCAAATATTCTGCATCTAGAAACAAAAACATTAAACCAGTAAACTATATCTCAGAGTCTGTGCCTCCCAACTTGAAGCAAGCTTCATGAGCTTGTGGGTTCACACTGGAGGTATGGAGGCAATATATGATGGGGAGAGGCCCCTTGGAGCCCCAGACTCAACCAGGGTCTTGTTTCTGCCTTTCAGCCATGCTGATGTGTGCGGGAATGATGTGGTGAGGTCAGGAGGGATTGATTTAATTTTTTTCCAGAAGGTGCCTGTGACTTTAGAAGAGAAACAAGGGCCCAACTTACCCAAGGTGCTAAGCCATGATATGATTTTCTGAGTCCTTCCTCACCACTTTGGAGAGAAAAACAGTTTCAGTACCAAGGAGAGTGCCAGAATGTTTCAACTCTGGACTGTTCTTCAAGGGGAGACTCAGCAAGAGAATCCAACTTCATGCCCCCCACCCATGTGAAAGCTGTGCCTACATCTTTCCAGTTGATGAAAATCTGAATTCTACATCTAGGCTTCTTTGGGACCCCATCTTACTAGAAAATCAGACTCTGCCACACTTAATCATTTCCCATCTAATTTGAACAATCTCCTTTGATTCAGAGGTATAATTAGCCTTAATAACATGCTAAATATAAAGGTACACCACTCACCTCTAGGACATGACAAATGAAAAGAGAGCTGAAGGACCCTAATATTTTCTGTGTTCTCTACTAAATGCTAATAAAGCAGCCAAAAAACCATATTTAGAGATGCTTGAGTTTTGCTAGCAAAGGGGCAGTTCTGCAAAAGGAATCACCCCATAGGTCAAGGTGAAAGTTTACCCACATTGTGTAAGAAGGAGAAACTATGAAACAGTGTGATGGACCCCTAGATCTGACCTCCAACATTCCTCAATGGCCATACCCTTGGCTGGTCACTTTAATTCCCCAATCACAGTTTTGTTTTGTTTTTTTCCTTAAGTAAAATGAACATAGTATCTCCCTTCCTTCAAGATCATTAGGAGGATGAAATGAGAAAACAGGTGCGAAATCATCCAGGACAGGGCTAGGTGCATAGTAGGCACCAGAAGTATTACATTATATCCTCCACACTTGGAAGACATTGTTTCTCTGCAGAGTAGATTGATATGGTTTCTAAGTGGCTTATTAATGACTGTTCAGAAAGCATAAGCCTCTCCTTCCATCTGCTGACTTTCTGCAAAGGCAGGCAGACAGGTTTGTGCCAGGTTCTCAGCCCCATCTTATCTAAACTGACCCTTGGCACCAGCAACCCCACATGCTCCAGTGAAGTCAGAAACAGGTCAGTAAGTTTTGCATAGGGGTCCAAGATGGCTCTTCCAAATCACCAGTTTCTCAATTACAAAGGAAATGAGCCTGAAAAATGTCTATAGCTTAATCATTAAAGGTGCTTTAGCTGAGAACCAAAATCCATAGTTTTCTTCCCTTTACTGGAAAGTCATGACTAAGCATTTACTACACTGAGTATTGTACTACACTGAACTACACTGAGTATTAGTTCATTCTGGATTGAAAGTGAAAGAAAGTGCAAGTGAAAGTCACTCAGTCATTGTCCGACTCTTTGCGACCCCATGGACTCTACAGTCCATGGAATTCTTCAGGCTAGAACACTGGAGTGGCTTGTATTAATCGCCCTCTCTGCCAAGCACAGCTCCTACTGGCCTTGGGTCTTTGTCTGGTGGGATACTCCTTGTTCTTAGAGACTCATCTCAGGTATCACCTCCTCCTCCAGGGAGCCTTCACTGCCTCAAGGTGGCCTAGGGCCGCTCTCTGTGTCCCCCTTGTCTCCTTCACCCAACCAAGCTCCCTAAGAACAGGATCTGAGCCTGACATTTTTGTGGCTCCAGTGTCTGGCACAAAGCCTGAGATGGATATCAGCTGCAAGCAGTCTGTTGAACGTTGAATGAACATGCCTGAGATCTCCTAGTTTAAAAATATCCAAAACCGATTCCACAGAATCCTGGTTCCAGGGGTTATTACTAGCTATGATATGCAAAAAGATTTCTGTGGTCACTGAAGTTCGAGAAAAGACAACATTAAAGAAGTTTCCTTGTTACGGAGTTCTGAGAACCATATGACATGCTTATGTGCCCTGTGAATTTCTGAGGACAAACCAACATCAAGGACTCCCAAATTTGTTTAAACTTGGGACACCGAGTCAGGGGTGTGGGGGGGGGAGGAGGAGGTTGAGAAAGAAGAGGGAGAACCTCAGACGACCAGGGTTCTCTGGAACACAGTTCAGAAAACACTGTCCTAGACTGGCTTGTATCTCAAAATTTTAATAATCTGAAAGAGGAAATGAAGCATGCTTTCCCCAGGAGAGATGGCATTTGGGGAGCTTGAAGAGATGGGCCAAGCGTGCCAACCGTCCCTCCTCTATTGGAATGAGGAAACACAGGTCACTGTCACAGGAGCCCATAACCAGGGAGCTGCATTTCGTCTGCTTACAAATCTGGGGTTTCATCTGCACTAGCTTCCCTGGAAATGCAAATTGAGAGCAGCTGGCAAGTCCCCAGCAACAGCTGGACAACCCAGTTCCCCTACAGACTCCTTATCAGGAAAATACTTCTGAAGGCATTTAAGCCTTCTAAGAAACCTCCTTATCAGAAAAAATGCATTGCTGTTCAGAGGGGATGTTTGGGAAGGAAAACTCAGGTGTAGAAGCGTGGTTGTGGTGTCTCTGCCGTCATTCCTGCTATCTTGTCCATCTTCTCCACTGTGCTCTGCACATTCCCCTGTGGCCTCTTGTCACTTATGGGCCAATGCATTTGTATCCTCCAGGCAAAGCTCCAGGCAAAGCTGCTGATGGGCTCAGCTCACAACCAACCCCATTGTTAGGCCAGCCCTTCATTTCTGATCATCTCTGGGCTCTTGGCACTTTATAAACAGATTTCTCCTGGATCAAGAGCTGAAAGCCAGTCTAGTCAACAGCACACCCCTCCCCTCCCTCTGCAGGAGGGGCAACACAACTTTGCTTCTTCCACCAGAGGTAGGGCAGAGCCCCACTGGCTGGAGAAGGACTCTGGCCACACAGATGCCATGATGGGCATGTCCAGGACAAATCCCCTCTGACAGCATTGCCGGCTGCACCAATGGGGGAGATGCAGGCAGAACCACTTCAGGAGTCTTTCACAGCAACATAGAATGAAGCTACACATGACAGCCCTCTGAAGACACCTGTGCTTGCTTACACTTGCAGAGTAGGGCTTAAGTGCATAGACTTTGCAATGGACCTTCTGGGTTCAGCTGCATCCTTGAGCAAGTTACTTTACCTCTCTGGGGGTCTGTCTTCTCGTTTGCAAAATAGGGATAACAATGAACCTGATTCCATTGATCAACCACATGCAAAACAGAATAGTGCCAGACACTTAGTGACCTAACTACTATCACTACTCTCCTTGGAGGCAAATCTCCTGAGTGGAAAACTCTGGGATGTTTCCCACACCCAGAACTCAGCCTAAAGGGGAGAAGGGTTAAGTATTTGGAAACAACTTGGTTGCTTAAAGCCAAATCCAGAAGGCAAATGTTAGTCTGCAGACACTGAGCCCTGATTTGATGAGGTTTGTGGGTGCAGCAGGGTCAGAGGGCATCTCTCTGGAAAGGGGAGTGATCCAGAACATTTAAGAAAGGAAGAGCAAGTGTCACTCTCCACCAGGGACTTGGCTTATCCCAGGCAGCAATATGTAATTGAAACGTATTGTGATCATTGTGCCCAGCTGGCTCTACCTCCAGATAGATCTCAGACTACCTTTGTCCTTCTCCACTCCTCTATCGTATCTTATCTGTGCCGTGGTCACCATGTCCTCTTCATTCACTTGTTTCGCCCACAGTCAGCATCAGGGGGGTCCTTGAGACACATTCATCAGATCAGGTATCTCCTGCTGAAATCCCGCCTTGTCCTCCAAGGGCGGGGTACCAGGCCCCTGGCCCCAGGTCAGTCGTTTTCTCTCCTGCTCTCTCCTCAGGCTCCTGCTGTGCAGCCCTTTGCTCCATCATCAGGTTCCTCAGCCTCATGTGGTCCTATACACATGCTCCTCTGCCCAGAAGGCTCTCCCTCCACAGCACGTGGGTCTCCCCAGACCTTCTCTGACCACTCTCTCAGTCTAAATCAAACCTCCATTACACTCCTCTCTCCTGCTTCTGCCTTTCATTCTTGGCCTTTATCATGAGTTATCCTGCATTTATTAATGTAATTAGCTGTCTGTTTTGCACACCTCCCAGTACACTCCAAGCTCCTAAAATCATAGAGCGTGTCTGTCCTATTTCCCATTGTGTCTTCTGTGCTGACCTCAGCTCTATAAATACTGGTTGAATGAATAAAACCAAATATGATCTCCAAGATCAGGGGCAGCCAGCAGAAGAACCCACTCGGGCTCCAAGCACTGCAGCAAGGACCACCCCAAAACTCCCCAGAGCGGGTGGAGCTGGTTTGAGGGAAAATCTAATTTTATAGGAGTCATCCAGTGGTTTGTCACATAACGTGGCCCAAGAGGTCTTTGTGGAGATGACATACTGGTGGTCTGAGGATCCAGTGAAATCACAAACATATTTTTCCTGCCTGCAGTGTTAGCAACTAATTTGTTTTTCACTTTAATACCTACCTAGACTTTTAGATGAAAATCTGAAAGATCCAGCAACACCAAGACCATGTTCCCACATGGCATAGCCCACTGGATTTATACTACCTACCCTCCCCAGGTAAGTCTGAGCTTACTACCCTCTTCACCATGCCTCATTCATTGTTTTTGGATTCACGGGTTTTTCTTGTAGCTCTTCAATATTCTTATGTCTTATATCTAAATCATGAAATTTTAACTGTGAGCTACATGTTGATAGACACAAGCAATGTTTTACTGTATACAAATTATTTTTTAAATTAAAAGGTATTTTATGTGCTTTCAGCATATATATATATATATTACTTACATATATATATGTGTGTGTATACATATATATAGCATGTATTTCAAATATGCAATACAGTAGTATTAACTATAGTCACTATGATGTACATTGCATCTCCAGGACTTATATTCTAACTGGATATTTGTACCTTTTAATCCCCTTCAGCCATTTCACCCCCTTCCGCACCCCAACTCTGGCAAACACAAACCTGTTCTCTGCATCTATGATGGGAGAAGTTGTTTGTTTATTTTACCTTTTGTTTTGTTTTTAGAGACCACATATAAGTGAGATTGTAAGTTATTTATTGTTCTCTGACTGACATTTCACTTAGCATGATGCCTTGGAGGTCCATCCATGTTGTCAAAAATGACAAAATTTCATTCTTTTCTATGGCTGAAAAACAATGTGTCTATATTGCAACTTCTTTATCCATTCTTCCATTGATGGACACCTAATTTTTTTCTGTAGCTTGGCTATTACAAATGATGCCATGATGAATATGTAGATGCACATATCTTTCCCAGTTAGTAATTTTATTTTCTTCATATAAATACCCAGAAGTGGAATTGTTGGATCATGTGGTAGTTCTACTCTTAATTTTTTTCAGGAAGCTCTATACTATTTTCCATAGTGACTTTGACACTTTACATTTTACTAATGGTGCACAAGGGTTCCTTTTCCCCACATCTGCTCCAAAGCTTGTAATTTTTTCTTTTTGATAGTAATTAAATGTGAGGTGGTATCTTGCTATGGGTTTGATTTACACCTCCCTGGTGATTAGTGATGCTGAGCATCTTTCTATGTACTTGTTGCCCATCTGTGTGTCATCTTCAGAAAAATGTCTATTCAGGTCCTCTGCCCATTTTTAAATCAGATTGCTTCTTTTTCTTTTTAAACTATTGAGTTGCATAAGTTCTTTATATATTTTGGATATTAACCCCTTATCAGGTATATGATTTGCAAATATTTTCTCCAGTTCCACAGGTTGCCTTTTCATTTTGCTGATAGTTTCATTTGCTCGCAGGAGCTTTTGATTTTGTTGTAGTACCACTTGCCTATTTTTGCCTTTGTTGTTTTTGCTTTTGGTATTCAAATCAAAAAAATCATCACTAAGACTAATGTTGAAGAACTTTACTGCCTATGTTTTCTTCTAGGAGTTTTATGCTTTCAGGTCTTATAGTCAAGTCTTTAATCTTAAATATTTCTAGTTAATTTTTGTGTATGGTATAGAAGAAAGTACAAGTGAAAGTAAAGTTGCTCAGTTGTGTCCAACTCTTTGCCTAAAAGGCTCCTCCATCCATGAGGTTTTCCAGGCAAGAGTACTGGAATGGGTTGCCATTTCCTTCTCCAGGGGATCTTCCCCAACCCAGGGATCAAACCCGAGTGTCCCGCACTGCAGGCAGACACTTTACCAGCTGAGCCACCAGGGAAGTCACATGGTATAGGATGATGGTCATTCTTCTGCATGTAGCTGTTCAGTTTTCCCAGAGCAATTAATTGTTCTTCCTCCAGTATATATATTTGATTCCCTTGTCATAAATTAATTAACCTTACACATATGGGTTTATTTCTGGGCTCTGTTCTATTCCATGGATCTATGTGTCTGTTTTTATGCCAATCCATACTGTTTTAATTACTTTATCTTCATAATATCATTGAAATCAAAGAGCTTAATGTTTCAAGCTTTGTTCTTTTTTCTCAAGATTGCTTTGGCTATTTGGGGGTCTTTTACAGTTCCATACAAATTTTAGGGTTTTTTTCTATTTCTGTGAAAAATGCCATTGGTATTTAGATTGAGATTGCATTGAAGCTATAGATTGCTTTGAGGTGTGTGGTCATTTCGACAATATTATTCAGTTTTTTTGTGACTTCTTCATTTATTTCATGAGTATCTTATAGTTTTTAGTGTATAAGTTTTTGCCTCCTTAGTTAAGTTTATTCCTAAATCTTTTATTGTGTTTGATGCAATTGTAAATGGCTTTGCTTTTTTATTTTCTCTTTCCATTAGTTCATTATTAGTGTATGGAAGAAAACACAACAGGTTTCTGTGTATTGATTTTTTATCCTACTACTTTACCAAATCCTGTTATTAGTTCTAATAGGTTTTTTGTTTGTTTGGCTGTGTGTGTGTGTGTGTGTGTGTGTGTGTGTGTGTGTGTGTGTGTACATGGTCTTTCTTCACTCCGCTTTTCTTTTTCCCTTGATGCCATGGGCAAAACCCAGAAAGCCGTTGCCTCATACCTCAGCTTTTTGTTGAGCAGATTTAAAACCATGGATTCACTCACTCACATCCTAGCTCCATTATTTATCACAGTGTGACCTGGGCCACAGTACTGAAACTCTCAGACTCTAGTTTATTATTTGCAAAAATTGCCTAACGAAAACCTAGGACAATTTGTTGAACCTCGCTGTACCTTAGTTCCCTTATATATAATAGTACCTCCTTTACAGTTTCACTCTGGGAATTCAATATTCTAATACACATAAAATTCTTCCAGAGTGCCTGACCAAGCATAAGCTCTCAGTACTCCTGCTAGGATTTAAATTAGATGATACACATGAAAGAGTTCAGGACAGTGCTGAATACATTGTAGGTGCACAACAAAGGCTGTTTCTTCTCTATTTCTCTCTGTATATCCCTCCCTGTTTCCTAGTGAATACTAGAATAGGGTATAGACCCTGAGCAAGCAAAGTTCAAACCATTAATAACCAAAGCCACTTTAATTAAGTTTCAATTAGAAGTTCTACATTCTATGGCCAGGGTTTGACAGTTTTTATATATTCAATGCAGAAAGCTTTCTTTGGCCTCAAAATATCTTCTAGGAAAAACCATTGAATACCCCCAGAAGCCTCTTAAAATCCATATCATCAAAGCAGACCCTTCTGCTACCCCACTCTGGGACCCCAGTCTCAGTTAATGGCACTTCCATCTACCTAGACAACCAGACAGAGGGAGGGAAAAATCTTGACTTCACCCATCCTTCCCATTATACGTTCAGTTAGTCCCCAAATCTTGCCATGTTTTAGATATGACACACATGTCCACCCACAGTCCCCAGGGAGAGTCCCTTCAGCTCTAACACAGATGACCACAGTTGCTTTCTGGCTCTTCTCCCTGTCTCTGAACTTGTTCCCTCTACACGACCACTAAAATGACCTTCCCAATTCCCCCATGAGCTCCTGCTGACCATCCCTACCACCTACAGAATACAGTCCAAACTCTCACTGGCTATGCAGTCAATATCCTCCTTGGTCTGGCCTGTGCTTCTCCACCCATGTGAATTGTACCTTTTGTCCCTAAAGCAAACAGCTTCTAGTTCCTTACCTACTCCATGCTGATCTCAGCCCCATGGCTTTCCTCATGCTAGTCCTGTAACCTGAAATGCCCGTCAAGGCAGCCTACCCCAAAGAGTCCCACTCCCTGACAATTACGCCCTCGTGTAATCTCCTCCCATATTGAACAATGCTGATTGTATAACCAACAGGATATAACAGAAATGACAGTAGGGAGATTTTGAAGCCAGGTCACAAGAGACATTGCAGATTCTGACTCACTCTCATATCACTCATGCTCAGTGAAGCCACATTCTGAGGACTCTCAAGCCACAGAAACCTCCTGCCAACAGCCATGTGAAGGACCCATCTTGGAAGCAGATCCTCCAGCCTCAGACAAAGCCTTTCTGAAGACTGCAACCTCATGAGAATCCACAAGCCAGAACAATCCAGCTAAGCTGCTCTTAAATTCTTGACCCACAGAAACTGTATAAGATCACAAATGTTCACTGTTGTTTCACTCCACTAAGTTGTGGGGTAACATGTTGCATAACCAGAGATATCTAGTATACCCTTTCTCCTCTTCTCTGCTTGCCTGATTTTTATGCATCCTTCGAGACACTGGTCAACCATGAGCTCCTGCAGGAAGCTATTCCTGGCTGTCCTTTATTGAGTAGGCATCCTCACTTGCCTTGGAGCACACCTGCCAAAATGCAGTTTTCTCTTTTTCTTCCCCACCAGACTTTGGATGCTTCAGAGCAGTATCTAGACCTTGCCTTTATTCCCCTTCATTTTTCAACATGCCATGGGTCACTGATTTACTTAGATGAATGAATGAGTGGAGGAGGTCAGATTAATAAAGGACCCAGGAGTGGAATGAAACTTTGTTATTCCATGCCCTGTAGTCTTTCTCCTACCATCAGTGATTCTCTTCTTTTTCAGCAATGAGGTGCTTTTGGAAAATTCTACTTCTATCATTGTAGGGATTGCATTTGACCACCATTATTCAGGCTCTGTTTGACCCAATGAGAATCTCCTCCTTAGCACAGCCTCACCTGTGGTCCAGCCCTTTCCTAGGACATTTGCTAAATTCTTCCTTCTCTCTTCCTTTCATCTCTTTTCTTTACCATCCATGGATGGGTCAGTGTGGGAAGACATTTTTACAGAAACACTCCACCCCTCTGCTTGACTCTGAAATGACCCTTAGCTCACCTTCTTCTGGTTCTGTGGCTTAAAGATGCAGATGAGAAGATGGCCAGATGCAGGACAGAGCCCATCATCAGGTATGGAGCCCAAGTGTCCCACACAGGCATCCAGAAACAGCAGAGCCCAATGTGGGCTGCTCTTTGGGTCTTGGAGCCCGAGCAGAACTTGGGTGCTGTCAGACTCTTCCTTGGCTGGTGGAGGCAGCTTACACAGCATCAGTTAAGAAGACTTTTTAATCATAATGCTCACAGGGAGGTTGTTCAAAATTGGTGTCCATGCATCTGGAGGATGGATCTGAAAGTAAATTGCTTCTGTTTGCTCCTCCCAGTGGCTTCCTCTCTGCACCCCCATGACTTGGGTCTCCATAGTAGCATCCTCGCTGACCTTGTCCATTGCTCTCACACCCCACCCCTTCCCCAGCATGCAGAGAAGTGTTGTTTCTAACCCTCTAATGGTTTAGGATTGAAGCCCAAATTCTTGATCATGAGGATAGATTCACTATAGTCTGGCTGGACTGATTGCTTCACCCACATCTCCTGTTACCCATTTCTAATCACCCCTTAACACTTACTTCTGCCCAGTCCCCGATAAGCCTCAAACCTGTATCTCCAATCTCCTTCCTTCCTCGAGCATCAGAGCCTATGTTTTTCCATGTTCTACTTTTGTCTATTACTTTTGTAACAAATTACCACCAAGATGCTTGCTCCTTGGGAGGAAAGCTATGACAAACCTAACGGTGTATTAAAAAGTGGAGACGTCACTTTGCCAACAAAGGTGCATATAGTCAAAGCTATGGTTTTTCTGGTAGTCATATACAGATGTAAGAATTGGACCAGAAAGAAAACTGAGCACTGAAGAAGTGATACTTTTGAACTGTGGTGCTGTAGAAGGCTCTTGAGAGTCTCTTGGATAGCAAGGAGATCAAACAAATCAATCCTAAAAGAAATCAACCCTGAATACTCATTGGAAGGACTGATGCTGAAGCTCCAATACTTTGGCCACCTGATGCAAAGAACTGACTCATTGGAAAAGACCCTGATGCTGGGAAAGATTGAAGGAAGGAGAAGGGGAAGACAGAGGGTGAAATGGTTGGATGGCATCACCGACTCAATGGACATGAATTTGAGCAAGCTCTGGGAGTTGGATGGACAGGGACACCTGGAGTGCTGCAGTCCATGGGGTTGCAAAGAGTCAGACATGACTGAACTGAACTGAGCGACTGAACTAAACTGAACTGAATCTCCTTATATCAAGATCTTTAAGTTAATCACATCTGCAAAATCCTTTTGCAGATACTAACTAAAATACTTCCTGGTTCCAGGCATTACATGTCCACATCAGCTGTTCTTCTGACTGCCATACAGCCCCAGTTCAAATTCTTCTATTCTCAAAAGATATTCATCCCAATTATTTTGGGGCAGAAAAATTACTTATTGTAATTCAAGGTCACTTTTCTTCTAGAGCCCTGCATTTCAGCCATCTCATGGGTATGCTCAAGCGCTAACCCCTTAGAGACAGCTGTTCCTTCTACTCATATAGCTTGAAGGGCTCATGCAATCCATCAACAACTGAGCACTCTTTTTCCATTGGTATTTTTACCCAACATTTACTGAGTTCTTTGAGTTGGACCCTGTGACAACCCTGGGATACAGAGATTAACAAGAAAGAGGGATCCTGCCCTTGAGTGGCTTATGGTCTTCTCATTTTCCCTGTGTCCCGTTCAAAGCTTTTTCCTGATACCAGTTCCTGCCTGGTGTATGGCACATGCTTGGCAAAACATCTGTTGAATTGAGTGATCTGAGATGTCACTTAGCATCATCATCCTCCCATAATCTCTCTCTGCCACTCTCTTCCTCTCTCATCATCATTTATGGTTCATGGTGAGAAGTGCCTCTCACTAGACTGGAGCCCCAGCTGAGGGCAGGATACCTGGGGTGGGTGTGTGTGTGGTGTGTTCATTCTACTCAGAGCCAGGTTTCTGATGGCTAGAGATCCCTCTCCCATGTGATGCTCCACAGCAAAACACCTGGCCATTGTGTTATGTGATTTAGATCCATAAATACTTGTGGCATACAGCATGTGCCTGCCTGATCCTGCAGACTTAGAGGGACTCTGTATGCACTAAAGAAATGTGCTTCTGCAGCTAAAGTCACATGAAATATTTATGCCTGAGAAACTTGCATGTTCTCCCACAAAGAAAGAAGTCAGGAGCAAACTCTAGAATGGCTGTATCCTAAATGACAACAAAAGTGGTACAAACAATATCCACAGCTTCAGAGAACCATTCATTTGTTCAACAGGTGAATGAGGTCCTCCTGCATACCAGGCACTGTTGCAGATACTGGAGGATTGGCGGTGAACAAGGTAGTCAAAATCTCTGCACTTCCAGAGCTTGCTTTCTGGTAATAACTGATATTTATTGGATGTAAACTATGTGCCAGGCACTGTTCTAAGTGTTTTACCTGTGTTAACTCCTCCTGTTGATCTAGGGACTGTTGTTGTTAGTCCTGCTAACAAAGAAGGAAACTGAACACAGAACAGTCAATTAACCTGCCTGAGATCATAAAGCATCAGAGTGGACAAGTTGGGACTTGGTCCCAGGCAACCCTGTGCTATGAATACTACATTTAACTACTTCCTGGCTCCTTCTTCTCATGTTAGATGTGGAGAATTTAGGAAAAAGTTTATCTTCTAAAGAGTGCAGAGAGAGAGAAAGATTCTTTGGCCTCTGGGATTTGGGATTTAGGACAAAAGAAGATGAAAATAAGTAAGAAGAAGAGAAGGTATTAGGCTCCTTATGGGTCTCCATGAAGCCTGACATGCCATCATTAAAGTTTATGTTACTCTGGACAAAACATCATCATGGTTTATGTTAAGTAGCCTTAGTATGAATGGACCTAATGTCCTCTGAGCTTTCAGAGGCCAAGAAGGCAGCACTTTGTATAATATATCTTATTTAATCCTTATATCAACCTTTAAGGTCAATATAACACAATTCTTCAAAGGAGAAAATCAGATTAGGCTATTGGATGAGTGCAGTTTCAAACTGAGGCCTGTGGAAAGCCCTGTCTAATGCACTTTCCAAGACCTACCCCTCCCTTTTTTGGTCTCCACCATCAATATTTGGACTGCAGCCACGAAATTAAAAGATGCTTGCTCCTTGGAAGAAAAGCTATAACAAACCCAGACAGCATATTAAAAAGCAGAGACATCCCTTGGCCAACAAAGACCCATATAGTCAAAGCTTCCCTTGTAGCTCAGTCAGTAAAGAAACTGCCTGCAGTGCAGGAGACCCAGGTTCAATCCCTGGGTTGGGAAGATCCCCTGGAGAAGGAAATGGTAACCCACTCCAGTATTCTTGCCTGGAAAATCTCATGGACAGAGGAGACTGGTGGGCTACAGTCCATGGGGTCACAAAGAGTTGGGCATGACTGAGTGACTAACACACACAACACACATGGTTTTTCCAGTAGCCACAAATGGATGTGAGAGTTGGACCATAAGGAAAGCTAAGCACTGAAGAACTGATGTTTTAGAACTGTGGTGCTGGAGTAGACTCTTGAGAGTCCCTTGGACAGCAAGGAGATGAAATCAGTCAATCCTAAAGGAAATCAACCCTGAATATTCATTGGAAGAACTGATGCTAAAGCTGAAGCTCCAATACTCTGGCTACCTAATGCAAAGAGCTGACTCATTAGAAAAGACCCAGAGGCTAGGGAAGATTGAAGATAGGAGGAGAAGGGGATGAGAGAGGATGAGATGGTTGGATAGCATCACCGACTCAATGGACATGCATTTGAGCAAACTCTGGGAAGTTGTGAAGGGCAGGGAAGCCTGGTGTGTTGCAGTGTATGGGGTTGCAAAAAGTTTGAAGCAATTTAGCAATTGAACAACAATCGATATTATTTCAAACATTTGATTCTTTTACCCCAGAAAATCTACTTCTAAAAACCACTACAATATTGTAAAGTAACTAGCCTCCAACTAATAAAAATAATTGGCGGGGGGGAATCTGTTCTTAGAAAACAGTCAGATAAGAATAAGAATGTTTGTTGCAATCTTGTTTACAATAGCAAATTTTAAAAGTGAGGAGAGGAAATAACACAAATATCAAATAAAAAACTAAATAAATGGTGAGACTCATTTAATAAAATCTATGCAATACTTTTATTAAGGATATATTTAAACATGGATATTTATTCCAGAGATATTAGGCAAATATAATCAAGTTTTGAAATAAGTACAGAGGCTTTTATGCATATGTCTCTATGAGGTGGAACCATTGAAACTGCCATTTTATAAACCAAAACTGATTAACTATTGACAATTTCACACAATTCAACCTAATAGGGAAAAAAAATTGATGGATATTCACCAAAATGCTCATTGTGGGTCTCTTTTTGGTGCTTTCAAATGGATTTTTCATTGTTTGTGTTCTTTCATAGTTACATTTCACCCACAATGTGCATGCATTGCTCTTGATCACAAAAATATATTAAAATAAATGCAAATAATCAGAGACATTAAAAGACTATTCAACACTTATTTTGAAGGAGTATGCTAAGTCTCTCAGATGTTATGATCTAAGAATAGATTTCTTTTTAATGATCCAGTTCCAGTGGTTAAGTTGAGAACTCATGATAAGAAAGTTGAACAAGTGGTGAAATTGATTTGTCAAATGACTTTTTTTTCCTATTGACAACATTTGAGTTCTGGGTTATCAATCAAATTATGTGCAAGCTTTAAGGTAGTGAAATCACTGGACCATCTTAAAACTTCATGAGATGGATCTGGCATCAGATTAAAAGCTAAAACCTTGCCTGTGAAGAATACATAACTGGCTGCAAACCAGTTAATCTGGTGCACCATAAGGATCTAAGAGTTCAAGGTTGGGAGGATGAGTCAATGCATGTCCTCAGCAGAAATGATTACAATAGTTGGTAGTCAGAGTTTTGTTTATATACCCCTTGGAAAAGTCAGATAATTTAGCTTAAGTGAGACTTCAAACTTTGAACCATGGGAAAACACAGGCAGAACCAGAATCTTCGCTAGGAAAGGCAAGACAGTATACATTATACAATATACAGTGAACAGTAGTATTAATAATTCTAATACAAGGGAGGCAAATGATTCCCCTTGACAAAGGGATACCAAGGAAACCCCAATAAACAGTTTTGCTTATTATATGTACTTCAATGGTCTTTAGCCAGGACACTGAAGCAACTGTTCATTTTTGAGTCTTCATCTCCAAGCTCCATTCCATTCTGGAGATTCCATGCTCCAAAGAAGTGAGACAGGTCCTCCAGAACTCTGCTCTCCTGCTTGATTAGAATGACTAGCTTTGGCTGTTGGTTTCCCTTACAGGTTTGGTGATTTAAAAAAAAAATTTAGATTATTTCTTCTTTTGTTAATGGTGAGCTCCTCAATGAAAGAAGACATTGTTGACACAATTCTATGCATGCTGCATAATCTCACACATTCATAGACAAAATAAGAATTCAAGGACTTCCCTGGCAGTCCAGTGGTTAAGAATCTACCTGCCAATATGAAGGACACAGGTTTGGTCCTTGGTCCAGGAATATACCACATGTCAGGAGGCAACAAAATCCATGCACCACACAACTGAACCCTCACACCCTAGAGCCCCTGCTCGACAACAAGAGAAGCCACCATAATGACAAGCCTATGCTCCGAAACTAGAGAGTAGCCCTTGATTACTGCAACTAGAGAAAGTCCACACAGCCACTAAGACCCAGAGAAGCCAAAAATAAATAAATAAATATTTTAAATAGCCAAGGATAGAATTCAGAAAACATTAAGCTAATGTACTTCTCACCCTTTCCTTCATAAACCATGTTTCTCAGCCTCCAGTCAGCCACTGCTGTGGAAGAAAGAGAGGGAACAGAATATGGCACATGGGAAATTCCTTTTTTTTTTTTTCATTTATTTTTGTTAGTTGGAGGCTAATTACTTTACAATATTGTAATGGCTTTTGCCATACATTAACATGAATCAGCCATGGATTTACCTGTGTTCCCCATCCCGATCCCCCCTCCCGCCTCCCTCTCCATCCCATCCCTCTGGGTCTTCCCAGTGCACCAGTCCTGAGCACTTGTCTCATGCACCCAACCTGGGCTGGTGATCTGTTTCACCCTTGACAGTATACTTGTTTCAATGCTATTCTCTCAGAAAATTCCTTTTAAAATGGGAACTGGAAGCAGAAATCCCACCCTTAGTGAATAAGAGAAAGGGAAAGTGAAACAAGTAGGAGATGTGAGCAGCTTGTTCTGAAATTCCCCTCCAGGTGGGGGAGGACTATACGTAAGTAAGGGAAAACTACCACAGAGGGGCCTTTGTCCTGCTCCCTGTTCAGGCCTCAGGAGGCCCCACAGCAACTCTGGGAAGCCCGTGATAGATTCCAAGTAGCAGCTCAGAATGACCACACAAAGGGAGCCTGAATTAGCATTCCCAACCCTGCTCAGGGGCTGTGTGCAGAGAAGAGACCCAGCATTGCAACGGAGGGAGTCAGACATTATTTTCTGGGCCATTCAGGAGTTGTTCATTGCCTGTCAACTTCTCCCAGCTAACTTTGCTTCTCAAGCCATGCCATCTTCCCTGTGGTTCTACTCACTTCTCCTCAGGCTTAAGCTTCTCCCAGAATACCAAACGGACATCTATTATCCCCCTAACTTTACTGGCTATATCTACCTCATTCTGCGGATGTCCTCCCAGACAGCCACTGCTGGCAGGAGCTAGAGGATCAATAGCTCAAATTGGTTCCCCTCTGTCACCATCCCAGGAGCCCCCTGGCCTGAGATACAGCCTCACCTCCTGGGGAGTCTTTAATTCACCTCAGGTAGTTGGCTCCTATAGCAATCACCCTGCAAGGAAGAAAAAACCATCCCATTCCTACACATGCATGTCCTTTCAATTGAGCCAGAATCAAAACCAAGCAACCACCATACTGGGACATGGGTCAATACCCAAACCATCGGACTTCAGGACGTCGGACCATGACTCTGTTGAGAAGGTTGATGAGTTCTGTGCCACTGACCTCCACCTCACCTCCAGCTAGCTGCGCGAAGAGCCTCTGGAACCGCAGGACCCCCTCACTCTCATTGGCCTCGATGTTGGCGGAATGGGCGCGAGGGGTGGAGCTCTAGGTTGTACCACGCAGCCGCCTCACTACTGGCCCCAGGCTCGGGATGCACAAGGCGGTTCCGCCACTGGAGCCACCGCAGCCAGCTTACCACCGCTGCTGCAGGAAGTGATACGCTGCTGCTGCTAAGTCGCTTCAGTCGTGTCCGACTCTGTGCGACCCCATAGACGGCAGCCCACCAGGCTCCTCTGTCCACGGGATTCTCCAGGCAAGAATACTGGAGTGGGTTGCCATTTCCTTCTCCAACGCATGTATGCATGCATGCTAAGTCGCTTCAGTCATGCCCGACTCTGTGCGACCTTATGGACAGCAGCCCACCAGGCTCCTCTGTCCACGGGATTCTCCAGGCAAGAATACTGGAGTGGGCTGCCATCTCCTCCTAGAAAGTGTTATGGCTCCCCAAATATTTATGACTTGTGGAATGTAATACAGCTGCTCTGCTTGAGCTCCAAAAGATTCAAGCCATGTTGTTTGCAAAGCCTGTGACCAGGAATGAAGGCTGCTCTGTCAAGCACAGGGACGGGAGCAGAACTTACACAGTCTTCCAGCCACTGGCGCCTCTGAAGATTCATGGCCATTCTGTGTATGCATTTCATCCATCCTTTCTGCAGGCATCAGATGAGCACTCTTCTCTGCCAGACCCGTGCTCCCTCATGGTGAGTTGGAGAGGATGCTGATCCCTCCTGTAGCTAACCATCTGTAGTGGGCAGAATGGTGGGCCCCCAGAAAGACACGTGTGTGCTGTGATCCCTGAAACCTGTTACTATTACCTTATATGGCAAAGATGTGAATACTTAAGGATCTCAAGAAGGGCATTCCTGGATTAGCTTGGTGGACCTTAATTTCTATCATATGCATTCTTTTAAGAGAAATACACAGAGGAAAAGATGCAGAGGAGGAAGCCATGTGGCCATGGAGGCATACATTGGAGTGATGTGGCACAAGGCAAAGAACATCTACAGCCCCCAGAAGCTAGGAGGGCAGGGAAGGATTCTTCCCTAGAGCCCTCAGAGGAAGCATGGGCTTGATTTCAGAACTGTAAGGAGATATATTTTTGTAGCTGTAAGCCACCTGGTTTGTAGTAGTTTATTTCAGCCATCCCAGGAAATTAATAGAACATGTAATAAATCAAATGTCCCAGTTGGCTTTTCTAGGGGCAAGTGAGGGACAGGGTCCTTTCTCAAGTCTCTTTCCCTGAGGAAGGACCCAGGGTCCCTCCTGAGGGCAGATGTAGGAGGGTTTAAGGCCAGTCCTGGTGGGTCAGGTTAATCTTCTTCAATATGAAAGACTCTAGAGGGAAGGAATCCTCTCCTAGGCCTTGATTTCTAAGCAGGGACTCATGGTTTTCTCCAAAATGCAGCTATTAAGAGAACAATCTCAATCTTGGACACCATTTATACCGTCTCCCCAAAGAATCACCAACCTGTGAGTTTTCTTATCTTAGAACCTCTGGTGGAGGAAGTGAGTACCCACCTGTGTGGATACACGGTCATGTAACATGACACTAGATGAGTCTCACACAAGACTGCCTGTCTCTGGGAGGGCAGTGGCTCCTGTCAGCAGGGTTGCAGCCAGCCACAGCCAGGAAAAAAAGAACAGAAAACTGCAGGCCCAGACCTCATGACCTCCGAACAGGTGCTGTCCTTGCCCTAGGATCCATTTGAAGATTGTGTTTGTCTAATTTAGTTTAAACTTTGCTGATGGATAAATACTAAGTCATTTCAGTCAACAGATGAGATATCTCCACTGATGGGGTAAAAGACTTCAATATTGTTCATAATATTCAGGAAGTGAGATGTTACCCCTCAAGGGGCAAGGCTACCATACTGCTTGTGGCTTTTAGCCACTCTTTTCTTCTCCCAACTTTGTATTCTGAGTGAATGGAGTTCCCTGAGGTTGTGCAAGGTGAAGGTCCTGTTTTGGACAGCCAGGGCAGCTCACTAAACTGATGAAAAATCACAGAATGGTTACTCTGGGCAAGACATGACATAGGGAAGGGCAACAGGGCGTAAGAGGGACAAAAAGCCCTGAGAATGGCTTCTGGTCATCAAAGAAGACAGGAAAGATTTCTGGGAACAGGAGGACCTCAGTTGGACATGAGAACTGAACTGTTTGAGAGGAGGTTCTGTCAGATATCTGGGTTCATCATCTGGTTTCTCACTAGCTTCTGCCTTGAGTTGCTTGTGACAGTCCATAGTTTTTAAACAATGAAATTCCTACTGCTGCTGACCCAGAAGCATGCTACATGACATTACCTGTGTGGAAAGCAGCTTAGTCACACATCAATGTGTATACTTGGAAAGACCTGCACTGAGGATTTTTTATTTGAAAGTGTGTGTTGGGGACTTACGTCTGCTTTCTGGGACTACAGTGTATTATTAGACAGGCCATGTGTCCTCCAGCTGGCAGCCCCTGGGCCTCTCCTTGTACATTTTTCCAGCTGTTGTAGAGCAGTCTGCATTCTACCTTGAGGTGCCCCCCAGGGCCCCCGAGGCTTTCACGGAGGCCACATGGTCTGTATTTTAAGAAAGCCCATCCTAGAACTATACGTTTGGTGAAAAATCAAAACTACCACTTTTATGTTTTAAATAACAGATAAGCACATGAAAACTTTGTTTCATTTATGCAAAGTCTGTCTGAGCATCAGGAACCCTCCATGGAATTGGAAAATTTTCACCAAGGAAATTGGAGGGTGTTTACCAAGGCCACCAGAGACAACATGGTCAGCTCCAATAGCTAGATCTGCTCTCCCAAGGACCTACCTTCAAAGCCAGGGAAGGAAAGGGTAGAAAGAGGAGAATGAACTTCCAGGTCACAGCCAAGAGTATGAGGAGGCAGAAAAGAGCAGGTATGAGAAATAGGTTGGGGCAAACTGTTCAGAACTAAAGCTATGAATGCTGAGAATGTGACTCGATGCCAGATGGTTCAACAAAAATACCTGAAATGCCTAATAAAAAAATGTGTCAGTTTCAAAATATATGTATACCTGATTTAGGATGTTTCTTGACAGTTAACATTACCTATTTTTACCTTGTATAGCATCAGATGGCTTTTAACCATTCTTTGTTTTTCATCCTACTTAGAAAACATTTATCTAAAGAAAATAAAACTGGTGCACTGGGAAGACCCAGAGGGATTGGGTGGAGAGGGAGGTGGGAGGGGGGATTGGGATGGGGAATACATGTAAATCCATGGCTAATTCATGTCAATGTATGACAAAAACCACTATAATATTGTAAAGTAATTAGCCTCCACTAATAAAAATAAATGAAAAAAAAAACAAATTGCATTAGGAATACCCATATAACCTTAACCTATAATCAAATCATATTTTTACCACATAATTGTATCATATGTACCCATTCTCCCTCTCTAATAGTTTGACTAAACTGTTTGAAATACGGTGAAGAGTGAGAGTTTGAGATGGTGGCATAAGATCTTCAATTCGTCTCCTCCCATGGGTAAAACAAACCCACAGCTGCATATGGAATAAATCCTTTTGAAAAGGACCTGAAAAGCTGCATGAAGAGAGTTTCCACAACAAAGAGTAAAAGGATAGCATTAAGATGGGTGGAAGAAACATAGACACAGACTCACCAAGGGAAAAACTACACCCCAGTCATGAGAGAGTGAGTGAAGTCTCTCAGTCGTGTCTGACCCTTTGTGACCCCGTGGACTATAGCCCACCAGGCTCCTCCATCCATGGGATTCTCCAAGCAAGAATACTGGAGTGGGTTGCCATTTCCTTCTCCAGAGGATCTTCCTGACCCAGGGATCGAAGCCAGGTTCCCCGCATTTCAGGCAGAGACTTTAACCTCTGAGCCACCCCAGTCATGGTAATCCACAATCAGGAAGGAACACAAAGGTGTGGCCCTTTGCCCTGAGGAGTGAGAGACCTGAGCTCCATGTCAGATATCCAAATCCTTACATTCAGCACAGGGAAGACAAGCCCCAGAACAACTGGCTTTGAAAACCAGTGGACTCCAGTTTCATCCATCTCATTAGAACTGATTCAAATGAATTCTTTTTAATGGCTGAGTAATATTCCATGGTGTATATGTACCACAGCTTCCTCATCCATTCGTCTGCTGATGGGCATCTGGGTTGCTTCCATGTCCTGGCTATTATAAACAGTGCTGCGATAAACATTGGGGTGCACATGTCTCTTTCAGATCTGAAACTGGAGCCCATTATACAGAGTGAAGTAAGCCAGAAAGATAAAGACCATTACAGTATACTAACACATATATATGGAATTTAGAAAGATGGTAACGATAACCCTATATGCAAAACAGAAAAAGAGACTCAGATGTATAGAACAGACTTGTGGATTCTGGGAGAAGGCGAGGGTGGGATGTTTCAAGAGAACAGCAATGAAACATGTATATTATCTAGGGTGAAACAGATCACCAGCCCAGGTTGGGTGCATGAGACAAGTGCTCGGGCCTGGTGCACTGGGAAGACCCAGAGGGATTGGGTGGAGAGGGAGGTGGGGGGGGGACCGGGATGGGGAATACATGTAAATCCATGGCTAATTCATTTCAATGTATGACAAAAACTACTGTAATGATGTAAAGTAATTAGCCTCCAACTAATAAAAATAAATGGAAAAAAAAAAAAAGAAAACCAGAATACATCCAGAAAAATTATAGAACTACAGGGGATGAAAACTCCACTCTTAAAGGGTTTGTGTACAGACTCACTCAATCAGAAAAACAGTACAAAAACTCTGAGTTGAAAGGCTCATAGATTATAGAAGGGAGTCAACTTACTAACTTTGAAATGTCTGCCGGAGTAGCAGGAACCAGTTAGGATACTCTGTATCTAGTTAAGACACTGAGACACTGATGGGAACCATCTTTGCAATCTCAGGCTACCATGCTAATGCAAGCACCAGTGGGTACCATTTGGGAATTCCCTCTAACCTGTTAGCATCAATGGGAACACTCTGCTGAGAGCCTGAATCACCCCTATGCCTCCCCTGGGATTGCCCACCTGCACCTGGCAGCAGCCATGACTGAGCTAACAGCGGTTCCAGAGGGCAGCTCTGCCCACCAGCACACCACTGCAGGACACTGCTGCAGCAGGCATGGCCCCCACCACAGCAAGTCGTCGCATGCAGCCTGAATAAGGGAAACCCACGAATGCCTGACTCTGGTGCCCTGGTGGAATTCTGCTTCTAAGCCCCACAAGACATCTACATAGGCCATTCCCTCAAGACTAACTTAACTTAGTAACTAACTTAACTAATACATACAAACAAGCACAGAGAATTAGGCAAAATGAGGAGACAGAGGAATATATTACAATCAAAAGAACAAGATAAAAACCTCAGAAAAAGACCCAAACAAAACAGAAATAAACAATCTACCTGAGAAAGAGTTCAAAATAATGGTTATAAAAATACTCACTAAAATTGGGACACAGTGAGAATTTCAACAAAGTGGTGAAAAATATAAGAAAATATCAAACAGAAGTTATAATGGACCTGAAAAACACAGTGAAAGGGTTCAACAGCAGATTGGATGAGGTGGAAGAACAAACCAGTAAGTTAGAATACAAAGCAATGGAACTCACCCAAATAGAGCAGCAAATTGAAAAAAAAAATAGTGAAAAAACCTTAATTGACCTTTGGGACAATATCAAGCAGAATAGCTTTTGTATTATAGGAGTCCCAGAAGGAGAAGAGGGAAATAAAGGGCCAGAAAAATTATTTGAAGAAATGAGGGTTATAAAATTCTCTAACTTTGGGAAGGAAAAGACATCCAGGTCCAGAAATCTAGATAATTTAAAATAAGATGAATTCAAAGAGATACACACCAAGACACTTTAAAATTAAAACAGTCAAAGTTAAGGATAAAAACAGAATCCTAAAAGCAGCAAGAGAAAAACAGCTATGCACAAATGAAACCACATAATGCTCTTAGCAGAATTTTCAGCAGAAACTTTACTAGCCAGGAAGAAGTGGCATGATGTATTCTAAGTGCTGAAAGGACAAAACTTACAACCAAAAATTCTCTACCCAGCAACGTTATCACTAACGAAAAAGAGATTAAGACTTCTTCAGATAAGCAAAAGCTAAAGGAATTTACCACCCTAAATTGGCTTTATAAGAAATGTCAAAGAAACTATTTTCAGCTGAAAACAAATGGCACTAATTAATAATAATAAGACACAGAAAAGTAAAAATCTCACTGGAAAAAGTAAATATATAATAAAGGTACTGAATCTACCACTTGTAAAGCAAACATGATTAAAAAAACAAAAGTAGTAAAAGTAACTGAATAAATTAGCTGAGAGATACATAAAATAAATACATAAAATAGACACATAAGATAAATACATAAAATGTGTATCTCTTAACACATTAAATGTGTTATCAAAGAATGAAATGCAGATTGCTTCCAGTTCAAGATGGCAGAGTAGAAGGACATGCACTCATCTCCTCCAGCATGAGCACCAAAATTGCAAATAGCTGTTGAACAACCATTGACAAGAGGAGGCTGGAACCCACCAAAAAAGATACCCCATGTCCAAGACAAAAAAGGAGCTACAGCAATATGGTGGGAGGGGCATAATCACAATAAGATCAAATCCCATACCCGCTGGGTGGATGACCCATAAGCTAAAAAACAATGATACCAAAGAAATTCTTCCATTATTGTCAACATTCTGAACCCCGTGCCAATCTTCCCAGCCTAGGGATCCAACAGAGGGACTGGGAACCCCAGGGAGTCTGACCTTGAAGGCCACCAGGATTTGATTATAGGACTTTCACAGGACTGGAGGAAACAGAGACTTTGGAAGGCACAAACAAAATCATGCATGCACCAAAGTGAAAGTGAGTGAAGTCGCTCTGTCGTGTCCGACTCTTTTCAACCCCGTGGACTGTAGCCCACCAGGCTCCTCCATCCATGGGATTCTCCAGGCAAGAATACTGGAGTGGGTTGCCATTTCCTTCTCCAGGAGATCTTCCTGACCCAGGGATCGAACCCAGGTCTCCCGCACTTCAGGCAGACGCTTTAACCTCTGAGCCACCAGGGAAGCCCCAAGATCCAGAGGAAAAGAGCAGTGACCTCGCAGGAGACTGAATCAAAACTACCTGCTAATATTGGAGGGTCTCCTCTGGAGGCATGGGTTAGCAGGGGATTGGTGCAGAAATGGGGGCACTGGCAGGCAGCAGTCTGGGAAGCTCCCCCTTGGAGTAAACTCTCTTGGAAATCACCATTAACCCTACCGTAGAGCCTTTAGACCCCAGGGCTGGGTTGCCACAGGCCAAACAACTACCAGGCAGAGAGTGCAATCTCACCCATCAGCAGGTAATTGGATTAAAGCTTTTCTGAGCAAGGCTGTACCCAACAGAGCAAGACCCAGTTTTTCCCCACTGCCAGTCCCTCCCAGCAGGAAGCTTACATAGGCCTCTTAGCCTCCTCCATCAGAGGGCAGACAGATGAAGCAAGAAGAACCACAGTCCCACAGGGCTAAAACAAAAACCACATTACAGAAAGTTACTCAAGATTAAAAAGCAGAAAATTATGTCGCAGATGAAGTGACAAAATAAAACCCCAGAAAAACAACCAAATGAAGTGGACACAGGCAAATTTCCAGAAAAAGAGTTCAGAATAATGATAGTGAAGATGATCCAGGATCTTGGGCAAACAATGGAGAAGATGCAAGAAGTGTTTACCAAAGACCTAGAAGAACTAAAGACCAAACAAACAGAGATGAAGAATACACTAGAAGGAATTAATGCAGAATAACTGAGGCAGAAGAATGGATAAATGACCTGGAGGACAGAATGGTGGACATCACTGCCACAGAACAGAATGTAGAAAAAAGAATGAAAAGAAATTAAAACAGCCTACGAGACCTCTGGGACAACATTAAATGCATGAACATTCACCTTATAGGGGTCCCAGGAGGATAAGGGAGAGAAAAAGAACCTGAGAAAACATTTGAAGAGATAATAGCTGAAAACTTCCCTAACATGGGAAAGGAAATAGTCGACCACATGGAAAAGGAAATAGTCAACCAAGTCCAGGAAGCACAGAGAGTCCTAGGTAGGATAAACCCAAAGAGGAACATGTTGCGACACATAGTAATCAAACTGACAAAAATTAAAGACAAGGATAAACTATTAAAAGACACAAGGGAAAAATAACAAATAACATAAAAGGGAACTCCCATCAGAATATCAACTAATTTCTCAACAGAAGCTCTACAAGCCAGAAGAGAATGGCACAATATCTTTAAAGTGATGAAAGAGAAGAACCTAAACCAAGAATACTCTGCCCAACAAAACTCTCATTCAGATTTGATGGAGAAATCAAATTTTTTCCAGACAAGCAAAAGTTAAGAGAATTCAGCACCACTAAGCCAGCTTTACAACAAATGCTAAAGGAACTTCTCTAGGCAGGAAACACAAGAGAAGGAAAAGATCTACAGAAAATAAGTCCCAAACAATTAAGAAAATGGCAATATGGTCAAATGCACCACCAAAAGACATAGACTGGCGGGTGGAAGAAAACATGTGCATGTACACACTTCCACTTACCACATCATTCTGTTTGACTGCTAGATTGCATGTAACTATTTCCCATTATGGCTTGAAATTGTGATTATCTTTTATTTTTTGACTGGCTATTGACTGGGAAAACTGATAAATATCTTTTACTATTGTGATTCTATAACTATTACTCACTTAATACTATTGTATCATGACTGGTCAACAGGAAAATAACACAACTCTGTATCACCAAAACTACAATTTAATAGAAAAACGCAGGTGCATATCAGAATTATCTTGGAATTTTTTGAAAAAATACAAATGCCCTGGTATTGCTTTTTTTTTTCCTCCAGAGCTCCAGATATGTTTTTATGAGCATGCATGCTAAGTTGTTTCAGCCATGTCCAACTCTGTGCGACCCTATGGACTGTAGCCCCCCAGGCTCCTCTGTCCATGGGATTCTCCAGACAAGAATACTGGAGTGGGTTGCCATGCCATCCTCCAGGCAATCTTCCTGGCTCGGGGATCGAACCTGTGTCACTTATATCTCCTGCACTAGCAGGCAGGTTCTTTACCACTGAGCCACCTGGGAAGCTCTTCTAATGAGCAGTCATGTTTAAAAACAACTGGACTATATCATGATCTTTTAGTTTCACTTTTTCTATTTCATATTGAGTGCTCCCATTTCATTTAGTTTATGTTTTCCAGTTTCTCCATCTCTTCTTTTTTTTTTTTTATGTTCTTTCTCAAGCCATTATCAAGGTTAGTAGAATAGCTTTTGTATACATATATATGTAAATAATATGTATAATTATATATTTTAGAAATCTTATGAATTTTTGCCTAACTGAAATATTTACAACACCTTGATTCCACTTATTTGACTTAGTATGAATATAATGCTAGATTTCTAATTTAAAAATAGATATGCAACAAAGGATTACTGTATAGCACAGGGAACTGTAGTCAATATCTTTTAATAACCTATAATGGAAAATAATTTCAAAAATAATACATGTGTATATGTATATCTGAATCACCTTGCTGTGTACCCGAAACACTGTAAGTCAACTATACCTCAATAAAATGTACATATTAAGAAAAAAGAATAAAATGTGGAGAGGAATAAAAAGATAAAGTTTTGGAACATCTTCATACTGAAGTTGCTGTCAACTTAAAACAGACTGCTATTTACATAGGATGTTAGATGTGAACCTCAGGGTAATCACAAGGAAAAAGTACTTAGACTAAGTACACAAAGAAAATGAGAAGGAAATCTAAACATGTGCTCAGTCATTCAGGCATGTGACTCTTTGTGACTCCTGCACAGGGAGCCTGCAAGACTCCTCTGTCCTTGGGTTTCTCCAAGCAAGAATAATGGAGTGAAATTGCCATTTCCTTCTCCAGTGGATCTTCCTGACCCAGGGATCAAATGGGTGTCTCCTGTGTTCCTGCATTGGTAGGCAGATTCTTTCACCACTTAGCCAACATAGTACTAAAGAAAACCAGCAAAACATGAAAGAAAAGAGAAAAAAGAAAGGAACAAAGAAGAGTCAGAAAACAACAAAATGGCAATAATTATATACCTATCAATAACTACTTTAAATGTAAGTGGGATAAATTCACTAATCAAAAGACACAGAGTATCTGAATGGATTTAACAAATAATAATAAGACCTAACTATATGCTGCCTACAAGAGACTCACTTCAGAAGTGAAAGCACAAATAGACTGAAAGTTAAGGTATAGAAAAAGATATTCCATAAATATGAAAATGAAAAGAAAACTGGAGTGCATTTTCTCATATCAGACAAAATAGAGTTTAAAACAAAGACTGCAATAAAGGACAAAGAAGGGCAGTACCTGATTAAGGGATCAATCCAGGAAGAAAATGTAACAATTATAGACGTATATGCACCCAACATAAGAGCACCAAGTTTTATAAAGTAAATATTATTGAACTTAAAATTGAAAGCAATACAATAATATTAGTGGACTTTAATACACCACTTAAATCAAATAAACTCACTTGAGATTCCATTCAAAAAGCAGCAGAATACACATTCTTCTCATGTGCATATGGAACATTCTCCTAGATAGATTACATATTAGGTCACAAAGAACATCTCAATAAATTCAAGAAGATTAAAATCATGTTAAGCATCTTGTCTGAATACAATGGTATAAAACAAGAAATCAATCCCAAGGGAGAAATACCATAAAAACATGGATATTAAACAACATGTTACTGAATAAGCAATGAGTAATCAAAGAAATCAATGACGAAATGAAAAAATACCTAGAAACAAATGAGTACAGAATATGACATACCAAAATCTACTGGGTGCAGCAAAAGCATTTCTGAGAGCGAAGTTCATACCAATACAGTCCTACATCAAGAAAAAAGAAAAATTACAAATAAACAATCTAACTTTACATATAAATGAGCAAATTAATCCCCAAATTAGCCGAGGGAAGGAGAGAAAAAGAATAGAACTGAAACAAATGAAATAGAGACTAAAGCAATAAAAACATCAGTGAAACTAAAACTTGGTTCCTTGAAAGAATAAATGACATTGACAAGCCCTCAGTAGAGTAACCAAAAAAAAAAGAGGGGACAAATAAATAAAATCTTTAATAAAAGAGGAGAAATTACAACTAATGCTATAGAAATACAAAGTATCATAAGAGTCTACTACAAACTTGTCAATAAGTTGGACAACCTAGAAGAAATAGATTAAAATTTTAGAAATATGTAATCTTCCAAAAATGAATAAAGGCATGAAAAATCTGAATAGACCAAATACTAATAAGGAGATTGAAGTAGTAATTTAAAAATCTCCGAACTAACAAAACTCCAGGACAAAATGGTTTCACTAGTGAATTCTACAAAACAGTCAAGAAAGTTTTAATATCAGTCCTTCTCAAACTCTTTCAAAAATTAAAGAGAAGGGAAACCTTCTAAGCATGTTTTATAAAGCCAGCATTGATACCTAAACAAGACAAGGACACCATACACAAGAAAGAAAACTAGGAGCCAACATCTCTGATGAACGTGGATGCAAGAGTCCTCAAGAAAATATTAGCAAACAAAATTCAACAATATATAAAAAGGATAACACACCATGATTAAGTGAGATTTAGTCCAGGGATGGAAAGATGGTCAATATTCACAAATCAATCAATGTGATATACTACATTAACTAAGGAAGGATAAAAATCATATGACCATCTCAATAGATGCAGCAAAAAGCATTTGACAAAATTCAACATACATTTGTGACTTAAAAATTCTCATCAAACTTGGTATAGAGGGAACATATCTCAATATAATAAAGCCCTTTATGACAAACCCACAACTAACATCATATTCAATAATGAATAAACCTTTTCTCTAAAATCAGGAACAAAGCAATGATGCTCACTCTTGCCACTTCTATAACACAATACTGGAAGTCCTAGCCACAGAAATAGACAAGCAAAAGAAATAAAAGCACCCAAATTGGTAGCTTGATAGGGATTGCATTGAATCTATAGATTGCTTTGGGTAGTATAGCCATTTTGACAATATTGATTCTTCCAATCCATGAACACGGTATATTTCTCCATCTATTTGTGTCCTCTTTGATTTCTTTCATCAGTGTTTTATAGTTTTCTATGTATAGGTCTTTTGTTTCTTTGGGTAGATATACTCCTAAGTATTTTATTCTTTTTGTTGCAGTGGTGAATGGTATCGTTTCCTTAATTTCTCTTTCTGTTTTCTCATTGTTAGTGTATAGGAATGCAAGAGATTTCTGTGTGTTAATTTTATATCCTGCAACTTTACTGTATGGGAAGGGAAGAAGTAAAACAGTCACTATTTGCAGATGACATGTATAATATATAGAAAACCCTAAAGACTCAAGCAAAAAAACTATTAGTAATAAATTAATTCAGTAAAGTTGCAGGATACAAAATTATTATGTAGGAATCTGTCACTTTTCTATACATTAACAATGAACTATCAGAAAGAAAAAACAAGAGAACAATCTTATTTATAATCACATCAAAAGATTAAAATAAGAATTAACCAGGGAGTTGAAAGACCTATATTCTGAAAACTATAAAACTTTGATGGAGGAAATAAGAGAGACTACAAAGAAATAGAAAGATATCCTTTTGTGGATTGAAAGAATTAATGTTGTCAAAATGTTTGTACTATCCAAAGCAATCTATGGATTTTATGCAATTCCTATCAAAATACTCATGATATTGTTCACAGAACTAGAACAAGTAATTCTAAACTTTGTATGGAACCATGAAAGATCATGAATAGCCAGATCAATCTGAAGAAAACAAAACAAAGCTGGAGTTATAACATTCCCTGACTTCATAAAATAATACAAATCTGTAGTAATCAAAACAGTGTGGTACCAACACAAAACAGACATAGATCCATAGAGCAAAACTACAGACCCCAGAAATAAACCCACATACTTATGGTCAATTAATCTATGACAAACGGGACAAAAATATACAATGGGGAAAAGATAGGCTCTTCAATATGTGGTGCTCAGAAAATTAGACAGATACATGTAAAAGAATTAAATTACAACATTTTCTCATACAGTATGCAAAAATAAACTTGAAATGGATTAAGGACCTAAATATAAGACCAGAAATCATAAAACTAGAAGAAAATATAAGTAGAACACTTTGATATAAATTGTAGCAATATTTTTTTTTTTTTTGGATCTCTCTTCAGGCAAGGGAAACAAAAGCAAAAATAAACTAATGAGACATAATTATACTTAAAAGCTTTTGCACAGCATAGGAAACTATCAACAAATTGCAAAGACAACCTACCCAATGGGAGAAAAAATGTTTGCAAATGAAATATCTGATCATGGGTTAACCCAAAATATACAAACAGTTCATAGAATTCATATTAAAAAACCCAACTTAAAAATGAGCAAAATTCAGAATTAGAGAACAGAGTTGTGGACACACCAGGGGAAGGAGAGGGTGGGATGTATTGAGAGAGTAGCATTGAAACATATACATTACCATATGTAAAGTTAGATAGCCAGTGGAGATTTTCTGTATGATGCAGGGAGTTCAATTCCAGTGCTCTGAGGCAAACTAGAGGGGTGGGCTGGGGTGGGAGGTGGGAAGGAGGTTCAAGTGGGAGGGGACATACATGTACCTCTGTCTGATTCATGTTGATGTATGGCAGAAACCAACACAATATTGTAAAGCAATTATCCTCCAATTAAAAATAAATTAAAAGAAAAAAATGAGCAGAAAACCTGAATTGACATTTCTTCCAAGAAGCCATACAGATGGCCAACAGGGACATGAAAAATTCTCAACATAACTAATCTTCAGGGAAACGTGAATCAAAATTACAATGAGATATCACCTCACACCTGTCAGAACAGGTATTGTTAAAAGGACAAAGCACAACAAATATTGGCGACGATAAGGAGAAAAAGGAACCCATGTATACTGTTGGTGGAGATGTAAATTGGTGAAACCATTATGGAAAACAGTGTGGAGTTTCTCAAAAAATTAAAGCTAGAACTACCATATGATCCAGCGAATCCATTCCTGGATATATATCCTAAGAAAAAAAAAACACTGTTTTGAAAAGATACATTCATCCCAATGTTCACAGCAACACTATTTACAACCACTAAGACATGGAAGCAACCTAATTGTCCATCAACAGATGAATGGATTTTATATATAATATATATATTATATATATACATATATATAATATATAATACATATGTATATAATATGTATATTATATACATATATACACACACAATGAAATATTACTCAACCACAGAAACAAATGAAATTTAGCCTCTTGTAGCAACATGGATAGACTTGGGAGAAATTATGCTTAGTGGAGTAAGTCAGATGAAGACAAATACTGTATGTTTTCATTTACAGGTGAAATCTAAAAATAAAACAAATGAATATAACAAAAAAAAAGAGAATGAAATTCTGCCATTTGTGATGACTTGGATGGACCTTGAGGGTATTATGCTAAGTAAAATAGATCAGACAGAGAAAGATTAAGTACCATATGATTTCACTCATACGTGGATCTGAAAGAAGAAGGAGTGGGAGGAGAGAAAACAAAATAAAACAAAGACAAAAAACCAACTGAGAGAGAACAAACATATCAGTTGTCACCAGAGTGAAAGGGGGTTGGAGATAGGCAAGATGAGTAGTAGGGGCCAACTGACTGGAGATGGATGGTAACTAGACTTGTGGTGGTGATTACACTGTAGTGTATAGACATTAAACTAATGCTATATACCTGATAGAGAAATACATTTTAAATAATAAAGTAAGGCACAGATATTAGGACAATTCATCAAAAAATGCATATCTATTTTTAAAATTTTTTAAAAAGCTTATTTTTTATTACCAAAAGCCTCTCTTTAAGGAATGTGAAACCCATTGATAAAGACTTCATGCCAGTACGTGGATGCCTAACAACTTCCCACACAATGCAATTGGAAACAGAACACTTAATCTTTTAACACAATTCTCCGCAGAAAGAACATACTCAAGTATCTACATTATCAAGCCTTTAAAGTGTGAGACGGCATCAGGTGGAGTCATCTCAGCCCCTCTGAGATGCAGTGGGAGGACAGGGTGAGAGACGTGGGCAGTGGAACAGGAGACAAGGCAGTGGCCAAAACTCCCAGCGACCTGCCTGTCTCCTCTGTGTAGGTGATGCCATGAAGACAGGGGTGCAATAAGTGGAGGGGAGAACCAATGCAGAGGCTGATGACAAAGACCAGAGAGATGAGAAAACCAAGAGAAGGGCTAAACATTCATGGGATGCTGAGGATGCTGTTGCATCATTCATAATTATGCTGGCATCACTCCTTGAGCACTTTATATGCCCCAGGGGCTGACTCCAGACTGTCCGCACTCCAGTTTGCTTGATCCCTGCTGTGTCTCCTGTTGCCCTTGTTGTCTAGCCTCAAAGTTGTGTCCATCTCTTTGCAACCCCATGGGCTGTAGCCTGCCAGTCTTCTCTGTCCATGAGATTTCCCAGGCAAGAATACTGGAGTGGGTTGCCATTTTCTTTTCCATATATCTCCTGAGATAGGTTGTATTGTCCTCAAGGACAAGACAAAGTTAAGAAATTTTTCAAATTCACGGTATTTGTCAGGATGACATCTGATAGGAGCTATTCTCAAACCAGCTTGTATTGGCTCACATGTCAGATGACCTGGGGTTTGGGCTGTGCCCAACCCCAGAGCCAGCTGCGCTGTTTCATCTCGTGCTCCTCCTGGAGCCCCACAGCAGAGCTGGAGACCCATCGTTTATGTAGGTAGGCAGGGATCTGACAGCCAGTCTCAGGAAGGCCTGTAGGGGCTACACCTGGGATCAGGAAAGGAGGAGCAGAGGACTTGAGACAGACCTGGGACCCAGGAGCCTTTGCTGCAGTGCTGCAAAGCTTGCACCTGGACACGCCTCTCCTCGAGCCACAAAATAACAGAGACTACATGGGACTAAAAATAACTGTGTGCATGTGCTGCTATGGCTGCTAAGTCGCTTCAGTCGTGTCCAACTCTGTGCAACCCCATAGACATCAGCCCACCAGGCTTGCCCATCCCTGGGATTCTCCATGCAAGAACACTGGAGTGGGTTGCCATTTCCTTCTCCGATGCGTGAAAGTGAAAAGTGAAAGTGAAGTTGCTCAGTTGTGTCCGACTCCTAGCGACCCCCATGGACCACAGCCTACCAGGCTCCTCCATCCATGGGATTTTCCAGGCAAGAGTACTGCAGTGGGGTGTCATTGCCTTCTCCGGTGTGCATGTGCAGTTGGGGCAAATTTTGGACCAGATGATACAAAAAGATAAAAAAACAAAACAAAACCCTAACTTCCATTGCTGAAGAGCTGGGAGCAAAAACAGGGTGTCTGGAGCAAAGGAAGGGTTCTGTTCATGACTCCTACACTTAACACCACAAAAGGGTGAGCAAACTATCTAAGCCACCCCTCTGGTCCAACCCCTGGACACAACCCCACCCTCATCCCATATAAGAAGGGAACTTGCCCCCACCTTGGGGGAGCGAGGAAGAGAACATATTACTTGTTTTCACTCCTTCTGGCCACAGGAGTAGGGGACCCAATAAAGCCTGGCCTGAATTTCTTGTCTGGTTTCTAGTCAATTTCTCTTGATTGGGGACGGTCAAGGTCCCTAGTCAGTATCACAACCAGGAGTGTTGGGGGATCTAGGTCAGACCATCAGGCTCTAAATATCTTCCTGCTGGGGGGACTGGTGCTCTTCAGGAACCTTCTGAAGAGGTGGGTGGATAGCATCTTTTTGGCTAGTACTTCTGCCTTGGAGCAAAGACTGTTAGCCATAACAATCTTCTTGGAAGCTCTGGGCAGTGTTTGAGTCACCCCTAAACCCCCGCCAGACTCCTGAGTTCAGCTCTGTATCAGAAAGAAATAGCCATGACTAGAATCCTGACTAGGGTCCTCCCCCAGCTCCCCATCACTTTCCAAGGTCACTGAGGTCTAGGCCAAGGGCTACTCCAGTCCAATGACACCATCCCTCTAGCTCAGCCCCAAGCCCTGCACAGGCAGCCTTGTGGAGCAGGGCGAATCCTTTTGCCAAGGATAGAGGCTCGTCAGGGCTTCCCTAGTGGTTCAGAGGTAAAGAATCTGCCTGTAATGCATGAGACCCAGGTTCAATCCCTGGATCAGAAAGATCCCCTGGAAACAGGCATGGCAACCCACTCCAGTATTCTTGCCTAGAGAATCCCATGGACAGAGGAGCCTGGTGGGCTAGAGTCCATAAGGTCGCAAAGAGTTGGAAACAACCAATGAACTAAATAGCAGCAGCAGAGACCAGTCTAAACTGATCTGACACAAGCAGCCCCAGCACTTCAGAGCCCCATTCCCTAGGCCCACGGCCCAGTACTGACCTGCAGGATCTTCTTAATCCCCAACTAGCCAGAGTTGCTGGCCTAAACCAGGTACTACAGAGTCCCCTGCATGAGTGACCTCTGAGTTGGCTCCTGCCTGGCTTTTCACAGGGAGGCAAAGAGAGGTGCATACTCCCACGCAGAGGGGACTCTGGGCTCCTCTGACCCCATTAGCCAAACCAAAGAAGAGCGTCCAGCATAGGTAGTTTCCAAAAGAGTACTTACTGCAGCTGAGAGAAGGCCCAAGAGAGGTTTCAAGCACACTAGAGCCTAAGAACCCGCGTCCATCACCACAAAGCTCCATCCCTGGTACCTAAGTCCTTACCACCATCCTCTGGGTGGAGCGAGAGAGTGAGGGGGCTTCACGAGCCTTGGCCTCTGGGGCCTGTCTGACCCTCCTGACTGTGCCGGTGTCCTGCTGTGATCTAAAGGGATGGAGCCCCCTGTATCAGTCAGCTCCAGTTGCCATAACAAAACACCACATATTGGGTGCTTCCAGAACAGAAATGACTGTTCTCACAGCTCTGGAGCCTGGAAGCCCAAGACCAAGGTGCTGGAAGTTTGGGATTCTTCTGTGGCCTCTCTCTCTGACTGGTAAGTGACCATCTTCTCTGTGTCTTCACAGGATCTCTCATCTGTCTGCACATGCCCCAGTGTCTTTTCCTCTTCTTCTTAAGACACCAGGGCTGTGGGATTAGGGCCCTTTATGAACTCACTTAACCTTAACTGCTTATTCAAAGGTCAAATCTCCAAATACAGTGACACTTGAGGTTAGGGCTTCAGCATGAGTTTTGAGGGAGCATAATCCAGTGCTTATCAGTTACGTCTTTCCTGACTTCTATCTCTCCCCATCCTGCTCTGCCTTGGATTCCAGCTGGGAGGTAATACAGGATTCAGGTCTCTGAAGACAAGATGCATGCACACTTACTCCCCACACTCAGTCACGTGTGTAAGAGAAATAGCAGCCAGATCACGTCTGAGTCTCCTCCCTCTTGGGCATTTCCATTGAGAGCCTGGAGGCTTCCCAAAGCCAGGTTTTTTGTTTCTCTCTCCTACTAATTAAGACGAAAGGCATAAGGGTGCTTTCTCAAGTATAATGACTGTTCTTAGTTAGCATCATCCAGCAAACAACTTCTTAAACTGAGGACCAGAAACCACATAATTCTCTGGATATTTACAGTCATGTCTATAGCAACACAGCTGCCACTGAGTCTGTGACTCCCAAGCTCCCACTGAGACAGGAGGCAGGTGACATGGGTCTCCCAGCACTGAGACTTCCAAAGGAAAATAACAACTGTCTGTTAGTCTCAGGGCTGATGAGACCACAGCCACTCTCCCAGACCCTCTGCATGCATTCCAGGGGTGGCTGATCCTCCAGACCCTGCCAGGCACAGCTGCCAGCTAGGAGTGGCAAGAGAGAGGCATCTGATCTGGGTTCAGAGCCCACACTCACCTCCTTCCAGTGAAGCCCTGCCCCTGCTCCATCCCTGTCCTGAAGAAAAGCAAAATGCTTCCTTGTAGGAGAAATCAGAGATGGTGCACATGAGACACAGTGTCAGGGTTTCTTCTGAGCAGAGAGGCTCCAGATCAAGAAGAAAAGCTGAGTTCAAAAATTAGACTGTGTTCCTGCCTGGAAACACTTGCCTCATTTCTGCGCTTCTGGATATCTGATGGGAGAGACAGGGTGAGGTCTCGTGGCCTCTCTGTTGTTGGAGAGAGGAGCCAGTGTCACCTCCTCTAGGTTACTCTGAACTATCTCCTCCCTCCTCTGTGGCGTGAAGCAAAAGCATTTTCTCCAGTGATCAAGAAAACTCCAGAATACCTTGGCTGTAGCCACAGCTCTGAATGAAAGGACTGTCAATAGGTGCTCTGAGAACTCGACAGGTAATATTTTAATCTCCAGCTGAACAGAGTCGCCTCTTGCCCTGTGGGCTCCAGGGAGGCTGTGGAGATGATAGCTCACATCCCAGAGAAAGCACCTCAGTGCCAAGCTGGTCTGGCACCAACAGTACCAACAGCAAAGACCAATGTGTCTGCCCTCCAGACAGCATCCACTCCCTGCAGTCATTCTCTACCCAGAGTGCTTCTGTAGCTTCTCTGATGTGGCTTCTCCTCTCAAGGTCAGAGGAGATGTGATGCCTACTCAGTCTACCCCAGGCACCAAGTTTTTCTCCACTGAAGCTCTCACCATCCAGGATGAAGAACTGTTCTTCCTTCATCCCCCTCCTGATAGCACTCGGACACCGCTCTCTCTTTCACACCCTCTCCCCATGCCTCGTCTTGCTGATACTACCTATGTAACATTTCTCATCCTTTCCTCCCTCTCTGCCTCACACTATCCTTCATGATCTGTCTCTGAGTCTACTGCTGACTGGCATATCTTGCCACACTCCTTCCCCAACTTCCCCCAGAGCTTTGCCCTCTGGCTACAGTGAGCCATTTTCAATTTCCTAAAGGAATGATTTTTCTCTCCCCTCCAGGACTTCACCCTCTGTACCCCCTCCACCCCATAAATCTCCCACTGTATCATCTTCTTTTACTAATTTCTTTGTCATTCAGAACTCCACTTAGATACCACCTCTACCAGGAAGCCTTCTGGGATTTCTCCAGGCAGATGAAGCTGCTCCCTTTAGGGTTCCCATACCACTTGTGCTATCTCTACCAGAGACAGAGATGTCATCACACAGTGCCAGCATCTCCTGAGTCCTGATCACATGGTACCAGCTTCATCTGTTCCATCTGGCCTGTGAATTTCTTCGAAGGCAGGGTCTGTGTCCCCAGGGTTCAGCTAGGGCCTGGCTCAGAGCAAACAGTGACAAATGTGGGCTGGCAGTGAACATAACAAATGAATCACCTGCCACTTGCCTGCACCGCCAGCTGTCACATGTCCATTGTGCCTATACATCCACTCCATCAGATTTAAGACTGTGCTCTACTATTTCTGACCAGGGCCTGAGACTATAACCCCTGCTTGCCTGAGTCTATTTCAAAGATACAAATATCACTGGGCTCCAAAGCCTGTTGGACATGGGGAATACTCAGGAAGGGGCTGAATAAACAACACTCTCCTTCCCCATTCCCCCACCAGACACCCATTTGTTTATTTTGCCTGGAATGTCTCCTCTTTTCCAGCTGCCTAATCCCTATCACCCTCCAAGACTCAAGTAAATTATCACCTCTGCCAGGAAGTCTCTAAAAAAAAAAAAACTTTCATTTTGTATTGGAATATAGCCGATTAATAATGTGACAGTTTCAGATGAACAGTGAAGGGACTCAGCCATACATATACATGTATCCATTCTCCCCTAAACTCTCCTCCCATACAAGCTGCCACATAACACTGAGCAGAGTCCCATGCACTATACAGCATCTCCTTGTTGGTTATCCATTTTAAATATAGCAGTGTGTACATGTCCATCCCCACCTCCCACCTCTGGCAAACATAAGTTGTTCTCTAAGTCTGTGAGTCTGTTTCTGTTTTGTAAGTTCATTTGTATCATCTCTTTTTGGTTCCACATATAAGGGGTATCACATGTTATTTCTTCCTTTCTGTCTGTGTCAGGAAGTCTTTCTTGGTCCCCAGGTTGGACTGGACACCCTACCACTGTGCTCAGCCACCATGCTCCCCTGTATGACACTCTTAGTCCCCTGTGTTTCAATTTCCCACTTACGCTTTGTCTCCCCAACTAGATGTGAGCTGCTCTGGGACCAGACAAAGAGTATGTGTAACCCAGAGTGCAGGCCAGAGCAGTCTGGGCTCACCACAGAGGGACCCCATTGAAGGAACTGGAGCCGTGGGGTAGCAAAATGAAAGAGAAATAGATCTCCATTCTGTCTGCTTTTAACAGATCACTTTAATGACTAAAAGGAAGATTCACTTGATGAACTAAGGTCCTGAAGATGCTTAAAAGATAAATATTTTTGAAACAGAGAAGCTACCTTTTCTACCCTGGATTTGGAAAAAATCAAAGCCTTACTTTCAAGTCATTTTAAAAGATTTATGAGACCTGCTCCTTGCTGTGTCTCTGGGTAGATGTTCCCTACAAATGCATTAATAAATAGTAAAGAAACCTCGCAGTGGCCGTGCTAAGTATATGCCGCCAGAATTATCTCATGGTGACCCTTGCCAGGGGTGCGGGCTGATTCCTGGGGTCATGACCCACAGAATCAAAGCTTTTGGACAAGCCTTTATGAACCGTGTCATTTTATAAATAAACCCTGAACTTGGAGTCATGGGAAGGCTGGATGTGGGCCTTTGGTGTGCTTGCTACCCTATGTGTCACCACCCAAATGGATATAAATGTCAGGAACCCAACTCAAATTGCCTGGAGTATGACAAGGACTTTATGGGCTCACAAAACTGCAAAATCTAGTGGTAGGTCTGCCTGCAGACCCGCCCAGACTCAGAGGTCCTCAGAACCCAAGCCGACAGGCCCCAGGCTCTCTGTCGCACTGCAAAGCCTTCCTCCAAGCTGCTGTTCACTCAGATGCTCTATAAAGTGCACCCTGAGAACCCCAAGCTTTCACCCTACCAGTTCAGCAGTCCTAGAAGATAGAGAAAAGTTCTTGCTGAACCACGAAAAGACGCCGGGATTCTTGGCCTCTGGAGAAGAATTCAATCCAGGGCCAGAGATGAGGTTTGATTGCTCACAGCTTTTGTGCAATAGAGTTTTATTAAAGTATAGAAGGGATAGAGAAAGCTTCTGACATAAACATCAGAAGGGGGCAGAAAGAGTACCCTCTTGCTAGTGTTAGCAATGGAGTTATATACTCTCCAATTAGTTATTACAATGAATCAAAAGAATGTCTGGAGGTTGTAAAGACCTCACTAGACCTACTCCCATAATTTACATTTTAAGATAACAGGAATTAGCCAGAAGGTTTTTTCCAGAGACTGTCCTCAAACGGGATACATTACTGTTATATAACCCTAAGGGATGTAGAGTGGAAAAAAAGTTTGTCCTTTCTTCCTCTTTGAGAATTCCAGACCCCTCTCTCCTTGAGGACCCTTGGACTTCTTATCAACCAGGATATGACTCTCTCATTCCCCCCTTTTCTTTTAGGAGAATTATGTTGCCAAGGGAAAGGGGCATCCTTTTCGTTCCATAACTACTCCCTGCTGTTGAGGGGCATGGTCCCTAAATTGTTGAGGCAACATATTCTCCTAACCCTCATCTTGAGGGTCTCTGATCCAGCGGCCCCAGGTAACAGTTGGAGGAGACTGTGGCACTCATAGGAGCTTGGACAACCATTTGTAACTTAAAAGCCTTCATACAACTATAAACAAATCCAATTACACAGTTACAGATGCAGGGAGTAAATAGCAAAAACAGACCAATCAGAATTATTATAATTAAGATAGTTTTCCACCATGGGGAACTAGTTAACGTCTCCCAAAGTGAGGCAATTGAGGCTTCAGGAGTATCCATAGCCTCAATCACCTTGTTCATATGTTTAGTAAAATGAGTAACATTAGTGCTCCTATCAGGTATATATGTACAGCATTGGGTATGAATAATGGCACAAATTCCTTCTGTGCAGCTGTCAGAATATCTAAAGCCAATCTGTTTTGTAAGACCAACTTTCTAATTTGTGCTTGTTCGGCATTAAGAGCTGAAAGACTTTTAAGACTTTTTGAGAATCTTGTAATGCCTGTTGAGTAAAATGTCGTAGCATCCACTCAGAGCATAACATCTGTAGTTCCCAGAGAGGGAACAAATACTGCAGCCAAATAATCATACCAGTGAAATACAGACCTTGCCCACCGAATTTTAAGGTGGTAAATTAGCAGGTTTTTTTGGAAGCTCTGAAAATATAAAGCCATGAGTAAAAGCTAGACCTAGTGTGCATCTCCCTATCCAACCAGGGGGAAGCCTGGCCCATAGGTAAGAGCCACATATCCAATAGGTCCTGTTTGGAGCAAGCCAGTATGACTGAGATATCCAGTCCCAATCATTGCCTGGCCAGGCAAAGGGAGGACCTGAATTGGGGTTGGAAAACAGGGAATGATTACTTTGCATATTTCCTGAGGCAAAAATCCCTAGTGTTTCCAATCATTATAATTAAGTTGTTGACTAAGTTCTGGGGATGGCTCTATTTGTTCCCAACATATAGGGGCAGTAGATGTTAGATGTCCTTTTTCAGGAGTTAACCATATAACCCCATCCCATATTTGATAAATGTCAGGTAAAAAACCATTAGAGCTAGACCCATTTACCTTTCGTGTAGCGAAATAGTCATTAAACTGAGACAATGTATAATCAAAATTAAAAGTCACATTATGTCCATAGTTAAAGTGTTGCACCAGTCCATCTTAAAGTTGTTAGATGTCATCAGTTTAATGGAATATTTCTCAGCCATAAAAAGAACAAAATAATGCTATTTGCAGCAACATGGATGAATCTAGAGATTGTCATACTAAATGAAGTAAGTAAGTCAGAGAAAGACAAATGTCATATGAAATCACTTATATGTGGAATCTAAAAAAAAAAAAATGGTACAAATGAACAGAAGTAGAATCATAGTTGTATAAAACAAGCTTATGGTTACCAAGGGGGAAGGAAGGGGATAAATTGGAGATTCAGATTGACATGTACACACTACTCTACATAAAATAGATAACTAATAAGACCTGTATAACACGGGGATCTCTACTCAGTCCTCTGCAATGACCTAGCAAGAACAGAATATAAACAAGAGTGGATATACATACATGTATAACCGACCTGCTTTGCTGTACAGCAGAAACCAACACAACACTGTAAATCAACTAAACTCCAATAAAAGTTAATTTAAAATAAAAAAAAATAAAATTGCTATAACCTCATGTTATGCCTGATGTCCGAATCCCCAAGCGGGAAGAGAGAAGGCTTCAAAGACCATGCAACTCGCAAAAAAAGGGAAGTTTATTACTGACTCAGCCAGGGCTCCTGCCGCAACCAACGCAGTGGTGCAGGGTCAGAGAGCCCCAAGCCCAAGCTGTTACACAAATTTATAGGGTGAGCGTAAGCAGTTGGTAACTGGCTTAAGCGGATTGGTTACATGTTTGCAAAGCAATCTTATTGGCCCAAGCCTTCGCGGGCTTTTTTCAAACTTGGGCATTCGCGGGCTTTTCAGCTTTCCCGTGATATGTTCCCTCTTTCTTACTAGGCGCATGTTGATTGGCTGGCTCCGGGTGGCCTGATAATCATGTTACCCCGGAAAACCAGGCCTACTCCTAATCTATGCTGCCTGTCATGGCTTTAGCCCTGGCAGCCTTACATTGGTCTCTCTTTTTCTCCCATCTGGGGGTCTCGAGGCTCCCTCAATTCTGCTCCAACCTTCATCCCCGCAAAAAGAATCTGGGCTAGCTCCCTCTGGTTCTTCCAGTTTTCCTTCGCCCTATGTTCCCTATCTTCCTTCCTGATCTTCTCAGCTAATTCCCTTTCCTCCCGTGGAATTCACTCTTCCCTTTCTTCTGGGGTCTCTCTATTATTAAAAACCTTTTCAGCTGTTTTCAGTAAATCTTGTATTGTCTGCTCTCCCAATCCCTCTAACTTTTGTAATTTCCTCCTAATATCTGGGGCTGCCTGATTCACAAACGCTAACAGAACTGCAGCGCGTGACTCCTCAGCCTGGGGGTCCATAGGTGTATATTTCCTGAAAGCTTCCATCAGCCTTTCTAGGAAGGCTGCCGGGCTTTCAGTGGGCTCTTGCCTTACTAGATTTACCTTTGCCATATTTGTTGGCTTTCTAGCTGCAGCCCGCAGGCCAGCCATTAGAGTCTGGCGGTACACTCGGAGATGCTCCCTACCTTCCGTTCGCTCAAAATCCCACTTAGACCGCAACAGAGGAAACCCCTCGTCCACGAGATGAGGCTGGGCGGTTGATCTCCCATTGGTCCCCGGGACCTGTTTCCGTGCCTCTGCCAGGATTCGCTCCCGTTCTTCTGTGGTGAAGAGCACCTGCAACAGCTGCTGACAATCTTCCCAGGTGGGGTTGTGAGTGAACATAATGGAATCTAAGAGGTCAATGAGGCCTTGGGGTTTCTCTGAGAAAGGAGGGTTCTGGGTTTTCCAATTATACAGGTCACTCGTGGAAAAGGGCCAGTACTGATAGGTTTGCTCTCCGTCCAGGTTAGCTGGTCCCACTCGGACGGGGAGTGCCTGAACAGTGGATGAAGGTAACTCTGGGTCCCCAGGGTCTTGTCCACCCCTATCATCCCTAATTCTCCCCCGGGTCCCTAATGCTGCCCCCCCCCCCATGGTCGGTTCCCGTTTGCCCTCTTAATCCTCCCGGTTCACCCGTGGGAGCTTCTCTCCTTGGAGGGAATTGCAAAGGGGGCACATAAGGCGGAGGCCTTATCTACGTTTCTAGATCTATCAGGTTTGGATAAGATGATTCCTGAAGGACTGGTTTTGGGTCCTCTTTCTTTTTGGTTTCTTCCTGGGGGGTCTCCATCACTAGGACCTGTGAACTGGAAGAACTAGGAGGTGTGTGAACGAAAGGTTTTAACCGTTTAGGCGGATTTTCCACTAGATCCTGCCAAACCATGACATAGGGGACCTGACGCGGACGGCCCCAGGGATCAGGAGCCATAATCTTCTTCACAGCCTGTATGATGGACGGTTGAAAGGTGCCTTCCGGAGGCCATCCAACCTGGAAGGCGAGCCACTCTGCAGAGCAAAAGGTTATTAATTTACTTTTCTTGACTAGCAAAGACAAGTTATGGGCCCTGGTCCTGACGTCCGAAAAATGATCAGTCATGAGAGGAAGTGGGGTAGATTACCCCTGACCCATGGTCAAAGAATAAGTGGTAGGGGAGAGAGAGAGAGAAGAATTCACTGAGAACGACCACCAAAAAATCCTACAGGGAGTGGTGGCGGCCAAGAGGTTGGGCTTATGGTTTGCTTTTGGAACTGTTTATGTGCCTGTGTCGTTGCACTGAAGTTTTCTTGCTGGGGGCGGGCACCCTAGGGGTTTCTAGCCCGTTCTGTGACCCCCTTATCCTCTCAAGGGAGTCTTCAAGTGGCAGGCGCCCTAATTGCCTTTAAGTGCCTGACCTGTGCCCACACGAAGAATTTTAAGCCACGTCCTCAGTTAGGGATGTTAAAGGAGAGTTTCACCCGATCGGGCCCCCGTTACTGAGGCTCACTTATTGTAGGGCCTTCAGAGTCCGCCAGAGTATAGCCCTGGTTGGGACTCATCAATTACCCCCACAACCGTTCGCCTGTTCACTGAAACTCCTGAAAATAAAAGGAGTTGAGGGCAGATCAGAGAAGAAGAGGAAAGGAGAGTAAGTCAGAAGAGAGAGAAGAGAACGATGCACCAGAAGAGAACGAGACCAGAGACAATGCCGGCACACACACACAAACACGGAGGGTCATAGACAAACACACGGATAGACAAATGTCAGCCGACAACACAGCGCTGGATTTTCGGGCCCCCTGAGTCCTCTTGCCTTCCGGTACAAGGTTTATCTTACCAAATGGCGTCCACTGTTCACCAGACTCAGAATCAGGAGAGGAACTCTCCTTTCCGCAGAGCCGGCTGCCTTCCAGCGCGCTCGCTGGCCTCGGTCTTGCACCGGCTGGAACGTCCAATCCGTTCCCTCTTTTATAGAAAGCTTTCTCCTGTGCCAGATACCTTCCTACTTCTCAGCAAGGCCTCGGATTTACACTGGACTTTCCTGTCCTGCCTGAGCACCAGTGCTATATCTATCCTTCCCCTCTGTCCTGGAAGTGTTCTCCTTCCCCAGTCAAGGGATCCTGGATGAGCCCCCAAATGTCATGCCCGATGTCCGAATCCCCAAGCGGGAAGAGAGAAGGCTTCAAAGACAATGCAACTCGCAAAAAAAAGGAAGTTTATTACTGACTCGAGCCAGGGCTCCTGCCGCAACCAACGCAGTGGTGCAGGGTCAGAGAGCCTCAAGCCCAAGCTGTTACACAAATTTATAGGGTGAGCGTAAACAGTTGGTAGCTGGCTTAAGTGGATTGGTTACATGTTTGCAAAGCAATCTTATTGGCCCAAGCCTTTGTGGGCTTTTTTCAAACTTGGGCATTCGAGGGCTTTTCAGCTTTCCCGTGATATGTTCCCTCTTTCTTACTAGGCGCATGTTGATTGGCTGGCTCCGGGTGGCCTGATAATCATGTTACCCCGGAAAACCAGGCCTACTCCTAATCTATGCTGCCTCTCATGATGTTAGCCCTGGCAGCCTTACACTCCTTAGCCTGTTCACTACGACAGGGAAAAACCTTAATCCATCCAGTAAAAGTATCCACCCAAACTTATAAGCAAGAATATCCATTAGTTTCGTATATGGGTAAAATCAATTTCCCAGTCCTCTCCAGGACACTTTCCACTTCATCGTAATCCAGATTTTGCTAGCTTTCCAGTCTTTGGGTTATTTTTATAACAAACCTCACACCTTTTGATAATATTCTTTAAAGTTTTCATTACATTTTTGCCTTCAAACAAATGAGAAGTCATCTGGTAAGTACTCTCTGCACCCAAATGAAAACTCTGGTGTAAACCCTTAAAAATTTTCCATTAAGCATTTTCAGGAATTATTAATCATCCATCCTCGGACTGTAACCATCCTTTATCAGTAATCTTTGCTCCTCTTTTCTCATGTCTTTCTAATTCTTCCTCAGTATATTGTGGTTTTTCCTTGTCCACAGGACCTGTCCAGATCGAACGCGTCTGTAGTGAAGGAGGTTCATAAAGTGCCAGTTTTCTGGCTTGACAGTCAGCCAGCTGATTACCTTTGACTACTTTACTCCCATCCCTGTTGTGTCCTTTGCAATGCATAACAGCTACTCCTTTAGGACAATATATAGCAGTTAAAAGTCTCTCGATCTCTCTGAAATGTTTAATAGGTTCTCCTGTTGCTGTTTTAAACTTTCTTTCCATATTGCAGCATGAGCATGTAAAGTCAAATAAACATACTTAGAATCAGTGTAGATATTTACTCGCTGCCCTTTGCTTAACTGTAGAGATCTGGTCAGAGCCACAAGCTCCACTAACTGGGCACTGGTTCCCTGGGGGAGAGATTTTGCTTCTAAAACCTGTTCATCAATCACCACGGCATAACCTGCTTTATGCTTTCCATCCCAAACAAGAGCACTGCCATCTGTAAATATCTCCATGTCAGGATTGTCTAATGGGGTATCCATTAGATCTTCCCAAGCTGCATAGTTTAAAGTTAGAAATTGGGAACAATCGTGATCAGCTGTTTCATTTTCCTTCTCAGGAAGGAAGGTGGCAGGATCTGAATTTTCACAAACTTTAAGCTTAGTTACTGGTCCTTTTAACAACAATGACTGACATTTAAAAAGCCTCTTGTCTGTCATCTAAATATTAACCTTAGACTTTAAGATTTCACTCCCATCATAAGAAGTCAGTACAGTAAGGTTTTGTCCATTAATTATTTTTAAAGCTTCAGGTGTTAATAAAGCTGTTGCCCAATTACTCTTAGACAGTGGGGCCACCTGTGTGAAATTATGTCTAATTCTCTGCTTAGATAAGCCATGGGTTGCAGGTGAGGCCCTCGGGGTTGTGTCAAAACTCCCAAGGCCATACACTTTCTTTCAGAGACAAACAAATTAAATTCTGACCCTGTGGGCAAGCTCAAAGCGGGAACTTGCAGGAGAGCAGCCTGAAGAACCTTAAAAGCCTTTTGAGTATCTGGAGACCACACCAATTTGTCAGTTTGGGCCTGCTGAGTTTCAGCTATAAGTTTATATAAAGGCCAGGCAAGTTCTCCATAACCCAGAATCCAAATGTGACAGTAGCCTGTGATTTCTAAAAATCCTCTCAGTTGTCCTAAAGTCCTAAAGTCATAGGTAGGGGATGATTTAGTATAGGTTTAATTCTCTCTGGGCCTATGGCCCTAGTCCCTTTTGATATGATTAGGCCCAGATATCTAACAGATTGTTGACAAAGCTGAACCTTTTCTCTTGATGCCTTGTAACCGCAGCCTGCCAGAAAGTTTAAGGCAAGCTTCCTCTGTCTCAGCAGAAAGCAAAATATCATCTACATATTGTAACACCATGGCTCTGGAGCTATTGAAGTTTTGTAGATTCCATGACAAACTTTGTCCAAATAAGTGAGGACTGTCACGAAATCCCTGGGGCAAAACTGTCCAGGTTAACTGAGAAGCTGGCTGTGTAGGGTCCTCAAAGGCAAATAGAAATTGACTTTCCTCCGCCAAAGGCACTGAATAGAAGGCATCTTTTAAATCAATTACTGAGAAATATTTGGCCCCTTCAGGAATTTCAGACAATAGAGTATAAGGATTAGGCACCACGGGGTGTAAAGGAACTACAGCCTCGTCTATTATTCGTCAGTCTTGAACTAGTCTCCATTTACCATTTGGTTTCTTTATACGCAAAATAGGAGGGTTGCATGGACTGTTACAGGGAATTAATTGTCCCTGCTCCTTTAAATTTTTGATGATGGGTTTTAACCCTTCCTTAACCTCAGATTTCAGTGGATACTGCTTCTTATGTGGAAATAAGTGTGGGTCTTTGAGCTTGACAACTACAGGAATAGCATTTTGTGCTCAACCCACAGATTTTCCATCAGCCCATACTCTAAGATTGACATTTTGTTCAATTAAAGGGAGAGAAAGGGAAGGCTCCATATTCGTGAAAACAGAGGCATGGACCTTGCTCAGTATCAGTTCAGTTCAGTTCAGTTCAGTCACTCAGTTGTGTCTGACTCCTTGCGACCCCATGAATCGCAGCACGCCAAGCCTTCCTGTCCATCACCAACTCCCGGAGTTTACTCAAACTCATGCCCATCGAGTCGGTGATGCCATCCAGACATCTCATCCTCTGTCATCCCCTTCTCCTCCTGCCCCCAATCCCTCCCAGCATTGCTCAGTGTATCCCTCCCCAAAAGGGGTGAGGGAGACTCTGGCACAATGAGAAACTCATGTGAAAATAGCACAGAGTTAAGTCACAACTTACAGAACAAGTGAAATAATACCTTTTGGCTTGTCCAGACAGTCTCATTATGGAAGTGGATTGGGAAGAAAGTGGGCTAGGGCCTTCAGTAAGCACAGAGTAAGTTGCCCCAGTATCTAAAAGGAAATCAATGGATTGGCCCCACACAGTTATTAATACCCGGGGTTCTTCAGGTGTAATTGGGGTGGGAGCTTGTGTGGGGACCTCAGGGCACCTTCAGTCCTGATTGTCTTAAGAGTCCAACCCCTGAAACCTACACCTCTGGGGGCAGTCTCTCTTCCAGTGTGGTCCTTTGCAGACCGGACAGGGAGCTGGGGGCGGCTTAGATGCCTGAGGGCAATCCCGCTTGAGGTGCCCCTCCTTTCTACATCCCTTTTCACCTGGTCCCTCTGGGCATTTTTCTCAGGTTGTTTAAGAACGGTTCTTACAGCCATTGCGAGGGCTTCCGCCTGTTCCTGTGTCTTTTCCTGCCTTTCTTTTCCTCATATTCCCTACCATAATAGACTGTCTGAGCCAGTTGTAACAGATTATCTAAAGACTGATTTGGTCCATACACCCGTTTTAATAGCTTACGGTGGATATCTGGAGCCAAGTGAGTGATAACTCTATCTTTTAAGAGCACTTTTTTCTCTCTTCACTTTTCGGGTCAATCTCAGTGAATCTGCGAAAGGGTTTCTCTCAGTCTATCTAGGAATTTAGCAGGAGATTCCTTCTCCTCCTGTTCTATGTCTGCCAGTTTGCCATACTTTAAAGGCTTAGCACCGTGTCTGCCTGAGTCCTTCAAGAAAACATCTGACAGCTGTGCCTCTTTTTCTGTTTTGCATATAGGGTTATTGTTACCATCTTTCTAAATTCCATATATATGCGTTAGTATACTGTATTGGTCTTTATCTTTCTGGAGAGGAAGGTGGGAGGGGGGATCGGGATGGGGAATACTTGTAAATCCATGGCTGATTCATGTCAATGTATGACAAAAACCACTACAATATTGTAAAGTAATTAGCCTCCAACTAATAAAAATAAATGAAAAAAAAGAAAACCTCTGACAAAATGACTCTGATCCCATCTTCCTTTAGCTCTGTTGTAGTCCCAGTCTGGTTCTATAGTTGGGACTGCCTGATTCCCAGTGGGGAGGGCGGTTATCTCATCCTCCCTCTTCCTACTGATTCATTACCAAGCCATTCATCTCCATAAGCAACCACTTTTCCCAAAACTCGACTTTTTGAGTCAGGAGTCAGCGTTTGTCCCAAGATAAACATAACATCCTTCCAAGTAAGGTCATAAAGCAGAGTAACACCTTTAAAAGCTCTAATATATTTTTCTGGGTCCTCTAAATAGTCTCCCAGATCCTCCTTGATTCTTTGTATTTCTTGATAAGAAAAAGGCTTATTAACTCTCATAGACTGATTATTTCTCCTGGTGGGTGCTTCATGAAGAGGCAACAGCTTGTGTGGCTGTCCCTCAATCTCTCTGACTGTTCTGTGTGTATGATCCCAGGGATAGATTGGAAAACCTGCTTCACTTTATCTCTTTGTCTCCTGTCCTCCATCTCATCTCTTACTTTGATGGTCTGAGTTTCTATTGAAACCAGAGTAGTCTGAGGTCACACTGAGACAGGAGTTGTTTGGACCTCTATTTGGGCAGTTTGAATCTCAGTTTGGGTTTTTACCAAGACCAAGGCAACCCTTCTTGGGGGGTTCTCTGACTTCCAGTTTGCCTAGTTTGGAGCCCTGGGTATGGGGGCAAAGTAGGAGGACAGGAGGGAGCTCAAGGTGTCCCACCCAAATCTATACCCTTAGGACATAAGCCTGGCATATTTCGCATAGAGAAAAAGGGAAACACATACACTACTTCTACCCATTTTCCTTGTTTTCTACAGAACTGATCTAATTGTAAAAGAGTATTATACTTAAGGGACCCTCCAACCAGCCACAGTTCGTCATCCTCCAGTGGGTTCTGCAGACATGCAGTATCACATAGGAAGGCCAGGTGTGTCTTCTTTAAGCCCTGGGGATCAAATCTATCCCAGTTTTCCAGGATACAGTTTAAAGGAGTGAGGCTGGAATTGATAACTCCCATCTGTAAGAGAAAAAAAAAGAGACCATCGCCATCTCTCTACCAGGGGCGTCCCTCCTTGCTCTAGATGGGGGTGTAGACAGACTTTACACCAAAGCTTTTCTTTCCTAGTCGGACTTAGTCTGTCCCTTACCAACGCAGGCCCATACTCGTCCCTCCCAGTTCTACCACTGAGATGGGGTGGGGATGCACCAGGGGTACACCTGATGGCATCCCTGACTGAGCTCCTCACCATTAAAACCTTGCTTGCCTCTGATGCCACTGGGGTGCAATCAGAGTAACCTTCTGGAATGCCTCCCAAGCTAAGACTGCTGGGGGAAACATTGTCACCTGAGTGCCTGTGCACGACCCTGAGTATATTCCTGACCACAATAAGACCGATACAAACATAAAACTGAAATGTTCTTCCAAGCGTCACCACACCAGTATAAGAGCCTCCTCTGGTCCACTAAGAGCCAGCGCTACCAAAGGAAAAAATCCCATTGCCGTTCCAATCTGAGTAACATTAACCTCAGAGATGCTCTTGTAGCTAGAGCTCCATCTAACTTCTAAACTTTCGATTCCTAGGGAGGTTAGGCACTTCCTGACTACCAATCCAAGTTTGGGACCTAAGTCATAGTACACAGTAACAGCATAGATCACAAGGCCCCTGAAAGTCTATGATCTGACAGATTAGGTTAGTACTTCTAATTCCCAAGGAGTTATGAAATGGTCAAAGAGACCAAAAAGTCTGACCGAGAAAGGAGAGTTCAGTCCACACATTTTTCCCATTTCTGGTCAGTCCCCAAAGGAGATATTGGGTGCCTCTTGGCATTGGCAGGTCAGTATAAACCCCCAACAGTTTTATGCCATAAGGCATATGAAGTCACCATGGAACTGCAGAGCAGGGCTCCTCAATTGCTTCGCACAGGGCGTGTCACTCATTCACACAAGCACAGCGTAGAGTTAGTAAAGTACAGCAGAAAACATGTTCTCCAGGAGAACAAAGAACTAGAGCTCCACCCATCCTTAACTTGTGCTGAAGAATCCCAGACAAACCCCCAAGATGAAAGGTTGTTGCTGAACTACAAAAAGATGCTGGGATTCTTGGTCTCTGGAGAAGAATTCAATCTGGGGCCAGAGACAAGGCTTGATCACTCAGAGCTTTTGTGCAATAGAGTTTTATTAAAGTATAAAAGGGATAGAGAAGCTTCTGACATAGACATCAGAAGGGGGCAGAAAGAGTACCCCTTGCTAGTGTTAGCAATGGAGTTATATACTCTCCAATTAGTTATTACAATGAATCAAAAGAATGTCTGGAGGTTGTAAAGACCTCACTAGACCTACTCCCATAATTTACACTTTAAGATAACAGGAATTAGCCAGAAGGTTTTTTCAGAGACTGTCCTCTAGCAGGATACATTATTGTTATATAATCCTAAGGAATGTAGAGGGGGGGATAAGTTTGTCCATTCTTTCTCCTTGAGAATTCCAGACCCTTCTCTCTTTGGGGACCCCTGGGCTTTTTATCAATCTGCCTAGGAATTTACTCTCTCATAGGGATTGAACCTGCAACTCCTATGTCTCCTGCATTAGCAGGCAGTCTTTACCACTAGTGCCACATGGTAATTTAAAGGTAAGTAGTCAGGTTTATTTTAAAATCATCTTTGTCACTAGCCATAATGACACATTTGTGGAACACCATTGCCAGATTGTTTAATGCTACCTGTGAAGTTGGTATCATCATGCCCACTTGATAGATGAGGAGAATTGAGGCTGAGATTCAGTGACTTGGTCAAGGAACCTCAGCTGGGAGACTGAGTGTTCCCGTCACTTTCCTACCTTGGTCCCACTCTCTCTGGCTTCTGAGAGGGTGACTTCTCATTTTACTGACTTAGGATCTTAAGAGGTCTCAGACTAAGCCAAGTCTGTCTGCACTGAAGTTCCTGTTCTCGACACTGAGTCATCACTCTTTCTCTGTAGGCTTTTTGCTCCAAATTCTGCTTCCTGGTACCAGCCTCTGCTGCTGCTTTTCCTCAGGAAACCCACAAAGAACCCAGGCTGCATGTTCTCATTAAATGTTGCTCAAATGATAACCCTGAAGGGCTGCAGAGTCCCCCCAGCTTGGGACACTGCTGACAGGCGGAGCATGTTACCTGTTCTGTGTTCACTGCACTGGAGGTGACAGTCTCAATGAACCCAGAGGAGTGCACTCCCAAATGCTGTCAGCTCCAAACTGTATCCCCATGATTCGGAGATGTGAGCGAGCAAGGCAGCCTGGCCAGGGGCAGCTGACCCAGGCTGGCTTCCGAAGAGTCACACCAGATAAACAATCCACTTCTGATAATCAGAGGGTGAGGGCTGAGAGATAATGAGCAGATGCCCACAGGCTCCTCCTGTTACCAGGCAGCTGAGCCTAATGAAAAACCCACGTGCCTGGAATCCGGCAGTGGGTTATCATCCTGACTGCTAATGCCAGGAGTGACCTTGAGCAAGGCCATACCCACAGGTCTTAGGCTCCCCAGCTGTCGAATGGGAAGAGTAAGCCCACCTGCTCTACCTCTAGCAGCAGCACTGGGCATTTCACAGAGAGCCTCTCTCAATGTTCTGCTCTGTCAAGAAGCATCTTCCAATTACTCCAGGCTAATGTTCTTTCCCTTCCCTGGAATGCTGCTGCTGCTAAGTCACATTAGTCGTGTCCAACTCTGTGCGACCCCATAGAGGCCAGCCTACCAGGCTCCCGTTCCTAGGATTCTCCAGGCAAGAATACTGGAGTGGGTTGACATTTCCTTCTCCAGTGCATGAAAGTGAAAAGTGAAAGTGAAGTCGCTCAGTCATGTCCAACTCTTAGCGACCCCATGGACTGCAGCCTACCAGGCTCCTCCATCCATGGGATTTTCCAGGCAAGAGTACTGGAGTGGGGTGCCATTGCCTTCTCCCCCTGGAATGCTAAAGTGGCTCAAATAAGCTGATTAAAAATATGGTATATGATCATTGTAGAAAATCTGGAAAATGCATACTAGAAAAAAAACCTTAAAATTACTCATCATCCCACCATGCATACACATATATTTGTAACATTATAACATCATACATATATATAAGTGGTAAAGATATTTCTCTACAACACTTATGCATTTTTCATTTAATACTGTATCAAAAGAATTTTATTACTAAAATACACCTCTGTAAGTATCATTTTACATTCTATAAAATACTCTATTGTATGAGGGGCTCAATCTACTACCCACCTTGTTGAACATTTAGATGGCTTCCATTGTTTCAGTATTATAAATCATATTGCACGAATAACTCTGTTCATAAAGCTTTTTCTCCTCCACTTCTGATCATTCCCTTAGACAGATTTCAAGAAATGACACCATCTGGTCAAAAGGTAGCAGCATTCTGGAGGCTCATGTGGCATACAGAAATGTCACAGCAATGTTCGTACCCATCGGTAGAGTGGGACATGGCCAAGCTCCCACAGCCTTTCCATCATTTAATTATTTTCCCTTTAAAAAGTCTTTCTGTTCTGATCATATAAACAAGAAATTACTGCTTCATCCAGATGTTTAGAATTACTTGTTAGGTGTTCTGGTATTTTTCTGAATGGGTTTAATTCTGCTCTGCAGATTTGTTTATTTTCTACTGCATAAATCTGTAGCTTACATCTAACCTCCTAAGAGACAAGGTCTCAGTCCTCAGTGGTGAATTGAAATGAAATTCCTTCTCCAGACCTTGTTCGAATGTTTCAGTATGTTCCCGTCACTTTCCTACCTTGGTCCCACTCTCTCTGGCTTCTGAGAGGGTGACTTCTCATTTTACTGACTCAGGATCTTAAGAGGTCTCCTGGAGAGCAGCACACATCAGGGTCTGGCAGCCAGGATGGAATGCTGCAGTGGCTTATGGGTCTTCCCCTCCCACTAGACCGTAAGCTCCTTGAGGGACTCTGTGTCCTTGGCCCAAAGTAGGAACTCCAACCCTAAACTCCAGTCAGAAGTACCACTCACATGTGGATATTCCTCCCCATTCCTAGTCACTCCTGCCAGTCTGTGAGCTGGGGAGATGGATAAGAATGGCTGCACGTGTGTGTGGCTCAGGCCATACTCTGGGGTCTCTGGTGGGGCTGCCTGTCTTCCAGATGCCTATGCTTCTCCATACCTGAAGTATGAGACAATGTGACACAGGCAGGCTTCTTCCCTGTGGATGATACTGGCTTTGGCCCAGTAAAGGAGAGATGAGGAGAAAGAAGGCCCCAAATGATTTCTGATGCAAAATGGTTTCTCTCTGCCATCCAACCTCACCATTTATAATGCTGATGCTTATGCCCCTCCCTAAACTCTGGACACCCCAGATTCTGAAACACCCACAAAAGTGATTTAGTACCAGTAAAGGCTACACCAATGGTCTTTCCACCCTTTTCTAGAATGAGATGAGAGGCTGCTGGAAATAACAAATAAATAATTTCCCAAATCCATAAAGTTGACTTTTTCTCTTAGATCGTTGTTTCCCAAATCTGTTTCTAGATTCTATGGCTACAATTGGGGTACACACATAAAATATATTCTCTGACCAGTTTCCATTAGAGATGCATGGTAGAACAAAGTAAATAGGACTGTCACCCATAGGACTCCTCATAACCATTAATATACTAGTATACGTCAAGGCTGTATATTGTCACCATGCTTATTTAACTTATATGCAGGGTACATTATGAGAAACGCTAGGCTGAATGAAGAACAAGCTGGAATCAAGATTGTCAGGAGAAATATCAATTACCTCAGATATGCAGATGACACCACCCTTATGGCAGAAAGTGAAGAGGAACTAAAGAGCCTCTCAATGAAAGTGAAAGAGGAGAGTGAAAAAGTTGGTTTAAAACTAAACATTCAGAAAACTAAGATCATGGGATCTGGTCCCATCACTTCAGGGCAAAAAGACAGAGAAACAGTGTAAACAGTGGCAGACTTTACTTTTTTGGGCTCCAAAATCACTGCAGATGATGACTGCAGCCATGGAATTAAAAGACGTTTACTCCTTGGAAGAAAAGTTATGACCAACCTAGGCAGCATATTAAAAAGCAGAGACATTACTTTGCCAACAAAAGTCTGTCTAGTCAAGGCTATGGTTTTTCCAGTGGTCATGTATGGATGTGACAGTTGGACTATAAAGAAATCTGAGCACTGAAGAATTGATGCTTTTGAACTGTGGTGTTGGAGAAGACTCTTGAGAGTCCCTTGGACTGCAAGGAGATCCAACCAGTCCATCCTAAAGGAAATCAGTCCTGAATATTCATTGAAAGGACAGATGTTGAAGCTGAAACTCCAATACTTTGGCTACCTGATGTGAAAAGCTGACTCATTTGAAAGGACCCTGATGCTGGGAAAGATTGAAGGTGGGAGGAGAAGGGGATGACAGAGGATGAAATGGTTGGATGGCATCACAGACTCAATGGACATGAGTTTGCGTAAACTCCAGGAATTGGTGATGGACAGGGAGGCCTGGCGTGCTGCAGTCCATGGGGTCGCCAAGAGTCGGACATGACTGAGGACTGTCTGAACTGAACTGAACTGAACTGATACATTGTATCTCTTTAAGAAGAGGTTAATTTAAGGATTGTGTTTCTCAAACATCTTTGACCTCTAAACCCTCTGTCTGGGGGCATCTTACAGAACTAAAGTTCCGTAGAACATGCCTTGGAAAACCTGTGTTATGTAACCTTCGGGGTTCCTCTGTCAGATGTTTATGATATTTCCCAGGAGAAGGGACTTTTTGTCAGAAGGGAAGTTCTGACTCATTCACTCCCTGAACCAATTCCAGTTCCAACCAGTGCCAGCATAGGATCTGGTACTAGTCTGCCTAGATGTTATAGGGAAGAGGTAGGCAAATTTTTTTCTGTAAAGAGCTAGACTGTCAATGTTTAGGTTTTATAGCCATATGGTATCTGTTACAACTACTCTGCTTTGCTGGCATAGTAGGAAAGCAGCCATAGATGATTTGTACACAAATGGGTACAGTCATGTTCTAATAAAACTTTATTTAAAAAACCAGGTGGTGGCATTAAAGAAACTCATGGAGATTTTTCATGGCATTTGAAATCATGAAGAATAAAATGGTGGAAACTGGTCCAAACTTTTGGAAAGGAGTATAAAAACCCTTCAAGGCCTTGAGGAGATACTTTCCTGGTATTGTGCATTACCTGATAATAGGAAAATGCAAACACTGATTAAAATATTTTTAATAATAATTTTACAAAGAAATAAAGCACTAATTCTTAATAGGAAAAAGAAAAACAGGTGGAGGGCCATGTTTGGCCCATAGACCATAATTTTCTGACCCTTGGTATAAGGGAACTCAGACCAGGGAAAGGGGCCTCTGGATATTGAGAGTGAAGAAGCAAGTTGGGAAAGACAAAGTCATGACAGCTTTCCAAAGGATAACCCCCTGCCCAGTGAGGAAGCTTCCCCCACAGCCGTAGTTTAACTGATAGGGAAACGCTGTATGCCCTTCCAGCTCGGACAGCACAGCTAGTACTCCAGCACCCGATGCTACCACTGTGGGATCTGAGAAAGCTTCTGAAACTCAGAAGCTCTGAGGGAAACCGTGTGAGGCCTGTGTGAAGTCCCCAGCATTCCTGAAGAGGTGTATTTATGTAGGTGAACTCGGGGTCAGTGGCCTCGTCTGAACCAGGATGCTTAATTGGAGAGCAGCTGCTCAGCCCTCGGGGCAACAGAGCAGGGCTGAGTGTCTGCCTGCATTCCACCGGGCTGTTCCCCTCCTGGGCTGGCTATGGAGGAATGAACAGGGAATCCGATCATAGTCAGCAATGCCAACCCCCAGGCAGTGGGCCACGTGGGCTCAACAGGCTTCAGAGACCCAAAGCAGGCCCCATTCTCAGTAAACTGGATCCTCATCCTCCAACCCACTATGGAGGGAACTTCATAGCCTCATCATTCAGGATCAAGGGCTTTGTGAGCAGCATGTGGGGCTAGACAGGGAGGAGGATGGCTGCAGACAAAACCAGCCTAGAGGGTTTGACCCAGAAACACAACAGTGGCTAACTACCAAGAACCTACTAACATCAGGCATCTTATTTACAGGAGCACAGATTCTTATCTGCAGGGTCCATATTACCCCATCTTACAGTAGAAAACGGAGGCTCACCATTATACAGAGTGAAGTAAGCCAGAAAGATAAACACCAATATAGTATACTAATGCATAATATGGAATTTAAAAAGATGGTAACGATAACCCTATATGCAAAACAGAAAAAGAGACAGAGATGTATAGAACAGACTTTTGGACTCTGTGGGAGAAGGCAAGGGTGGGATGTTCTGAGAGAATAGCATTGAAATAAGTATACTGTCAAGTGTGAAATGGATCACCAGCCCAGGTTGGATGCATGAGACAAGTGTTCAGGGCTGGTGCACTGGGATGACCCAGAGGGATCGGATGGGGAGGGAGGTGGGAGGGGGGATCGGGATGGAGAACACATGTAAATCCATGGCTGATTCATGTCAATGTATGGCAAAAACCACTACAATATTGTAAAGTAATTAGCCTCGAACTAATAAAAATAACTGAAAAGAAAAAAAGAGAAAACAGAGGCTCAGAAAATATCTGTTAGTTGTCCAAATTACCAGAGTTAGGGAGAGGGGTGGACTAGGACCTGATCCCAGACCATGCGACCCCGTTGGTTACCCCAAGGTGCCAATCTTCCTGGTCCTCTTCAGCTTCTAAACCTGACTGCTTCTTGGTTGGGTTGGGTGTGTTCCCCATCTCTACTCATTCCTACCTACACCATCTAAGCCATGCCTGCCATTGGAAAGGCTGGTAGTGATGGTCAGATTTATAGTATATGAGGTCTCCCCAAGATCTGTGATTCCCATTTACAGACCTCATAAGGAACAATATAAGAAATGAGTGGAAAACAAAAGCTCTGAGCATCATCAGGGTAACCCTTACCAAGACCTTACCACATTTCATCTTCCCAATAATCCACTGAGTTAGGTACTGTTATCATGTCCATTCTTACAGATAAGGACCAGGGCTCACTCAAGAAAGTTAAGTAGTTGAGCCTGTTCACATAGCTAACACTTGAGGGTCCCATGCCCTCGCCACTATGCCATGTCAAACCCACTTCTCTTCTAATGTGTAACTTCAATCCAGGCAATCTGGTTTCAGGTCCTGCAGACAGGGGGACCCAAAGGACCCAGCTCCCCCAGAAATCAGTCCCATACTTCTGCCCCAGAACTGGACACTGATCACTTCTTTAGGGGACCCCCACCTGAGCCTACTTATCAACAGCTTGTCTGCATTGAGGAACAGAGCTTATCATGACAGCATACCCTGGATTTGCCTGGAAAATCTAGATTCAAAATATTCTGCTCCATTTTTACCATGAGTCCTAATTTACAACTCAGAAAATTCACAAAAGTGACCATATTGGGGAAAATAAGTTTGGTGACCCAAGAATTTGGGAGTGAGATCTACACAGAGGAGGCTGCCTGGGAGGTTCACATTGGAAAATGCAGAAATATTGAACTTCCTGGATCACCTACAGAATGAAAAGAAACTACAAGTCATCTAAAAAACCATGCTGCTGAAAGATCTATACATGGGTTGATAAGACCTTTTTTTATTAAATCTTCCAAAGATCCTGACCCAGAACTAGCAACACAGAAGGTTGACTGAATAGATCATTTTTTCCCTGATGGATTAAATTAAGTCAAATTAGAATAAAATGCAAACATCATTGTTTGGGATTATGCTCCCTAGAAGCAGAACTATGAGATGGGGTCTTTACTGGGCTATATTCTCAGGGGGAGAGGAGTGAGGGAGGCACAGAGGGCAGGGGAAGAGCCCAGCAAGCTGTGGTCTCAGCTAGAGTCTGGCTTCAGTCTGATCCCATGGAGCACATTGGAGTACAGATTGTTTCAGAGAGCCAGTTCCTCCTAGCCAAAGGGGTAGGCCTTTTGTATGCTGCTGCTGCTGCTAAGTCGCTTTAGCAGTGTCCAACTCTGTGTGACCCCATAGATGCAGCCCACCAGGCTCCCCTGTTCTGGGGATTCTCCAGGCAAGAACAGTGGAGTGGGGGCACCATTGCCTTCTCCAGGGCCTTTTGTATACTTACCCCCTAAACCAGAGTCTGTCAGTCTTTGGTATACAGTCATGGTGGGACCTCCTGGACAGTGTGGTTCCCTTTAAGCTGAGGACAATTCCCTGGAGAACAGTGGTTATGACCCATGGGCAGCCAACACTCACAGCAGTGGTGGGGACAAGTTAGGGTGAGTACCTGCCTGGTGAAGGGGAGCTTGTCAGGGCACCAACAGCATCTATCATGATTGTCCAAATTGCAAATTGAGTTTGAAGGCCAGAACCAACTGGGTGCCAAACACTTCAAAATTAACAGTGATCGGAGAAAACAATCAAGTTGTAGAGGCCTATCTATATTCTCTTCAACAGACTTATATTAAAGGCCATTTGGGTAGGAAGCCTCCTAGGGAATGTAGGGCAACCAGACAACTTGCCCTTGAGGAACTTATAATTTATATAAGGAGAAATTGATCTACCAATAGTATATTAGAATAAAAACATAACAATCATTATGTAAGTATTTTGTACTTGTCAATGGGCCTGAATAGGAAAGAAGAAGCAAAACCAAAAAACTTCCTGAGCAGAAAGAAAGGGAAGAAGAATGTGTTTGGGCCAAGTCTGGGAACATTTCATGAAGAGTTCTCTGCAGGCCTGAGCTGGAAGAGATCTTCAAGACCATCCAGCCAAGGATATAATTATCAGACGTGATCCTCTCTATCAGCCATGGTGGCACCACTAAGCAACCATGGGACTATTTTCAATAGATCCCAGAAGTGTACTGCTCCAAATCACAGCTGACCAATTAAAAGAAAGCACAGCCAATCGATAAAAATGGCACAGATTTGATAATAGCCTGTAACAATAGAGGAGACCACATGGCAAGTTCCATGATGGACGCCTCATCTGGGGGGTTAACAGGATGGCCCAGACTAGAGCCCAAGGCCCTGTCTCCACATCCTGGTCTTTCCCTGGCCCCAAGCAGAGGCACTCCCTACTGTGTGTCGTGTGCTGGGAGCCCCAGGTCCCCCAGCATCATTTCCTTTCCTGCTGCACTGGAATTCTTCCTTTACAGAAATCTAGACCCTGAGCTATCCCAGCCTAGTTCTCAGGAACCAAAAAGGACCCTTCCTCAAGGGTGACCACCCCCATCCCAGGACCACCCCAAGTGATGGCTGTGGTCCCATAAAGGAAGTGGTCCCTCCTTTCTGAGAGGATAAAGGTATGGCATATGAAAGGAGACACGGCTCCATCTGGATCTAGAATATATGATTGCAATCAGCCCAGGAGGTGGGAGGTTGTACCCATCCCCGCTGCAGTGAGTGTAGACTGCTAATGGCTCAGGACAACCCTCTCTCTTGAGATCTCTTCAAGAAAATGAGAGATACCACGGGAACATTTCATGCAAAGATGATGGGCACAACAAAGGACAGAAATGGTATGGATCTAAAAGAAGCAGAAGATATTAAGAAGAGGTGGCAACAATACACAGAAGAACTGTACAAAAAAGATCTTCAGGACCCAGACAACCATGATGGTGTGATCACTCACTTAGAGCCAGACATCCTTGAATGCAAAGTCAAGTGGGCCTTAGGAAGCATCACTACAAACAAAGTTAGCAGAGGTAATGGAATTCTAGTTGAGCTATTTCAAATCTTAAAAGATGATGCTATTAAAGTGTTGCACTCAATATGCCAGCAAATTTGGAAAACTCAGTAGTGGCCACAGGACTGGAAAAGGTCAGTTTTCATTTCAATCCCAAAGAAAGGCAATGCCTAAGAATGTTTAAACTACCACACAATTGCACTCATCTCACAGGCTAGCAGAGTAATGTTAAAAATTCTCCAAGCCAGGCTTCAACAGGACATGAACCGTGAACTTCCAGATGTTCAAGCTGGCTTTAGAAAAGGCAGAGGAACAAGATATCAAATTGTCAACATCCACTGGATCATCAAAAAAGCAAAAGAGTTCCAGAAAAACATCTACTTCTGCATTATGGACGATGCCAAAGCCTTTGACTGTGTGGATCACAACAAATTGCAGAAAATTATTAAAGAGATGGGAGTACCAAACCACCTGACCAGCCTCCTGAGAAATCTGTATGCAAATCAAGAAGCAACAGTGAGAACCAGACATGGAACAACAGACTGGTTCCAAATCTGGAAAAGAGTACATCAAGGCTGTGTATCGTCACCCTGTTTCTTCAACTTGAGTACATCGTGCAAAATGCTGAGCTTGATGAAGCACAAGCTAGAATCAAGATTGCCAGGAGAGATATTAGTAACCTTAGGTACGCAGATGACACCACCCTTATGGCAGAAAGCAAAGAACTAAAGAGCCTGTTGATGAAAGTGAAAGAGAGTGAAAAGTTTGGCTTAAAACTCAACATTCAAAACTAAGATCATGGCATCAGGTCCCATTGCATCATGGCAAATAGGTGGGGAAACAATGGAAACAGTGACAGGCTTTATTTTGTTGGACTCCAAAATCACTGCAGATGGCAACTGCAACCACAAAATTAAAAGACACTTGCTCCTTGGAAGAAAAGTTATGACCAACCTAGGCAGCATATTAAAAAGCAGAGACATTACTTTACCAACAAAAGTCTGTCTAGTCAAGGCTATGGTTTTTCCAGTAGTCATGTATGGATGTGAGAGTTGGACTATAAAGAAAACTGAGCACTGAAGTATTGATGCTTTTGAACCACAGTGCTGGAGAAGACTCTTGAGAGTCCCTTGGACTGCAAGGAGATCCAACCAGTCCATCCTAAAGGAAATCAGTCCTGAATATTCATTGGAAAGACTGATATTGAAGCTGAAACTCCAATACTTTGGCTACCTGATGTGAAGAACTGAGTCACTGGAAAAGACCCTGATGCTAGGAAAGACTGAAGGCAGGAGAAGGGGATGACAGAGGATAAGATGGTTGGATGGCATCACAGACTCAATAGACATGAGTTTGAGCAAGCTCCGGGAGTTGGTGATGAAGAGGGAAGCCTGGTGTGCTGCATTTCATGGGGTTGCAAAGAGTCAGACATGACTGAGCAACTGAACTGAACTGAACCTTGACTGGGTCCCAGAGGCTACAACCCCACCCTCTCCTGAGAGAGAGATGGGTGCAGCACTGTCCCATGGATGGAGCCTAAAAGGAATTAGGTCTCTTAATTAGGTTAACTTGAAACCTCACATTTATTTAATCCATGATTCTAAAATTTGAGAGTACAGAAGAATCACCCGGGGGCCAGTAATTTTACAAATTGACTTGCCTCCTGTACCAGGAGACTGAGGGATTGTAGTGAGAACAAACGTCTAGCCTAGCACAGGAATACCTCCACAATACAAGTGATAAAGACCCAACTCCTAACCCATGGCCTTACGGACTATTCCAGGTGTGGTCCCCACCTCTGACAGCATCCTTCCCAACTCTTTCCTCCACTGTCTGTGCTCCAGCCACAGAACAGAAATGAATCACGCTTTGTCCCACCTCAGAGCCTTCACAGAAGCTGCAGGAAAACTCAGACCCCACTGTTGACCCAGTTAATTCCTACTCCATATCTCATTTTAAAAATCCCTTCCTTAGAGCCTTCCCTAATTCCAGACTTGACTCCACCCCAAAAACCTGCATTGCATGATGATCACCTACTGCCCGCCTTCCCCCTCATGATCTTTTGTGGTTTAATACAAAGTTCAGAATTACTTGTTCTAGTTCTGAGGAAAATGTCATGAGTATTTTGATAGGAATTGCATTAAATCTGTTTGGATAAATTGCTTTGGATAGTGTGGACATTTTAATAATATAAATTCTTTCAATCTGTAAGCACAGGATACATTTCTTTGTATTCTCTTCAATTTCCTTCATCGAGGTAGAGGAAATGTATATTATGCTACCAATTACCTGTAAAGGAGGATTTATAAATTCACAAAACAGTCTGCTTTTGTTCACTGTCTTAGCCTGGTGCCCAGCACAAGGCAGGTGTGCTTGCCTGTGTGCTCTGTCGCTCAGTCGTGTCCAACTCTTTGAGACCCCATGGACTGTGGCCTGCCAGCCTCCTCTGTCCATGAGATTTCCCAGGCAAGAATACTGGAGTGGTTTGCCATTTCGTCCTGGGGATCATCCTGACCGAGGGATCGAATCCACGTCTCCATCATTGGCAGGCAGTTGCTTTATCACTGAGCCACCTGGAAGGCTCAATAACAATGGTCTGGCCAATGGCCTTGCATGGCTGAAGCATTCTTCCTCCCTGTATGTGTGCTGTGTGCCCAGATTGGGCCAAGTTCTGGGCACAGCAGAATAAATGGGTCATCTAGTGCACACGATTGAGTTAATTGGGGGTGTTTGGCTTGTGGGCACTAAGGCCTATGGACATGACCTCTTTGGATATTCAAAGGTTCAAATAAGTTAACCTCTGAGCCTCACTCAGGGACAGGCATGCTTTCATTTTAAAGCACAGTATATCACTCATTATCAGAGAAATGCAAATCAAAACCACAATGAGGTACCATTACACGCCAGTCAGGATGACTGCTATCCAAAAGTCTACAAGCAATAAATGCTGGAGAGGGTGTGGAGAAAAGGGGACCCTCTTACACTGTTGGTGGGAATGCAAACTAGTACAGCCACTATGGAAAACAGTGTATAGATTTCTTTAAAAACTGGAAATAGAACTTCATGACCCAGCAATCCCACTTCTGGGCATACACACCGAGGAAACCAGATCTGAAAGAGACACGTGCACCCCAATGTTCATTGCAGCACTGTTTATAATAGCCAGGACATGGAAGCAACCTAGATGCCCATCAGCAGATGAATGGATAAGGAAGCTGTGGTACATATACACCATGGAATATTATGCAGCCATTAAAAAGAATTCATTTGAATCTGTTCTCATGAGATGGATGAAACTGGAGCCCATTATACAGAGTGAAGTAAGCCAGAAAGATAAAGACCATTACAGTATACTAACACATATATATGGAATTATTTAGAAAGATGGTAATGATAACCCTATATGCAAAACAGAAAAAGAGACACAGATGTACAGAACAGACTTTTGGACTCTGTGGGAGAAGGTGAGGGTGGGATGTTTCAAGAGAACAGCGTCGAAACATGTATATTATCTATGGTGAAACAGATCACCAGCCCAGGTTGGGTGCATGAGACAAGTGCTCGGGCCTGGTGCACTGGGAAGACCCAGAGGGATCGGGTAGAGAGGGAGGTGGGAGGGGGGATCAGGATGGGGAATACATGTAAATCCACGGCTGATTCATGTCGGTGTGTGACAGGGGCCACTACAATATTGTAGAGTGGTTAGCCTCCAACTAATGGAAATAAATGAGAAAAAAAAAAAAAAGCACAGTTACATATCCAGATTGCCATGATGTACCCACCTCTCCTTGGTCATAACATAGGTGGTTTGAGCTAAGCAGTGGTTTCTCTGGGAAGACAATGAATGGGAGAGAATCAGCCACTTCGGTAAAATGCCCTCTCTCTCTTTCTCTCTCTCTGTTGGATTTGGACAGCTTCCTTGACACCTGTGTCCCATCCTACACTCAGTGCTGAGAGTTTTTCCCAAGCTATTTCTTCCTTCACAGCAGTTCATTCTCATTTTAAACTGCCCTCAACCTCCACCACCCACAATGTATGTATGGTATCCCATGGTGTGGCCTAGCCATATCATCTTACTGTTGGGAGGCCTCTAAACCACCGTCCTTCCTCATGTCACCCTGTGGCTTTGGAGCACCTGGTCTAAATAAGCTCAGTTCTCCTAAAGCCAGAAATGAAGCGTCAGAGAGAAGTCTGATATGGAGAAACAAAGGAAGCATTGCCTCTCTCCCCAGGGAGGGGTGGTGATGGGCAGCTGGGAAGAAGAGACTTGGCAGGGCAAGGGGAACTCTGATGGACCTCCCACCTTTCAGGACCAGTCCCGGGCAAAGCTGACTGCTGAGGCTGCTGAAGGAAGGTGAGAGCAGGCAGGGAGTCAGGCATCCAACTGGCCTCAGATGCCTCGGCCAAGGCTGGCCTTCTAGGAAGGCAGGGGAAGTAGGATGGAGTGCCCTGAGGCACCTTCTTTTCAACCACTTGTCTCTCTGGCCTGCCTCAGAGCCCAAACTGCCTTTACATGCCCCTCTGGGTGAAGGTTCCCTGGGTCCTGATTCAAACATCAAAGCACCATGGAGCCCAGCCTGGAGAGTCATCATTTATTCTGCAAACTGGAATGTGCCCTAGTAACATCCAGGGAGATTTTTAAAGTCCAGAACCCAGACAACACCAGGCCAATGACATCAGCATCCCTGGATAAGAACTCAAGCATGAGCGTTTTAACTCCCTAGGTGTTTTCAATGCGTGCTCAGATGAAACCTCACTACCCACATTTTGTTGGGGATGAGCTTCTCAGGTAAGACAAGTCTGAGAGCAAGGGGATATATGGCACAGAGATGTGGAGGAACATGCCAGGTATTGGGTGCTATATTTATCATCCCCACACCAGACATATGGGAGAGGCGTTATCACTCCCATGTCCACAATGAGAGGTCCAGAGCTGGGGAAGTGAAAGGGTAGGGCACAAGCCAGCCCAGTGGTACCCTAGAGCCTTCATTCTTCTCAGGGTTCTGCCCTGCCACTGAGAAGGGAGGACAGGAACCAGCAAGTCACTGGGGACACCTGGGGACACTGCAGCTGTCCTGCTGTCAGGGTATCTCCAGTACAGGTGTGCTCCCGAGGGAACCTGGTCTGAATGGGTGTGGCACTTTCACAACCCAGTGAACCAGCAGAGCAGCGGTGTTTTTTTTTGTTTTGTTTTGTTTTTTTTTGCCTTGGAAAAGTCGTGATTTGTCTGGAATCTCCACTCTGTGTGCCCATGCATTTATCTTGGGCAACTCTGACCACAAAGATCATATTTATTTATTTATTATTTATTTATTTATTTTGCTGCACTGAGCCTTTGTTGTGACACACGGGATCTTCATTGCAGTGTGCAGGCTTACTCTAGCTGTGTCTGGGACTCTCTAGTTATGGCATGCTGGCTTAGTTGTTCCCTGGCAAGTGGGATCTTAGTTCTCTGACCAAGAATCAAACCTGCACTCCCTGCATTAGAGGGTAGATTCTTAACCATTGGACTGTCAGGGAAGTCCTAAGACCAGCTTTTAAACAGAGTAGGTGACCTCCCAAGTTTCATAAAAATCTGACAGGCACAAGAAAGATAGCTAAATGCCTCCTGCACCTACCTTCCCCACAGCCTGAAGCCTCACCACTAGGGCACCCGATCTTCCTAATTAAACCCCTGGTTCCCAAGCTTTCTGAACATTAGAAGCACTTGGCTGCAGTCATGAAATTAAAAGATGCTTGCTCCTTGGAAGAAAAGCTATGAAAAACCTAGGCAGCATATTAAAAAGAAGACATATCACTTTGCAGACAAGGGTCCATATGGTCAAAGCTATGGTTTTTCTAGAAGTCTTGTATAAATGTGAGTTGGACCACAAAGAAAGCAGAGCACCAAAGAATTAATGCTTTCAAACTGTGGCTCTGGAGAAGACTCTTGAGAGTCCCTTGGACAGCAAGGAGATCAAACCAGTCAATCCTAAAGGAAATCAACCCTGAATATTCATTGGAAGACTGATGCTGAAGCCAAAGCTCCAATACTTTGGCCATCTGATGCTAAGAGCAGACTCACTGGAAAACATCCTGAAGCTGGGAAAGATTGAGGGCAAGAGTAGAAGGGGGCAACAGAGGATGAGATAGTTAGATGGCATCATAGACTCAATGGACATGAGTTTGAGCAAACTCTGGGAGATGATGGGGGACAGGGAATCCTGGCACGCTGCAGTCTATGGGGTCGCAAAAAGTCAGACACAACTGAGAGACTGAATAGCAACAAGAAGTATTGGGGAACTTTTAAAATTCCAAATCTTCAGGTCACCCCCTGTATCAATTAAATCAGAATATCTGGAGATGGGAGTGAGGCGTCAGAAATTTTTAAAGGTCCCTGCAATGGTACAACATGTGGCAAAGTTGTGCCTGCCACTGAGTCAGGCAGTGCTCTTGGTGAGCACCTCACAAAGTGCCAAGGACAGGGGACCCATCACTGCCTACCTGCCCGCCCCCACACCCACTCCCAGTCCCTCCCAGGTCCCAACATGATCCAGGTGCTCAGATTTCCTCCCTCCTGCCCAAGAAGGCTGCTCACAGCACAGTTTTCTCCCTCATCAAGGAGCCGAGACCAGCTCTGAAAAAATGCTCCCTGGGCTGACTCCCTGGCTGTCTCTTTCTCCCTCATCTGCAGCTTGGTTTTCAAACTTGATCAAGCATCAGAATCCCCTAGAGGGCTTATTAAAACCAGGTCCCTGGGCCCCACCCTCTAGAGTTTCTGGTTCAGTGTGTCTTGGGCTGGGGCCTGAGGATTTGCATATCTAAAAACTCCCAGAAGATACTGATGCTGCTGGTCATTGACGGGTCACACATGGAGAATGATTGGTCAGAGAAAAAGAAACAAAATGGCTTCTCAAAAAAGTTAACAGAACAGTAGTTGGCAGAGGCTGACATAAGAGACCCCCAGGGGTGCTCAGAAAAAATGCAAAATAATTCTTTTATAAATCTTGTATTAATTCTTTTATTAATTTTTATTGGAATATACTTGCTTTGCAATATTGTGTTAGATTCTGCTATAAAGTGAATCAGTTGTACATAAACATATATCCACTGTTTTTTAGATTTCCTTCTCATGTAGGTCACCACAGACCATTGAGTAGACTTTCCAGAGTTATACAGGAGATTCTCGTTAGTTATCTATTTTATACATGCATGCATATGTGAGGTTGCTTCAGTCATGTCTGACTCTATGCAACCCTATGGACTATAGCCTGCCAGGCTCCTCTGTCCATGGGATTCTCTAGGCAAAATCCTGGAGTGGATTGCCATTCCTTCCAGGGAATCTTCCTGACCCAGGGATCGAGCCCATGACTCTTATGTCTACTGCACTGGTAGGCAGATTCTTTACCACTAGCACCACCTGGAAAGCTCATTTTATACATAGTAGTGTATATATCAGAGAAGGCAATGGCAACCCACTCCAGTACTCTTGCCTGGAGAATCCCATGGACAGAGGAGCCTGGTAGGCTACAGTCCATGGGGTCGCTAAGAGTGGGACATGACCGAGCAACTTCACTTTCACTTTTCACTTTCATGCAATGGAGAAGGAAATGGCAACCCACTCCAGTATTCTTGCTTGGAGAATCCCAGGGACAGAGGAGCCTGTTGGGCTGCCGTCTATGGGGTCTCACAGAGTTGGACACAACTGACGTGACTTAGCAGCAGCAGCAGCAGTGTATATATGTCAATCCCAATCTTCCAATTCCTCCCACACCTGCCATAAGTAAACATAGGTTTGTTCTCTGCTTTTGTGATGCTATTTCTGCTTTGGGAATAAGTTTATCTGTGCTATTTTCCTAGATTCCACATGTAAGCAATGTTATACAATACAATACTTGTTTCTCTCTTTCTGACTTACTTCACTCTGTATGACAATCTATCAGTTCATCAGTGTCTCTGCAAATGGCATGTCATTCTTTTTTATGACTGAGTAGGATCATCAAAAAAGCAACAGTGTTCCAGAAGAACATCCACTTCTGCTTTATTGACTACACCAAAGCCCTTGACTGTGTGGATCACAACAAACTGTGGAAAATTATTAAAGAGATGGGAATACCAGACCAACTGACCTGCCTCTTGAGAAATCTGTATGCAAGTCAAGAAGCAACAGTGAGAAGCAGACATGGAACAACAGACTGGTTCCAAATCTGGAAAGTAGTACATCAAGGCTGTATATTGTCACCCTGTTTCTTCAACTTATATGCAGAGTATATCATGCAAAATGCTGAGCTTGATGAAGCACAAGCTGGAATCAAGATTGCCAGGAGAAATATCAATAACCTCAGATATGCAGATGATACAACCCTTATGGCAGAAAGCAAAGAACTAAAGAGCCTCTTAATGAAAGTCTAAAAGGAGAGTGAAAAAGTTGGCCTAAAACTCAACATTCAGAAACTCAACATTCATCTAGTCCCTTTATGGCAAATAGATGAGGAAACAATGGAAACAGTGACAGACTTTATTTTTTTTTTGGGGGGGGGGCCTCCAAAATCACTGCAGATGGTGACTGCAGCCATGAAATTAAAAGACACTTGCTCCTTGGAAGAAAAGCTATGACCAACCCAGATAGCATATTAAAAAGCAGAGACATTACTTTGCCAACCAAAGTCCATCTAGTCAAACTATGATTTTTCCAGTAGTCATGTATGGATGTGAGAGTTGGACTATAAAGAAAGCTGAGCACTGAAGAATCGATGCTTTTGAACTGTGGTGTTGGAGAAGACTCTTGAGAGTCCCTTGGACTGCAAGGAGATCCAACCAGTTCATTCTAAAGGGTATGAGTCCTGAATATTCATTGGAAGGACTGATGCTGAAGCTGAAACTTCAATACTTTGGCCACCTGATGTGAAGAACTGGCTCATTGGAAAAGACCCTGATACTGAGAAAGATTGAAGGCAGGAGGAGAAGGCGACAACAGGGGATCAGATGGTTGGATGGCACCACTAACTCGATGAACATGAGTTTGAGCAAGCTCCAGGAGTTGGTGATGGACAGGGAAGCCTGGCATGCTGCAGTCCATAGGGTTGCAAAGAGTCAGACATGAATGAGAGATTGAAATGAACTGAATATTCCATTGTATATACATACCACATCTTCTCTATCCATACCTTTATTGATGGACATTCAGTTTACTTCCATGCCTTGGCTATTGTAAGTAGTGCTTCTATGAAAACTGGGGCGCATGCATCCTTTCAAATTATGGTTTTGTCCAGATATATGCCCAGGAGTTGGATTGCTGGGTCATATGGTAGCTCTGTTTTTAGTTTTTTGAAGAAGAAATTAATCCTTAGTGATTAGAAACTTCATCTCTTCAGCTCCTTCAAAACTCATGAGAAGGAGAGAATGAAAGAGGGGCTGAGTGAGAGATGGCTGGTCAGGGAAGGTCTGATTTGGCCATAGTTCAGGGCTCCCTGTGTTGTAACACAGAGGTATCCCTGCAGGGTGTGGGGGTCTGAATTTTAGATCCCTTTTGTCCAGATGAAAGTGTCCGTGGAACTGGTCTTCCAGGGAGAGAACCTGCATGAAGCAGGAAGTTCTTTAATTTCCTCTCTGAAGGCAGAGTCTCCCTTGTACCCTCAGTTTCATTTTCTGCCACTCAGAGAGGCAGCAATGAAATAGTGCTCAGAAAAATTACATTCCCAGCAATTTCAGAGCATACCTGGATCACGAAGCATGCACATAATTGCTACTTCATAAAAGTTTGATAAATGAGATGCAAAATATACAGCCACTCCCTCTGAACAGGGTAAGGGGCCTTATTCCAGGGGTCATTTTAGATAATGAAAACCGCAATTAATGAGTTTGATTACAGGATTCATTAATGGTAGTGAATGTTAAGAAACTAAAAACAAGCCTCTCATTATGGGGGCATTGAGCAAGCCACATCAGTTCAAAGCCTGACTGGCCATGGTTTCAGAGGAACTGGCTTATGAACTCTGTTCTGTACCTCTGAGCTTTCTGGATGACCTTGGGTAAGTCCCAGACACTTTTTCTGCCTCACTTTCTCTAGCAGGAGAGCAGAGAATCACATTTCCCTCTTGATTCTCAGATACCAGTTCTGGGCGTAGGTGGTGGTGGTGGTTTAGTTGCTAAGTCATGTCCGACTCTTGCAATCCATGGACTGTAGCCTGCCAGACTCCTCTGTCCATGGGATTCTCCAGGCAAGAATACTGGAGTGGGTTGTCATCTTCTCCAAGGGATCTTTCCAACCCAGTAATTGAACCTGGGTCTCCTGTACTGCAGGCAGATGATTTACCAACTGAGCTATGAGGGAAGCCCTCTGGGCCTAGAGTTTGCTGCAAAACTGGTCCCTTGGGTTGGAGCCATAGAGGGCCTGCTGCCCAGTGGACTGCTCAGGATCAAGTTGGTGGCAATAACTGACTTTCTATCCAGTTATCTGTTTTCTCAACATAGCAGAGAGGAGAGCAGTGGGGAAATAGAAGCACTTCTATCTAAAATAACCATTTCAAACTCCATAATGATGAAGAATGGTGAGTGCATGTGTGTATTTGAACCTAGCTGGTAGTGTGTGGATGTGCATATGAATGTGTGTTTCATGAGTGTTTATGGTGAGTGTGCATGAGTATGTGAGAGTATGGATGTGTGTGTGTGTGTGTATCTGTGTATGCTTGTATTAATTAGGAATCTGAGTGTGTCTGAGTATGTGATTACCTGTGTGTGTGTGTATGTGTGTGTGTGTGTGTGTGTGTACCAGTTTTGAGGTGTCCTGACTTTTACCCTCTATTAGTGGGCATGCCTTCTGCTGGTCTTTAACTGCTTAGACTATCCTCACAGTAGCTCCAAGAGGCAGTTCAATAATGTAAGCTGAAAGACATTGAAACAACCTAAATATCCATGGGTAGATGAATAGATAGACAAGATGTGGAACATATATACAATGGAATAGTACTCAACCATAATAAAGAATGAAATGAACCTAGAGATTATCATACAAAAGGAAGTCAATCAAAGAGAAAAATATCATATGGTATCTGTTACATGCGTGCATGCTAAGTCACTTCAGTTGTGTCCAACTCTTTGTGACCCTATGGACTATAGCCCACCAGATTCCTGTGTTCATGGGATTTCCCAGACAAGAATACTGGAATTGGCTCCCAGGCCCTCCTCCAGGGGATCTTCCAGACCTTAGATCGAACCTGCATCTCTTATGTCTTCTGCATTGGCAGGTGGGTTCTTTATCACTAGTGCCACCTGGGAAACCCATGATACATGGTACCATATGCTATATCAATACCATATGATAGCTCTTATATGTGGAATCTAAAGTATGAGATAAATGAACTTATTTATGAAACCCAGACAGACTAATAGACATAAAAACCAAACTATGCTTACCAAAGAGGAAAGAAGTAGGGAAAGTATTAATTAGGAGTTTGGGATTAGCAGATGTAAATTAATTACATATAGAATTGATAAACAACAAGGTCCTACTGTATAATTCAGTTCAGTTCAATTCAGTCACTCAGTTGTGTCCGACTCTTTGCTACCCTATGAACTGCAGCACGCCAGGCCTCCTTGTCCATCACCAACTCCCGGAGCCTACCCAAACTCATGTCCATTGAGTCAGTGATGACATCCAGCCATCTCATCCTCTGTCATCCCCTTCTCCTCCTGCCCCCAATCCCTCCCAGCATCAGGGTCTTTTCCAATGAGTCAGTTCTTCTCATCAGGTGGCCAAAGTATCAAGTTTCAGCTTCAACATCAGTCCTTCCAATGAACACCCTGGACTGATCTCCTTTAGGATGGACTGGTTGGATCTCCTTGCAGTCCAAGGGACTCTCAAGAGTCTTCTCCAACACCACAGTTCAAAAGCATCAATTCCTCGATGCTCAGCTTTCTTTACCGTCCAACTCTCACATCCATACATGACTACTGGAAATGCAGGGAACTATATTCAATATCCTCTGATAAACCATAGTGGGAAAGAATATGAAAAAGAATATATTTATATGTATAACTAAATCACTTTGCTCTACAGTAGAAATTAACACTATAAATTAAATATACTTCAGTAAAATTAAAAAAAAAAAACAGGCTGAGGTGTGTGTGCAGTAATTTGTAATAGCCTTTCAAAGCAAATCGTTTGAGGCAGAAGACCACAGCATTATAAAAGCAATACTATGTCCAGTCTGTTCATATGTTGTTGATTCTGCAGAGGCCAAGGCAAGCTGTGGCCCAAAACTAAAGACCCTGTCATCTGGAGAAAACAGAAAAGTTTTATGCTTACAAAAGGGCCAATTATTTCCAGGCCACAAACAGCTACATTATTAATGCTTAGCCAATAAAAGTTTTCACTTAAAAAAATGCCCAAGTATTTTATGAAGACCAGAATATACTGGACCTGAGTCCATTCAAGATTTAACTATGAGATGTGAACAAATGCTTTCAGCAGGATGAACTGAAGCTGAAGACATCCTAACATCCAAACAACTGTTTGCAGACACTAGCAGTCTTCACCACCCCCATGGTTTCAATAGGCCCATCAGTTCAGTTCAGTCACTCTGTCATGTCTGACTCTTTGTGACTCCATAGACTGCAGCACCCCCGGCTTCCCTGTCCATCACCAACTCCCAGAGCTTGCTCAAACTCATGTCCATAGAGTTGGTGATGCCATTCAACCAGCTCATTCTGTCATCCCCTTCTCCTCTTGTTTTTGAATGAAAACAAACCCTTATCAAAGGAGAAATCACTATCTGAGACTGAGAATGGACAGGTCATGTATGAATGTTCCATGAAGATGAGGGATGAGAGGATGAAGTGAAACCTCCTTGGTTCCAACTTCCAACTTGATGTCTGGATGTAGCAGATACACAAAAGCTTTTATAAATTCAGTGGACACATGATTAGATGAATCAACAAATCGAATACTGTTAAGGAAGAAAAACAATGAATCCCATCCTGGTTTATGGAATACTTTTATTAAAATGAGTCTTGCCACATGATGCTTTTATCCTTAAGCCTGCATGATCCCAGAAATGATAGGTTTTTCCAGAATAAATTCTAATAACAAAATAATGATTTTTCAAGTACCAATGTCTTTGCTGCCAAAGGGATCAAATGCTATGAATAAGTTTGATGTGAATGTACTGCTTTCTATTGCACAGTGACTGCTTGTTGTAAAGATAATCTAAAACATCTTGATACAATTCAACTACTTTTTGTTGAGCAACAAGTGTGCTGGGGGCTCAGCAGCCATAATACCTAGGAGAAAGACAAGATCCATTCCTTACTGTAGAGCTCCATGGGTTTTTACTCAGAACCTATTAACATACAATCTTTGTTACCTGGGAGATCTGCACTCCAAGGCACAGGTTCATCACTTTAAGGTAGAAGGTAGATTGCTAGAGACAGGCAGAATGAGACTGACATGAAACAGTATCATACATTAAAAGGAAGAATTGAGTCAATGGAGAAATCTCTAAGATGTACTAGTGCAAAAGGCAAGGTAGAGAAAATGTGTAGTGCACTACCAATATCTACAAAAGGAGGGTTTATAAACACACAAAACCGATTTACTTATATTAAGAGCTAGTTATCCTTAAATATACCTTGATTTAGAGATTTAATTTAGAAACCATGTAAATATTTTACCTAAGTATGAAATAAAATTGAGTTTTAGAAAAGCAATCCCTTAAAATCAAAATGAAATAAGTGAATCTAACTCTGTACTCAGTTATTAGCATAACCACACACAGAAGGATTATTCCCTGTGATTTTAAAACACAGCAGTTTGACTCTACATCCATCCCTATTGAAATATATCTTAAGGACAAAAAGAACTGCAAAAGATTTGTATTGCTCTTCTCAGACTGGTGTGCATGTGTTGTGCAGTAGAGCAAATGAGTCATGATCTGGTGACTTTGAGAAATAGTATTTGCAATACGACAGGAAAAAGCATATACATTTAAGATCAATGAGGTTCAAAACTCACTACTGGACACATCATTGCACTTCAGAGAGAAGAGATCCAACTCCACCCACCAGAACACTGACGCAAGCTTCCCTAACCAGGAAACCTTGACAAGCCACTCGTTCAACCCCACCCACAGGGAGGAACCTCCACAGTAAAGAGGAACCACAAACTTCCAGCATACAGAAAGGCCACTCCAAGCACAGCAATATAAACAAGATGAAAAGGCAGAGAAATATTCAGCAGGTAAAGGAACATGATAAATGCCCACCAAACCAAACAAAAGAAGAGGAGGAAAGGAGTCTACTTGGAAAAGAATTCAGAATAATGATAGTAAAAAATGATCCAAAATCTTGAAAACAAAATGGAGTTACAGATAAATAGCCCTGGAGACAAGGATTGAGAAGATGCAAGAAATGTTTAACAAGGACCTAGAAGAAATAAAAAAGAGCCAATCAATAATGAATAATGCAATGACTGAGATCAAAAACACTATGGAGAGAACCAACAGTAGAATAACTGAGGCAGAAGATAGGATAAGTGAGGTAGAAGATAAAATGGTGGAAATAAATGAAGCAGAGAGGGAAAAAAGAATTAAAAGAAATGAGGACAACCTCAGGGACCTCTGGGACAATGTCAAACACCCCAACATTCAAAACATGGGAGTCCCAGAAGAAGAAGGCAAAAAGAAAGGCCATGAGAAAATACTTGAGGAGACAATAGTTGAGAACTTCCCTAAAATTGGGAAGAAAATAGCCACCCAAGTCCAAGAAACCCAGAGAGTCCAAAAACAGGATAAATCCAAGGCAAAACACGCACAAGACACATATTAATCAAATTAACAAAGATCAAACACAAAGAACAAATATTAAAAGTAGCAAGGGAAAAACAACAAATAACACACAAGGGGATTCCCATAAGGAAAACAGCTGATCTTTCAATAGAAACTCTTCAGGCCAGAAGGGAATTCCAGGGCATACTTAAAGTGATGAAAGAGAAAAACCTACAACCCAGATTACTGTACCAAGCAAGGGTCTCATTCAAATATGAAGGAGAACTCAAAAGCTTTACAGACAAGCAAAAGCTGAGAGAATTCAGCACCACCAAACCAGCTCTTCAACAAATGCTAAAGGATCTTCTCTAGACAGGAAACACAGAAAAGGTGTATAAACCCGAACCCAAAACAGCAAAGTAAATGCAAAGGCATCATACTTATCAATAATTATCTTAAATGTAAATGGGTTGAATGCCCCAACCAAAAGACAAAGACTGGCTGAATGGATACAAAAACAAGACCCCTATATATGCTGTCTACAAGAGACCCACCTCAAAACAAGGGACACATACAGACTGAAAGTGAAGGCTGGAAAAAGATATTTCACACAAATGGAGACCAAAAGAAAGCAGGAGTAGCAATACTCATATCAAATAAAATAAACTTTGAAGTAAAGGCCATGAAAAGAGACAAAGAAGGACACTATATAATGATCAAAGGATCAATCCAAGAAGAATATATAACAATTATATATGTACCCAACATAGGACCACCACAATATGTAAGGCAAATGCTAACAAGATTGAAAGAGGAAATTAACAGTAACACAATAATAGTGGGAGACTTTAGTACCCCACTCACACCTACGGATAAATCAACTAAACAGAAACTTAGCAAGGAAACACAAACTTATATTGATACAATGGACCAGTTAGACCTAATTGATATCTATAGGACATTTCACCCCAAAGCAATGAATTTCAACTTTTTCTCAAGTGCACACAGAACCTTTTTCAGGATAGATCACATCCTGGGCCAAAACTGTATCCTTGGTAAGTTTCAAAAAAACTGAAATCATTCCAAGCATCTTTTCTTATCACAATGCAGTTAGATTAGATGTCAACTACAGGAAAAATAAATACATATGGAGGTTAAACAACACGCTTCTGAATAACCAACAAATCACAGAAAACACTTTAAAAAAGAAATCTAAATATGCATAGAATTGAATGAAAATGAAAACACAACAACCCAAAACTTATGGAATGCAGTAAAAGCAGTGCTAAGGGAAAGGTTCATAGCAATACAAGCTTACCTCAAGAAACAAGAGAAAAATCAAATAAATAACCTAACTCTACACCTAAAGCAACTAGAAAAAGAAGAAATGAAGAACCTCAGAGTTAGGAGAAGGAAACAAATTATAAAAATTAAGGCAGAAATAAATGAGAAAGAAACAAAGGAGACCATAGCAAAAAAAAAAAAAAAAAAAAATCAACAAAGCTAAAAGCTGGTTCTTTGAAAAGATAAATCAAATAGACAAACCATTAGCCCGACTCATCAAGAAAAAAAGGGAGAAGAATCAAATCAACAAAATTAGAAATGAAAATGGAAAAAATCACAACAGACAGCACAGAAATACAAAGGATCATAAGAGACTACTATCAGCAACTATATGTCAATAAAACGGACAACTTGGAAGAAATAGACAAATTCTTAGAAAATTATAACTTTCCAAAACTGAACCAGGAAGAAACAGAAAATCTTTACACACCCATCACAGGCACAGAAATCAAAACTGTAATCAGAAATATTCCAACAAACAAAAGCCCAGGACCAGACGGCTTCACAGCTGAATTCTACCGAAAATTTAGAGAGAAGCTAACAGCTATCCTACTCAAACTCTTCCAGAAAATTTCAGAGGAAGGGAAACTTCCAAACTCATTCTATGAGGCCACCATCACCCTAATGCCAAAACCAGACAAAGATGCCACAGAAAAAGGAAACTACAGGCCAATATCACTGATGAACATAGATGCAAAAATCCATAACAAACTTCTAGCAAACATAATCCAACAACATATTAAAAAAATCATACATCATGAGCAAGTGGGCTTTATTCCAGGGATGCAAGGATTCTTCAATATCCACAAATCAATCAACATAATACACCACATTAACAAATTGAAAGGTAAAAACAGTATGATTATCTCAATGGATGCAGAGAAAACCCTTGACAAAATTCAACATCCATTTATGATAAAAACCCTCCAGAAAGCAAGAAAAGAAGGAACATACTTCAACATAATAAAAGCTATACATGACAAACCCACAGCAAACATTATCCTCAATGGTGAAAAATTGAGAGCATTTCCCCTAGTCAGGAACAAGACAAGGGTGCCCACTCTCACCACTACTTTTCAACATAGTTTTGGAAGTTTTGGCCGCAGCAATCAGAGCAGAAAAAGAAATAAGAGGAATCCAGATTGGAGAAGAAGAAGTAAAACTCTCACTGTTTGCAGATGACATGATCCTCTACATAGAAAAGCCTGAATTTTCCACCAGAAAATTACTAGAGCTAATCAATGAAAATAGTAAAGTTTCAGGATATAAAATCAGCACACAGAAATCCCTTGCATTCCTATACACTAACAATGAGAAAACAGAAAGGGAAATTAAGGTAACAATTCCATTCACCATTGCAATGAAAAGAATAAAATACTTAGGAATAAATCTACCTAAAGAAACAAAAAACCTATACATAGAAAACTATAAAACACTGATGAAAGAGATAAAAGATGACACAAGTACATGGAGAAATATACCATGTTCATGGATCAGAAGAATCAATATAGGGAATATGAGTATATACCCAAAGCAATCTATACATTCAAAGCAACCTCAATCAAGCTACCAATGGTATTTTTCAGAGAACTAGAACAAATAATTTCACAATTTGTATGAAAATGCAAAAAACCTCTAATAGCCAAAGCAATCTTGAGAAAGAAGAATGGAACTGGAGGAATCAACCTGCCTGACTTCAGGCTCTACTACAAAGCCACTGTCATCAAGACAGTATGGTACTGGCACAAAGACAGAAATATAGATCAATGGAACAGAACAGAAAGCCCAGAGATAAATCCACATACCTATGGACACCTTATCTTCAACAAAGGAGGCAAGAATATACAAAGGAGAAAAAACAACCTCTTTAATAAGTGGTGCTGGGAAAACTGGTCAACCACTTGTAAAAGAATGAAACTAGAACACTTTCTAACACCATACACAAAAATAAACTCAAAATGGATTGAAGATGTAAAGATAAGACCAGAAACGATAAAACTCCTAGAGGAAAACATAGGCAAAACACTCTCCGATATAAATCAAAGCAGGATCCTTTATGACCCACCTCCCAGAGTAATGGAAATAAAAGCAAAAATAAACAAATGGGACCTAATTAAACTTAAAAGCTTTTGAACAACAAAGGAAACTATACGTAAGGTGAAAAGACAGCCTTTAGAATGGGAAGAAATAATAGCAAACAAAGCAACTGACAAAAAATTTATCTGAAAAATATACAAGCAGCTCAATTTCAGAAAAATAAACAACCCAATCAAAAGATGGGCCAAAGAACTAAACAGACATTTCTCCAAAGAAGACGTACAGATGGCTAACAAACACATGAAAAGATGCTCAACATCACTCATTATCAGAAAAATGCAAATCAAAACCACAATGAGGTACCATCTCACACCTGTCAGAATGGCTGCTATCAAAAAGTCTACAAGCAATAAATGCTGGAGAGGGTGTGGAGGAAAGGGAACCCTCTTACACTGTTGGTGGGAATGCAAACTAGTACAGCCACTATGGAGAATAGTGTGGACATTCCTTTAAAAACTGGAACTATAACTGCGATCAGTTCAGTTCAGTTGCTCAGTCATGTCTGACTCTTTGTGACCCCATGAATCGCAGCACGCCAGGCCTCCTGTCCATCACCAACCCCTGGAGTTTACTCAAACTCATGTCCATCAAGTCAGTGATGCCATCCAACCATCTCATCCTCTTTCGTTTCCTTCTCCTCCTGCCCCCAATCCCTCCCAGCATCAGGGTCTTTTCCAATGAGTCAACTCTTCACATGAGGTGGCCAAAGTATTGGAGTTTCAGTATGACCCAGCAATCCCACTGCTGGGCATTCACACTGAGGAAGCCAGAATTGAAAGAGACACATGTACTCCAATGTTTATTGAAGCACTGTTTACAATAGCCAGGACATGGAAGCAATCTAGATATCCATTGGCAGATGAATGGATAAGAAAGCTGTGGTACATATACACAATAAAATATTACTCAGCTATTAAAAAGAATGCATTTGAATCAGTGCTAATGAGGTGGATGAAACCGGAGCCAATTATACAGAGTGAAGTAAGTCAGAAAGAAAAACACAAATACAGTATATTAACACATATGTATGGAATTTAGAAAGATGGTAACAATGGCCCTATATGCAAGACAGCAAGAGAGACAACAAATGTAAAGAACAGACTTTTGGACTCTGTGGGAGAAGGCAAGGGTGGGATGATTTGAGAGAATAGCATTGAAACATGTATATTATCATATGTGAAATAGATCACCAGTCCAGGTTCAATGCATGAGACAGAGTGCTCAGGGCTGGTGCACTGGGATGACCCTGAAGGATGGAATGGGGAGGGAGGTGGGAGGGGGGTTCAGGATGGGGAACACATGTACACCCATGGCTGATTCATGTCACTTTATGGCAAAAACCACTACAATATTGTAAAGTAATTCACCTCCAAATAAAATAAATTAATTTATTTAAAAAATTAATGAGGTTAAGTAGTTCTATAGTCCTAAAACTGAATTGGTAGCTGCAGTATTAACTTCTAGTATATCTTAAATATATATACACACATATGCATTTTTTCCTGTATGAATTCTTTACCATCTGAGCCACCAGGGAAGTTCAAGAATCCTTGGAGTAAAGGTCTGGGGCAGAGATTTCATAAGATAAGTCTATGACATCTTTAGGAAAATGACGTAAGTTTTGAAAGGTCAGGTCAAAAGAACTCAGGAGCAAACTCAAAAAGGCTCTAGCTGGCCAAAGGGAGGCAATTTGAACTTCAATAATGATAGTAACTGAAACAGATTTCATCATCAGATACATTTAAATCCACAAGTTCATAAAAATAAAAAATAAACTAATCATCACTGGAAAATACAAATGAAAAACTAATATCTTAAAAACTGATGAAGAGAGGGGGAAACAATAAAGCATTAACTTGCTTTTCTTAAGCGAACTATCCCTCAGGTAACTGTAGAGTTGACAAAGAGAAGCATCTATTTACAGACATTTCCAGCTAATAAACAAATAAACATCGAATTGGTGTGTCAATATTTTGGCATTATCAATGAGTTAATAGTGTAAGCAGTGAGCATCACTGTCCCAGAAAGATGGTCAGGCACTGCGTGCTTCCTGATAAAACACAGCACTACCTGTGAAGTGGTCTTATAAGCTGAACTTGAATATATCAAGCCTCTAGATCTAACTTCCAATTTATAAGAAATACAGGCAACAAAGGACCTGGACCACACAAATACAATCAGCAAAATTTACAGTGTGATAAACTTTTCAAGACAAAAGATCCAGACCAGACTTTCTCACAAATAAATCACAAGAGAAAAAATTTATAAGGAAATTAAAAGAGACTTAAAAATTTATGTCAGCTTATCACTTACTTCAATCTTGATGCAAACAAAGTATTAAAGATATATATGAAGCACTCAGGGAAATTTGAACACAGATTGGTCATTTGATGAAGTCAAGGAATTATTGCTAATTTTTTGATGTGATAATGGTACTGTGTCTATTTTTTTTTTGATTCCTTATCTTACAGAGGTATAACCTGAAATATTTAGCAAGGAAATGATACAATAGCTGGAGTTCACTCTAAAATAACCTGGAGCAGGTTGGGAAGGAAGTGGGTAGAGAGGATTAAGAAAAAAAGACGAGCTCTGAATTGATAACTATTGAACCTGGGTGTTGGATAAATGGGAGCTCATTATACTATGTCCTCTACTTCTGTATATGTTTGAGATTTTCCATAATGAAAAATACAAGAAAAAAAGCAACTGACAGCCTCATAGTGAAGAGAAACTAAAAGATAAATAAAGCAACAAAAAAGCAATAAGCAGTACGCAGTGTCTAAGAAGGCAGAAGCATGGAATAGACTGTAAAGAGCCTTCTCAATAAAAGAAGGAACCAGAAAACCCACATAAGTTCCACCCACCTGAAAAATTTCATTCAGGGGGGACTTTACCCTAACAATGGCCATAAATGGAGCTTCACCAAATTTTTTAAAATTAATTAATTTATTTTAATTAGAGGCTAATTACTTTACAATATCGTGGTGGTTTTTGCCATACATTGACATGAATCAGCCACGTGTACATGTGTCCCCCATCCTGAACTCCCCTCCACCTTCCTCTCCATCCCATCATTTTTATTTATTATAAAATGCCACATATATATGTGTGGCATATACATATATACATAGCATGTGTGTGTGTGTGTATAATGATATCTCCCTGATGATGTCATTTCTTCCTCTTATTTCACAGACGAGAATGCTGAGTCTCAGCTATGTACATGACATCCAAGGCTGCTCAGTTGGTCAGGGCTGGAGCTGGGACCACAGAATGAAGTTCACCTTCCCTGCAGAAAGCTTGAGTTTCCCCCTCTCCACATTGTTTCCTCTCTGGGAAGGACACCAGTGTCCCCTGATGGACCCAACAAGTCTCTCCCTTGGATAAGTGACACTCTGCTCCCCAAAATAGCATATCCTGCCTGAAATAAGCAAACCTCCCACAATCCACAGACTCTCGCATTCCCGGGGAACCCCTTTTTCATTCAGTGTGCCATCACAGTCCAATTTCACCTAATCACATTATTAATGTTGAAAGATGTTTTCATTAGCATGTGAGGCTTCATGGGCTCATTAGACAGAAATACTCACTTGCAGGTGGCAGCTGTCAGCTCCTAAGGAGGGTGGCTGCAGTTCAACACACTTAACGCAGTGCCGTGGGGCCTCGTTTCTGCGGTGGCAGGTGTGAGATGCCATGTGCTCTAAGTCCCCTTCTCTCTGTGGGAAGAAAGGCTTCCCTTGGTTTAGTGGACATTGGAGCTGGAGAATTTGCAGTAAAGGCAGCTAAACTGATTCAATTCCCTGATGCAGAGTGAAAAGCAAAGCCATCCACTGAGAAGGTTGGTGATGCTGTGTCACCCTACATGCCCAGAAACACACAGAGGTCGATCCCATCAGATCAGGAGGTAGGGGGCTTATTTGGCCCTCTGAGCCAGTCCCTTCATCTTCTAGACTTCACCGCTTCCATCTCAAAGATACGGGTGGCAATCCCCACCAAACCTAACCCTGTGGGAACAGAGAAAACCATGCAGGTGACTTGGTGTCGCTGATGTCACCACCAGCATGGATATTTGGGATCAGCCAACTCTCAGAGGAGGGACTCCAGTAATGTCAGCCTGCAAGTGACAGCTGCCTGCTGGGCATGCGCTTCCCACAGTTCATCCTCACAGAGACCCTGTACAGAAGGCAGTGCTGTGATCCCCATTACAAATGACCACACTGAGACACGGAAGGGAAATAAATTTTTCAGTCACCCCACGAGTGGGTGGCAGAGCTAGGATTAGACCCCAAGTCTCGTTGATGTCAAAGCCATGCCCTTAACTTCCTGCTACTCTGACTTTGTCCCCTTGAATCCTAGAACAAGGGTAACATGTGCTAAATGACCAATCAACACTTTAAATGAATAAATGAAAGAATGAATGATTAGTAACCCCCAGAGAGAATGATGTTCATGCTGGTGGGAAAAGATTATTCAGCCCAGTGCACTGAAATTGTGTCTTGAGTACTGCTGTGTTGGAGATGCCCATGGTTTTGTAAATAGCATTTTTCTGCCTATAATGACAATAATACATGTTTGCAGTAGAAAATTAGGGAAGTGCAGAGAAGTGTAAAGAAGAAAATAAAACTCATCCATAATCCACCCCTGGAAAGGTAAGTACTGTTGACATTTGGGCATATTTCACTCCAGGAAAAGAGAGAATCTTAAATAGTGCAAGGCTGAGACAGCCCTTGTGGTCTCCACATTTGTACCAATAACACTCAAGTCAAGGGGTTCCGTAGAATTCCAATGGCCCCCTCCCCTGACGGCAATAATAATAATAAGCATTTCTATAGCACTTACCATGTTGCAGATATTACTGTAAACATTTCTCATATTAACTCATTTAACAGCAGGAGAAAGAGCCATTTTATAGGGTAAATTTCAGGATTTTATAGCATCATAAAATTCAGCCAATAACATTAAACACCTCTCTTTCCTTCCCCTGCCACTCAAGGAAAAAAAATCTTTTCCATGTAATAAATGAACAACGACTTCTTAAGTATCTGCTTTTAACAAAAAAGCACTGGGCAACGCTCCTGATAAAAAGGGTCTCTTGTCCCCGCAGGCTCTCACTTGGTCATAAAGGAAATGGCACGAGGCCACTGAGCAGTAACCATCACTTTAGACTGGAAGCATCAGCAGTATCTGGGAACTTGTTAGAAATGGAAATTCTTAAGCCCTATCTCAGACATATTAAATCAGAAACATTGAGTTGGGACCCAGCTGGCTATGATACAACATGCCCTCTGAGTGATGTGACACATGCAAAGTTTGGGAATCTACACTTTAAATATCCTAGTCCAATGATTAAAGGGTTGATGCCAAGCACACCTGATGTCCAACTGAAGGGGGAAAAGCCACTGTGGGGCTGGAGCAAGTAGGACAGCCTTCCCAGAGGAGGTGATTCTTACCTAGAGCTCAAAGTCGTTCCCTTTTGAAGAAGGAGAAGCAGTGTGGTGGAGGTGAGGGAGCATTGGTTGGGCTTTTGGACTCAGACAAGAGATGGACGCCTCACCTTGCTGCATCTGGAGCAGCACAGCCAGGGAAGTGTTCATTCCCTCACCTTCAGAGTTCAGCCCTGTCATCACCAGTCAATAGCTGTCAATGGTGATTACTGTGAAGAGGCAGAGAAATGCCGACTGGGCAAAAGGGAGTGACAGGTGTCAGCAGTGAGGAGTCCAGAGAGGGTGGGGAGGTGAGTCCTGGAGCACGGGCAGGACTTCATTGATCATCCTGTCCCCGGGGTCACTCCCCATGTCCTTGGTTACCACCAGCCCCCAGGACCCCAGAGCCCCCAGATATGGCACCCAAGGACTACAGCACAAGAGGCAAGCTATCCATCAGCCCATGGCAGTATATCCACAGAGGATCTGTCAGATGGACAGGCATGGGCTGGGGTGGGGCATGGGGGGCACTTACAAAACAGGTCCACATTGGTCTTGCTGGTTTCCCTCAGATCCATTACTTCCTCTTCCCTGATTCTGCTCTGTGGGACAGAGGGGCTGACCCCTTAGGCTGCAATCCCCAGGCTCAGATCTGCTCATTTCCAGGTGGCTCAGCTCATGAGCAAGGCAGGAGGAAGAGAGAAGCCTGGTGTTTATCCCCCACTCTCTCTGCTGCAGGAGAATGGCCAGCCATAGTCTCCATGGTCTCAGCACCCATGCAGCCCCATCATGGGCTGGCAAGCTTCTTCCTTGTGTCCCCACCCCCACCTCACCAGTGCCTGCAGCCAATGGTATAACCATACCCAATTTGCCCCACCAAACTGCATGGTGTGAGCTCTCATTCTCCCTTGGACCATCTGACCCAGTGCCCACACACCCTGGCCACCTCTGAAGTCGTCCTCCCATGTTCAGAGCCCTCCTGGGGCTCTCAGTTCTACAAAGGCCCATACTCCTTGGCAGGCCCCAGACCTCCTCCCATCTGCTCCAGCTTTGTCTCATACACTCCTCTGGCCAAAGAGAAAACCTTGCCAGTCTGAGCCGCATCTTGTGCCCCAGCCCTAGTCCTTCCAGGTGTCTTATCCCAACCACTTCACTTTAACTGTATTGATTTATCAGAACCTTCTCCTTCCTTCCATGTGAATGCCCCCTACATCAGGAATCACACCCCACTCCCCGCCCTGCTTATACACCCTCTCCTCTGATCTTGAGGTCTCTTCTGCCGCTTCCTTGATCTATCTCACCTACAACATTTGAGCATCTATGAGGGATTTGCCCAGTCCTGGTCCCCAGCTCTGTAAGGACAGGACCAATATATTCCAAGCCTTTTTCCCCACAGCACCTGGCATAGAACCTTCCAAGGAATAGAGCCCTAATTGATAGCCTACAGCCTTGACACCTCTCCCATCCAGTGGTCTTTCTAAAATGATCATTTTAGCTGCCTGGACCTCCTGTGAGCTCTGCAACAGCCCTCCTGCCCCTAGGGGAGAGTCTGCACTTCTCTGTGTGCCCTACGCACCCACTTTGATATGACGAGGGCTGTGGTGGGTGCCCCAGACCAACTACTGACTGGGCAGTTTTACTCTGTCCTGAACTGTTCCCCCCTACTTGTCCCTAATCCTGCTCAGTACTGGACACTTAACAGGAAAACAGTCAGGCCCCCACCCCACCCCACCCCCGCCCTACCCAGCCTGACAGCTCAGCAATAGGCTCATGCCCTGAAGATTAGAGCATGGGGAGTGAAAAATGAAGCCTTGATGGAGCAACTCAGGCATTCTAGAAGCATCTGTGCTTTCGGAAAATTGCCTGCAGCTTGACACTCTAGAATTCTGATCCCTTGCTCCATCTCCCCACGGGCAGCTCAGCCCTGGGGGCTGAGGTCCCAGAGCACAGAATAGAAGCTTGAAGGTGTCTGTGAACCAAGGGATGATGGAAATAAAAAGGCGTGGGAGATTCATCTCCCAGGAAGTCAGAAGTATCTCTTCAGCAGAAACCTCAATTCAGATCACCAAATAGTTAGGGAGTGGCTACCATATATCAGGAAGTAGAAGAACCAAGATGGTGGGATTTTAAGAACACTGTCTCTTCAGCTATGCATCCTCTGGCCTTTGCATAGTGACTGTGCCTGCAAAGGCTGGGAGAATCAAAGGGGAAAGGCAAGAAAAGAAGAAGGAGGAGGCAGAGTTCCTGTGTGTGCCAGGGATTCAGAGATGGACAGGGAAGTTCCCTGGCCCTGCAAGACCTGAAGCATCCTGATTGCTCAGACAGAACAGTCCTTGAGATGGTCTCTTTCCCAACTTGTTGCTTGGTTCTTGAGAACAGGACCTCCTATTGATTGAGAAGTCAATCCGAGAAGTCAAGCAGAGCTATGAGTGCCCCTCAGCGTCAGGAGGCCACCTAAAAGAGACCCAAGGAAATATAAAAGCAGCCAAGTGTGAGGACTTGACAGCCAGGGCTCTTGTACCCCCAGGTGGAAGGGAAGGTACTCACACAGCAGATACAGCGACATCCCAGGTGGCTTCCTGGAGGAGGAAGACATGGAGCAGAGACTGGAAGCATAGGGTGGGTTTATCTGAACGGAGAGGAAGGAACAGGAGCATGTGAGCAAATGGACAGGGCAGGAATACACACAAGAGCAACAACATGGGGTGCAGAGTGAGAAGTTAGGCAACGAATACACCAAGCGGAGCTTCCTTATGAAAGTCCCTCAGTCATGTCTGACTCTTTGCAATCCCATGGACAGTAGCCTGCCATGTTCCTCTGTCCATGGAATTCTCCAGGCAAAGAATACTGGAGAGGGTAGCTGTTCCCTTCTCCACAGGATTTCCTCACCTAGGGATTGAACCCAGGACTCCGGCATTGCAGACGAATTCTTTACTGTCTGAGCCACCAGGAAAGCCCAGGAAGACTGGAGAAGGTAGCCTATCCCTTCTCCAGGGGATCTTCCTGACCCAGGAATCAAACTGGGATCTTCTTTATTGCAGGCAGATTCTTAACCAGTTGAGCTACCAGGGAGCTCCCTTATAGAAAAGCATTAGTGTGTGTGTGTGTGTGTGTGTGTGTGTGTGTGTGTGTGTGTGTATAATAGATGCTTAAGCAACAGGGACCTATTGTGTAGCACAGGGAACTACATTCAATATTTTGAAATAACCTATAATGGAAAGGAATCTGAAAAAGAATATACCGAATCACTTCGCTATATAACTGAAATTACCATAACATTGCAAATCAACTATACTTCCTTCAATGAAATTAAAAAATAATACTAAAATACAAAATTTTAAAAATAAAGTTTTAAAAAAGTGTTAGTAAGTGCCTATACAGTTGTTCGCACAAACTGACTGTGCTACCCTTAGCTGTTTATCACCTGTTCTCACATGCACGGCTTCCTTCAATTATTCCAATGATCCTCTTAGCCACCTCTGATCAATGGCTTCTCATATTCTCCACTCAGTCATTTCACACCCTTCCCTTATCTTTTAAGTTCCTACCATCTCCTCATGCCCCTTGCTTTTAGCACATGATCTGTGCCCTGCCTCACACAGAAATGGAGACCTTCTAGGAAGTTTCCTCTGTAGCCTCTCAAGCTAAGTTAGACTTTCACTGCTGGCTACCTGAAGTCCCAGTGTAAATGCCTGTTTATGGGCTGCCTTTCCTGTTAGCAGGCTTCCCTGGTGGCTCAGTTAGTAAAGAATCTGCCTGCAATGCAGGAGGCCTGGGTATGATCCCTGGGTCAGGAAGCTCCCCGGGAGAAGGAAATGGCAACCCAATCCAGTATTCTTGCCTGGGAAATCCCATGGACAGAGGAGCCTGATGTATTATGGTCCATGGGGTCGCATAAGAGTTGGACATGACTGAGCGACTAAACCACCATAAGTGAGATCATATGGTATTTGTCTTTCTCTGACTTATTTCACCTAACATAGTACCTTCAAGACTCATTTATGTAGTTGTAAATAGCTACATTTCCCTGCTAGATTGGACATTCCTTGAGGGCCTGTCTTATCTCTTCCTGGTCACCTGGGTTCAGCATGTAATCTAGACCAGAGTAACTGCCTAGGACATGTTTGCTAAGAGGATAAGTGACTCAGACTTACTTATCAGGTGGGCATTATTTTCTCCATTTAGTTAAGGGAAATCAGATCAGAGAAATTGATAGAACTGTCTAAGGCTCCCCTTCCAGTGAAAGGCAGAACCAACCCCTAAACCCACCACTCCTGATCCCAGTGTTGACAATATTCAGACCCTAAGATTGTCAAGAGAGGAGCCAGGAAATGCCCCCAGGATGGGTTAACCTTCCTACCTGGCCAAGAGGTTGCCCTGCACACCACCGCCCAAGGCGGCACAGACGGGAGAGATGGGGGCCTTTGGCGGCAGTCTCTGTAGAGTTGATGCGTCTGCTCATTTCTGATCCGTATGTGGGCTTTCCTGCCAGTCATCTGCAGACGGCGCTGGATAAGCGGCCGGCTTCTGGAGGAGCCGCGTGGGTGGAGCGTGACCAACATATGGCTCCTATGCCTTCCTGTTTATGCATGTTGATGTTTCCCCACGCTGTGTGCTGAGCCCGTATCTTCTGTTTGTTTTGAAGTTAGTGTAATTAGTGAACTGGGCTTGACTTCTCTCTCTGTGCCAGCTCTTGGCTCACTTCTCACTGAATGGTTCTAATAGAGGTTTTTCCGGGAATGCGTTATCAATGCTGTGATAGCATTCGCTCTTCCAGGGATGTGCCAACCAGCTGCCACATACTACCCAGAGAGAGGGGATGCCAAGTCCACAGCAGCAGAGAGGACAAGATGCCACACTTTCCCTCACTTCAACCCGTCTCTACAACCACAGTTGGTAGGATATCCTACCACAGTTGGTAGGGTATCCTAAATTATGTTTTTAGGGGCCTTTCAGCACATGCAGGTGGCAGTGCTTCATGTGACTCTGCCACCACTTTGTTCAAAACCTCTAAGAGAGCCCCCTTGTTCTACACGGAACTTCAGAAGCACCCTTCATGCAGATTCATTGCATTCCAGCCCTGTCCTACACTTACCTCTACACTCAGCTCTCCCCTGATCCTAAGTACCACTCACCTATGCTCTCTTCGTTTCCCACACCTGGAACACCTTTCCTGCTCTGCCCCATATGGGATCGTATGTGATTCTGCAGATGGGAACTGTTTTGTTACTGCCAAATATGGTTTATCATAACCATTCTTCAGATGAAGAAACTGAGGTATAGAAAAGTTGAGTAACTTGTGCATGGTCACTCAGCTAGCAAGAGGCAGGGCTAGGATTTTGGCCTGATATCTCTTTCACCATAAACTCTATGATTTTTAAAGTTTCATGCCTCCATACCAGACTCTCATCTCTCAGGATTCAGTTCCTGCTTCCTCTCCTCTCTGAGGTCTCTTCTGAATCCTGTTTACCCTGCCAGAGCTTCTGTCTCCCTCCCCACCATTTCTCTAGGCAGACTTCAAGCTGAGCACCTGAAATGTTGCACAGCCTGGGTCTCTGTCGCCCCACTGGACCAGGAGCTCCGCAGGCAGGGAAGGGCTTACAGCCTGCCAGTGTCCCTGGTGCTTCTAAGATGCACGGACACACCTGTAGGTGATCATTACACTGTTTTAATTTTTTATTTTTATTTTTTAAGCTTAACTTTTTTATTTTTAATTTTTATACAATTTTTACAATTATTACAACATGTTGGCTATATTCCTTGTGTTGTACAACACATCCTTGAGCCTATTTTATGCCAATAGTTTGGGCCTCCCCCCACCACTACCTTGTTTTAAAATGAGCTAATTAATGGGTGGCAAAACCTCTAAGTATAAATGGCGGCAAGAGCTAATTGCATCCTGCATTTAGGAGGGTCCCACACTTGGAGCTTAATGCTCTGTGTTGCTGTCTTGAAATTCATAATTATCAATTTTTTAACCTGCATTTTAAGTGAAGCACGTGGGTACATGAAAAAATGGAGCCTGGACTCAAGGGCAATCCTCAGCTCATCCAAGGCCCCCACTCCTGCCATGTCCCTGCTTTCCTGGGACAGGCTCTTGGCTACCTGCTCCTTTCCTCCTGGTGTCCTGGGCCCTGTCTGGCCTCCCCTTTCCACCCCTGCCCTGCTCAGCATGGTGACCAGCTTGCATTGCTTGGAGGAGTCCCGGGCTGTGCTGTCTGTCATCCTCTGCCCCCCAGATGGGCTTGGGTGCAGCCACAGGGGGGTCAGACCAGTGGGGCAAAGGGAAGCTGTTTTGACTCGGGGCTGGCAGCATCACAGCATATCCAGTGGGGACTTGCAAGAGTCCCTCTGTCCCCTCACTGTGGGGGACAATCCATGTCCCTGAGTGGAGGTGGCGGAAGCACAGGGAGAAAGAGCGGCATGAGCGCTGGGACAGAGGACAGTTCAGGATATCCTCCCAGGAGGGGCAGAGCTCCTGCAGGTCAGCGAGGATGAGCAAGACAGAGCATTCTACCCTATTTTATTTCTTTATTTTTTTTTCAGTTATTTTTATTAGTATGAGGCTAACTGCTTTACAATAATGTAGTGGTTTTCGCCATACATTGACATGAATCAGACATGGATTTACATGTGTTCCCCATACTGATCCCCCCTCCCTCCTCCCTCCCCATCCCATCCCTCTGGGTCTTCCCAGTGCACCAGACCTGAGCACTTGTCTCATGCATCCAACCTGGATTGGTGATCTGTTTCACCCTTGTTAGTATACTTGTTTCAATGCTATTCTCTCTGAACATCCCACCCTCGCCTTCTCCCACAGAGTCCAAAAGTCTGTTCTGTACATCTGTGTCTCTTTTTCTGTTTTGCATATAGGGTTATTGTTACCATCTTTTTAAATTCCATATATATGTGTTAGTATACTGTAATGGTCTTTATCTTTCTGGCTTACTTCACTCTGTATAATGGGCTCCAGTTTCATCCATCTCATTAGAACTGATTCAAATGAATTCTTTTTAATGGCTGAGTAATATTCCATTGTGTATATGTACCATAACTTCCTTATCCATTCGTCTGCTGATGGGCATCTAGGTTGCTTCCATGTCCTGACTATTATAAACAGTGCTGCCATGAACATTGGGGTACACGTGTCTCTTTCAGATCTGGTTTCCTCAGTGTGTATGCCCAGCAGTGGGATTGCTGGGTCATATGGCAGTTCTATTTCCAGTTTTTTAAGGAATCTCCACACTGTTTTCCATAGTGGCTGTACTAGTTTGCATTCCCACCAACAGTGTAGGAGGGTTCCCTTTTCTCCACACCTTCTCCAGCATTTATTGCTTGTAGACTTTTGGATAGCAGCCATCCTGACTGGTGTGTAGTGGTACCTCATTGTGGTTTTGATTTGCATTTCTCTGATAATGAGTGATGTTGAGCATCTTTTCATGTGTTTGTTAGCCATCTGTGTGTCTTCTTTGGAGAAATGTCTGTTTAGTTCTTTGGCCCATTTTTTTTTATTGGGTCATTTATTTTTCTGGAATTGAGCTGGAGGAGTTGCTTGTATCTTTTTGGGATTAATGTTTTGTCTGTTGCTTCATTTGCTATTATTTTCTCCCATTCTGAAGGCTGTCTTTTCACCTTGCTTATAGTTTCTTTTGTTGTGCAAAAGCTTTTAAGTTTAATTGGGTCCCATTTGTTTATTTGTGCTTTTATTTCCAATATTCTGGGAGGTGGGTCGTAGAGGATCCTGCTGTGATTCATGTCGGAGAGTGTTTTGCCTATATTCTCATCTAGGAGTTTCATAGTTTCTGGTCTTACATTTAGATCTTTAATCCATTTTGGGTTTATTTTTGTGTATGGTGTCAGAAAGTGTTCTAGTTTCATTCTTTTACAAGTGGTTGACCAGTTTTCCCAGCACCACTTGTTAAAGAGGTTGTCTTTTCTCCATTGTATATCCTTGCCTCCTTTGTTGAAGATAAGGTGTCCATAGGTTCGTGGATTTATCTCCGGGCTTTCTATTCTGTTCCATTGATCTGTATTTCTGTCTTTGTGCCAGTACCATACTGTCTTGATGACTATGGCTCTGTAGTATAGTCTGAAGTCAGGCAGGTTGATTCCTCCAGTTCCATTCTTCTTTCTCAAGATTGCTTTGGCTATTAGAGGTTTTTTGTATTTCCATACAAACTATGAAATTATTTGTTCTAGTTCTGTGAAAAATACCGTTGGTAGCTTGATAGGGATTGCATTGAATCTATAGATTGCTTTGGTAGTATACTCATTTTCACTATATTGATTCTTCCAATCCATGAACACGGTATATTTCTCCATCTGTTTGTGTCCTCTTTGATTTCTGTCATCAGTGTTTTATAGTTTTCTATGTATAGGTCTTTTGTTTCTTTAGGTAGATATACTCCTAAGTATTTTATTCTTTTTGTTGCAATGGTGAATGGTATTGTTTCCTTAATTTCTCTTTCTGTTTTCTCATTGTTAGTGTATAGGAATGCAAGGGATTTCTGTGTGCTAATTTTATATCCTGAAACTTTACTATATTCATTGATTAGCTCTAGTAATTTTCTGGTAGAATCTTTAGGGTTTTCTGTGTAGAGGATCATGTCATCTGCAAACAGTGAGAGTTTTATTTCTTCTTTTCCTATCTGGATTCCTTTTATTTCTTTTCTGCTCTGATTGCTGTGGCCAACACTTCCAAAACTATGCTGAATAGTAGTGGTGAGAGTGGGCACCCTTGTCTTGTTCCTGACTTTAGGGGAAATGCTTTCAACTTTTCACCATTGAGGATAATGTTTTCTGTGGGTTTGTCATATATAGCTTTTATCATGTTGAGGTATGTTCCTTCTATTCCTGCCTTCTGGAGAGTTTTAATCATAAATGGATGTTGAATTTTGTCAAAGGATTTTTCTGCATCTATTGAGATAATCATATGATTTTTATCTTTCAATTTGTTAATGATGTGATGAGAAAGCCATGTGTCACTCTGCAGAGAACAGGTTTTATTTCTTGAGGCCATTTACACTTACAGGTTTTGTCACCCCTTAATTAGCTCATTTTAAAACAATGTTGTCTCTAGGGAAGGACCAAACAATCTGTGTTCCAGTGAACCCTCCAGGTGATGGCAGGCCTCTAGCCAGCAATGCATGTAGACCACGAATTCTCACAGTGATTCCAGAGGCACAAATCCTTCAACAGAGGCAGGGAGCCCCAGCTCTACTACTCATCTAGCTATGTGACCTTGGGCAACTCAGTTAACCTCTCTATGCCTCCATTCCCATGTGTAAGATGACAAGGCTCCCACCTCATAGGGTTGCCCTGATGATGAAACAACTTGAGACAAAAGTACTAGCACACAGTAATTGCTCTGTATGTGTTCGTTAATCAAAATAAATAAAATAATGATGGGAGTTAATATTGATCAAACATGTACTATGTTTGGTGATAATTTCTTTTGATTCTTACCCAGGTTGTTACTTTTCTTCTCATCCTCTTTTGCAATAAAGGAAGCTTAGGGAGTGAGACCCTGAGGCCAACAGAAACTAGGTCCACTGCTTCCTGGCCCCATGGTACTAAGGTTCACTTTGGTCCTCTCTGGAGAGGAGATGGGGGGCCTTCCCTAATAGCTCAGTTGGTAAAGAATCCACCTGCAATACAGGAGACCCTGGTTCAATCCCTAGGGTGGGAAGATCCCTTGGAGAAGGGAAAGGCTACCCACTCCAGTATTCTGGCCTGGAGAATTCCATGGACTGTATAGTCCATGGGGTTGCAAAGAGTCAGACATGACTGAGCAAGGAGAGGAGATGGAAACATTTGCCTAATTTGATTGTGATAAGGACTAAATTAAGTTCTGAAATGAACATGGTACATACTAGGTCCTTATCACACCCAGCTGTATAGCATTAACATGTGTTCTGTGACCTTCTGTGGGTCCTTCTCACCTCCAGTTGTGATGTTATTTGCAGGACGAGGTTCCTCTACCATTTCTCTCTGGTTCTTAATTGCCACATCTCTCTCAAAGCCCCACTAAGAAGAGAGAAACAGACTCCCATCATTCCCCAACTTTTCCCTGTAAAGCAGCTGGAGATGAAGTCTGGATTTCCCCATTTCTTTACCATTTCTTGGCTGTTTTTCTCTTTGAAGAAGGTATATAAATATTCAGAGAACACTGACATTTAGATGCCCTACAATTTAAGGATCTATTTAAAATTAAGCATGCTGAATAAAAGTCCTTTATGAGGTGTTCTAAACCCCTATAAAATACCATCGCCGACATCTCTGCAAGCGGGTTATTTGCAGCTTCATAAACAAGGCAAGTAGTGGGTGTCTCAGCTACACTTGGCTCTACCCTGGTTCCTTCTCATAAATGTGGATCGGGCCCTTGGAATGCTGTGTTTATGACCCTGGCAGAAGCCACCGAGCCCAGCTTAGGGTTGAGGATCCATTCAAGAGTTATGTCCTGGGACACCAGTAATCTCTAAGCAAAGGAGAAAAGCAAACTGAGACAGGGTTTAGGAAAAGCAGCACATCAATCTCAAGGTCTGAAATGTCCTTCCACCTTTATATCCATTTATCTGCTTGTCTGCTAGTGAGAGCCAGACAGTTTGGAAACTTCCCTGCATTCCTCCTGCTGGGGCCTCCTGTGGATGTGAGGGGCTGAGGCACCCCATCCTAAGACCTACAAAGGGGCCTTTGGGTTGTGTCCAATGACACCTTTTGCCATGCTTTCTCAAATAAAGTAAAGTTATAGTTCAAAGGAAGACTTACACACACACACACACACACACACACACACACACACACACACATTGTACCAATGTTCTTTCTTGGTTTTTATATTGTATCAATACTACAATGACATAAAATGTAACCTTTGGGAGAAATTGAGTGAAGAGGATGCAGGACTTCTCTGTACTGTCTTTGCAACTTCCTGTCAATTTATACAGGAAGTCCCCCACCCTTTCGAACTTTCAAAGACATGAAATTCAGGCATAAATGAAATTGTTTCTTGCACTTATTGCTAATGATACTTCAGCTCTACCAACTCCCACTTCTCTCCCTCATCCAGTCAGTAACTCTTCTTGCCTTTTCACTTGATATCAACCCCTGTAGGCCAGCTATTATACTGTACTACTGTACTTCTCAAGGTACTGTACTGTGAGATTAAAAATGTTTTCTTTATTTTGTGTGTTTGTTGGGTTTTTATGTATTACTTGTGCAAAAAGTATTATAAACCTATTACAGTACTATATAGCCAATTGTTAATTGGGTTTCTAGCCTAACTTTGTTGGACTTATGAACAAATTGGACTTACAAACATGCTGTTGCAACATAATTCATTCATATGTAGGGGACTTAGTGTAATTATTTTTACATTAAACAAATTCAAAAGGAGACACTAGGTTTTGAAGAGTGCATTCTAGGCTGCTTGGTAAATGGCACATGATAAGAGGGGGCTCTCCACACTTGCCCCAGTGAAGGGTTTCTTGAATGGATTTTGGTGATTTAGATTTTTCACAAACTGATCTTTTTAATTCAAACTCCAGGAAGGGAATTTGATTCACTAGACATTTGCCAAAATGTCTACTAAGTATCCTACTCTGTGCTAGACTATTGAGTTTGAAATTTATCAATTATAATTATAGTAAACACCAATAAAGCATTATAGAGAGTCCTATGTTTTATACTATACTAAGACCTATAAATCTTCACATGGGCCAGTCCCTCAGTCAGCACATAAAATTTTCATTGATTGGTTGGCTGATTCAGTGCTGCTTTTACTATATAAGTCTCAATTAATTTCAGTTCAATAAATGATTCCACAAATGCCTATTGAGCACCTATTATGTACAGTCTGGGGCTCAACAAATACCAATTAAATCAATTGTGTGCTCAGTGCAGAGGGATTCAAGTTTGTGATGCTAATTCTGGTCAAACTTTACCAATCTTAATAATGGCAGTCACAGGGCACTCTGCCTGTTGTTCATAGAAACCACAGTGAGGTAAGTAGTATCATTGTCATCATCATCATCATCCCCATCTCATAAACAGGGAAGTGAAATGACTCACCCAAGTTCACACAGCTAATAAATAATAGAGTTGGGATTCAAACCCATAGAATGGTTGGAGAGTCTAAGTTTTTGACCACGATGCCTCTTTCTAAGACACAGAAAATCTGTACAAAGGGCTAGGCAAGAACAACTCATTCTGTGTTGAAAGATGAGAGATTTCCCAGAGTAGGTGACACCAGAGCTGAGTTTTGACGAGTATGAGCTTGATCGGCAGAGCTGGAGTTCAGAAAAAGTGAGTCACCTGATTGACTGAGAAGTTAAACCTGGTGTCCTCCTTAGCTCTGTATACCAAGCCCTGCTTCCCTTATCATTGCCTGGTGGTGCCTGTATTTCAAAGTCCTAGGAATTTGGGCCCTATGAGACCAGATATGTCCACCATTCATGCAGCCTGGCCCTTGCTTTGTGAGCTCTCAAGGAGAAGTTTCTCTCACCATCTGAAAGTGCTGGTTTGTCTTCTACAGATAACTTAGTCATCTGTCCTACTTCCCTGGGTGGCAATGACTTTTTGGTACCCAAACATGACAAAGATAAATTTAAGGGCTCAGATGAGAAATTTTTTTTTACTGTGGGGAAAAAAAAATGACCTAGCTTGAAATCTACCTTTTAAATCAATTTTTAAGTGTACAATACAGTATAGGCATACTGTACAGCAGATCTTTAGAATTTTTCATTTTAAATGACTGAAATTCCAGTAAGAATTTTAAGACGGAGACTTGAATCTCAAGCAGTTGGTTGGGTACTCTCCAAGGTCCTAAAATACTAATACCAGAGCTGCAGTTTCTCCATGAGTCAACAGAAAATGCTGGAACAGAAAGAGAACCTTAGCCACTATTGTATTCAACTATCTTATCAGTATCAAAAATGAGATAGAAATCAAAGAGATAAAGGCAGAAAGTGAAAGATTTTCCTCAAATCAAATAAGCTAGAAAAAACACACACAAGACCATTTTGGAAATTTAAGTGTTCAAAAGGTAGGTCATTTTTCCAAAGAGGACACGATGGCCCCAGTCAAATGAGCACTGGATGGGGTCCACTGCACTCTAGTCCAGATCTCAGTTCTGTTTTTCAGGTAGTAATGCCTTCCATTCCAAGCTAACAATGATCAAAAATAAAAATGAGATACTGCATGAGAAGGCACTTTGATATCACGAAAGCATAAACACATAAGAAACTGTTGTTGCTAGTAGAGTAATAAATAGTGCAGCAAGCATTGCTGTGTTAGACAGATTTATTCCTACCAAATAAAATCTCTTAAGTTTCTGATTCTCTCGCAAATGTGTAAAGTAAACCTCTAAGTGCTCTTTTTATGGAATCAGCCAAGCCTGTTAATAAAAAAAGGCCAGCTCCCAGTGGAACAACACTCATCCCTGATGCATCCCAAGTGATAAGGCAGGACATTTGACAATGACCTAATGACAGGACAGGAAATTCACCTTCTCTAGGACAGATAATGAGGTGTCAGAACATGCAGAGAGGTTGCAGGCCTGACCCTGTTAATCTGAACAACACGACCCAGAAGTGATGCTGGGTGGGAGGTTATGTTTTCCAGTCCCAAGCTAAAAGCACACTCAACGTTATCACATCCAAGAGAGTCAAAACATGTATATTTACTCCACAAACACTGTGGAGTTCCTGCATTCTGTGGTCTCTACCATCCAGTAACTCACTGGAAATGATGTCAAGAATGTGATTATGAAGTATCTTGAGCTTTCATCTGAGGACTTTAAATATCATCCCTAAAATTTGCCTGACAAATTTAAATAGAAGAACAGAAAAATCAGTTTTTAGAAAGATAGTGGGACTCCCATGGAAACCAAAAAAGCAACTGAAGGCAAGTATCTCAGCAAGAGAGAATCAATTCTAACCTAAGAGGGAAAAGAGATGGAGAAGAAGGTGCCAGTTCCAGAAGTAGTTTAATAAAAGACTCTTGTTTGATAGGCTTAGGGAAGAGAAGGGAATTCTAAAATGTCATCTAGATTCCTAGACTGGCACTTTGAGCTGACATTTGGTGCCATTTATAAAGCTACTGAATACAGAAGAAGGAGCAGGCTTGGGCGGGGGGGTGGGATGGTGAAGATGATGAAGTCTATTGGTATATGGTAAGTTTGGAGGCCCTGGGAGCAGGAGCAGTCCTTGGTGGAGATAGGTCTCTAATGCAGGCAGAGTTCTTGGCTGGACTGAGAGTGGTTAGCAAGTGAATGGTAGTTTAAAAAGTGTGGGAGCTTGGCCAGGCAGGAGGTAGACATTGAATATACCACAGATCCAATGCCAGAACCTCAGGGGAGCCAGGCTACATTGAAGCAGAGGGGGTCTCATGGGAGACCAAGAAGGATCAACCAGAAAAGTGGGAGGAAACCCAGGACACAGTGATGTCAAATGATTCCCTGCAGAGCTCAAGCCCCAGAGGTAGGGTTCCAGTCAGATTTGCCCAGAATGAGAAAGGCCAGCTCTTCAAGTTCTAAAATTCCCAAATAAATAAATAGTAGAATGTTTCATATCAGCTCTTTCTGAAAAGTCTGTTCAGGAACCAGAGAATCAGAAGACATGACTCCTGCCCTCAAAGTACCTCAATCTAGGGTATGGACCCTGAGAGCTGTGAGGAGTCAGAGAAGGTTCAGGGACTAAGGCAGTACTTAGGAAGGCTTTGCAGAGAGGGGAATTGACACTAGAAAAGTGGGAAAGTGTTGGCATGTAGACTGGTGGACGATGAAATATAAACAAAGACTAGAATGGAAGGAACAAGATCCCTGTGGGGTGCACCTTGCCTGATTGCACTGGGTTTTTACCCATACCCTGCCTTGCAGTTAAATTAAATGATGCAATTCCTCTAAAACTCCAAGTTCTGTCTGCCTCCAGGCCTTTGAATGTGCTGTGTCCAATATCTGGGCTGCTTTACACCCTTTCTTGCCTTACACCACTTCTACAGTGCACATGCTGCCCCAGGCTGATCAACAGTCTGTGAACTCCTTAAGGACTGAAACTATATCTAATCTTTATATCTCTAGATTAGACTTAATGCTATTAAATCCACACTATCACATTTGTTAACTGAATCAATGAATGCTAAGAAGCAGCATGAAGTTGGCTGGAAGAGGCAGGGAAGATGCTCTGAGAAACAATGTGGTTTTTAACTGATTAACCAGGTGCTTGAGTTTTCAAATTTACTTTATATCATTCCAACGTGAGACCAACTGACAGATCAATAGATTTTATAGTGGCAGTGTGAGGCTTGAATTAGATTTCAGGAGAAGCAAACATCATCTCTAGGTTTAGAAGTTTTTTTGCTTTTTGTTTTAGCCTATCAATATTTTAACCACAAAAGGCACTTTAATCCAAAGTAGGCTGGGTAATCACTTCTGAAACATTCTAGTAACACATCTCTGTGAGCCTAGCTTTACAAAAAGATAAATCTTTCTCTTCTTGACTTTTTAATATTGAGAGAGTTCCGTGGTTTGGGGAAATTGTGGTTGACCAGTTGCCACTTCCTACTGAGCTGCGCTGAGCCCACCCAGCTACCCAACCCTATTCCAAGGGTGCTGATTGGAAATTACTTCCCTGGAGGCTCCAGGCTCAGCACCACTTCTCCTTACCTCCTAGCTGGAATCACTTCTCTTCCCCTCATCCCCTCATCCCTCCTCACCATGATGAAGAATGCAAGCTCTGAAGCCAGACTACTTGGATTCAAAACCTTTTGCTACCCTTTCTAGGTAAACAACTATGGAGAAAGCACTTAACTTTCCTGAGACTCAATTTTCTCACTTATAAAGTAGAGATTTTAATTCACCTACTTCATAAGGGCAGTTGTCTCAGCTGGAAGCAATTTTGCCTCCAGGAGACATTTGAGAGTGTCTGGAGACATTTTTGGATGGTCATGATGGGTGGTAAGTGCCATTGGCATCTAGAAGATAGAGGCCAAGGATGCTCCTAAACCTCCTACAGGACATCCCAAAGGACAGCTCCCACCACAAAGAATTATCCAGCCCAAACTGTCAACAGCACAGAGATTGAGAAACTCTGTTCACAAGGTTATTATAAAGCATTTGACACTTACCACCTCCTCCCCAAATTCACCTTCAAAATCCCATCATTTCCTTTGGTCTCTAGTTCCATATTCAAAATCCTTCCTTCGTCTGTTCTTACCCCCATCACTGCCACAAATATCCTGATGAAAGCCCACATCTCTTTACACCTGAGACTTTCATCTAACCCCTAATTTACCTTCCTTGGTTCCCCACTTTGGAGCAAACTCTGGGCTGCTCACCACCAAGGCTTGGTATTTTCCTCTATGTGTCTTATACACTAATTGAAATGCCTGAGACATGGTGGGTGCCAAGTGAATGTTTGCAGGACCAGCTTGAGATCCATGCCTTGCTGAACAGCCAGATCATTGGTTCCAGTACATTGCCAGGCACTAATCTCCAAAATGCTGCTTAGAGATAAACTTTTAGCCATCTCACCCAAAGTCCCAATCTTTTAACTTCATTTCCTATCACCCTACATGAAATTTTCTTTCCAACCACACTGTCATGTTCACTGTCTACAAAGCACATCTCTATCTAGTCTTGTCTCTTATTGTACATTTGCTCAATCAGTGTTCCCTGCTTTGGTTCCTCCTTCTTTCTTTTCATATAATCAAATTATTTCCATCCTTAAAACCCAAACCCAAACTCACCTTCTCCCAAAAGTTTTCCTTGTGACCCCAATCCATCAGCCACTCTCTCTTTCACTTTCTCTACACATGGTCACCTTGAGCATGATGCTTCTCTTTCTGGGATTCAGTTTCCAAATCTTTGAAGCAAGCATTGATGAAGTGTTTTATCTGCCTTCAAATCCACAAAATTTCTCCAACCAACTATTAAACCTACAAATAAATAGAGCAAAATTTGAGAAATAACTCTGCAGTCTATATCTGTAGATGTTATTATTTGAGTATATCTCCTAGCTTGTTCTTGAGGGTTATTGTTGTTATTCAGTTGCTAAGTCATGTCCAACTTTTTGCAACCCAATGGACCACAGCACTTCCTTGTCCTTTACCATCTCTTGGAATTTGCTCAAACACATGTCCATTGAGTCGGTGATGTCATCCAACCATTTCACCGTCTATCTCTTCCTGCCTCTAGTCTTTCCCAGCTTTAGGGTCTTTTCCAATCAGTCAGCTCTTTGCATCACGTGACCAAAGTATTGGAGCTTCAACTACAGTATGTCCTTCCAATGAATATTCAGGACTGATATCCTTTAGGATTGACTGGTTTGAATCCTTGCTGTCCAAGGATTCAAGAGTCTTCTCCAGCACCACAGTTAGAAAGCATAAATTTAGAGAAGAGCTAACACCTATCTTACTCAAACTCTTCCAGAAAATTGCAGAAGAAGGTAAACTTCCAAACTTATTCTATGAGGCCACCATCACCCTAATTCCAAAACCAGACAAAGATGCCACAAAAAAAAGAGAAAACTACAGGCCAATTTCACTGATGAACATAGATGCAAAAATCCTTAACAAAATTCTAGCAAACAGAATCCAACAACATATTAAAAAAATCATACACCATGACCAAGTGGGCTTTATCCCAGGAATGCAAGGATTCGTTAATATCCGCAAATCAATCAATGTAATACACCACATTAACAAATTGAAAGATAAAAACCATATGATTATCTCAATAGATGCAGAGAAAGCCTTTGACAAAATTCAACATCCATTTATGATTAAAACTCTCCAGAAAGCAGGAATAGAAGGAACATACCTCAACATAATAAAAGCTATATATGACAAGCCCACAGTAAGCATCACCCTCAATGGTGAAAAATTGAAAACATTTCCCCTGAAATCAGGAACAAGACAAGGGTGCCCACTCTCACCACTACTATTCAACATAGTTTTGGAAGTTTTGGCCACAGCAATCGGAGCAGAAAAAGAAGTAAAAGGAATCCAGATAGGAAAAGAAGAAGTGAAACTCTCTCTGTTTGCAGATGACATGATCCTCTACATAGAAAACCCTAAAGACTCTACCAGAAAATTACTAGAGCTAATCAACGAATACAGTAAAGTTGCAGGATATAAAATTAACACACAGAAATCCCTTGTATTCCTATACACTGAGAAAACAGAAAGAGAAGTTAAGGAAATGATACCACTCACCATTGCAACAAAAAGAATAAAATACTTAGGAGTATATACCTAAAGAAACAAAAGACCTATACATAGAAAACTATAAAACACTGATGAAAGAAATCAAAGAGGACACACACAGATGGAGAAATATACCGTGTTCATGGATTGGAAGAATCAATATTGCCAAAATGGCTATACTACCCAAAGCAATCTATAGATTCAATGCAATCCCTATCAAACTACCAACGGTATTTTTCACAGAGCTAGAACAAATAATTTCACAATTTGTATGGAAATGCAAAAAACCTCGAATAGCCAAAGCAATCTTGAGAAAGAAGAATGGAACTGGAGGAATCAACCTGCCTGACTTCAGACTATACTACAGAGCCACAGTCATCAAGACAGTATGGTACTGGCACAAAGACAGAAATATAGATCAATGGAACAGAATAGAAAGCCCAGAGATAAATCCACGAACCTATGGTCACCTTATCTTCGACAAAGGAGGCAAGGATATACAATGGAGAAAAGACAACCTCTCTAACAAGTGGTGCTGGGAAAACTGGTCAACTACCTGTAAAAGAATGAAACTAGAACACTTTCTAACACCATACACAAAAATAAACTCAAAATGGATTAAAGATCTAAATGTAAGACCAGAAACTATAAAACTCCTAGAGGAGAATATAGGCAAAACACTCTCCGACATAAATCACAGCAGGATCCTCTATGACCCACATCCCAGAATATTGGAAATAAAAGCAAAAATAAACAAATGGGACCTAATGAAACTTAAAAGCTTTTGCACAACAAAAGAAACTATAAGCAAGGTGAAAAGACAGTCCTCAGATTGGGAGAAAATAATAGCAAACGAAGCAACAGACAAAGCATTAATCTCAAAAATATACAAGCAACTCCTCCAACTCAATTCCAGAAAAATAAATGACCCAAAAAAAAATGGGCCAAAGAACTAAACAGACATTTCTCCAAGGAAGACATACAGATGGCAAAAAAACACATGAAAAGATGCTCAACATCACTCATTATCAGAGAAATGCAAATCAAAACCACAATGAGGTACCATTACACACCAGTCAGGATGGCTGGTATCCAAAAGTCTACAAGCAATAAATGCTGGAAAGGGTGTGGAGAAAAGGGAACCCTCTTACACTGTTGGTGGGAATGCAAACTAGTACAGCCACTATGGAAAACAGTGCGGAGATTTCTTAAAAAGCTGGAAATAGAACTGCCATATGACCCATCAACTCCACTTCTGGGCATACACACCGAGGAAACCAGATCTGAAAGAGACATGTGCACCCCAATGTTCATTGCAGCACTGTTTATAATAGCCAGGACATGGAAGCAACCTAGATGCCCATCAGCAGACGAATGGATGAGGCAGCTGTGGTACATATACACCATGGAGTATTACTCAGCCATTAAAAAGAATTCATTTGAATCAGTTCTAATGAGATGGATGAAACTGGAGCCCATTATACAGAGTGAAGTAAGCCAGAAAGATAAAGACCATTACAGTATACTAACACATATATATAGAATTACAAAGATGGTAATGATAACCCTATATGCAAAACAGAAAAAGAGACTCAGATGTATAGAACAGATTTGTGGACTCTGTGGGAGAAGGCAAGGGTGGGATATTTCAAGAGAACAGCATCGAAACATGTATATTATCTAGGGTGAAACAGATCACCAGCCCAGGTTGGATGCATGAGACAAGTGCTCAGGCCTGGTGCACTGGGAAGACCAAGAGGGATCAGGTGGAGAGGGAGGTGGGGGGGGGAGGACCGGGATGGGGAATACATGTAAATCCATGGCTAATTAATTTCGATGTATGACAAAAACCACTGCAATGATGTAAAGTAATTAGCCTCCAACTAATAAAAATAAATGGGGAAAAAAATGTAAATAAATAAATAAAAGACTTAAATGTAAAAAAAAAAAAAAAAAAAGAAAGCATCAATTCCTTGTCACTCTGCTTTCCTTATGGTCCAATCCTCACATCCATACATGACTATTGGAAAAACCATAGCTTTGACTAGACAGACCTTTGTTGACAAAGTTACATCTCTGCTTTTTAATATGCTGCTTAGGTTTGTCATAGCTATTCTTCCAAGAAGCAATCATCTTCTAATTTCATGCCTGCAAGAAAACAAAGTCTGTCACTGTTTCCATTGTTTCCCCATCTATTTGCCATGAAGTGATGGGACCAGATACTCTGATCTTCGTTTTTGGTTTTTGGACTTTTTTTTTAAATATGGTTTTAGTGACAATTTATTTATTATATGTAAATTACTTAGAACAATGTTACCATGTATACTCAGCCAGCTTTTTCACTCTCCTCTTTCACCTTCATCAAGAGGCTCTTTATTTCCTCTTCACTTTCTGCCATTAGAGTGGTATCATCTGCATATCTCAGGTTGTTGACATTTCCCCTGGAAATCTTGATTCACTTGTGAGTTGCCCAGCCCAGCATTTTGTATGATGTACTCACAATATGTCAAATAAGCAGGGTGACAATATACAGCTTTAACATACTTCTTTCTCAATTTGGAACCAGTCCATTTTTCCATGTCTGGTTCTAACTGTTGCTTCTTGACCTGCATACAGGTTTCTCAGGAGGCAGGTAAGGTGGTCTGGTATGCCCATCTCTTTAAGAATTTTTCACAGTTAATCGTCATCCACACAGTCAAAGATTTTAGCATAGTCAATGAAGCAGAAGTAGATGTTTTTCTGGAATTCTATGCTTTTTCTATGATCCAAGAGATGTTGGCAATTTGATCTCTGCTTCCTCCACCTTTTCTAAATCCAACTTGTACATCTGAAAGGTCTCAGTTCAACTACTGTTGAAACCTAACTTGATGGATTTTGAGCATTACCTTGCTAGCATGTGAAATTAATACAATTGTGTAGTAGTTTGAACATTCTTTGGCATTGCTCGTCTTTGGGATTGGAATGAAAATTAACCTTTTCCAGTCCTGTGGCCACCTGATGCAAGAACTGACTCATTGGAAAAAACGCTGATGCTAGCAAAGATTGAAGGCAGGAAGAGAAGGAGACGACAGAGAATGAGATGGTTGGATGGCATCACTGACCCAATGGACGTGAGTTTGAGCATCCTCTGGGAGTTGGTGATGGACAGGGAAGCCTGGAGTGCTGCAGTCCATGGGGTTACAAAGAGTCGGACACGACTGAGTGATTGAACCGAGTCCTGTGTCCACTGCTGAGTTTTCCAAATCTGCTTTATAATGGCATCATCCTTTAAGATTTGAAATAGCTCTGCAGGAATTCTATACCTCCACTAGCTTTGTTAGTGGTAATGTTTCCTAAAGCCCACTTGACTTCACACTCCAGGATGTCTAGCCATCGAGGTTACAAAGATCACACCATCGTAGTTATGTTGGTCATTAAGACCTTTTTTGTACAGTTCTTCTGTACATTCTTGCCACCACTTCTTAATCTCTTCTGCTTCTGTTAGCTCCTTACCATTTCTGTCCTTTATTGTGCCCATTTTTGCATGAAATAGTCCCTTAAGTGAAAGTGGCTCAGTCGTGTCTGACTCTTTTGTGACCCCATGGACTATACAGTCCATTGAATTCTCCAGGCCAGAATATTGAAGTGGGTAGCCTTTCCCTTCTCCAGGGGATCTTCTCAACCCGGGAATCAAACCCAGGTCTCCCACATTGCAGGCGAGTTCTTTACCAGTTGAGCCACAAGGGAAGCCCAAGAACACTGAAGTAGGTAGCCTATCCTTTCTTCAGAGGATCTTCCCAACCTAGGAGTCAAACTGGGTCTCCTGCATTGCAGGCAGATTCTTCACCAACTGAGCTATCAGGGAAGCCCACAGATATTGTTCCTTGGTATCTCTAATTTTCTTAAAGAGATCTTTAGTCTTTCCCATTCTACTGGTTCCCTCTATTTTCCATTTTACTGGTTTCCTCTATTTCTTTGCATTATTCACTTAAGAAGACTTTCATATCTCTCCTTGCTATTCTTTGGAACTTTGAATTCTGTTGGGTAAATCTTTCTTGAGTACTTCTTGATTTAAATTGTCTAATCAGTCCACTTAAGGTTAGAAGGAGAGATCATTTTATTTATTTGAGGAAGGGTGGATCAGGAAAAACCAAATAGTTATCAAAATTCCAGTCCCTTGTTTCCCTATGGTCCTCAACCCCAGGTTCTTAGAGTGGAAGGTTGACCATATGGTCCCATAAGCTTCACCCTCAGAAGATTTAGCTTCCATTAATAAATGTAACTGGGAGCAATGAAGCATGTGGATCTCATTTTAATAAGTCAGCACATGTAAATGAAGACTGTGGTTAGCAGAAACATTTTTTCCTGGAAAACGAGACATCTCTTTATGCTGCAGCATGTTTAGGGGAGGCGCTCAGGATGGAGGATGAGAACTGCTGAGCCTACGTATAGAGAGCCATCTGCAGACAAGGTTTGAGCAGCCCTAAGAATCCACCATCCCCCTTGAATCTCTGCTGTCCATCTGACACAGCATCTGAAATCCCACTAGCAGGGGCTTAATTCAAGCCTACACACATCTGGCTCCTCCTTCAGGGTTGACTCCTAATTCTGTCTTCGAAACTAACCCTGTTTCTCCTCTGGGAGAATTTGAGAAGGTTGAGTGGAGAGTACAAAAAGTTCCAGAAACTTTTGCATTCTTTGGAGAACCTGATAAAGTTGTCTCTTTTACATGGTAATAATGCAATAATTGGGCTTTCCCAGTGGCTCAACGGCAAAAACAAAAAAATCTGCCTGCAATGCAGGAGACATAATAGAATACAAGTGTGATCCCTGGGTTGGGAAGATCCCCTGGAAGAGGGCGTGGAAACCCATTCTAGTATCCTTACCGGAGAACCCCCATGGACAGAGAAGCCTGGCAGGCTGCAGTCCATATGGTTGCAGAGTCTGATACGACTGAAGTGACTGAGCACAATTAAGTAATTAACTTATAGTCACACACTCACTGAGAAAACCCAGCCTCAAACTGTCACAGCTGAAATATACTGGAGGAAGGTGAAAAAGAGTTTCCTGTCCCTGGGTCTTCTTTTCCAATCTGAGAGGCAATCCCATAAGGGAAAATCCATCAGAATGAAGCCTTGGGGTTGGGGTCCTGGCAGCTGCCAAAACAGCCTCTCCAATGTCTCACCAAGACGAGTGGTTCTTTCATTCACACGTTCAACAAACATGGTGTGCCAAGCCTGCGGATCATGCCAGTGACTATTTCAATTCTCTGAGATCTGATGTACCCTAAATCCTCTGGGGTTGTTGGAGGGCAGAGGCACACATCCTTGACCCCATAATCTCACTTCTAGATATTTATCATACAGATACACTTACACACGTGCAAGATGTGTAAGATGACACACAGGCAGCCACATTTGCAGCAACATTGTGGTAGCAAATAATTAGAGACAACCTATATGTCCATCAAAAGAGAAATGGTTAAATGGATTATAGTACTGCAAGAAGGAGGCCATGATGACTACCTAAAACAAGAACAATCCAGCATGTTATGTTAAATTGAGAAAGCATGACAGTGTGTGGAGAAAAATACTATTCTAAGTAGCTGCCTATATTTGCAAATGCATAACCACTGGAAGGACACACAAGGAGCTGGTATTGGTGGCCAAATCTGGCAGAAAAAAACTGGGTGGAACAGGAGCCAGAAGGATGGCTTACTCTTTTTTGTGTGTTTCCTATTTGTCCCTTTTGAATGTGAGCCAAATGCACATTTGCAAAGAATAAATAGCTTTACAGAAGGAAAGAAAAGCAAGGGTTTTGTATGAGAGTGTGAATGCAAGCCCTTCCACCAACTAGCTAATTTACTTGGGGTAGGTACCTGGGGTAGGCTGTCTAAACTTGCTGAGCTTTAGTTTGCTGAGTTTCTAGTCAGGGACAATATTATCGTTCACATCACATTATCATGAAGACTAGAGGATATAATGAAGACTAGTGGTCCATGTCAGAAGCTCAATATTGTCACCCACAGCCACCAGCATTCTGGTTACCCTCATCACAGCAAGAGAAGAGTAGCAAATGTCTGCCAAAAGGCTGGTGAGTGCCTGCATCAGAAGATGGTGTTTCTCTCTCCTTGGTCATCGGGTGATCTCTAACCCTGACCAAGGCTGACCACGACCTTGAACTCACTGTACTCCTAAATCCTGTTCAGATAATTCCCTAGTCATGACCAGGGCAGATGTTGACCTAAGTGGAGCCTGCAGGAGAATCAGAAAAACAGTGGAGAGTCAGGCTAGGGGTATGGCTGAGACAATTTTGGTTTAAAGTCTCTTCAGTAAAACTGCCCTCACTGCTGGCAGGAGTGTGAATTGGCCCAACACGTTACAAAACTGTTAGTATTGACTAAAGTTAAACACAAACCTACCCTATAAGTAGCAATCCCACTTCTCTATATATACCCAACAGAAATGAGTACATACACCCACACAAAGACTTGCACAAGAATGTACATTCATAGAACTTTATTTATAATAGTCAAAAAATGATAAGCACAGAAACATCCATCATTAGAAGAATGGATAAACAAATTGTGGTATATTCATGCAATGGAATACCACTCACCATTAACAAAGAATAAATTATTGTATTGAATAAAATACTGAATAAATTGTTGGTACCCAAAGCAACATGGACAAATCATACTGAGGTCATATTGGGTTAAAGAAAATCCAAACACAGAAGTAAACATACTGCATGTATTCAACAACTGGCAAAGCATAGCAATAGTAATAGAAGTCAAAATAGTCCTTATTGTAGGAGGGTAGGTACTGAGTGGAAAGCGACACTAAGGAAACCTTGAGTGTTAGAAATCTTCAGTATCTTGACTGGATGGTGTCACATGGGCATCCACATAAGTAAAACACCATCAAACTGTGCCCATAAGATCTGTGCATTCAATATATTTTATGATGTGTATAGTATATTTCAACTAAAAAGGAAAAAATGTAATAATAAAACACACCTCTCCCATAAAGTTTTCCAAGCTTGTCCCTGGACTGATCCACCCTCGCTGGCCAGAAAGTCCATACTGTTATCTAAGTTGTCGTTGCTCCTACGTGGGGCTGGACCTCCTCGTCCTGGCTCTGTTCAAATTGGTCCTGGAAAACGGCCTCCTTTCAGAGATGCCACCATGTCCCTTGGTGCCTGGTCGTGCAGCCAGTTCCCTCCAGTGTGGAGACAGCAGCTCCCACTCCCCACCCTTCCACATACCAGCTTGGGCGGGACTCGCCAGCGTGGAGCAAGGGAGGCAGGCTGCTCTCCTCAAGGCTGCCCTGTATCCTCCTGGGAAGTCACCCCAAAGTGGAGCGGTACTTCTGGGCAGCTGAGGAGCAAAAATCTACCTGCAACTTCTCAGAGGGGTCCTTTGCTATTTATTTGGTGTCAAAACCAGAGAGGAACAGCTGTAATCAGAATTGCTAGTGTTCCAGTCTGAGGTCTTCAAAGGGTGCTGGCTTCCACTCTAAGCTCCCTCTGCTGGTTCATTGGAAAATGTATCTGCTTGTCCACGATCTACGTTCCAACTAAATTGGCCGCAGCCAGAGTATCCAATGCTGGAAAGCTTTCATGTGTCCTCCTCCTTTCTCATCTCTTCCTTGGGGTCCCCAGGGTGAAATCACGGATATCCTGATCAGTCTTATGGCAGGAAAGCCCAGTGGACAAGGGAAGGGAAAGGTGGTCTTGAGACAGATGATCATTTGGGCATCATGCCTGCCCCCAACACACACACACACATTTCTGATAACTCTGGCTTCTCAGGGAGAGACTAAGAATTTCACTTACAGAGTAGTTTTCCCCAAGAGTTATGGAAAACCACCCAAATCACACTGTCTTCCAAGTCCTAATTTACCCAGAGTTGCAGGTGGCCTTGGAGGCCAGGGTTACAAGCTGCTTAAAATAAATGCATCTATTTCCATCTCTGGGCCCCTCTCCAGGGAACCTTGTCCCTCAGGAATTCTCAGGACTGTTTTTAACTGGAGAAAGCTAGGAGATTTGTGAGCTATGCCCAGCTGAACATAGGCCTCTGCTTTTGTTCCAGCCTAGGGCTTCAGAATTCCCTCCGGTGTCATTAAAACCACTTGAGTTGTAATTATAGTTCTTTGGCCCACTGACCCCTGGGAGTGGGGGGCACAGAGGCGAGAAACAGAATGCACTCTTTTTAGACTCTTCAGCTCTTTTCCAGTAATAACTATTTAAAGCCCTGTCAAGCTAACCAATTGCTACCATCTTGTCAGAAAGATGTCTTTTTTCATCTTTCCAATTGCAAGACAAGATTGGATGTAGGTAAAACTTAGCTTTAAAGTCCTTAATAGCTGTTTGAAATGATGAAGATTATAGGAGCATCAGTATACCATGCACAGCCTGCCTCTGCTCTGGTTTCTGTCTGGGTCAGCTTTTCCAGCACCTTCGGTATTGGAGAATATATTTGTTCAGATCCACAGAATTTGGTAGAACAAAGTATGAACGTCATAATAGCCTGGACTCTGAGGCAATAAATTTGAAAACATCTAGTTGATTGTTTAAAATACCACCCAAGTAATAATTGCCATCATTTGTCCAAAGCAGCTGGCTTCCTATTGTATGTACTTGGGCCACAGGATGGCTGAGAGTCACATGGGTACCACATTTCCAGGGTTTCCCTGGGCCACATGTGGTTCCCTTCCTGACTCCACCCCAAGCCACTGCCGCCCTCTCCACTAGAGGAAGCCTCTCAACCTGCTGGGGAGTAAGCATGGTGCTGTCATGAGGATAGCAAGAAATCTGCTCTCATCTCCTCAAAAAGTGATTCATGTCACAAATCATGATTTTTAGGGACAGACCGAGTTGAATCTTGGGCAGCCAGGAAGCCACCAGCCAAGTTGGTCCAGGGTCCCCTTCACACACATCATCCACCTGGTCTGTCTTTCAGCTCGGTTAGTACCGCTCAGCCCTGGCACATTCAACATGCTGGTGGTGGCTGGGAAAACAGCATGCAAGTGCAACATTCCAGGTAGAAGGTGTGGCTCCAGGGCAGATCAGGAACTGGCAAGAGGAGGCAGAGGAGGACCTTCGAGCAGAAGAGCCAATCAAGGAAGGAACCTCTGACTGGGAGGAGGGCATGCCAAGAATGGCACTGAGCAGGAGAGTGGATATTGACACCAGGTTGTCAATAGTTGCTATGCCCAGGAGAATGAAGGTTTGAGTGACCCAAGAAATTTGGGAAATGTTTGATCCAAGTTAAATGGGTTTCTTTTCAGCAAGACTTTTAAGGAGACCCTTTAATCTGTAAATGATAAAAATTATGAAATCCAACTTTCCATCCACATCAGATCTATAGGAAGATTGATAGTGACTCTTTATGATCCTCTGGCTTCCCCTTATAGAGGGTATTAGTTGGCTTGGGCTGCTGTAACCAAATACCACAGGCTGGTTGACTTAATAGGAATTTATTGTCTCACAGTTCCGGAAATTAGAAAACTGGGATCAGTGTATCAGTCAGGCTGGTTTCTTCTGAGGTCTCTCTCCTTCGCTTGTTGATAGCAACTTTTCTCTTTGTCTTTATATGGTCTTCCCCCATGTGTCTGTGTCCTAATCACCTCTTCTTATAAGGACACCAAGCATTCTGGATTAGGTCCCGAACTAGTGGCCTCATTTCATTTTAATCATCTCTTTAAAGACTGTATCTCCAAACAGCCATATTTTGTGGCACTGGGGGTTAGGGCTTCACATTGCCTAATGAATTCATATTGCCCATATGAATTTGGGGCAGGGGATGTTTCAGTCTGTAATGCAGACCTTCTCTTTCCAGCTTCTCCCACAATATTGCAAAGTCTATTTCTTGTCATAAACCCTTTATTCTGTGACATGCACAGTGGCTCCACTTCCCCAAGTTCTAACACAGAAATTGGCAGTAGAAGTGGAACGATCCTGTAAAAGAAAATGAAAACAAGAGACATGGGTTTGGGACTGGATGGCAGTAGCTAAAGTAGTGAGATCAGTGCATGCTCATTCTCTCAGCAGTGTCTGACTATTTGCAACTCTATGGACCGTAGCCCGAGCCAGGCTCCTCTGTCTATGGGAGTTCCCAGGCAAGAATACTGGAGTGGGTTTCCGTTTCCTTCTCCAGGAGATCTTCCCAACCCAGGAATCAAATCCACATCTTCTGTGTCTCCTGCATTAGCAGGCAGATTCCTTACCATTGAGAAGTGGGATCAGGGAGTGCCTCAAACTGCAGTCTGTCTCCAGCCTGAAGCAGGCAGTTCTGGCTATGGGTGGGCTGGAGTCCCTCAGAGTCAGGAAATACCCTGGACCAAAGCTCCCCCTGCCAGCCCACCCATGACTCACTGTGTCAATGGCTGAACCCAGAATCTGAAGAGGCAGCACATGTCAAGGATGTCCAGCCTGGTCCTGCCACCAAGCAGAGCACCAGACAAGAGGCCCCAACCCCAAGGAGACAGCCATCTCCTCCAGATGACCAGACACACATGCAAAGCAATTAGAGAATCACCAGCAAGAATTATGTCTGTGTGAATGCCACAGACAAGCACTCTTCCTTTTCCCTATGTTATGCTCCAGTCAAACCAAACCACTTGCAGCTTCCTGAATTGTCAGGCTATTTCATGCCTCGGGGCCTTTGTTCTGATGCTCTCTCCTAGCCAGAAGCCCTGCCAGGGTAGCTGCCCAGCAAAAAATCTATTCATCTTTCAAGCATCACCTTTCCTATGAAGCTTTTTCTCTTGCCCCCCCCACCCCAGGGTGGCTGTCATCTATTAAGCACTTGCCATGTGCCAGTAAATGTGCATGGTAGTTCATTTCATCTTCTTGATAGCCCTGTGAAATAGGTGTTCTTGGCCCCTTGTTGACAGGTGATAAAACTAAGGTTCAGAGAGATTAAGTGATTTGCCAAGTGCACCTAGCTTAGAGGAGGTGCAGCTGGGCTTCAAACTCAGACTGTTGTGATCTAAGTCTGGCTCTATGCATACTCATATATGCAGTATAGACTGCTCCTCTGAACCAGGTTTGAGCCAGAGACTGAGGCCATGCTGGGATGTATATCAGCATCCCACTGTGTATTACAACAATCTGGGGGTCAGCAATCACATCTGAGAGCAGGCATTTCTAACCATTGCACCTATTAGCACCCAGATAGACACAAGATTTTGTGTCTATGGACGGGACACAAAAAAGCTGGTCAACATCAGGAGGGGCACTCTCCACAAACAGCTCCCGCTATATATTTATGAGAACTGTACAGATGATCAAGGTGGTACCATAGACAATGGGAGAAGCAAAGATTGCTTAGTCAGTGGTGTCAGGAAACTGGTTTATCAGGAGGAGAAAAAGAAAGTCACATCGTTATACCAAAAGATTCTAGATAGAATAAACACCTAAGCATGGAAAACAAAGCTATAAACTTCACAGAAGAAAATATAGATGGATTATCATTGCTGTTTAGTCCCTAAGTTGTGTCCAACTCTTTGCAACCCCATGGACTGCAGTACACTTATCTCCTCTGTCCTTCACTGTCTCCCAGAGTTTGCTCAAACTCATGTCCATTGAGTCATTAATGCCATCCAACCAGCTCATCTTCTGCTGCCCCCTGCTCCTCCTGCCCTCAATCTTTCCCAGCATCAATTTTCCAATGAGTTGGCTCCTCTTATTAGATGGCCAAAGTCTTGAAGCTTCAGCATTAGTCCTTTAAGAGAATATTCAGGGTTGATTTCCTTTAGGATTGACTGCTTTGATCTCCTTGCAGTCCAAAGGACCCTCAAGAGTCTTTTCCAGCACAATTTGAAAGTATCAATTCTTTGGTGCCTGCCTTCTTTATGGTCCAGCTTTCACATCCATTCATGACTACTAGAAAAACCATAACTTGACTATATGGACCTCTGTTGGCAAAGTAATGTCTCTGCTTTTTAATACACTGTCTAGTTTTGTTATGTGTGCTGTGTTTAGTTGCTCAGTTGTGTCCTACTCTTTGCAAGCCCATGGACTGCAGCACTCCAGTCTCCTCTGTCCACGGGGGTTCTCCAGGCAAGAATACTGAAGTGGGTCACCGTGCCCTCCTCTAGGGGATCTTCCCAACCCAAGGACTGGACCCAGGTCTCCTGCATTGCAGGCAGATTCTTTACCAGCTAAGCCACCAGGGAAGCATTATAGCTATTATCAAGTACCCCAAAGCACAAACAAAATAACAAAAATAGGTAGATATCATAACTTGGTAGTCATGAGGTTTAACAAGAGCATCATAGACAAAATGAACAGATCAGTGACAGACTGGAAGATATTACAATATCCAGTGCCATTAATGGATTAATATGTACTCAAGACTCTACCAGGAACTCCAAGTCATCAGGAAAAAAGGAAATCCAATTAATTTTTTAAGAAGCAAGGATATGAATATATGAATTTACAGAAAATGAATAATGAGTTGATATTCTTACCCCCTAATAATAAAATATATGCAAATTAAATCACAAATGAGACTGTACTTTATAGCCATCAGAGTAGCAGAAATTAGAAAAATGGATAATCCAAGTCCAGGTGAGGAGGAGCGATGAAAAAAACATTGTGTGCTGCTTTCTGGGAGTTTAAATTTGTTACAGCTGTTTTGGAAAGCAATTTAACAGAATTTAGTAAAATTATGTGTATTTATGTCCCATGATCTGGCAATTCCACTTCTGTTGGCACAACCCAGAGATTCTTCGCAGATCTAATATGAGAACCAGTATGAGCATGTTTGTCAACAGTGTTATTATTTCTGAGAGCAGGAAGTTAAACTTTGGGGCCCATCACTGGAGGGATAATTAAGTGAAATATGCTGGAGAATCAAATCCCAGGCAGCAGTGAGAAGCTGTGGACTAGAAGCCCATAAATCAGCATGAAGGGGTCTTAAAAGCATAGATTTGAATGGGAAAAGTCAAAACCAGTTTGGGTTTTATGGTGCAATACTCTTTAAATCAATTAAAGCCAGGCATGCATAAAACAACTTCAGGTATTTTACAAGGTGACCTGCATATTTAAGATTTTTTACATAAAACTCATTAGAGTAATAGCTTATGGGGAGCTAAGGGGAGATAGGTGTGGTGATCAGAGGTGGGAGAAATAGATAAGTAGTAAACAAACAAACATCTAGAGAGGGGTCCTTCACAGATGAATGGTGATGTGAGGTGTGAACCAAAGGGTATGAGGAGCTGCCGAGGCCAGATCAGAGGAGGAAAGAACAAGAGAGAAAGCATGGGAGCAAGAGAACCGTTTCCCCAGCGATGGCCCTGGAGTTAAAAGGCCTGGCTTCTAATCCTGATTCTGCTACTTGATGAGTTCGACTTTGAGCCACTTACTTCACTGGACTCTGTCTCAGTCTCTTCAGCTGTAAAATGGAAATGCTAGCAGTACCTACATTAAGGGATCATTTGAATGATGGGTTAGACAGCATCCATGCACAGCACCCATTAGTAGCCAGGGCTGAATGGACAGTAGCCATGAGTGTTTCTATATCAATTCTGTGCTCAGCAATTATGCTGTGTGCTTTAAAAGCCTAAAATGACATGACAGTGAAGACACACTCAGGGTCTTTTAATCAGTCATTGCGTGGGTCGTTCTGTTCTACCAGCAGAATATTCATTCCACCCTAGACCTCGTCACAGTCATAGAAACCACAGTGTCCTTCACTGCTGCCTCGTTTGTATTGGACAAGACCTGGGCAGGGCTGCTGAGAGCTGGATAGGAGAATGGGAAGGGCGTGGCTCTAGAGTCAGAGACTATCTGGTTTCCTGTCCTGGATCTGTACTCATTCCTTCAGCTCTCTGTGTCTTGTCTTCATCCATAAACACAGATAAGAACAGCATCTCCATAAAGTTGTTGTGAGCATAAAATGTGATCATTGGGCAAAAAACTTCTAACGCATAGCAAGTGATTTGTAAATAATAGTCGCTATTACTGGTGGCAGGTATAGAGGGGACATTCTCAATTAGGTGAGAACACCCTAGCAAAGACAAAAAGACGAGGGAATAGTGTATATAAAGCCTGCAAGGAGCCCTTAGTTCTGCCCTAGTTACTAGTTAGGGGTGTGTGGTGGGCTTCCAGTGCTGAAAGACCCCAACACTTAAAGGAGGGAGTCTGAAAGCAAAACAGAGTGCTAAGAATCAGTACTTGCTTCAGAGCTGAGCATGGGGAAAGTTGACACTGTCAGATCTTGCAAATGATTACTCTTATAAATGATTATTCTACTTCCCTTGGGAGCTCAAGAGGAGCTTATAAGATAGAAACTCAGCTTCCCAATGATGGGACTGTTTTTGAATCAAAGTTGGCATTTGCATCAATTTGGCTGATGGGGAGCAATTCTTTTTTTCCCACTCCAGCATGACGGAGTGGGATAAAAGAGTTTGGTTCTTTGCACAAGAGGAAAATATGTCTGAAACTGCAGCCCTTGGGAAAAGATGAAGGGTTGTTGGCTTCACCAGTGTCATGGGAAAGATGACTGTGAGGGGGTACATGATGTGGGGCTGATGGGGTCCAGCAGGGCACAGTCAGCTGGTGACATTCACAACAAGGACAAGTTCCTATGCCTTTTTTGCTTTTTATTGATGTAGATTTTGTTCTGATTTCACTGATTCATCCTGCCGGTGTGCCCTCGATCTGCCCCCATCACAGATATCAGAAATCTTCCCAGGGCTCTTGTCTGCATTTGATGGTTCACGGCTTGGACACTTTGAAGGTTCTCCTATGGCTTCAGAGTCACTTTAGATTTTCAAACCTCTTCCCTGCCTGAAGCCTACTTGCCCAAGAGTAACTCTGCTTTGATAGGATGCTATTCCTCGCTTGTCTTCAAGACCCTCCACGATCTTGCCCTCTGACCTGAACTCCCCACGGGCTCATGGACACTCTGCAGATCTCTCCTCATTCCCATGGCCCCACTTTTGCCCACCCTTCAAGGTCCTCTCATTCCTTCCCTCTTCTCATAAGCAACTCCATTCAGGCCCAGTTCACTGAGCTCCTGCCTTATGGCCAGGCCAGAGAAGACAAAGGCAGAGCGGGGAGAGATGAAGGGAAGAGATGAGCCACAGACCCTGGGAACTATCTCAGTGTGGTCAGCAAAATAGTAATGGAGAGCAGGTGGCTCAGTAGGGGCCCCAGTAGGGGAATGGTCAGAGCGAGTCCCCTTTCAAGTGCCAAACTACTGCCTCCAGGAAGCCTCTCCCCACCCTGCTAGCATGACTTCTTCAACCATCATCCTAGCATTTGAGAGGCAGTCGGTGCAGACATTAAGGGTTCAGACTTTGAAGATTGGCTGCCTGAGTTTTGAATTCCAGCTCTATCACATACAACTGTGTGACCTTGGGCTAGTTACTTAACCTCTCAGAGATGTTTCCTTATCTGTTAAAGGGAGGTAATAATAGTATGGACCTATTATAAAGATTAAATTATATACACAGGTAACGTGTGTGCTCATGCTCAGTCATTGAGTCAAGTCCAGCTCTTTGCGACCCCAAGGACTGTAGCCCACCAGGCTGCTCTGTCCATGGAATTTCCCAGGCAAGAATACTGAACTGAGTTGCCCTTTCCTCCTCCAGGGTATCTTCCTGACCCAGGGATGGAACCCATGTCTCCTGCATTGGCAGGTGGATTCTTTACCACTGTGCCACCTGGAAAGCCCCATATACACAGATAAAGCACTACTTAAAGCAGTATCTGGCAGTGTAGTGGTGGCACAGAATGTTTGCTGTTATTGTCTGAGACCTTCATACTACACTGCCTGTGGGGCTTCTCTCCCATGAAAGAACTGCCCTAGAAACACTGTTTGAAGGTGGTATTCAGCAAGAGATTGACTTTCATCTGCATTGATACATGTATATTACCAGAACACTCTGCCTTTCTCTTCATAATGACAATTCTGTTGATCATAATCTACCTCATTAACTCACATACTGTCCATGGACTCTTTGGGAGTCCGCTAATAATGTTACATTTCGATTGGCATTTTTTAAAATAATAGTAATAAAAGAAACTTCTGTCTTGAATGTCCAAGAATAGATTCTGCATAAGTCTTGCAGCTTCAGGCCTGGTACAGAATTGGAAGAGGAAGTGATCATTTGTCATCTTTCTTTACAGACTGCATTTCTGGCATCACTTCGATGCTAAATGGGACTTTTTAAAAATAGTCTTAACAAGCATTTTGACAGACTCTGTTCTGGATACCAGAGAATATAGCCAAGGAGAGTCAGCATGTGTGAAATCTGACCCGGCCCCCATCAAACAGCCAACGACTGCAGTCCCCTCCCAGGGGGTTATCTGATGGCACCAGGGACACGGGCTTAAGAGGACCATTTGGGAACATGGTACTGAGTTGACACTAAAGCCCTACATGCCTCTCTCCTGAGATGACGTGAACTCCCAGGAGTTTGAGGCAAGTTCAGCCAGTGAGAGGTTATTCCTAGCACAATGGCCACCCCTATTCTGGGAGCAGTGAAGAAGACCTGTCAGGGACACTGGCCAGGTTGATTCCTTTTGGAACCTTGTCTCTTCAAGGTCAAATCCAGGTCAAACCTAAAATGTCAGTGAACACAGGCTGAGTGCCTTTATACATAGGCAGTAGGTCTGGCAGGAGGAAGGGTTGTGCAAAGAGGGAAGAACCCAGACCCTGTCACCATAGCAAAGCCTCGAGACATGGATGGAGCCAGATCTGCAGGGGCAGAGGCTCCTGGGCTTCCTGGTCTCTGTGCACTCCAGTTCCCCATCTGTAAAGTGGAAATCATAATAACTGCCTCACAGGGAGATGATAAAGAATTATAGTGCTTGATGCTGAAAATATGGGAGTGATTGCTATTATGATGATATCAGCAGGAGAGAAGACCCTGTGGAGGCAGGGTAAGTAGGTGCACACAAAGGCATTCTGGGGAGAGTGACAGGGACCTACTGCCAGCCAGGATACCAAAGCAGTCACTGTGTACTGCCTCGACATCCACCCAAAGTGGTTCCAAGGACAGCTGATCGAGGCCCACAACTTTGTACTTGCTATGGCTCCAGACTCCTCAAATCCCTCATCACCTGCAAATTCCAGACCCTCTGCTCTACTCTTCTGTAGCCCTGGCCACTGGGACTTTCTCTTGCTCTTCCCCATCCTTTTCTTCCTCCCCACTCCCCTGTACCCCCAACCCAATCACTGCTCTGTCTTGTCTTCTTTTGTCCAGAGGGAAAGTGAAAAATCAAGTTGGAACTGGGCAGTAGATGGAAATGAGCCATCCTTGAACATCCTTGACTCAAGCAGATGTAGTAGCTACCAGCAGAGCTAGTGCCCAAGCTATGACCCAGGGGGTCCCATGTGGAAACACACTGACGGAAGAAGACATTGAGTTCCCAGTCCAAATTAGTACACATGGTAAAATGATCGCCCAGAGAGGGAATGAGTTATCTACCGTTGAAAGCTTGTGGTAGAGCTAATATTCCAGACCCCAATCAGAATCTTTCCCCTAGACTCAGTCAAATGATGTCCAGGCTCCAAGGCATCTTTGAGACCTGACCTCCAGCCTCTCCTTTCACAAGTGGGCAACTGAGTCCCAGGACTCAAGCTGCAGGCCAGGTATCAACTAAGCTGGAATGAAAATGCAGGTCCCTCCATTCTACATAGCCTCCTACTTCCCTCCCTCAAACACTTGCTTTACAAGGATCAGAAAGATATGGACAACTCCCACCCAAAGACCCAAACATTTTCTCCATCTCTCTCTCTCTCTGGCTTTAGTGCACATGCAAACATGTGCACACATGTGCACACATACACATATGTATCAGTTGTTGCTAATGGCATGTGTAAGGGATTATTTATCTATTCCTCTTTGCATTTCAAAAAACATTTATCAATTTATCAATATTTACCAGTCAACTGATAATCAAACTCCTTGGTACTCAGTACTGCATTTACTTCAACTGGTAATCAAGGCAGAAGATACCAAATTTTCTCTCAAGTAATTCACATTCAGGTGGGGGAGACTAACAGGACCATGGATGAATCCTTGCTAGAGAGAAGCTGCTGGTTGAATTCAGTGGAAGGAAAGCTGTGGAGTCAGGAAAAGCTGGAGAAAGATGCCCTGTTCAGATTTCTTTATTGAGAGATAATTCATATACCATATAATTCACCCACTTAAAGTGTACAATCCAATGGCTTTTAGCATATTCACAAAGTTGAGCAAACATCACCACTATCACCTTTCCAACATCTTCATCATTCTGAGAGAAACCTTGCAGCTACTAGTAGTTACCTGCTATTCCCTCGGCCCCAGTCCTAGACAAGCCCTAGTCTGCTTTCTTTTTTTAGACACTTGTCTGCTTTGTAGGTTCCTATAAATGAAATCATATAATGTGTGGCCCTTGGTGACTGTCTTCTTTGACTTAGCATAATGTTCCCTGTTGTAGCATCAATTAGTACTTCATTCCTTTTAATGGCCAAATAATATTCCCTTATGTGAATATACTACATTTTGTTTCTCCATTTCTCAGCTGATGCACATTGTGATTGTTTTCACATTTCAGTTATTATAAATAATGCTGCAGTGACACTGAGTACAAGTTTTTGTGTGGACATGTTTGCATTTGTCTTGGGGGTATACCTAGAAGTAGAATTGCTAGGTCTATGTTTAACATGTGAGTAACTGCCAGACAGTTTCTGAAGGGGCTGTGCCAGTTTATACTCTCATCTTACTAGCAGTGTTTGAGGGATTCAATTTCTGCACATCCTTGCCAACACTTATTATCTGTCTTTTTGATTCTAGCTGTCCTAGTGGATGTGAAGTGGTATCTCATTGTGGTTTTGATTTGCATTTTCCTAATGGCTAATTATGTGCTTATTGGTAATTTGCATATCTTCTTTAGGAAACTGTATATTCAGACTCTTTGCCCATTTTAAAATTTTATTTATTTATTTTAATTGGAGGCTAATTACAATATTGTAGTGGTTTTAAATTATTTGCCTGCTTGAATTTTTAACCCTTTCTCTATTAAACAGATTGATTTTCAATTATGTTAAGATTAGTAGATATTTTAATTTAATTATAATTAAATTATTATAATTTAATATAATTATAATTATATTATTTTAATTTAAAAATACTCATTTTTAAAATGTTTTTGACTCTCATGCCCCAAATTACATCATATTTTTCACTTTTTCCCAAAATTAAAACAAACAAACAAACAAACAAAAAAAACCAGATTATCAGACAGCCAGAGGGATAGACATAAACTATTAGGAAGACAAGTTTAAGCATCTATGCTGCAAACCAAAGTTTCTGAACTCCCATTTTTTTTCATTAAAAAAAATTGAATTACATTTAGTTGATTTAAAATGCTGATCTGGTTTCAGGTGTGCAACAAAGCGACTTAGTTATTTTATATGTGGGGCTTCCCTGATGGCTCAGTGATAAAGAATCTGCCTGCCAATACAGGAGATGTGGGTTTGATCCCTGGGTCGGGAATATCTCCCGGAGAAGAAAATGGCAACCCGCTCCAGTATTCTTGCCTGGGAAATCCCATGGACAGAGGAGCCTGGAGGGCTATAGTCTAAAGTGTCGCAAAAGAGTAAGACATGACTTAGCAACTAAACAATAGCAACAACATATATGTGTATATAATATACATGCTGTCTATTCTTTTTCATATTTGAACTTCCATTTCTTACCAGACATGTGAGGGAGATCAGTGCTGGTCATCTCTCTTACAGTTGTGCAAGCAGAGTGGGAACCAGGCTGAGATGGAGGAGAAGCATCATCTACCTTGGAGGCAGCCACCCAACGTGACCTAGAGGTGACAAATTTGGAAATGCCTCACACCTTGTGGCGGGCTCTGGTAGCCCCCAGTCCTCCACCCACCCGCCTAGTCCCTCACCCCCACACAGTCACCAGCCACCCTGAAGGAGGTCACAGACTGTGTCCTGTTCACCATGAGGAGCATCCTCTGAGCATATACCATACCAGGTTCTGGACCAGGTGCCACAGTCTTTAGCAAAGTTATCCCCTGACTTTCTTTAACCACAGTCTGGGGAGGAAATGGGCAGCTTCTGGCCACATGATCCACACTACTACTGAGTGAGGTAGAGGGGCACAGTGGGAGGGCTTGACTTAACCCATGTGTCCTGGGAGGCTTCCTGGAAGAGGAACCCCAGGCTGGCTCGTAACAATTTAATAGAAGTCATTCAAGCATCACTGACTCGGGATACAGCCAGTCTATACCCCAGGAGGAGAGAAAACTGCTGTGACAGCAAGTTCAAGTTGGTTATGATCAATAAAGCTCAGAATAAAGTGTACTTTTGATATTTTTCTTCATTTGTTTGTAAATTTAATACATCTTGGTCAAAGAGAAAGGACAAAACCTCTATCAACAAGAAATTCCCCAATCATAGGCACTTTCTTTGCCTTCTCTGAATTACATCACTTTCAACTCCAGATTTAAACAGATATGCTTTATGTTTACAGATGGACTATAACTTTCTCAGAAGCAGGGACCATCTCTCAGGGCTAAGACAGAGACCTCTCTGAGGTCAGACCCTATATCTTTTCTATCTGTGTGTGAATCCACCCTTCAACCCTGACTCTGAGAGCAGAGTGTGGTACATAGAAAGGGTCCTGCTAGCCCTGAAAGGTGCAGGGCAGACTCTAGGCTGAGTTGACCCAGGCAAGCCTGGGCTGGGGTCATGGACTCTTTAAGGGCAGGGCCAGGTGTTACTCATTTTGGGGGTACCCTCCAATACTCTTTTTAGGGCCCCCCCACACAGAGCCTTGCACAGCACCCTGTACACAGGAGCATTCAGAGCATGGCTATTGAATGTAGTTGAAACTTTCTGAAAAATCAAATACAATCATACCATGTTGACGTAATAATGGCCTTCTTTTTAGATGACTTTGTAGAGGCAAATAAGAGTGCTCTGGAGAGGCCCTGCCCCTCCAAAATGGGCAGCCATCCAGTGCCTCCTTCCTGCCCCAACCCTGAGTTCTGGGCTGAGCTCTGCTGATTGAGAGGGGGTATCTAAGATGCCAACTGAGTTTTGCCCTGAAACAAGGGTTTCTGCTCCTCAGGGGAACTGGCCCAACATCTGTGATGGTTACCAGGCAGGGAGCTATCCTTCTGTCGAGGGGCCTTGCAGGCTGAAACTTAGACTCAGGGGACAGATGAGAAAGGGGGGACAGATTTTTTTTTAAACATATTAGCAGTAGAGCTCTTGGCCAAACCAGCACAAAGCTTTATGAGAAAGTTCACTCTAAAACTATTCAGATGGGGACTTCCTCAGCAGCCCAGTGTTTAGGACTTTACCTTCCAATGAAGGAAACATGAGTTCAATCCCTGGTCAGGGAACTAAGATCCCATATGCTGTGGGGTTCAGGAAAAAAAAAAGGCTTTTCAAGTGGAAGAGGGAGGATCAAGAAATTCAAGGAGTGAGCAAGTGTCAACGAGCACAAATTAGTTTGGTCTCCACTTGCTGCATGCTCAGTCTCTTCAGTCGTGTCTGACTGTTTGTAACCCTGTAAACTGTAGCCTGCCAGGCTCCTCTGTCCATGGGGAGTCCCCAGACAAGAATACTGGAGTGGGTTATCGTGCCTTCCTCTAGGGGATCTGCCCCCCGCCCAGGGATCAAACCTGCGTCTCTTATGCCTCCTGCATTGGCAGGCGGATTCTTTACTACTAGCACAGCACCAGGTAAAGCCAAGAAGAAATGGTTTAACTCAAGTGACATCATTAGTTAATTTTTAGCAAAGTGTTCATTCTTTTTTTTTAATGTGTATCAAATAATACAATGCATGGAATCAAGCAATAAATAATGCCGTAAAGTTTAAAATGACCAATAGCATCTCCTGACTTCAGAAGGGGCTGCACCCTGAAGCAAGTGATGCCAGATTTTCAGAGCCTCTCATTATAACAAACCCTTCCTAAATCTTTGTCCCGAATTTTTATCATTCTCATTCTTAGAGGTTCCCCAATTGCGTCTGTTTCAGGCACCACAACTCCTGAATCTGTCCCCTGTGTGACCTCCTTACCATCCTTTGTGCCTCAGTCCTGCTCCTCAAAGGAAAAACATTCCAGCTCCTCGGCATGTTTTTTTCTGATGTGTATCTTCATCTTGCTAAGTAAGAGACTTATGAGGCCAGTCCTTGCTCTGTTTTAGGTAATACCCATCATCCATCATCTTCTATTATAAAAGGTAAGAAGGTCATGAAATGGGAGGGTGAGAGGGAGGGCCAAGAGGTAGGGGATACATGTATGCATATGGCTGATTCATGATGTTGTGCAGCAGAAACTAATACAACATTGTAAAGTAATTACATTCAAATAAAAATAAATAAATTCAATTAAATTTTTTAAAAATGTGAGAAGGGAGCTCTTTCTCCCTCCTACCCCCTCCTCACCATCTCACGAGCTTTCCTTCCATCTGCCCAATTGATTTGCATCACAATTTTGGGTTGAATTACTTTACAGTGTACATGTCTAGAGCCATATAAATATGGTTCACGACCGAGCAAAATAGTGTATGGTAACTACATTCACTTTCTTGTACACGTTTTCATTTTTCCTGAAGTTGAAATCACCATCTCTTCTGGTTTGTTTCCTAGACATCGATCACTAATTCATGCTACATTTAGACCCAGTTGTAAAGCAACTCTCATTACAGTTAAATACATGAGGTAATCTCTACATTCCATTTCTTGTTTCTCTGGTGACACCGTCCCTGGACCCCTCCATCCTCCTGCTCCAATCTAAAGAGTTACTCTCCAGAGCTGCTCTACAGCTGTGCTCAGGACATCCTTGATCATCAACTGGCCAATCCCTTCACCTCTCTCTGTGCTGCCTCCCTCGTCTCCTAGTTCCTGTGGTTTTTGTTTTGTTTTGTTCTGTTTTTGTCTTCTCGGACTCCATTTTTGTGGAGCACACTCTTCTAAAGAGAGGTAATTGTTCTATCCTTGACAGTTTGGCCATGCAGAGAATTTTAGACTAGAAAATATTTCCCTGAAGAATTTTGAAGAATTACTCTTTATCTGCTGGCATCCTGGGTTGCCATTAAGAAGTCTGATGCTGTTTTGAGTCCCACTTATTTTTGTATGATTCATTCTTTCTCCTTCTCCCTCCTTTCCCCCGTCTCTCTTTGAGAGTTTTTAGGATCTTTGCTGCAACTCTGGTAGTCTGGCCTTCATGTAGGTCATTTTTCACCCACTGTGCTGGGCATGTGAAAGGCCCTTTTGTCTCTGAAATTCAAGTCCTTCAGTCTGAGAAATGTGCTTGTACAATGTCTTTGATAATTTCCTCCACCAATCTTTTCTGCTCTTCCTTTCTAGAACTCCCATTAGTTAGATTTAGACTGTGTAGATTGAGTCCATAATTCTTTTTTTCTTTCTTTCCTCTCCTTTTGTCTCTTTCTTTTCTTTTTTCTTCTTTCCTTCTGTCCTTTCTTTCTTCTCCATCCTGAAATATTTTTCCTGACTTCTGCATGGGTGTGGTAACCTACACAGTCAGTATTCTTGTGGGAGGTGAGTGAGGAAATAAGCTGGCCTCTCCCTAATCAATTCCAAACTTAGACTTGATTTCTCCAGTTTCAATGTCATTCCCAGGTCCCCTTTCTGCTCTGTGCTACAAGTCCTGATCTCAGGGACTCCCTGGTAGAGCTTCTTCAGAGCCATCCCCCAATGCCAGCTAAAGAAGAGGAGGTCTGAGGGTCTGCTTTCCCCTTTCACAGACTCATATCCTGTCTACCTGTCTCAAGTCTTACTCTTGTGTTTGGAGCCAACTGGACCTCCCCATTCCTGAACCTCCTGACTCTGGATGGGAATCCATCAGGTCCTCTGTTGCATCCCTGCTGAGGTCACATGCGTTTCAGCCTCACCACCACCCACACCCCATTTCCCCAATCCCTTTGCTCTCTCTTCCCCACTGTCTTCTTTGCTCCTAATCTCCATATCTTGGCAGATTTATCCTGTTTTCATTTCTTTTTCCTACCATTATATTGGTGTCTCAGGAGGCAGTAAGGATAAATGCATGTGTGCAAACTATCCTGTCTAACTCCAAGACTCTACTTGTATTTCTTCTGATGTTTCAAAAAATTGAAATTTTATATTGTTTCACACTGAACAGAACTGTGCTTTGTATTTCACAATTTAAATGCCAAATCTCTTACTTTAGACAGTTCTAACACATTTTTAAGAGTCTTAAGAATATCTGGGAATTTTAAGAAAGGCTGCAACCACTCCACTTCCAACTCTGTATGCTCTGCTTAAGACCCAGTCATCAAGTATTCAGTGGGAGTTGACTGAATTATTATTGCATTATTAAATTGGATACTTTCAGGTCCCTGCAAGACCTAAGGGTGGTGGCAGTGAGCACAGAAGGACAGGTTCCAGACAGGAGGGGAAGGGAGATACCTGGAGGCAGTGTGGACAGGAGGTGGAAGGGAGGAAGGAGAAGGAGGGTCCAGAAGGAACACGAGGACTCCACCCATCTGTTGTCACCCCAATTCCACTGTGCGGTTGGACCACTGGGTGGCCCAGTCACACCTACGGGATACAGGTGAGGCACCGAGTGGTACTGAACGTGGTTTCTCCAATTGAACAGTGCAGGGAGGAAGCAGGCCTTCACTCTTCAGAAAGGTGTTGAAGAAATGAAATGAGGTGGATGATAAATCTGAAAGCCCTTGGAAAGTAAAAGGGCTATATAAATACACAGTGTCATTACTAGATCTAGCATGGCTCAGGCAAGTCCAACCCTAACTCACTGTAACTTTATGCAGCAAGTTCATTGAATTATATCCATGGTGCAGATAGAAATAGCCCTTGCACATGGCAAATGTATGGAGTGCCTATGAAGAAATGCAAGATCCATTAAGGAAATTAAAGCTCCAAGGTGACACAGGAAGAGATCTGCTCCCTTCCCTAGATCTCAGAAGACATGTATTAACAGGGCAGCATATCAAAATGGCGGGAGTCCGGGGCCTGAGTCATCAGGTGGAGATCAGCCCTTACTGACTCATATCAGACTTTATCTAAGTCAGAAATGAACTCCTGTTCTAAGCCACTGAGGTTGGGGGCCTTATTTGTTACCATGACATAGCCTAACCTGCCCTAAGAAGCTTGAACTAAGAAGGGCTGCTGTCAACACATGGGTACCCAGAGAGGTGTATGGTGATAAGGGGATGAGATGAGAGAGGGCTGCTCAGATACAAAGGCCCTCCCCTTGAGCCTGGAGGGAGAGCTGGGAGCAGAAATGGGCCCCTAGTTCAGGCTCCATCAAGCATTCTGGGGAAAGTCAACAAGGAGTGGCAGGGCTGGAAAACGTTTACCCCATCAGATGTTACTCACCCGTCTTCTGTGTGGAGTCTGCCACAGGCTGTCTTCCTCTGTCTCCACTCCACACCCCCAGTGTGGTACAACCACAGTGCACCTCTCAGCCTGCGTGGAGCCCTGTCTCATGGAGGCCTGTTCCTACCTCAGCTGTCTCAAGGGGGCACATTAGCCACAGTCTCCCTGACTATAGAGACTTGGCCCTTCCTTGGAAGCATGGGACCTCCTTTTAGAATTTACAGACCAGCACAGTCACCCAGCCTCCAGGATCTGCCACACAAGCAGGTGCAGGAAGGGTGGCCACATTTTACCAATCTTCCCAATTCATGTTGAAACACAAGCCTACCCCAGTTGCAATTAAAACCTTAAGCTTTGAAGAGTTCCCTTTAGAAATACATCCTATGTTTCAATAGTTCTTAATATTTGAGGGAGGGGGGTGTCATGTAACCCTGTGAGGATCTGATGAAATCAGAAAAACACATATACTAATAACAGAATGTTGCAACTGGACTTTTCCAGAAGATTTGGGATCTCCCATAAAGCCTCATGCTGAGGGAACGGAGTCACCATGTGCTCTATATCCTAAAGTGAACACAAAGCAACTAGAGTCAGAAACCACCCCTCCCCCTAAGGGCAGGAGGGAATGGCAGAACCAGGCCTGCCACCTTCAGCCATGGGTCACCTGGCCCTTTGCCAGTCTATTATTTTTTCAAAATGAGTTTTATTAATAACATCATAGGTCTGAGTTTGATGAGTGGGGACAGTCTGCTGAGCAATGCAGACACATTCACTGCTCATCCCACCACGCAGACACATGGACACCATTGATCGTAAGACTCTCTGGCCCCAGGGGCTCCTTGACTTGCCCTAAGAAAAGAGAGATACATCTCTGTGTGGGTTGCAAGGATGAGGGGCAGGGCAGACTCGGACCAACACCAGCTTCACTCTGGAGGCCAGCTGCCCAGGAGTAATATCCCAAGGAGAATGGGGGTCAGCGGAGAAGAGAATCACAAGCCTTTGCTGAAGTCAGCACATGAAGCTCCAAGAGATGACTGAGGAGCCTGCAAGAGGGGAGAGCTGGCTTCATATAGCCCTGAGTGGTTTGGTGGACATGGTCTTCACAGACACCTCCAGAGTTGATGCTGGATGGAGGGGTGGTTGGTGATGAATAGGGGGAAAGTTTGACACATGTTCCCTGCAATTTAAGGTATATGTTTAAACAGAGGCTACAGCCCAGTTCTCTGCTAGAAACTTCTCAAGGTGGGAGGCTGGCTGTAGCAGCCCACACCAGCAGAGTAAGTCAGAATTGTGCTATCAAGAGTCTACCACCACCACCACATGTGACTTGTGGCTGGTACAAGAGAGAACTCTTCTTCTTGACCCCATGAGGATAACACTGAAGTTACAGGAGCACACAGAAGCCATGGGCTGTCTAAGTGACCAGCGGCCAAATGACACGTGATTCATGTCTCACCCCAAAAGGGGCATTAGAAACATGGACTGTGGAGAAAATAAAGAAACATCATTTTCCCCTTTCTGGAGAAATCCTCAGCTGTGAGGAAGCTGAGCACTGTCCCCAGAGCTCATGATCTGATCACCATTGATGTGAGGACCCCCACATCAGCCTCCAGCCAGAAACAGACTCCCAGCAAAGCTTAGCGAGGCCAGCAGCACCTGCCTCCCTCCACTGGCCAGTGATCATGGAAAAGGGAAGACTTCTACTCCCTCTTTTTCTCTTCTTTGCCCTAGACCTGTGATCCAAGGGATGGAGAAGAGCAGGTGTGTGCATGGCTGACTGCACCCACAACTCTCAGGTGCCAGGCAGGGGAGCAAACCCTCCCCCCTCCTTTCTCCAAGTCCTAAAGTCTCAATGTCTTAGTCTATTTGGGCTGCTATAACAAAGTACCGCAGAGTGCATCGCTTACACACAACAGGAATTTATTTCTCACAGTTCTGGAGGCTGGAAGTCTGAGATCACAGTGTCCACATGCATGGCCAGGTGAGGGCTGTCTTCTCGCATGTGGACTTGTCATCGTATCCTCACATGATGGAAGGGTGAAGGAGTTCTATGGGGTCTCTTTTATAAGGAACTAATATATAAGTTCCTTATAAGCCCTCCATCCATGAGGGCTCCACCCTCGTGATGTCAGCACCTCTTTGAAGCCCCGCATCCTAATACCATCACCTCTGGGAGTTAGGATTTCAGCATATGATTTGGGGGGGCAGTGTTGGTGGTGGACATGAGCATTCAAACCATAGCAGCATATTGGTAGAGTCTTCCCTAGGGGAGAAGAGAAGGGGATACATAAATGGAGTTTCAGGGACTTCCCTGGCGGTCCAGTGGTTAAAGCTTTGCCTTCCAGTGCAAGGGGTACAGATTTAACCCCTTGTTGGGAAGCTAAGATCCCATATGACTCATGACCAAAAAGCCAAAACATAAAACAGTGTCATAACAAACTCAATAAAGACTTTAAAATGGTCTACATCCAAAAAAGTCTTAAAAGAATAAATGGAGTTTCAGATTTCAACTGGACTCAACATCGAATAGTGGTAAGTTACAGGAAAGTGATGGAATCTTGCCGTGATGTTGCTAAAGAGAGTAATCAACATACCCAGCTGAAGGCAATGGTTAGAGAAAGATGAAACCATCTCCCATTCCTACCCCAAGTTAGTTAAGACTGTTCAGTGAACAATGCAAACACCCAAACTTTGGCATCTGATTAACCAAAGATTTTTTAAAGTCATCCCCCTCCCCCATTTTAAAGATGAGTAAATCCAAAGAGGGTAGGTGGTTTTTCAAAGACGCATAGGTCACTGCAGAACCTGGAGAGATGGGCAGCACTGGTTCCTGATGCATTAAATGGAGTGCTTCTGTGTGGTTTTGTTCTTAATCATCCAGCTTGAGCTACAAGAGCAGTGCTCTAAATTCAAACCACTGAATAGCCTCTTGTGTGCCAGGACTGCCTGAGTTAGTGTAGAAGCCAGCATAGGTGGAAGAGAAGAGCTCTGAGATGATGCTTTGCATCCATTTCAGTATTTGAGATCCAGGAAGCAGGGTAGAAAGGCAAGCTGCCCAAGGCACTATTTTGCTTGAAGCTCTGTGAGTTTCAGCACACACACATCCACATTGACACCTAAGTCAATTAAAGGCCCAAACAAATCAAAACTACAAAGACTGTTAGATGGTATACCCCCCTTGGAATACCTACCCCTACTAGTCCCCTCCAGAGCTGCTGATTGTGGGATTTTAAGAGTTAACTGCCACAAGGTCTAATTAAATGGAGAAATGGAAGAAAATGTGAATAATAAACACAAATCTCACATGCACTTCCAAGGGAAGATGTGTGTTTTCAAGTTTACCTTAAATACCACTGAACTGTTTCATTTTTCAAAAACTAGAAGCCAGCCTTTCTTTCCTGTTAGAAATTGTGCAAACATGGCACATCGTCAGCATGCCTTGCTAACCACAGATTCCATTATGTGTTTAATAATTGACTATTCAATAGAGCATTGATGCATTTTGTCTGGAACTAATTCACCTTTGTCTGTGCCTCGGCACGAATGTTCGGTGAATCACAGATGGGATCGCAGAAGTGTTTCGAGTGCTGCTGCCCAACACAGAGTCACATCTCAGGATTATTCCTGTCAGGCCCTGTGCTCACAAATGTTCTAGCATGCTAAAGCCACTTGAAAATGTGATGTATGGAAGCCGCCAAGTGCGGGACAATACCTCTTCCCTTCTAATGAGGACTCACAATTCACAGTCTGCAGGCCACTTAAACCAGGGAGGAAATTGTTCACTGAAAAATTAACAAAAATGGATGCCCCAACAGCCCATTAAGACCATGTTGCTACCCAGTTGGAAATCAGGCTGAGACGTGTTGGTTGGGGAAGGCAAGTATTAGCAAATACATACGAATTGGACTTCTCTGTATTGGAAAGATAATCCCTCCTCTCTCCTAAAGAACTTCTACATTGCTTTTCTTTTTAAAATAAATTTATATATTTGTCATTGAAGGATAATTGCTTCACAATACTGTGTTGGCCTCTGTCATACATCAGCAGGAGTCAGCCATAGGTATATATATGTCCCCACCCTCTTGAACCTCCCTCCCTCCTCCCACCCCTTCCCTTCACCCCTAGGTTGTTGCAGAGCCCTGGTTTGAGGTCCCTGTGTCTACAGCAAATTCTCATTGGCTCTCTGTTTTACCTATGGTAGTGTATATGTTTCCATGTTACTCTCTCTATCCATCCTACCTTCTCCTCTCTCACTGCTGCCTGTGTCCTTAAGTCCATTCTCTATATCTGTGTCTCCACTGTTGCCCTGTAAATAAGTTCATCAGCACCATATTTCTAGATTCCATATATATGTGTTAATAAATGATATTTGCTTTTCTGACTTACTTCACTCTGTATAGTAGGCTCTAGGTTTATCCACCTCATTAGCACTGACTCAAATTGTGTTCCTTTTAATGGCTGAGTAATATTCCATTGTATATACATACCACAGTTATTGGTTGGGATTTATGAATTGGAGCAGGATGAAAAACAGTACAAATGGTGTGTAATTTTATGATGAACTGGATGCACCATCCTGCAGGGCTCTTTCCTGGGGAAGAACCAGTGCTATGTCTGGGCTCAAGTGCTGACTGGGGTTGGCATAGCATGAATGCCACAGGTTTAAAAGGAGGAGGGGAAGAACTTACTCCAAAGCTGTTCTTATCCATTGCAATTATCTTGGCTGTTTTTTTATGAGAAGCAGAGTGCTGGCTGGAATGGGCATGTCCTCCAGCAAGATAAGGCCCGGTTGCTTCTGCCCAGCCATGAAATTGTATTCTAGTATATGGAAAATATTTCTTTTTAGTCTTTTGTAAAAGCTGGTTATATGATTTGATAGCAAGCACATTGTTTCATAAAATTATCCATGTATTTAAAAACCCAGCCACAGTATTTGATATCAAGACTGCCTTCTTGTTATAGCTTGAATTTATCAGTGGAATTTCCATTGCTTGGGGATATGAGATCTATTTTTTTTTTATTTTAGTGATTGTCCTAAGGTAATGAATGATTAAATTCATCTGCTCCACTAAGGAACTCTATAGTCTTCTTTTAATCTCAGGGGAGGAAAACTATTGCCTGACTTTCTCTGCCATCCTTGTTGCTCTGATTTGCTTCATTTTGTTGACTTCAGTGCAGACCAGCATATTAGCATAGCCCAGGATTCTGAGGACCACCTGTGCTTTTGGGGGTAGCCAAATCCTATGATTTGAGTTGCAGTTATAATTAAGTCTGAACCTGGGCCAACACTGGAAAAGTTTGGTCAGCTGATCAATTCTTTTTTTCATTAATCAGCAGAGTTGTTAAAATACCCTCAAACCATTGCCTAGACCTCAAATCCTCTTGAATGAACAGGACCCAGCTGCTGTTTTCCCTTTATTATCTTTTTCCAGAACAGTCTAGCTAGAGAATGTATGTTAGTTGCTCAGTCATGTCCAACTCATTGTGACTTCATGGACTGTATCCCCCCAGGCTCCTCTGTTGATGGGATTCTCCAGGCAAGAATACTGGAGTGGGTTGCCATTCTCTTCTCCAGAGCTAGAGAATGAGCCCTCAGTACTTTTAGCTATAATAGCAACATAAACTTATAGAGGTGCAGGGCAAGCACGCTCAGCCATGTCCAACTCTTTGCGACCATATGGACTGTAGCCTGCCAGGCTTCTCTGTCTATGGGATTCTCTAGGCAAGAATACTGGAGTGGGTTGCCATTTCCTCCTCCAGGGGATCTTTCCAGCCCAGGGATCAAAACCATGTCTCCAGCATCTCCTGCATCAGCAGCAGGTTCTTTACCACTGAGCCACCTGGGAAGCCGTAAACTTATAGAGCACTTATTCAAATGCAGGTTCGGTTGTGTTTGTACCTTTTAATTTATTTAATTATAATAACCATAAAAAGTAATTATCTCAAAATTACAAATATGGAAACTGAGGCACAGAGAGTTAACAATTTGCTCAAACTCACACAAGTAATGGAACTGGGCTTGGAACACAGGTGATCTATTGCCATAGCCTATATACTAAATCACTGTGTTTGCTGCCTTGTGTGAAATAAAAATGCAACATGTGACTGTGTCATTAATGACTAAAGGCTTTTGATCATTCTTGCCATGAATTCCTTCACTCAGACTCTGGAAATTACACCTCATTGTGATCAACCTTAAAGGAGCAATAAAATACAGATTCTTTCCCTCCCAAAATCCAAATGGAATAGAAAGCTGAGTATTATGCAGTGGTGCAGAGAGGAAGCAGGAGAAGCAAGATTGCCAGCTATGTTCCTGCTTGCTCTGTGAACTTGGTGATCTAACTTACCTCTCTGAGCCCATCTGCCCACGTGCATCATGGAGCACTGCCTCATGGCACCCCATCACCTTGCAGGACAGGTGTGCACACACAGGTGACACTGATGGTCGCTGTAGGATGATGGAGGGCCAAGGTGTAGGATAGGAACATACTCAGATATAGCTTTGGTCTGCAGTTCTGACTTCTAGATTTACACAAAATCCCAGTGTAATTGTGGTCTGGAAACCATGCCATAAAAAGTGGGAAAGAGGCCAGGGCAGTCTTCCTGAAGAAGTTGAACTGGTCAGAATCATGAAATTAAAGATGGCTTTCAGATGTTAGGAGTCATAGCTGTTTGATGGGACCTTTGATGATTATAGACAGCCCCTATGCCACCACTTGTCTGTCCTGGACCTCAGTGGTAGAATAATAAGGTGCTACCCACAGCGTGGAAAGGGACCCTTCCCAGAAGGTGGAGCAAACTCCCACATGCTTGGTCAAGTCTATCATCTTCTCTGGGAGTAGATGGGAGTAGCCTGAAGGGCAAGGGGAAACCCACTTCCCAGGATAACCTCCCCAGACTTCATGATCTGGGGCCTCCTGCCAGTACTGAGTGGGGCAGGCATGACTCGGAGGGAAGAGAAAATGAGAAGAAACAGATAGTTTGTGCATTCATGCAACCAAGGTGTCCTGGGCCCTGGTACTGCTGGGTGCTGTGGTAAACAAGTACAGCATGTTTACCCCTTCAGAGATGGAAGAGGATACAAACAAAATGCATACACACACACTCAGTCTGTAAATATCCCTTCTACTGAAGGCAAGGGCCTCATCCATTGGCATTCTCACCGTGTGCACCCACAGCACACTGGCTGAGGACTGTCACTGCCTCCAAGCTGCCCAAACACAGAGGGGCTCCCCTGAAACCTCACACCCCAACCAAGAGGCTAGACCCTGGAGCCCACCAGGGGACTCTGAGTTCTATTGCTCTAGCTACTGTATGAATTTCAAAGGGCTTGGTAATAGGTAATTCTACCAGAGAGGGAAAGGTTACTAGCCAGACCCCGACCTGCCTGGTTTCCTGTCCCACATTCTCTCCAATCTACACACTTAGGGCAAAGAACGAATTGCCATTTGCTGACAGTCCAAATGGGCCAGACACCGACTTGGAGATTCAACTCTATAAAGTAGGTGTTAGAATTCCTGTTCATATTGATGAATAACAGCCCCAAGCATGAGAAACTGTACAATTAGCTAAATAGCTATACAATGCTAAATAGCAGAATTAGGATTTGAGACCATCAGACGTACCATGGGCCTGTCTGATTCACTCTTCTCACTACAGCCTGGCTTATAAGATGCTTCAAGCCCAGACCACCTCTCCAGCCTTACCTTCCCTATTCTTGCTCTCCCTGAATTATCTGTATCCCCCAGGTGTCCTGGGGCCAGTGTCCAGGTTCTTCTAAGTCCCACCTCTGTCTGTCCAAAGCCTCTCAAAACTCAGCTCAGATACCATCTCTGCTGGAAGAAGACACCCTGGATACTCCCATACTCCCCACCACCACCAAGGCTGAGCTGCCTCTGGGCTCCGTGACAGCTGTTGTCATTGTTGTTGTTCAGCCGCCCAGTCATGTCTGACTCTTTGTGACCCCATGGACTGCAGCATGCCAGGCCTCCCTTCCCTCACTATCTCTTGGAGTTTGCCCAAGTTCATGTTCATTGCATCAGTGATGCCATCCAGCCATCTCATCCTCTGATGCCCGCTTCCCCTTCTGCCCTCAATCTTTCCCAGCATCAGGGACTTTTCCTAATGGCACCTGTGCTGATCTCTATATGACTGACCAGTGTCATTGTCCTGAACTTTTGTGTCCTTGAGGTCAAAGCTGGGTTAGATTCATTCTCTAGCTCAGAGCCTAGACTTTGACCTGGCTCAACTGGGACTCAAGAAAGGAAGGAAGGAAAAGAGAGAGGGAGGGAGGCAGCGAGAAGGGAAGGGAGGAATCCTGTCCCCTAGAGTCTGTCATACCTCCCTTTCTGCCCTACCTGGGCGGTCTGACCTGTCCCCACTCCCTGACTCTTAGATCCAACAAAGACTGATTTCTCTGTCCCCAGATCAGGGGACAGATTCCCCGGCTGGGGCAGTAAATTGACCCTGCAGTCAATCTTTAGTCTTCCCGAAGGGCACAATTTGTTGGCTTGTGTTTCCCAGTGAATTTTTAATCACATCAGCCGCTCCCCTCCCCCTGACCTGACAAGCCTCAGTGCTGCCTGTACTAAGGGACTGGGGACTCCATTTGCCTAGGATCTGCAGTGAAACTAATCAGAAAGGAGGATTGCTGCTTAAGCCTCTGCATTGACGGCTGAGCCTCCTGCAAACATTTTCATATGGTAACTGTCCCCACAGTTCTGGGGGCAGTTCAGAGCTGAGAGCACTGAGTTGCAGGGAGAATTTTCTCACACCGGGTTATAAGGCCCATTATTACCAGGAAGGTTATGGAAGTTTGTGAAATAAAATGTGTAATAAGGCCAGTGTGGAACTAGGCTTCCCAAGTTATAAAGCCTTTCACGTGTGTGACCTCAATGAATCTTTACAACGACATAGGGGAGAGATCATTAAAGCCATTATTTCACTGGATGCTTATGAGAGGCTGGACCCTGCTCACACTCGCTTTATAAATACTATCTATTTATGTCCTCAGCATCTATGAGCCAGGTTCTGTTAAAGATTCTTATTTTATGGATGGACCCCAGGAGTGCTGTTTCTTTTCTAAAGTCATACAGTTGGAGGATGGGAGGTCTGGAGCTTGAATTCAGATCTGTCTGGTAACAAAGGCCATACACTTGACCACTTTCACAAGCAACATGCCCATTTTGCAGATGAAAATTAGTACAGGGACTTCCCTGGTGGCCCGGTGGTTAAAAGTCAGCTTTGCAAAGCAGAGGATACGGGTTTGATCCCTGGTCTGGGAACTGAGGTCCTACATGCCATGGGGCAACCAAGCCTGTGCACCACAATTAGAGAGCCTGTGCACCACAACTACCGAGCCCCCCACTTCTAGAGCCCATGTACAAAAAGAGAAGCCCACACACCATAACCAGTGAAGCCCACACACACCACAACTAGAGAAAGCCTGTGAATTGCAACAAAGGCTCAGCACAGCAAAAAACATTTTTTAATAAAAGAAAAATGTGTAAACAGTAGAACCAGGACAGGATCTGAGCAAAGCTGCAGAGAAATGAGCCTAAGATATGGAGTCAGATAGAAAAAAAGAAAGGGATGGCCATCCCTCTGCCACTTACAAGATGTGTGTCCTTGGGCAAGTTGCTGAGTCTGCATCTTTTCAAGTGTAAAACAGGGACACAGCACCTGTCTTGCAAGATCATTTGCTGCAAACCTTCTCAAGGTGCTGCTTTGAGAAAATCAAAAGCTTTTCATTTTGGACATCTTCTAGACTCCTGGTATAGTAAGCCTTCTGAAGGTATTGAGTCACCACTGGCTCAGGCTCTCTCTGTGTTAAATGTTCATTTACTCGATGGCCACAGGGTGAAAGGAATCATTACTATTGTTGAGCCCGACTGTGCTTCAGGCACTGTGCTAGGTGCTGTCACATGCTTGCCACAGGCCTGCAAGGCAGGGATTTTTAGGCATATTACAGGTAAGGAAACTGAGGCACAGGGAGGTAAGATGAGGGTCTCAAGGTCTGGTCTGGGGCAGAGGCCAGGTCACCTGGCCCCACCACTCTGGCTGCCTCATCCTGCCTGTAATTGTCACAGCTGTCCATCACCTCCAGGAAACTGCTTTTTTTTGTTCAGGACACCTGCCTTTGGATGAGGAAACAAAACCAAATCTTGTCTATATTGGTTTGGCTGAATTTTAGACAGCCCAGCTATACTAAGTATGTGACTTCTCTGGTGGCTCAGACAGTAAAGAATCCACCTGCAATGCAGGAGACCTGGGTTCTATCCCTGGGTCAGAAAGATCCCCTGGAGAAGGGACTGGTAACCCACTCCAGTATTTTTAACTGGAGAATTCTATGGACAGGGGAGCCTGGCAGGCTACAGTCCATGGGGTCGCAAAATGTCGGACTCACTGAGCAACTAACACTAATACCACTAGGTTAAGAACTTAATTATTCAGACTTTTATTTTTTTACTTTTCAAAATAAAATGCATTCATCCCCTTAGAAAGAGCTTTTCCCCTCCTGTTTGCAAATAATGTTATTTAGTCTTCTTGACACCCAAGGGAATTTACTTAGAAGTAAAAAAGAAAAAGAAAAAAGAGGGAAAAGAGAGAAAAAGAAACGAAGAAATTACCATGAATAGAAGACCTATGGGACATAATTACAGAAATACTGCAGGTTCTGCATTAACTGGAAAATTGCAGCCATTTCATTGTGGGAGTAAAGCTATTTTCTTTTATTTTAAAGTGGATCCTTCACCTTCCAAAGGGCTAATTATGGTGCTGCCTACATCTTGTGTTCATAGGCTCCAATTTCATCTTTTCATTAACCACAATGGCAAATAACAAAATTGAGCTCTGGAAGCATCTCTGTGACGGCTCTGGTAGCAGGGAGGAGGGACATAGCGATCACTCATCTTGTGACTCAGACCATGTTTTCCATAATTGAGCCCACCGTGGACCTTGTCAGAGGCCCCCCCGCTCTAGCTAAGCCAAGAATTCATAAAACAAAGCAGGTGAGCGGCTAGAGCCAGGAGGAGCTCCAGGGAGGGTGAGTGGAAGGGAGAGCAACGCAAGAGCTGTTAGAAAGTAAATGCCTTAAAATGATGTTTATGGAGAGTTTTTAATGATGTGAGACAATGTTTGAAATCTAATGCTTAGTAGAAAAAGCAGGATATACCTTATGTGGACAGTATGATTTCAACTATGTGAAATATCTATAACTCAATCTAGGACTATCATTATGATATTGGACTATATCTGATACTTAATACATCTCAATCACCAGATTTTTTATATAATTTATTTCTTTTTGGCTGCTCTGGGTCTTCGCTGTCGTGCAGGCTTTCTCTAGTCGTGGCGAGTGGGAGCTAGTCCAGTTGTCGAGCACAGGCTCCTGGTGCACGGCCTTCGGTAGTTGCAGCAGGTGGGCTCAGTGGTTGTGGTCCTGGGCTCTAAAGCACAGGCTCAATAACTGAGGTGCAAGGGCTTAGTTGCCCCGAGACATGTGGCATCCTCCTGGAACAGGGATTGAACTGGAGTCTTTTGCATCTCCAGCATTGGCAGGTAGATTCCTTATCACTGAGCCACCAAGGAAGCCCCCAGATTTTTTAAATGTCCAAATATAACTCAATCTCACAGAAAGGCAGGGGTCCAAAACCTCCTCCTTGAGATGTCAAGGCTCCCCCGAGAAAGAGGGATTTCATTTTTCTAGGGGTTGCCCTTCACCTCTTATTCCAAAGCCTCTCCTGGTTGTCAATCCCCTCAAGAGACTCAGCACCATTCCCCTGGCCCCTGCTCCTCTCCCTAAGCCACTTTATCACTCTTTGAACAAGGATCTATCTTCTGCATTTGCTAAGGCACCAGCAGCATTAGGCTGTTTTGCAAAAGAGAATTTTATGCACCCAACTTGGGCTGGTGATCTGTTTCACCCTAGATAATATACATCCAACTAATAAAAATAAATGGAAAGAAAAAAAAAAGAGAGACTTTTATCCAAAAGTTTTGAGGATGGGGGCAGTAGTGGGTAGGACTGGGGGAGGGGGAAGTATTGCACAGCAGAGGGTGCAAAAATGCTGAGAGCTAAAAAAAAAAAAAAAGCATTCGTCTCTGAATTTCACTGTACATGCCAGTGCTCTGACCAAGCAAAACCTGCTTGGCCTCTTGTCTGACAAAGCAGGCTGGTGTCACTGAGTCTCACTCTCCACCTGTGTAGGTGTGTGTTCCTATTTCTCTCTAGTTTTCTGTGTGTCCCTCTCTGGGTCTCTGGGTCTTTCTGTGTTACCTGTTCTCCATTTTATCCTTCTTTGTCTTTCTCTCTCTCTCTGGGTGTCCCTCAGTTTTTCCTTACATGTATCTCTGTCTCAGATAACCTCATAGGCTTTCACTATGTTCACATTCTTTCTTTCTGGAGCCCCCTAAACAGAACCCCTTCCTCTCTGCTTTCAAGAGAAGATTTAAAAAAAAACTCCTGTCTGATTAGCATGCAGAGAATTCAGAAAACTTTTGTTTCAACATTTCAACACATCCAGACTAGCCAGGTAGAGCAAGGGAGGGGAGCTAAAAAGCCCATTAAGGTGTCTTCCCAAACAAATGCCTTCCTTGTCCTTCTGCCCAAACGCAGAACAGCTGCAGCTTTAAAAATAGCTTGCTTTCATCTTTTGAAGGAAATATGCCAAAATTTTAGCATTGGCTGTCTTTGGGTGGCAAGAAGTGCTTTAGCATTATTTATTTCTACCTATTTTTCTGAGTTTTCCAACTTGCCCAAGGCAAGCCTGAACTACTTTATCATAATAAAATCTCCCATGTATTATGCACCTGCCAGACACCCGATTTAATCTTCACAACAGCCTTAATGGGTAGATGTTATTATGCACATTTAGAGGTTCAGAGAGGTCACGCAATTTGCTCAATGTCACACAAACATAGGTGGAGATCCAACCAGACATTAGGCTCCCAGACACTAAATCCTCTGCTTCACCTGTAGGTGTAAAGGCTTTCCACACCTGAAAGCTCACAAGATCATTCGAGCTGCCTTGCTCTACTCCTCACTGTAAATGCAAGTGGTTCTGCAGGTTATGACTCAAAATACTAACCTTCCCTGGGAGGATTCTACTTTCAGATCTGTGGCCTGTGGGATGACTATACATCTTAAGCCTGTTGAACTTGAAAGTGTCATATGATCTACTCAGGTCATTAAAACATGAATAGAAAGGCCATATCACTTTTGTGCCAAAGCAGTAAGATCCAGCTTATGGTTCTCTGTCTTTTTCCTTTCTGCCACAAGGCAACATCCCCAAAAAGGTCCAAGTGTAAACATGGAGCAGAGCTGTAGTTGACCCAAGATGTCCATGTAGCCTGAGCAAGAAATAGATCATTGTTTTTATAACCCATTGAGATGTGGGGATTGTTTGTTACCATATCATAGCATAGCCTAAGCTGACTAACTCTGTATACGCAAAAGTTTACAAGCATAGGGGCTCACTAACATGTTTCATACGTCCTCCTCTTGGAAGGGAAAAATAGGGGGAGTCTTGCCCAAGGCATTAGTGTGAAGTTCAACTTGTCCTTTTCAAAAATGATCTTGGGAAAATGATCTCCTCCCCTAGGGTGTATTTCTGCAGCACATTCTCCTGATGGGGCCAGACTGTCAGGATAAGTCCCAATTACAGGTCCTGGAACTGCCCAAGGACACACAGGGCAATTAGTGCACAGCTCTAAGTCTGAGAGGAACCCATGGAAGGGAGCACTCTGCCACTGACTGTGGCCACAACTGGAGGCTCAGGTACCATCTGGGCAGATGGAGAGCAATAAAGATGGACAGCTCAGGGTGGTGCAATCAATTACCACATTTGGTCTGAGATACAGAGAGCAACACAGCCTTCACAGGCAACTTGTTTTCCATGCCTTTAGCAAAGACGCCTTCGAGGGAAGAATGGAGAGTTAATCCAAAAGCTGAAGGCTCAGAAGAAAAAGAATTGCTGTCATCACTGAGGAACGGGCAGGAGAGAAGACACTTCTGCCCCAGGAGGAAGCAGTCAAGTGATTTTTCAAAGAATCCCTGGGGGGGATGAACACAATCATCTCACCCCTAAGTGACCCAGTTGGTAGTTTTGTTGCTGAAGTATCTTTATTCAATTTGTTCTTTTCTCTGGCTGTCTCATCATTCCTGCATTCTTTTATCTGGACCGTCCTTCTTTCCTTCACTCATGCCATAGTTCATTCATTCATTCATTCGTTCAGCCAGTGGGACCTCTGAGCACAGCACTGCTTCAGATGTCTGCAACCTGACTGGCATAGACAAAGACCGGTTGGTGGAAGGTGTAGCAGACACAGATCCACTGCTCAGATCCACCTTCAGAAACAGTGGCTTCCATATGGAAGGGGCATGGCTTCCTGACCACCTCCAGCTGGTAGCCCTAGTTTTCAAGCCAAGGTCCAGCTACTCTCACAGCAAACTCTGGCCAATGACTTAGCCGATTGGGCCTATAGGGCCTGGTCATTTCTATCCAACACAGGATGCCTCTAGAGGGCGATCTGAGCCCTGGAGCTCCACCAGCTGTCAAAGACCATGGGGTCTCCATCACGGTCTGCTGGCAGCCCCTGCCCATCCTGCTTCTGCCCCTTCTCTTTCAGAGGCACCACTCCCCTGTAAACTTTTTGCACCTTTAACTCCATCTCAGTGACTGCTTCATAGAAAACCACACAGGCACAGAAGAGGAAACATGGGAGGGAGAAGAGAAAGCACAGGTTTCTCTGACATCAGGAACTCTGTTGTCTGAGACCAAGTGGTGTTTCTCTCCAGCTCCTTCTCAGAAGACAGATCAAAGCTGATGCTGACTACACCATAAGGCTTAAAATTCAACATTCAGACAACTAAGATCATGGCATCTGGTCCCATCACTTCATGGCACATAAAAGGGGAAAAAACAGTGGCAGATTCTATTCTCCTGCGCTCCAAAATTACTGAGGACAGTGCATGCAGCCATGAAATTAAAAGACACCTGCTCCTCGAAAGAAAAGCTATGATTAACCTAGATGGTATATTAAAAAGCTGAGACATCACTTTGCCAACAAAGGTCCATATAGTCAAAGCTATGGTTTTCCCAGTAGTCATGTACAGATGTGAGAGTTGGACCATAAAGAAGGCTGAGTGCAGAAGAACTAATGCTTTCAAATTGTGGTGTTGGAGAAAACTCTTGAGAGTCTCTTGGACAGCAAGGAAATCAAACCAGTCAATACTAAAGGAAATCAACCCTGGGTATTCATTGGAAGGACTGATGCTGAAGCTGAATCTCCAATACTTCACCACCTGATGCAAAGAGCCAACTCATTGGAAAAGACCTTGATGCTGGGAAAGATTGAGGGCAGGAGGAGAAGCGGGCGACGGGGAAGGGATGGTTGGATGGCATCATCGACTCAATGGATTTGAGTTTGAGCAAACTCAGGAAGATAGTGATGGACAGGGAAGCCTGGTATGCTGCAGTCCATGGAGTCACAAAAAGTCGGACATGACTTAGCAACTGAGCAACAACAGCACCATAAGGATCTCTGTTGCCTCTTGCTAAAGCTGCCACCATTTGGGAGACAGGAGGTTAGTAGGGAAGGCCAGAACTTAGCCCTGTGGCCCTACAGACTAGCTGGCCAGACTGGCCCTGGACAGACTATCTGAATGTAAACATTAGTATTGACTCTGAAAAGCTTTTAAAGTGCTCCAGACTCTAAGGGACCAATGGAGGTCAGGGCCTTGCTGAGGAAGAAAAGTGGAAAGGGCAATATGGTTTAGCTGCAAGGACATGAATCTTGGAGGGCAGCATGGAGGAGGAGGGATGCTTTATCTGAATCCTAAAGAGCGAGCTCCCTAAGGACACAGGTAGAAACCAGGACACATGGCCTGTTCTGCACTCATGTGTTTAGAAATCAGAATAAGAACAAGGCATCACTCAGGTCCCTTTGGTTGTCAGCAACAGAAACTGACTCTGGATGATGTAAAGGATTTGCTTGGAGGCCATGGGAGAACAAAGAATCAGGCAGGAAGTAGATAGAAACCTGGAAGCTCTGGGGCCTCATGTGGCAGGAGCTCTTTAACAGCTCCTCCAGGGCACTGCTGCAAAAATAGAAGGATGCCATTTTAGTGTCTTGGTTTGTCCACTCACTATTCAGTTTCTAGGGAGGGGCAGAGTGTCCTTGCTTTAGCTAGGATGTGATCTGATGCCTTGAGTAGTAGACATGCCAAGGCAGGATGCACACTCCAAGAGGTAAGAAGAGATCCAGTAGGACATGAGCTCACAGGGCCAAGAGAGAAGTTTCTACAAATGCAGCAGTGAGCATTATCAACAGCAGCACACAGGGACAGTCAAACAGGGACAAAGATTTACTCACAGGAATTAGTAACCAGCTGATTGCTTCATTTCAGTGTGGAGGCAGGGATGAAGCTAGATGCTCTGCATAGAGGATTCAATGGGAAGAGAGAAGATGCAGACAGACCACTCTGTTGAGAAATGTGGAGAAGAAGAGAAGGCAAGAGATTGGTTGTTTGAGAGGACCCATTGGGTAAGGGTAGATTCTTTTTAGAATAAGAGAGATTTGAGGTTCTTAGATGTTAAGACAAAGAGCAGAGGAGAGGCAAAGGTGAAAAGATATAAGAGTAGGTTGTACAGTCAGGGCTCGGGGGCAGGAGGATGGCTCAAGAGCCTGGGCAGAATGACTGGCCTTTGAACTCTCTTCGCCCTTGTTCCTCACTGCTGAGAAAGTATTATTATAATTATTTTTAATATTTATTTGGCTGAATTGGGTCTTAGGTGCACCATGCAAGATCTTCATTCAGGCTCATGGGCTCAGTAGTTGTGGTGCATGGTCTTAGTTGACTCAAGGCATGTGGGATCTTAGTTCCCCAACCAAGGATTGGACCTACATCCCCTGTATTGCAAGACCAATTCTTAACCCCTGGACCACCAGGGAAGTCCCTCAGAATGTACTAGACATCACAGGCTTTTGCTCTCTGCTTGCTTAAGAAGATTATTTTAACTTCAAATCTGCCATCAGCTTCTTGAAGGCAGGAATCATGTCTCTGTAAGTAGAACAGGAAAATGAAAAGTGAAAATGAGCATGTTAGTCACTCAGTCATGTCTGACTTTTTGTGACCCCATGGACTGTAGGCCATCAGGCTCCACTGTCCATGGAATTCTCCAGGCAAGAATCTGGAGTGGGTTGCCATGTCCTTCTTTATAGGGATCTTCCTGACCCAGGGATTGAACCCAGATCTCCTGCATTGCAGGCAGATTCTTTACCACTGAGCCACCAGGGAAAGGTGCTGTATAAAAGTGATGGAGAGACCAGAGTTCCAGGACCAATCTGCATTATCAGATTGTGAAAGCTGTGTGTTTCTGACACCCGACTCTAGGGGCCTGGCCAAATAGGTATTTAATTTTCTTACAAAATAAGAGGTCTGTAGGCAGGCAGTTCAGAGTTGGTACAGCAGCCCCATGGTATATTTTGTATATCAGACTCCTTCTATTCATCTGCTCAGGCACTGGGTAAATAGCCTTAACAAGTACTTTAGAGCAGGGGTCCCCAACCTTGGAGCAGAAGACCAGTACCAGTCCATGGCCCGTTAGGAACTGGGCTGCACAGCAGGAGGTGAGAGGCAGGTGATCGAGTGAAGCTTCATCTGCATCCCCATCACTACCTATCACTCCCACTACTGCCTGCACCATACCCCACACTGCTCTCATGACTACCTGAACCATCCCTTCTTCCATCCAAGGAAAAGTTGTCTTCCATGAAACCAGTTGCTGGTGCCAAAAAGGCTGCCAACTGCTGCTTTAGAGGTCATGCTTGTCACTTCATAGACTCAAGATGGCTGCTTGGCCTTCAGGCCCACATTCCAAGACAGAAGAAGGAAGGAAGAGGTGAGGATTCCTGTGTTTGAAAAGGAAAACCTTGCTACTAACCCCACACAAACTCTTGCTTGCTCCTCACGGCCTTCTCTAGCTGTTCAGCAGTCTCCTGCTTTAGACTAAACAGGTGTTTCGTTGTATCCTGATTTCCCTGCATCCCTGGCTTCCTTCCAGCAGCAAGTTTACGGGGGTCCTTTGGGGATTTGCCTCTCTCCACCATGAGGATTAGCAGAAGAGTAAATTCAGGCGCCTTCCTTTCAATAACCAAAATCAAAGGGGTTTGCCAACAGCTGCCCCAGGACAGCCAGGGGATTGTGTCCTACTCTTGGCGACTGTGAGGGGCCCTCCTGGGACCCAGGCTCTTACATGAGTGAAAAAGACAGAAGTGGCTAAAGCTTAGTCGTCTCTCCCTGCAGTGACATCCTCCCCAGACCATATTTGCTAAGAGATCATTCCAAGGGTTTTCACTTTCTAGGTTTTCAGAACTGCTTTCTTTCTGCCTGCCCCTTTCTAAGTCTGGATTTTCAACCATCCCATAAATTATGAAGGTCCAATCCTACCAATAAATTCCCAGTCTCAGCAGAGACTTTTCCATTGCTTATAACAATAACAAAAAAATTCTGACAATACTCCAACCCCATCTCTGACAAGCTATGCATAGACCTGGAAAAAACATCTAACTTCTTCAGGTCCTCTCTCCTTATCGAAAAACAATGGTTTATTACTAGAGTACTTTCCAATGTGAACGATGCATTATGACTTTGACCTCTTTCAGAAGGCTTGCATTGTACAAAGTGAGCCTGGATCAACAGCATTGTCTGAATTAGAGTTTTAACAACAGGGTTAGAATATAAAAGCTCCATCAGTAAGATGCTGCTACTGGAACATTTCTTGGACAATTAAGCCCAGGTAGAGGCTCACCAAAACAACTCCACTGCTGGTAGCACCAGTGTACAATGTTTTCATTAGCAAACAGTCACTGTCCAGTGTCGTCTGGCCATAATGTCCAGGCCTCACTTACCGATTCTATAGTTTCAACTGTTCTCTATTCCAAATCCACTTCATTGCACCACTATGAAACCTATTTTTTAGGGAACTTTTGTCTTCACCTTAAAGTCCTTTCTGAAAGGAAGGCGCCTGAATTTACACATCTGCCTTACAAACCTTTAGAATACAGAGCAGAGGACTCTGTAAAACTGTAGTCCATACCTTCAAATAAAAAAATACTTTGTAGGAACAGCAAAGTGGCCCCAGTTTGGCCTTGTGTTCTAGAAAAAACTCATTACTTAGCTGCATTTAATAATCCATGAAACATTTCTATTAACTTTTGTGTGTGAATCATGTGCCTGCAAAATGGGTTAAAAAAAAAAAAAGTGAGAAGCAGAAATAAAAGATATGCAGAAAATGAAAATAAGTGAGATTGTAAATATTTGATTAAGGCCTCAGTTTTCAGGTAAGCAGTTACCATTTTAGGCCCTCAGATGCCAACAAAAGCCACAAAATACCATTCTGAATTATTAAAATGACCAGGGGAAACTTTTCTTACTACTTTTGAATGAGTACATAGCCCTTCAAACTAACCTCTGCTTAAATACTAACACAGACATTGGTCAAATGTGAAAGAGTCAAAGTTCTCAGTTGAACACTCACCTGTAATTATGAAGCAGATTACATAATGCGTCTCACCACTTCATTTTATTTCACTTTTTCTCTCTCTCTCTGCTCTTGCGATCCTTCCCAACTTGAGAGGAATCCAATCTGGGTGAGTTGAAAGTCTGCATTCTAGGATATTTTTTAACTGTATGTTTACTGATTTTGTTTCTATTTTTCATAAGTTCAATGCATTTGTTCATTCAACAAATATTTCTTGATTACCTACTAGGGGCCAGGCACTGCTCTAAGTGTGGCAATAGGGAGTTCCCTGGAGGTCTAATGGTTGGGACTCCACACTTTTGCTGCAGGGGGCATGGGTTCAAACCCTGGGTGGGAAACTAAGATCCCACAAGCTGTGCAGTGTGGCCAAAAGTAAATAATAATAATAATAAGTGTGGGGATATATCAAGGAACAAGATATATAAAGACTGAGTCCTTTGGGGACCTTACATTTAAGCAAGGGAGACAAATAATAAAGAAATATGTATTCTGGGACTATGGTGGTCCAGAGGCTAGGACTCTGTGCTCCCAATATAGAGGGCCCGGGTTCAATCCTTGGTCAGGGAACTAGATTCCACATGACACGCTAAGTGTTTGCATGCCACACTTAGACCAATTGCAGACCTTTTTTTTTTTTTTTTTTAAAGAAACATACATTCCAATGACAGATAGTAAGTGCTATGAATGGGGCAGTACTTGGGAGTGTTCATTGTTTATGTCTCAGGCAGGTGTGGTCTGTTCAAAAGCTAATCAAGTGGGAGTGGCCTTGGGAGTGGGGGGGAATATACCATTTCAGCCAGTGAGAACAGCAGTTCAGTATCTCTGGGGTGCAAACAGGCCTAGGGTGTTCAAGAAACAGCGGCAAAGTCAAGGAGCCTGGGGGTGAGGAGTGGTCACTGTCAGGAGCGGGTGCATGGAGAATTCATCAGGAGGATCTTGTGAGGCCTTGGAGGCCACTGGGGACAACTTGCTGTTTCATGCTAATTGTGGTGGGAGCCGCTGAGGACTTCTGAGTTGGGGAGTGCTGTGTCCTGATTCATACTTCAAAAGGATCAGTTTAACTCAATAGTAACTATAACCAGTGGAGCCAGGTTGACAAAATGGTAGCTTCTAGTGGAGGCCTGGTGCATCAGCCATGTAAGAAAGAATCGGCATAGGCATTATCTGTTCATTACCTATAAGAAAATATCCACCTTTTAATTAACTAAGTAAGTAATTAACTTGTTTATTTTTGGCTGCGCCTGGGTCTTCATTGCTGCACATAGGTTTTCTCTAGTTATGGCAAGCAGGGGCTACTCTTCCTTGTGGTACATGGGCTTCTCATTGCAAGGGCATCTCTTGCTGCCGAGCAAAGAATCCAGGCTCACAGTCTTCAGTAGCTGTGGCATATGGGCTCAGTTCTTGCGGCTCAAGGGCTCTAGAGCACAGGCTCAGTAGTTGTGGTACATGGGATTAGTTGTTCTGGGGCATGTGGAATCTTTCTGGATCAGGGATGGAATCTGTATCCCCTGTGTTGATAAATGGGTTCTTAACCACTAGACCACAGGGAAGTCCAATATCCACCTTCTAAAGTCCTTAAATGGATTGAAAAAGTTGTCCCATTTGAACATTTTAACAGTCTACCAGTCTCCTTTTCTACATTTTACTATCAGCAGCCAAAGCTTGCACTTTCTGAGAGCTCAGAAGCCAAGGTTATGGGCTCATCCCACCACAGAGGCTGACCCAGCTTGCAGTACCATCAAGGTCCTGTCCAAAAGCAAATTTTCCAGAATGTTCTCAGGTCACACCTGTAGGCCTGAGATGATATGCAGAAAGTGCTTCATCAGGTGATAGAAGAAAGCTTCAGAGTAGTTAGAGCTTGATCTCATCTGGTAGCCACATTTTACATGCCTAGAAATAATTTATATAATGTTCAAAATGAGCTACCCTGTCAGTTCCGGTGTTTTCCTTTTAGTGACCTCCCTTCTTCACTCTTTCTTGGGTGGGATAATTCTGAGCCAGGTTCTTTACACATTCTTTGCTTTCTAGAGTTTTCCTACAGGACCAAAATCCAACTATATGTAGCTGGCTTAAAATGCATCCCAAATAAATTTACTTATTGGCTTCCCAAAGAAAGCATTTGCACTTGAATCCCTGTATCAGGGTCTGCTTCTAAGGGACCCAAATTGAGATGCCCTCTGTGTAAAAGCCTCCCCCATCCTGAGGTGACTTTACCTGGCCCCTTCCTTGACTCATAATGGCAGACAGGATTCAGGAGAAATGAAATTTACCCATAAAGGAGTGATAAAAAAATTACCCTGTTATAACGGTGATTCATGAGCCCTTTGTGCCCTGAAGCAAAGGGCCTGACCCTATCTAGATAGTCCCTGATCTACAGTATTAGGAGCTAACTCTCTCTCCAGAATGGATATCTCAACCACTGCTCCTCGCCCCTCCCTGACCTGGGTTAAGTGAAGCAGGGCTATTATATAAGGTTCTTACCTCCCACCACTAGAAGACACTACCTCACATGCAGAAAGCTAGGCTTCCTCCTGTTGTTCAGTCTCTCAGTTGTGTCTGACTCAGCGACCCCATGGACTGTAGCACGCCAGGCTTCCCTGTCCTTCACCATCTCCCAGAGCTTGCTCAAACTCATGTCCATTGAGTCAGTGATGCCATCTAACCATCTCATCCTCTGTTGTCCCCTTCTCTTCCTGCCTTCAATCTTTCTCAGCATCAGGGTCTTTCCCAATGAGTCAGTTCTTTGCATCAGGTGGCCAAAGTTATGGAGCTTCAGCTTCATTATCAGTCCTTCCAATGAATATTCAGGATTGATTTCCTTTAGGATTGACTGGTTTGATCTCCTTGAAAGGCAATGCCAAAGAATGTTCAAACAACCACAAAGTTGCACTCATTTCACATGTTAGCAAAGTAATGCTCCAAATTTTTCAAGCGAAGCTTCAACAGTACATGTATCGAGAATTTTCAGATGCTCAAGCTGGATTTAGAAAAGACAGAGGAAACAGAGATCAAATTGCCAACACATTGGATCATAGAAAAAAGCAAGAGAATTCCAGAAAAACATCTACTTCTGCTTCAACGACTAAGCCAAAACCTTTGACTGTATGGATCACAACAAACTGTGGAAAATTCTTCAAGAGCTGGGAATACCAAACCACCTTACCTGCCTCCTGAGAAATCTGTATGCAGGTCAAGAAGCAACAGTTAGAACCAGACATGGAAAAACAGACTGCTTCCAAATTGGGAAAGGAGTATATCAAGGCTGTATATTGTCACCCTGCTTCTTTAACTTATATGCAGAGTACATCATGCGAAATGCCAGGTTGGATGAAGTACAAGGTGGAATCAAGATTGCCGGGAGAAATATCAATAACCTCAGATATGCAAATGACACCAACCTTATGGCAGAAAGTGAAGAAGAACTAAAGAGCCCCTTGATGAAAGTGAAAGAGGAGCATGAACAATTCAGCATTCAAAAAATGAAGATCATGGCATCTAGTCCCATCACTTCAGGGCAAATAAATGGGGAAACAATGGAAACAGTGACAGACTTTGTTTTCTTTGGTTCCAAAATCACTGCAGATGGTGACTATAGCCATGAAATTAAAAGACGCTTGCTCCTTGGAAGAAAAGCTATGACCAACCTAGACAGCATATTAAAAAGCAGAGACACTACTTTGACAACAAAAGTCTGTATAGTCAAAGCTATGGTTTTTTCAGTAGTCATGTATGGATATGAGAGTTGGACCATAAAAGAAAGCTGAGCACTGAAGGATTGATGCTTTTGAACTATGGTACTGGAGAAGACTCTTGAGAGTCTTGGACTGCAGGGAGATCAAACCAGTCAATCCTAAAGGAAATCAGTCCTGAATATTCATTGGAAGGACTGATGCTGAATCTCCAATACTTATGCTTCTTCTTGAACCAAGGCTTAATCTTCAGTACCCCAGAGAAAGAAGCATTCCTCGCATGTATAGGTCACTGCCCATCCCCACTTTGGCATTCTGTGTCAAGCCTCTTCTTCCTTGGGTCAGGGCCCTGACTTAGAATGAGTTAGCCCTTGACTCAACCTTAGAATGATTTAGCCCTTAACTCAACCTATAGTTCCAACATGCTACACACAGATTTTAAGTCCCTAACCTTTGTCACAGGCTTCCTACTTTGCTGGGAGATAAACCATGTTATCAATAAGAGAACAGACAAAGATCATTATACTCGAATTTTTTAAAAATCTCAGAGTGGGAATGGCCTTTATGGTACAAAATCCAGAAGCAATAAAAAGAAAAGGGCAATAAATTTGACCAGTATTTAAAATTTCTGAGTTGCTTAAAAAAAAAAAAAAAAAAGGAGGGGTTTTAAAAAAGGGGGAAAAAAATGTTCATGCATAATACATGGGCTTCCCAGGTGGTGAAGAGGTAAAGAATCTGCCTGTTAATGCAGGAGACACAAGAGATGTGGTTTCAACCCCTGGATTGGGAAGATCCCCTGGAATAGGAAATGGCAACCCCCTCCCAGCATTCTTGCCTGGAAAATTCCATGGATAGAGGGGCCTGGTGTGCTACAGTCCATGGGATTGCAAAGAGTCAGACATGATTGAGCACACAGACAACATGCATATACATATGAAACCACTTAAGCCTCCACAAAAGGCTGTTACCTCTGATTTCAGAGAAGGATCCTGAAACTTGGAGAGGTAAAGAGATTTTGCCCAAGGTCAGCTTGTTGAGGCACATTTCACACCCTAAGGGAGTCACTCCTGATTCTATAGGAAGATGGATGAGGGAGGAGAGATGGAAGGGGACATGGGAGGGAGAGTAGAGGAAGGGGAAGGGCTGAACTACCAGGAGAGAAGGGGTGTCAGGCAAGGCATGGACACTGCCTCCTCAGTCTGAGTAAGAAGAGGTGGACTAAGCCGATCACCTGCCACCTGTACAGTTACTGTGTGCTAGCTGTGTGCCCTGTGCTGATTCCAGAGGAACAAGTACAGGCCCCCCTAAAAGTAGGGACAGTATGCCACTCCAGCCAGTCTCGTGGGAGCAGTGTGAGGATCAGATGACCAGGCAGGGACCCAGAGCCAGCTTTACAAAACACTCTGTACTAAGAACCTGTCATGGATGCTAGGAAGGGCTGGGAATGAGGTGTGTAGTGTCACAAAACCTTGACATCATCCTCGATGTCTCTTTCTTGCACACTTCAGTTCACTCCATTAGGAAATCCTATTGGCAGAAACTGATGCATCTTGACCTTCACTTCTCCTGTAAGGACTGGGAGTTATGAAAGGTTCTGGGTAAGCAGAGGAGGCCAGGCCGCACTGGGGAAACAAATTCAGGAAATAAACTACCTACAAAGATCTCAGAGAACATGGATCTGAATCTCCAAGGCCCCAGCATTTTGCTGTGATTGCTTTGCTCATTCTAAATAAATTTTCATTCACAAGCCTTGATTCTGCAGGGCTTTCTGTACCAGCCCTCTTTTCTCCCCTCCCCCCACAACTGTATAAGCTTCAGGCCCCAGAAAACCTTCATCCACTCCTGGTTTAAGGTCTCAAAGCTCACCAAGGCAGGACTTGAGAACAGAGGTGTAAATTTGTCATGAAAGTGGAGGCAGGGCCGCAGTAAAGAGTAAATCCTCATCTAACATGGCAGAAAGTCAATAGATAAATCAAGAAACCGCTATGTAAGCTTATATTTTAGGGACATGGGGGTAACCACTAGAAGAACTCAACGGAGGAAGTGATATAAAGGACTGCGTGGAGGGCACAAGGGAGAGGACCCTATTGCTTTCATATCAAGAACACGTAAGTAGGTAATTTTATTTTGTAAAAACGTTCATGCATTACTCTGATATACTAAAATTTTGATCTTTAAAAAAGAAAATAAAAAATAAAAATAAGAAATAAAACGGAATACAAAACAAAAATAAAATGCAAAAGAACACACAATAAAAGCCAGTGAATGGGGCAGGGGCGGGAGCGTGGGGCGAGTGGGCGTGGTTTCTACGGAGGGGGCGGGGCATGGGACCCGGGTCTGCTTTAGGGCCCGCCCCCAGTGAGGAAGTAGGGCGCCGGCGGTTTCTCTCTGACTCCGCCCACCTCGGAGAGCCGAAGTAGCGCAAGGTCAAGTTCGCCTTAGACCCTCCCTCTCACCTCTCACCCCTCACCCCGGGTCGGGGCGGGCAGGTCCTGGGCTGACCCCACCACCCACCCCGGAAAGGACCTTTCATGCGCAGGCCTGGCGCGGTCCTCGCCGGGCCTTCGGTGCACGGCTGTTCGCGGGCGAGGAGCCCCGGTTCGGCGCCTCCGGGCCCCTAGTTCCCTGGAGTCCCCGGAGGCTCGCCGAGTGCCTCTGCGGAGCCCCGCGACGCGCAGGTAAGCGCAGTCAGGGCCGGACCTGTTCAGCCCCCCTTTACCCCAGCTGGCGGCCGCCGACACCTGGCCGGCGCCGGAGCGACAGGTGGAGGCGGGGCGCGGAGCCCAATAGCCCATCCGGGTCGGGTGGACACTAAAGCGCCTCCTCTCTACCTCTGGCGCCGCCCATTCTAGCTACAGCGTAATCAACCTAACCCCAGCACCCCTGTGGCTCAAACCCGAGCCTACCTTCAGCACTCGTGCACTCAACAAATACAAATAAGATTTCACCAAACACTGCATGCCTCTGGGCTCCGTGCTGGCGGCGTAGTGCGGGCCAACGAACGTGGTGCCCGGCCCCGGGGGTGGGAGAGACCCACAGCAAATAGATAATCTCCACACGTGAGTGTAAAAGTTAAAACTGAAAGATCGGTAGAGACAGTACGTGCAGAGTGCTGGGAGAGCAGGTAGCCGGTGGTCCCTATCTATAAAGAATACCGGAAGCTCACTCTTCAGTATGCATATAAGGGTTCCAAAGCCGAGAACCACAGAGCAAGCACACTTATTGAGAGGGACTGTGGCTTGTTTGGGAAAAGGACGGTTTGGGGGCCTGGCCCACTGAGAGCTGGAAGAAAAGCAAGTTCCTTAACTTCCTCCTCTGTAAAATGGGACTATTCCTCTCCATTAGCGATTGAGACGTTGCATGTAAATGACTTGGTGGTATTCAAGCGAGCAGTGAGTGAGGTAAAGGTGAAGATGTTTAGATGGAGCAGGGCATTGGTTTGGGCCGAACACTGTGCTGCTTTCAGGAAAACTCACTTCCCTTCTCCTGGAGTCCTGTTTCCTTGTCTGAGTAGAATCTCTCAAACAGCTTCTTCTTTGAAATGACGACCGCTTTAGTCACTCATTCTTGAAATATTTAAATGGTGCCCACTCCGCGCTGGTCCTGCCCTCCTGGAGCCCACATTGAGTGGGTCAGGTGAAGTATACTGACAGTCCCAGCCTGGTGAGCATGGTGCTCTGGGAGCAGAGCCTGACCTTGCCAGGGCCTTGCCAGGGACAGTCCTTCTGCTCCCAGCCAGGGCCGGGTGTGCATTTCCCAGAAAGCCTCAGTTGCTGCTGCCAGCTCTGCGAGCCCCCTGAGAACACAAGGCTTATACTCCTCAGCTGAGCATTGACTTTACTATTTTCATTGGTGGCAGTACCCCTTCATGAGATAGCAACCCTGCTGGTCCCTTGCTGAGGACCCCCAGCAAGGGATTTAGGAGCGCATTGGGGGCTTCAGAAGACACCTGGCTGTTGACTGCTTGGTATATTTTATTGTCTTGGATGATGCCAATTCCTTCTTTGGCTCTGTTTATACTGTTGGTGTAGACTGAGGATTTGCCCCATGAAAACAGGCCAGGAAGCCCAGAGAGTGGAGAACACAGTTGAAGGAGAAATCTGGCATGGTTTGTGAATAGGGATTAAAAAAAAATAACAACAGAAGGTTGCTGGGGGGAGGGGGAGGAGAGAGGGCAGGCTTTGGGCAGCCACTATGTTTCAGACGGGAGCAATACCACTTGTGGAGAGCAAAAGGGGAGTGCTGGGTTAGGCAGTCACAGACCCGGGTTCAGATTATTTGTTACTGCCTAGCTGTGTCTGACCCTGGGCAGGTCACTTATTGTTTGATTGTGGGAGCTTAAGACAGCGTTTGATATCTAGTTGGCTCCAAAGAAATGTAGCCTCCCTCCCTCTTCCCCTAAATAAATGAAAACAGCGGTAGTATTAGTGCTTACTTCAGAGCCTTATTATGGGGATTTAATGTACCTAAAATACATAGATAAGAGTCTGACATGTAGAAGTTACTGCTGTCATTGCAATTGTTATTCTTTATTCTGGGAAAAAATTGATAAAATGAGATGGGAGGTTGGTTCTGAGGAACTGTGCGGGGTGATTAGTGGAGAAGTTGGGTTATCTATTGCAGTGGTTTTACTGGAAAGCATCAGCCCTGGCAGCAGAAAAGGGTGTTCTGTGTGATAAAGGGCCTTCTGGGCAGCCAGGCTGTCAGAAGACTCAAGCCAAAGAAAACAGCAAAAGCATGGGGTTGGGGTGGGGTAGTAGAGTTGAAAGAGACCTAATGTTGTCTTGTTTGGGTTGTCTCTAGCCCACAGCCGGATGTGGGTCCCCGATGAGAGCTGCTCCTGCCCCTTGCTGGCTCCTGCCCTCCTATGGGTATGGTAATTGCCTGAGACTGGTTGGTCCAGGAGCTGTGGAATTCAATTCTGTGAGCCCTGTACCCAGCAGAGTACTGGGCCCATATGAATGAATGAATGAAGAAACCTAAACCTGCAGAGCAAATTTCCCAGTGTGTTTAAGTGTGCTGTTAACAGAAAAGAATATGAAAATAGGGAGAGATAGCTAATGTTTTTAGGCCTTTGCTAAGGGCCATTTTCATGTATGTTGCAACTTAGTGGTGAACACTGCAGCTTTGGAGTCAGATGGAATTGCTGGTGTGATCTCACACGCATCACAGAAGCTCTTACATATAAGTATGTGCACTTTTGCATCTGTAACGTGGGACTCATTGTAACGACATTCAGTAATGCTTACATATAAGTATGTGGCTTGCTATCCTCAGCACACAGGCTTCCCAGGAGATGCAAGAGATGTAGGTGTGATCCCTGGGTTGGAAGGACACACACACACACACATACACACACACCCTCATCACGCAGCACGAGGTATCAGAAGTACTCAGTCAATAATAGCTGCAGTTATTATTATTATCTTGATAACTGCAGGTAATAGTATTATTATCTTGATAATCCTCCCAGTGATCTCCACTGTGAAGACAAACAGAAGGCCACAGACACAGATGGGTGGCATTGATTCTGAGCTCAGTCCCGTCTGGAAGCAGAGGCTCTGTGCAGTCTGGGCAGACACTAACCAGACAGCTTTATGTGCATTTCATTCATTACTTAAAGCACTTGACTATGTGAAATCTTAAAAGGAAAAAGAATTGCAAAATGATAATTTATGTGCCTTTCAAGTTCAGGTATTTTATCATTGAGATAAATCTTCCATGCATCTATGTTAAACCACTTTGGGCTGTCGAAGCTTTTAAATAAAGTGGTTCGTCCTGGCCAGTGTCTGTCTTTGCTCGTTTATCATAGTTCCCTGGTAGACAGACAGATCCCATTTTGCAGGGCAGGCCTCAGGACGGCAGCTCCTGCCCCACTGTTTTAGACATGCAGTTCTGCATGGTGTGTTTAACAAACCACAGTGGACTCATGATCCCTTCATCACTGTCTCACTCACGTACTCATAGACCCACAGCACCACTCTTGGAACTAGGAATAGAATTCTAGGCATTCTGTGGTCAGTGTAAATCTGGGGAAGTTGGCTCCAGGGGAATCTCAGATTCCCAGTGATGGGTTTGGGGATGAAAATGCCTTGGATGAAGATGGCAATGTCTTCTAGAAGTCAGGGCTGTCTGCCCTTCCCATCCAGAAGTCCCATCTCTGGGTCTGACCTCCTTCTGGGTAAAGGTCTGATCTGCATCTCTGTGCCTCCCTGCTGCCCCTGCCTCTGGCCAGAGCTTCCCTGAAAGCCAGAACCCCTGCAGCACATGCAGGAGCACAACCTGCTTAAGGAAGCCTTTCTGAATCGACCCTGCATTCCCGTGGCCCCAGTGGGCACCTCTGCTGGGTATTGCTTCTCCAGCTTCTCTGTGGGCTGTGAGCACTTCCACAGCTACTGGACTGAGCATCCCTGGTACCAGCACCTATCTTGTTAATTGTCCTCTCTCTTGCCCACCCCCCTGACCCCCACTTCTATTCATTCTTCAGGCAGCGTCCTGGGGATTAGAATGCTGAGACAAAGTGACACAGCCTCCACCCTCATGTGGCCCAAAGACATCATGAGACAGATTATTGATAAAGACAGCATTGAGCACACGACCACACATATATTGTCAAATTTTAAACTGAATTTACTGCCTTGAAGGAGAAGCCTGGCATACCAGGAGAAGCACAAGGTGGGATAGATATAGAAATGTATCAATATACATAGAGGAGGCCCATAAATGTTAGTTGGGAGCTTATACTCAATTGTTTATATATCTTTGAAAACTATTGGATAGTATAGTATTTTTCTATAAGTTCTGGCAAATAATATATTTTATGTGACCAGGGTAATCTTCTAAGAATGTGTACTTTAAAAAATCACTGTGCTTTGGCTTCAAAATGGGAGAATAATGCTAGCGCTCCAGTTCACTTAAATCCCAGGGCCCCAGGCCACGGACTGGTCCTGGCCCATGCTGCACAGCGGGACTGGCAGTGGTGGCCTGTTAGGAACCGGGCTGCGTGGCAGGAGGTGAGCGGCAGGCAAGGGAAGCTTCATCTATATTTACAGCTGCTCCCGTCACTCGAATTACTGCCTGAGCTCCACCTCCTGTCAGATCAGCAGCAGCATGTAATAAATAAAATGTGCCTGAATCATCCTGAAACCACCCCACCCCCCAATCCATGGAAAAATTGTCTTCCACGAAATCGGTCCCTGGTACTACCTGCTGACTTAACCCTTTACAGTTACAGAGCCCTCCCTTGGATGTTGTCTTGCTGGGTGCGCTAGTTCTCACTATCACACCTCTTATACTGGGTGGTGGCAGCTAACAGACGTCCAGCTTGCCTCACGGCAGACGAGCACAGTGGGCATTGAAACCCCGTCCCTTCAGAGCCACAGGGTCCACTGAGAGCCTGTTTTCCCTCCTCCTTTGATACCTCTGGGCACCAGGCTGAGGTTCCAGCATAGATTTTAGAATGTTGCATCTAGAGACCTGCCATTTGAAGGGAAAGGACACAGCTGACTGCTCTTGTCCAGGTCTGGAGGGGCACCTGTCTGCATCCAGCAGAGGGTGGGTGGGTGGGTGAGCTGGCAGCGAACTGCTCCTGCAGGGCCCTGCCACCCCAGTGTGGTCCCTCTTGAGGAGCCAGGGTCCTCTCCAAAGGGATACCATGCCTGCCTCAAGCCCAGTCAGTCCCTCTGAGAACCAGGAGAAAATCATACTAGAAGTCCAGCTTTAAATAAGACATGATCCAAACAGCCCCAGGAAATGTTCCCTCTCCATGACTGAATGGTATTAGAGAGTTACTTTATTTATTTGGCCAGTGTTGATGGCAAAATACATCTTCAATCCCCACCTGTCTCAGAGGTGAACCTTATTAACGAGAGATGAGCAGCCGTCTTCCCCGAAGCAAGGGAAGGGAAGCTGCATCGCAGTGCAGAAATTGAGCACCAGTCTTGGTGGGGTTGGGGTTGACTGCTGTATTCTCAGGGTACAGCTCTAATAGGATTGTAATCGCATGGCTCTGAGCCACGGAGAAAAGAAGTGACTCTGGAAATCTGCCTTCCATGAGGCTGACACACAGTGATGGTATTTATGCCTCTCAGAAGTGCATGTTAAGTGGTAGGTATTTATGAAAAGGGTTCTAAGGAGTAAACATGCCCATCAGTCATCCCAGAACTTTTTAGAGCCCCTAAGATGGTTTTAAATTAGAGCCTACCTTCCTTCCTGCCGTCTCCCTTCCATCAGCAAACTGCCCCCTCCTTGCTTCCTGTTATAAAAACGAACTGTCAAGGCAGGATACAGCCCAGGTAGGAGCATGGGAACCGACTTGCAGAATTAACATATTCAAGGCAGACGTGTCGGGGTGAGCACCTTGGTTCTGGTCCTTCCCAACCCAGTCACAGCATTGGGAAGAGAGGAGTATGGAGCATGACTGACCAACAAGATCAGCCTAATTGCTCCTTAACCACCGCCACCAGCTGCTCTGCTTGTCAGCCAGTCTGCTTGCTGAAAAGGGTTAGCAAGTGGGGGGGGGGGGGGGGAACAGTGATGAAGATAAGTGATGCAAACTAAGCCAAATTTGGGCTCAGTCAGTGGCATATGGGAGAGAATGAATGTCAGTGTCAGTCAGGGAATCCCACCAGGCCAGGGAAAGAGCAAGCTTCGAAAGGCTAGAAGCTTCTCTGTGAGCAGGTGATCATTAAAACAGAATGCCTGTTACATGAATTGGTGTGTAGGCATTAACTTGAAATCATTGCTGGCTCTCAAATGCTCATTTTAAAGATCAGAAATTGGTGTTTATTACTCGAACCCTGTACGTAGTTTCAAAGACTGCTCTGCTTTTTATTTCTCCCATCTGGCCTTCCTCTTTGAAACTTTTTTGACAGTATTGGTCCATCTTGTGTTAATATTGTTTTGTGTGAGATAAGTGATGCCAGTGTCACCCAGTTTGTATTTTATGACTAAATCCAAGGACTGTAGATGATAAAAGTAGAGGGGCTGCCTGTTTGACATGTCACTGAATTGCTACCCTTTGGCTTCTGGAATTCTGTCTTAAGAAAATAATTTGAAAAGTGGAAAATGCCACTATATAAAGATGTATCATTATTAATAATGGTGAAAACTTAGAAGTGACTTATTCTACAGTAAAAGAGGGTAGTCAAGTTTCAGAGGACCAGGTTGGTGAAATATTTAAAAATAGGAAAATTAGTAATGAGGGAAGTCATTACCTGTTCAGTGAATGGAACACTGTTATATGAAAGATGTATTCAAGAAAATAGTCTAGGGGCTTCCCTGGTGGTGCAGTGGCTAAGATTCTGCACTCCCAATGCAGGGGCCCCAGGTTCAATCTCTGGTCAGGGAATGCCACAACTAAGACCTAGTGCAGCCAAATAAATATTTTTAAAAACTAGTCTGTAAGGATGCCTTGAAGGGGACAAGAATTGCAGTTGAACAGTGGAACAATGGATAACGTTTTCTCATATTTTAAACTTTCTATTTTTTTTATTACTCCTCTAACATGTTTTAATTCTAAAACAAGCCAAATTAAATAATGATCTTTATGCTAATTGCCATTTGAAGTTCACTGCCTTTGTGGCCTTATCCTAATTAAATCTTTCACTCAACAATTTCTAAGGCCAGGTTTGGCTCCCTGCCTCCATGTCTCTGGTTGAGGCACATCCTCTGGGTCCACTGGCTGAGTGGCCCAGAAATGTGCTAACTCTGGCTGTGCAGACAGATTTTCTGGGTTTTTTTAAGTTATAGGAAGCTACTGTCCCTCCCTGGCCTGCAGCCTCACACCCTTCTGTCATTATTTCTCTTCTCTGTTCCCTACCTAGTCACCAGTGGTGGGGTGTGGATTGGGGGTTTGGGTTTGCAACCTTTGGAAGCCTCATTGGTAAAGTTTCAGCAAACTCTGTCCGCAACACACACATACACACACTCACGTACACTCACACACACACACATGCTCACTCCTTAGGTCAGTTACCACTGTAACTGGTAACCCACATCACTCTGGCTTCTTGCCCCGCTCAGGTCTTGGTATCCTGTACCTCGGGGCCTGGACTTTACATTCTTGATGTCAGTCCTCCCTGGGTCGGCCCTGTCCCTGCATCCTCTGCTGCTGCATGCTAGCAGCAGTTCTTGAACTCAACTGGCCATACACTGGGAAATCATGACATGTGTCCTTATTTGAGACAAAGATTTGAGTCTGCGTGGCTTATTTGGGAGGCGATTCCCAAATAAAGGGAAATAAGGAAGTAGAGGAATGGGCCAGAGAAGCACACATCGAGCAGGCTACCAGTGTGAACCACTGGAGTGTAACCTACTTGGAGTCTCCAGCAGCCAGAGTAGAGCACCCCTCCCAGAATTAACCTCTCCTGGGGATTGGCAGCTGCGTGTGTATGTATCTCACTGTGACCCATCATTGGTTGAACATTACTTCTTATGGGGAGTGATTCCTCTGGGGCTTCCAACAGCCTCAAACACCAGGTAAAGCACCAGGGCTAAGGGACATCGATGCTGGCACACAGAAGATGCTGGCTTGCTAAACGATGAGTCCTGCAAGTTCAGGGCACAGCTCGGACAGTGTCTGCTGGATATTCTTCCCTAAACACCATGAGAATGATCAGTGCACTGAACTGGAAATAACCAAATTCATGGAACTTCCCTGGTGGTCCAGTGGTTAAGAATCTGCCTTCCAATGCCAGGAGCAAAGCCAAAAATAAAAACCAAATCCATAATTCTGTGCTGAATCAGACACCCACTTAATCTAAATTGAAGACTACATTAAGGATAACCAACCCTCAAAATTTATGAAAAATCATACAATGAAAACTTTAAGTAAGAAGAATACTACCATATTTCCCCCTGTACGTTGGGCTAGACTTTCAATATTTGATTTGTCACAGAACATAAGTATTCTGCAGCCATGCACTTTGAGACCCAACACTTTAAAAGAGGGCCTCAGTATATAATAAGATTTATCTTTATTGTGGCAATGCTCCCCCTCTTCTATTGTAGCTAGATTTTTTTTCCTGTTATTTCTCAAGTACACTAGGATGATGCTAAAAGAAAAAATCATTGGGAGAAAACATTGAACCTCATTTGTATCAACTCATAATTAAATTATATCTCCAGTGTCATGTTTTAATATTAATACTGGATTCACCATCCTGACACTAACACCAGAGGATGGGAGAGAATTTATGTAGTTATGGCTTTAGACACTGTGATAAATGTTTTGTAGTCATTGCCTCTATATAGAAACACTCCATCTCCAATTAAAGATTTAGTAAGCTCTTCATCAAAATATCTGTTAACAATTGAGGCGCACACTACGGTTGTGCTGACATTTCAACTTCTATATTCACTCTATAGTTTAACTCCCATTCTATTTTATATGCCTCTTTTTTTTTTTTTCCTATGCATGGAGGAGGAATAATGGCATAAATTTGGGCACATATTGCAGATTCTAGAAACATTTCCATGTATTTATTATTATTGTCTATTGGCATATTTGTTGCTATAAATGAAGGCGTTTCTCCAAGAGATGATTTAAAATTGTTCATGTAGCAAGCTCAATAGGATTTAGTAGCTAAATCTCAAATGCTTTGAGTTATGGGCATTTTGGTATTTGCTTAAGGATTCAAGATCCTAGTGTTTTAGAGAAATGAGGCCATTTCCCTTTAAGGTATGGTTTTTATATACATTCCGTAAACACTGAGATGGTGAATGCTTGGTGCTTTCACCCTATTCCCATGTCCTGGGTACACAACAGACATCATTCCCTGATGCCTGAACCTGCATCCTTGTCCGCAAAGTGCTCCCTGCAGCCACTCCAGCTCATTGGTACTGACTCCCTAGATGAGGCCCATGGGCTCCCTGTTCCCTGGCCCACCTTTTCATTGTGCTTGGCCCTGCCATCGCTGTGAATGATCAACAAAGGAATCTTTCACAGTCTCTCTACAAAAAAAAAAGTAAGAATTCCAGAGGCAGTTGGTTCCCTTATCTTGTGCTTTTTCAGTCATCTCTTTGTTGTGCAGGTGGCAGTCATCCAGTGTGTTAATGTTTGTCTCCTTTTTTCATTTTATTATATGCATTTTGATTTTTTTCTTTCTTCCTTTTTCCCTTCTCATGTTGCTCAGAAGATAAAGCAGGGAGCCCCAAATTATTTGCTGTTTGGTCTCATCAAGTTTAGTTGCAGTGCTTTGTGTTGATGGAAATGTGTTGATGATGAACGTTGGTGAGATTTTCCTTTCTTCCCCCACCTCTTCAGGAAGAGCTCTCCTCTAGAGAGGTCACAAGTGACATCTGTGTTGCCAAATCTTCCAAAACTTTCTCAGTCTGTCTTCGGTGCAACAGTTGACACATCTGGCCGTGCCCACCTCTTGAACTCTTCTTTCGTGCATTTTCCTTTGTCTTCCCTGATGATGATTCTTTGACTTCTATCTGCTCCCTTTCCTCCACTGGTGTTTTCAGTGGGGGCATCCCCAGGCTTCCTCTCTTGACTTCCCTTAGACTCCACATGGATGACTTCATCCTCACCCCTGGTTTTTAACGACTACCTTTACCTGAACACCCCCTGCATCCTCAGTTCTATCATAGCTCCTCTCTCGAGCACAGACCTTGGTACCCAGCAGCCTGCCAAAGGGTGCCTCTTGTGGCCCCCACAAGCATCCACAGTCACACGTTTCATTTGTTTAGACTATTCTTACTTTCACAGAGCCAACTAAATACTTGCCCCCGGGGTGGTTTCTGCTCCCTCCTTGGGGTTATAGGTAAACTGTTCTAAGCATGTCAGAAAGCTTCCATCTTGGAAAATCAAGTGTTAAGACAAAGGCACAAACCAAGGACTGCTTCTCAAAACTCAAGGACTGAAAAGAAAACAGGTATTTGGTTATGGTCTCTACAGTTCTGGGGGTTGACTGGGTTCAGTGAAGCAAGTCTCACCTTAGGGGTCTCATCCAGGGGCAGTTAGTTGGTGGCTGGGGCTGGAGCTATCTCAGTGGCCCTCTCACGCGGGGCCTGGCAGCTGGGACTTGGTTCCTCCCTGCAGGAAAGCTGGGTTCTAAGAATAGGCATCCCAAGAGGACCAGGCAGAAGTTCCATCACCTCTCATAACACACCCTCAGAAGTCTCAGAGCATCATTTCTTCTGTATTTATCCACCTACCCAGCTGCAGAGGGACAGAACAGAGACATGTCAGTGTCACATTGTGACTGTGTTGGAAATGCACCTAGCTATAGTCCCCAAACGTGTCTATCCCTTCGAGAACTACCCTAAATGCCACATAAGCTTTACCTTATACTTAAAAATATTTTTGGAATAGATTACGTATTTACATGATTGGAAAGTTAACAAAAAAATAAATACAAATGTATACAGTGAAAATGGTCTTTCTCATCCCATATCCCATACCCCTGCCTCTCCATAGACAGCCACTACCTTGTAGCTCCTTTCATCCTGCACTTACCTGCCTCCTCTCACCGAGGAGTCATGAACTGTAGCTGTTGTCACTCATCCCCACACTGCCTGGCATGGGAGCTCTATGTCCACACCATGCAGAGGAGGCCTGTGCCAAGGAGCAGGGAAGGAGAAAGAGCCGGGTAAGGTGACTGAGTATAGGTTTCTGGGTGGCCTGTGGTTTACCTTCTCTAATTTCATTTGGAGCCATATCTCTTAAAGGCAGTTACCGCTTGAGGCCTATGTGGGTCCTCTCTCCATCTGTCACTGAAACTGGATCCTGGTCCCACCCTGTCCTGCCTGGCTCCGTGGGTATACCCCAGGAGGCTTGGGTTCAAAGCCTAGTTTTTGTGCTGTATTCCAGTTCAGGCAAGGACCACTGTCTGACAGCTTGTCTTGTCCAAAAACAGTACCAGCAGGGGTTGTTGGAGGAAGGGGTAGTCGTAAGATATCATTAATGAGTTGCTGTCCTGATCAACATCCAGGAAAAGAAAATTCTTTCCTGCTTGAGAAAGTATCCTTAAATCATGTAGTTTCACTCTTTCTCTGCTAAGAAATGTATTCCCTAAGGAATATCAATTGTTTTTGTTAAATTAAGGAGGCTAATCTCTAACACCCATGAGAAAAATTGACAGTTGTGCTAGTTGTTTTAAAAAAGGTTTCTGAGAATGTTTAAGATTCTTATCTGTTATAAGGAAAGAAACTTCACTCAAACTAAGTCATGCAAAACTAGAAATATGATTATTAGAATAAAAAAAGTTTCAGTGTATCAGGTATAGCTGGATCCAGGTGCTCAGATGATGGACTGGGAATTGTACCTTCTCTTATCTTCCCGCAGTTCCTACCACTGTGCTGGCTTCACTCTCTAAGATAGTGACAATGGCAGCTTCAGACTTTATATGGGGTTTACAGCTCCTGATTTCAGTGTTCATATTGAAAAGGGGCTCTGATTTGTCCTGTAGTTAAAGTTTTCTGGCCATCCTGATTGCATGACCTTCCAGAATTGTATGAGTAGTAGCAGAGCAGTTTCCAAAACAAAGAGATGCAAGACCCACACATAAAGTGGCCCATTGCAGGTGGGGATTCAAATTTCAAATTTCAGACTGTGAGGAGCACCTGAATTGCTGGTGGTAGGCCTAGGAGTTAGTTTTTAAAAAACCTCATTGTGCTGATGTCTCTATTTTTGTATATATTTGATTTTTTTGGGGGGGTGGGTAATAAAAAGTGGTTTTTAAAAGAAATTCAATATAAAAAATAAGAGCAGTTTTTTTCTGCCTTGGTTTGGGAATTCTCAACAAAAAGGCCTGCACATCCCTGTATGTTTATTGTCTGATTTTCTCACTCATTTTCTTTTCATTGTGTAAAGAAACCTTAATCCTTACTCTCCTCTAAGCTAGAGATTGGGGCAGGGGAAACACATAATATTTGACTTAAGATTTGTGGGGTGTGCTGGGAGGGGCCTAGGGGTAAGGCAGTCAGGCACTCTTTTAAGTCCATATCTCCATGGTTCCCAGGACAAAAGGCTTGGAAAATTCCAGCCAGAGGAAAGAAGGAGTCTATGCTATCTCTTTCTGGTGGTCAGTACTAGAGCCTTTGTTAGTGTGGACAGAGCAGATAAGAGTTTCATGGAGTCCTGGACTTCCCCACATATCTTGCTGGGGGAAGGTTGAGATCCTCAGACAGTCACAGACTGGCTGTTAGAAGAAATATTAGAGAGTGTTTAGGTAGCCTTTTTCATTTTGTAGGTGGGGAAACTGAAGTCAGAGGGGTTACATGACTTGCCCAAGGTCACACAGTGAATTAGCAGGAGCTGAATCTGGTACCACTTAATAGCTGCGTAACCTTCAGTAAGCCCCATTACCTCTTTGAGTTTCAGTCTCCCTCACCTGTTGTGGGGGACAGAATAATGGCCCCCCAAGTGTCCACATCCCAATCCCTGTGATTGGGTTTGAAACCTGTGATTAGGTTTGGTTACATGGCAGGAAGGAATTAAGTTGCAGACGAAATTAATGTTGCTAATCAGCTGACCCTAAATTTATCTGGGATCATCCAGATGGGCACCATGTAATCATAAGAGTTTTTATAAATGAAATGGCAAGGCAGGAGAGGCAGTTACAATGATGCAGTGTGAGGAAGATTCAGCTGGCCTTCGCTGGCTGGGAAGATAAGAAGGGGCATGAGGCAAGAAATACAGTGGCCTCTGGAAGCTGGAAAAGGCGAGGAACGGATTCTCAGATTTTCCTGGTGATCCGGTGGTTAAGAATTCTCCTGCTAATGCAGGAGACATGGGTTCGATCCCTGGTCTGGGAAGATTCCACATGCCATAGGGCAATGAAGCCCATGGGCTGCAACTCCTGAACCTGAGCTCTTGAGTCTGTGAGCTGCAACTACTGAAGCCCTTGTGCCTAGAGCCCGTGTCTGCAACAAGAGAAGCCACCACAATGAGAAGCCCGTGCGCCACAACAAAGAGTGGTTCCTGCTCACTGAAACTAGAGAAAGCCCTCTCTTAGCCACGAAGACCCAGTGCAGCCAAAATAAACAAACAACATTTATTTTGAAAACCTCCCTTGTTTGGACTTCCTTTCCAGTGGTTAAGATCTGCACTTCCATTGCAAGGAGCATGGGTTTAAAGCCCCGGTCTGGGAACTAAGTTCTTGCATGCTGTGTGGCATGGCCAGGAAAAAAAAAAAAAAAAAAACAGAAAGAAACAGATTCTCCCTTGGAGCCTACAGAAAGGAATGCAGTCCTGCTAAAACCTTGATTCTACTCATGTGAGACCCCTTTTGGACTTTTGACTTCAAGAACTCTGAGATAATAAAATGTATGTTGTTTTCAGTCACTGAGTAAAGGAGGGGAGGTTATCATGTCTTTCTCAAAAGATTGGAGTGTGGAGTCAGGGAGATAATGTCCAAAAATTACACAGCAAACCCCCAGTTGTAGTAGACGCTTAATAAACAGTGTTGATGGTGAGCAGTGGTAGTGGTGGACAGTGGTGATCATTAACACAGAAGAAAGGGAGAGGAGCTGATGGCAGGTGCTTTTGAAGATCCAAGGTTGCTGCCTTGGAGAGGTGTGAGGTTCAGAGCTAGCAGGAGGCCGGTAGGAGACACCAGATGGCCCAGGTCATGGCCAGAGGTCCCATTCAGGGAACACTTCTGCTCTGATGGTCCACACGGCTTTCCTCCCCCAACTCTTCAGTGCTTATATCTGGCAGCGCCGTCCTACATGGGAGACATGGGAGCTGGGAAGGGCTGGCCCTGGGATCTCCCATCAGGCAAGCCCTGCTTTAGAGATCTATGGGATGTGGGCCACTCTCTGCCTGGACCCCGCTCAGCCTCATGCCTTTGGCTGCCCTGTGGCCTTAAGGGTGATCACTGCCACCCTTGGTGGTGGCCGCAGAACTTCAGGGAGCTCTTTGCGGCCCAGGCAGTGTGCCAGGTGCTCCACAGCAGAGCCTGGGTCACTGTCTCCTCCAGTCTTCATGGCCGTCCTGAGGCCAGCCTCATGTCCCATGTTACAGAGGAGCAATCAGAGGCTCCGGAAGTGCAGGCCACCTGCTCAAGGTCCAACAGCCTGTCAGTGGCAGAGCTGGGCCTACAGCTGGTTTCCTCTGACCAGATCCAGCCTCCTGGACAAGACTGGTCACTGGGTGGGAGAAGGCTGACTGGAGGGGCTTGGGAGTGCTGTGTTTGGGTTGAGGTCCCACAAAGTCTCCAGAAAGGGCCTTTCCACCCTTCTGGCAGGTGAGAATTCTACCACTGAACCACCAATGCTCCAGCTCCTCCCACCCTTCTGGGAATGACAGAGCCCTCAGGTGGGAGGGGATGAGCACATTTGCTTCCTGGGGGCCTCATAAGGGCATTCACATCTGCTCTGTCTCTCTCTGGGTCATCTAGGCTGTATCAATATTTTATTTCCTCAAAAGACATATGCTGACATTCGGACTGTTAGATGATATTGAGGAATTTTTGTTGATTGTTGTTAATTTTGTTAGGTGTGATCATGGTATTATGGATAGGTAAGAAAGTGGCCTTGCTTTAAAAAGTGTCCTGTATTTTTAAAGTATTCAGAGTTGGAATGTCATGGTGTTTATAATGTGTGTACTTTATTTAATATACTTCAAGAGGAAAAAAAAGTGAAGTAAATGTGGAAATGTATTAATGAGCATATGGAGACAGTTGTGTGGCAGTCCAGTACATTATTTCCTCTACTTTGCTCTATGATGTAATTTTTTATAATAAAAAGTTGTTTGTTTATTTTTTAAAGTCATTTGCTGATGCCTTAGGACACACTTTGTCTTAGGCTGAATTAGACATAGCTCTGTACCCCGACAGAGAAGGAAATGGCAACCCACTCCAGTATTCTTGCCTGGAGAATTCCATGGACAGAGGAGCCTGGCGGGTTACAGTCCACAGGGTCACAAAACAACGGACAGGGTCACAAAACAACGGACAGGACTGAAGCGACTTCGCACTGCACTCCGGAAATCCACAAATAAATGACAGCAGAAGTAGGCGGAGCTTGGGAGCAGAGGCGGAGGGGCGTGCAGGCAGGGGGCGGGGCATGGGCGGGGCATGGGGCGGGGCAGTCCCCAGAGGGCCGGGCGCCCAGGGCAAGGTTCTGGCTGTCCTAGTTGTAGTTGCTCTTTAGAGCTGTTTGTAGTCAGTCGGGATCTTTTTTGATGGCTGACCGCAGACAGAGTCCCTGCGGTGTGCGACTGTCCTCCCCCAGGCGGGCTGAATTGTCCTTCCTGGTGGCGTTACACCTTTCATGTGTTATGCTAGGAGGCAAGGACTGTGGTGTTTTGTCCAACATTTTCTCACGATACAGACAATTAGACGAATTCGTTTGTCGCGGCTGACTCCCAAGCACTTTTTGTTTGTTTGTTTGTTTGTTTGGCAAATTCTGTAATCTTTTGGGTTGCACATGAAGGTTCATTTTTCGAACTTAGCATTGGAAGAGATAATCAGATTCCCTGATCTCCCATCAGCCTCCTCTTCCTTTCCATTTTTCCTTATCAAAATAGGCAGCCTGTGAAGAAGAACAGCCCTCAGAGTGTTTGTTCTTACCTTATCTTCTCAGTATTTCCAAGGACTTTGCCAAATCTGTAGAACTGTGTTGAACATCTTTTAATACAGATATCACTGCCAACCAAGAGGCCAGCCTTGGCCAAGTACTGGTTTAGTTCTCTAAATACCATGTTATTCTTCCATGAGCACTCTATTTCTTCCCTATAAGCCTTTGGACATAGGAACACATAATAGGTGACCTCTGAGTGGTAATTTCATAAATTCTGGGTGAAATGAATTGTATCAGATCAATATATCTGTAGACTCATCACATTTTCTGAGCTGCAAGGGACTCTAAGATGAATCTGGTACAGCTCTGTTAGTGGAGGAAACATTCATTTTAACTGCATAGTCAATTCTCAATTAACAAGGGTAATGGAGTGGAAGGAAGTAAGTCAGTGATAATCAAAAATCACGGTGAAAATAAAATTATAGTCAACAGTGGATTTTCTGGGGGCCAGTTAACTGGTTTGTGAATTAATTGAGGTTAAGCCACAGTGGACCCCAGGATGTCATTGCCATGGTTATTGGTCAGCAGCTGATCACCAGCTGGCCTGCCTCCACCCACCCTGTCTGTTCCAGGGAGGAGAAGGGTTTCCTGTGGACTGGTCAAGCAGAGCTAGCTGACCTTGGCCAGACTGGTACCATGAAGACACAGATTTCAGTACTGGGAATTAGATGAAGACTGCTTTTAGGGCTTGTTGCCCCACCCCTTGAGAGGTGGTTCTCAAACTTGAGCTGCATCAGGCCCACCTGGAGGGCTTGTGAAGCCCCAGATTGCTGGGCCCCAGCCCTGGTTTCTGATTCAGTAGATCTGGAGTGGGGCCTAAGAATTTGCATGCCTCACAAGTGCCCAGGTGATGTGATACCCACAAGTCCAGGAACCTCACTTAGAGACCTGTGGCTTTCCAGACCATTCTGGTCCTCCCAGCTGCACATTAGAACCACTTGGGGAGCTTTATAAACCTACTGATGGCCGATACAACTTAGCCAGTTATACAAGAGGCTATGGGGGTGGTACCCAGGCACAGGTGACTTTCAAGCTCCAGGTGATCTGAATGTGCATCTAGGGTTGATGACCACTGCTGTCGGGAATGTTCTCCAACATCTCAGTTATCTGCATACAAATCTCTTGGTTTTTCCCCCTAGCTTTACTCCCTGTATATTTAGTATTTCTTTAGTTTTATATGTAAATAAACTTATTTTAAAAGCAAACTATATACCCCCTTCATGTAGGAAAATTAGTTTCACAGGCCAGCTGTGCCTGTTACATGCGTGTAATAGCAAACACATTAAAGAATGCTTAATATATGTTTGTCTTAGAATCATCTTGCACCCCATCACACTTTGGGAGTCTCTACCCTAGAACTATGCTTTTCACTATTTTTTTGATAAAGGTGATAGAATATAGTATTTCTGCCTTTCCTCCCCTCCCACTGGTCAGGCATGGTTGTGCTAACTCTTGGCACACCTGGTTTTTTCCCCTCAGAGAGACAGGTTGGAATGCAAGTGAATGTGACTTCATTACAGAGCAACTTTGAGTAAGAGATATTCTTTACTTTTAAGAAACGAATTCAGCAATGCGAAAAGAATCTAGATAAACTGTGGTATGGCCAGAGAATGGAGTACTACTTGGTGATGAAAAGGAATGACTGATGGACACACCCCCTGGGTGACTTCCAGACAGTGTGCTGCGTGAAAGCCAGACAGAGACTAGACACTGCGATTTAGAACAGTAGTTGCTTGTGAGGAGGGGTACTGGGAGATTGAGCAGGAAGGGGTGTGAGAGGACTTTGTGGGGCGTTAGGATGTTCTGAGTCTTGATAGGGGTTGGGATTGCATGGCTGCATGCATTTGTCACAGTTTGTTGAATGGTACCCTCAAGATCTGTGCATTTCATTCTATGTTCAAAAAACGGGGAAAAGAGTTAAACCAATAGTGAACTCCAGCCAGTGATATCCTTGCTGCTGTTTTCAGGGAGAAGGGTACTGCTTTCTGCAGCTTACTTTGAAAGGCATCCAAAAGCTAAGCTGAATTGATGAATGGATAGATGGATAGATATATGATAAAACAAACACAATAAAATATGAATGGTAGGGTCTAGGTAGGAGATATCCAGGTGTTCCTTTTAAAAGTCTTTCAACTTGGCAGGATGTTTGAAAATCTTTCCCATGAAAGATTGAAGAAAATTTGACATATACATTCAAAATAGCAAACCAGCACTTCCCCACATGTCTGAACTCTGCATCTGCTAGTGCAAGGACTCCCTCAGAAGACAGGCTGGAGGGTCAGAGGGATGAGCCAGGTGTGGAAGGGTGGGGGGCTCTTAAGAGAGGCTGCTGCCCTAGGAGAGAGGCTTCCTGTGCTGGGGCCCCTGCAAAAGGAGAAAGTCAAGGACACTCCCTTCTTCCACCTATGCTGTGTCCTGGGTGTTCCCTGGGAGGGGCTGCACAGAGGCTCTGTCAGATGTGACCTGCAAAGACCACCTGGACCCCGTCATAGAAAGGCAGTATGAGTGGGTGAGGAGTAGAGGGCATTCCCAGGCTCCTCCAGCCAGCAGAACTCCAGCACATGCCAGCCCAGGGTCTCCCTGGGTAGCCCTGAACCCAGGGTTGTGGCTGGGGGAGAGTGGAGGCACTGAGACATGAGCTTCCCATCATGGGGATCAGGCAGGTGCGGTGGTGGGCTGTCTAGGGGGCCCACAGCACTGACCAGGGACGTGAGGCATCTCCCTGGACTGTTGGGTCCTCCTCACCCTCTGCACGCCAACACTGCACACCTGTGACACACCTCCACAGCACAACCCCACAAGACATCCACAAGCTGGAAACAAAACATGTAACACAGGGACTGTGAGTCATTAGTCTGCCTCTTACCCAGGATACAGCCCAGGGGCCAGCCTCTCAGTAGCTTTGAGGATCTATTCCAAAGAGATGGGGAGGAGGGAGGTCAGCATATCTGAGATTTTGGTGAAGGATAGGTATAATCAAGCACGCATCTCAGCGGAAGGTTGCTGCTAAGTCACGAGGATCAGACGTCCTAGTTAACAGTTTTAGTGCCTTTCCAAGTATGGGAGGTGCAAGAACTGGAACTGTACAGTTGGGCTGCTCAAGATGGCTGTTCTCTTGTCCTCTGGACATCCCACGCCCGACCAGTACCTGCTTCACCTACACCCTCTGCACCGGACTGACCTTATCCCCACCCTGACTAGTGATCATTTGTATCAAAAGGGGCCGTGAGTGGTGTGCTCCCCTCTGCTGGTTTCTCTGATGACCGATGAGCCAACCTGAAGTAATTCCCTCTATAACTGGCAACCTCCCCCTACCCTGGGAGCAGACTGCCTCACGTCCTGCCTGCCAGGTGCTGTGTCCCTCCAGGACTCCACTCCAGACTCATAAGCTCCCCCATCCTTTAAACCATTGATGACTCTACTGCTGACTGCAGGCTTTCTTCAATGTGGAAGCTGAACAAGCCCAGGGCTTGTAGGCCTGCAGGGTGCGACCCAACAGGGGTTCATAAAAATTTCTCCTGAAAATATCTAACTCTCTGAAGTCCTGTTCTGCCAGATTCTCCCAGAATACAGAGTGCATTCTTCCTGAACCCCTTTCAGGGTGTTTTGAAGATTGATGACTTCAGTGACTGAGGACTTCATTCTTGTAGAACCAGGTGGCGAGTGACATTCTAAGTGGCACACCCCAACTTGAGATATACTGGAAGGAGAACAGTTTACTCCTGAGGGAAGGATTTACGATTGATGTCTAAAGGATGATTAATATGTTGATTACATCTATTGTTTCCTGAAAAATGAGTGAGCCCACCTTGAATATCAGAAAGCCTGTGGCCTGAATGGAGCCGTAATCTGGCCCCATCTTGGTTTTTCTACTTTCATGGCAGCAGGGAGTGAAATGACCCAGCCTTTATGATCAGACAGAAACTTGTCCTGATTCTATGTTTTGAGGTACCGCACCCTTGGATGAGCTCAAGCTTCAGGGGACCATCAGAAACAAGATGATAATACGCACTTCTCTGCATAGTACTTGCAAAGATAAAAGATAACACAGAAGACAGCTCAGTCACCAGGCACAGTAGAGATGTTGACAAAATATGAGTTAGACCTAAAAAGTACACTAGTAGTACAGAGTACACTAAACAACTCTTAGCTGTGGCCGTGGTTCCTATTAATTATTGACTTAACATGATTGGGATTTATTATTGTCATCCACAAGGGTTGAAAATGTGAAGAGAGCAGAATTTAGAATTTCTGTGGCTACAATGACATGAGCTTTTGCTTTGACCACAAATGCGATTTTGAACATTTAAGTAGCTCCTTGTCATTTTTTCCATGCCTTACCCCCAGCTCCAAAATAGGGTCTGGGTCCTCTGTACCCTGAACACAGTCCCACAGGGAAGATATTAGGAATCTGGGTGGTTGGCATGGTTTCTTGATGAGCAGGTCATCCCAATAATGAAACTGTGCAGCTCATCAGAGCTGGGCTTTAGAAACAAAGCACCTTCCAAAGCCACAAATCTATGGTTGTGTTCTCATTTACATGCTACTCTGTCAATTAACATTACATGCCAATTAAATGGGACATTAAGCTGCCAATAGGCATGCAACGCTGCATGCTCGAATCCTCTCCGCTTCACTCAGTGACCTGAATTCCTCGCCTCCCATCCATTCTCAAGGCTCTTCCTCACCAACATCTCAACCCCAACAGAGACAAGCCGTGCCCCTGTGCTGGGTCTCCTGTGGAAGCGAGGTTCAGGACACCAATGAGTGTGGCTGGATATTTGTGGAATTCTAATCAGAATATGACCAACCATTTCAGTTGCTTGGATGGATCTGAGTTAGTGACAATCCCATGTTTAAAAATCCCTCCTAGAAGCAGAAAAAACAGGTGCCTGAGAGCACGAGGAATACCCCTGGTATCTAAAGCAGCAGATTTTCAAGGAGCTGTTCTGCTGCCAGCCCTCCTCTTCCTAGTTTTAGGTAAGCTGATAACCATGTGCAAACAATTGCACTCATCTCACACACTAGTAAAGTAATGCTCAAAATTCTCCAAGCCAGGCTTCAGTAGTACATGAATCGTGAACTTCCAGATATTCAAGCTGGATTTAGAAAAGGCAGAGGAACCAGAGATCAATTGCCAACATCCATTGGATCATAGAAAAAGCAAGAGAGTTCCTGAAAAACATCTATTTCTGCTTTATTGACTATGCCATAGCCCTTGACTGTGTGGATCACCACAGACTGTGGAAAATTCTTAAAGAGATGGGAATACCAGATCACTTGACCTGCATCTTGAGAAATTTGTATGCGGGTCAGGAAGCAATAGTTAGAATTTGACATGGAACAACAGACTGGCTCCAAATCAGAAAAGGAGTATGTCAAGACCGTATATTGTCACCCTGCTTATTTAACTTATGTGCGGAGGACATCATGAAAAATGTTGTGCTGGAGGACGCACAAGCTGGAATCAAGATTGCCATGAGAAATATCAATAACCTCAGATATGCAGATAACACCACCCTTTGGCAGAAAGAGAACTAAAGAGTCTCTTGATGAAAGTGAAACAGGAGAGTGAAAAAGTTGGCTTCAAGCTCAACATTCAGAAAACCAAGACCATGGCATCTGGTCCCATCACTTCATGGCAAATAGATGGGGAAACAGTGAAAACAGTGACTGACTTTATTTTCTGGGCTCCAAAATCACTGCAGATGGTGATTGCAGCCATGAAATTAAAAGACATTTACTCCTTGAAAGGAAAGTTATGACCAACTTAGACAGCATATTAAAAAGCAGAGACATTACTTTGCCAACAAAGGTCTGTCTAGTCAAGGGTATGGTTTTTCCAGTGGTCATGTATGGATGTAAGAGTTGGACTATAAAGAAAGCTGAGCACAGAAGAATTAATGCTTTTGAACTCTGGTGTTGGACAAGACTCTTGAGAGTCCCTTGGACTGCAACCAGTCCATCCTAAAGGAGATCAGTCCTGGGTATTCACTGGAAGGACTGATGCTGAAGCTGAAATTTCAATACTTTGGCCACCTGATGCAAAGAGCTGACTCATTTGAAAAGACCCTGATGCTGGGAAAGATTGAGGGCAGGAGGAGAAGGGGACGACAGAGGATGGGATGGTTGGATGGCATCACCTACTCGATGGACATGGGTTTGAGTGGACTCCGGGAGTTGGTGATGGACAGGGAGGCCTGGTGTGCTGTGGTTCATGGGGTTGCAAAGAATCGGACATGACTGAGCAACTGAACTGAACTGAAAACCACTGCAGATGGTGATTGCAGCCATGAAATTAAAAGATGCTTACTCCTTGGAAGAAAAATTATGACCAACCTAGACAGCATATTAAAAAGCAGAGACATTACTTTGCCAAGAAAGTTCCATCTAGTCAAGGCTGTGGTTTTTCCAGTAGTCATGTATGGATGTGAGAGTTGGTCTATAAAGAAAGCTGAGCACTGAAGAATTGATGCTTTTGAACTGTGGTGTTGCAGAAGATTTTTGAGAGTCCCTTGGACTGCAAGGAAATCAACCCTGAATATTCATTGGAAGGCCTGATGCTGAAGCTGGAACTCCAATACTTTGGCCACCTGATGCAAAGAACTGACCTATTTGAAAAGCCCCTGATGCTGGGAAAGATTGAAGATGGGAGGAGAAGCAGACAACAGAGGATGAGATGGTTGGATGGCATCACTGACTCAATGGACGTGAGTTTGAGTAAACTCCGGGAATTGGTGATGGACAGGGAGGCCTGGCATGCTGCAGTCCATGGGGTCACAGAGTCAGACATGACTGAGCAACTGACCTGAACTGAACTGATCACAGTGCACAAATGCACTTAATCCAGGGAGCCTGGTCTGACACAGCCCAAAAGCTAGCATTTCATTTTTCAAACCCTTACTTTTATATTGCCATTGGCAACAGATATGGCAGTGCTTAATTCTTCCCTCCTTCTGTGGCTCGGGCACTTTAGTAATTTAAAAGCACTTCTTTTCTTTCTTCATCTAGAGAAGTAAAAATAATTATAATAGAAGATGGGCAATTTGCAGCTACAATGCCAGGCTGATAATCAAAAACTTGTAAGTGGAAACATGAGCATATATTTATCACTTCTTGAAATTAGGATGCAATTGAAAGTAGCTGTGGCCTCAAAGAGAGGGCATTATGGAAGGGAAAGCAGGCTGAGTTGTTTGTTGGAGACCTGCCTGCTAATGAGGTTTGTAAGTTGCGGTTGCCTCAGGAGAGGTGAATAAAGGAAGGTGTCCCTGGGGGGCTGCTTTGCTGCTCAGGAGACCCTCAGGTAATCACTTGTGGATTGATCATTCCATGTAAGCGTGTCTGGGCTCTCAAGCCACCACCATCAGGATCAAGCTCCACCTTGGCAACACAGAACACAGGCCCTTGGCAACCAGGTCTTGGAGAACCCTGTCATTCCCCCCTACACCACCCCATCGCCCTCCACCAGCCTTAGCTACTCTGTTGACCCTTTTACATCCCTGAATCTAGTAAGCCCTATAGCCTCCCACTTCCCCAGGTTTGCAAACTGTTTTCCCAACTCAGCCCCCTACCTAACTCCTCTTCATTCTTCAAAACCCCAAACACCTGTTACTTCCTCTTGGAACCTTTCTATATGCCTTTTGCACACTGTCAGCCTGACTGGGATGGGAACCCTCTTCTGTGCACTCTGCCTCCCTCTTATTTCCACTTACGCTGATTCCGATACGCGTTTTGAACAGCAGGTAGCCTGTCTGCCCGCCACCAGCACAGCCCTTACCCTTCTATCTCCCCACATCCTGTCCCACTGCCTAACACATAGTAGATGCTGATTGATGTTTGCTGAATGAAGGGATTATTAATGACAGTGAAGGAGTGTGAAACAATTTTAAAGTTTGTCTTTAAAACACAGTTATCCCATTCATGAAATAAATCCATAATGCATTCTATAGCCAAGTGGGAGGTTTGGGTCTTCTGTGTCCATATTCATTTTTGTGATGAACTCATGGGTGGGTCATGAGATTGGCTTGCCCAGGTTTTTTTTTTTTTTTTTCATTTATTTTTATTAGTTGGAGGCTAATTACTTCACAACATTTCAGTGGGTTTTGTCATACATTGACATGAATCAGCCATGGAGTTACATGTATTCCCCATCCCGATACCCCCTCCCACCTCCCTCTCCACCCGATCCCTCTGGGTCTTCCCAGTGCACCAGGCCTGAGCACTTGTCTCATGCATCCCACCTGGGCTGGTGATCTGTTTCACTATAGGTAATATACATGCTGTTCTCTCGAAACATCCCACCCTCGCCTTCTCCCACAGAGTCCAAAAGTCTGTTCTGTACATCTGTGTCTCTTTTTCTGTTTTGCATATAGGGTTATCATTACCATCTTTCTAAATTCCATATATATGTGTTAGTATGCTATATTGGTCTTTATCTTTCTGGCTTACTTCACTCTGTATAATGGGCTCCAGTTTCATCCATCTCATTAGAACTGATTCAAATGAATTATTTTTAATGGCTGAGTAATATTCCATGGTGTATATGTACCACAGCTTCCTTATCCATTCGTCTGCTGATGGGCATCTAGGTTGCTGTCCTGGCTATTATAAACAGTGCTGCGATGAACATTGGGGTGCACGTGTCTCTTTCAGATCTGGTTTCCTTGGTGTGTATGCCCAGAAGTGGGATTGCTGGGTCATATGGCAGTTCTATTTCCAGTTTTTTAAGAAATCTCCACACTGTTCTCCATAGTGGCTGTACTAGTTTGCATTCCCACCAACAGTGTAAGAGGGTTCCCTTTTCTCCACACCCTCTCCAGCATTTATTGCTTGCAGACTTTTGGATAGCAGCCATCCTGACTGGTGTGTAATGGTACCTCATTGTGGTTTTGATTTGCATTTCTCTGATAATGAGTGATGTTGAGCATCTTTTCATGTGTTTGTTAGCCATCTGTATGTCTTCTTTGGAGAAATGTCTGTTTAGTTCTTTGGCCCAGTTTTTGATTGGGTCATTTATTTTCCTGGAATTGAGCTTCAGGAGTTGCTTATATATTTTTGAGATTAATCCTTTGTCTGTTGCTTCGTTTGCTATTGTTTTCTCCCATTCTGAGGGCTGTCTTTTCACCTTTCTTATAGTTTCCTTTGTTGTGCAAAAGCTTTTAAGTTTAATTGGGTCCCATTTGTTTATTTTTGCTTTTATTTCCAATATTCTGGAAGGTGGGTCATAGAGGACCCTGCTGTGATTTATGTCGGAGAGTGTTTTGCCTATGTTCTCCTCTAGGAGTTTTATAGTTTCTGGTCTTACATTTAGATCTTTAATCCATTTTGAGTTTATTTTTGTGTATGGTGTTAGAAAGTGTTCTAGTTTCATTCTTTTACAAGTGGTTGACCAGTTTTCCCAGCACCACTTGCTAAAGAGGTTGTCTTTTCTCCATTGTATATCCTTGCCTCCTTTGTCGAAGATAAGGTGTCCATAGGTTCGTGGATTTATCTCTGGGCTTTCTATTCTGTTCCATTGATCTATATTTCTGTCTTTGTGCCAGTCCCATACTGTCTTGATGACTGTGGCTTTGTAGTAGAGCCTGAAGTCAGGCAGGTTGATTCCTCCAGTTCCATTCTTCTTTCTCAAGATTACTTTGTCTATTCGAGGTTTTTTGTATTTCCATACAAATTGTGAAATTATTTGTTCTAGTTCTGTGAAAAATACCGTTGGTAGCTTGATAGGGATTGCATTGAATCTATAGATTGCTTTGGGTAGTATAACCATTTTGGCAATATTGATTCTTCCAGTCCATGAACACGGTATGTTTCTCCATCTGTTTGTGTCCTCTTTGATTTCTTTCATCAGTGTTTTATAGTTTTCTATGTATAGGTCTTTTGTTTCTTTAGGTAGATATACTCCTAAGTATTTTATTCTTTTTGTTGCAATGGTGAATGGTATTGTTTCCTTAATTTCTCTTTCTGTTTTCTCATTGTTAGTGTATAGGAATGCAAGTGATTTCTGTGTGTTAATTTTATATCCTGCCACTTTACTATATTCATTGATAAGCTCTAGTAATTTTCTGGTAGAGTCTTTAGGGTTTTCTATGTAGAGGATCATGTCATCTGCAAACAGAGAGAGTTTTACTTCTTCTTTTCCTATCTGGATTCCTTTTATTTCTTTTTCTGCTCTGATTGCTGTGGCCAAAACTTCCAACACTATGTTGAATAGTAGTGGTGAGAGTGGGCACCCTTGTCTTGTTCCTGACTTTAGGGGAAATGCTTTCAATTTTTCACCATTGAGGATAATGCTTGCTGTGGGTTTGTCATATATAGCTTTTATTATGTTGAGGTATGTTCCTTCTATTCCTGCTTTCTGGAGAGTTTTAATCATAAATGAGTGATGAATTTTGTCAAAGGCTTTCTCTGCATCTATTGAGATAATCATATGATTTTTATCTTTCAATTTGTTAATGTGGTGTATTACATTGATTGATTTGCAGATATTAAAGAATCCTTGCATTCCTGGGCTTGCCCAGTTTTTAAGTCAAGAGCAAAACTGGCCTTAGATACCTCGTGGTTTAGATACCTTCACTTCTGTCTTCCATTCTGTGTATCATAATCAGGAAAACAGTATGCTTACTGCTTTGCATCTCATTTTTATGATATTCTTGGAAGCATGGAAGGGCACACACATGCTTTTGGCATGAGAAGGAGGTCAGCCTTATTAATAAAGCATCTGTGAGCCCAAGAAGCAAGTTTATCTCCATGTGTGCCCTTCCTCTGTAATCCAGAGTCCACCTCGCTCTCTGCCTACTTCTGAGTAGACACGTCCACCAGTGACTGACTTTCTCATCACTGCCCTTATTTCTGAGCAGTTTTGGGCTCATGGACAGTAGAGGTGTGACTTTTACACTTAAATCAGCCTCCTTGTTTGAAGTTGATTTTATTTTTATCTTCAGGTTAACTTGCTGGAGGCAAGTTACCTCTCACACCCCAAGCCACGAGAGAGAAGAGGAAGGTGTGTTTCCTGCCCAGGGTCTCCCCTGTAAGACACTCCCGTAGAGTGGTGATGCTGCAGAGCCGTTCTCAGGCCGGGGCTGTGCCAGCTCAGGACTCTACAGATGCTACGTGTGCTCTGTGCTCTCCCAACTCCTGCGACCCAGGGATGAGAGAAGAGAGGGATCCTGTCTGGAAGGGAGCAGGATCTGACATGAGGTCAGACACCACATGTCCCGACAGGATCCCTTAGCTTGTCTCCATCCTTCTGACCCATGAAGCACGTGGCAGCACGAGCCAGGATCTCTGGTCCCCCGTATCTGCATCTGGCTCTGAGATGTGGTCATGCCCTAGGTCTGAGTTAGAACGTGTTGTCCTCTGTGACTCTGGCAGTGAGTGAGTCCAAGTAGGGAGGGGAGGGGGGTGTCTTAGCCACCTGGATTTGCTAGAAAGGTTCAGGAGCTGGGGTAGGACTGGCCTGTGGGGAGGCTCATTTCTCCATTCAGCTAGTGTTTCCTAAGCCCAGATTACCTTCCAGTCCTGTGCCAGACACAGAGATCCTAAAGACAGCAAGCTGAGCCAGGCTTTTCTGGTCTGGAGTGCATAATCCAGGGGGCCAGGCAGGCCAGGCATATACATACACTGTCCCCGACCCCCCAGGCCTGGCCGAGCCCCCTGCCCACCTTCTCCTGCCACACCTCTGGCATGCAGCACTTACCAGTCAGTTGCATTTGTTTCCAAATGTGTTGGTGCCCACTGTACCTGTAATAAGTCACATGACATTGCTAAATGTTGCATAAACTGATGGATTAGGGTAGGGTGGGAAAGTGTAGGGCTTTTTGAGGATTGAATTGAATACTTTGAAAAGGCTCAAAAAGATGAGTGGCTGTCCTTCCCACCCACCAGGTGTTGGTGAAAGAGCTTGACTATAAAAAACTGGTGGGGCGGGAGCAGATCAGAAACATCAAGACAGATCCTTGCCCTCAGCTCCCCCTGGTACCCTCTCTACCTGGAAGAAGCTGGCATGAGGAACTGATGCTGACGGATAGGGTTTGTGAAGCTCCAAACCCTGCTCAAAAACAGAGCCTTGGCCCTGCATCAGACTGCTAACGTGTATGGGTCTAATTTAAAGCTAAAGTTTTGCCTAGATTTTCTGGGAATGATTCCCTGCTTTGACCATTTGTTTCTGCTTCCCCAGCCAGAAATGAAGGTAAGAAGGCGTCTTCAGCAGCTGGGGTGGAGCTGAGGGCTGACTGCTAGAAGCTGAGACTTACACGGCCATGTTATGGGCCACCTCTCTGCCTTGTCAACAAGCTTGGGCTCCATCCTGAGGATAGAAGGGAGGCTGAGCTCAGTATATTCAGGAGAGGGGAGCGGGGAGCAGGGTAGTCATGTGGTGGCCCCATGAACACAAGGAAGGCCAGGGCCAGGCATTATGGGGGGTGAGGGGTGGAGAAGAACAGTGGTAAGAGAGGGACCTGGGATGTAGAATGCACAGGAATCCATGATGGATGACTTGAGAGGAGGGTGGTGGTGGGAAGGGAAAAGGGAGTCCTTGAATCCCTTGCACACAGCTGCCTAGATGACGGTGCTGTTCGTTTATGGAAAGTCGGAGAATGTGGTTTAGGTAAACTGAGGGGGGCGGGGGTTGCATTCCAGGTGGACAGTAGAGCTCCCAGGAAAGGGAGGAAGCAAGAGGTGCCTGGCCAGATGCCTGCATCATGTATTCAGTGAGCATTGATTAAACACTATCTGTATATTAGGTTGAAGGCCAGGAATGCCAGGAACAAGCATGTTGGTCTCAGACAGAGAGGAAGGAGGGCCAGCCTGGGAGAGATGCACAGCTGCTGGGTGGGCAGCAAGGCATGAGGTTTCCACCCCTCAGTGCTGTCCCCAGGGCTACTGACGTGGGACGAGGAGCCGCTCTTGTGAGGAAATAGTGAGTTATGACCAGCTGAGTTTGGAGAGGTAGTAAAGAGTTGGGGGGAGGGTGTTCCGGACAGAGGTCAGAAACTACCTGAGGAAGTGGAGGCAGAGAAGCAGAGGGAGAGGTCAGCATTTTATAGTTTTCTATTACTGTTTAATTACAAGAGTTTTTTTGTTGTTTATATTTTTAAGAAAAAAAACCCTTTTTTATCAGGTTTTTAACAGTATCACTTTTGCATCATTCCATGACACATTGAGAGGTGTGGGGTTTCTTTGCATCAGAATTAAAAAAAAAAAATACCTACTCTGAGTCTGATTTTCTTTGCAGAATGACCTGTTAGGAACCTTTTGGTCCAAGCATAAGTATTTTTATAAACTGGAGTAGACACAGGAAATGACAGAATACCACCAATAAGATGATATTTATGAAGCAAAGATTCCTTAAACTGAAACGTCTCACATTTTTTTCTCAGTGTATCCATCTGTTCAGCATTTTAACTCCATTGTTTTGTAAAATAGGGGTAGTATGTGTATCTTGAAGCCTGTTTTGTACTTTGAATACTTTTAATCATCTCCTGAGTGAATATGCATCTCCTTGGTGAAGGACCTCAAGCTCAGGATTTTCTTGTCTTTGCTTCTGGACTTCCAGAGTTAGAGCCAGTGGTGACAGTGATTGCCAGCTTCTCTCTGGGGAGAGAAGAGATGGTGGTTTACTGGGTCTCCATCCTCCCTTCTACTGAAAGAGGCTGTGGGGGATCTGTTTGCTCTTGCTTTCAAAATTAAAGCGACTTTAATTTAATTTTGAGAATTTTGCAGTTACACTTAAACATTGTGCTGTTGGAGACCTGGGAATCCAGGCTGCGAAGTCCCCCGAGTGTGTGGTCACAGGTCCACACTGCTGTCATCTGTTCATACCCAGGTCTCGGGAGACAGCCCGAGAGCCCACAGTGTGGGGTCAGGGCCCAGCTCGCTCTTCCACTGTATGTAACCTTGAACAAAGTAGTTCATTTCTCTTTGCCCCAGTTTCCTCATCTGCAAAGGGGAATAATAATATCTAATTGAATTAATGTGTGTAAGCAGTTAGCAACGGTGCCCCGTAAATAGTAATGACATGTGTGTGCTCTGTCATTTTAGTCATGTCAGACTCTTTGCAACCTCATGGACTGTAACCTGCCAGGCTCCTCTGTCTATGGGATTCTCCAGGCAAGAATACTGGAGTGGGTTGTCATGCCCTTTTCCAGGGGATTTTCCCAACCCAGAGATTGATCTTGCATTGCAGGCAGATTCTTTACTGCTGAGCCACCTGGGAAACCCCCAGTAATGACATGATCTGGCTCCAATGCAAACTCTCCAGCTTTCCTTGGCTCATTCACACAGAGCCACTTAGCCTTGTTTCTGGGCTCCTGTGCATTTTATGAGTACCTGCACTAAGTTGGATTATGGCTTGGGGCTCTTCCACCAGCAATGGACCACCTCTGGACTAAGATGTATTGAATCTCCTCTGGGAGCCCACACCTGGCCCAGGCACCTGCTGGCTCAGGGCAGAACCCAGAGGGCAAGTCTTCTCCAGGCATCTGTCCTCCAAGCATCCCCTCCAGCTTGGGCTCTAGGTGAGGACCTGGACATTTCAATTCTCAGGCCTGAAGTTGGGTGGAAGATGACAGCTGGACACAGATCAAGCAGTGGGCCCCAGATATCCCATCAGTAGAAGGGAGATTCCTGAACACCTGGGAGGAGTAGAGGGCATTCAGAGAAATACTTGCTTTGGCACAACAGAGAAGTGGCTGGAACAGGAGCCCTGAGTCATGGCTTAAAGAAGCTCTGACAGATCATTAGGGGGTTGAGTAGGGGTGGGGGAAAAATAAAGAAGCATCATTTTGCAGCCTTGTCCAGGACTCTGAGGCCAAGACTCTGGTGTTTTCTCTGTCCTCAGACTTGCCAGGGGCTTCCTCTGTGGGTCAGCAATAAAAAATCCACCTGCAGTGCAGGAGATGGGGGTTCAATCCCTGGTTCAGGAGGATCCCCCAGAGAAGGGAATGGCAACCCACACCAGTATTCTTGCCTGGAAAAGCCCATGGACAGAGGAGCCTGACAGGCTATTGTCCATGTGGCCACAAAGAGTCAGACACAACTTAGTGACTAAACAACAGCAACAGACCTGCCAGCTTCCCACACAGGCAGCCTGCACTGTGCCATTGGCCTGAAGTGAAGTGAAGTTGCTCAGTCGTGTCCGACTCTTTGCGTTCCCTTGGACTCTAGCCTACCAGGCTCCTCCATCCGTGGAGTTTTCCAGGCAAGAGTATTGGAGTGGGTTGCCATTTCCTTCTCCTGGTCCACCTTAACTCGAGCAGCTGCCTTTGAGCCACACCCCTGGATTCTCAGGAGCCCGAAATCTCATCATCTAATGAAAAAGCAGTTCAAAGCCATTGGTGGTGGGTCAGCAATATCATCTTAGATACAGTGCCACACATTATTAGCTTCCACTCTCTTAATATCACGGATGTTGGGCAGACTTCCTTCTCTCAGAATCACCTCTGGCTTTGGATTCATTTGGCATAAATATATGTGGAATCATCGGCAGAGTTCTTAATTAAATTTTCCCCCTTTTGGATTACTGAGAAATGTACTTTCTCCAGCTAAGGTGCACTACAAAAACAGCTTTGCAGAAAAGAAAGAAAAAAAAAGGACTTCTTATAAAACTTAGAGATAAAATTCATACAGTGGGAGCTGCTGCATGGTTTCTGACTCAAGAGTTTTCATGTTACAAATGTTTTATGTTCTGCAGGTCTCTCTGTATTCTTTTCTGTCCAAGTTCTTCATATAATCAGGCTTGAATGAGCCTCCAATATTCTTACAGATTCTGATAGAAGTCATAGTTAAGGTGTCATGACAACTCTGTGGAGATCCCAGGTAGCTCAGTGGTAAAGAGCCTGCCTACCAGTGCAGGAGATGCAGGTTCAATCCCTGGGTCAGGAAGATCCTCTGGAAGAGGAAATACTCACTCCAGTATTCTTGCCTGGAGAATCCCATGGACAGAGGAGCCTGGAGGGGGCTGTCTGTGGGATAACAAAGAGTCAGACACGATGGAGCAACTGAGTGTGCATACACACAGAATGACTCTGTACTGCTTATTTTCCAAAATGTTTTCCTTTTATGGTAGAAATGTCCATATTTAATTAAATTAAGAGGTGATTTTAAATAATTACTTCTGAGGTATCAGGTGAGGACAGTTTTGTTTTTTTATGTAAAAGACCATGAGTGGATTTTCTCTGGTTATTTCTTGGATCCTACTGTTGAGAGGAAATCAGATACTCCTTTTTGTAAGTGAAGTTACAATATCTTCCCTGAAGGGTTTTAGAAATAAGCTCCATTTCTCCTGGAATGATGTCTGAGACTTCTGCTTCCAGGAAAGGAAATGTAGTAGAGAATTTCTCCAGACCCTTTCCAATCTCATATTTCTCTGAATTTATTACCTGTGCAAAAGGAGTCTTCTGCATTCCCTGCTTTTGTTCCAGACTGCCGGTCTCATTAGGCCTAGTGGTGAGGATTATATGTCATGATGCAATCCTTGTATAAAACCTAAAAATCTCCATAACCTAAGAGCTTGGCTTATAAGGCAGTGTCACAGTGTGTTAGAAGTCTCAGCCCAAGCTCTGATTCTAGCCCTGTTACTACCCTACTGTGTGGCCATGGATCAGCAGCTTTGCCTCTCTTGTCCTCAGTTTCCTCAACTATAAAACATGGGGTTTGATCCAGATGTTCAGATTCTGTGAATGGAAGTACAAAACCAACAGGGTTAAATATTTGTTGGTTTCTTTTTTTTTTCTTTGCGCACCATACAGCCTGCGAGATCTTAGCTACTGGACCAGGGATCGAACCCACACCCCCTGGAGTGGAAGCACAGAGTCTTAACCACTGGACCACCAGGGAAGTCCAATATTTGGATTAAGCCTAAGCCTTCTAGATACAGCAGTCCCTCTGCTTAAGGACAAATCCAGCTCCCAATCTTTTGTTTTTTGCAACAGTTTCTTTAAAGGAGATGAAAGTCTTTTTCTGAAATTTGTAGTAAGGAATCATAAAATATCATGACTTTTGATGATTTGCAGCAGATCTTGGAGAAACATAGTTGGAAAAATAAACACTTCATATTATATAGGGGAAAGAGAGTACTGGTTCCTTTCACTCCACAAAAAGCAGTAATTTCACTGAGAGCCATCACTGCAGAGGTATTGGCAGAGACCTGTTACCTTCACAGCCCTGTGCTCAGAGGGCATGTGTTAGAGATGGAAGTGACCCACACCCCTGCTTTTATCTGAAAGGGAATTGCATGACATGGTTTCTTATTGTCCAGAAATCTCATCTTTGCTTTGATGTCCCGAGGTATACTCCTATCACATCTCTAGTGCCCCTGAATTGAATGGGGGGAGGTCAATGCATATTTCCCCAGCTTTATTCATACCTTTTTGGTGCACAGTCGATCAACCTGATTGTACATTGATCCCAAAGCATGCTTTCAGTGGGCAAGTAACTAGGGGACTCTTTCAATCCAAGATCCCTGTCTTCCTGTGTGATGGAGTGTTGTTGGGGTCCTCTTTGGGGTTCACTCTGAGGGTGGAAGCTGAGAGTCCTTTTCTAAGGCATAAGTTCCTCTCCTGCTGGGCAGCTCACTAAAGGAGGAGGGCTGTGCTCAGACAGTTCTGCTCACCAGCAAGAAAACCACCCTTCCAGGGGGCAAAACCTTTCAAAACATCCTCATGTAGAATTTCTCTGTGCTCCAAAGACAGGTTCCCCTTGGCTTTGATGCAAAACAGATGAGCCAGTGAACAGAGGGTTTGCCCTACTCCTGTGGAAGAGACAATAGACACACTTGCCTGGGACTCTGATCTGCTGTGTGTGCGTGCTCAGTCGCTTCAGTCATGTCTGACTCTCTGTGACCCCATGAACTATAGCCTACCAGGCTCCTCTGTCCGTGGGAATTCTCCAGGCAAGAATACTGGAGTGGGTTGCCATGCCCTCCTCCAGGGGATCTTACCAACCCAGGGATCGAACCCAGGTTTCCCTTCTTCACTGCTGAGCCACTGAGGAGGCCTTCTAGTCTGCTGACTATGCCATTTTTTCTTTTATAAATAAAAACATGGCACCACCACTAGGGAACTTCGTGTAAAAACCAGCATTTTTGCCTCCAGCCCTGCTACATCAGCTGGCTTATAGGCAACCTCAAGAAGTCACAGTCAGTCCCTAAAGATCGCCAGCTGCCCAATCCTTCCTCTGGCCACAGTGAACCTAGTACCTACGCAGCATGTCTTTATTGCATATTCATCTTTTCTTTCTTAAACCTGCAAAAGGAGTACACACTTGAGGAGAAAGAGGACTCATGTAAAATAAGAAGTCCAAGTCTTTCCCTCCTACTGTCCCCCAAACAAACCATCCCCTTTCCAGAAATAATGACTTACATTTGATGAGCACTCATCTGGGAGATATACAAACATATATAGGTGTATATATTATGTATCATCCCTATGTATTGCAACATAGATGGCTTCATTCAACCAAAATGAGATAGTACTATAATACTGTCTATAAAATTCTTTCTTTTCCCCTCAACGTTTACTTACTGATAACCTCCCTTATCAGTATATGCATAGAGATGTTACTTTTTAATAGCCGTGTGCCAAAATACTCTTTTGGCAGATGTTTGGGTCTCTAATATTTCACTCTTCCAAATAAACCTTCAGAGAATAGTGTTATGACATACCCTCACAGGCATCTGGCTATGTTTACTAACAACTACAATGAATTTAGGGTTTCCCAGGTGGCTCAGTGGTAAAGTATCCGCCTGCAAATGCAGGAGACTCAAGACATGCAGGTTTGATCCCTGAGTTGAGAAGATCCTTTGGAATAGGAAATGGCAACCCGAACCAGTATTCTTGCCTGGAAAAATCCCATGAACAGAGGAGCCAGATGGGCTATGTTCCATGGGGTCTCAAAGAGTGGGACATGACTGAGCACACAATGCATTCATTTGAAGATATGCTACACACACACACACACACACACACACACACACACACCAGCCCTATCTAAGCTATGAGGTTAATTTATGACAAGTTTCTTAAATCCTTGGTACCTCCTTCACACTTGGGCTTCCCAGGTGGCTCAGTGGTAAAGATTCCCCCTGCCAATGCAGGAGACACATGTTCAACCCCTTGGTTGGGAAGATCCCCTGGAGGAGGAAATGGCAATCCAATCCAGTGTTCTTGCCTGGGGAATACCATGAGCAGAGGAGCCTAGCAGGCTACAGTTTACAGGGTCACAAAGAGTTGGACATGACTGAGCAACTGAACATGCAGACACTCCCTTCACACTTACATATTCAGATGTTTGCTTCAAGAACTAGACATTGGGATTTCCCTGGTGGTCCAGGGGCTAAGACTCTGTGTTCCTAAGGCAGGAGGCCCAGGTTCCATCCCTGGTCTGGGAACTAGATACCACATGGCACAACTAAGAGTTTGCATGCTGCTTGCTGCAACTAAGACCCGGCACAGCCAAATAAATAAATTTTTAAATAAAAAACTAGACCTGTTTGCTTCACGCACTCAGCCCCGAGTTTCAGGAGGGGAGTGGCCCAGAGTTGTTCCTGAGGACCTGGGTGGGGGGTGGGGGGTGGCTGCCTGCTTTTCTTACCTGTGCTTGGTGGACCTGGCTATTGTAGATTCAGCCTTCTCACTGGCCACTTGCTTGGAGGCAGGAAGTTGAAGTCTGCCACCGCCAAAGGAACCAGAGTGTTTGGGATGGTTTTGTACAAACCAAAACCTTCCCCTGCAGCACCTCTAGAAGCATATTAGTTTCCTAGGGCTGATGTAACAAAAGATCACAAACTTGGTGATTTTAAACAACAGAACTTTATTTTCTCAGAGTTCTGCAGCCCACAAGTCTCAAGTTAGTATCATTGAGCCAAAATCAAGGTGTCAGTAGGCCCACTTGCCCTCTGGAAGTTCTGGGAATGTGTATGAGGGGCAGGACATCTGTCTCTTGCCTCTTCCAGCTTCTAGTAGCTGCCAGTATTCCTTGGCTTGTGGCCACATCACTGCAGTCTTCAAGACTGTCATCTCCAAATTTCTCTCTGTGTCATTCTCATGTGGACTTTCTTCTCTGCGTGTGTCAAATCTCCCTTTCTCTCCTCCTTAAATGTGACTGCATTTAGGGCCTTCTGCATAATCCAGGATAATCTCCTCATCTCAAGCTCCTTAACTTAAGCACATCTGCAAAGACTTTTTTTCGAAATGAGGTCACACTGACAGGTTCCAGGAATTAGGACCTGATACGTTTGGGGACATCTTTCAGCCTCTACTATGGGATTCTCCAAATTCAATAAAGAAATCTTCTTTTCTAGTGTATACTTTAGCTTCCTGCTGGGGCACACTTGATCTTTCCTTTGAACTTTTGAAGAATGCATTTTCATTCATAATAAGACAGAAAGAGATGTTATTTCACTCTGTGCATTGAAAAGTAGGTTAGAAAGTCAAGGTCAGACAGAAAATCTCTGGCTGACGACCTCTTTAAACTGGAGACTACATGGCATGAACTGCATGTATAACTGCGATGAGTTAAGTCACAAACTTGTCTGTCTTCCTATTTTAAGTTGGAAACATTTAGGCTTCCCAAGTGGCTCAGTGGTAAAGAATCTGCCTGCCAAGCAGGAGACCCAGGTTCGATCCTTGGGTTGGAAAGATACCCTGGAGAAGGAAATGGCAACCCACTCCAGTATTCTTGTCTGGGAAATTCCATGGACAAAGGAGCCTGGCAGGCCACAGTTCACGGGATCGCAGAGTCAGACACGACTCAGCGACTAAACACCGGCAGCAACCATGTTATAGTTTGCATGCCTTCACTAGAAGGAGTGGAGAAGCTGTCTGTTCTTCCTTCCCTCCTACAGATCAAACCATGAAATTCATCTTTTAAACATGCACAGAGAATGTACATACAAGTATTTTACTGTTGTGAAAACAATGTGGGGGGGGGCAGGGTGGGAGGTGGGCATTGAGGAGTATTAAGGGCGTAAGGCCAGGAGCAGCCAGCACGTGCGTCTCAGGTAGTTGATGCTGAAATACCAGGATGAGGTTCGTGAGCACACATTAACTGACAGAGCGTCAGCTCCTTCAAACTCACCGGTGTGAAAGGCCTATTATAGCTTCGGACCTGGCCCTGCCCTTGCCACGTGAATGCTAATGTCTTGTACTTCCATTTCCCAATTTCACAGCAGACCTGCATGCTCATAAATTAAACTGCATTGCTCAGCATTATCCATGTGTGTTCCAGGATTTAGTCCAAAATGCCCCAAACTACTACCTATTTCAGCAGAACTCCCTTTGGCTACCACCTGTTAATGTGTTATACAGACATTAGAACAGTGATTTCAGAGTGCAGACCAGGCAGGTGGAGAACACACTTTGCTGCACAGAGGTCTGCCGGCAGGCAGGAGTGACCCAGGTCAGTGAGCATGAGAGGATACTGGCAGCAGCCTTTCAGACGGGGTGGGGCCCAGGCAGACCCACCTCACCAGAAACACAAGAGGTAGTGTGTCTACCAATCTTTCTTATAGAGAATCTGGAATATGAATGCTAGAGTTGAAAAATAACTAATCAGTTCAAAGAAATGAAATAAAGAAGGCCCTGAATAGGGGTGGTTTTTGTCACTTTCTAAGACAGTGAAGGCAATCAAAAAACATACTGAGATGCTAACCACTGAACCAGGTTATCAAAGGTAAAAGAAATATAGCAATGCTTTGCTTCCCAACATAATAGACTAAACACTGATACTTTTGTAATCAAAATAATGTGACTAATTCAGAAGGGCCTTTTAATATAAAGTTATAGCTTCATCCCTACCTCATCTCCCTGCCTCCCAAAGGTAGCCTCTTTAAATTATTTGGGGAGTTAAACATACAACTCTTAATTGTATTCCAATTGTATTTGAAGATAGCCATTGAGTCCTATTAAGAAAGATAGGTTTAACTCATTTATATTTTGTACCCTTCCCTTCTTCCTTCCTCTCATTTTCGATGTTTTTTATTATTCTACTGGTTACCTTTTTACTTTAAATAGTATACTTTATTTCTTGAGTCACAAATGATGCTTTCTTAATATCTATTCCCACTTCTTTTTTCCAAACAAATCCAGTTTTGTTGAAAGTATAAATGTGCCATCTAAACAAACTACACTTCTCTGTTTTCCTTGTGAAATGGACAGTCATGTCACTGTGTTCTAGCCAGTGAGATGTAAGCAGTTGTGGATGGGGCTTCAGGAAAGTTCTTTATAAGGGTGCTGACTCAGCAGGTTGGCCTATTTTGCCCTTCTCCCCACTTTTTTCTTCTTACTTGAAACACAGATGTGATGGCCAGAGCCATAGCAGCCATCTTGTGGCCATGAGACAAGATGAACTAGTCTATATTCTAAGAATGACAAAGAAATCTAGAGGGATCCAGAGATACTTATGATAGCAGACCTGCTATACTACCCCTGAACTGCCTACCTTCTAGCTTCCTTTTTTGGAGAAGTTTATGCTCTGTCTTGTTTAAAGCACTACATTCCCCATGTCTATTACAATCAAATCTCTGTTTCTTATTCATAAACTGTAGTCAGTATCAAGACTTTCTGTGGGGTAAGAAGAAAATACTGGAGCTTCTCCTCTTTGTCCCATTATTCTTTCCTTAACCATTTCCCTTCTGGTAGCTGTATTCTCACATTGTCCAGGGTGTTAGCATTATCTTTCTATTATGGATTTATAATAGACTGACTCCAAAAGTTGTATACCATTAAATAGCATTTAAGTCATTTTGACTGTGTGAATGTTCACTCCAGGGTCAAGTACCCTTGGACCACTCAAAGGGACGTTCTTAACATCAGAGTCAAATGAATTTTCTTTTCTTATGTTCCTTCAGGGCTTAAAATTGTGTCACATTTTAATTTACATTATTATATGGCTTTCTGTTTTACTTGGATTTTTTTTCTTCTAGTTATAGTTGAGAAAGAAATGCTTTCACTCTAATCTCAGTTTACCCAGGCTCTCAGCACACACCTTTTCCTCTTCTGCCTGGGATGTGCTCTGCCACCTGCACAGCTCTCATCCTAGTTTCACCAGCCTCCTAGGTTGTATCCCTTGCCTTCTACTTTATTAGTTTTTCTTCTTAGTTTTGCTGAAACACACTCCAGTGAACTTCTTAAGAAAGTGTGCCTCAGAGGTAAACTTTGATTCCATTCATGTCTAAAAATGTATTTACTGTGTCTTTATACTTAAATGATAGTCTAGCCAGATATAGAATTATAGATTCAAAGTCATCTTCTTTTAGAAGTATGCAGCCATTGCTCATTATCTTTGGCATCTAACATTGCAAAGGAGAGGTCAGATGCCAGTCTTATTTTCATTCCTTTGTCTATGAACCTTCTTATTCTCTAGAAATCTTTAGCATCTTCTCTTTACCCTTAGTGTTCTGATTACTTCAGATCAAGTGTATTAGCAATTAGGTGGTTTGGTTGCAAGTCACAGGACACTAGCTCAAAGCTGCTTAATGTTAAAAAACTTACTGGCTCATGTAATTGAGATGTCCTAGTTAGGATTGATTTTAGGAGCCGTTCAATCAGGGCTCTGGCTTGTTTCTCTGCAATTCTCTTGGTTTATGCAGCTGGGTAGGTCTCAAAACAATCTGGAGAGAACAGAAAACAAAGAAGCAAAGCAGAGGTTAATGAGCAAGGCAGTGCAATTGGAGCTTGGTATCAGAGAAGGCTCACCAAAGGAGATCTTTGATTTTAAAATTTTAATTGTGGCAAAATACACATAACATAAAATTTATCATCTTAACCATTTTAAGTGTATAGTTCAATAGTGTTAAGTACACTCACAGTGTAATACAATCATCTCCAAAATTTGCATCTTACAAAATTGAAGCTGTACTCCTGTCCAAACTCCCCATTCTCTCCTCCATCTAGTGTCTGGCAACCATTCTATTCTCTGTCTTTATGAGTTTAACTACTCTAGGCACCTCATGTAACTGAAACCATAGGGTATTTGTCTTTTTCTGATGCTCATTTCACTTAGCAGTGTCCTCAGGTTTCATCTTATGTTGAAGCATATACTAGAATTTTCTTTTTTGAAGGCCAAATAATAGTCTGTTGTATGTAAATATCACATTTTGCTTATCTGTTCATCCATCATGAACACTTGGGTTGCTTCCACATTTTAGCTATTGTGACTAGCTCTGCAAGTATCTCTTTGAGACTCTGCCTTCAGTACTTTGGGGTATATACCTAGAAGTAGATCTGATGAATCATATGGAAAGTATATTTTTAATTTTTGAGGAACCTCTGTACTGTTTTCCACAGTACTTGCTCCATTGTACATTCCCGGGAGTCATGCACAAGGATTCCAGTTTCTTCACATCCTCATCAACACTTGTTGTTTTCTGTATTTTTGATAGTAGCCATGCAGATGGGTATAAGGTAGAAGCTTATTGTAGTTCTCATTTGCATTTCCCTGGTGATTCGTGATGTTGAATCTTTTTATGTGCTTGTTGGCCAGTTGTATGTCTTCTTTGGAGAAATGTATATTCAAGCCCTCTTTTAATTGGGTTATTTGTTTCTGTTGTTGTTAAGGAGACTTTTTATGTTGCCCAGGGGAGCAAAGTTAAATAGGTACAATGAATTCAGTAGGTAAAAAAAGCATTCTAGGCAGAGGGACCAGGCTTCCACAAGTCACCAGGCTGTGCTGGGCCAGAAGCACAGACAAGTAGGCAGCCAGGCACTGAACCAGAAAAGACATAGCTGTCCCCATGTGGAGAGCTGGGAGGAGGAGGAAGTCCTCCAGGGGAGCCACTGAGGGTGTGAAGACAGTCTCACCAGATACAGAGCTGACCTCAGTTCCCCCTGGGGACATGGGGACAGTGAATGCAGTTGAGAGGGATCTGTTAAGAGGCTCAGGAGGCAACTTCCCCTGAGATTAGATTCTGAGGGCCCAGGGTCAACCAAAAATGATGTTCAAAATAGTCCCTGGAAAATTCCCAGTACATTAGCCACATGGGGTCTAACATACCACCCCTCCCTGGGACCCACACAGTGGGATTCCCTCAAGGACAGGTGCAGTGTCTGTCTCTGGCTTGCAACCCAGATGAAGTGGCTGTTGTGACTTTAGGGACCATGTCATGCAGAAGATCACGGTCTTTTCACACTAGAGTCACACTTAGCCAGCAGACATGCACACACCATAAGGGTGAAGCAAGAACCAAGGCCTCCTGAAGTATATCCACTTGGATGCTTCAGGCCACATGTCACTTACTACCTGACCAATAGCTGTGGCAGTTAAGGTATTTTAGCAGCTCAGTAATAAAGTCCGGAGAGAGGTAGTACTAGGTTAAATCAGTGATTTGATGAGACCATGACTCTGGGTAGCCCTTTATCTCTGCAACTCTCTAGGCCTTTCCTACATGGTGACAGGAGGGCTGTGGCAGCCCCAAGTGGCGCCTCCTACACCAGAATCCAGAACGGGGAGAGGCAAACAAAGCGCCTCCACGTTGCTGCTCTTTCCTCCAGTTGGAACATCTTTCCCATAGGCCCCTCCTCTTACATCTCATTGGCCAGGACTGGGTCACATGCCCACACCTAACCAATCACAGCAAAGGGGACAGACTGCCATGGCGGATGTGGTGCCATGGTTTCTGTATGGGTCGGTGTGCCTCGTCCCTGAACAAAACCAGGTTTGTTGACAAAGAGAACGGGTGATCACTGCTACAGGAAGGACCAGCATAACTTTTGCTACATGATACTCCCTCTGGAACATCTGCTCGTGATCGAAGACAGTGAGCTTAAATCATTTCATTTTGGCTATATTTTCTTTCACACTTACTAGTTTGTTGATCTAGTGAGAACTTCACAGGCAAAATTCACCTGAGCTACAGGCCTGTGGGAGGAAGCTTCTGTCTTAATTTTGGAGCGGATACCTCCAGATTTCTGTGTCTGACTTTACCCTATCCTTTGGGCATGTGGTGCTCTGTAATTGCTCTGACCAGAGTGGGTTCTAACTCTATCCATTGAGCTTGAGGCCCGGGGATATTCCTGTTTCCCCTGCAGCCAGGACTCTCCTTGCCTGGCCCTCTGGGTAGCATCTCTGCTCCAACTCCCAGAACTCCGTGCTCTTGCTTTGTACCCTCATAGATTACCATGTAACACAGTGCCCTGTAAAAAATGCCAAAAGCCAGAGGGTGCCATGTAAATAATTTGGTTCTTCAGAAATCATAGGAGCAAATTAATATCTTTGCATAGTAAAAAAAAAAAAAAAAAAGGCACCAAGTCCTGACTTTGTGGGAGGGAGCCTGGTGCGGATCATTTGGAGTGTTGTACATGATGTGCTGGTAGATATATTGGGCCCCTGATTCTCCCAGCCCAGGCCTAAGTTGCCTGAAACACTGACTTCACTAAATCCCTGATTCTCTGCTTGTAGGGCTCATGCCCAGAAATAAATAGTGGCCTCATTTGGCTTGCCCTGGCAGGAACAGATTGAATCTGCCCTGGACCAGTGGTGTCTTTAATCAGGGCTGGCACAGGTGAATCCTGTTTCCTAACTTTTTAATGGAAGGCTTCCTCCTCCTCTTAGAGTTGTGTAAGAGGTGAGGCCCTGATGTGTCTCTTTCATTCATCTTCATGACACCCGCATGGATGGGTATTGTGATATCCTCATTTTACAGAGAACTGGAGGGCTTGTTCACAGGCATAGAGCTTGGAACAAATAGACAAGCATTTTCCATTCCAGAGGTCCCCCAATTGCAAGCACAGGTGACCTCAATTCAAGGCCAGAAGTGCTCCTTGGGCTTCATTGTTGAGTATACATGTCCTTGTATGCATGAGAAATGTTGACCTGCGCATCAGCTTCTGTGGAGACATGAGCAGGGCCTGTGCTACCTCTCCTGCTAGTAGGTTCTGAAGCAGTAACAGGCGAGAAACAAGACAGGGTTTGTCTGTTAAAGATTCATAGAGGCTGCAGTAATTTCTATGAACTGCCTGCCATTTGGCCCTCATCTCTGACCAGCACAAAAGTGATTGTTGATAGCATTAAATATATGTTGAATGAACTCAGTTAAAAATTTTAATTAATCACAGTCCAAAACCTGGCTCAAGTCTAATCTGACTTCATAGATCACTGCACAGATTTGCAGTTATCTGCTCATGACCATCGCACTCTGCTTATAACTCAATAAAGAAGGGAAGATGGGCTGCTCGGCTTATAATTTCTGGAGGAAATTATATTACATGAGATGGGAAAGGATTGCTCTGAACTTGGTTATATTGTGCCCAGTGAAATTCTCAAGTGAACACCTATCTTTCAGAAGAAAGACTTGCCAGCATCTCCTTCGGCCTCCACTGGCCTGTCCTGCTTTCATGTAGGTCCCAGTCACCTCCTCAGCTTTCCAGGTATTTCAGGAGCTCCCTGTCACATCCCCTCCACTCCCCTGCCCCATGCCTGGAGAAACTTGACAGCAGCGGCAACTTGTTTTCTTTTCAAGTGAATGAATGAACAAGCAAGGTAAACAAGTTGCCTTCTTTGCTAAAATTTTTAATCTGATTTTAAGACTGGTCCTAAAATTCAGTCCAAAGGGACTTGGGATAGAATAGAAAGCAGTTGGATGGAGCACAGAGAGGGGTTGAAAGGTAAGTGATGAGCCTGGTGAAACAGGTCATGACCAGATTATAAGGGTTTATGGATGCCATGCTCAGGAATTTCAACATTACTCAGAATCTGATTGGGTGGCAAAGGATTTAGCAGGGAACAGATGTGCATGTTAAAAGATCCCTTGGGCAGCTAAGCTGAGGATGTATCAGAGGTGAGATTGGAGACAGGAAACAGGTTAAGAGTGCACTCAGGTCCAATTGAGAAATAATGAGCCCCAGTCCAAGACAATGACTGTGGAATTTGAGAGAGAACTGGATAATAAAGATATTACAGAGGTGGATCTGACAGGCTGTCAAGGCCAGGGAGGGAGAAGAGCCCAGATGGCTGCCAGTTTTGAGGTTTGGTCTCTAGAAGGGCCCTGGTGCCATCCTCTCTGTCATTATGAACAGTTCTGCATTTTGCTGCCATATAGGAAAGCACGCCACCCCCCCACCCAGAGCTATAGAGGGTATAGAATGGCTTTCCCAACACTAACTATGTCTCACTGCCCCCTGTTGGACTGGAGCAGGGCCTTGGGCATGCACCCTGAACAAGGCCTGGGCAGAGACAAGAGAGGGGATAGAAAAGACAAATGATGTGTCTGAAGGAGGAAATCAGGATCCTGAGTGGGGCCTGGACAAGGCAGTAGACACACTTCATGGGATGAGAGCAAAATTCCAGTCCAGAAGGGAACTGACACACCAGATTGCAAGACAGAAGTTTAAATGGGTTAAAATAGAGCAAATTGGAGACCAGGAAGTGTTGGTTGTTGGAAGCAAGTGGGAAAGGAAGTTTGGAGGGTGAACAAACCTGGGGCTCTGCTCTTCTGGTTTGGAGGATGTTTCCTCAGTTGCCTCTTCCTGCTTCAGCCTAGACTAGTGCTCCCTGGCTCCCATTTTTATCTTCTTTTCACTTTTACCTTGTCCCCCAATGAATAAAGTGAATATTCCTTGTCGGCCTTCAACTCTTCATGAAAAGCACTGTGATCCTTGCCCTCAGGGCTTTACAGTCTGTTCTGCAAGAAAAGTGTAAGGGCTCAACCTTATAGACAGTGTCACCTTGAAGAGGTCAGAGAAAGGAACACTTGACTTCCAGGTGGGCCACCAAGGGGAGCTCTGTGGGAGGGTTGGCCTAGAAGAGATTCTAGCTCTAGGAAGTGGCTTAAACAGAGACCCTCCCCCCGCCAAAAGCAGAAAGACTCAGAAGACTCATCAGAATGTGGCAGGTGGTCCCAGCTTGGCGAGGAGGTGGAGCACATGGAGGGAACAGAGAGAACAGTCAGGAGACAATTAGGAGAGGTAGAATGAGGCCAGAGTCTCCAAGTCTCCTTCTGACACCAGATGAATGACCTGACCTAGCTCATAAATGCCAGTGGAGAACAAAGTTACTGAAGACTTTATCACTGGCTTAGCATAAAGGCCCAGATTTTGTAAAATGCTTGGTGCATAGTAAACACTCAATGGTTTATCACATTGGTCTGAGTGATTGAACCCAAACTTTAGAACTAGTTCATCTGCTCAGAATATTGAGAAAAGAGTGGATTGGGGCCATATTGGTGGTGGAGAGGTGATTCAAAAGTTTCTTTCACCTTATCACATGTGAAAGCCCTCACTGGGGATGAGGGTGACTGTCCAGTCCACATTCACTGCCCCTCTCCGGGAACAGCATTGTACACTGGTGTGAGCCCCAGTCACCATGTGTATACCGTGGGACCCCATCCAGGCTGGGCCTGTGACACAGTCCTGTCCCCAGTCCATCTTGAAATCTCACGTTCAGCTCTTCCTTTATTCTGTGCAGTGACCTGGTGGCCTTCTTATCATTCTGTGCTCCTTCAGTGCTTTGTCTTTGGTGGGGAAGGAACTGAGATAGCCAGAGCTCATTTCTCTTATTTGCACTTGCCCTAATTGGTACAAGAAAGTGATGAAATCCTCTAGTAGGGCAGGTCTCAGTTGTGATGAAAGGTGACCTCATGCAAAGAATATTGGATGCACTTGGAGGCTAATTGTATTGGAGGGACATGAGGAAGGATGATGAAGTGTCATGGCTAACTGGCAGGTCTTGATCATTGGTGACTGAAAACACAGATAAGGGGTACAGGCAGTCCAAAAGCAGGTGTGGGAGGTGGGTAAATTCTGTTTTGGACACACGGAATGGTTAGAAGTTCAGAACCTCTTATGGGCCAGCACTGTTCTGAGTACCCTACCTGGTCAGGTCCAATAATCTTCATGACAATCTGAGGAGGTATGTGTAATTATCTCCATTTCCCATATGGGTCACTAAGGCTCAGATAATTGATTAACTCTTAACTGCAGGGCTATTCACCAAATATTTCTGGCTTTCTAACTTCAGGCCACAGAGTCAGATTATATTTTCTAGCTTGTTGAAGTCAGGTGGGTTTGCTGGAAGTGACATGTGCCCATTTGACCTTCCAGAGCCTTCTTTTTCTCTGCTACAGTGAATGACTATTCAGATAGTGACTCCTCCACTGACTTGGGTCCTGGATTGAGGACAAAGATGACACAGAGCAGAGCCCTCAGTAAGCAAGGACTAGGCATTTAAAGGAGCATGAAATAAACCTTCATTGTTTTAAGCTACTGAGATTTGGGAGTTATTTGTTAATGTACCTCACCTGGCCTCTCCTGACTGACAAGCTCAAGGTCACTCAGTTTGGAAGTACTTATTGGCTTTGAATCCATGTCTGTCTGGCTTGTTGTCAAGCCAGTGCCAGATGGCCATCCATGGACCTGTAGGGGCCCATAGCAGGGTCATGAGTAGTGCAGTAGATTTGGGTGTCATCTATACAGTTGGGAGAGGAAGCAGAAGAATAAGGACTGGGGAGTTAGTCTGTGGACTTTGGCATGAGGCTTATCTCTCTCCCTCATGTTTTTTCTCCCCTGACGGTTTGTGGTTGGCTCCACATGCCTGCTAAGTAAGTAGGACATCATTGCTGGCTGCTGGGTCTGATGGTTCAGAGACATTGGCTTGAGCTTGTCGACAGCTGCATACTCATAACATTGCTAAAAACTTCATAAACTCTGAAGTCTGGAAATAGCCCAAGTGATTTGAGGCTTTGCTCACTTGTAAATGTTTGAGTATTGTGTCCACAAATTGCAAATTGAGTAACTCAATTTTGAGGCACAGCTGTTATTTGGAAAAGACCCATCTAGGAACGCAAACTCCTTGCAAAATGATTGTGCTTCATTTTTGTCAAGTATCAGAAAACCGTTAAACTGCCAAGCCATATGGCAAATGCCCACTCGAAGCAGAGTGCGACAGCGCACCATAATGAATCTGTTTTGGGGGGAAGGAGATAGGACAAAGTCTGGCTTTTGTGATCCACAGAAAAGCAGATTCACTGCTGCACATTTCAGCCTTCTAGAGTCCTGAGTAAGGATTTTTCCTCCTATGAAAAATTCATATAAAAAATTAAGTGATGGTAGAATTTTTTGTTAGGTGTATTTTCCCTTTCAAACAATATCCATTTGAGTTTCTGTATGTAAAATAGGTTTAACAGGGACAATAGAAACTTAAAAGTTCACACACTTTTAATTGCTTTATATCCAAATTCATTAAACATTCCTTATGTGTGTGTTAGTTGCTCAGTCATGTCTGACTATTTGTGATCCCATGGACTGTAGCCCACTAGGCTCCTCTGTCATGGGACTTCCCAGGCAAGAATACTGGAGTGGGTAGCCATTCCCTCAACCTAAACTGATTTAGGTTTAGTTGTGTATAACAGAAAATAGAAAATAATAGTGATTTAGGAGATTATTTCTCTGCTCAGTTTAAAAAAAAAACACCTGGAGGTCAGCAATCTAGGTCCTCAGGGCCCTGACTTTCTCCTGGCTTGCTGTTTGGAACCCCATGGATTGTAGCTAACCAGGTTCCTCTGTCCATGGGGAGTCTCCAGGCAAGAATACTGGGGTGGGTTGCCATGCTCTCCTCCAGGGGATCTTCCTGACCCAGGTATTGAACCCAGGTCTCCCACATTACAGGCGGACTCTTTATCATCTGAGCCACCAGGAAAGCCCAGGAATACAGGAGTGGGTAGCCTATCCCTTCTCCAGGGGAACTTCCTGACCTAGAAATCAAACCAGAGTTTCTTGCATTGCAGACAGATTCTTTGCTAGCTGAGCTACCAGGAAAGCCCTTCTCTTGGCTTATCCTCTGCCAAGCCTGCAGTTGATCCTCATCCTCAAGGTTCAAGCTAGCTGCCATACTCCAGTAATCATGTTCTAGACAGCAAGAAGGGAGAAGAGGAGAAAGGCATGCCTTTCCCTTTTAAATAGAGTTAGTGTAAGTCCTTCTCAACACTTCTGTTCATAGATCACTGGCCAGGCCTTACTCATGTGGCCTCACCCTGCTGCACAGGACACTGGGGAATGCAGCAGCATGCCCAACCAAAGACTGGGAGAGGGGATGCTGGGAGCTCACTGCAGACTCTGTCCTACCTGATGTCCTCAGTAGCTGCCTGTTCTTCCTGCAGGATTAGGAGGACAGAGCCAGATTTCATTTAGCCCTGTACCTCCAAGGCACTAGCACAGTCCGATACTTCATGCTCCTCATAGCAGACCCCAGGCACCGCTTCTCACTGTTACCTTCTCTGATACCTTCTTTGTTTGAAGTTGGCCAGTTGACTGTGATTTGGGGCAGGTTTCTTCAACTTCAGAAGATGCTGTTTCTACCTGAGTGACATTAAACTATTCATTCCTCTGCTTCTCAATATCAACTCAACTCAATTCTAAGATAAGTAATGCTTCAAGTTGATTGTTATGGCTAGAACTAGCCTGGAAACTAGGCTTCCCAGGTGGCTCAGAGGTAAAGAATTCACTTGCCAATGCAGAAGACATGGTTTCTATCCCTGGGTCAAGAAGATTCCCCTGGAGAAGGAAATGGCAACCTACCCTTGCCTGGAAAATCCCATGGACAGAGGAGCCTGGCAGGCTGCAGTCCATGGGGTCACAAAAAGAGTCAGGCACAACTTAGCAACTAAAAAAAAAACCCAAAAAGAAACCACAACAGTGGTATGTGAGAGTGGCCTTTTAGGGGAGCCCTCTTCTGTGGCAGCAACTCAAGCTGATCTGAGCGAGTTACCTCCCAGGTTGGGAATGCTGACGTGTTCCTAAAGCCTGCTAGGTTTTGATCATGGGCGGCTATGAAATGGTAGGCTCTTTTTCAAGCAAGGTGAACAGGTATGTGGAAGTGGATGTGAGGTTGATGGATTCTGTTTTAACTATAATGAAAGAGAAAGGAGCTAATACCCATGGAGAACCCACTATGGGCCAGGTACTATGCTAAGTGGGTCAACTCCGATAACCCTCAAGATAGCCCTAAGAGGTATGTGTAATTATCTCCATTTTCCATGTGACTGATCCTCAGAGAAGTTGATTAGACTCTTCACCGGAACTCAGGCACCAGCCCTTTCCTTCCAGGCACGTTGGAAGAATCAGCACCAGTGTGTGCAAGATTTCCGCACAGTGCCCAGCCTGTCACTCAACAAACCCTGTAGCTGCTTCTCAGTTCCTCCCTCCTATGACAGTGAAATCAGTCCCAGCTCCTGAGTGTGAGGTTGCAAGAGACCTCGTTCCATTCCTTGACCTCCTCCAAATCTTTTGAAAGTTCTCAAAACTGAAGAGCCAGGCTGCCTGCTTTCCTGCAATCCTCATAATTAGGACGAGTGCTTAATTGGCATGTTTGTTTCCTCCAAGGGGTGGTTGGCGGAGGCGCCTCACACGACAGAGGAGGCTGGATCTGCTTTTGTTCTTAGCAGTACTGCGTGCCCATAGCAACAGTGAGCAAATCTGGTAAAGTTGAAAGAAAAAGTGCCCCAGAGTTTGCGTGAAGGTTGATTGCCCTGGAGAAGCTGACGCAGTCGTGCAGATGGAGATGATCTCCCTGGGTCCTGAAAACTGTGCTCATCAACTCCACAAATCTAAACTGTGTCTCTTGTTTTCTTTAAGACAAGGAGTCCAGTCAAGAGGTCTGTGTAATGAGAGATGTTTGTGGAATCCATTTCCATTCTGCCCGAAGCCATCTGCTTTATGTCTAAAATAAACAGGGATGTTTTCAACCACTTTCCCTGGGCCGGGTCCCATTAGAGTTACTCTCCACGGGGAAAGGTAAATTGACTGCCTTCCCAGCAATGAGCATTAGTACATTACGTCTGCACTGACAACACTTAACCTTCCCAGCTCGCCTTTCCTTTCTGTGTCTCTGCAATGGCCTGTGACAAATGGGTTGAGGGTTGCATTTGTTAGAATTTAGTGCGTGTGGGGTCACTGTCCAGCATCACATTACCTGGTGATTGAGGTGAAATTTAGGCAGTGAGAAAAGTCATCCTCTTGGAAGCTGGGGCCTGCCTAACCTTTGCCAGGCAGAGGGCACTGGGGGTAGCAGCCATCCTGGAGTTTGTTTCCTGACACACCATCCTGGGGGTTCTTGAGAGCTCTTAAAATCCTTCAGAGGTTCCTCATTGCCTATAAGATGAAATCTAGACACCCCTCCAGACCCCTTGGAGGCCTGCGTGATCCTTGCACCCTCTGTATCCTCACCGTGGGCCACCTGCACATCAGCTCACATCACATAAGGTCACATGGACAGTGTGTTCATCACCTTTAAGTGGTGGTTTCTGAACCTTTGCAATGCTGGTCCCTGTGCCCGACACACTCTTCCATATCCTCTTTACTGGCTCAATCCCTGAGCCTTTCTTGCCCCAGTTTGAAGGTCACCTCAGAGAGCTTGCCCCAAAGAAGTGAGTGTATGAGTTTCTTGCGACTGCTGTAACAAACTACCATGCCTTATTGGCTTAAAGCAACACAATTTTATTTCCTTATAATTCAGGAGGTCAGAAGTCTGAAGTCAAGGTGTCAGCAAGGCTGCACGCCTTCTCGAGGCTCTAGGCAAGACTCTTGTTTCCTTGTGGGTCCCACGTGCACTGCTGGGCCACGGCCCCTCCCTCCATCTTCAGTGCTAGCAGCAGGGTATCTTCTTGCCTCTTGATCTCTCCTTTGGTCCTTATGTCTTTCCCTGTGTGACTGTCTTGCCTCCCTCTTATTAGCACCCTAATCATGTTAAAATTGGGCCCACCTTGGGTAATCCAAGGTACCCTCTGCATTTCTGATCCTTAATTTAATCACACCTTCAAAGTCTTCTTGCCTGGCAAAGCCACAACTGATGACCATCAGGGCAGAGGAATGACCTTGGTGTCAGTGTGCAGGAGGCCCGTATATCCCTGTTCATGGGATCCTGGCATCAGAGGTGGTACAACAGGGCAGGAACATCTTGTTGGATTTCAGTCTGAGTTGGGTAGACTGGGGTCTTGGGGAGGGGCCTTGGGTGCTTCTGGGAAGCTGGAAAGGTCAGCTTATATCCCTGGAAGGCACAGTCTTGACTGCTTGGGACAAAAGCAAAGAGAGGAAGTCACTATCTGAAAAGGAGGTTGCTTGGTCAGAAACAGTCCCTCATTCTCTCATTCATGCCACACACATTCCTGAGCACCTGTGTGCCAGCACTCTGCAGGAGTTAAAGGCCTAGATGGATAAGAAACTTCCCTGTAGGAGTTCACCTTCCACTTGAGGAAGAGCAACATGGAAACAAAGCAATGACAGGTCTGTGCTCTGACAAAAGAAGGAAGTGATAAATGTGTAATATGTAACAGGTGCAGTTAGTACAGTGAGAGAGGGAGGCATTGGGTAGAGACTGAGGAGAAAGCCTTGAAGACAGGAGCAAGGTTGGCGTTTCAGGTCATTGGAAGAGCATTTCCACAAGTGAGAAGAAAGGAACATCTTGTTGTATTTGAGGAGAGGATGAGAGGCTGTTGGGCTTCCCAGATGGTACAGTGGTAAAGAATCCACTTAATACAAGAAACACAAGAGACATGGCTTCAATCCCTGGTTCAGGAAGATCCCTTGAAGGAGGGCCTGGCAACCCACTCCAGCCAGAGGAGCCTGGCAGGCTACAGTCCATGGGGTCAGACAAAGCGCTGGACACGACTGAGCACACAGCATGACGAGATGCTGTTGGGATGACTGTACAGTAGGAGGCGGGATCCAAAGGTGGAATCTGTTTGCCTTGCCTCCAGCTTAATGATAAATTCCAAGAAGACCGTGTGCCACTTTCTCTACTTGTTAAACCCTTCAGCTGCAAATACTGCTTGTTCTTTGGACCTCCCATTAAATGCTTCTTGATGAGAAGCGTTTCTCAGTAGCAAAAGTCCCCCATGCTTGCTTCATCTCACTGGATACTATGACATGATAGAGCAGATGACTCACTTTTTTTTTCTCTTTTTAATTCTGTTTTATAGATGAGTCACTTATGGTGTGCATCCAGCTCTTGAGATGTGCTCAAATTTGAGCCGGGTTTATTCTCTGGTGGACCCCAGCAGGGAATCTGTCTCAGTCCTGTCATTGTATTTCTCTGGGTTTGGGCTTGGGAGGGTGTTTAGTTGAAGCCAGCTGGAGTGTACAAATGATGCAACAATGCAGGTGCCCTGACTTCATTCCTGAGCCTGGGAACGTGTGCTCACTGCACCTCCTGCCTGAGGCACGGTTGGGACAGGGTAAGTCACTCTCAGAGCAGCATGGCTCCATGTGCCCACACAAGGAAAGAAAAGACAGACAGACAGTTGCTACATGTGATTTATTCTCCTTCCCATCATGGCACTGTGTCACATTGATGCCAGCATTCAAACTAATGTTCTAATTTACAGTTTCTGGGGACTTAGGGAAAATGCATCAAAACCCCAGGTTACCTGAGATGCTGCAGTTACATGTTTTAAGGGCTCTAAAAACATGATATTTTGTCAAAATAAAATAGAATTTTGAAAGGCCTCCTAACAATTGTTAAAAAAAAAAAAAAAAGACAAAAAACCCAAACCAGCCATCCTCTTCAGCTACACCCATCACAAGGCTGCTCCTGTGAGTAGCTCAGCACACTCTGCAAATACTCTCTCATTAAAGATTCGCCCTCCCCTGAGAAAAACCAGGGGTAGCAGCTCTCACATGCAGGCTACTTTCTTCTCACGTAGCAGGGGGTGTCCCTGCTGCCTCAAAGGAAGTGGGAACCACAGCCCGTCTCAGTTGAGACTTTTTTTATCTTCACACCACTGTAGCTCAGAATACTCCCAGGACAACTTCTCTATGTACCTGAGAAGGTGCTTAAGCCTTCCCAGTACCAGGACATGGGTCCACTTGCCAATGCCCTTTCAGTCTCCACCCAGGCCTCCTCTGGGCCAGGCTCTGTGCTGGAAGCTGAGATCAAAAATGAAGAAAACACCACTCCTGCTCTTAAGGGGCTTACTGTCTAGTTGGGAAGACAGACACAAGAGCAGGTTTTTCCAAAAAATGTGGTATGTGACTTACTAAAGGTAAGCAGAGATCAGTTAGCCTAGGTGTCAGAAAAGCCATTGTGGCAGATGTTGTGAATTAGCTAATCCAATTCCCAACTCCCTTTCCCTTGCTGCTTCCAAACTGGAGGCTACAAAGCTAAAGACTTGCTCTACCAGCTTCTCTTGCCTAGAGTGGCCACTCAGCCTGCGGCCATGAGGCAGAAGCAAAATCTACAGAAAATTTCTTTAAAAACTTTTGTGTTCTTGCTTAAGAGGATTAGCCAGTCTGTATAGCTCCTTGCTCCTTCTTCTTGGCTTGATTATAGTCATGATGGATATGGCTACAGCAGCAATCTTGTGACCATGAGGGAAAAGCTGAGCAAATTGTAGGTCATTGTTGAGCCAGTGATCCAGTGCCAGCTGCTGCCTACTTCTAGATATTTCATCATGTGAAAAACAAACCTTTATTTGTTTAATTCATTGAGATTAGCTTCTGGACCTTGCAGCCAAATACCTCCCTAACTGATACAGACACCTAGCAGGCAGTCAGGAGATAATGATTGAAGTCACATAAGTAATATGATCACCTGAGTTGAGTCTTAGCAGATTGGGATGTGCTGTGAGTATTCCAGTTAGAGGAAATTAAAGTAGCATATATTGGGTTGGCCAAAAAGTTTAAGATGTTATGGAAAACCCAAACAAACTTGTTGGCCAACTTAAAATAGAAGCACTTGAAGTTAAGCAGGAGGCCATGAGGAGCTCACAGAGAAACCACTGACAAGGAGTTTATCACAGCTAGAGTGTGAAGCAAGTAGTAGTTAGATACAGCTGGTACAAGTGGCAGCAGGGGCCAGATTAAAACAGTTTCTTCCAGTGCAGAGAGGACCGAGGTTCCAGTAACCAGGGACTCTCCATGTTACCCTTTTAACTGCAGAATTACAGCCAAGGTCAACATAGCAAGAGGCATAGGGAAGAAGTAAATGCATTCCTTTTGTTGGTCACTCTATTAGTTACCTGTTGCTGCATAACGAATTACCCCCAAACACAGCAGCTTAAAATGTCACACACTGATCATCTCACAGTTTCTGTGAGTCAGGAATCTAGAGGCAGGTCCACTAAGTTGGAGTGTCTGGTTCAGAGTCTCTTACAAGGTTATAGTCAAGGTGTCCATGGGGCTGTGGTCTCATCTGAAGACTCAGCTGGGGAAAGATCCACTTTCCACGTTCTCTCCCATGGTTGTTAGCAGGACTCAGTTCCTCACAGGCTGTCATTACCAGAGGAGTTTCAATTTCTTGCCCCGTGGGTCTCTCCATGAGGCAGCTCACAACATAGCAGCCAAATTCTTTAGAGTGAGCAAGAGGGAAAGTGAAAGAGGTGAACAAGAGGGAAGCCAGAGACTTTGTAACCTTCTCTGAGAAGTGGAATCCTCTAAGGAGGATTCTACTGGAATCCTCACTAGAAGCAAGTCAGTAGGTCCTGTCCACACTCAATGAGAGGGGTCTACAGATGAATACCAGGAAGTGAGGATCACAAGGAGCCTTTTTGAAAGCTGCCAATCACAAACATATTGCCACCACCTTTCCTCTTTCCCTCCTACATTACTGGGGTTAACAGCAACATCTTACTTACCATTGCATCATCATCATCACAGTGACAGTGGTTATTTATTAAATGCTTGTTGTGCACCCAGACGTTTTCCATCCATAGTTCATTTATCCTTACAACAACCCCGTAAGTGTAATAATATCCCCATTCTGCATATGAAGAAACTGAGGCTTGAGAGGGACTGTGATTTGCACTAGGTCACATAACCAGTAAGGGGCAGAACTTGGATTCAAACCAAGGCCTAAACTCCAATGGGGCACTTCACCAACACTGTAGGAGGCAGTGCCTCAGAGGTAAGAGAGCCCTGTCTGCCAGCCTGTCCAGGAGTCCAGGCTGTTTTCTGCTTTACTTTAACTTTAAACTTCAACCTCTTTACTTTAACCTTACTTTAACCAACTTTCCCTGGTGCTGACAGCTACAGAGCAAGGGGACAAATGGGTGGGCCTAACCACCTCAGAATGCTTGGACTCCAGATAAAGGACAATGGGTGAAATCAGGAAAGATCTGTAGATTAGATAATAGTATGTTAGCAATGTTAATTTTCTGATTTTAATCATTTCTGTGCTAAGAAAATGTCTTTGCTCTTAGAAAATACATACTGAAGTATTTAGAGGTAAAGAGATATTATGTCTACAACTTATTTTCAGACATTTCAGAAAAATAATTCTTTATAGGTATATCCATGTATGCATGTGTATATGGAGAGAATGAATAAATGATATAGCAAGTGTGGTAAGATGTTAACATCTAGGGATTCTGTGTAAAGAGTGCATAGGAATTCTTTGTACAAATTTTGCAGCTTTTTTTGGTAAGTCTGAAGTTATTTTAAAATAAATTTTTAAAAAGTACCACTCCTCTACTCTGGGGCATTGTGACTTCTATTTGGACTATCAGAGGTGGCATTTGGAGCATCTTACATACTCCTCTGTTGACCCTAAAGTGACCCTCAAAGCACAGGAAGAGTATAGAGTAAGAGGGTACAAGAAAACATGGTTTCTAGGTCAGGCTGCCTGGGTTCCAGTCTTGACCTTGCAGCTTCTAAGCTCCCTGAGCTGTATAATGTATAAGTAACCACTCAGAATTGACTTGAAAAGATTTGTTGAGATAAGGGATATACTTTGGCTCAGATCCTGGCCCATGGTAAGCCTCCTGTAAATGCTGTTATTCTTGCCTCCTCAGTCATCTTACAAGTAAGAAATAATGGCCTGTATGTGCTTCAGAGACACTGATTTGGACAGTTGTCTTTCCCTTTTTTAACCTACAAAAACTTTTTTTTTATATCTGATAAGATTTTCCTACATAACCACAACAGATGATCATAAAAATCAAGAAATACATATTAACTGTAATGTTTAGATGCCATTCAAGTTTCACAGTTATTTCAGTAATTGTACACTTGTCTTGGTGCCAACTCTCTGACGTGAGTTTTTGTCCCAATGAAGGCAGGGTGGCTGAAGCAGCGCGTGTGGATGTGTCTGACAGGATGAAGAGCCGAATCCCTGTGGTGCTGCTGGCCTGTGGCTCCTTCAACCCCATCACCAACATGCACCTGCGCTTGTTTGAGGTGGCCAGAGACCACCTTCACCAAACAGGTCAGTCAAGGGGCCCAGGCCTATGGGGGGAACTGGTGAGCTGGGCTTTTTGGGGCTTTGCTGGCTGCTGTCATCATCCCCATTATTAAAGCTGCTCATAGCATAAGTGGTGACATACATTTCTTCCATCATATTCAGAGGGCTAACACTCCTTAGCCATATGATGTATGGAAGTCATATCCCTGGCCATAGAGTTGAAATGCTTCTCAGGATCCACTACCCCCTGTCCACTTCATGTTGACCATGAATGCTAAAAAGACACTGGGCCTGTTATAGAACCTGTGTCTCAATCAGGGGATCCTTCCTGGTGCCCAGGAAGCATTTACCCAAACAGCCAGATGAATACATAGCACATGCCTTTGAGAACTCCTGCTACTCTTCAGTGGGTAAGCAAATATTCTATAATGGGGATTTTGACATTTTCTCCTTTGAAAGAATAGACCTTAGACAATTACAAATTAAGTCTTGTATATAGGGCATTTCTAATACAGATGGCATGGCTTTGCCAGAAATATCTAATCAGCTGGAAATGTTTAATCTGGGAATGTTTCATCTCTTTGACTTTCCATTTCATTATTAAAAGAGTAAAATGGCATTTGGGATCTGCTTGATTATTTCTAAAGACTGTAAGTCATTTATTTGTTGATGTCGGATACATATGAAAGTTTTATTCATTATGTGTTTATGTCTGTCTTATGTCTGGAGGAGGAAATGGCAACCTGCTCCAGAATTCTTGCTTGAAAAATCCCATGGACAGAGGAGTCTGGCAGGCTACAGCCCATGGGGTCACAAAGAACTGGACATGACTAAGTGACAAAACACAATATCTTAAGTATTCATATACGTGTTTTGTATTTTTGCATTGCTCAAAAATGTTTGTCTTTAAGGGCCATGTTTTTAATACCACAATCAATTTCTGTTTACTTTCAATATAGAAAAAAATATTTGAGTAACATGTAAACCATTTCTTCAAAGAAATTGCATACAAATGTTAATTTATTTTTAAAAAATATTTTTTATAAAAATTTTTATTATTCAAAAAGTGAAATACGTATTTATTCTTAGTAAATGAATAGCTCTTACATAGGAATAAAAATCCAAACAATTCACTTGAAACTGGTCAAAGAAGAAATATAACTGGACAATAAACTTGAGAAAAGTTTCTCAACTATGATTACTAATATTCAATGAAATGCAAATAAAAAAGTAAGCATCACAAGATAACAAGCACCATGTGGGCAGCTACTATGACTGCTTGAACACTACACAATTGCCACCATCTGTCACTAGGCTTATAGTTGGTGCTCAGTAAATATCTGTTGTGGAACTTCCCTGGCAGTCCAGTGGTTAAGACATCACACTTCTGCTGCAGAGGACACAGGTTCAATCCCTGGTCTGTGAACTAAAATAGTCATGAGTTCAATCGCTGGTCTGGGAACTAACCACATGCTGCATAGTGCAGCCAAAAAAAGTTTTTAATTAGAAAAATAAGTATCTATTGTAGGAGTAAACAGTGTGAGATTGACAAAGATTAAAGGCTGTCAAATTCAGTGCTGGCAGGAGAGGGAGGGAAACGAACACTCCCATGTATTGGTAATGATGGGAAATGATAAAACATTTTTGGAGGGCAGTTTGGTTTTCTGTGGAAAAAAATAATTGAAGTCTATACTCACATCCATAATGAGGAGAAAAGCAATTAATGAAAATTGAACCAGAACTGATGCAGATGTTAGAATTAGCAGACAAGGATCTTAAAAGTTACTATAGTTATATATGTTCAAAAATTAAGTAGAGACATGGAAAATATATAAAGGACTCAAATATCTAGAGAATAAAACTACAGCATGTGAGATGAAAATTGAACTGGTTAGGATTAACAACAGATTAAACATTGCAGAAGAAAAGATTAGTGAACTTGAAGATAAAACTATCTATCCAAACTGGAACAATTAAAAATGAAGCATAAAGAGAAAAATGAATTTTTAAAAAGAAAGAAAAGAATACAAGATAATTTAAGTCATCCTAATATACTTGTAATTGAACGAGTTCAATAGAAGGAAAAAAACAGGAAGAACAGGAAAAATATTTGAAGAAGTAATCACTGAAATGTTTTCAAACTTGATGAAAGCAGATTTCATGAAGTAGCTCAACAAACCCCAAGCACAAGAAACATGAAGAAAACAACATCAAGTTATATAATAATCAAATTTCTCAAAACAGGTAATAAGGAGAAAATCTTAAAGGCAGCTACAGAAGAACAAATAAGGAAGATAGTAAATTTCTTGCTTCTGAATTCAGCATAAGGGAGTTCAGTGGAATAGATCTTTAAAGTACTGAAAGAAAAAAACCTGTCAATCTCGGATTCTATATCTGACAAAAATATCTTTCAAAAACAAAGACAAAGTAAAGACATTTTCAGATCTATAGAATCTGGATGATGTCACCACCAGCAAACCTGCACCATGAGAGATACCAAGGTCCTTTAGGCAGAAGGAAAATGATACCAAATGGAAAAATGAATCCCCACAAAGGAATACAGAGCATTGATAACTACATGGGCAATTATTTAAGTTGTTTATTATTTAAATGTCTTTAAAAGATAATTGACCATTTAAACAAAAATAACAGTATATTATGGAGTTTATAACATATGTAGAAGCAAAATTTATGACAACAGCATCAAAAAAAATGGGCGGGAAGTAATAGAAGAATACTATTGTAAAGTTTCTATTCTATACATGAAGTGGTATGATATCACTTAAAGGTAGACTGAACTAAGGTAAAGATACATATTAAAAACCACTAAAAAGGAGCAGACAGTTTTAACTCATAAGGATTCAGAGGAGATGAAATAGAATCAGAATATATTTTGATTAAGAATATACATCATAATCTAAGAAGGAAGAAAAGGGGGAAAGAAAGACCAAGGAATAGATGGGACAAACAGAGAGCAAATAACAATATGATAGATTAACCCAATCATAGCAATAATTACATTAGAAAATAGTCTAACAATGTCTGCTAAAAGGCAGACATTGTCAGATTGGATAAAATGAGCAGGACCCAGCTACAATTATTTGATGCCTACAAGACACATACCAAATATAAAGACACAAGTTCAAAGAAAATGAATGGACAACTATCCCCTGCTAACACTAATTAAAAGAAAGCTGAAATAGCTGTAGTGTGAGAGAGAGAGATTTCAGAGATAAGAATATTCACAGGGAGAAAGGAGGTCATTTTGCAATTATAAAGAGGTCAATTCTTTGAGAGGAAATAATAATCTTAAAACTATTTAAAGTTTAATAATAGAATATCAAAATATATTTTAAAAAGCTTAGGAGAAATAGACAAATACACAATTACAGTTTTATATTTGAATTCTCTTCTCACATTGATAGAATAAATACTTAAGGATATAGAAGACTTGAGCAATATTATCAGCCAATTCAATCTAGTTGGCATTTATAGAACACCTACGAAACATCAACAGAATACACTTTCCTTACAGGGGCATAGAGAACATTCACCAAGATAGACCATATTCTGGAGTGTAAAAGAAGCCTCAGTAAATGTATAAGGCTTGAAATCCTACAAAGTGTATTCTCCATAGTGGAATTACCTAAGAAATCAGTAATAGAAAGATCTCTGGAAGATCCCAAATATCAAAGTGGAATAACACACTTCTAAAAAATCTAAATGTCACAAAGGAAATCAAAGTGGAAATTAGGGAATATTTTGAACTGAATGAAAACTAAAGCAGAATATACCAGAAATTTTAGGATGTCACTAAAGCAGTATTTCAAGGGAACTGTGTAATGCTAATTAAACACTATTAGAAAAGAAGAGAAAGACTTCAAATCAGCAGCTTCAGCTCTATCTTAAGAGATTAGAAATAGAGGAACAAATTAAACACAAAAATAAGCATAAGAAAGGAAAAAATGAAGATCAGAGCAGACATCAATTAAATAGAAAACAGAAACACTTTATAGAGAAAATCAGTTGAACCAATAGTTGTTTCTTTGAGAAAATCAATGACAGTTATAAACCTCTAGGCATACTAACAGGAAAATAAAGAGGAAAGACATAAATTTTTACTATTATCAGAAATGAGAGATATGACATAACTAGATTTTGGTATTAAAAATATAAGGGTATATTATAAATAATGTTATGCTTATAAATTTGATAATATTTAAAACTGAGATAGAAGAATTCCTCTAAAGATGTGCTACCAAAGCTCATTCAAAAATAAGATATTTTTTCCGCAAATCAATCAATGTAATACACCACATTAAGAAATTGAAAGATAAAAACCATATGATTATCTCAATAGATGCAGAAAAAGCCTTTGACAAAATTCAACACCCATTTATGATTAAAACTCTCCAGAAAGCAGGAATAGAAGGAACATACCTCAACATAATATAAGCTATATATGACAAACTCACAGCAAGCATCACCCTCAATGGTGAAAAATTGAAAGCATTTCCTCTGAAATCAGGAACAAGACAAGGGTGCCCACTCTCACCACTACTATTCAACATAGTTTTGGAAGTTTTGGCCACAGCAATCAGAGCAGAAAAAGCAGTAAAAGGAATCCAGATAGGAAAAGAAGAAGTGAAACTCTCGCTGTTTGCAGATGACATGATCCTCTACATAGAAAACCCTAAAGACTCTACCAGAAAATTACTAGAGCTAATCAACGAATACAGTAAAGTTGCAGGATATAAAATTAACACACAGAAATCTCTTGCATTCCTATACACTAACAATGAGAAAACAGAAAGAGAAATTAAGGAAACAATACCATTCACCATTGCAACAAAAAGAATAAAATACTTAGGAGTATATCTACCTAAAGAAACAAAAGACCTATACACAGAAAACTATAAAACACTGATGAAAGAAATCAAAGAGGACACAAGCAGATGGAGAAATATACCGTGTTCATGGATTGGAAGAATCAATATTGTCAAAATGGCTATACTACCCAAAGTAATCTATAGATTCAATGCAATCCCTATCAAACTACCAACAGTATTTTTCACAGAACTAGAACAAATAATTTCACAATTTGTATGGAAATACAAAAAACCTCGAATAGACAAAGTAATCCTGAGAAAGAAGAATGGAACTGGAGGAATCAATCTGCCTGACTTCAGACTCTACTACAAAGCCACAGTCATCAAGACAGTATGGTACTGGCACAAAGACAGAAATATAGATCAATGGAACAGAATAGAAAGCCCAGAGATAAGTCCACGAACCTATGGTCACCTTATCTTTGACAAAGGAGGCAAGGATATACAATGGAAAAAAGATAACCTCTTTAACAAGTGGTGCTGGGAAAACTGGTCAACCACCTGTAAAAGAATGAAACTAGAACACTTTCTATCACCATACACAAAAATAAACTCAAAATGGATTAAAGATCTAAATGTAAGACCAGAAACTATCAAACTCCTAGAGGAGAACATAGGCAAAACACTCTCCGACATAAATCACAGCAGGATCCTCTATGACCCACATCCCAGAATTTCAGAAATAAAAGCAAAAATAAACAAATGGGACCTAATGAAACTTAAAAGCTTTTGCACAACAAAGGAAACGATAAGCAAGGTGAAAAGACAGCCCTCAGATTGGGAGAAAATAATAGCAAACGAAGCAACAGACAAAGGATTAATCTCAAAAATATACAAGCAACTCCTCCAGCTCAACTCCAGAAAAATAAATGACCCAATCAAAAAATGGGCCAAAGAACTCAACAGACATTTCTCCAAGGAAGACATACAGATGGCTAACAAACACATGAAAAGATGCTCAACATCACTCATTATCAGAGAAATGCAAATCAAAACCACAATGAGGTACCATTATACGCCAGTCAGGATGGCTGCTATCCAAAAGTCTGCAAGCAATAAATGCTGGAGAGGGTGTGGAGAAAAGGGAACCCTCTTACACTGTTGGTGGGAATGCAAATTAGTACAGCCACTATGGAAAACAGTGTGGAGATTTCTTAAAAACTGGAAATAGAACTGCCATATGATCCAGCAATCCCACTTCTGGGCATACACACCAAGGAAACCAGATCTGAAAGAGACACATGCACCCCAATGTTCATCGCAGCACTGTTTATAATAGCCAGGACATGGAAGCAACCCAGATGCCCATCAGCAGACGAATGGATGAGGAAGCTGTGGTACATATACACCATGGAATATTACTCAGCCATTAAAAAGAATTCATTTGAATCAGTTCTAATGAGATGGATGAAACTGGAGCCCATTATACAGAGCGAAGTAAGCCAGAAAGATAAAGACCATTACAGTATACTAACACATATATATGGACTTTAGAAAGATGGTAACGATAACCCTATATGCAAAACAGAAAAAGAGACTCAGACGTATGGAACAGACTTGTGGACTCTGGGAGAAGGCGAGGGTGGGATGTTTCAGGAGAACAGCATTGAAACATGTATATTATCTAGGGTGAAACGGATAACCAGCTCAGGTTGGGTACATGAGACAAGTGCTCGGGCCTGGTGCACTGGGAAGACCCAGAGGGATCGGGTGGAGAGGGAGGTGGTAGGGGGGACTCGGATGGGGAGTACATGTAAATCCATGGCTAAGTCGTATCAATGTATAACAAAAACTACTGTAATGATGTAAAGTAATTAGCCTCCAACTAATAAAAATTAAAAAAAAAAATAAGATATTTTTTTAAATGAGCAGAAGCAGGTAACCTAAATAGCTCTATACCAATAGAAGAGGTTTAATTTATGGTTTAAAAACATCCCACAGAGGATTCTGGGAAGATAGCAGAGTAGGAAGCACCAGGAATATGTTGTCTCTGCACCTAAATAATAATGGCACCAGCCGAATCTGCCTTAACTATTTTGGAATACTGAAGTCTGTTCGAGACTGACTACTTCCAGGGGAGGACATGGACATATCAATTGCAATTAATTTTAGTCAACTTCAACTCTTAGCACAGTAACAGCAGCCCTTCCCCCATCCCCAGCCACATGGCAGGCAACTGTGTCTGTGTTTCTGAAACAGCATGAACACAGCATGGTGGAGCCAGGTAGGAAAAAAAGGACTCTGTCTTCCAAATTTGGGGGATCTGTTTTGTGATCTCTGATAGCTGTCTCTGATCACTGATGTGCAGACAAAGGTGGGCAGCCATCATTGCACTTCTCATTGTACTTCCTGGTGGAAGTACCTTCCATGACACTTAGAGGATCTGTACCCTTTCCCCTTCCTCTCCTTTTCCCCTTTTGGCAACCAGATAGTAAAGACTAGGATATTCATAATTAACTGTATATATGGGAAAAATTAAAAAGTGACTACACATGCTTAGAGGAAGTCTGGAAAAATACCTGAGAAGACTAACTTCATAACTCAGACTGATCTTCAGCACAGAGACAGCCCACAACAGTCAAAAAACAATAAACAATAACCACAACCAAAAAATCAAACCCCGGGGGAGCAGAAGAACCTGATTTCCAGAGTTACCATGACATTAGAGTCACATGTCATTTTCAACAACAGAATCACAAGGCTTATACAGAAACAGGAACATATGGCGCATTCAAAGGAAAAAAAAAATCATCAAAAATCACCCTTGAAAAAGACTGAATGGCAGACCTACTAGACCAAGACTTTAAAAGAACTTTCTTAAAGATGCTCAAAGAACTAAAGGAATATGTGGAGAAAGTCAACATACCATGTGTGAACAGAATAGAAATATTGATTTAAAAAAATAGAAAACCTAAAAAGAAACCAAAAAGGAATTCTTGAACTGAAAGTTATAAGAACTGAAATGAAAAGTTCACTAGAGTTTCAAAGAGAGATTTGAATCACTAGAAAGATTCAAAGATAGATTTGAGCAGACAGGACAAAAAAGAATTAGCCGTCTTGAAGGCAGGACAATGGAAATTATCAAGTCTGAGGAACAGAAAGAAAAAAGATTAAAGAAAAATAAACAGAACCTAAGCAACCTATGGGACACCATCAGGTGGACATTGTGAGAGTCCCAGAAGGAAAAGAGAAAGAAAGGAACAGAGAGAGTATATGAAGAAATAATGACTGAAATTTCCCCAAATTCAATGAAAGATATAAATACAGACATCCAGGAAGCTCAGCCAACTTCAAGTAAGGTGAATTCAAAGAGATCAACACTAAAATACATTATAATCAAACTATCAAGAACAAAAGAGAGAGAATCTTGAAAGCAGCAAGAGAAGCAAATCATTACATACAAGGGATCCTCTTTTTTCAGTAGATTACTCATCAGAATCTTTGGAGGCCAGAAGGCAGTGGACTGATATCTTCAAAGTGCTGGGAAAAAACTGTCAACTAAGAATTCTGTATCTGAGGAATTCCCTGGCAATTCAGCTGTTAGGCTGCATGCTTTCATTGCCACGGCTATGCTGTGTTTGTGCTCAGTTGTGTCTGACTCTTTGCAACCCCATGGACTGAGGCCCGCTTTTGAACTGTGGTGTTGGAGAAGACTCTTGAGAGGCCCTTGGACTGCAAGGAGATCAAACTAGTCAGTCCTAAAGGAAATCAGTCCTGAATATTCATTGGAAGGACTGATGCTGAAGCTGAAGCTACAGTACTTTGCCCACCTAATGCGAAGAACTGACTCATTGGAAAAGACCCTGATGCTGGGAAAGATTGAAGACAGGAGAAGAAAAGGATGACAGAGGATGAGATGGTTGGATGGCATCACTGACTTGATGAACATGAGTTTGAGCAAGCTCCAGGAGTTGGTGATGGACTGGGAAGCCTGGTGTGCTGCAGTCCATGGGGTCACAGAGAGTCAGACACGGCTGAGCGACTGAACTGAACTGAACTGGACTGAGACCCACCAGGCTCCTCTGACCATGAAGTTTCCCAGGCAAGAATATTTTAGCATGATGCCATTTCCTACTCCAGGGGATCTTCCCCACCCAGGGATTGAACACTCATCTCTTGGGTCTCCTGCAGTGGCAGGCAGATTCTTTACCACTGCACCACCTCTCATTGCCAGGTGTGCATGTTCAGTTCCTGGTCAGGGAAGTGATACACCACAAGCCATGAGTCAGGGCCCCAAAAAAAGAATCCCATGTCTAGCAAAACTGTCTTTCAAAAATGAGAAGAAAAATTAAGACATTCTCAGAAAACAAAAGCTGAGGGAATTTGTTACCACTAGACCTGCCCTGTATGAAATTCTCAAGGAGTCCTATAGGTGAAACGAAGTGACCTAAGACAGTTAACTCAAACTTGTATGCAGAAACAAATATCTCAATAAAATAAACACATGGGAAATTATAAAAGCTAACATTATTGTAACAATAGTTTGTAGCTGTATATTTTGTTTTCTATACAATTTAAGAGATTAATACATTTAAAGAAAAAAAACTTAATTTAAAAATTAGTATTATTTTAATTTTGGTTTGTAACTCAAAGTCTGACTTTCTACATAATTTAAGAGACTAATTCATTTAAAAGAATGACTACTTCGGGGCACACAATGTATGAAGATGTAATTTTGTGACATCAACCAAAAGATATAGGGACAGAGCTTTAAAGGAGTAGAGATTTTGTATATCATTGAAGTTAAGCAGGTATAAATTCAAGTAAGAGTGTTACAACTTTTGGATGTTAAATGTAATCCATGGTAACCAGAAAGAAAATGGCTATAGAATATATGGAAAAGAAAATGATGAAGGAATTTAAACATTTCACTACTAAAAAATCAACTAAAGCACAGTAATACAGGATGAGGAAGCTACAAGGCTTATAGAAAACAACACTATGACAAAGTCCCTCCTTATCAGTAATTACTCTTAACTATAAATGTTTTAAACTGTCCAGTTAGAAGTTGAGGAACAAGATAAGAATGTCTATTTTTATCACTTTTATTCAACATTGTACTGGAGGTTCCAGCCAAACAATAGGCAAGAAAAAGAAATAAAAGGCATCCAGATTGGAATAGGAAAAAAAAATTATATATGGCATAATCATATATGGAGAAAATACATATAAATACATATAAATCTACCCCCAAAAAAGCTCCTAGAACTAATAGGTGACTCTAGTAATCTTGCTAATATGTGTATGTTAGTTGCTCAGTTGTGTCCATGGAATTCTCCAGACAAGAATACTGGAATGGGTTGCCATTCCCTTTTCCAGGGATCTTCCTGACCCAGGGATTGAACCTGGGTCTCCTGCATTGCAGGCAGATTCTTTACCATCTGAGCCACCAGGAAAGCCAATGTTGATAGATATAAGATCAACATAAAAATCAGTTGCATTTCTATATACACACGCAAAGAATCATGTTAAAAATTTTAAATAATACCATTTACAATAGCATAGAAAAAATAAATAGAGATAAATCCAGCAAAACTGTATAAGACCTATATGCTAAAAATGACAAAACATTGTTGAGATAAAGACAACCTTATTAAAATAGAGAGACATGCCTTGTTTTGTGGATTGGAAAACTCAACAGTGTCAAAATTTCAATTCTCTCCAAATTTACCTATAGACTCAACTCAACCCCAGTAAGCTTTTTTTAGGTAAAAAAAAATGATAAGCTAATTCTAAAATTAATATGGAAATGCACCAATGTAATTTTTAAAAAGAAGAACAAAGTTGGGAGATTACTGAATTTCAAAACTAATTATAAAGTTACAGTACTTGTTACAGTGTGGTATTGGTGTGAAAATAGTTAAATAGATCGATGTAACAGAATAGAGAACACCAAATTTCTCTCCCCACTGACATAGACAATTGATTTTTTGACAAAGTTGCAAAGGACAATGCAGAAGAGAAAGAATAATCTTTTCAAAAAATTGTTGTTCAGTCACTAAATCATGTCCTAAGTTGTGTCCAACTCTCTGTGACCACATAGACTGCAGCACGCCAGTCTTCCCTGTCCTTCAGTATCTCCCTGAGTTTGCTCAAACTCATGTCCATTGAGTCAGTGATGCCATCCAACCATCTCATCCTCTGTCACCCCCTTATCTTGCCCTCAATCTTTCCCAGCATCAGGGTCTTTTCCGATAAGTCAGCTCTTCACATCAGCTGGCCAGAGTATTGGAGCTCAGCTTCAGCATCAGTCTTTCCAATAAATATTCAGGGTTAATTTCCCTCAGGAATGACTGGTTTGATCTCCTTGCTATCCAAGAGACTCTCAAGAGTCTTCTCCATCACCACAGTTCAAAAGCATCATTGTTCAGTGCTCAACCTTCTTTATCATCCCACTCATATCTATACATGACTACTGGAAAAACCATAGCTTTGACTATAGGGACCTTTCTTGGCAAAATGCTGTGTAGGCTTGTCATAGCTATTCTTCCAAGGAGCAAGCATTTTTTAATTTCATGACTGCAGTCACAGTCCACATTGACTTTGGAGCCTAAGGAAATCTGCCACTGTTTCCACTTTTTCCCCATCTATTTGCCATGAAGTGGTAGGACCAGATGCCATGATCTTTGTTTTTTGAATGTTGGGTTTTAAGCCAGGTTTTTCACTCTCCTCTTTCACCTTCACCAATAGGTATGGAATATTCATCTATCACCCTCCCCCCAGAGAAAACACTCAACCCAAAGCCTGTACCATATACAAAAGCTAACTCAAAATGGATCATAAACTTTAATGTAACAACCTAAAACTAAAATTTCTAGAAGAAAACATAGAAAATCTTTGTAACCTTATGTTCAATAAAAATTTTTTTAAATAAGACACTACCAAAAAAAAGCATGACCCAAAACAGGGAAGTGGGTGGGAGACAAATTAGACTAACCTGAACCCTATTATTTAAGGTATTAATAGGTAGAGGGGCCTCACATAGGACCTCAAGCATCTTTTTGCCTTTATTCTCAATCATTCCTCCATAGAAAGTACCCAGTCATTATTGAAAATCCAGAATGGATTCTGCTGTCTGTGTCTTTGCGTGTTACCCAGCAGGTTGACATCTTTCAACATTATTCAGATACCTACTGTGGCTTCTTCATGCCAGACACTTTTGCTAGAAATAGAATTGATTAAATTGCATCTCCTGCCCAAACGGGATACACAGCGTAAGTGATAAGAAATACATGATTGTGGCACTAAGTGCAGAGGAGACATGTCTCCCACCTGAGGGTTGGAGAAAGCGTTTTGGAAGAGGTGACACCAAAGGCTTAAAGAACGTAAGACTTAGCCAAGCACTGTCTGCAGAAAAAGCTGCACAGGTAAAATGTGGAGGTGGAAGGAATCTCGTTCTAGCACACGGGAGGGAGATGAGGCTGGTAAGGTAGGGAGGACCAGGTCTTGGTGTGTGGTGTGAATTTCTTCTCTGCACAGCTTGGCTTCAATTCCCCTGACCCACAGCCCCAGTTGCTGGCTGCAGCTTCCCACAGTCAGCAGAACTATGCACCAAGCCTTCACCCAATCCTTTGTCTCTACTGGGAAAATACTTAAACAGAGTCTTTTCCCTCAATCAGAATCAGCTCACAATTAAGGCTGGATGAAAATCTGGCCTCACAGCTGACTTTCTTTTTTCATGAAGGAAATGAAATCTCCCTTCTGTTGGTGCATTCTCAGTGAAACAGCTCACAATTTTAATTCGATATTGTGTGCATATAAATTGAACTAAACAAGCTAAAGCAATTTATGTAGTACTTTTAAGTAGAAACTAATAGTGTCTTCCTAGTTTGCTGCAGTAGCTCTAGTTACTTTGTTATTTTGAGCTCCTTCCCCTTTGCCAAGCACACTTTCTTCATACCATAACTGTCCTTCCTTTTTTTTCCCCCAAAGCAACAACAAAACCTTAAAAACTGACAGAAACACTATATCAAAAACTTTTAAACTGTCTTTAGTCCTATGATAATACACCACTTTATAGTGAAAAAAAATATATACATGGATGAAAAATAGACCTGAAGGCTTTCATTGTTAATACCCTGACAAATTCATACATGCTCAAAGGAAGAAATGATGAACCATTTATTTTTTAAAAATATTCCTTTACTTGAAAGAATGTTCGAGAATATGATAAGGGCTGGTAGGAATGTGTGATTTCTGTTTTTTAGTGTTGTCTTCCAGTCACGGTGCTTTCTTGCCTTGCGCTGGGTTCTGCATGGGGACCTCTCAAAGAAGATTCTCAAACCTATGATGGATAAATTTGTGTGGTAGCTGTGGGTGGTTTATAAAAAGTTAATTTGGGAGCTTTATTCTTGTTTTGCTGGGTTTTGACAGAAATAATTCAGCCCTACATATGACTAGTCAATAGCATCAGACATACCTAAAGCTTTCATTGAATATATTAAGAATTTGAGTCCCCATTTCTCTTAAGATGTCGGATATATTCCCAGTTGTAAGAAGTTGTTTTCCCAACATATAGTCACAGACTTACTAATGCAGGTTGAATTAAATTTAAATCTTGTTTTCTGTTACTTAGTTATTTCTTGTCAACATGATTTGGCCACTGGCCTATATGTGAGCAATAGCCCACTTGTATTTCTTTTTTAAAATCAGACTTTCTGTCTGGTTCATTAATACTTATCCCTTCAATGACTATTTAGTACCTGCTCGGTTTACATATTTAACAAACACGTGTCATCCTTACTATTTGTCGGGTAGCACTCTGAATAAGTCACATTTAAACAAAGACCACTGAACCTTCATAACAGCCTGTGGTGAGGCAAATGCTGCCTCTCTCCCCGTTTAATAGCTGGGGAGGCTGGGGCTCAGAGAGTTTGAGTGACTTTCCTGACATCACACGCAGGGTAGAGCCAGTCTTCCCCAGAGTCTGTGCTTGTAGCTACCACGTCATGTTGTCTCCATTTACTCAACACGCTTCTTGTTGGGCACATGTCTATGCTGCAAACTGTGCTAGAAGCAGAGATAACAAGAGTGGGCCCTGTGCCCCTGGGGGAGTGCCTTGGTCAGTTTGGGCCGCTCTAAGCAAAAATGCCATGACTGGGTGGCTTGTAAACAAGAGAAATTTACTTCTCACAGCCTGGAGGCTGGAAGTCTCAGATCAGGGTGCCAGCATGATCAGGTTCTGCTGAGAGCCCTCTTCAAAATTGCAGACTCCAACTTCTCATCATGTCCTCAGATGGAAGAGAGGAGAGAGAAAGCAAGCTCTCTCGTGACTCTTATAGGGGCACGAATCCCAGTCATGAGGGCCCCATCCTCATGACCCCAACTAATCCCAGGCACCTCACAAAGGCCTCATCTCCTCAGAGAGTAGGGTCCCAAATGTGAATTAGGGAGGGGACAGAGGTATTCAGTCTGTAGTAAGGAAGCAGGTGTGAATCAGATCCCACAGAGGTAAAAATGCCTCTGAGCCAAGTTCCTAATGCTATCAGTGTGAACAGGGAGGCAGCTGTACAGAGACAATGAGTCCAGGGAAAGTGTTTCTGAAAGTGGAAGGACTGAGCTCGAGAAGAATAGTGAGGCACATTTTAGATTGAAAGTGAGTTGGCCGGAGTTAGGGGATGCAAGAAAACAGCATTCTTTGACCAAGAAAGCCCATGTACAAATGTCCCATGGGGAAGAGGGCATGGCTGCCTACTGAGGGATGAACAGATGCAATAACTGAGAAGCAAGAACAGAGGGGAGAGATGTAGGAGGTTAGGAAGCTATGAAGGCCTGCAGGCCATTGTTAAGGAGTCTTCTTTTCATCCTAAGAGCTGGGAGAAAATCTGCATTTCCCTCCCTCCTCTTTCTGTCTGCCCCCCCCCCCCCCCACACACACACAATGTACTAACACTATAGAGTTAGGGAAGGGAGAGGAGGCAGTTAAGGGGCCATTGAAGCAATACTTGCAATGAGAGGGTGACACGGTAATGAAAAGAAGTTGGCAGATGAGGAAGATCATTAGAGATTAAAGCTGACCTCTTAATGGATTGGGTCTGGGGGATACAGAAAGCACCACCACAGCAGACAGAGTCTGTAGGTAGAGCAGACTTGGGGAGGAACAAGTTCAGCTTTATATCTGTTGACTTTGAGAGACTTGTGAAACATCTGAGAGAAGGCAGTGACTAGAACTTGAGAAGACAGGCCTGGAAATGGACGTTTGCAAGTTCCCTATATGTTATAAATGAAGATTCCCATCGGGGTAAGTGAGATCACAGAGAGAGCCATAGGAGGGATAAGCTACAGGGAGCCACAACATTTAGCAGCCCCACAAAGGAGGGCAGAGGAACCAGAGACTAAATTGTCAACATCTGTTGGATCATCGAAAAAGCAAGAGAGTTCCAGGGGGAAAAAAATCTATTTCTGCTTTATTGACTATGCCAAAGCCTTTGACTGTGTGGATCACAACAAACTGTGGAAAATTCTTAAGAGATGGGAATACCAGACCACCTCACCTGCCTCCTGAGAAATCTGTATGCAGGTCAAGAAGCAACAGTTAGAACTGGACATGGAACAACAGACTGGTTCCAAATCGGGGAAGGAGCACGTCAAGGCTGCATGTTGTCACCCTCCTTATTTAACTTGTATGCAGAGTACATCATGTGAAATGCCAAGCTGGATGAAGCACAAGCTGGAATCAAGATTGCCAGGAGAAATATCAATAACCTCAGATATGCAGATGTTACCACCTTTATGGCAGAAAGCAAAGATGAACTAAAGAGCCTCTTGATGAAAGTGAAAAAGGAGAATGAAAATGCTGGCTTAAAACTTAACATTCAGAAAACTAAGATCATGGCATCTGGTCCAGTCACTTCATGGCAAATAGATGGGGAAATGGTGGAAACAGTGGCTGACTTTATTTTTGGGGCTCCAAAATCACTGCAGATGGTGACTGCAGCCGTGAAATTGAAACATGCTTGCTCCTTGGAAGAAAAGCTATGACCAACCTAGAAAGAATATTAAAAAACAAAGACATTACTTTGCTGACCAAGGTCCATCTAGTCAAAGCTATGGTTTTTCCCACAGTCAAGTATGGATGTGAAAGTTGGACTATAAAGAAAGCTGAGTGCCGAAGAATTGAGGCTTTTGAACTGCGGTGTTGAAGAAGACTCTTGAGAGTCCCTTGGACTGCAAGGAGATCCAACCAGTCCATCCTAAAGGAAATCAGTCCTGAATATTCATTGGAAGGACTGATGCTGAAGCTGAAACTCCAATACTTTGGCCATCTGATGCCAAGAACTGACTCTCTGGAAAAGACCCTGATGCTGGGAAAGATTGAGGGCAGGAGGAGAAGGGGATGACAGAGGATGAGATGGTTGGTTGGCATCACTGACTCTATGGATATGAGTTTGAGTAGACTCTGGAAGTTGGTGATGGATAGGGAGGCCTGGTGTGCTGCAGTCCACGGGGACACAAAGAGTCAAACACAACTGAGTGACTGAACTGAACTGAAATGAACAAAGGAGGATGAGCTTGTGCAGGAGGGTGAGGAGGCCACCAAGTGGGAAGGAACCAGAGCAGTTTTTGTCACAGAAAAGATAGGGCATTCTGCATCAGTGCTACTAAGGGGTCAAGTTAAACAAAGCTGAAAAATCACATATATGGGGTTATCAGCATGGAGCCAGTTCTTTGTGAAATGCTCTTATTGAAGTGGCAGCATTGACCACCAGAATGGAGGGAATGAGAGAGAGGAAAAGGAGGCAGTGGTGGAGACTGTCCTTCTAGGAATAGCAGAGGTCCAGGTGAAGTGGAGTTTTGAATGTACAAGAGCAAGGAGGGATTATTTGTAGGGGAGACAGAGAGCAAACCCTGGGAAAGCACTCATGCCCTGTCCAAAGATGGGGAGAGCCATACCTTCTGATTTCTCAAGAGAAGCTGCAAATGAGAGCTTTATGTTTAAAAGATGGTTGATTGCTGCATTGCTTGGGATCACAAAATCAAATGTAAACAAATATTCAACTGTATTCAATATCTTATGGATAGTGAAAGTCAGGCTTCTCATTCTTGACCAGTGGAGTTACAGATAGAACAGAAGGAACTTAGAAATACCCTCATGGTGTGGGATTGCAATTGAAGGTATTAATGTAAACTCATGGATAGATAGGTAAACTAGATTAGATAGATAGACAAACAGATATGTCTTGTCAGCATGCATACAGACACACATACATATACATCTGTAGCTTATTCCTATCTGCTGAGAGGGTCTAGAAATAATTATACTCTAATAGCAATAGTACCATCTAACATTTCTAATTTTGGTTTCTAAATACTATTCTGTATGAAAAGCTCTCCTTGGAAAAATGGTCAGCTCTGGGGCTGGGGCGAGGAAGATGTTGAACGTGGAACATCTTGTGGTGCCAGAAAATATGAAAGTACTTCAGTAATTGGGACATGTCTAAATGTTTGTGGCACACAGGAGCCAGCCTGAAGGGGTTCCCACTGATAAATTATAGGATAATTTGAACATGAAAATAAATAATGAAGTTAAGCACTATAACTTATTGAATAAAGTAACAGTTCTTGAATCTAAATTGATATAAAAGTATATTAACTACATGAATAAACAGATATATGAGGAAAATATCTCCTAATCTTAAAAGTTATTTATCAAAAGGCCTAAATGAGATGATACACATGAAGTGTCTAACCCACATGACAAATCCAGTACATTTTCTCTCTCCACTTGCATAGGAGCAGGTCCCACCCAGTGCAGGCTCAGAGCAGTTCCCTGTGGTCACCAGACAGGTTAACATAATATTCTCACATCTTTGCGTGGAAGTGAGAAAACTGCAAAACAGTTTCTCCTGTTTTCTTTAGCCCCTTCTTGATATTTTATGATGTTATTGCTTAACGATCCTGCCCTGCGTGTTTGTAGCATCCCAGATTAAATTGCATCATAAAGATAACAACCTGATTGAAAGCCTTGTCTGACTTTTTTCCCTTTGGACAACCTTGAGGAGGGGAAAGGTATTTTATGGCTCCCAGGATTTCCTTTCAGGAACTTGCATTTTAAATCAGAGCATATTTATTTCAATATCATTTACACCAGCATTTTTCTGTGTTAAATAAAAATGTCTGGTCAGTGTCCAGTGTGCTACCCCTGTGACTTTAATGTTGATCCTCTATTACACAATGAATATAGAGAGAATTAAATGCACCATGATACACTGGTACATTACAATCTGAGATAAGGAGGGAAATTAAGCTATAATAATTCTATTTAAGGCAGCAGCAACCCCAGATCTGGGTCTTCTGGGCTTTTGGAGATATCATCAGAGAGTGAGTAAATATTATATAAGCTCAGCATGTTATCTTAATCTTGGGCTCACATGGACACTTATTAATCAAATAGAGCGATTTTAATATATATTCATGGGCAGTCTTCCAGCCTTGTCTGAAAAACTGTTCATTTTCCCATTTCTACTTTAAGAGATTTTTCTGGAGAAGATAGATTTAAGAATGTTGAATTACTCCAGCAATTGTTTGGAACCAAGATAATTTGTTCCTTATCTTGTGAGGCTTTAAGGGTTTCACATTCTTTCAAAAGGAGGTGCTTTTCTGATTTAGTAACAAATCAGCATTTTCCTTATCCTTCTATGTCTGCCTTGGGACATAGAAGGAAACAAATCCTAAAAGAGTCTCTAAGTGGGCAGTTTGCACAGCATGTACTCTCACACCAAACTCAGTTGTGCCAGGGTCAGGAGTGAACAGAACCTTACCTGTGAGTGTGCTTCATATCGAGGCCCTCAGACACTTCCTGACTCCCCGCATTCTGGTTTCCATCTGCCTCACTGCAGTTCATGTGTACATGCTGTGAAAAACGGGAGCCATTGCTCATATCCTCATAAACCATGAAATGCCTCTCAATTTCCCCCCTCATTCCCCACTCTTTTCTCCTTTCCCCAAACAGGTAGAAAACTAAAACAAATCAATATTTTTTGTTTAATTTTTTGCTGCTTGATTCTTCAAAAGGAGTTGAAATTGCAAATCATAAATCCAACAAAAAACTAGTGTCCAGAATATAAAGAATCTCACCCCAATACCCTGTTGGTGTGAATATAAATTGGTACAATCACTATAGAAAACAGTATGGAGGTTCCTTGGAAGACTAAAAGGAGAGTTATCATGTTACCCAGCTATTCCACTTCTGAGTATTTCTCCAAAGAACATGAAAACACTGATTTTAAAAGATATATGCTCATTGCAGCATTATTTACAATAGTCAAGATATGGGTATAACCTAAGTGCCCATCTATAGATAAATGGATATAGAAGAGGTAGTATGTATACACAATGGAATATTACTGAGCCATGAAAAAAGAAAATCTTGCCACCTGCAACAACATGGATAGACTTAGAGGGTATTATGCTAAGTGAAATAAGTCAGAAAAAGACAAATACCATATGATTTCACTTATATGTGCAATCTATAAAAACAAAACAAAGGAACAAACAAAACAAAAACAAACTCATAGATACAGAGATCAGATTAGTGGTTACCAGGGGCAAGGGGTTTGAAGGGGCTGCTAAATGGGGAAGGGGGCCAATTTTATGATGATGGATGGTAACTAGACTTATTGTGGTGATCATTTTGTAGTGTATACAAATACTGAATTATGTTGTACACTTGAGACTAATATAATGTTATATACCAATTTCAACTCACTTTAAAAAAAAAGAATTCTAAAAATTTAATAAAAACACAAACAACCTAATAAGGAAATGGGCCAAAGACATAAACTCACGTTTCACTGAAGAAGATACACGGATGGCAAATAAACACATGAAAAGGTGTTTGGCAACATTAGTCATTAAGGAAATGTAACTTCTTTATAAACATAATAGGGTAGTATCACACACCTGTCAAAATAGCTAAAATAAAAAATAATGACAACACTAAATGCTTGAAAGAATGCAGAGAGCAAGACCATTTGTAAATGCTGTTGGGAACGTAAAATGGCTCAACCACTCTGGAGAACAGTTCGGCAGTTTCCTGTGAAACTAAAAGTGCAACTACCATATAACCCAGCAATTGCACTCATGGGCATTTATCCCAGAGAAATGAAAACTTATGTTTGCACAAAACCTGGACTCAAACATTCATTACAGCTTCATTTATAATAATTAAAAACTGGAGATGGTCCAAGTATCTTTCAAGGGGCGGACACTTAAACTGGGATACATCCAGACCATAGAATAGACTTAGTATAAGAAGAAACAAACTATTTGCACAACAACTTTGATGATGTTATATAACAATTTTACCCAATTAAAAAAAAGGAATTCTCAAAATTTAATAAAAACACAAACAGTCCAATAAGGAAATAGGCAAAAGATAACAAAATTATGCATACTACAACAGTGTGTCATGTATTAGATGATATAAATGAATATGATTTCCCTGGTGGCTCAGTGGTAAAGAATCCACCTGCCAGTTCAGGAGACGTGCGTTCAGTCCCTGGGTCAGGAAGATCTGCTGGAGAAGGGAATGGCAACCTCCAGTATTCTTGCCTGGAGAATCCCATGAACAGAGGAAGCTGGCAGGCTACAGTCCCTGGGATTGCAAGTAGTTGGTCACGACTCAGTGACTGAGCACAAGAGCGTGATAAGTGAATATACCAGGGAAGTGTTTAACTAAAGATGAAACATAATATCCAAAAGGCAACACTCATTGGTTTGCTGCTTCCACATACACTTTCATACCAATCTGAAAGGTGTCAAAATTAGTAACTGCAAAGGCTATTCTTGCATGTGATTTTAGCTTAAAAGATTTAAGAAAACGTCCAAAATACCAGTTTTTGTTTTTGTCAGCTGTAACGTCACGGATTTTCAGAACAAGAAAAATTCTATAATACAGGAGAGTCCAGGTATATATCTTGGGTGGCTTGCCTCTGTTGCAAGATTGCCCAAGGTTATATGCAAAAACTAAGTCTGTCCCAAATTCCACACTAGCGTAGTTTCAGGCTTCTGCCAGGTCAACTCGAGGCAGTAAGTATTGCTGAGTGGAAAAAGCCAATCCTAAAAGATTGCATATTAAATGATTCCATTTATATAATATCCTTGAAATGGAAAAATTAGATAAATGAGAATGGACTCCTGATTACCAGCGGTTAGCATGAGGGCTTGGAGGCAGTGGGAGGGAAGTGGGTGTGATGATAAAAGCAGAACATACAGTTCTTGAGGGTGAAGGAGCTATTATGTAGTTTGCTGTTGGCGGTGGATGCACAAAACCTACAGACGAGATGAAATTTCGCAGAACTAAACACATGCACACACTCAAATGAGCCAAGTGAGTGAGTGTGGAACTGGTGAAATCTGAATAAGGTCAATGCATTCTGTCAGTCCCCACGTCCTGGGTGTGATAGGAAGTGTCACACTGGAAGATGTTGTCATCGAAACTACGTGAAGGGCACATGGGGTTGTTCATATTATTTCTTACAACTACTTATAAATCTACAGTTATCTCAAAAAGCGTAATTTAAAATCAACAAAGATTGAAACAACATGGTTTGTGAATGAAAGGATGAAGCGAGGAAGTGACAGCATCCTTCAGTGAACCTCTTCCATGCCAGGGGTTTCCAAATAGAATAATGTCATCCTCAAAACAGTCCTGTGGAGGGTTAAGATTCCCATTTTACAGCTATAAGGAAGCATGAGGTCTGGAGAGGTGACACGTTTTCCATGTGACCTGCCCAACAAGTAAAAGACAAAACCCCAGACTCTTAGAATGAATAGCCAGTGCTCTTGTCATCTGTCTGCAGGGGTCCCCATCTCCTGACAAACCATGCTGTCTCTACCTGCTGCTGCCACCACCACACCATCCAGTCAGGTCAGACTTTCAACTCCCTGAAGAGACAGCTCCAGGGTTAATATGCCAGGACCTGCAGCCATCTCTGTCTTCTAAATGGAAAGTGAAGATCATTGAGAATTGGCCACCAGCATTTGGCAGCTTTTTTAAGCAGATCATAAAGAGAACTCATGCAAGAGCATTCAGAAAATCCAGGCCAACATCAGATAAAACAGACAGCAAAGTACCACTCCCAGCAGCACAAAGGGCATTAATTAAAACACATTGAAAAGATGTGTCTGTATAAATACTCCTAAAAATGAGGTTGTTGGGAAAGAGTTTGACCTTGGGGAAATTGATGAGTTACTGATAATTACAGGGGAAATAAATCTTAAGAGGACAAAATCATTTAAGAATGGATTTTATAAGCTAAGGATGTTGGTTCCTTCTAGTGGATGAATGGAACCAGAGTGGAAAGAATACAGGGTGGGAATAAAGTAGAAAATAGGACGAGGGAGGACGCCACCTTCTCTGAGTGTATACCTCTGTTTTCAGTCTGATTCTTAGAACCAGGAAACCTCATACTCCAAAAACTAAATATGTGATTAAGGTCAACCAGGATGTGAGGGGAACCTAGGTGAAAAACAGGCAGTAACAAATGAGCCTCTCTCTATTATAAACAAATTTGTTGTTATTTAGTCACTAAGTTATGTCAGACTCTTTTGTGACCCTATGGGCTATAGCCTGCCAGACTCCTCTTTCGTGGGATTTCCCAGGCAAGAATGCTGGAGTGGGTTGCATTTCCTTCTCCACTAAATGAATACATAGCCACAATGAAGCCAGTGGGAAAGAACCAACCTCAATAACTTGGAAAGCATCATTGTGACTAGACATTGCAATGCTAAAGACAAAAAAAAAAGCATAAATAAATATTATTCTCTAGTTAGAAAATGTTTTCCACAGGAGTGTAGGTAAACAGTTTTGAAACTGTATGACTACTAGGGGGCTTCCCAGGTGGCGCTAGTGATAAAGAATCCACCTGCCAATTCAGAGGAGTAAAAACTGTGGGTTTCTGTGTGTCATTCTCCAATAAAAGAAATCACTTCTTGGAAAAATGATTCCAGAGTTGGGGCAGAGAAACTGCAAAACAAGCATGAATATCTTGTGGTTCCAGAAAGCAAGGGAATATTTAACAAATGATGGGAGTGTGTCAGTTCTGTTGCTCAGTCATGTCTGACTCTTTGCAACCCCATGAACTGCAGCAGGCCAGGCCTCCCTGTCCATCACCAACTCCCAGAGTTCACCCAAACCCTGGTAGCTCAGGTGGCAAAGCATCTGCCTGCAATGTGGGAGACCTGGGTTCAATCCCTGGGTCGGGAAGACCCCCTGAAGGAAATGGCAACCCACTCCAGTACTCTTGCATAGAAAATTCTATGGACTGAGGAGCCTGGTAGGCTACAGTCCATGGGGTTGCAAAGAGTTGGACATGACTGAGCGACTTCACTTTCACTTTTACTTTTTCACATGTCCATTGAGTCAGTGATGCCATCCAACCATCTCATCCTCTGTCGTCCCCTTCTCCTCCTGCCCTCAATCTTTCCCAGCATCAGGGTCTTTTCAAATGTCAGCTCTTTGCATCAGGTGGCCATAAGTATTGGAGTTTCAGCTTCAGCATCAGTTCTTCCAATGGACACCCAGGACTGAGCTCCTTTAGGATGGACTGGTTGGATCTCCTTGCAGTCCAGAGGACTCTCAAGAGTCTTCTTCAACACCACAGTTCAAAAGCCTCAATTCTTCTGCACTCAGCTTTTTTTTTTCCATTTATTTTTATTAGTTGGAGGCTAATTACTTTACATCATTGCAGTGGTTTTTGTCATACATTGACATGAATTAGCCATGGATTTACATGTATTCCCCATCCCGGTCCCCCCTCCCACCTCCCTCTCCACCCGATCCCTCTGGGTCTTCCCAGTGCACCAGGCCCGAGCACTTGTCTCATGCACCCAACCTGGGCTGGTGATCTGTTTCACCCTAGATAATATACATGTTTCGATGCTGTTCTCTTGAAACACCCCACCCTCACCTTCTCCCAGAGTCCAAAAGTCTGTTCTATACATCTGTCTCTTTTTCTGTTTTGCATATAGGGTTATCATTACCATCTTTCTAAATTCCATATATATGTGTTAGTATGCTGTAATGGTCTTTATCTTTCTGGCTTACTTCACTCTGTATAATGGGCTCCAGTTTCATCCATCTCATTAGAACTGATTCAAATGAATTCTTTTTAATGGCTGAGTAATATTCCATGGTGTATATGTACCACAGCTTCCTTATCCATTCGTCTGCTGATGGGCATCTGGGTTGCTTCTATGTCCTGGCTATTATAAACAGTGCTGCCATGAACATTGGGGTGCACGTGTCTTTCAGATCTGGTTTCCTCGGTGTGTATGCCCAGAAGTGGGATTGCTGGGTCATATGGCAGTTCTATTTCCAGCTTTTTAAGAAATCTCCACACTGTTTTCCATAGTGGCTGTACTAATTTGCATTCCCACCAACAGTGTAAGAGGGTTCCCTTTTCTCCACACCCTCTCCAGCATTTATTGCTTGTAGACTTTTGGATAGCAGCCATCCTGACTGGCGTATAATGGTACCTCATTGTGGTTTTGATTTGCATTTCTCTGATAATGAGTGATGTTGAGCATCTTTTCATGTGTTTTTTTGCCATCCGTATGTCTTCCTTGGAGAAATGTCTGTTGAGTTCTTTGGCCCATTTTTTGATTGGGTCATTTATTTTTCTGGAGTTGAGCTGGAGGAGTTGCTTGTATATTTTTGAGATTAATCCTTTGTCTGTTGCTTCGTTTGCTATTATTTTCTCCCAATCTGAGGGCTGTCTTTTCACCTTGCTTATAGTTTCCTTTGTTGTGCAAAAGCTTTTAAGTTTCATTAGGTCCCATATGTTTATTTTTGCTTTTGTTTCCAATATTCTGGGAGGTGGGTCATAGAGGATCCTGCTGTGATTTATGTCGGAGAGTGTTTTGCCTATGTTCTCCTCTAGGAGTTTTATAGTTTCTGGTCTTACGTTTAGATCTTTAATCCATTTTGAGTTTATTTTTGTGTATGGTGTTAGAAAGTGTTCTAGTTTCATTCTTTTACAGGTGGTTGACCAGTTTTCCCAGCTCAGCTTTCTTTATAGTCCAACTCTCACATCCATACATGATTACTAGAAAAACCATAGCCTTGACTAGATGGACCTTTGTTGGCAAAGTAATGTCTCTGCTTTTTAATATGCTGTCTAGGTTGGTCATAACCTTCCTTCCAGGGAGTAAGCATCTTTTAATTTCACAGCTGCAATCACCATCTGCAGTGACTTTGGAGCCCCCCAAAATAAAGTCAGCCACTGTTTCCACTGTTTCCCCATCTATTTGCCAATAAAGTGATGGGGCCAGATGCCATGGTCTTGGTTTTCTGAATGTTGAGCTTTAAGCCAACTTTTTCACTCTCCTCTTTCACTTTCATCAAGAGACTCTTTAGTTCTTCTTCACTTTCTGCCATAAGGGTGGTGTCACCTGCATATCTGAGGTTATTGATATTTCTCCTGGCAATCTTGATTCCAGCTTGTGCTTCCTCCAACCAGCGTTTCTCATGATGTACTCTGCATAAAAGTTAAATAAGCAAGGTGACAATATACAGCCTTGACATACTTCTTTTCCTATTTAGAACCAGTCTGTTGTTCCATGTCTAGTCTAACTGTTGCTTCCTGACCTGCATATGAGTTTCTCAAGAGGCAGGTCAGGTGGTCTGGTATTCCCATCTCCTTCAGAATTTTCCACATTTTATTGTGATCCACACAGTCAAAGGCTTTGGCATAGTCAATAAAGCAGAAATAGATGTCTTTCTGGAACTCTTTTGCTTTTTTAATGATCCAACGGATGTTGGCAATTTGATCTCTGGTTCCTCTACCTTTTCTAAAACCAGCTTGAACATCTGGAAGTTCGTGGTTCATGTATTGCTGAAGCCTGGCTTGGGAATGTGTCAGGGGAAAAAAAAAAGCCAATTTAAAGCAGCTTCCATTGGACAAATCTGGGATAATCTGTGGAACAAAATAAATAATGATACTGGATTCCATCCCATAGAATAAAAGAAGTATTCATGAGTCCATATTTATAGAAATAAGTGATCAAATGAATACATAAGTGCAGGAAAGGCAACATTTCTTCCTTCCAGTAGAATTCTAATTAATAAAGAATGTTGGAAATAGAAAATCACTATTTAGCCAACATCATCATAATAACCAAAATAATCAATGCTAGAATTAGTGGGCAAAAGTATGATATTTGCATAGTCTCAAAGCATTTTCCCACAAGATCCTTATTAATTACAAATATATAGGAGAAAGTAAGAACTTTACAATGCAGAAATCTGGCAGACACCACTTCTACCAAGTTTAAAGGTAATATTAGCACCAGAATCAAAACAGATCAACATCATGTACCCCAGATATTATGCACTGAGAAGTGTACAACGTCATCTCTGAGACATTTTTACCTAAGATTCCATGAAAGGGGAGAGTGAATAAGCTGGCTTAAACTCAGCATTCAAAAAACAAAGATCATGGCATCTGGTCTCATCACTTCATGGCAAATAGATGGGGAAAAGTGAAAACAGTGGCAGATTTTATTTTCTTGGGCTCCAAAATCACTTCATACAGTGACTACAGCCATTAAAAGTCTACAGACATTAAAAGAAATTAAAAGACACTTGCTCCTTGGAACAAAAGTATAACAAACTTAGACAGCATTTTAAAAAGCAGACATCACTTTGCTAGCAAAGGGCCGTATAGTCAAAGCTATGGTTTTTCCAGTAGTCATGTTGGATGCGAGAGTTGGACCCTAAAAAAGGCAGAGCACCAGAGAATTGACACTTTTGAACTGTGGTATTGGAGAAGACTCTTGAGAGTCCCTTGGACAGTAAGGAGATCAAACTAGTCAATCCTAAAGGAAATCAGTCCTGAATATTCATTGGAAGGACTGATGCTGAAGCTGAAGCTCCAATAGTTTGGCCACCTGATTGGAAGAGCTGACTCATTGGAAAAGACCCTGAAGCTGGGAAAGATTGAGGGCAGGAAGAGAAGGGAGCGGCAGAGGATGAGATGGTTGGATGGCATCACTAACTCAATGGACAGCTTGAGCAAGCTCCGGGAGATGGTGAAGAACAGGGAAGCCTGGTGTGCTGCAGTCCATGGGGTCACAAAGAGTCAAACATGACTTAGCGACTGAACAACGAACCACAAGGTACATAAGCTCAATCTAATCATGAGAAAATAGCAGACAAACCAAATTGAGGGATGTTCTACAGAATGCCTGGTCACGCCTTTTCCTGAAAGACTGAGGAACTGTCCCTGATTAGAGAAGCCAAGGAGACAGGACAGTCACACACAACATGAAATCCTCAATCAGTCCCTACATTAGAAAAATGCAACTGTGGGACAATAGAGGGGAAGTATGAACATGGCCTGTAGATTAGTGAATAGAGTTAATGTTAACTTCCTGTTAGGTTTAGATCCCTGTACCATGCTTGTATAAGATGTTAACATTAGCAGAATTTGAGTGAAGATATGTCTGGGAAGTCTTTGTACTATCTTTGTTGTGTCTAAAACTATTTTGAAATAAAAAGCTAAAAGATGTAAAATTCCTAAGGAAGCTAGTAATTATATTGAAATCATTATCCAGATAACTAAGCAAGTTTGTCATATAGGAAAAAGAATTTTATTACTTGAAACCAAAATAATTGTAATAATATTACATTTGATTGGCTCCTGTTGGTCTTTGTAGAATGTTGGTGGCCCTTTCAATGTGTTGCAAGTGGTAGAAGTTGTGGTGTTGGTCAGAAGGGCTGATCATTGTTTGAGGATCTGGCAGTGAACGTTGGTGATGAGCAAGTAGACTAGGATTCCCTTAGTTGAGATCAGTGCTTGAACTTGAACGTCAAGTGAGAGGTTTGTGTTTGAGGGAGCTGCTTATGTGATCTCATATACACTCCTGGTTGTGATACACTTTCCTAGGACTGGGTCTTAAGGGCAGTGTAATTCTCCTGAAATAGTTTGCCAGTGGGTTAAACTGAATGTTTGACAAGTGGTCCTCTCAATCCTCATCCAATACAACATTCCATGAAAACTAAATGAGCTTGGCAAACCCTAAGATTTCCATCCCCTTCTTGGAGTTACTGTGCACATCCACATGTTAAGGTCTCTCAGAGGATCTGTAATCTGCAGTAAAATCCTGTTTCACTTTGTCTTCCCCAGGATTTCCTAAGTCTCTTGGATCACTGAACCCTTTTTCTCTGGGGCAGCTGGTGCCTATTAACCATTACACAGAAGAGCTACAGAAACACTAATCTAAACAGCACTGGAAATAAAAGTTAAAAACTTTTTAAGAAAAATGTTTCCCCACAGAGACTAGTTTTTTAGTGCTTGCTGAGAATTGTTAGCTTTAGGTTAATTTTGCAACTCTAAATTATGGCTTATTATTGCAAGTGAATAGGATCATCTATAATTTACATAAATCAGAATTGACCGATGCATATATTAGACATGTAAATTAAGGATATTATTAGAAACCAACCTCAAAATTAAATTGCATTAAACTATATAAAACATTTATAACCTAAGAAATACATATCTTTAAAAAAAAAAACTAAGCATGTTTAAAATTGAGATACAATTAACTTTATCCTCTTGTTCCATACTCATAAAATTGGTCATTTGGTCATAATAGCAAAGTGTCCTTGTTTACCTTAGAGCTCAATTACGTTAGAGCTAGGTTAATCAGAGAACCATGAATAACTGAAAGGAAGTGGTCCCCCTACAGTCACTGCTGACCCATGCTTCTTCCCTGACGCTCAAGACTCACCTGAGATGCTTGGGATAAATGAAAGTTCATAAAGAGCTTGTAAATCTCACAACCAGAGAGCACTTCCAGGTGCAACATGACATATGCATTTTTAATCATGACTTCAAGGCAGACCTCACTTTGAGAAGTACCAAAAAAGTGCTGGTGGTAAAATGTTGTCACCCCCTCATTCCTCCCAGGGTCGATCTTGGGAAGAATTCCAGTTTCAGGCTCCTTGTCCCTACTGCAGTTTCAGGAGCAACCCCAGTGGTGGCAGTGGGCTAATGTGCTGCTCAGATCTCTTCCCAATGCAAGATCTGTTAACCCCAAGGGCAGAGTCCACAGCCTCACCAGATGTGCTTAAAGAATAGCAAGATGGCCCCCTGATTCCTACAGTGATCTCTTCCCACTCACTGAGCAGCCATTAGTCTTAACACGAATAATGCAAAAAGGCAGCTAGGCAATTTAAATTTTATCTATAAAATTAAGCCCTAGGTTTCACCACAGTGTTTAACTCCATGACCTATTCTATTGAATCCCTTAGCAGATCTTGGACAGTTTCCTTGAGTGTAAATTACAATGAAGGTAAATTGAAAATGTATCAAGAAATGGGCAAGGATATTAGTGCAGAATCAAGGAGTCATCAAGCTTCAGTTGTTCTGAAGATTTTTTAAGTCTCTTTTCAGTACAGTTAGAGTGGAAAAAATTTATTTGATTAACAAGACTTTACCTTTCATAGGTCACCATCTGCCTTCAGCAATGGTACATGACTTGGTTTAGATGCCTCCATCTAGAAAATCTGCTCTGCCTGTTCAGAGCCTCTTCAGGGCTCCTGTGTACATCTCCCCCACATTGACCACCCCATGGTGACTCTTCGTCTGCCAGGACTAAACCTCCATGAGGGTAGGGCTCCCACCATAATTCACAGGGCTGGTGCATTGTCCAACTTAAAGTACCTGCCAAGCCAGCCCCTCTTGCCTTAGTGAGAGAAATGGTGCTTATAATGAAAACAGGAGAGAAGGAGGGGGGAATTCAGATTCAACTGATATTTCTAGCATGCTATCCATCCATGTGTTTGCTCTGAACTGGTCTCTGTCTCCTTCATGAGCTCATTTGGTTCAGGAGGAGAGAATGGGGAACTGAGAGGTTAAATGAGTTGCCCCAGGTCAGAAACTCAGGTGTGTCTCTGCCTGTTCACCCTCAAGTTCCTGCCACCACAAAGCCTATCTTGAGAGGACAGTTGAAGAGACTGATTGCCCAGGACCAGTTATTCCTTAAAGCGAAATGAGGCTTCTTTGCATAGATTCCACATGCAGAGGCTGCCTGGGGCGAGGCTGTCCGGGGCGGTGTTTGGGCAGCTTTCTTGTGATCCTCTTCAGTGGACTACACACAGAGCCAGAACTTCCCAATTGCAGCCTGCCCCCCACTGCCTTGCTTCCTGTATGAAGTTCTAGCCAGATCTAAGGCCTTCAACAAGAGCCACGAGACCCTGGCATTTGAGATTCTGCTGAGTACTTTTTATAATCCTCTCCTCTGAAAGGATAGTTATTCCATTCAGCAGGCAGAGATGCAGCTGCCAGGAGTTAAATAATGGAAAACAGAGACACGTGAAAGAAAGAGTTTCTGATACTCTGAAAGCACACAGGACCCCACAGAGCCAGCCACCCAACCTGAGGCTTTGTCAGTGCTCAGACAGACAAAAGGCGCTGTCAGTGGACCAGCGCCAAGTGTCTGAGGCTTGGGGAGATGATTGCAGAGAATGGGTTAGAAGAGAGAGGAAACCAAAAAGTCCTTTCTACCCTGGACCAGAGGAAGTTTAAACTCTATGAAATATTACCACTTTGTTGTTTACTCTGTCAAGTTTTGTTTTTTTGTTTTTTTTTTTTTTTAAGAAATTGCACACCCAAACTGGGACGTTTGGCAGGAAAAGAAAGAAAAACCTCACAGTGACCAGCTTAAGCACTGAAAGGCTTGAGACCAGAGAGGGCTTAGTCATGTGCAGGAAGAGTTTGTTGACTGAAAGAAAGGCTCTTTCCCAGAAAGAAGTGAGGGGAGTAGAGGGCAGACAGAAGAGGAGCATACACCAGGGGTGCTGGAGGCAGGATGGTCACTCTTCCGGTAACGGCCACCAGGGTCCCGGCCAGCCCAGTATGCTGCCAGATGGCCTTCACTCTCCATGGGGTCCTGGGAATGCTGAATCTGGTCTTCTCCTTGCTGCAGACTTCTGCCATCGAGACCTGCAGTGGACATGGAAACTGATGAGTGCTCTGGCCAGCAGTGCCCAGAGCAAAGCAATAAATAGGCAGTCTCAAGTTCATTTGGACCATGAGAGCTAAGAGCGATCTGGCTGAAGAAACAAACAACCACATGAAGAAAAGAGCAAAACTTGTTAAATAATCTTGAGAGCTGATGATGCCAAAAAAGAAAAGATGCCAAAATGGCCTCAAAGCCTCAGTAGCCTCAGCCGGGTCATATTCACTAGGCTTAATGTAACCAAACATAGGTTCATCCGCTCACCACTCAGCCAATAAGTTAAGGGGCAAGCTTTGGTAGAGAAGAAAAGTATTCAGAAAAGCTGGCAATCTGGGGTGATGGTGGAAGATGGTGGACTTACGTCCAGAGACCACCTCCAAAGGTTCTGCTCAGCCATGACAATTTTTAAAGGGGAAAAGAAGCGGGCACAATCTCAGTTAATCGTCAGGTGGGAGGTCAAATTCTTCATCATCTTTCCACTGCGTGCACACCTGCTGACTTCTCCAGATTTCCTTGCTCACGTGGCCCTCCTGCAATTGGATGTTCTCTTGCCCACATGGTCTGTCTGGGTCTACCTATAAATTTACTAAGCAGAAGCTCAGGGTAGAGGATCAGTTGTCCTTTGACTACTTAATTCTTCATTTTTACTCCTAATGCAAGAAAGGAATCAACAGGTTAGGTAAGGTATTATGTATGTTTAGTAAAGCAGAAATCAGGAGCTAAGTTAAATGTTGCCTAATGATCTCCTATTTATGATTAAGGTCTAGAGAAAATAGGGATTATCAAATAGAAAAGAGGCAAAGGAGCTTCTGACATCAGCTTGGAGGCCTAAGTAATCACACGAACTACACTATTAAGACAGGTGCCTGTGTGCTAAGTCACTTCAGCCATTGTCTGACTCTTTACAACCCCATGGATTTTAGCCCGCCAGGCTCCTCTGTCCATGGAGATTCTCCAGGCAAGAATACTGGAATGGGTTGCCATTCCCTCCTCCAGGGGATCTTCCCAACCCAGGGATCGAACCCCAGTCTCATGTCTCCTTCATTGGCAGGTGGGTTCTTTACCCCTAGTGCCATCTGGGAAGCCCCCTTTAGTTTAGTCTAGTTGAGAGGTTACCTTCCCCTCTCCCCAACCTGCTTATGGTCACTCCAACTTCTTTTCTTTGTTTCCATGTTTCTTAATTTCTAACAGTACTTGCAACTATTGCTCCTGATATTTCTGAAAGGATTTGTGCCTTTCAGGGCTTTGTTTCTCAGGATGCTTTTCAGCAACAACAAAAGAAAGAAGAAAATGGACAAAAGGGTCCCTGAAGTGGGTAAGGGTTGGACTGTGCTGGTGCCCAGGGGAACAGTGAGCTTTGTCCGGCAAAAGTCCCAGAACTGGAGGCTGCCAGATGCCTGCTGGCATTACCTAACACTTTTCTCAACTGTTGTGACAAGTGTAGTTTTGTTTTAAATATGTATGGTAATTCTTAATAACGTGCTGGTAAATGTGCCAAAGCATACTCCGTGGAAATAATGAAGTCTTTACTATTTTGGATGCTATTAAGTCTCTGCTTCATGGCTTGTGAGGCTGCTAGGCATTTTAAACACCAGAAACATTCTGTTGAAGCCCAGTCTTGTTGGGGGAGATGGTCTCATTTGTCCAAGTCTACTCTAGAGGCAGAATCTCTGTCATATGCCCAATGGACCTGGTTTGGGGATGTTTACAGACAGAGGTGGGACTACCTTCTGAGGCCTGGCTGCCTTTGTTGTTGTCGTTCAGTCACTAAGTTGTGTCTGACTCTTTGTGACCCCGTGGACTGCAGCACACCAGGCCTCCCTGTCCTTCACCATCCCCCAGAGCTTGCTCAAACTCATGTCTATTAGTGATGCCATCCAACCATCTCATCCTCTCTCATCCCCTTCTCTTCTTGCCTACAGTCTTTCCCAGCATCAGAGTGTTTTCCAGTGAGTTGGCACCAGGTAGCCAAAGTATTGGAGCTTCAACTTCAGCATCAATCCTTCCAGTGAATATTCAGGGTTGATTTAGGCTGCCTTAGGGCTCCCCAAAGCTCAGTTGGTCATCAGCACAGTGCAACAGAAAAAGTACAGGCAGACCTGGATTCAAATCACAATCCTGCCATTTGCTGGTAGTATAACCATGGGAAAAATCACATGACCTTTCTGAATCTCTATTCCTGTTCTAGTTATCACTACTATATAACAAGCCACCATAAACTTAATAGTGTCAACTGACCATTTTGTTATGCTCAGAGCCTCATGGGGATGGCTTGTCACCATTCCACGATGTTTGGAGACTCAGCTGAGAAGACTCAAAGACTAGGAATGAGTGGACAGCAGTAAGCACGAGTCAGCTGAAGACCTCTTCACTCACATGACTCACAGTTGATGCTGGATACTGCCAGGGACGTCAGATGGGACACTGACTCTAACCATACTTACAGCTATGCTAGGGGGACTCTGCATAGGCTAGCTGGGGTTTTCACAGCCTGGTAGCTGGGCTCTAAGACCAAGTGCCCTCAGATCACAAGGTGAAAACACAGCCTCAGAAAACACACCTTTTGCCCCAAGCAAATGTGCCCACCCAGATCCAAATGGACCTCTAGATGGAGAATTGCCCAGAGACCTTTTAGAACTAACACCCAAAAAAAGATGTCCTTTTCGTTATAGGGGACTGGAATGCAAAAGTAGGAAGTCAAGAAACACCTGGAGTAACAGGCAAATTTGGCCTTGGAGTACAGAATGAAGCAGGGCAAAGGCTAATAGAGTTTTGTCAAGAGAACACACTGGTCATATCAAACACCCTCTTCCAACAACACAAGAGAAGACTCTACACATGGACATCACCAGATGGTCAACGCCGAAATCAGATTGATTATATTCTTTGCAGCCAAAGATGGAGAAGCTCTATACAGTCAGCAAAAACAAGACCAGGAGCTGACTGTGGCTCAGATCATGAACTTCTTATTACCAAATTCAGACTGAAATTGAAGAAAGTATGGAAAACCACCAGACCATTCAGGTATGACTTAAATCAAATCCCTTATGACTATACAGTGGAAGTGAGAAATAGATTTAAGGGACTAGATCTGATAGACAGAGTGCCTGATGAACTATGGATGGAAATTCGTGACATTGTACAGGAGACAGGGATCAAGACCATCCCCATGGAAAAGAAATGCCAAAAGGCAAAATGATTGTCTGAGGAGGCCTTATAAATAGCTGTGAAAAGAAGAGAAGTGAAAAGCAAAGGAGAAAAGGAAAGATATTCCCATTTGAATGCAGAGTTCCAAAGAATAGCAAGGAGAGATAAGAAAGCCTTCCTCAGTCATCAATGCAAAGAAATAGAGGAAAACAACAGAATGGGGAAGACTAGAGTTCTCTTCAAGAAAACTAGAGATACCAAGGGAATATTTCATGCAAAGATGGGCTCAATAAAGGACAGAAATGGTATGGACCTAACAGAAGCAGAAGATATTAAGAGGTGGCAAGAATACACTGAAAAACTGTACAAAAAAGATCTTCACGACCCAGATAATCACGATGGTGTGATCACTCACCTAGAGCCAGACATCCTGGAATGTGAAGTCAAGTGGGCCTTAGAAAGCATCACTACGAACAAAGCTAGTGGAGGTGATGGAATTCCAGTTGAGCTATTTCAAATCCTGAAAGATGATGCTGTTAAAGTGCTGCACTCAATATGCCAGCAAATTTGGGAAACTCAGCAGTGGCCACAGGGCTGGAAAAGGTCAGTTTTCATTCCAATCCCCAAGAAAGGCAATCCCAAAGAATGCTCAAACTACTGCACAATTGCACTCATCTCCCATGCTAGTAAAGTAATGCTCAAAATTCTCCAAGCCAGGCTTCAGCAATATGTGAACCGTGAACTTGCAGATATTCAAGCTGGTTTTAGAAAAGGCAGAGGAACCAGAGATCAAATTGCCAACATCCGCTGATCAAAAAAGCAAGAGAGTTCCATAAAACATCTATTTCTGCTTTATTGACTATGCCAAAGCCTTTGACTGTGTGGATCACAATAAACTGTGGAAAATTCTGAAAGAGATGGGAATACAAGACCACCTGACCCACTTCTTGAGAAACCTATATGCAGGTCAGGAAGCAACAGTTAGAACTGGACATGGGCTGTTAGACTGGTTCCCAATAGGAAAAGGAGTACATCAAGGCTGTATATTGTCACCCTGCTTATTTAACTTATATGCAGAGTACATCATGAGAAACGCTGGGCTGGAAGAAGCACAAGCTGGAATCAAGATTGCCGGGAGAAATAACAATAACCTCAGATATGCAGATGACAGCACTCTTATGTGAAGAGGAACTAAAAAGCCTCTTGATGAAAGTAAAAGAGAGTGAAAAAGTTGGCTTAAAGCTCAACACTGAGAAAACAGATCATGGCATCTGGTCCCATCACTTCATGGGAAATAGATGGGGAGACAGTGGAAGCAGTGTCAGACTTTATTTTTGGGGGCTCCAAAATCACTGCAGATAGTATTGCAGCCATGAAATTAAAAGATGCTTACTCCCAACCTAGGTAGCATATTAAAAAGCAGAGACATTACTTTGCAAACAAAGGTCCGTCTAGTCAAGGCTGTGGTTTTTCCAGTGGTCATGTATGAATGTGAGAGTTGGACTGTGAAGAAAAGAAAGCCGAGCGCCAAAAACTTGATGCTTTTGAACTGTGGTGTTGGAGAAGACTCTTGAGAGTCCTTTGGACTGCAAGGAGATCCAGCCAGTCCATCCTAAAGGGGATCAGTCCTGGGTGTTCATTAGAAGGACTGATGCTGAGGCTGAAACCCCAATAATTTGGCCACCTCATGCGAAGAGTTGACTCATTGGAAAAGACCCTGATGCTGGGAGGGATTGGGAGCAGGAGGAGAAGGGGACGACAGAGGATGAGATGGCTGGATGGCATCACCGACTTGATGGACATGAGTTTGAGTAAACTCCAGGAGTTGGTGACAGACAGGGAGGCCTGGCATGCTGCGATTCATGGGGTCGCAAAGAGTCAGACACGACTGAGTGACTGAACTGACTGAACTGAGAAGAGTATGTTGGCTGGGAGATAATAATGGGACCATCTTTATCACAGTTCCTTCCTCTGCTGACCAGCCAGGCCAGGGAGTAGAGCAAGGCACAATGGCTGAGCACCAGCCACGCACCATGAACTGTTCATATGTTACGAAAGTCTTACTAGTATAAGGCATTTAAATAATTCTGGGGGCTGGGAGAACACAAGAGGGTAGTAGCTACCTCGTTTATTCTCTCACGGGGATGGCACGTACACAGAATGGCCACCAAGCAATCAGGTTTTAAGTTTCTCTTCATATTGCATCTGCTAATCTTTCTTTGGCCAGAGGAAGTCTCACAGCCAAGCCCAAAGTCAAGTGGTGGGGAAGTACGTTCTGCCTCAGAGGTGTGGGTGTGTGATATTATAATGGCAGAGTGAGGAATTAGGACTAACAATCTAATCTACCAGTTCATTTTCTAGAACAGAGAAAATTGGATAAGGATATTAGGACATTATAGCTAGTGTTTGACAGTATAATCTTGGATGCAAAATACCCATATAAAGTAGTAGGTTATCAAATTGCTACTAAAAGAATAAATTCAACATGACCACGTAGCATGTATCCCAGTATTCAAGGACAGTATAACTTAAAGGTATTATTAATATATCACATTACTAAGACAATATATTTTTATGAAACTTAAGTCATCATCTCAATACACACTTAAAAGCCATTCCATAAAAGTACAGTACCTACTCAGGGATTTTTTTTTAAGCTCTTAGTAAATTAGACCTAGGATACTTATTTAGCATGATACACAATGGCATAACAACCCTTCAGAACCCTTGCCACAGAAGCAAGAAAGTAGAAAAGAATGCCTGCTCAACACTATCATTTTCTGATGACATCATTCAAAAAATAAGAAATATCACTATAGAATGGAGACTCAGTTTTCTTTATTTCAGGTGGTATTACTATATCACTAGAAAATCCAGGAGAGGCATTTGGAAAACTGTTAGAACTAGTAAGTTTAGTAGTTCAGCTCAGATTCAAAAAAAAGTACAGTTTTCTGTATAACAGCTATAATACAATGTAATGGGATATATAGATAGATAAAATATGAGGGGGGAAAAGATCCATTCACATGAGAAAGAGCTAAGGACATATGTCCTCAGGGCTAACCAGAACCAAAAACATGCAGGGTGCTGAAGGCAGTGGCTCTGTCCTCTGCTGAGAGACTTGACCCAGTGAAATATGACCAACTGCTCATGAGAACCGGCATTCGTTGATTGGCTTTTTAGTGAAAATGCCAATGGGTATTTTTCTTTATTTAACTCAAAAAAGTATGCCAAATTTCTCCTGGAAGACTAACCATGTGCTCAGAAAGCTCTCTAAGACATTAAAATGTAATTTTAAAAAGAGATTAGGGACTACCTTGATGGTTCAGTGGTTAAGACTCTGCGCTTCCAATGCAGGGGGCATGGGTCCCATCCCTGGTTGGGGAACTAAGACCCCGCATGCTGTGAGGTACGGCCGAAAAAATAAAATAAAAATAGATTAAATGAGTGTGATAGGAACTCAGGACAGCACAACGAAACCTAAAATCTATGTGAAAGAAAATATGCTGTAAGGGAAAAACCAAAAAAATCTGTGATGGGGGTACAGATTATTTAGTTAAACAGGAAACAAGGAAGTCACCTAAGTATTTGAAGAAAAAAATCAGTAATTTCCTACCTTATGTATTTCAGTCAGCAAAATGCTACAGATAAACCTTAGCAGTGGAGAAATCCCTGTCAATGGTGTCTCCTTTGACCTGTAGCTCCCCCTTGAAATACTTCTAAGATGGAAAGAACGATTACAAAAAGCCTAAATGTTGCCTGAATCCTTTAACTATGAAGAAAATAATGAAACTAAGACATACTCAGACTCTGAGAGGGCCTCCCAGCCTTCCCACTGACAGATACACCTTTCTGAAGGCAGCTGACTGGTCAGAGAGAAGTCACGGAACATAAAAGGAACTGTATTTCCAAAGAAGGTCCTGCCCTGCAGGTTCAGGGCACCTGGCCTTCCACTTACAAAGATAAAAATTTTAAATCTCTGGTTCTTATGAGATTCAAGAGCAGAATGTGATAAAGCATAGCCTAAATGAGGACAGGGAGGGGCTTTTAGAATGAAAAATGTCATCACCACATTAATGCTCAGTGGAGACAGGGAGCTGGGAGACAGTTTCTGGCAGCTAAATAGGGAATTAGGTCACCAGTGCAAGGAATTCTTCCAGAACACAAGAAAAACATAAGGATAGGAAAATTATGAGATGAGACAGAGAACCAATGCAAGACTAGAGTAGAGGAGCAACAATCAAGAAATGACAGAAGAAAATACATAAGGACCCTGACCAGTAATGGTTAGACTTACAGTTTTTTGGCTTGTAAAAACGATTCATGTATTTATTTATTTGACCGTGTTGGGACTTAGTTGCAGCACTCGGGGTCTCTTGTGTCATGACGGGTCTTTCGCTTGGTGCAGGGATTCTCCAGTTCTGTTTCAAGGACTCAGTAGTTGTGGTGCACAGGGTTAGTTGCTCCACAGCATGTGGGATCTTCTGGGACCAAGGATTGAACCGGTGTCTCTTGCATTGCACAGTGGATTCTCAACCACCAGACTACCAGGGAAATCCTAGACTTACAGTTTTCTTACTTTACAATGGTGCAAAATCGGTACCTGTGTAGTAGACATTGTGCTTCAGATCTTGACTTTTGATCTTTTCGTGGGCTAGTGATGTGCGGTATGGTCCTCTTGTGATGGTAGGAAGTGGTAGCAGCCACAGCTCCAAGTCAGCCATGCACTCATGAGGGTGAACAACTGCTATACTTACCAACTGTTCTGTACCCATCAAACCATTCTGCAGTACGTTATCCATTAAATTTCAGGAGATATTAGCCCTTTATCATAAAGTTGACTTTGTGTTAGAAGATCTTGACCGACTGTAGGTTAATGTAAGTATTCTGAGAGTGTTTAAGGTAGGTGAGGCCAAGCTAGGATGTTCGGTAGGTTAAGTGTATTAAACACATTTTTGACTGAATGATATTTTCAACTTATGATGGGTTTATCTGGACTAGCTTTATCATAAAATGAGGAAGAGCTGTATCCTGGACATGCAGACTTGAGGCTTTACTGCCTCAACTAACGAGGCAGTAATGAGGATATGGGGAGTTCTCTGTTTCCCTGGTGGTTCAGGTGGTAAAGAATCCATCTGCAGTGTAGGAGACCAGAGTTCGATCCCTGGGTCAGGAAGATCCTCTGGAGAAGGAAATGGCAACCCACTCCAGTATTGTTGCCTGGGGAATCCCATGGACAGAGGAGCCTAGCGGGTTCGGTGGGTCTGGTGCATCCGACGCAGAATCATGTCTGACTTTTTGCATCGATGGGGTTGCAAAGAGTCGGACACGACTGAGACACTTAACACTTCCACTTTCACTTTCACTTTCACGTGGAGTTCTAGTTGGATGAATGCATGAGTTGCTTAGTCACGACCAATGCTTTGTGACCCTATGGTTTGTAGCCTGCCAGGCCCCTCTCTCCATGGGTTTTCCAGGCATGAATACTGGAGTGGGATGCCATGTCCTCCTCCAGGAGAACGTCCTGACCCAGGGATTGAACCCGAGTCTACTACAATAGCAGGTGGATTTTTTAATCTCCGAGTCACCTGGGAAGTCCCCGTTGGATGAATACCTGGACCTAATTGCTAGCAGCCAGACAGAAGTTGGGGAAGGTCCATGATTTGAAGGAGAATTCTCTCTATATGTTTGCCAAGACTCAACAGGCAAACATTTAACATGCTTGTTTAAAAGAGTTCATACACATCAGTAGACAAATGAGCAACAAATATGAGCAGGAGGTTCACAAAAAGAGAAATATAAATATCTAACAAACAATAAAAATTACACAAGCCATTTTTAATGCAAATTTTAAACCCCAGAAAATTCCTACAAATTGGCAAGTGTTTTTAAATTGAGTACTCCCAGTGTGACCAGTACTGACCATGTGGAGAGAGATGAGCTGACTCATACTCTGCTTCAGTCTCTCTCCCCTTATTCAGAATTTCTGAAAAGAAGTTTAGCAAGATGTGGCAAAAGCACACAAAATAGTGAAGCCAGTAGTTTTCCTTTCTAATAATTTACCTTAAAAATGTATCCAAAACTTAAAAAATAATCATCATATAAATGTGAAAAAAAATGTATCCAAAACCTGCAGCCAAGATCTACAAAGATGATAACAATATATTGATTCTATCATAAATTTTTTAAAAATCTCTATTACTATGCAGCTGTGATAAATGGCATTTTCTGAGTGCTAATGACCAAGAAAAATACTTATGATATAATCTAAATAAAGAAGATACAAAATTGAGTTTACATTATATGAAGAAATAGAAGAAAAAGACAAAGTTAACCACAAATTAACCAAAGTATAAATGATATTATCCTCTGTTAATTTTTTATTCTTTACACTGTTAGTATACTAAAATATAATATTTCTACAAAATGCATTAATTTTAAAATTTATTCTGTATATTTATAGCCATTCCCTCTCCAGGGGATTTTCCCGACCCAGGGATCGAACTCAGGTCTCCTGCATTGCAGGCAGATTTCTTACCATCTGAGCCACTAGGGAAGTCCATATATTTATAAACATATGTAATAGTTAAGTTACTTTAAGACTTGTAGTATTACTTGTTCCGTTCTTCCCCAGCACTGATTCCTGGTTCCCAGAGCAATCAGTTTTGATTTTTTTTAAAGCAGTTTTCTCTGCTTTTTGACTCCCTGTTTCTAAATAATATGCTTACACTGTTGTTTCTTGAATTTTCAGATTTAGACTTTATCTATTGGCTTCCAATTATTAAAAGAAAAAAATAGTATTAAGTTAATACTATTTATACAGACACAAATATAAACAAATATTAATTTAACCCAAAGTTGTGAACTAATCAATTTGGGAGCATGTGGTGGAGGTGAAATATGAATGTGAGGGTGGAGGTGTAAATGCTAAATTCTCCATTTGTGTAACTGCCTCCCCTATAAGCTTTGTTTTTTTCCTAGAGTTAATAATTTCTCCATTTATTTGTTTCCTTGGTTCCTTTATACCTACCACTAATTTAGTCCCAAATTTTCCTCAGAAAGATTCTCTAAAATTCTTCTTAGTACAAACAGACTCATGTTAATCTGTCTGTTCCACTTTGTTTCTGTTCATATACTTCCAGGAAGCCTTCAGCGCCTATCTAGACAGCTAGATCTCTATGCCTGCCTTACCACTGTCAACTGTGGGTTTCCCATCACTGTTTTCCTAGGGACTGCCTTTGCCTGTCTTGATTTGGAACCCTTGTTTCCTGTACCCCATGCCTTCCATGCCTTCTGTGTTTGTTTGCTTTGGTTTTGTTTGGAGGGAGTGGATTTTCTGGGGAGTTGCTTTGTTTGGGAGATTATTTTGTCATTTTTGTTGTTTATACTCTTCTTTTGGTGGGGTGCATCCTCTAGCATCTTTCTGTGAAAGAATCTATGCAAGATAAAGTTTCTGAAATCTTACATATATGAATACAAGTTTATTCCATTATCCAGTGGACAGATCAATAAACTATAGCCCTTGGGCCAAATTTGGCCTGCAGCTTGTTTTCATGTGAGCTAAAAATGATCTTTTTACATTTTAAAGAGGTGTTTTTAAAAAAGGAATGGGCCACCAAGACTATAAGTGGTCCACAAAGCCTAAACTATTAAATATCTATTCCTTAATATAAAAAGTTTGCTAGTCCTATCCTAACTAATTGGTTGCTTGACCAAATAAAGAACTCCATGCTGGAAATAATTTTCCTCTCATATTTGAAGACTTTGCTTCATTGTCTCTTAGATCTCAGAATTGCTATAGAGAGGTCCGGTGCTGTCCCAGTTCTATGTATTCAATCTCTTATTTTCTCTCTGGGAACTTTTAGAATCTTCTCTTTAAATATGGTAATCTGAAATTTTACAGTGGTTTGCCAATGTTTGAAACTTCTTTTATTCAAAGTGCTGAGCACTTAGAGAGCCTTGGACTCTGAAAACTTTTCAGACTCCTTCTAGTCTGGGAAGATATTTGTATTATTCCTTTGATATTTTCCTCCCTCTGTTCTATCTTTAGGGGTTTCTATTAGTTAGACTCTGGACCTTCCAGATCTTTTAAATGTATCTTCTTTTTAGCATTAAAATTTGTACCAGTTAGCATTAAGATTTGTACCATTAGGGTACCAATGGACCTTCCAATTCTTCTAACTTATTTTGTTGCTGCTGTCATCCATCAGAATGTAAGCTCCTTGAAGACAAAAACTGGTCTGCCTCATCCCTACTGTATTTCCCCAGCACCCAGCCCAGCACCTGGCATGTGATAAGCAATTGGTGAATACTGTCAACTGAGCGAGTAATTTTTTTAATTGGGGTGTAGTTGCTTTACAATGTTGCATTAGTTTCTGCTGTTTAAGCAAGTGAATCAATATGTATACACACATTCTTCTCTCTCTTGGAGCTCCCTTCCACTTTCCCCCCCACATTCTACCCATTTAGGTCATCACAGAGGACCTAGTGTATCATGTATAGTGAGCTCCCTGCACTGTACAGTAGAATTCTACTAGCTGTTTTATACAGAGCAGTGCACATATGTCAATCCCAATCTCCCAATTCATCCACCTCCCATGTCCACATGTTCATTCTCTACATCTGCATCTCTATTCCTGCCCCACAACTAGGTTCATCTGTACCACATGACCCGGCAATCCCACTGCTGAGCATATCTTCTGAGAAAACCATAATTCAAAAAGACACATGCACCCCAGTGTACATTGCAGCACTATTTACAATAGCCAAGACATGGAAGCAACCTAGATGTCCATCAACAGATGAATAGATGAAGAAAATGTGGTACATATATACAATGGAATATTACTCAGCCATAAAGGGAATAATATTGGGTTGTTTGTAGTTTCACAGATGGATCTAGTGCCTGTTATACAGAGTGAGGTAAGTCAGACTGAGTATTTTAATTTCTAAGAGCTTTGTCCTGTTCCCTGATTATTCCTTTATAGAATATCCCATTCTTGTTTCATGGATGGGATATCATCTCTTGTCTTCTGAAAATATTATTTGAATATTTTTGAAGTTACCTTTTGCTTTCTGACTTGCCTTTGTGTCCTCCAAGTTGCTTTCCTCCTGACGACTGTTTTGGTCTCTATCTTTCATGATCAGCACCTTTCTAAAACTGGTCTCTCCCTGGGCTGTCAACTCCCATCTGCAGATCAGGCCCTAAGTGTCATCTGGAAGCTATGGGTGTGTGGCAAAGCTGGTGGTCCTCATGGCATGTGTCCAAGACCCCAGAATGTGTCCAGAGAGATGGCTCCAATCTGGCATTCTCAGAGCCAGACTTAGCCCTCCTGTCTTAAAGATGGTAACTCTTCCTCCACTCAGCTATGCCCAGGAGTCGGGGGTCTCTCTGGTCCAACCTTGGCAGAAAGCAGAAATCTGTTTTTTTGCCAGGATGGGAGAATAAGCAATCAGTTGGATCCAAGGGCTCCTTAGACAAACTCCCAACCAGTCCTCCTGTGTTCAGGCCCTCTGGCACCCTCACTGGGAGGTTGCTGGCTCCTCTGTGCTTGTGCCATGCATGGCAGTCTGCACCTTACTGTCTCCTCTGCCTGCAGACTCTGCCAGCTCTGGTACCCTTGTTCATCAGTTCACCAGCTTCCAAAATTGACCTTTCCTATTGCTGTTTTCTTTCCCTGCTCTCTTTCCTTGTGATTTCTTACTTTTTTTATTCCTTTACTGCCATCTTGTTAAAGAGTTCCAGAGTGGGTGGAGATAAGCAAGGAATTCTTTCTGCCATGTTAAACACGCAGCCACATGTTACTATGATAACCCCAAGGTAAGGAAAGGATAGCTTTGTACTAAGTGATGCGCTGGCCATGTTACCCAGAATAAAATGACAGGTTCACATCCTTGAGGAGCTCTCAACTTCATGCATGGGAAATACAAAGACAAACAGATAATTATCATACAAGTGCTGTAATAGAGGGGTGTCTGGGCCACAGTGAGGTCACTGGAAAAGTACCTCTGTCTAACAGGAGGGAGTGCATGACTGCGTGTGTGCTAAGTTGCTTCAATTGTATCTGACTCTTTGCGACTCTATGGACTGTAGCCCACCAGGATCTTCCATCCATGGGATTTTCCAGGCAAGAATACTGGAGTGGGTTGCCATGCTCTCCTCCGGGGATCTTCCTAACCCAGGGATTGAACCCACGGTTCTTATGACTCTTGCATTGGCAGGCAGGATCTTTACCACTAGCTGCACCTGGGAAGCCCAACAAGAGGGAGAGGGGGGGTCACATAAGAGACAACAGAGGGATTGTAGTATTCTGGGGAAGGATAAACACTTAAATTCATGACCATTTAGAGGGCAAGACGGAGTTTTAGCTCAAATTGTTACTTTTATTGACTCTCCTCTCCTGGGAACTATAACAAAGCATTGATTTCTCAGTATATAACCTCCCCTGTCAAAATGAGCTAAGCCATCCCAGGTGACACCTGGGTGTCCAAGATGCTCAGCAGAGCTGCCTGGAGGAGCCCGTGGCCTCCCACCCCCTGAAAAACAGAGATTAAGGTGAAGATTAAATGGATGTAAATTTCCCGAGAGAGTTGACACCCAACAGGAGTTAGTTCTCCTAACCCCTGTTTCTTTTAAAGAACAAAAGAGAAAGAACTAAAACCTTCCATGTGTAATGTGGGACTCATGTGCAGAATTACAACTGCCTTTACTTTCTGTAACACTCGACTTACTCTAAGCCCCCATTTCCATGAATGATTAAAAAAAAAAAATTGCCAGTTTAAGGTAACTATCTTCTGATTTTAAACTTATTTTCTTATAGGTCAGTTTGCGATCAATTTTTTATTTTCCTGCCTACTTTCCCAAGAGTGAGTTAAGCATTTGAGATGGCTTATCATCCTGGCATCTGAATGCCCTTCGGGTGAGGGATCTGCCCTTGACCTTGGGCGACAGCCTCTGTCCTCTCTGCCTCGACTTTTGAAGCCTCCTTGGCTTCTCTTGGCTCAGGAGGTACTGCTGTCAGGACCATGCCAGGTTCTCCGTGGTACTGCCAATGCCATGGCCCCTGTCTTTAGGCTGCACACCTGTACCCTGTACCCCCAGCTAGTATCGCTCCTGACCCTTAATTCTCAGCCCGCCCCCACAAGTACTCCTCTTGAGGAGTCTTGGGGATTCTTGTGGACCTTTGTTATGGCCTCCTGAAGCTGATGCGGGACTTGGAAGGCTGGGAAGAGGGTGTTTTTCTGACACCATCTCTGCCTATACTCACCACACTGCCATTTCCACTGTGTTGATGCCATTCTTTGTTGGCACAGGGCAATGGGACACGGTCTCCTCCTAGAATTCCAGGTGGGAAGCAAAATGCGTGTCTGTCTCTTCTGCAATTTCCAAACCCAGCTGGACCCCTTCACTATGCCCTCCCCCTCCTAACACACACCAGACTTTGTCTCTGAGGGATGGTAGAAGGGTGTAGGAAGCAAGTCTCAATTCAGATCCAAATGCTCCATCACACAAAACTTACCTCCCAAGCTCTTCTCTGCCCTGTTGCTCATTCCTCCACCCACCCACTCTCAGCCCAGAAAGGACCTTCCCTTTTCATTTTTTCTCCTTTTTCCTGGTATTGCAATTTATCTTTTAATTTTTTGTGGGGGATATTTTAAACATGTTTTTTCTATTGGAGTATAGCTGATTAACAATATCGTGATAGTTTCCGGTGCACAGCAAAGTGACTCAGCCAAACATATGCATGTACACCCCCCATCCAGGCTGCCACATAACACTGAGCAGAGTTCCCTGTGCTATACAGTAAGCCCTTGTGCTATGCAGTAGGTACTTTCAGCTAAGAAGATATAATAGTCCTAAATGTGTGCACACCAAAAACCTGAGTCTCAAAATACATGAAGCAAAAACTGGTAAGAGCTGAGAAGCAAAATAAGCAAATTCACAATCATAGGTGGGACTTCAGTACTCCACTTGCAGAAATTGACAGAACCGCTAGACAGAAAATCAGCAAGGATATAAAAGAACTGAATTAACACCATCAACCAACAGGATCTAATTCATGTGCATGTAACTCTCCACCAATAACAGCAGAAGGCACGTTTTTTTCAGACTCTTTTTTTTTTTTTTCCAAATAAAACAGGCCATATTCTGAGCCATAAAACAAACTTCAACAACTTTTAAAGAAATGAAATCACTTGGATTACAGTCTATGACCATAATGGAATCAAACTGAAATCAATAAAACAACAGGAAAATATTAAAACACTTGGATATTAAGTATACTGCTAAATAATCCACGGGTCAAACAGAAAATCTTAAAATAAATTTTTAAAAACATAGAACTGAGTGAAAATGAAAATACATCATATTAGAATATGGCAAATCACTAGATTGTACACCTAAAAATGGTTAAAATGGTCAATTTTATGTATATTTTACTACAGGAAAAAAAAATGCAACCCCAACAACAATAAACCTTGTTATCACAAAAAATTAGTAAAATATGGCAAATAACATAGCAGCTAAAGCAGTACAAGAGGGAAATTTATAACACTAAATGGTTATTTTAGGGGGAGAAAAATCAAGAAATAGAAGGCATACATATAGGAAAGAAGAAATAAAACTTTCCCTGTTTGCACATAACATGGTTGTCTATGTAGATAATGCCTAGGAATCTTTTTTTTTTCCTTAATTTCATAGAATAAGTGAGATAAAGATCAACAAACAGGGTTCATCTGATAGTCTAGTGGTTAAGAATCTGCATGCCAATGCAGGGGACATAGATTCCATCCCTGGTCCAGGAAGATCTCACATGCCACAGAGCAACTAAGCCTGTGTGCTACAAGTACTGAGCCTGCGCTCTAGATCTTATGAGCTGAGTCACAACTACTGAAGCCTGCACACCCTAAAGCCTATGCTCTGCAATAAGAGAAGACATGGCAATGAGAAGCCTGTGCACCACAATGAAAAGTAGCCCCACTTACTGCAACCAGAGAAAGCCCATGCTTAGCAATGAAGAGTCAGTGAACCACAATGAAGACCCAGCACAGCCAAAAACAAATAAATCTTTAAAGAAATCACCAAATCAATCACATTTATGTGTGTTAATAACAAACATGTGAAAACCAAAATTAAAAACATAATACCATTTACAGTTGATCTAAAGAAAATGAAATACTTTGGTATAACTCAACAAAGTATTTATATAATTTTCAAAATTATAAAGTACTGATGATGGGCATCTGGGTTGCTTCCATGTCCTGGCTAATATAAACAGTGCTGCGATGAACATTGGGGTGCATGTGTCTCTTTCAGATCTGGTTTCCTCGGTGTGTATGCCCAGAAGTGGGATTTCTGGGTCATATGGCAGTTCTATTTCCAGCTTTTTAAGAAACCTCCACACTGTTTTCCATAGTGGCTGTACTAATTTGCATTCCCACCAACAGTGTAAGAGGGTTCCCTTTTCTCCACACCCTCTCCAGCATTTATTGCTTGTAGACTTTTGGATAGCAGCCATCCTGACTGGCGTGTAATGGTACCTCATTGTGGTTTTGATTTGCATTTCTCTGATAATGAGTAATGTTGAGCATCTTTTCATGTGTTTGTATGGAAATACAAAAAACCTCGAATAGCCAAAGTAACCTTGAGAAAGAAGAATGGAACTGGAGGAATCAACCTGCCTGACTTCAGACTATACTACAAAGCCACAGTCATCAAGACAGTATGGTACTGGCCCAAAGACAGAAATATAGATCAATGGAACAGAATAGAAAGCCCAGAGGTAAATCCACGAACCTATGGTCACCTTATCTTCGACAAATGAGGCAAGGGTATACAATGGAAAAAAGACAACCTCTTTAACAAGTGGTGCTGGGAAAACTGGTCAACCACCTGTAAAAGAATGAAACTAGAACACTTTCTAACACCATACACAAAAATAAACTCAAAATGGATTAAAGATCTAAATGTAAGACCAGAAACTATCAAACTCCTAGAGGAGAATATAGGCAAAACACTCTCCGACATAAATCACAGCAGGATCCTCTATGACCCACATCCCAGAATTTCAGAAATAAAAGCAAAAATAAACAAATGGGACCTAATGAAACTCAAAAGCTTTTGCACAACAAAGGAAACTATAAGCAAGGTGAAAAGACAGCCCTCAGATTGGGAGAAAATAATAGCAAACGAAGTAACAGACAAAGGATTAATCTCAAAAATATACAAGCAACTCCTCCAGCTCAACTCCAGAAAAATAAATGACCCAATCAAAAAATGGGCCAAAGAACTCAACAGACATTTCTCCAAGGAAGACATACAGATGGCTAACAAACACATGAAAAGATGCTCAACATCACTTATTATCAGAGAAATGCAAATCAAAACCACAATGAGGTACCATTATACGCCAGTCAGGATGGCTGCTATCCAAAAGTCTACAAGCAATAAATGCTGGAGAGGGTGTGGAGAAAAGGGAACCCTCTTACACTGTTGGTGGGAATGCAAATTAGTACAGCCACTATGGAAAACAGTGTGGAGGTTTCTTAAAAAGCTGGAAATAGAACTGCCATATGACCCAGCAATCCCACTTCTGGGCATACACACCAAGGAAACCAGATCTGAAAGAGACACGTGCACCCCAATGTTCATCGCAGCACTGTTTATAATAGCCAGGACATGGAAGCAACCCAGATGCCCATCAGCAGACGAATGGATGAGGAAGCTGTGGTACATATACACCATGGAATATTACTCAGCCATTAAAAAGAATTCATTTGAATCAGTTCTAATGAGATGGATGAAACTGGAGCCCATTATTCAGAGCGAAGTAAGCCAGAAAGATAAAGACCATTACAGTATACTAACACATATATATGGACTTTAGAAAGATGGTAACGATAACCCTATATGCAAAACAGAAAAAGAGACTCAGATGCATAGAACAGACTTGTGGACTCTGGGAGAAGGTGAGGGTGGGATGTTTCAAGAGAACAGCATTGAAACATGTATATTATCTAGGGTGAAACAGATAACCAGCCCAGGTTGGGTACATGAGACAAGTGCTCGGGCCTGGTGCACTGGGAAGACCCAGAGGGATCGGGTGGAGAGGGAGGTGGGAGGGGGGACTGGGATGGGGAATACATGTAAATTCATGGCTAATTCATTTCAATGTATAACAAAAACTACTGTAATGATGTAAAGTAATTAGCCTCCAACTAAAAAAAAAAAAAGAAAGAAAATTAAAACTTACAATCTAAAATTCTAAATAATAATAATAATAATAATAAAGTACTGATGAAAGAAATCAAAGAAGACCAAGACAAATGGAGATGTTTACATGTCTGTAGATTGGAAGACTCAAAAAATAAGTAAATAATTCAATGAATGATTTGGAATCAGACTAGAGAGAGAGAAATACAAACTTAGTGAATTGGAATATAGATCAGATGAAATTATCATGAATGGAGTGAAGAGATAAAGAGATTTGTTTCTAATTCCAGGAAAGAGGGTAAGAGACATGGGAGCTATATATATACACAATCAGCTAGAAGAAGAGGACAGAGCACAGGGGACAGAGGCATTTTCTGAAGAGATAATAACTAAGCATTTTCCAGGTCTAATAAAAAAGATACCAATGCCCAGATTTAGGAGATCTGTTGTTCCCAAAGCAGGGTAAACAGAAATCCCTTGTGTAGTCAAAGGAAATATTAAAAGCAGCCAGAAAAATACAGTTTACCTTCACAGAAATGGCAGATTATAGACGGTTTCATAACAGCATCAGTTAAAAGTAAAAAAACAGCAGAACCTTCACTTCAAAGGATTGAATAGAAATGATAGCCAAACCAATTAGTTCATACACAGTGCAAGAATATTTTGGGGATGAGAGTAGATCTTGAAAATATCTTTTCAGGCAGGAAGTTACTAACTTAAGAAAGTCCTACAGGATATATTCTGTCAGAAGGAGAGTGATTCCAGAAAGCAGGTCTCATATGCAAAGAAAAATGGAGTGCAAAGAAAATGTCAGATACATGGGTAAATGTAAATGAGCATTGATTGTATAAAACAGAATAATAAGTTCTCACAGGCTAAGGGGAAACAATAGGCTTAAAATATGTACAACACTAGCATGGACAGAGCTCTCCAGTCCTCATGTGATTCAGGAAGAGGGGGAAAGTCTTCGTTTACTTTGAATGTGAGACTACATTTAATTCCAATTCAAGGAGGGAAAAAAAAAAAAAAAGCCCAAACAGAAGCAGGACAAGAGGGGGGAAAAAAAGAAAAAGAACATAAATTATGTGACAAGAAGGAAAATATAAGATGGTAGCTTTAAACTTAAGTCTGTAAGCATTCATACTGAATGTAAATTAACTTATTCCAAGCAAGAGTCAATAACTGTCAAGCTTGACCAAAAAAAATTATTTTTAATCCAGCTATAGGCTATTTACAAAAGACTTGCCTAAAACAAAAGTATAGAAAGGTTGAACATAAAAAGGTAAAAAAATACATGACATGCCTATACTAATCAAAATAAAACTGTTGGGACTTTCCTGGTGGTCCAGTGGTTAAGACTCTGTGCTTCCAATGCAGAATGTGCAAGTTCAATCCCTGGTTGGAGAACTAGGATCCCACATGCTGTACAGTGTGATCAAATAATAATTTTAAAATAAGTTACACTATTGAGGCTAGGGTCTATATTACTATCAGGCATATAAACTTTAGAGAGACTTGATTCACAGATACGATAGAATCACAAGTATATAGGCACATGAATAACATATCCTTAAAGTATATGAAACACAAGTTAAAAGAACTAAAAAGGAAAAATGGAAAAATTCACAATCATAGTGGGAGATTTTAACATGCCTCTCTTAGTAACTAATACAACAGACAAAAAAATAAGAACATAGATTTTTTAAAAAGCAATTGGTAGTATGAAGTTGTTGGACAGAACATCACACAGCAATCATAGAATACACATTTTTAGGTACTCATGGAACATTGACTAAAATTGATTATTTCCTAGGACATAAAGCAAGTATCAACACATTTCAGAGGATTGAAATCAATAGAGTATGTTCTTCACAGTTGCAACTAAATCAGAAATCAGTAACAAAAAGATTACCAAAAATCTCAATATGTTTGTTTGTAAATAATTCATGGGTCAGAAAAGGTATAAAAATAGAAAGTATTTTGAACTAAATGATCATAAAAACTTTACATGCAAGTAAAAAGTAAATGCAAGTAAAGTCATGCTTATAGGGAAATTTTATAGCCAGAACTATATAGGCGTTCCTAACTGTATTAGGAAAATAAGACAAATGGCAAATTAGTTGGTTGCACATCTATCACCATTAGAAAAAGAGCAGCAAACTAGCACCAAGAAAGTAGGAGAATAGGATTAATAAAAATAAGAACAGAAATTGATGAAATGGAAAACAAACATTCAGCAGAGAAGTTCAGTATAGCCAAAGGTTGGCCCTTTGAAAAGACTAAGATTACAAGCCTCTGGCAAGATTAAGCAAAGAAAAAGAATGGAAACACAACCAACATTAGGAATGAAAAGAACATCCCTGCAGATGGTATCGACTAAACAGATAAGAGAATACTGGGAACAACCTTATGCCAGTATGTTTCAAAATTTAAATAAAATGGACAGAATCCTAGAAAGATGAAAGTTGCCAAAAATTATAATGAAATTAAAATCTGAATTATTTTACAACCATTAAAGAAATTAAATCAGTAGTCAAAAAAATTCACACAAATTAAGCTCCAGCCTCATAAGATTTCACCAGTGGCTTCTACCTACACTTAAGGGGAAAATATGTTATTCCAAACCCATACAGTCTTTTTTAGAGCATAGAAAAAGGGAACTTGTAACAGCTTTTATAAGGCTATCATGACCTTGATATCAAAACTTGATTAGGACATTAAGAGAAAAGAAAATTGTTGACTTCTCTTGCTTCCTAAAAAAATATTACTGGAGTAAATCCATCAGTACATTACAAAGATAATATATCTTGACCTAACTTTTTATCTCAGGAATGCAGTGTTAAAGATTAGAAAGTTAATCAATGCAATGCACTATATTAACTGACTAAAGGAGAAAAACCACATAGTCATTTTAGGAGTTGCAAAGAATTCATTTATTACAAAAGCTGTTAAACTATGAATAGCTAAGAATATATTTTTTTATTTTATTATGGTAACACTGTTTTATAACATTATGCAAGTTTCATGTGGACAACATTATATTTTTACTTCTGTATACCCTCACCAGACTTCCCAGGTCACCCTAGTGGTAAAGAACCTGCCTGCCAATTCAAGAGACATAAGAGATGCAGATTTGATCCCTGAATTGGGAAGATCCCCAGAGGAGGGTATGCCAACCCACTCCAGTATTGTTGCCTAGAGAATTCCATGGACAGAGGAGCCTGATGGTTCACTGTCCACAGAGTCACAAAGAGTTCGACACGACTGAGGCAACTTAGCACATATGCTTGCATACCATCACCATCAAAGATTTAGTTCCCAGCTTCACCATACCATTGATCTCCTTTACCCATTTCACCCTCCCTCCACCCCTCACACTCTGGTGATCACTACTCTGTTCTCTGTTTGTGTTTCTCTTTGTTGGTTTTGTTCATTTGTTTTGTTTTTTTAGTTTATTTTTTATATTCCATATATGAGTGAAATCATACAGTATTCGTCTTTCTTCTGACTTACTTCATTTAGCATATTACCCTCAGGGTTCATCCGTGCTGTAACAAATGGCAAGATTTCATCTTTTCATGACTGAGTAGTATTCCATTGTATGTATGTATGTATGTATGTATGTATTTGTACATGTATATATGTATGTATATATATATATATATATATATATATGCTTCCCTGACCACAACTTCTTTATCCATTCATCTGGATAGGAACCTATGTTGCTTGCGTATCTTGGCTGTTGTAAACAATGCTTCAGTGAACATAGCAGTGTGTATATCTTTTTGAATTAGTATTTTTTGTATTCTTTGGATAAATATCCAGAAGAAGAATAGCTGGATCATATGGTAGTTCTATTCTTAATTTTTTTGAGAGACCACCGCACTGTCTTCTCCACCAAAAGTGCAAGAGGGTTCCCTTTTCTCCAGATCCTCACTCACACTGATTTCTTGTCTTTTTGACAATTGCCATTCTGACAGGCATGAGGTGATATCTCATTGTGGTTTTGATTTGCATTTCTCTGATGTTGAGTTATGTTGAGCTTCTTTCCATGTGCCTAATGGTCTTCTGTATGTCTTCTTTTTTTTTTTTTTTTTGAACTGAAACATTCTTTATTGCTATACTTGTTTTAGAAAGTCCTAGCAATGTCTAAACTTCACACATAATTTGATTTTCTTTTTTTTTATGTTTCTTTCCTTTTTTTATTTTTCATTTATTTTTATTAGTTGGAGGCTAATTACTTTACAATATTGTAGTGGTTTTTGTCATACATTGACATGAATTAGCCATGGATTTACATGTATTCCCCATCCCGATCCCCACTCCCACCTCCCTCTCTACCCAATCCCTCTGGGTCTTCCCAGTGCACCAGGTCCGAGCACTTGTCTCATGCATCCAACCTGGGCTGGGGATCTGTTTCACTCTAGATAATATACATGTTTCGATGCTGTTCTCTCGAAACATCCCACCCTCGCCTCCTCCCACAGAGTCCAAAAGTCTGTTCTGTACATCTGTGTCTCTTTTTCTGTTTTGCATATAGGGTTATCATTACCATCTTTCTAAATTCTATATATATGTGTTAGTATACTTTAATGGTCTTTATCTTTCTGGCTTACTTCACTCTGTATAATGGGCTCCAGTTTCATCCATCTCATTAGAACTGATTCAAATGAATTCTTTTTAACGGCTGAGTAATATTCCATGGTGTATATGTACCACAGCTTCCTCATCCATTCGTCTGCTGATGGGCATCTAGGTTGCTTCCATGTCCTGGCTATTATAAACAGTGCTGCCATGAACATTTGGGTGCATGTGTCTCTTTCAGATCTGGTTTCCTCAGTGTGTATGCCCAGAAGTGGGATTGCTGGGTCATATGGCAGTTCTATTTCCAGCTTTTTAAGAAACCTCCACACTGTTTTCCATAGTGGCTGTACTAATTTGCATTCCCACCAACAGTGTAAGAGGGTTCCCTTTTCTCCACACCCTCTCCAGCATTTATTGCTTGTAGACTTTTGGATAGCAGCCATCCTGACTGGTGTGTAATGGTACCTCATTGTGGTTTTGATTTGCATTTCTCTGATAATGAGTGATGTTGAGCATCTTTTCATGTGTTTGTTAGCCATCTGTATGTCTTCTTTGGAGAAATGTCTGTTTAGTTCTTTGGCCCATTTTTTGATTAGGTCATTTATTTTTCTGGAATTGAGCTGCAGGGATTGCTTGTATATTTCTGAGATTAAACCTTTGTCTGTTGCTTTGTTTGCTATTGTTTTCTCCCAATCTGAGGGCTGTCTTTTCACTGTGCTTATAGTTTCCTTTGCTGTGCAAAAGCTTTTAAATTTAATTAGGTCCCATTTGTTTATTTTTGCTTTTGTTTCTAATATTCTGGGATGTGGGTCATAGAGGATCCTGCTGTGATTTATGTCGGAGAGTGTTTTGCCTATGTTCTCCTCTAGGAGTTTTACAGTTTCTGGTCTTACGTTTAGATCTTTAATCCATTTTGAGTTTATTTTTGTGTATGGTGTTAGAAAGTGTTCTAGTTTCATTCTTTTACAGGTGGTTGACCAGTTTTCCCAGCACCACTTGTTAAAGAGGTTGTCTTTTTTCCATTGTATATCCTTGCCTTCTTTGTCAAAGATAAGGTGTCCATAGGTTCATGGATTTATCTCTGGGCTTTCTGTTCTGTTCCATTAATCTATATTTCTGTCTTTGTGCCAGTACCATACTGTCTTGATGACTGTGGCTTTGTAGTAGAGTCTGAAGTCAGGCAGGTTGATTCCTCCAGTTCCATTCTTCTTTCTCAAGGTTGTTTGGCTATTCGAGGTTTTTTGTATTTCCATACAAATTGTGAAATTATTTGTTCTAGTTCTGTGAAGAATACCATTGGTAACTTGATAGGGATTGCATTGAATCTATAGATTGCTTTGGGTAGTATAGCCATCGTGACAATATTGATTCTTCCAGTCCATGAACACGGTATATTTCTCCATCTGTTTGTGTCCTCTTTGATTTCTGTCATCAGTGTTTTATAGTTTTCTATGTATAGGTCTTTTGTTTCTTTAGGTAGATATACTCCTAAGTATTTTATTCTTTTTGTTGCAATGGTGAATGGTATTGTTTCCTTAATTTCTCTTTCTGTTTTCTCATTGTTAGTGTTTAGGAATGCAAGGGATTTCTGTGTGTTAATTTTATACCCTGCAACTTTACTATATTCATTGATTAGCTCTAGTAATTTTCTGGTAGAGTCTTTAGCGTTTTCTATGTAGAGGATCATGTCATCTGCAAACAGAGAGTTTCACTTCTTCTTTTCCTATCTGGATTCCTTTTACTTCTTTTTCTGCTCTGATTGCTGTGGCTAACACTTCCAAAACTATGTTGAATAGTAGTGGTGAGAGTGGGCACCCTTGTCTTGTTCCTGATTTCAGGGGAAATGCTTTCAATTTTTCACCATTGAGGGTAATGCTTGCTGTGGGTTTGTCATATATATCTTTTATTATGTTGAGGTATGTTCCTTCTATTTCTGCTTTCTGGAGAGTTTTAATCATAAATGGATGTTGAATTTTGTCAAAGGCTTTTTCTGCATCTATTGAGATAATCATATGGTTTTTATCTTTCAATTTGTTAATGTGGTGTATTACATTGATTGATTTGCGGATATTAAAGAATCCTTGCATTCCTGGGATAAAGCCCACTTGGTCATGGTGTATGATTTTTTTAATATGTTATTGGATTCTGTTTGCTAGAATTTTGTTAAGGATTTTTGCATCTATGTTCATCAGTGATATTGGCCTGTAGTTTTCTTTTTTTGTGGCATCTTTGTCTGGTTTTGGAATTAGGGTGATGGTGGCCTCATAGAATGAGTTTGGAAGTTTACCTTCTTCTGCAATTTCTGGAAGAGTTTGAGTAAGATAGCTGTTAGCTCTTCTCTAAATTTTTGGTAGAATTCAGCTGTGAAGCCATCTGGTCCTGGGCTTTTGTTTGCTGGATGATTTCTGATTACAGTTTTGATTTCCTTGCTTGTGATGGCTCTGTTAAGATCTTCTATTTCTTCCTGGTTCAGTTTTGGAAAGTTATACTCTTCTAAGAACTTGTCCATTTCTTCCAAGTTGGCCATTTAATTGGCATAGAGCTGCTGGTAGTAGTCTCTTATGATCCTTTGTATTTCAGTGTTGTCTCTTGTGATCTCTCCATTTTCATTTATAATTTTGTTAATTTGGTTCTTCTCCTTTTGTTTCTTAATGAGTCTTGTTAATGGTTTGTCAATTTTGTTTGTTTTTTCAAAAAACCAGATTTTAGCTTCATTGATTTTTGCTATGGTCTCTTTTGTTTCTTTTGCACTTATTTCTGCCCTAATTTTTAAGATTTCTTTCCTTCTACTAACCCTGGGGTTCTTCATTTCTTCCTTCTCTAGTTGCCTTAGGTGTAGAGTTAGGTTATTTATTTGACTTTTTTCTTGTTTCTTGAGGTAGGCCTGTAATGCTATGAATCTTCCCCTTAGCACTGCTTTTACAGTGTCCCATAGGTTTGGGGTGGTTGTGTTTTCATTTTCATTATTTCTATGCATATTTTGATTTCTTTTTTGATTTCTTCTATGATTTGTTGGTTATTCAGAAGCGTGTTGTTTAGCCTCCATATGTTTGAATTTTTAACAATTTTTTTCCTGTAATTGAAATCTAATCTTACTGCACTGTGGTCAGAAAAGATGACTGGAATGATTTCAATTTTTTTGAATTTATCAAGACTAGATTTATGGCCCAGGATGTGATCTATTCTGGAGAAGGTTCCGTGTGCACTTGAGAAAAAGGTGAAGTTGATTGTTTTGGGGTGAAACGTCCTATAGATGTCAATTAGGTCTAGCTGGTCCATTGTGTCATTTAAAGTTTGTGTTTCCTTGTTAATTTTCTGTTTAGTTGATCTATCCATAGTTGTGAGTGGGGTATTAAAGTCTCCCACTATTATTATGTTACTATTAATTTCCTCTTTCATACTCGTTAGCGTTTGCCTTACATATTGCGGTTCTCCTATGTTGGGTGCTTATATATTTATGATTGTTATATCTTCTTCTTGGGTTGATCCTTTGATCATTATGTAGTGTCCTTCTTTGTCTCTTTTCACACCCTTTATTTGAAAGTCTATTTTATCTGATATGAGTATTGCGACTCCTGCTTTCTTTTGGTCTCCGTTTGCGTGAACTATTTTTTTCCAGCCCTTCACTTTTAGTCTGTATGTGTCCCTTGTTTTGAGGTGGGTCTCTTGTAGACAGCATATATAGGGGTCTTGTTTTTGTATCCATTCAGCCAGTCTTTGTCTTTTGGTTGGGGCATTCAACCCATTTACATTTAAGATAATTATTGATAGGTGTGGTCCCGTTGCCATTTACTTTGTTGTTTTGGGTTCACGTTTATACAACCTTTCTGTGTTTCCTGTCTAGAGAAGATCCTTTAGCATTTGTTGAAGAGCTGGTTTGGTGGTGCTGAATTCTCTCAGCTTTTGCTTGTCTGTAAAGCTTTTGAGTTCTCCTTCATATCTGAATGAGATCCTTGCTGGGCACAGTAATCTAGGTTGTAGGTTATTCTTCTTCATTACTCTAAGTATGTCCTGCCATTCCCTTCTGGCCTGGAGGGTTTCTATTGTTAGATCAGCTGTTATCCTTATGGGAATCCCTTTGTGTGTTATTTGTTGTTTCTCCCTTGCTGCTTTTAATATTTGTTCTTTGTGTTTGATCTTTGTTAATTTGATTAATATGTGTCTTGGGGTGTTTTGCCTTGGGTTTATCCTGTTTGTGACTCTGGGTTTCTTGGACTTGGGTGGCTATTTCCTTCCCCATTTTAGGGAAGTTTTCAACTATTATCTCCTCAAATATCTTCTCATGGCCTTTCTTTTTGTCTTCTTCTTCTGGGACTCTATGATTCGAATGTTGGGGTGTTTCACATTGTCCCAGAGGTCCCTAAGGTTGTCCTCATTTCTTTTGATTCTTTTTTCCTCTCTGCTTCATTTATTTCCACCATTTTATCTTCTACCTCACCTATCCTATCTTCTGTCTCCATTATTCTACTCATGGTTCCCTCCAGAGTATTTTTTATCTCATTTATTGCATTATTCATTTTTAATTGACTCTTTTTTATTTCTTCTAGGTCCTTGTTAAACATTTCTTGCATCTTCTCAATCTTTGTCTCCATGCTATTTATCTGTAACTCCGTTTTGTTTTCAAGATTTTGGATCATTTTTATTATCATTATTCTAAATCCTTTTTCAGGTAGATTCCCTATCTCCTCCTCTTTTGTTTGACTTGGTGGGCATTTTTCATGTTCCTTTACCTGTTGGGTATTTCTCTGCCTTTTCATCTTGTTTAGATTGCTGTGTCTGGAGTGGGCTTTCTGTATTCTGGTGGTCTGTGGTTCCTTTTTATTGTGGAGGTGTCACCCAGTGGGTGGGGTTGGACGATTGGTTTGTCAAGGTTTCCTGGTTAGGGAAGCTTGTGTCAGTGTTTTGCAATGGGTCTGTGTGTTAGGTGTGACTTTGGGCAGCCTGTATGTTGACACTCAGGTCTATGTTCCTGCGTTGCTAAATAATTTGCGTGGTATGTCTTGTTCTGGAGCTTGTTGGCCTTTGGGTGGTGGTTGGTTTCAGTGTAGGTATGGAGGCTTTTGGATGGTCTCTTATTACTTAATGTTCCGTATAGTCAGGAGTTTTCTGGTGTTCTCAGGTTTTGGGCTTAAGTCTCCTGCCTCTGGATTTCAGTTTTATTCTTCCAGTAGTCTCAACTATACAGCACTGATAATAAACCTTCTAGGTTAATGGTGAAAAGATTCTCCACTGTGAGGGGCAACCAGAGAGGTTCACAGAGTTACATGAAGAATAGGAGAGGGAAGGAAGGAGATAGAGGTGAGCAGGAGGAGAAAAAGGGGGACTCAAGAGGAGAGAGACAGATCTACGCAGTTATCTGTTCCCAAAGTGTTCTCCGTAGCCCAGACACCCACAAAGATTCACAGAATTGGATTGGGAAGAGAAGGGGAAAGGAGGAAATAGAGGTGTTCTGAGGGAGAAAACGGAGAGTCAAAAGTGGGAGAGAGTAATCAACACATTCCTGAATAGAAATGGGAACTGAATATTGGATTCTTAAATGTCCAAAATTTATATCACATACTGAAAAACAAAGATTAAAAATCTAGCATAGAGGTTAGACTCTTTAAAATACAATACTTAAAAACAGAAGCAAAAACACAAAAAAATTTAGAAATATATATGAAGTTCAGTTTAAAAATAGGGCTTCTCTCTCTCTTTTTTTTTTTGCAAGGTTATAGTAAAATGAAAATGAAAATTAAAGAATAATAGAGGAGTATTAGAGGACTTTAAAAGGAAATAAGAGAGAAAGACAAGGAAAAGAAGAAAAAAGAAAAAAAAACCCTAGAAAAAAAATTTTTTTCCCTAATTAAAAAAATCATAAAAAGGTATGAAAATGAAAGTTAAGGAGTAATGGGGGAGTAATAGGGAATTTTAAAAGAAAATAAAAGAGAAATAATTTTAAAAAGGAAAGAAAATAAAACTTTTTTAGTTTATATATATATATATGTATATAGGAATTTCTCTGGTGCTGTTACGGTCAGTGTGGGTTCAGTTCAATTTCAGATAGCTTCTCATTCCAGCTTACACTTCTCGATATCTATAGGCCCCTTCCCGTGTAGTCGGTGTTACCTACAGGGATTTTAATCTGTTGCACCCGTCCTTTCTGAAGCAGTTCCCTTTGTTCACTTGGCTTCTGTTTTGCCGTCTCTTCAGTGTCTAATTTCTGCCCTGATACAGGTGGGCGGAGGTGATCTCTTAATTAGGTTCGCTAGTTCAGTCCTGCTAAGGGGAGGGCAGGGCACTGCAGGCAGATAATCGCTGTGTGTGGGTAGCACTCACCGTGTTCTGGCCACACTGGGTTTGCCCCTGCTCACGGGTGTCTGTGCTTTCCCTGTCTACACTTCTCAGGCTCCCGGCTGCTCTATAGGGAGCGTGCCCTGCGTTGCGTGCGGTTCCAGTTTTCTGGTACTCCACAAAAGCACGGATTCGGTTGCACCTGCGTTTTGTGCATTCTCCAGCCTGAGCGGCTCAGGCAGCCAGGAGCTTGACGGGCGCACTCTCCCCGGGTGCGACGCGCCCTTTCCCCTCCACGGCCCCAGCCTCAGTTTCTGCGCGTGCCAGTTGGGTGCCAGCAGCTTGTGTTTGTTCTCAGGAGCTGGCCTCTAGCCGCCACCCTCCCCGCAGCGGATGTCGGATGTCGACCATCCAGAATCTCAAGAAGTCTTTTGATAGAAACTGGAGGCCTGTTTGCAGTGTGGGAGGGGATGCCTTCTCTGGGGCCACTTTCCCCTCCCCCCTGCCTCCTACCTCTGGTGGGGATGGGCCGGTCCACTGCAGGCTAACTCTTCTCTGGAGTTTCTCAGTCCCTTTATTTTGTGAATGGCCGGCAGTGTGTTTGGGCCGGTTAATTTTCTCTCTTGCTATCCCAGAGTTTTTTTGTTTGTTTGTTTGTTTTTTTCATGGCCTTTGCTTTTAGGGTTTATTTTTAAATCTTTTTTTTTTCTTTTTTTTTTCCATTTATTTTTATTAGTTGGAGGCTAATTACTTTACAATATTGCAGTGGTTTTTGTCATACATTGAAATGAACTAGCCATGGATTTACATGCATTCCCCATCCCAGTCCCCCCTCCCACCTCCCTCTCCACCCCATCCCTCTGGGTCTTCCCAGTGCACCAGGGTAGGATGTTTCAAGAGAACAGTATCCCAGAGTTTAAAAAAGCTCCCTCCGATTGCTCTCAGGGCCTTCAGGCCCAGTCCTTACCCTAAGCAGTGCCGCCTGCTCCTCTCTGTTCCGCCCCCACTTGGCGGGCGTCTGGGGTATTTTTCTGCTGGGAGTTGCTTTTAGGCACATAATCTGTGGGTTTTATTTATTCTTTCCCTCCCAGTCGGGTTGCCCTCCAAGATTCGAAAACTTCCCCCAGACCCGCCAGTGCGAGGGTTTCCTGGTGATTGGAAACTTCCTCTATTAAGACTCCCTTCCCGGGGCGGGTCTCCATCCCTAGCTCTTTTGTCTCTCTTTTTATCTTTTATATTTTGTCCTACCTCCTTTCGAAGACAATGGGTTGCTTTTCTGGGCGCCTGATGTCCTCTGCTAGCGATCAGAAGTTGTTTTGTGAAATTTGCTCAGCGTTCAATTGTTCTTTCGATGAATTTGTAGGGGAGAAAGTGGTCTCCCCGTCCTGTTCCTCCACCATCTTGACTCCTCCCTGTATGTCTTCTTTAGAAAAATGTCCACTCAGCTCCTCTGCTCATTTTTAAGTTGGGATTTTGTTGTTATTGTTCTTGCTGTTGTATGTGTTCTTTATATATTTTGGACATTAAACATCTCTTTTAAAATAGCATATTTGTCACAACAGACCAGGCTAGGCTGAAGAAACAAACCCCACAAGTTGAGGAGCTTAACACACTAAATAAGGTTTATCTCTCAGATAAATCCCATGTGGGTTCAGAAGGTCTGCAGGATAGTTTCCTCCCAAGCTCAGGGAGGAATCCCTGTGTCTCAGGGATCCTGGTAGGTCCCATAGACTTTGCTGTCTTAATAGTAGCTTTTAGATTCACTATGAAGAGCTGGAGGGTCATGCAAGGTTTTTTATGTCCAAGTCTACATGGTGCATACATCAATTCTGTCCACATCCCACTAGTCAGTCGCTTCAGTTATCTCAATCCTGCGACCCTGTGGCCTATAGCCCACCAGGCTCCTCTGTCCATGGGATTCTCCAGGCAAGAATACTTAAGTGGGTTGCCATGCCCTCCTCTAGGGGATCTTCCCTACCTAGAGATCAAACCCACGTCTCCTGCATCTCCTGCATTGCAGACAGATTCTTTACCAACTGAGCCACCAGGGACTATAACTCAGTCAACTCACAAAAACCCAACCTAATTTCAAGAGAAATGGAAAGCTTCCATATAAGCTTCCTATAAGCCCTGAAAGAGGAAAAATAAAAATGGGTCCTAATGAACATATGGTATGTTCTCTGCCACACGTGAGAAAGAATATCCACAGAAAACTTATAGCAAACATCATGTGTAATAACAAAGCTTGGAAATTTTTCTTCTGGTAGTGGGCATTCCTCTGGTAGTGGGCATTCCTCTGGTAGTGGGCATAGCAGGATACCTGCTAATACCATTTCTATTCATCATAATACTAGAGGTCTTAAACAATGCAACAAGAAAAATAAAGTGTTAAAGAATTGAAAATGAAACAGTAAAATTGTTGGTATTTTGGACATAGAAGATTAAGACTCTGAAGGTAAACTATTAGAATTAATGAGAGGGTTTTGCAAGCTTACCAGATACACATTCATGATCTCTAAATCAGTTATATTTCTGCAAATCAACAAGGAGGAAAAAAAAGGTATTTTAGAAGTATCATTTATAGTAGCATCAAAAAGTTCAAGAATCTAGAAATAAATCTTACAAAAGATGTGTTAAGTGCTGTACAAGAAAAATTGTAAGACTTTGTTTAGAAATATTTAGGAAGACCTAAACAAATGGAAAGAGATGCCATGCTCATGTAACAGAAGGCTCAATATTATAAAAAGGTCATTTCTCCCTAAGTTGAATTATAGATATGATTCAATTCCTATCAAATTTCAGCAGGTTTTGGGGGCTGTTTCATCTTTGTGGAACTTAACAAATGCTTTCTAAAATTTATGTGGAAAGTGCAGAGTCAAGAATTGCTGAAATACTCTAGAAGAAGAACAAGTTAGGAAGATTTACTTAATCACATTAAGAAGTGTACTAAAGCTCTATTAAACAAGGCAGTGTGACGTTGTCTAGGGACAGTAAATAGTAAATAGAACCACAGAACGTAACAGAGCAGAGAAAGCAGCTGGTACACAGATGGACACTAGGAATGCCGTGTGGTGACATTGCACAGCAGAGGGGTGGAGGATCTTTTTGGTAAATGATGCTGGAGTAATTGACTATCCAAATGGAAAATACTTTTAATAGGACACCCGTCATGCACAAAGACACCAATGTGAAAAACAAAACTATAACAGTTTATGAGATAATACAGGAAAATAACTTTATAACACAAAATGCACTAGCCATAAAGGAAAAAACCTAACAACCCAGCTATGTAAAAATTCAGGACATTGGTTTTCAAAGGATTCCACAAAAAGAATGATAAGACAAGTGAGAGAAGTTATTTAGGACACGTATAACCAGCCAACAAAAGGCCAAATTTGAAATAGATGAAGAACTTTACAAATCAATGATAAAAAGGCAGAAACCTGAAATAAAGGCAAAAGATTTAAACAGGCACTTCACAAAAAATTAAGCTTGAATGCGTAATAATGTATAAGAATAAATGCTCAGGCTCATTGGTAAGCAGAAAAAGGAACATTAAAATCACGGTGAGCCATAACTATACATCCATCAGATGGGAAAATCCTGACAATAACCCTGTATGGTTATTTGCTCGATGGTGTGGAGCAAATTAAACGCTCATACACTGCTGATTGGAGAGTAAATATCTATAACTGCTTTAGAAGGTTGTTTGGCATTATGTAGTAAAGCTGCAAATACATCTACCCAATGGTTTAGCAGTTTCACTCTTAGGAAGGGTACATATCCTAAGAAATATATGCTTGTGCACACAGGGAGACTTGTGCAAGCATTTTCATAGCAGCATTTTTGATAATTGTCTAAAACCAGAATCAAATGAACTCTATCAACAATAAGATAGATCAATTATTTGGTATATAATCATGCAATAGAATATTATGTAGCAATAAAACTGGTTGGACTACATGAATTTTATTAACAAAACGAAAAAGGCTTATTGAAAGAACAATTCAGTATGATTCCATTTTTTTTAAAGTTTCAAAAGCAGGCAAAAATCTTTTTTTTTTTCAGGTTGCATAAATACATGATAAAGTTATAAAGGAAAGCAAGAGAACTATGAAAAAGTGAGAATTGTTGTTCTTGTTGAGTCGCTCAGTTGTGTCCGACTCTGTGACCCCGTGGACTGCAGCATGCTGGTTTTCCCTGTCCTTCACCATCTCCCAGAGTTTGCTCAAACTCATGTCCATTGAGTCAATGATGCCATCCTACCATCTCATTCTCTGTCATCCCTTCTGCTCCTGCCCTCAGTCTTTCCCAGCATCAGAGGCTTTTCCAATGAGTCAGCTCTTCATATCAGGTGCTTGTGTGCACAGGGAGAGAAGTGAGAATAGTGATTAGCTTTCATCAGAGTGTGGGGGTGGTGATAAGGGACTTCCATATCTTAACCTGGGTAAGGATTAGAAGAGGATGTACTTTATAACTCTTTGTAAAACTGTATTTTTTCATGCTCTTTTATGTGCACATTTAAATCTTATAATACAATTTTTAATATATCATGTATGAAGTTAAAATATTAACTCCCCTCATAGATATTATATTTCATCCTTCCCACCAGGTGCTGCCAAGCAGGTATTATCCCATTTTACAGAAAGGAAAACTGAAGCACAATTGACTCAGCATTTTATTCTTTCAAATATCTTGGTAACTTGCCTAAGGCTTCCTAGCGAGTGATGGAACTAGAGCTCCCACCCGAGTCCCATTCAAAGTCTCTCTGAGCTCCATTCATGTTCTTTCCACGATGGTTCCCTATAGCTTCTACAGTTCACTGCAGCTCTAAACCTGTGCTTCCCTATTCTCCCGTCGCTGAGCCATGCAGCATTGTTCATAGATGGCCCACGTCATTGTCAAAGTAGGTCTTCCCTCCCTTAGCAGCACAGTCCTCCAAAGCCAGTGGTGGCCCTGTGCAGTTTGCATCCCCTCACCCATCCACCTGGTCCAGGAGACATGTCATTCCTTTGTCTTTGATCCACAGAATCTCCTATTTGAGCTAAGCAGCCATGTGTAGCTGTTGTCCCATACATGATTAGAAGAGGCCCACACAGGGGGAGTCATTGTATTCCCCCAACGTGTTCTGACCCTAACTGTCCACAGTGCCACCTGGGAGCCTTGCCTCAGCCCGACCCTCCCAGCCCCCTCTCAGCTACTCCAGGGCATAGAAGACTCTGGAGAAGAGGCACATGATGCCTAAGGTAGCACCTTGACCTGACCCAAGGGAGCTGACCTTCCCAGCAGAGAATTCCAGTGTTTGTTCCCACTCAGGATGAGGCCCTGAGATTTTTAGCGCCTGCCTGAATTCCAGCGGCCAGGTGGCAAGCCCCTGTACCAGCAACACCCCTGTTTCCCCTGCCTAGGCAGGTACCAGGTGATCGGGGGTATCATCTCTCCTGTCAATGACAACTATGGCAAGAAAGACCTTGTGCCTGCCCGGCACCGTGTGGCCATGGCCCGGCTGGCCCTGCAGACGTCCGACTGGATCCGGGTGGACTCCTGGGAGAGCGAGCAGGCGCAGTGGATGGAGACAATCAAGGTGCTGAGGTAACAGTGGGCATGCGCTCGTGGGATGGGCAGAGGCCACGATCGTGTCCACAGAGCGCGCAGTGTGGGAGGCACAGATGGAGGGTTGAGTGGAGCTTCAGCCAGATCCTCGCACCCAAGTCATGCAAGTGTTTATCCTTAGAGCAACAGAGACCGACAGGTTCACCTTCTCAGAGAGGCCCTGAGTAAACAAATCACAAACCACTACCCTTCAGGGTACTCTTTGTGGAAAACCCCAGTCTCGATTCAGAAGGCTGAAGCATCCAGGGTCCAGGGCTCCCACTCAGTAGCTGTGTGACATTAGACACATGATAACTTCTCCAGGACACTTTTCTCACATGCAGAATGGGGACAGTATAACCTAACAAGGATCACAAAAATGTAAATCATTTTTCTGACCCAGAACCACATAATCATACACAGTAAATGAGACCTTGTATTATTGTTATCATCCACTAGGTTGAAAACTGTATCTACATAATGGGCCATCTTTTCTAATTGTATAAATTCTGGGTTCTCTAAATCTGGACTTTAAAAAGAGCTATGAATCTAGAGATAGTTACACAGGAATTTTTTTTCTTTTAGAATTGCTATTAGTGTTCAGCATAAGTAATAGAGCTGTTTGAAAACCCCAGCAGGCCCTGTATATGAGGACATCACTATCTGACTTGTGTCTGGGAAACCTTCCTGGGAGTTTGCTAGGGAAGCAGGAAACCCCACCTGTCCTGCCTGTCCGGGGGACTGTGAGGTGGGCCTGCCTGTCACTGATGACAGCCAGCTCGGCTGGAAGGGACTGCAGACTGTGGTCTGTGTCTTTTATTCATAAGGAAGCACTAGACTTGTCAGAGAATAGATGCAAGGGGCCAGGTTGAATAATTGGCAGGCCTGCCCATAATTTGGTTTTTACTTTTTACTTCTCTTGAAAGTCACTTGGGGGAAGAAATGTTTACCTTTAGCAGAAAAAAAGGTAAACATTTAGTTTCCATATCCTATTCTTATTACATACCCTTTGCTGGGGAAAGAACCAGCTAGAAGTATTCAGTTACAGTGCTTCTTCAATATGTTGCCAAATTGAAGGAGAGCAAATATGAAATAATTGTTAGACCTATGCTCTTTTTTTAACATAAGGAATAAATTTACACCTAGATCATCCTTTTAGAATAAACAATGTAGTCAGCTCTTCTTTATCTAGGCTGACAGAGGGGAGTAGAAACAAATCAGATGATCCGACAAATCATTTAACTTTAGTGTGTAGTCAGAAACAAAGAGACATTGTCCTCCTCCACCCTATGGGAGGCGCTGTGGCCTCAGGCCCAGATCTTGGAGCCAAATTACTAGTGAAGTGACTTGAGGTGAGTGAGACAAGCTCTGTCTTCAACTAGTAAGATAGGGATGACATCATCTACTTCACTGGGATACTGTGGACATTAAATGAAGTGATGCAGGAAAACACCTGGCTTATGTGCTGTGCTTAGTCACTCAGTCCTGTCCAACACTTTGTAACCCTATGGACCATAGCCCACCAGGCTCCTCTGTCCATGGAGATTTGCTAAGCAAGAATACTGGAGTGGGTTGCCATGCCCTTCTGCAGGGGATCATCCCAACCCAGAGATCGAACCCAGGTCTCCTGCATTGCAGGTGGACTCTTTACCAGCTTAGCTACCAGGGAAGTGCCCATCTGGTTTATAATAGGTGCTTAATAATATTAGGGGCTTCCCTGATAGCTTAGTTGGTAAAGAATCTGCCTGCAATTCCACTTCCATTGGTAAGGAATACCTTCCCTGCATCCCTAACTGTCCCATAGTTTATTCTCATAACAGATAAAACCATTCACGGATAAATAGGATTTGACCACAGTACCACATATTAATATCCTGCTACAAAATGCAGGCCTAAGATTTACAGGATGCATTCTTTTTCTCCTTTTACTGTATCCTTTAGACAGATGCTTCTCAGCCCTGGCTGCACACCGAATCACCAAGAGAGCTTTCAAAAACACAGAAGCCTGAGTCTTACCCCAGAGACTGGGATGTCATTGGTCTGGGATGGGGTATCAGGATTGTTAAGAACTCCCTAGTGATTCTAATGTGTGGCCAGAGTTGAGGCCCACAGTCTCAGTCACCAAGTTTGTAAATCATGTTTTATGATTAATACCGGGATTGATCCAAACCAGTGGTCCCAATCCTGGCTGTAGGATTCACCTGGGACACTTTTTTTAAATGCTCAACCTCTCCTACCCAAGCTTATGATTTTTCTAGGGTAATAGGCAGGGTCTAGGCATGGATATTTTAAAGGTTCACAAATGATTTATTTTGTGCAGCCAAGGTTGAGAATCCGCTGATAAAAGCAGCACTGTTTTATCAGCCAGTTAAGAGTCTTTTCAGTATTTGGAGTGGCCTTCATTAGAAATTTTGTTTAATTACTAATGTTTTCCTAAGATTATCAAAAACATTTTTTAAGTTTGAAAATCTGGTTGAAATTGTAAAATAAGGTGATTCTAGAAGCATGGTAGAATGCTCTAGAATGCTCACACCCTTTTGCTCCATTTAGTATCCTCTTGGTAATTCAGATGGTAAAGAATCTGCCTGCAATGCGTCAGACCCGGGTTCAATTCATGGGTTGGGAAGATTCCCTGGAGAAGGAAATGGCTACCCACTCCAGTATTCTTGCCTGATAAGTCCCATGGACAGAGGAGCCTGGTGGGCTACAGCCCATGGGGTCGCAAAGCATCAGACACAACTGAGCGACTAACACTTACTTGGTGGAGTCAACAGTGAATCTACATCATGGCGACAGTGACATATATCACTATGAAGTCAATTCACTGTAGGGTTTATTGAGTGTTCTTTTTCTCCTTATCAAGTTGCTTATTTTTATTCTACATTTTTAAAAGCTGGGTCAGCTTTCATGCTTTTAGAGCACTTGATAGCTTATTTCACTTGCCCTTTCCCCATGCTGGGCAGGCCTTGGTCATGATGCCATGTGATGTGGTCAAGCAGCAGCAGCTCATGTGCCCCTTGGCAAATATGAGCCTGTGTTGTCCTCATCCTACATATGAGGAAACTGAGGCTCAGAGAGGCTAAGTTAACTAAGTTGCACAACAGATAAGCAAGTGGTGGAACCCCAGTCTGTTGGACTCTGAAGCCATATGTATGGCCATCTTAAAAACCAGTGATCTACAGCAGGGAACACCACGTGGCTGACTGTTTCTGCCACAATGACCCTCTGATCAGGCTTGCCTGGAGACCAGGGGCTGCTGAGGACACAAAGAATATGCCTTTAGGGTCAGTCATCAGGCCCAAGGCTGGGCACACCAGGGTACCACTCAGGCAAGCAACAAGAGGAAGCAATGACCCCCCACCCCACAGAGGCAGAGTGGAGGTCTGTGAGAAAGATGCATTTGGCACTGAAAGTAACCTTTCGCACACCAGAGTTCAGAGTTCCAGCTACTGTTCAAAGTAGGGTCAACTTGAACCAGGGGCTTCAAGGTCAGTGAAAATAAAATGATAATACCAGCTTTTACTGATCACCTACTATGTGTGCCAAGCATAGTAACTAGGCAGCTCAGCAACTCTCAGAAGTAGATGAGTTTGGCCCCATTTCACAGATGAGGAAACAAGTTCTGAAAGAGTCAACAACATATTCAAAGTCCTACAGTGAGAAAGTAAAGATGGCACCCAAACCTGTTTCCATCTGATGTGAAATTCCAGACTAATCTGGGAGTGAATCCTCAAGAGGTGATGCTTTCTAAAACTGAAGCAGTAAGAAAATAGTGGAGGGACTTTCCTGATGGTCCAGTGGTCAACACTCCATGCTTCCAATGCAGGCGGTGCTGGTTCATTCCCTGGTTGGGGAACTAAGATCCTACATGCCATGTGGCATGGCCAAGAAAATATTTTAAAAATAAAATTTTAAAATAAAAACTGCAAATTTATATTTTAAAAAGACAATAATGGAAGCACAGATGAGTCCAGCAAGGCCCTAAGAAGACTCAGGTGAGTCTCTGAGACCATCAGGAAGGACTTTGGACCTGAATGAAATGTATTTGTTTATCTCCCTTCCATCTTTCCTGAATTCAGCTGACTTTAGGTAAGCAGTTTCCTAGGTACCAAGAACATAAGGATAAATTAAATGAGTTCCTGTTCACAATCCAGGGGACGGGGCGGGGGAGAAAGACTGAGAGTAAGGCTGTTAACCGCTCATGTTGATTGGGCACTTTTCTGTGGATGGGCTGTGCTAAGCTCTTTAATTCAGCCTCATCATAGCTCTCTGAGGTGGATACTGTCATTGTCCCCCATTCTACAGATGAGGAAAGTGGAGGCAGATTGCTTAAGACACCCAAGAAGATTCCAGCGCTATTATTTGGAACCAGTATACCAGCCCAGGCAGTCTCATTCTAGAACTTAACTTCTACACTGCACCTTCTCCCTAACAATCAGCATCAGCCTCTTCCCCAGCCAGGGAGAAGCCCTTGCTCTTTCATGGTCTTGTGATACTCAGTATAGACAAGGCCACCATTAACTTTCCTGACCTAATAACAGAGGTCAGTGAGGCTCTCAGAGTGTTCATGACTCACCCAGCAGCGTACAAGCAGGAGAGCCTACACTTGAACCTAGCCACTCTTACTGAAAATACCTGCTTCTCCCACCAGACACTTTTCCCCAAACACAGCTCCAGTCAATGCAAAATATAGTAGGCGGAAGACGGAAGATCAGATTGATACAAGACTTAGTGCTTACCTGTGTTTGATTAAAAAGAAGGCACAGGTATCTTGATTTTTCAGAAGAGAGATTGCTAAAAGAACCTGGCCTACCAAATGGGTATAAGTCTAATCACATCCAAACTGCTAACATATAATGAGATTTGCTCTGTGCTCTACACCCCTCAGTGGACTTTGCACATCTACTCCTTTCATCTTCATAACCACGCTTGGGAGGCAGGCACTGTCATCGTTCCTCGTTTTGCAGGTGCTGAGACATGAAACACCCACCCAGGGTCCTACTGCTGACTGGTGGGAGAGACTGGATTCAACCCAGGCAGTCAAGCTCCAAACCAGGCTCTGAGCCATCACCCAGTCAGGTTCTAAAGTGCTAGCTTATGACCCGAGCAAGCCTCTGTTTCGAGAGGCAGCGATGGGCCATGCGCTGTGCCAGCGCTTGAAAGTGTTAGTCGCTCACTCGTGTTCGACCCTTTGTGGCCCCGTGGACTGTAGCCCGCCAGGCTCCTCTGTCCAGGGAATTTTCCAGGGGATCTTCCCAACCCAGGAATCAAATTTGGGTCTCTTGCATTGCAAGTGGACTCTCTACCTGCTAAGCCATTAGGGAAACCCTGTGCCCATGCTTACTGTGTGGTAACTTACTTACCTTCACAGAAGTCTAAAAGGTAGGTATATTATCCCAGTTTTTTACAGCTGAAAATTAGTACTCCGAACTCAGGTCTGATTCTAATAGCCCAGGTCCTTAATCCCTATTCAGCTTTTATAAAAAGTGAGCTACTGAAAGAAAATACTTAAAAGAGTAGAAATCTGCTTGTTTTCTTCTTTCAGCTGGGGCTCATAGAAGGCAGTCTTGGATAGGGTGGTCTGTGAGCACCCAGATACATCACCTGGTACAAGGCCTGGCACACAGTAGGCCCTCAGTACATATTTGTGGAATGAGCTACCTTAAATGGACAAAGGCAGAATGAGACTTAAAATCAGAGGCCCCCCTGGGTGGTGTGGGGGGACTGTAGACCACACGGATGCACCCTGAGCCCATGTGCTTACCCCACAGGCATCATCACAGCGAACTGCTCAGATCTCTGCCCCGGATGGAAGACCCAGACCAAGGCAGTGCCAGCTCCCCCACCTCCGCAGGTAGGTGCTAACCCTCTGCTCTGTCGGGGGTGCGGAGCATGGGAGGTGGGGTGAGATGTCAGGGCTTCAGGTGAGAACCCATGTGAGCCACAGCCCCTGGGCACAGATAAGAGTTTTTGAGGCCTGCTTTGGGTGACACTTTGCATGTTGAAAAGTCAGGTTAAACAATCTGCCACTATCCCTTGTAAATCGTTGTTTGCTGAAGTGGAATTTTCTGCCCCAAAGGAGGTTACCTACCTTGTGACTTGTGCTTGTGACCTGGATTACAGCCAGGACTAAGCAGGGATCAGCTTCTGGGTGCTGCTGAGCTAGTTTGAAAGCCTGAGCCTTTTTGAATACAAAATGTGCCATTATATCCCTTAGCCTAGCACTGGATAGCAGTGTTACTCAAGTGTTTTACTCGGAAGAGGAAACCTATTTTTTTTTTTTTTCATTTATTTTTATTAGTTGGAGGCTAATTACTTCACAACATTGCAATGGGTTTTGTCATACATTGACATGAATCAGCCATGGAGTTACATGTATTCCCCATCCCAATCCCCGCTCCCACCACCCTCTCCACCCGATTCCTCTGGGTCTTCCCAGTGCACCAGGCCCGAGCACTTGTCTCATGCATCCCACCTGGGCTGGTGATCTGTTTCACCCTAGATAATATACATGCTGTTCTCTCAAAACATCCCACCCTCGCCTTCTCCCACAGAGTCCAAAACTCTGTTCTGTACATCTGTGTCTCTTTTTCTGTTTTGCATATAGGGTTATCATTACCATCTTTCTAAATTCCATATATATGTGTTAGTATGCTGTAATGTTCTTTATCTTTCTGGCTTACTTCACTCTGTATAATGGGGTTTTTAAGAGATTTAATGTCAATTTGGATTTTCCTTTTAATCTGTAACCCTGGGTTTCTACCCCGTGGTCAGCTCCTGGTGTTTGATGGAACCTTGCAAGCTGTGATTTCAGAGCACCTCCCATGGCAGCCCTGGTACCAGGGGTTAAATACACAGCCCCCTCAGGCACATAAACTGGAGCACAGTAATGGGGGGCAGGGTGGGCCAGGAGCAAGGGATCACTGGTATCACCCGGTCAACATTTTAACAGGCTCTTTTGTGGGACTGCCTCCAGCGGCTCTCCCAACTTTAGCTGGTGGCACTATTTCCCTATGAGAAGAGCTCCAGATTGTCGTGGTTAAACATGCTTATAATGCCGTCTTTTCTATAGGACTTTTCAGAGCCTTTACTTTGTTCATGTGCATGTGACTCTATGAGGAAGGGAAGTAGCTTGCAGCCATTCTTAGCACTTTTTAATCATGGGGCTCTTTTTAATGCATATTAGTATTCCTTAGAACTGGTGCTCCCCAGAACACAGACTGGGAACCGCTCTTCTAAAAGGACTTGAAAGGTGGGGTGAGGAGAGATAAACTACACACCCTACTATATATAAAATAGGTAAACAATAGGGACCTACTGTATAGCACAGGGAACAACACTCAGTATCTTGTAATAACCTATAATGAAAAAGAATCTGAGAATATATATATATATATATATATACACACATATGTTTAAAAATAAATTAATTAAGAGGCCTTAAAAATGCCCTCAAGTTTCCTGCTGCAGTCTCCGGATGCTGATCAAAGCATCACTCACAGCAGAATCACCTGTGTGGCTTGTTAAAATCACTGAAGCCCAGGCCATGCCCCAGACCTCCTGAGGGCCAGGGGCCTGGAACTCCATGGTTAACAGGCACGCTGGGGATCTGCTTTACTGCCAGTTTGGGGAACTGTGCTGTTGAGTGGGAACCCAAGAAAGAAGGAGCTACAGAGTTTCCTGTATGATCACCTTCTCCAGTATTTATTGCATTCCTCTGGACTCCCTGTCTGCCTATCCTCCAGAGCCAGCAGGGGCTCCTCCTCGCCTGCCCCCCAGCCCTGAGCACAACACACAATGCTCATTCTCACCCCTCTGTCTTCTTTGTAAATCACCTCTGGCTCAGCAGTCACTCCTGATAGAGTTCTCGAGACGCTGGCTGGGAACAGAGGTGCCCTGGTCTGGAGACCATCTAGTGAGTCTAGCTGTGGATAGGGGAACGGTCTGGAGGAGGCAGTGCTGCATCACCACTTGCAGGACCCGTAGGTTATGTGGGGTGGGGCACACCTTGGGGCAGAGGAGCAGCTGAGTAAGGCAGGCAGGGCAGGAAGTGCTGGCCACCTCATGCCATTCAGGATGCTAGAAGCTGTGGCGAGAGAAGGAAGTAGCTGCCAGTGAGACAGGAGGGATTCCACACTGAGGCTCCCGGCATCTCACCTCTCTGCAAATGCTTCTAGAAGCCCTGTCTCTTTGCCTGGCCTGCTTCTCCTCCCACTGCCACTTGTGGCTCTGCTGTTGAAAAGCTGTCTGTCCTGTAAGGCCCTTCTCTAAGCGGGAACCTTCCCTAAGAAACCAGTCCCCCCTCCACCACTGCAAGTCACCCACTTTCTTTTTGGATGTGCTTGTCCAGGAGCTACTAGTCTGCTCTGCCTGGCCTTATGACATTCGGGGTTTGTCCCTTACTCCCTTTCTCTACATTCAAACCCTAAATCCTTCTCTTCTTGTTCTCTTCCAAAGTAACTGCCAGAAAAGGAAGTTTGAAGAGAAAAAAAAAGGAAGTTTGCATTGAATGAAAAGTGGGCTTTTCAATTTACCAAAATACATCTGGGGCTTTAAAAAGGAGTGTGCCCTTTGCTTGATAAATTCCCCTTCGAGGAATCTGCCTGAGGAGGTAATTAGAAATTGGGACAAAGATTTAGGAAAAAGATGTTTATCACAGCAATTTTTACAATGGCAGAACATAAAGCAACCTCAGTGTTAAAATGTTAGGGAATGTATAAGTAAATTTACTATATATAATATAGGATGAAGAACCCACACAAAAGGTTTTCATGATAAGGTGAAACACTTAGGAGGTAAGTGGGAAAAAAATCAGGATACAAGACTGGATAATCTCAAGTATATAAACATATGTAAATGTACTTTCACATCTGTTTGCATGTTTAAATAGAAAAGACTAAGAAATATACCATATTGACAATTTTTTGTAGAAAACAAAATTATTGTTGTTATTTTCTACTTTAAATACTTATATTTTCCACATGGTCCACAGTTGACACAGATTTCATGTTTATCATCAGAAAAATAATAGAGCAATTAAAAGAGAAATGTGGAGTTTTTCTCATGTAAGTTTGGCTTCTGATGAGGTAACTTGCATGCCGCTAGTGGCCTATTTCTAAAGGACCGGTTTGTGTGCCGTGTGCTCTGTCACATGCTGTTCTGCTCTGCAGCTGAGCTCAGCGTCTTCTAGCTGCCAGGACCCTGCTTTCCCCATCACTGCTGTGATTTGTGGTCCTCCTTGGACTCCCCCAGAGGCGTGTAGATTGCCTTGTCCTGGGCCGTTTGGGTGTCACACTTTGGGACACTTTCAGTCCTTTAATAGCCCAGTTCTGACGCTTATGAAGGTAGTCCCTGCCTTGGCTGCTGGGGCCGAGCACAGCTCAGAGGATTCTCTTTCCATACAACCAGAGCAGATGCTTCATCTGTTTCCATTTCACACTGCCTGTTCCAAGGTGGCCTTGTATGATTAGTTTGGGCGTTCCCCTTATATACCAGAGGGCTTCCCTGGTGGTTCAGTGGTAAAGAATCAACCTGCCAATGCAGGAGATGGTTCAGTTCCAGGGTCGGGAAGATCCCATAGGGTAGGAAGTGGCAACTCAGTCCAGTATTTTTGCCTGGAAAATTCCATGGACAGAGGAGCTTGGTGGGCTACAGTCTATGGGGTTGCAAAGAGTCGGGCACACACACTTCAGATCCCAATACCTGGCTTCATCGCGGGTATCCCGTCTAGACCCGGAAGTCCTGCACTCCAGACGCCACCCTCTGTGCCTGTGTTCATGTGCTGTGCTAGGCAGGAAATTTCCACTGTGTTCTCGCCATCACTCAGCTTCCATAATTCCCAAAGGAGGCTTTATTACCCCTACTGCAGCTGAGGAAACAGGCCCATCAGCTGTAACTACCCCCAAGGTCCTCGCAGACCTGAGATTGGAATCCAGAGCTGACTGGCCTCAGGGTTGATGCTCTTTAATGTTAGAGTGTGAGCAACTAGACATTCAAACGAACAGGTCCTGGTGGCACTTCTCTTGCTTTCTGTGTGAATCTCTGCTTCATCTGCTCTCCAGAGCCTGTGGTTATTCAAAGACAGAGCACACTGCCCCAAAATACCCATGGACATCTATTTATGTCACTGAGTCACTGTTAAGACAAATCAAATTGGCAGCTTTTATTCAAAACCTCAGACTTACAGACTGGACTCTCAGAGTAACTCAGTCTGCAGATTTCATAGCAGTGATATGAATGTGTCTGAAAGGAAATGTAACTGCCTTTAAGGGCCCTGATGATAGGACTGCCCAGAGTTGTGGCTGGCAGGAGGGATCCGTCGCACCAGCTCCAAGGGCATGCCTTTTGACTTGGCGGATGACGCAGGTGTGGGTACTTGTTCCCTCTGGGCAAGGGCTCAGAGTGGATTGTGTTCCATACTGTCATTGTTAATAAATTCAAACAGTATTTAATATTGAAGCAGGTGTGTGGAGATCATCCCCACAGAAACCCACAGGAGAGGAAACCCTGACCTGTGGGAGCAGGGAGGTGTGCCCAGACCCCAGGAGACCCTGGAATTCAATGCACATCTCTTAACCTCCCCCATAGGAAGAACACGAAACAACAATTCAATGGCTTGAAAGATCAAACACTGGTCTCTTTCTATATTACAGTGGTCAGATAAATAAGAAAGTAGAGTAAAATCTCACAGGTGTAGAATAGTTTGAATCCACATGCATGTTGTAAGCAATGGGACCAGCCCAAATGAGTGAAAAGTCTAAGTTACTGAATAATTTTTAAATGCACTTAGGACGTTCTCCATAAGTGCCAGTGAGTGGATTGGTGGATAAGTAGGTGTATGGATGGATGGATGAACGGATGGATGGTAGTTAACACATACCACACTTTTTCTGTTCTCTGTTCTAAGTGTTTTATATTTATCATTTCATTCAATTCTAAAATAACCCTATGAGATAAGTAGTGTTAATATCCTCATTTTAAACTTGAGGTCACATAGCTGTCAGATGGCAGAATCAGGATCTGAATATGAAGAGCCTGGCTCTAGAGTCCTAGTTCTTAACCATGGAGAATTCATGAATACATATCTTAATAAATGTTTGAATATCATTTTATTATACCAGTAGTAGACTGCTAAAGTGTTTGAAGTATGTTTCTATGATTACATCTGATGCCTTAAAATGAGTAAACAATCCAGTGCTATCGTTTCGTGGATGGGGAAACTGAGGCCCAGGGAAGGATCTCAGCTCCAGGCCCGCAGCAGCCAGTACCCAACTGAGGCAGGAACTCTGACCTCTTTTTGACATGTCCAGCTTCTCACTTTCCAGTGCATCGCTGGTCGAGTGCTCCTTTGTAAACTCATCTCTCTAGTCCATGTCCAGATTCTCTCAAAGGTTTCACAATAGAAGAGCCTAAGCTGACAATTTACATCAGGTTTCCCCCCAGCAGATGGTATCCCTGAAGCCCTTCCCAGCTGAGGTTTCATGGTGACTGAAATATGTTCTTGCTCTAGGAGCCCAGCCTTTGCTGTTCACTGAAGCTAGAACTGACTTCCAGAAGGACCGGAGGCCCTGCTGGTTGCTTCTAGCATGGACTTAGTTTTTCTTTTTCTGGTTAGCCCATTCAAAGGGGATAGGAACAGGAATTTTGCCAGAAAAATCCAGGCAGAGTGATGCATGTACAGTTCTTGCCAGCAGGCGGCAGAAGAGCCCAGGGGTTTCAAATGCGCCCCAGTGGAGGCTGGCTGACTCAGTTAGCAATGAATAACCTCAGGCAAGTCACACGCCTCTCTATGCCTCAGTTTCCCCCTCTGCACAATGGACATGACAATAACACCTATCTCTTGAGGTTACTCTGAGCCTCAAATGAAATTAAACACATAAAGCACTTAATAGTGCCCATAATAAACAACCAATAATTGTTAAGTATGTCTTTAATCATCACAATCATCAGTCTCTGTTAGAGCAAATGCTAAAGGATTATCCACATTGATCAGTTGTTCTAGAGCTTTGTTTTATTGAAAACAGATGAAAAGGTCACCAGCTGAGGTCTTAGAGACCTTTTAGTTACCCAGAGATCCTTATAATTAACCTTTAAGATGGGATTGTACTTATAAAGGTACCAGACATTAGGGCTGAAATAGATTGGCCCTAGTGGTAAAGAACCCGCCTGTGCTCCACACAAGAGAGACATAAGAGATACAGGCTTGATTCCTGGGTCGGGAAGATCCCCTGCAGAAGAAAATGGCAACCCACTCCAGTATTCTTGCCTGGAGAATCCCATGGACAGAGGAGCCTGGTGGGCTGCAGTCCATGAGGTGACAAAGAGTCGGACACAACTGAAGTGAAGCAAGCAATATAAATTTATTTATTTATTTAATTTATTTTTGGTTGCACTGGGTCTTTGTCACTGTGAAGGCTTTTTACTCATTGCGGCGAGCAGGGTCTACTCTTCAGTGTGGTGCATGGGCTTCTCATTGCCGTGGCTCCTTTTGTTGTGAAAAAGGAAAGGAAAGTGAAGTCGCTCAGTCGTGTCCAACTCTTTGCGACCCCATGGACTGTAGCCCTACCAGGCTCCTCCGTCCGTGAGATTTTCCAGGCAAGAACACTGGAGTGGGTTGCCATTTCCTTCTCCAGGAGATCTTCCTGACCCAGGAGTTGAACCCAGGTCCCCTGCATTGTAGGCAGACGCTTCACCATCTGAGCCATGTCTCAATCTGTGCTTGTGGTGGAGCACAGGTCAATAGTTGTGGTGCAGAGGCTTAGTTGCTCAGCGACTTGTGGGATCTTCCCAGATCAGAGATCATACCCATGTCTCCTGCACTAAAAGATTCTTTACCACTGAGCTCCCAGAGAAGCACAGGGCTGAAGTAGATTTTGAGAAAGGTGGTGACTTGCCGGAGGTCCATTGTCTATTAGTCCTAGGGCTTTAAGAACCTCACCTTCTATCAGAAGACAGAGTTCTAGGTTCAGCACAGCCACCTTTGGTCTTGTTGGACCTGCTATGGGCTCCAGTAACCACAGACAGCCTTGTGGTATGACACTGAAAAAAAATCCATTTTGGATTACTTGGCATTTTGCCAACCTTAAACAAAAGATTTATTGATTAAAGTATTACTTAAAACTGTATGTCCCTAAAGTAGTTTCAGATTCATCACATACTTTTTCTCCTTAAGTCATGAACACATAGACATTCAGTTCCTCATAGATTCCAAGAAAACCATTTGGTGAAAATCTCAAACAGAATATGATGCTATCTTTCCTGGCCATGACCCTCCTGTTACTTTCTTGAGATCCACCCTTGTTTTTCCAGCTGTGCCTGAGCTGAAGCTCCTCTGCGGGGCAGATATCCTCAAGACCTTCCAGACCCCCAACCTCTGGAAAGACACACACATCCAGGAAATAGTGGAGAAGTTTGGCTTGGTGTGTGTGACCCGAGCAGGGCATGACCCCAAGGGATATGTCTTGGACTCACCCATCCTGCATAGATACCAGGACAAGATCCACCTGGCCAGGGAGCCGGTGCAGAACGAGATCAGCGCCACATACGTCAGGTGGGCCTTGAGCAGGGGGCAGAGCGTGAAGTACCTGCTCCCAGATGCTGTCATCTCCTACATCAGGGAACACGACCTCTACCTCAGGGATGCCAGCCCAGAGAGGAATGAAGGCTTGCCAACCCAGGGAGGGCCAACCTCTTCTTTTCCAACCACCTCGTCCTGAAGACAGGGCACTTATGTTCTTTGTTTTCTGAAATCTTTCCATTTTGCATTTAGTTTGTTTCGACAATGATTTTGCTTCTGCGGCATCTTCTGTCCCAGGAAGAGATACCTTCTTTGGGGAGAAGCAAAGGTCTGAGTTACAAGGATGGACATTTATCATCAAGGTTAAAGTGGCGTGGCAGCACATCAGGATTAGACAGAAGCTCTCAGAACCTCTGGTGGAAGAGGCCTTCTTGCTTTGTAAATGGTAGCTATGGCATGAACACAGAAGGCAGTTCTGCACATGGCAGGGGCCCTGAGGGTCAGATCAGAATTGCCCACAAAGCATTTTTTAACTAGGACCAGGTGCAGCCTGTGGGCCTTGATTGAAGAGACTTGACAGGATGCTAATTACCAAACAGTGGGCTTTGTCAAGGCCTTTTTTCAACAAAACAATGCTCATGGAGGCCCACATTCGGGAGCAGCGCTTTGTTGATTGACACTGAGTCTTCTTTTAGGAGCTGTTATCTGCCTGCCTCTTGGGCATTGGTAAAATTTAAACTAAAATTTTTCTAAGTAGTGATCCTCAAACAGTATTTTTGATACAGTATACATACATATATTTTTAACACAGCTATTCTATTATATAAATGCCAGGATTCCTGATTTTCAGGTTTCTAAAAAAGAACTGAGTTAAAACAGATGCCTTGACTGTTTTAGAGAATCATTTTGAATGTTTTATGATGGCCTGCCTGTTGGAAGATCGGCGAAGGGATAAATAATAAATTGACATCAAAAAGTACTAATGAAAAGTTTCTCTTTTTCTTCTTTGTTATATTATTAATGCCTGGTATATCAGCTGTTGCTTTTCTTTTTAGCTACTCCCTGAAATCTGCTACTGTTCAAGTCCAACCGGCATAAATTTAAAAGTTTCTAGTCCCAGGTACCAGCCATGGAGGAAGCAATTGCTTTCCAAGCGAAAGGTTCTCTAAGCTGTGGGTCAATGGCTGTGTTCAGGGGAACCCTGGAAGATGCCCCCAGGAGCCCGGTGTAAGTCCAGGATTTGTCCTTCCACTCCTGATTAGGAGGAGATTTTGATTGGCCAAACCCTGTTTGAGTAGACTCTTTCCACGTGCTGACTGAATGCATTTAGAATTTACTTCTCCCTGACTTTGCCCTGGTTCATCCTTGTTACAAATTTAATTGTGCAGAAGCACAGAGTTGGTGGGAAGAATCTAGTATCTCCCGAAATATATCCCAGTATTTGCAGGTGTGTCAGGATGGACATGAGTGAAGTTGGGAATCAGGGTTCCCTGTGAAGAGAGCGGAGGGGGGAGCCCTCCCATGGGAGTCTCCAGACTTACGCCCCTGTAACCTCTAAGCTGCTGACCTTTCCCCACTGTGATGAGCTATGCCCTCAGAAGCTCCCCAAGGACCCTGCTAATTCAGAGGAATAGGAATCAAACAGACTTGCCCCAAAGCTGGCACAGCAAGCTGCATTATGTAAACTAGCTCCCTTCTCTATGGTGGGCCTCAGTTTTGCAATCTCTAAAATGGGGAAGTTTGGTTAGACATCCTCTACATTCTCTTCCAGCTGATTTTCTAAGACTCTGAGTGCCTCTGACTTCAACCTCTCCACCCTTATTTGGGTCCAGTACACTTCTAGCCCAACTGGACACTCCCCAAGGGCAGGGGTCTTTGTATTCTTTGCTGCTGTATCCTAAGTGCCAAGAAATTTGCTACTCCAAGTGTACTTGCAGGCCTAGTGTTTGCATCCCCGGGGAACTGGTTAGAGAGACAGACTCTCAGGCTCCACCCCACATCTACTGACTTACTCTGTAGTTGAATAAGGTTCCCAGACCATTCAATACACTGGCCTAGAGCTGTCATTCAGTCACCAAGCCATGTCTGACTCTTGGCAACCCCATGGACTGCAGCACACCAGGCTCACCATCTCCTGGAGTTAACCCAAGTTCATGTCCATTGAATCAGTGATGCCATCCAACTATCTCCTCCCCTGTCGTCCCCTTCTCCTCCTGCCTTCAATCTTTCCCAGCATCAGGGTCTTTTCCAATGAGTTGACTCTTCGCATCAGGTGGCCAAAGTATTGGAGCTTCAGCATCAGTCCTACCAATGAATGTTCAGGCTTGATTTCCTTTAGGATTGGCTGGTTTGATCTCCTTGCTGTCCAAAAGATTCTCAGGAGTCTTCTCCAGCACCACAGTTCGAAAGCATCAATTCTTCGGCATTCAGCCTTCTTTATAGTCCAACTCTCACATCCATATACATGACTACTGGTAAGACTGTAGCCTTGACTATACAGAACTTTGTTGGCAAAATGATATCTTTGCTTTTTAATACACTATCTAGGTTTGTGATAGCTTTCCTGCCAAGAAGCAATTGTCTTCTAATTTCTTGGCAGCAGTCACCATCTGCATTGATTTTAGAGCCCAAGAAGAGGAAATCTGTCACTGCTTCCACCTTTTCCCCTTCTATTTGCCATGAAGGATGGGACCAGATGCCATGATCTTAGTTTTTTTAACATTGAGTCTTAAGCTGGCTTTTTCACTTTCTTCTTTCACCCTCATCAAGAGGTTCTTTAGTTCCTCTTCACTTTCTGCCATCAGAGTGGTATAAAAATTATTCGATTTGTTTTGAATAAACTGTATTATAACTGAAACTGCATCACATTTACTCTGGTAAATAGCCCCCACTGTTCTGTGTGGAGTACAGAAGGCAAAGGAGGGAAAAGAGAAAAACAGCACACAGCTGTAGTATCCAGGAAAAGTGATGAAGAGGGAGCCTGTGGGTTTAAGGCAGGGCTTCTCACCTTGAGCATTACTGGCATTCTGTACCAGAGAATTCTTCACTGGGAGGGGCTATCCTGTGCCTTGTAGAAAGCTTAGCAATATCCCTCCCTCAGTTCAGTAGCTGGTAATAATATCTGCCCATTTTAACCAAGATAATCACCAGACCCACTAGTTTAAGACTATGGCTTAGAGTGGGAGGGGGATGTTTATGAGACGGGGTCTCTGCTTCCCAAGAGAGAAGATTAGGAAATGGCAACTGAGTATCTTACAAAGGTCTAGTTTGGGGGTAGGGGGATCCCTACCAGTCATGAAGTCTAAACAAGACTGGGGGACACAGTGCTGTTGACAATAGGAATCAGAAGCTACATCCTTGACTCAGAGGCACCCCACCTCAGTCTCCCTCTAATCCCAGTGCCCAGAGTAGTTTTCTCTTCCTTCTTCACAGGCCAAGTCTTCCATCATACCCTGTACCCTCAGTCCTGATGTTCAGGGCCTGACGAATGGAGACTCCCAATGAGTGGGAGCTAATTGTTCTATGATTATAATTATTCAAATTTCAAGATTCATTTACTCAAATCCCATTTATTGAGGACCTTGCCTATGCCAGGCACTAGACTAAACACTAGGAGAATGATGTGAGCAGGTGGACATGGTCTCACCCCTTGAGAAGCTTACAGACCATTGTAACGGATGGGAATCAAGCATTTCCATGACAAAACATGATTTCATATCATCTTGAGGGCTCCAGTGGGCAAATCCACCATGTACTCTGCCAGCCAGAGGCAGCAGTTTCCCTGCAAAGAAAGGAAACTGAAGCTCCAGCTCCTCGTTTGCCAGGCCATTTCCAACACCCTGGAGGGGTCTTAATTATGTGGGTATCTGATTTCACATTCAAATTTTTATTCTTTTTCTGGAAAGGGGCCTTCAAGACTGTACAAAGTTTAGGCCCCATAAGACTCAAGGATTCACCCTGATGACAGAGTGTAGATAGCGGAGAAGACAGGATGGATTTGAGACCTGAAAGACAAATCCCCAAGACTTGGGGATGGGTGGAGGCAACTGACTTTCAGGTGGAATGAAGAGCACACACAAAGGCCCTGTGGCAAGAGAGGGCAAAGTAGACAACATGACAAGCTAGATTCATCAGCACCTCCTTAAGAAGAGGTTGAGTATTATAGTGTGGACCTGACAGTAGGCATCTGGCATGCCAGCATCAGTCTCCCTGACCAGCCTCCCTGTGGGCTCAGGGACACTAGGCCCAAATAGGCTGGAGAAGATCTCCTGTCTGATTCATGGTTATACCTTGTGGCTGCCACCAGGCAAAGGCTTCATTTCGTAGTCTTTACTAAGACTAATATTTGTTGTTGTTTAGTAGCTGTCATGTCTGACTCTTTTGTAACCCCATGGACTATAGCCCGCCAGGCTCCTCTGTCCACAGGATTTCCCAGGCAAGAATACTACAGTGGGTTGCTATTTCCTTCTCCAGGGGATCCTCCTGACCCAAGGATTGAAGCCACATCTCCTGCATTGCGATCAGATTCTTTACCACTGAGCCACCAGGGAAGTCCACCTTTATATATATTGTCCCCTAAAATAAAACATCACAAAAGATCTACTATATATATACATACATATATATATTTATATAGTGGATATACATCTACTATATGTGTAAATATATATCTACATATATTTTAGAATTGTTGGATATTTTATATTAGAATTGTTAAGATATTTTGGAATTGTTAAGAATTTAGAATATTTTAGAATTGTTAAGATAATCCCCAATAGATATACATCTACTATATTGTGTGTGTATATATATATATGTATATATATATATATATATAGTATCAACTATATATACATGTATATTTCTGCACTCTCACTTGTCTCATTGATTCACATAGCCTCCCTTTTTTTAGTATCAGAAGAAAAAATACATGTCACTGCTGTGCTCCTGATTTATTGCATTGACACTGACCTGCATACCTGATTTCACATTCTCCTCCATTCCTTCAGGCCTTCTTTGCATCTTGTTTGCCAGGGTGTTTTGTTTATTCGGCGAGAACAGATAAAACAGTGGTTTGGACTCCTGGGTAAATAGAATTTCCAGCCTTAAATAAAGGTTCTCCTGTGCTAGGTATGCTGCCCAAGTGAGCGCAGCTCTGTATCCTGGCCTGAGGAAAAGATTTTTCATTTATAATCCTGTCTGTGTCACTTGGGACAGAATGATGTGAAATCCCATTTTAAACAGATAGTGCTCCGGATTTGCAAGGCACACATGGTAATTGAGTTAATACATGAATATGAATTTCTTCTCCCTAGCCTCACACTTTCTATGCTAACAGTGTTTCTGCCTTTGCTTTTTGCAAGGGTCTCAATGCATAGACCATGTTCCATTTCAGTCATGTTATTTTCTTGGACCACAGCTCTGCATGTTAGATATATATATATATGTGTGTGTGTGATCTTAATCAATCATAATGCACTTAGGCACACACCTCAGAATATTTTAGAATTGTTAAGATAATCCCCAGAAGCCTTGTTTGTGGCACTAGAAGGGACCCTAAAGTTAATCTGGTAGGTCCCCCCCTTCCCAAATTATCAGAACACTGAAATCCCAGTGTTCTGTATCGCTATTAGAAACAATAGTACCGTGTTTCTTGGACAAGTCTGGGGAGCCCTACCTCTCTTTCTCCTGCTGGAAATCCATTATGAGCATTTGCATGCCTTGTCAGTCTTACTTTCTGCACATGCCTCATATGCAGCCTCTTTTCTCCATCTATCCTGTCCCGTCTCAAGCCAGACCCTCCGTCATCTCTTATCTGGCCCACCACCACTCCCAGCCCCTGTGGTCCCTTCTCTATATTGGGGCCAGAGCAGTCATGTGTGTGTACAAAACTGGGTATATATTCCTTCCCTGCCCATATTCTCCCCAAGGGACACCAGGAGACTCCAATAGAAGCCACAGACTTTAAGAGCATGTTTACAAAATGTAGATCTAATAAATGACTGATGTCTAGTATGTTAGTCTCTCAGTCTTGTCCACCTCTTTGCAACCACATGGATTGTGTCCCACCAGCCTCCTCTGTCCATGGAATTCTCCAGGCAAGAATACTGGAGTGGGGCTGCTGTTCCCTTCTCCAGGGGATCTCCCTGAACCAGGAATCAAACCTGGGTCTCCAGCATTACAGGCAGATTCTTTATCATCTGAGCCACCAGAGAAGTCCCCTAGTATATGTACGAAGCTATAAGAAACAAGACTAAAACCCTAATTAAAAACGGCCCAAAGATTTGACTAGTCATGTTCAGGAAAGGGTTAACATAGCAGGCCTGATGTAGCATTACAGAAGGCTGGCCCTTGGCTGGCATCTGAGAAATTGGCTTTTGGAACATTGCCTACGTGTCTAACTGATAAGGCTGTTTTGTCTGCCTGGGGCACTGGACCAGCTTGCCTACACTGTTTGTACAAGCAGTGTGATTTGTAGTGAACACTTGCCTTCCTTCTAAGAGTTTGGAATGTCAGTAATCATGGCAGGTCGGGCAGGCAGAGTGCCTCTATCACCAGCCCATGAAAAAAAAAAAAAAACCCTGGATTCTAAGTCTCAGGAAGCCTTCACTGCAGAAACAATACACAGTGTTGCTGCATTTCACCACTGAAGGAAAAAGCATGTTCTGTGCATGTTCTTCCCAGGAGGTAAAACTCTGGATATCTTCACCTGGGCTCCTCCACAGTCCTCCCGATGTGTTTTTTTCCCATGGCTGGCCCGGCTGTGTGTCCCCTCACTGTAGTGACTCATTGCCAAGACAGGTAACTGCCTCTGAGTCCTGCAAATCCTTCAAGCAAGTTACCAAACATAGAATCCTAGAAACAAGGACACTTCACCAAAGACGATGCAGGAATGACAAACAAGCACAGGAAGGGATGCTCAGCCTTGTCAATCTTCAGAGAACCACAGTGAGCTGCCATCCACCACCCGCTGGAATGGTTAGAACCAACTGATCAACCCTAGGTATCCTTGCTTGTGTCCACTCATACTTGTATGTAAATGTTTATTCACTAGACCCAAAAACTGGGGAAATTCAGATGTCCATCAACTGGTGCTTGGATAAACAAATGTGTTGCATCCATGTAGTGGAATACCATTCAGCAATTAAAAGGAGAAAAACTAGGGATGGCTACCTGCAACAAGGTGAATGAATCTCAAAAACAGGTCAGATGGAAAGAGCCAGGCATATGGAACAATATATTGTATGATCCCATCAATATGAAATCTCTAGGAAAGGCAAAACTCTAGAGGCAGAAGGCAGACCAGTGGCTGCCCAAGGGTAGGCATGGGAATTGGCCATAAGTGGACACAAGGGAACTTTGGGGGGTGATAAATATATTCTAATATTAGATTGTGGTGATGGTTGCACAAGTATATAAAGTTACCAGAGCTCATCAAGCTATACACATAAAATAGAGTTTGTGGTATTTAAATTACACCTCAATAAAGGTGTCTTTAAAAAGTCCTCCTGAGGGCTCCCCTGGTGGTGCAGTGGGTGAGAATCCTTCAGCCAATGCAGGAGACTCAAGTTCAATCCCCAGTCCAGGAAGATCCCACATGCCGTGGAGCAACTAAGCCCAGTGTGCACCAACTATTACACCTATACTCTAGAGCTTGGGAGCTGCAATGCTTGAAGCACATGGGCCTAGAGCCTGTGCTCAGCAACACAAGAACCCACCACAACTAGAGAGTGGCCCCTGCCCACCACAACTAGAGAAAAGCCCACACAGCAATGAAGATTCAGTGCAACCAAAAATAAATTTAAAACAAATTTTTTTTTAAATCCTCCTTAGCTTCCATTACATGCTTTTGGAGTAGAGACCTGGCTGAACAGAAACCTGGCTCCTCCCAGGTTTGGCCTCCTCTTCCCCCTAGTCCTCCCCCAACTCACCCCAGGCCCCCAGCCCTTTCACTGTCTGTTCCAGCCTAGGGCTTCTTTCAGTTTCTCATACCCTTCTCTGAGTCTCGATTAAGCCAAACTGGCCCAGTGAACTCCCAGATTCCTGCCCTCCTCTTTGGTGACAGAATTTCATCACTCTTGAAATGACTGATTCAATAGCAACATCAAGTTCCCTGAAAGTAAGGATTTGTCTTGATCATTGTGCTTTTTCTCTAATACAACTCCTGGCTCATAGTAGGGACTCAATAAATATTGCATAAAAATAATACCTGAATAAGCATCTTAAGAGCTCCAAGAAGCCCATGATAAACACACCTGTTTGTATAAATCAGTGTTTTTGAAGCATGTTTGCACTCAGAATCCTTTTTATACACACACACTTAACAGTATGAGGAACATAGAACTCAGAGAAAGTGTAATTTACAAAATTCTTATCTACAGTTTTTTTCCCTAGTTTTTTCTGCAATAGACATCCTTGTATATAAGCCCTTACAAGCTAGTGCTCTTGTGGGATAGATTCCAGGAGTGGTACTGCTGGGTCAAATGGTGTGTGTACTTTTTATTCTAATCAATATTACCAGATTGATTTTTTTTTAAGTAAATTGAATTTTTTGAAAAAACAGAATCTCATAGAGCATCGGAAATTTCATTTCCTTATTCTTTTGCAGGGAGTCACCTTCATTATCTTTCATATACACCACTGCAATACCTGTCTCTTTTGTCCAACAGATAATCTGTGTGAAAGAGTTTCAGGGACTCTCACACCTTAGAGAGAGCAGTTTGCTGCACACTGTTCCCGGTATTTGCTGGGTGCCTCAATCAAGGATTCTTTCTTCTTTTGGTACATAGGAGCTCCTCAAACTCACCCAAACAACACAGGTGGGAGCACAGGTGTCACAAGGATGTCAGGAATGGAAGAGCCCATGGACAGGACATATATACCAGTTCGTGAGAAACTGGAAAGAGGAACTTCCCTGGTGGTCCATTGGTTAAGAATCCACCTTCCAATGCAGGGGATGCCGGTGGAAAAACTAAGATACCACTTACACAGGGCAACTAAGCCTGGGCACCTCATGAACATCCAGCAGAGCCAAAAAAAATGACAAAACTGAAGAGAAAGAAGAAATTTATGTTCCCCACCCTCCCTTATCCTCCCTCCTCCTCCCCTACTTCCTCATCTCCCTCCCCCTCTACCCCCACCACTAATTGCTATGGTCCTCAGCCGCTGCTCATCCTCCAGCAGCTAGCACCCCTGTACCCACATGACCCTCCACTTTAAGCCCTATCTCAGTGTCACGATTCTAGATTCCATGACTCATTGGCCCTGGCTGGACTGGTCCACCTGGTCTATGTGGCAATGACATTTCTACAAGGGTGGAAGGTGGGCGGGCAGGAAAGAAGTGAAGGACACTTCCCAGTCTCAGGTAAGCACCCACAAAATTGCAGAGTAACCTAGCATCTGTGTATATGCCTCTCGCTCCTGATCTGCTGCAGGTGGTTGCTAGGAAATATGCTCTTGGGAGGAGAGGGGGAGGGAGGGCAGGATGACAATCAAATGTCAATCTCCTCTTCTCCACCCTTCCTTACGCTGTGGGCAGAAGGACCAGACCCCAGGATGGTTTGGGCAGAAGCTAGAGGGAGTCCCCCCAGGGCCCACAGGCATGTGCTTGAGTAGCCGTGGGTCTGGGAGGACCAGGGAGGGCAGAGTACAATGGCTACAGCTGGATCGTGAGCCGGTCCCCTCAGCAAGATCCTGCAGAGGGGCAGGGACTTCCTCCTCAAGGCTGCATGGACTACTGGACATGGAGGGTCAAGCCAGGCACAGGTCCCCATCGTCCACAGCAGTCAAAAGCCATGTCTGGACCCTCACAACCTCACTGGGAGTCCTGACTTGGCCAAAACTCAACAGGATTCTTGGCAGAAGGATGGTAAGTTGGTACAAATGGATGTTTGCAAGGTGAGTGTGGATTTCCCTGGCATCTCAAGATGTTATGTCACCCAGAGACCTGTCTTTCCCAACCTCTGCTCTAACTCCTCTCTCTCTTCTCTGGGGAGAGCCTCTACTCGGCGACCCTACAGCCCCAGCCACCCCAGGTGCCCCTGTTTCTGTGGCTGTCCCCCTCACTTGACTGCACCCTGAGAGTGTTACTGAGTCCAACTTATACGGCTCGCCCCATGACAGGCCAGTAAATTGAGAGATGAGTCTTTGGGGCAAGGAATAGCAACTTTATTCAGAAAGCCAGCAGACTGAGAAGATGGCGGACTAGTGTCCCAAGGAATCATCTTCTCTGGGTTAGAACTCAGGCTTCTTTTACACTAAAAGAGGAGGGGGTAAACTCCTAGTTTGGGGATGTATTCATTTCTTCCTGCATCCAGGTGGGCCTGGTCAGGATGTTTCTTGTGACCTAAACAAAGGTATTTTAGCTTAATCCTCATTACCTGGGAGGCAGGGTTCCCAGAGATGGACCATTATGTATAATACGCTTACAGGCAACTTCCCTTTAGTGATTAGCTTGTATTCAAAGCAATGGAATGTAAAGGTTAGAGTAAAAGAGGCAGATCCAATACGGGGTCACACTTGTTCTTCCCTATTACAAGAGGAGGGGCTCGGCGTCTCACTGTGCCCACACCAAGCCCCCCATTGGTGGACATCCAGATGGTCTGGTGGAGGCCTGGCACCTACTCTCCTTCCTAACAGCACCCTCAGTTTCTTTTAAGGACTTCTCTTCCTCATTGGATTTAGCCTGGTGAGCACACCCAGATGTTCATTCCCTGCAATTTAAATCTAGAACACAGTGACCACTAAAAATGGCCAGAGTAGGTTTATCCCGTGGCCAGTTCCAATACAGGGTCCCACTTGTTTTTCCTATTTCTCTCTCCAAACATGATTGTGTCCTTGGTAATCCTGCCAGTGTATTTCCTCATTTTTTTAAATGCTCCAGAATCTGTTTCTGTTGCTTGTAACTGGGAACTGCAGAAGAGGAGGAGGAGGGAAGGAGGAAGGGAGGGAGGGCGGAAAACTAACTCAAACATCCAGTGAGTGAGTGAGACCAGACCACAGTCTAGTTGGAAAGCCTGCCATCAGCAGGGCAGCCATGGACAGGGCAAAGGTGGCCACAATGAGCAATACTGTCCTCCTGGAACAGCCAGGCCAAGCCCGCAGATTCACATCTGTGGTACCACTGGGCCAGCCATGGAGATGATTTCAGACAATTCTCTTAGCTTCTCACAAATGATGTCAGGCTCATGGGGTCCTCCTATCATGGCACTGACAGACACCTACAGAGCTCCTGCTGGTAGATACAGGAAAGCCTAGGCCCCCACCATCAGGTTCCCCGGGCTCTTAGGAGAGTACCTCCAGCATCCTCTAGTACTGAGTTGGGATGAAGGGAAGGGGCCAGGACAACTGAGCAGTAAAGAAGCTAGGGATCATTTTTATTCTATTACAGATATTTTCTAATTTTCCTTGTTATGGCTTCTTAAATATATCCCTCACTTAAAAGCAGACATTTAATTTCCAAATACAAAGGATTTAAGTATCTTTGATATTAATTTTTCATCTTGATATTTATCATTTAAATGCTTTCTTCTTTGCAATCAGCCTCTGTGTTTTTTCAGTCTTCTAACTTTATTGAGGCTTTCAACAGCTAAGTCAAAGCTTTCTCTTGTTAAATATCATACTGCACTTGAAAATATGTGGGTTATTTTCAAATATCTTTTGATCTCTAACATAATTCCACAGTAATAAGAGAATAGACTCTATGACTTTCAACACCATGAAATTTCTGTACCTGGTCTTATGTCTCTGGATATGTTCCAGTATCTCCTAGTTTATAGTCTATGGGAACTTGAATAGAATTTATCCTACTGTTGTGTGAAAATTGTATAAATCTCAATGATGTTGAATTGGTTCATAATGCTTTTCAGGTCTACTATATTCTCCTACTTCTCTGTACATTCATTCTATTAATTTTTGAGAGTTTGATATTGAAGCTCCAATTAAAAGTCTTAACATATCTACTTGAATCAAACAATTGTAATATATAATGGAACAATATGTAACTTTGTTCTGTATTTTTCAAGTCTCCTGTAAATGTATTATCATATTTTCATAATTTAAAAAATAAAAGCCAGGACATGGAAGCAACCTAGATGCCCATCAGCAGACGAATGGATAAGGAAGCTGTGGTACATATACACCATGGAATATTACTCAGCCATTAAAAAGAATTCATTTGAATCAGTTCTAATGAGATGGATGAAACTGGAGCCCATTATACAGAGTGAAGTAAAGATAAAGACCAATACAGTATACTAACACATATATATGGAAGTTAAAAAGATGGTAACAATAACCCTATATGCAAAACAGAAAAAGAGACACAGATGTACAGAACAGACTTTTGGACTCTGTGGGAGAAGGTGAGGGTGGGATGTTTTGAGAGAACAGCATCGAAACATGTATATTATCTAGAGTGAAACACATCACCAGCCCAGGTTGTGCCGGGGTCCAGCCTCGGCAGGATCCAGGGGGCACCCTCAGGATGAACAGCGTCGGCGAGAGAGAGAAGACACGTGAGACCAGCCTTGATAGAGCCAAGTCTGCGAGGGGGAGAGAGAGAGAGAAAGAGAGAGAGAGCAGACGGTGGGGTGCAGCCGAGTCTGGCAGAGTCTGGCAATGCTTTATTTTTTACCATAGCTTTTATACCCTAAGTTAGTACATTTCTAAGGGGAAGATAGTTTAACATTACATCAGCTTGTTCTTCACGAAACCAGGGTGTTTTCTGCATTTCTTTGTTTGTGAGGGTCTTGTACATTATCTTCTGACCTTGGGGCCTGTTAACATTTTATGCAAGTCAGGTGAATGTAAACCTATTTTCTGTTTCTATGGTGATCTTAACTGAAAGGTAGCAGTCTCATAGGGCAACAGTACAGAGTAGAAGTATAATCTTGTTAACATAAAAATTAATCCATCTGCAGAAGTTGTCAGTTGCATTTATCTAAGAAGTTTACCCCAGACTGACTCTGCAACTTTGGTGAGGCAGCCTCTGCCTAGCCCTCCTGGCTGACAATTAACAACCATCTCATTGTTACCACACTAGGGCTAAGCTCTTATTTCTCTAGATCTTTAACTATATTAACAATGGTTTCTATAACACAACCTTAGCACATTAAAAGCAAAAACACAGCAAGCAAATGTTAACCCAATAGCTACTTTTAGAATAATTTTTCTTGTGTTTTCTAATAGGGCTTCCTCACCCCCCGAAGGGCTCTATGTCTGTTAGGGCCTTTATATGATTAGGTTCTTTATGTTATTTTATGATTAGGGTATTATAAGCAATCATGCATATTAGTACCAAGGGCATAAATGCATTTGCCAAACAAACTAAAATACCAGCAAAGGAATTTAAATTAAAACACTCCTTTCACCCTGGATAATCTCATAAAATACCACCAGCTGGGAAACTTATTGATTAAAGTTCTAAATTGATTCTTATTTGGGAAGAGATCGGGGAAGGCCTTCTGCCTGTGTCACAGAAATTAGGGAGTAGTCTATTGAGGCGGGCATCAGAAAGACAGATATCATCTTTAAGGTGAGCGCCGGGGGCAGCCTTTCGAAATCCCTGAAAACCTGATCTGCCTTGCCTGTCAGGTTTTCTCCTTCATGACCTTGTCATGGGTAGGGTCTCGTGTGTTGGCTCCCAGCAAGGTTGGATGCATGAGACAAGTGCTCAGGCCTGGTGCACTGGGAAGACCCAGAGGGATCGGGTGGAGAGGGAGGTGGGAGGGGAGATCGGGATGGGGAATACATGTAAATCCATGGCTGATTCATGTCAATGTGTGACAAAAACCACTACAATATTGTAAAGTAATTAGCCTCCAACTAATAAAAATAAATCAAAAAAAATTAAAAAATAAATATTTTTAAAAATTGGTAAGAAAAAAAAATATGCCAGGGGTCATGTCTTCAAAATGCCGGAGCATAAGCATCATCAGGAGAGTCCGGTAAAAGCATTCTTTTCTGGACTCACCCAGACTGGGATTCAGGGAGCTGAAACAAACCCAGGGATCTAAGTTTTAATAAAACCCCAGGAGCCTGAGGCAAGCGGTCTCTCTGGAAGATGCCATCTAAGACTCAACCAAGTGAAGGAAGAAGGCATGCAGATGGATGTGTTGTTCAGCATGCAGTTTGGCCGATCCTCTGTAGAGCTTTTAGAAGATGGAGAGTATCTGTCCTTCACCCCCTCCCAAGGCAGCTCCTCCTAAACGATCATTCCATTGCGCAGCTGTCACACTGGTGTCAAAGACATGCAACATCCTCCCGCCACCTCATGGGAAAAGGCTGACTTCTCAGTTAGCATTTGAGCCTCCAGATCCAGTCATTCTCTTTCACTCCTGCCTGTTCCCTGAATGGCCATCCACAAACCCTGTCCTCTGCATGGCTGGAGATCCTGTCTGTAATCAACCCTGGTTTCCTGCTCCCCAACGTTTGCATGAGCCCTCTCTCTAACCTAGGACGCCCTTCCTGCTTCTCTAAGCCTCTCTGATCACCACTCGTTCCTGGTGACCCTCTCAAGCTCCAACTTCTAAAAGCCCTCACTCCCCACCCTGGTCCCTGGGGACCTCCCTTCCTCCAAGTTCATGTTAGTGTTGCTTTGTGTCAGGTGACTAAAACTGACAAGGGATTTCCTGTCCCTCTGAATCAGAGGAAGGTCAGAGGGTCAATGAGAGGAACTCCATTCTGACTGACTGACCTGGAAAGACTGGAGTGGACTGGCAGTGGCTGCGGTGGGCAGATGTGTAGACCAACTCTCAGCTGGACTGGGAGGGTCTCCCGCCTATGCACAGGTTCTCAGTGGCACACTGGGCATCTCGGTTCAACCCTAAGCCTAAAGATGACCAACTGTGCTCCTGTTTTGTTACCCCTCCCCCATGCCCCCCACACCCAAACTTCCTGCCTCTCCCCAGTCTTCTCTCCTGCAAGCTGCACTCCACCCACCTGCCCTTGGATCAAGTGTCATTGTCCAGTCATCCAGAGGCCCGACAATAACTAAGGCCACCTTAGTTCCTCAGGTGGATCCCAAACAGACAGAAAGAACTAACTGAAAGGTGTGAACCCAACAAAGATGGAAACCCACCCCCCACCCCTGCTCTCCAAGGGGGGAGCACAGAGAAATCACTCTGCAGAGTGGCAGTAACAGAAAAGGATGCTGGCTTTGGGATCACATGGAACTGGGTTAGCATCATGATTTCTTTTAACCTAAAACTATGTGGCCTGCACCTTCATCTCTCCAACTCTGTTGTTTGTAAGAGAATGATAAGAAAACACCTACCCCATCATGTGTCTCAGGATAAAGTTAGATAGTGTTTGTCTCTTGTTTGTCACATGAGCCTCAGACAGCAGCTGGCATCATCTTCCATCATCCTCATCAGGCTTGTTGGAGAGGAAGTATTTGAGCTGTCCCTGAAGCTTCTCACCATCAATTGTCACACTACCACATCTCGTCTGGGGTGGCTTCACATCCAGTCACTGGTCCGGCAAGAAAAACAAAGGCAAGTGCCTTGGCCAGGATGCCAGGAGCCTAAGTACAGAGGTAATTCCTCTCAGTGGAAAGAGGCAAGATTTTGACTATGCTGTTCCTTCAAGTCCTTGTATCAGTGAGCCTTGGTGGTGAAAAAAAGTCGCTCTAAGTCTCAGCAGCTTAAAACAAGAAACATTTATGATTTCTCATGAGTCCAGCAGTTAGCTGGATGCTTGTAGGCCAAGATAATTGATCTTTGCTGGCCTTAATTAAAGGTTTTGTTCCAAAAGGCTTCTGGAGGCCTCACTCAGAACTGGTATGACATCACTCCTGCCACAAAGCCTATTGGTAAGAACAAGTCATGAGGCCAGTCCAGGTCCAAGTGATGGGGAAATACCTCCCCACACCATCTCTCCATGAGAAGAATGACCAAGTATTGTACATTACAGCCATGTCTGCAGTCAACCACAGACCTCAAGCTTTTCTCTGCATCCCTTCCAGTTTCTAGTTATGGCCTAAAGTGAAAAAACTCTGTTGTAAAATAAAGATGGGTGGACGGTTGGGAGAATGGACAGAGGGTAGCTGGTGGATGGGCACCACTGTGTATGAGTGGGTAGATGGGTGAACGGTAGATATAAGATGCATTCAGTGGTGAAGTGTGACAGGGTAAGTGAATGGAGATGGTTTGGATGGATGATGGGCAGGAGACTCGCATCCTACTGTCATCCTTAGCATCAAGGGGCACGGTCACACAGGAACAAGAAGACCATGCTTCCATCCTACATCCCTTGCAATCTCCTGGTGGGCAAATGAGTCACCTTGCTGCCCATGGCACTGCACCAGAATCTCTGTTGCCCAGGGCCTGTTACCATGACTGCATATCTCTCCTTTCCCTCATGATGACACCCCTTAAACTTCTCAGCACTCCCCATTTCCTACAAGATAGAAGCCAAGTAACTTGCTGCAGCATCAAAGGCTCCACATGGCCTGGCCCCACTTGTCTCCCCAGCATTTTCTTCTGCTATGACAGACCATGCCATCCGTCTCCCACCTGCTCCCCCTAGTCATGCTGTAGCCACATGATGCTCCCCCACTTTCCTTGAAGACGCCAAGCTTTCCTACACCTCCCTGATTTTGTATGTGCTGTTCCCTCTTAGAAGTGATCCCTTTGCCCTCAGTCAAGCGGGCATTTGCTTACTCATCCTCTAAGACTTCATCCCCGTGCTCCACCACCATCTTGTCCTTGAGGGCATCTTCTACAAGCCTCCACTTGTTACATTTCTGTCTCCCCTGGACTTACCTTCCTTGGGGTCATGTCTGGCTCATGGCAGTGTCCTCAGCATCTGGCCCAGTTCCAGGAGCCTAGAAGGTACCCGGTGTTTGCTGAAAGGATTCATCCCTTGCAGCTTTGACATGTTCCCCCCTGCCCTATTCTCTCAGTGAGTGTCCACTGTGTGTCCAGTTCCTGACCAGGTGTTGGACTAGCCACAAAGCATTGACAGTCTCCTTGAGGGAGCGAAAGCAGGCACACACACATGTGCACACATGATCTCCCAGAAATCAAAGCTCTGTCCATCAGAGGCAGCATGATGCCAACACCTCTGGGAGAGCTCAGAGCTCTTAGAATTCATGGAAGAGGTCACAGTGAAATCGGGACACGGGGACTTTGATGAGTGAGGAAGAGGAGAAAGCTTTGTGGGCCAAGGATCTGCACGAGTGAGGCCTGGCTGTGAAGACACATAAGACCAAGCCACCAGCCCAATAAGGTGACTCAAGGGGAAACGAATATAGGACTGGGAAAAGATGCTGAGGTCAGATGGTCAAGGGCCTTGAATGACAAGGACAAGTAGGAAGCTAGACTTTATTGAGGGTGAGAAGGCCAGGTTCCTCAAAACTATCCTGTGAGGTAAAGGTTCAGAGACATCAAGTGACTTACCCAAGATAATACAGCTAGGAAATGGTAGGCCTGGGACTCAAAACCAGTCTGACTCTAAAATCCACCTCCTCAAAACTAAAAACAGAGCTACCATATGATCCAGCAATCCCTCTGCTGGGCATATATTCAGAGAAAACCTGGTTCAAAAGGCTACATGCAGCCCAATGCTCATTGCAACACTGTTTACGATAGCCAAGACATAGAAGCAACCTAAATATCCTTCAAGAGAAGAGTACATAGAGAAGATGTGGTACATATATAAAATGGAATATTACTCAGCCATTTGCAGCAACATGGATGAACCTAAAGATCATCATGCTAAGTAAAGTAAGTCAGACAGAGAAAGACAAATATATGATATCCCTTATATGTGGAATCTAAGAAGTATGATACAAATGAACTTATTTACAAAACAGAATCACACTCACATGAGAAACAAACTTATGGCTACCAAAGTGGAAAGGCGGGAGGCAGGGGAGGGGTAAATTGGGGGACTGGGATTGGCATAGACACAACACTGTATGTAAAACAGATGATCAGTGAGGACCTCCTGTATAACACAGGGAACTCTGCTCAATATTCTATAATAACCTAAATGGAAAAAAAAAAATTTTTTTAATGGAATTAAAAAGAATTTTTTTAAAAGGTATATGTGAGGGAGGAGCCAAGATGGTGGAGGAATAGGACGGGGAGACCACTTTCTCCCCTATAAGTTCATCAAACGAACAATTGAACACAGAGCAAACTTCACAAAACAACTTCTGATCACTAGCTGAGGACATCAGGTGCCCAGAAAAGTAGCCCATTGTCTTCAAAAGGAGGTAGAACAAAATAGATAAAAAGAGAGACAAAAGAGCTAGGGATGGAGACCCATCCCGGGAAGGGAGTCTTAATAGAGGAAGTTTCCAAACACCAGGAAACCCTCACACTGGCGGGTCTGGGGGAAGTTTTTGAATCTCGGAGGGCAACCTAACTGGGAGGAAAAATAAATAAAATCCACAGATTATGTGCCTAAAAGCAACTCCCAGCAGAAAAGTACCCCAGATGCCCGCATCCGCCACCAGCAAGTGGGGGAGGAACGGAGAGGAGCGGGCAGCATTGCTTAGGGTAAGGACCGGGCCTGAGTGTCCTGAGGGCAATAGGAGGGAGCTTTTGTGAGATAGCAACTTAAACTGTGGGATAGCAAAAGAGAGAGAGAGAAAATTAACCGGCCCGAACACACTGCCAGCCGTTCACAGAACAAAGGGTCCGAGCAAGTCCAGAGCAGAGCTAGCAGGCTGCGGACTGGCCCAGCCCCGCCAGAGGCAGGAGGCAGGGGTGAGGGGAAAGGGGCAAACTCTGCCCCAAAGACGGCATCCCCTACCACACTGCAAACAGGCCTCCAGTTTCTAACCAAAGACTTCCTGAGATTCTGGATGGTCGACATCTGCCGGGAGGGTCACCACTAAACTCAAGGTGCACGCACCTGAATGGTGCGGGTGGAAACTGAGGCTGGGGCCGAGGAAGGGAGAAGGCGCATCGCACCTGGGGAGAGTGCGCTCATCAAGCTCCTGGCTGCCTGAGCTGCTCGGGCCAGGGAAGGCACAAAACGCAGGCGCAACTGAGTCCGTGCTTCTGTGGAATACCGGAAAACTGGAACCTCATGCCACACAGGGCCCGCTCCATATAGAGCAGCTGGGACCCTGAGCAGCATAGATGGGGAAAGCAGCACTCCTCCCTCGCCACAGCGCGACTGAACTAGTGAACCTGATCAAGAGACCACCTCCGCCCGCCTTGTCAGGGCAGAAATTAGACACTGAAGAGATCAGCAAACAGAAGCCAAATAAACAAAGGGGACTGCTTCAGAAGGGACTGGTGCAACAGATTAAAATCCCTGTAGATAACACCGACTACACCGGAAGGGGCCTATAGATATCGAGAAGTGTAAGCTGGAACGAGGAGCTATATGAAACTGAACTGAACCCACACTGACCGCAACATCTCCAGAGAAATTCCTAGATATATTTTTACCTTTTTTTTTTATTAAAAAATTTTTTTTCTTTTCTTTTCTTTTTTATTTTTTCTCTTTTATTTTCTTTTAAAATTCCCTATTACTCCCCCATTACTCCTTAACTTTCATTTTCATATATTTTTATGATTTTCTTAATTAGGAAAAAAACTTTTTTTTCTTTTTTTTTTTTTTTCTTTTCTTTTTTTTCTTTTCTTTTTTTTTTCTTTTTCTATTATTTTCTTTTAAAGTCCTCTATTACTCCTCTACTACTCCTTAATTTTCATTTTCATTTCACTATAACCTTGCAAAAAACAGAGAGAGAAGCCCTATTTTTAAACCGATCTTCATATATATTTCTAAAATTTTTTGAGTTTTTGTTGTTTTTAATATTGTATTTTTAAGAGTCTAACCCCTACTCTAGATTTTTAATCTTTGTCTTTCAGTATGTGATATAAATGTTGGACATTTAAGAATCCAATATTCAGTTCCCACTTTTATTCAGGAGTGTGTTGATTACTCTCTCCCACTTTTGACTCTCTGTTTTCTACCTCAGAACACCTCTATTTCCCCCTTTGCCCATCTCTTCCCAATCCAATTCTGTGAATCTTTGTGGGTGTCTGGGCTACAGAGAACACTTTGGGAGCAGAGAACTGCGTAGATCTGTCTCTCTACTCTTGAGTCCCCCTTTTTCTCCTCCTGCTCATCTCTATCACCCTCCTCCCTCTCCTCTTTTTCATGTAACTCTGTGACCTCTCTGGGTGTCCTTCACAGTGGAGAATCTTTTCACCATTAACCTAGAAGTTTTATTATCAGTGCTGTATAGTTGGAGAAGTCTTGAGACTACTAGATGAATAAAACTGAAATCCAGAGGCAGGAGACTTAAGCCCAAAACCTGAGAACACCAGAAAACTCCTGACTACATGGAACATTAAGGAATAAGAGACCATCCAAAAGCCTCCATACCTACACTGAAACCAACCACCACCCAAGAGTCAGTAAGTTTCAGAACGAGACATACCACGCAAAATCTCCAGCAATGCAGAAACATAGCCCTGAGCGTCAACATACAGGCTGCCCAAAGTCACACCTAACACATAGACCCATCTCAAAACTCATTACTGGACACTCCATTGCACTCCAAAGAGAAGAAATCCAGTTCCATGCACCAGAACACCGACGTAAGCTTCCCTAATCAGGAAACCTTGACAAGCCAATCGTCCAACCCCACCCACTGGGTGAAACCTCCACAATAAAAAGGAACCACAGACCTCAAGAATACAGAAAGCCCACTCCAGACACAGCAATCTAAACAAGATGAAAAGGCAGAGAAATACCCAACAGGTAAAGGAACATGAAAAATGCCCACCAAGTCAAACAAAAGAGGAGGAGATAGGGAATCTACCTGAAAAAGAATTTAGAATAATGATAATAAAAATGATCCAAAATCTTGAAAACAAAATGGAGTTACAGACAAATAGCCTGGAGACAAAGATTGAGAAGATGCAAGAAATGTTTAATAAAGACCTAGAAGAAATAAAAAAGAGTCAATTAAAAATGAATAATGCAATAAATGAGATCAAAAACACTGTGGAGGGAACAAAGAGTAGAATAATGGAGACAGAAGATAGGATAGGTGAGGTAGAAGATAAAATGGTGGAAATAAATGAAGCAGAGAGAAAAAAAGAATCAAAAGAAATGAGGACAACCTCAGGGACCTCTGGGACAATGTGAAATGCCCCAACATTCGAATCATAGGAGTCCCAGAAGAAGAAGACAAAAAGAAAGGCCATGAGAACATACTCGAGGACATAATAGCTGAAAACTTCCCTAAAATGGGGAAGGAAATAGCCACCCAAGTCCAAGAAATCCAGAGAGTCCCAAACAGGATAAACCCAAGGCAAAACACCCCAAGACACATATTAATCAAATTAACAAAGATCAAACACAAAGAACAAACATTAAAAACAGCAAGGCAGAAACAACAAATAACACACAAAGGGATTCCCATAAGGATAACAGCTGATTTATCAATAGAAATTCTCCAGGCCAGAAGGGAATGGCAGGACATACTTAAAGTAATGAAAGAGAATAACCTACAACCTTGATTACTGTACCCAGCAAGGATCTCATTCAGATATGAAGGAGAACTCAAAAGCTTTACAGACAAGCAAAAGCTGAGAGAATTCAGCACCACCAAACCAGCTCTTCAACAAATGCTAAAGGATCTTCTCTAGACAGGAAACACAGAAAGGTTGTATAAACGTGAACCCCAAAAAACAAAGTAAATGGCAACGGGACCACACCTATCAATAATTACCTTAAATGTAAATGGGTTGAATGCCGCAACCAAAAGACAAAGACTGGCTGAATGGATACAAAAACAAGACCCCTATATATGCTGTCTACAAGAGACCCACCTCAAAACAAGGGACACATACAGACTGAAAGTGAAGGGCTGGAAAAAAAAATATTTCACACAAATGGAGACCAAAAGAAAGCAGGAGTCGCAATACTCATATCAGATAAAATAGACTTTCAAATAAAGGCTGTGAAAAGAGACAAAGAAAGACACTACATAATGACCAAAGGATCAATCCAAGAAAAAGATATAACAATTATAAATATATATGCACCCAACATAGGAGCACTGCAATATGTAAGGCAAATGCTAATGAGTATGAAAGAGGAAATTAATAGTAACACATTAATAGTGGGAGAATTTAACACCCCACTCACAGCTATGGATAGATCAACTAAACAGAAAATTAACAAGGAAACACAAACTTTAAATGACACAATGGACTAGCTAGACCTAATTGATATCTATAGGACATTTCACCCCAAAACAATCAACTTCACCTTTTTCTCAAGTGCACATGGAACCTTCTACAGAATAGATCACATCCTGGGCCATAAATCTAGTCTTGGTAAATTCAAAAAAGTTGAAATCATTCCAGTCATCTTTTCTGACCACAGTGCAGTAAGATTAGATCTCAATTACAGGAAAAAAAATTTTTTAAATTCAAACATATGGAGGCTAAATAACACACTTCTGAATAACCAACAAATCATAGAAAAAATCAAAAAAGAAATCAAAATATGCATAGAAATAAATGAAAACACAACAACCCAAAACCTATGGGACTGTAAAAGCACTGTAAAAGCAGTGCTAAGGGGAAGGTTCATAGCAATAAAGGCTTACCTCAAGAAACAAGAAAAAAAGTCAAATAAATAACCTAACTCTACACCTAAAGCAACTAGAGAAGGAAGAAATGAAGAACCCCGGGGTTAGTAGAAGGAAAGAAATCTTAAAAATTAGGGCAGAAATAAATGCAAAAGAAACAAAAGAGACCATAGCAAAAATCAACGAAGCTAAAAGCTGGTTTTTTGAAAAAATAAACAAAATTGACAAACCATTAGCAAGACTCATTAAGAAACAAAAGGAGAACCAAATTAACAAAATTAGAAATGAAAATGGAGAGATCACAAGAGACAACACTGAAATACAAAGGATCATAAGAGACTACTACCAGCAGCTCTATGCCAATAAAATGGACAACTTGGAAGAAATGGACAAATTCTTAGAAAAGTATAACCTTCCAAAACTGAACCAGGAAGAAATAGAAGATCTTAACAGACCCATCACAAGCAAGGAAATCAAAACTGTAATCAGAAATCATCCAGCAAACAAAAGCCCAGGACCAGATGGCATCACAGCTGAATTCTACCAAAAATGTGGAGAAGATAGCTAACACCTATCTTACTCAAACTCTTCCAGAAATTGCAGAAGAAGGTAAACTTCCAAACTCATTCTATGAGGCCACCATCACCCTAATTCCAAAACCAGACAAAGATGCCACAAAAAAAGAAAACTACAGGCCAATATCACTGATGAACATAGATGCAAAAATCCTTAACAAAATTCTAGCAAACAGAATCCAACAACATATTTAAAAAAATCACACACCATGACCAAGTGGGCTTTATCCCAGGAATGCAAGGATTCTTTAATGTCCGCAAATCAATCAATGTAATACACCACATTAACAAATTGAAAGATAAAAACCATATGATTATCTCAATAGATGCAGAGGAAGCCTTTGACAAAATTCATCACTCATTTATGATTAAAACTCTCCATTAAGCAAGAATAGAAGGAACATACTTCAACATAATAAAAGCTATATATGACAAACCCACAGCAAGCATTACCCTCAATGGTGAAAAATTGAAAGCATTTCCCCTGAAATCAGGAACAAGACAAGGGTGCCCACTCTCACCACTATTATTCAACATAGTTTTGGAAGTGTTGGCTACAGCAATCAGGGCAGAAAAAGAAATAAAAGGAATCCAGATAGGAAAAGAAGAAGTGAAACTCTCTCTGTTTGCAGATGACATGATCCTCTACATAGAAAACCCTAAAGACTCTACCAGAAAATTACTAGAGCTAATCAACAAATATAGTAAAGTGGCAGGATATAAAATTAACACACAGAAATCCCTTGCATTCCTATACACTAACAATGAGAAAACAGAAAGAGATATTATGGAAACAATACCATTCACCATTGCAACAAAAAGAATAACATACCTAGGAGTATATCTATCTAAAGAAACAAAAGACCTATACATAGAAAACTATAAAACACTGGTGAAAGAAATCAAAGAGGACACAAACAGATGGAGAAACATACCGAGTTGATGGATTGGAAGAATCAATATTGTGAAAATGGCTATTCTACCCAAAGCAATCTATAGATTCAATGCAATCCCTATCAAGCTACCAATAGTATTTTTCACAGAACTAGAACAAATAATTTCACAATTTGTATGGAAATACAAAAAACCTCGAATAGACAAAGTAATCTTGAGAAAGAAGAATGGAACTGGAGGAATCAACCTGCCTGACTTCAGACTCTACTAGAAAGCCACAGTCATCAAGACAGTATGGTACTGGCACAAAGACAGAAATATAGATCAGTGGAACAGAATAGAAAGCCAGAGATAAATCCACGAACCTATGGACACCTTATCTTTGACAAAGGAGGCAAGGATATACAATGGAAAAAAGACAACCTCTTTAACAAGTGGTGCTGGGAAATCTGGTCAACCACTTGTAAAAGAATGAAACTAAAACACTTTCTAACACAATACACAAAAATAAACTCAAACTGGATTAAATATCTAAACGTAAGACCAGAAACTATAAAACTCCTAGAGGAGAACATAGGCAAAACACCCTCCAACATAAATCATAGCAGGATCCTCTATGACCCACCTCCCGAATAAAAGCAAATATAAGCAAATGGGACCTAATGAAACTTAAAAGCTTTTGCACAACAAAGGAAACTATAAGCAAGGTGAAAAGACAGCCCTCAGAATGGGAGAAAATAATAGCAAATGAAGCAACAGACAAAGGATTAATCTCAAAAATATACAAGCAACTCCTGAAGCTCAACTCCAGAAAAATAAATGACCCAGTCAAAAACTGGGCCAAAGAACTAAACAGACATTTCTTCAAAGAAGACATATAGATGGCTAACAAACACATGAAAAGATGCTCAACATCACTCATTATCAGAGAAATGCAAATCAAAACCACAATGAAGTACCTTGTGGTACCCACCAGTCTGGTACTCACCAGTCAGGATGGCTGCTATCCAAAAGTCTACAAGCAATAAATGCTGGAGAGGGTGTGGAGAAAAGGGAACCCTCTTACACTGTTGGTGGGAATGCAAATTAGTACAGCCACTATGGAAAACAGTGTGGAGATTCCTTAAAAAACTGGAAATAGAACTGCCATATGACCCAGCAATACCACTTCTGGGCATACACACCGAGGAAACCAGATCTGAAAGAGACACGTGCACCCCAGTGTTCATCGCAGCACTGTTTATAATAGCCAGGACATGGAAGCAACCTAGATGCCCATCAGCAGACGAATGGATAAGGAAGCTGTGGTACATATACACCATGGAATATTACTCAGCCATTAAAAAGAATTCATTTGAATCAGTTCTAATGAGATGGATGAAACTGAAGCCCACTATACAGAGTGAAGTAAGCCAGAAAGATAAAGAACATTACAGCATACTAACACATATATATGGAATTTAGAAAGATGGTAACGATAACCCTATATGCAAAACAGAAAAAGAGACACAGATGTACAGAACAGACTTTTGGACTCTGTGGGAGAAGGCGAGGGTGGGATGTTTCGAGAGAACAGCATTGAAACATGTATATTATCTATGGTGAAACAGATCACCAGCCTAGGTTGGATGCATGAGACAAGTGCTCGGGCCTGGAGCACTGGGAAGACCCAGAAGGATCTGGTAGAGAGGGAGGTGGGAGAGGGGATCAGGATGGGGAATACATGTAAATCCATGGCTGATTCATGTCAATGTATGACAAAACCCACTACAATATTGTAAAGTAATTAGCTTCCAACTAATAAAAATAAATGAAAAAAAAATAAAGGCATATGTGAAACTGAACCACTTTCCTGTACACCTGAAACTAACACAATATGTTAATCAACTACACTACTATATAAAATAAAAATTGTTTTAAAATAAGATAATACCGGTCTCTTCATTCCACTGGACTCTTATCAGTCAGGAGGCAGAGGGCAAGGTGTAGCAGGAAGGGAGGTTATGGATGAGATTGGTCTCTACAAATATTATGATAATGCCATTTGGACTGTGTTCTCTGTCCCTGAATCAATGAACTCCTGGCCTATTTCTGCTCTTGTTGGAAGCAAAACCCCCTATGAGCCACCTAAAATGTCTGTTTACCTCTGCTGCTTCTAAGGAGACAGGACAAAGACCCAGCCTTGAGGCTAGCCCTGGACTGAACAGGTGACTGTAGCCCACCCTACACCAGTGAGCCTCCCTGTCAAGGCCTCCCCACCTCCTGGTCAGCACAGCTGGATCTGTGTTCATTCTCAGGGAAGTCCTCCAAGGACAGGTCACGTGCTGCCTGGAAATCAATGTGTTTGACCAGTTGCTTCCCTTTCATCTTTTCATTGTATAATTCTGCCCCCCGAAGGCAAAAACACTGGTCTGGCAAGATTTGTTCTTTTTAAATCTGGCTGGAGCCTCACTAAAGTCCATTAATCTTTAACTTTTTATAGATTTTTCTGCTTAGAATATATGCTCTGTGCCTGCATTTCACGTGGGGATTCAAGCTCTGCTTCCATATTGATGATGACTCTGAAGACTTATGTTCTCTCTGGGGTTTTGTTCTGTGGGCTTATTTATCAGTGCCAGCATACCAAGAACCCCATAGATCTCTGCCTCATTCAGGAGACAACCAATGGCTAAGACCCTGGACCTCAGTTCACACAGAGCCAGACACGAATCCAATCCCAGCCCTGCCATTCTACCTGTTCATCCTTGAGCAAGTCACATGCATCTCTAAGGCTCATTGAAAATGAAGACCCAAGGGAGTCATATCTCATCCAGGGTTGAATAATCAGCACAAAGCCCATTTACAGCCGTAATAATTACTGTTGAAGAGTCCTTGACTCTGCAAGGACACTCGCTCCTTACCCCTATCCCTTACCTTTTTTCCAGTCTCCCCTTTTCTTCTAAGAATAACTGCTGGCTCTTTCTCTGTCTTAGTAGTCAGCCTTTCAATGCCACCTCTAATCCTCCCTTCTAACCAGCATCTCTGATTAACCCCATAAGAAGGTCCAGGGTAAAGTATACAGAATCATGGTCCTCTGTAAAAAGACAAGGAGATGGGGAGAATTTTGATATGTACAATGCAGTTTTTTCAAATTTATTACTGGCCAAAACATATTTAAAGAGTATCATCATGTATATATATATATATATATATATATATAACTGAATCACTTTGCCATAGAGCAGAAATTAACACAACACAGTAAGTCAACTCTTCTTCAATTTTAAAAAGAGTATCATCAAAGTGAAAACACAAAATTTATAAATCTTTTGTTAAATCTCAAACCAACAAGGCTGAGTATACCAAGTACTTACAAAAGACAGCTTAAGAGAAGTGATTTAAAAACAACAACAACACTGGCCACCTCTCCCCAGACACTGGCCAAATAAGCCTACTGAAACCACAGCAAACACCATGTGGGTCAAGAATCTGCCGACACCCATTTTCTGTCTAAAAGTTGGCAAGGACTGCTCCTAGTTGCCTAACTTCACAGATGAGCTGTGCCACTCCCCACATTAGTCCTTTTGTGGGCATGCCCTAGGGGAGGTATGCTGACGGGCCACCAGTGGACAGATAAATTATATGGACCCTTTTCCCACCTTTTGGTGACTCTGGTTTAACCTAATTGCTAATGACAAATCATTTAAAAACTCCTTCACTAATTGCTTCTGACCAAAACCATTCCCACTTCACTGTCTTGATACTGCGAGGCATGGAACATCTGTAGTCTTTCCACCCACCATATCTCCCACTGCATGAAATGGCCACTTAAAGACCAAAATCAGACTGGAACTCAAATACTGACTTCTGATTTCCTACCAGCTAACGTATTTATTTTAGATGCTATCTTTCAGCCAAACCAGTACTCTGGAGGACCACCTGTCAGACATCTGTGAAAGTGAAAGCATTAGTTGCTCAGTTGTGTCTGACTCTGTGCAACTCCATGGACTGTATCCCACCAGGCTCCTCTGTCCATGGAATTCTCCAGGCAAGAATATGGAGTGGGTAGCTGTTCCCTCCTCCAGGGAATCTTACGGATCCAGGGATTGAACCCAGGTCTCCTGCAATGCAGGTGGATTCTTTACCATCTGAGCCACCAGGATGGCTGAGGGACATATCAAAGGAATGATTTCAATGAGCCCAGAATCTTGCATCTTTTATATATACAAAAGTGCTAAATTCATTAAATTGAGATGCCTGCTTTACTTTAATTAACAGTAATCTTTTGATGTTCTAACTGCCTTGTCTTTGTTGCAAAAACTCATATAAATCCTGGCTCTTCCCTTACCTCTTTGGAACAGTTCCTTAAAACTGTCTGGGAGGCTGTGTCTGGGCTTAAGACCACAGTTTGTCCACTGAAAACATAATTCTCAACCTGTGCATTTTTTATTTTTTTATTTTTTTTAGTCAACAAAGCTTATGGGTAATCCCCTCCACATGACATCTATGCCTGCTCCACAGAAATCACAGGATTCCACAGGACCCAGAGTTCATTTTCTAGGAAGCATTTTCCTTGCAAATACATGGCTGTGGGGTTGGATCCCTGGGTTGGGAAGATCCCCTGGAGGAGGGCATGGCAACCCATTCCAGTAATCTTGCCTAGAGAATCCCATGGATAGAGGAGCCCGGCGAGCTACAATCCATAGGATCGCACAGAGTCGGGCATGACTGAAGTAACTTAGCTGCTTATACAGAGCCTCCAGATTAGACAGTTGGGAGCCAGGTATCTTTGCAGAAAGATGTTAGGCTGGAGAGGTGGACTGGGGTACATAAGTAAAGGTGTCCTTCACAAAACTACCACAACCAACATCTCCTCATTGAGTGTCCTGGATCTACCCACTGGACCAACGTCCTTACTATGGGCAAACAAACTGAACTGAAAATTAAGAGATAAGTAAGCACTTTCTGGGTATTTGATAATATTAAGAAATTAATATTATTGGTTATTAGCTGTGATAATGATGTTGTGGTTTTTTTTTTAAGTCTATCTTTTAGAGATACTTCTTGAAATGTTTCCAGATGATGCGATATGATGTCTGGTATTTGACTCAAGATAATTTTGGAAAATGGGGAATGGGCGGGGATATAGATGAAACCAGATCAGTTCAGTTCAGTTCAGTTCAGTCACTCAGTCGTGTCCGACTCTTTGCGATCCCATGAATTGCAGCACGCCAGGCCTCCCTGTCCATCACCAACTCCTGGAGTCTACCCAAACTGTCCATCGAGTCAGTGATGCCATCTAGCCATCTCATCCTCTGTTGTCCCCTTCTCCTCCTGCCCCCAATCCTTCCCAGCATTAGGGTCTTTTCCAATGAGTCAACTCTTCGCATGAGGTGGCCAGAGTATTGGAGTTTCAGCTTCAACATCAGTCCTTCCAATGAACACCCAGGACTGACCTCCTTTAGGATGGACTGGTTGGATCTTCTTGCAGTCCAAGGGACTCTTAAGAGTCTTCTCCAGCACTGCAGTTCAAAAGCATCAATTCTTCAGAGCTCAGCTTTCTTCACCGTCCAACTCTCACATCCATACATGACTACTGGAAAAACCATAGCCTTGACTAGACGGACCTTTGTTGGCAAAGTAATGTCTCTGCTTTTTAATATGCTATCTATGGTCAGCCATGGGTTAATAATAGTTGACATTGGTGATGGGTCCATGGGAAGTCTATGTATAATTATATCTCTGTTTGTGGAAGTTTAAATGTTGCCATAATAAAATCGTTAAGAAAGCAAAAAAAAAAAAAAAAAAAAAGGAAAGAAAGGAAGGAAGAAGGAGGGCGGGAGGGAGAAAGGAGGGAAAAGAAATGAAGAAACACTTCCCATGCAGTGTATATCACAGTCTGTAGAAATAACTGTCATGTGTCGATGAAAAGTAACTGACCCACTCTGCAGAACCATTTTCTGGACAGAAATAAATCCCCAGGCCACCTCCCCAAAGTGGGTTTAAGATTCTGGGGCTTGTAGACCTGGTGTTTCATTTGCATATCTGCATATTCATGGATGCATTAAAGAGGAATATCCTGAGAAGACCTCTGTGCCCCTCAGCCCCTGTGGCCTCTTGACAAGCCCTCTCACTTCAGAACACAGTAGACACAGAGGCAGCTTTGTTGAGCCACCCTTATCCTTTCAGACATTAACCTCACAGATGGCTCGGTGGTAGCTCAAGGACTAGAGTGAGGCGGTTCTCTACAACATAATTCCAGACACATATCTGAACACAGGAAGGGAGAAGATTTTACAAGTCTCTAAAATAAAATGAGTCCTTGAGAAGAGAAACAAGGATGAAGGAGGATTTCTTTATCAGCACGAAGCAGGAGCATGAGCCACCTGTCCCCTCCTAAAAGACTCAGTCTGGGATCGCAAGACCCAGCAAAGAGGACGGACACTGGAAGGCACCTCCTGCCCCGCCTCTTGTGAGGAGCATCTCTGGAGGAGGGACAGGACTCTGGGTCTGTCCCAGGGCTCTGCTCCAACCCTGCTGCCCTCCAGAAGCTCTGCTGCCCCATGGCTGGGTACACCGGGCCAGTTGCTTGACCATTCAGTGAAACGGGACAGGACTTCCCGCCTCACACGGACATTGTAAGGATCATGGGAAATCGAGGCATTGATTCATGGAAATGGTTCTCTGAGCTCTAATTTATCTCTACAGAGCTCATGATTTATCCCCATTTACCTTCCCCTCCTCCTGGGAGGAGACACAGCAGGGCAGGCATATACTTAGCCACTGGGAGACTAAACAAAGGCAGATAGGAACCAGGAAAAAGTAGGCCGAATTAAGTTTCATGTGCCCAGCCAGCCAGCTCAGAAGACTGAGTCTAGGTGAACAGGAGATGTCTAAAGTGGCCGGGGGAGGGAGGAGTGGCCAGATCTTGGTTCTTGGGTATGAACAGCAGAGGACCCACTGGAAGGGTGGGGGAGGAGCAGATTTCTGCCTGGAGCATGAGGGGGACCACTCTGGGCATGCAAAAGCCAGCGATGACTTGGCCCTTTTTATGTGCCAGGCACTGTGCTGGACATTTGGCATAAACATCTCAGGAGACTCAGCACAAAGGTGGGGGAGGGTGAGAAATCCACCTGCCTGAGATGGATGATGTAGGGAGCAGGGAGAGGAGTTTAGACCAGTCAAGGGTGACCAAGGAACAGTCAGTTCACTGCTTAAGCCTTTGGCCGATCCTCTTTTCTAGTGAGTCAGGCTAATAAGGAAGTTCAGGGCCATGGCTGGTCCTGATTAGATGCCTTAGAGAAGCCAAATCAGGTGAGAACCCACTATCCATTTGACCAAGCTATGGGGCTTTGTTCTTACACCTTTAAACTGGGCAAGGCAGGGACAGGCTGCCCCACAGTCCCTGAGATGAGCTCCAGGCTGGCCAGGGAGGGATGCAGAGCCAAGGCCTGTGTGAACAACTGATCACACTACAGCTGAGAAGAGATGGGAAATAGGTCTGATGAGGGCTACAGCTGTCCACAGCACTGGCCTCAGTCGGGAGTGATTTTGCTCCCCCCTGCATACCACACCCCCAACCTGGGGCATTTGGCAAGGCCTTGAGACATCTTTGGGAGGTGACAACTCCATCCCTGCAGATGCCAGGGATGCAGCCTAACATCCTACAGTACATAAGAACCCTCCCTCCACCAAAGAATGACATGGTCCAAACTGGCGACAGTGTCAAGGTTAAGAAACCCTGGTGTTGGACTTCCCTGGAGGTCCAGTGGATATGAACCCACCTGCCAATGCCTGGGACACAGGGTGAATCCCTGGTCTGGAAAGATCCTATGGAGCAACTAAGCCCAAGCACCACAACTACTGAGCCTGCACTCTAGAGCCACCATAGTGAGAAGCCTATGCATTGCAGCAAAGAGAGGCTAAAATCCAACCCACTGCCTGGAATGAAGCTGCCCCTACCCTGAGGAAGAGGCATTTTTTTCTAACTCAGCCAGAAGCAGTGTGAGGACTTACATGGGCCTAGGGATGGGGGACAAAGGAGAGGTGCCTGGGGATGGGAGCCACAGTCATATCAGAGTGGGAGGAGAATGTACCTGCTGTCACCCAGACTGCAAGTTGTACAAAAAGCAATTTAAAAGAGATATTTAGTCTTTAATAGAGTGTCAAAAAGTCAACCCACATGATTATGTCATCTTCTTGCTGGCAAAGACAGAGGTTTTAAAGCACGATGACATACCTACCAGGTGAGAAATGAGATGAGCTCAAAGATCTTCACTGCAGTACTGTTTCTAACAGTACAAGATCAGAAAATAGTATTTCCATAAATGCCCATCGGGGCAGGACAAGCTGGATAAACAATGGCATATCCTACAAAAGAATGAGGTCTCCAGAAATAAAGTGAAAAAAAAGCCAAGTGCACAAGCCTGTGGAGTACTGCACTGCCACCGGGTGAAAACGGGGTGAGGATCAACGTGGTACTGATAATTGCTTATATTTGCATAATCCTGGTGGCTCAGCCAGAAAGAACCTGCCTGCCAACGCAGGAGATGCGGTTCAGTCCCTGGGTGGGGAAGATCCCCTGGAGATGGAAATGGCAACACACTCCAGTGTTCTTGCCTAGGAAGCCCCATGGACAGAGGAGCCTGCCCGGCTACAGACCATGGGGTCGCAAACAAGCGGATTTCAAACGTCACTCAGCACCAGAACCACACAGAGGACCTCTTTTAGCCATACTTACTTCAAGCAACATCAACCTTGTTTTTATTGGGGTTGGGAGGGAGGTGGGAGAGCCTCATTTTTCTTTCCCGGAGTTGAACTGCTCAGCCTTCCGGATCCTGGACCCCCACAGGCCGAGCCACCCGCGGAGATTCAAGACAAAAGCCTGTGAAAGGTACCGTTCCCTAGTTACTCCAGCCAGCCCCGAGACTGTTTCCCAATCCTCAAGTGGCCGCTGAATATGAAAAGTTCAAGGCGCCTGAAGGAATCCCGCAGGAACCTAAGAGTTTGGAATTATCTAAGTACTCTTCACCCTCACCCCATCTCCCTTTTCCCTCTCAGGGAAACGAACTGAAGGTTTGAGTAACCTGGCCCTCCGACCTCCCCGCCTCCGCCCCACTGAGAGGGGCGGAGCGACCGCTACGGTGGATCCTCCCGCCGGCTTTGTGCGCGCTTGCAATCCAGCTGTCGCCGCCCCCAAGAGCCCCCTGCCGCCGGAGACGCACATTTCCGGGCCGCCCACCACCCAGATCGCACTGCCTGCCTAGATCTGCTCCGGCCCGTTCGGTCCCCGTCGGGCCCCAGTCGTCCCTCCGAAATGCCGGTCGACTTCACCGGGTACTGGAAGATGTTGACCAACGAGAATTTCGAGGAGTACTTGCGGGCGCTGGGTAAGCGCTGCCCGCCGCGCTCTGTCCGGGCGCCCGGCCGGACGTCTGAGGGTGGGATCCCAGCGCCCTCCCGAGCCAGCCGCCCATCTGCCTGCCTCCGTCAGGCCTTGCCGCCGCCCCGAGCACCCGGGCCGCGGACCGGGCGTCTCCAGGAGCCAGAGACCTGCGAATTGCCGAACGGGGGTTGTTAGGGTTCATGGTGGTCAGTGTCTGATATTTGGCTCTCGACGTGGAGGATTTCATTAGAAAAGCTGGGCTTAGTTCTCGTTTTCAAAGGTTTAGCATAGGGCAGAAAACTTTGTTGTGGGAAAAAAGGAAAGAAAGGAAAGGACAGCCCAGCTGCACGCAGAGGCCGTGCTAATCGAGCAAGGAACTCCAGTGGTTTTCCTGGGGTGGGGGAAGCAGGCTCGTAGGGCCCCACTACCTTGGCAGCAGTTCTCCAAATGTTTTCAGCCAACTCTCTACCCTGGCACTCCCTGCAGATGTCAATGTGGCCTTGCGCAAAATCGCCAACTTGCTGAAGCCAGACAAAGAGATCGTGCAGGAAGGCGACCACATGATCATCCGCACGCTGAGCACTTTTAGGAACTACATCATGGACTTCCAGGTTGGGAAGGAGTTTGAGGAGGATCTGACGGGCATAGACGACCGCAAGTGCATGGTGAGGCTTTGCGTTTACCTGGGCATCTCCTTCCCAGGGTTCCTGACAAAGGTGGGGCTGGGTGATCCCAGAGGGGAGCAAGGGCCCTTGTGTTCTGAAGGGCAGAGATGTTCCACTCCCAGCCCCCAAGGTAGGCAGCACCTGACTCATCAAGTTCCCCTTACATCCTAACCAGACAGTAACAGGAAAGCTGTGGTTTGTTGAATCTCTACCATGTCCTGGCTTTGAGCCAATGCTTTCTTTATATGCTTGACTTCATCCGATCTTCACAACCCTTGAGGGAAGTCTGAGGACACCCATTTTACAGATGAGGAAGCAGTCTCAAAGAGATGTGCCTGGAGTAGCACAGCTAGGGCAGGGCTGGGCAGGATTCCAGGCAAATCTGTTGACTCTATCTGTACCTTAGGCTGGGGGAGGAAGGAGAGAAGAGAGGAAAGAAACAACAAAACATAAGCAACCTTTTTCAAGTAAACTTTCTACATGGCAGATCATGAAGTCCACTCTAGGGAGCAGAGGGCACTGTGATCTCTGCCTTCTGACCTGTCCCTCCTCATCCCCAAACTGGGGTTTGGCTCCCGGCCAGTGCCTTCCCTGTCTTCCACTGCTTCCAGGCGGCTGGCTGCCTTTGAACCTCGCAGCCAGCACCTACACAATGGGTCAATGCCCCCGCAGCCCAGGCCAGAAGGAGCAGCAGTGGAGGAGGGGAGTAAGCCACCCGTCAACAAGGGTGGGAAGTTGGTGACCTGGAGACCCCAATTAGCGCCACCACGCTGCCTCCAGAAGGTCAGCCTTGAGCCTCCATCAACATTCTGGGGGTCGCTGGGAGGTCAGGGTGCTGTCTGCCTCACTCTCACAGTCGGGTCCAGACCTAGGGGCCTGCCTTGCTTACTGATGAGATTCTCCTCATTCTTCTTCCCTATCCCCTCCCACCATTCACTGAGGGGCTACTCCATGCCCTGCACTGTGCCAGCTGTTTGACTCCACAGTGAAGGAGGGATTACTAATCCCATATTTCTCAATGACTGAGGCTCCCGGTTGAAGAGATTGAAGAAGTGGGACTTTGAGGCCCAGACTCCTGCTCTGGGGTAAGCTCCTCTGTAGGTAGCCTTTGCGGAACCTGGTGCCTGGGCTTTGGTTGACTGTGGTTGAAGGAGTGCCAGTGTCTGGGGATAAAGAGCCCCAGGCCAGGATGACTCACCCTTCCTGATTTCTTGAATCATCTGAAGGGGATCAGGAGTCAGTGATTACACTCAGAATTGTGGCGGAAGAGGGGGTGGCTGGCAAGGCGGATCCTCGGAGAGGCCGCTGGTGGGAGAAAACACTGTGGTTGTAGTGAAATGTCAGGTCATGCTTCTAAAACACCCAAGGCCTCTTAATCCTCAGAGAGGCTCACAGTGGGAAAGGAGACTTTCAGTCAGAGTCCGCCTTGATAAAGTGGGGGCCCTGCCTGTCGGACCACTGCCCAAGGACTGGTCCCTGGCTCATTGCCTCGAACCGAATGTGAGAACAGTCCTTGTCCCCAGCCTACTCTTGAGGTACTTACAAGGCACAGCAAGCATCTCTGTTTATTTTGGGTCCCTGCCACTTCTGGAATGTGCTGGCTTATACTTGCTTGGCTAATTACCTTTGCGCTTTCATTCCCACTCTTATCCATTAATGTATGAAGCATTTATTGATCACCTGGTAATACTAGTTAATACAAGCAGACCTTGGAGAGACTGCAGGTCCAGCCCCAGATCTCAACAATAAAATGAACATTGAAATAAAGCGAGTCATACAAAGTTTTCCTTTTCCCAGTGCATATAAAACTTTTGACTATACTAGACTGTGATTTATTAAATGTGCAATTATATTATGTGTAAACAGCAGTGTATACACCTTAACTGAAATGCTCACCATCATCTGAGCCTTGGGCAAGTTGTAAGTTGTAATCTTTTTACAATATAGTACTGTCAAAGATTACTGATCACAGATCACCATAACAAATAGTGAAAAAGTGTGAAATACTGGGAGAATTACCAAAATGTGACACAGAAACCAAATGTGAGCAAATGCTGTTGGAAAAATGGCATCAATAGACTTGTCTGATGCAAATTTGCTATGCACCTTCAATCTAAAAAGCGCAGTATCATCAGGGACTCTCCGAGTGGTCCAGTGATTAAGACCCTGCACTTCCAATGCAGGGGGTGCAGGTTCAATCCTTTGTTGGGGAACTAAGATCCCACATGCCCAGCAGCATGGCCAAAACAAACCCACAGTGTTTTCGAAGTGCAATAAAACAAGGTATGCCTGTACTCATCGAGTGCTGAAGTACTGTTCCAGTTTTATATTAACTCACTGAATTTTCACAACACTGATTTTAACCCCATTTTACAGACGAGAAAACCAAGGCAAGATTTCTTGTTGTGTGACCTTGGTGGATTAAGTAAGTGGCAGAGGGAGGGTTTGCATGTGGTCTGACCCAGTGGAACATGTCACAATCTCTGATATCCAGGAACTCACAGTCTTTGTAGCAGAGACAGATGCACACAGAGTCAGAACACAGTGTGACCAGTGGTGACAAAGGGAAGCACCAGAAGAATGAATCCCAGAAGGAGTTCCGGAGGTGGTGATGTCACAACTTACTGTAACAGGGTGGGTGGGTGGGTGGGTAGGAGGGAGGGAGGAAGGGGTTTGGCCACCCTCTTTTCTTAGCCATTAGCTCTGTGGTAGGTGAACAGATCAGGGAGCCCAGCAGCTGGGCAAACTCAGTGACATTGGGTGAGGATCCACGGTCACGTCTGCTGTCTTGGGATTCATGGAGGCCCCCTCCCAAGTAGACAGCAGGCACTTACCTTGCTGTTGCCTATGGAGAAGATGGGCGGCCCTCTGCTCCGGCCTTCCTTTGGCCCCTGACTGCAGAGAAGTCCTTCCCAGCTATCCAGTTGGATTGGGCAGCCACAGGGAAGAGCCATGGCTAGGGGAGGGTGCAGGATAATACAGTGATAGCAACTATCTAGCCTGGTGCTTGTGAATGGAGGGGAGCTGCCTGCAAGAGCCCACATGGCCCAGGCCAGGGCCCCCGGGGGTCCTGAGCAAGGTGGTTGCCAAAGATAATGTCCTTTCTGCTCCCGGTGCTCTGCACCCAGCAGGAGGAGCTGTGGCTGGAGGAAACCAGTTCTCAGCTTCAGCTGGCCTCATTCTAACACATTCTTCCCAACACATTGTGAGTAGCTCATTTCTCACCTGTTGTGTTCATTCCTATCTTGGTCCTACAAGCATTTCATTGGTGTTTATCTTTGCAGCCCTCGTGTTACTGACATGAATCACACGGGAGTCCTGCCTTCCTGGAGCTCAGTGTAATGCAGGCAACAGACCAAAGCAGCCAATCATACTGAGATGGTGTGCTGATGGAGAGGGACAGGCAGAGAAAGACCCCCGGGTCTGGGAGGTCAGGAGCTGTTCCTGCAGAAAGTGGAGTCTCAGCAGTGGCTTGAAGGATAGGCAGGAAGTGGGCAGACAACAGAAGGGGAATGAGAACAAAGCCAAGGTCAAGAGAATAGCTCTTGTTGTTATCGTTGCTGTTCAGTCACTCGGTGTGTCTGACTCTTTGCGACTCCATAGATTGCAGCCCACCAGGCTTCCCTGTCCTTCACCACCTCCCAGAGCTTGCTCAAACTCATGTCCATTGAGTCGGTGATGCCATCCAACCATCTCATCCTCTGTCGTTCCCTTCTGCTTTCAATCTTTCCCAGCATCAGGGTCTTTTCCAATGAGTCAGTTCTTCGCATCAGATGGCCACAGTATTGGAGATTCAGCTTCAGCATCAGTCCTTCCAATGAATATTCAGGGTTGATTTCTTTTAGGGTCAATCCTAAAAGATTTGGTTTGATCTCCTTGCAGTCTAAGGGAGTCTCAAGTGTCTTCTCCAACAGCACTTGGTACTTGCTATTTCAAACCTGTCCCACACCAACCCTGGGCTCAGCCTGGGAACACAAAGGCACCCAGGCCAGTGGAGGGGCCAGACACATCCTCAGGCCTTTACCACCCAGTGCAGTGGTGGAAGCACAGTGGGTGGAATACAGGGCTGGTAGGGCGAAGGGCAGGCAGTGGTCAAGGAGGGCTTCCTGGAGCTGTGGGGAGCCTTGAAGGACAAGTAAGAATTAGGGTGGATGTGAAAAGCATTTCAGGCAAAGGGAACCAGAGGTCACAGAAGGCCCAGAGGTCAGAGGAGGGCTGGCTGGGAGGGGTTTTATCAGGGAAAGTGGTGCAGTCGGCAAAGACTTCGAGTATAGGGTGTGACTGGGGAAGAAGGAAGTGCTGGGGCCCAGTAGGGGGCCTGGAAGTGACCAGATAGGCGCCAGAGAGCCTGGGAGAGGTGTGGTCAGGCTGCCATCCTCCCCAAAGGGCCCAGAGAGCTCTGCTCCTGCCTCTTTCCCTGGGAACCTTATCTGTCTTCTAGAACAGCAGCCAGAGGATGAAATCCGGCCTGCAGATGTGTTTTGTTTGGCTTGCACTATGTTTGACAAATTTCAGAGCCACTTGCCAGTGATTGCCAAAGACTGTTATGTCACAGAAAAATCCATATTCCTGGCTGTTCATATCCCAACAGAATCAAGACTGCTGAAAAGGCTGGGTGCCCCTTTAGTCCTGTGCCATGTAGATCCCCGGGACATGGTCACAGTTGCTCCCAGTTGATGGGACCTTTTCCACTTTACCCCAGCCCTCGCCCACCCCATTACCTGAAGTCCAGGATCAAACAGTCATATATCATTGTTTGCCTTCTGCATTCCTTAGAGCAGTGGTTTCCAGAGCTGAGATCAGCAGCAGCAGCAGTGTGTGAGGACTTGTTAGAAAAACAGATTTTCCAGCCAGACCCCAGGCCTCCCAGATCAGGAACTTTGGGAGTGAGGCCAACAATCTGGGCTTCAATAAGCCACCAAGTGGTTCTGGTGCAACTAAACCTTGAGAACCACCACTTTGGAGAAAAGAAACCTGTGTGTAATGTGTCTCTAGAAAAAGTGGAAAACACTCAGTGATATTTTTTAGGCCCAGTGTAGAGGGCCACAAGCCACCAGATGGCTTAGCCCATTCCTGGACCCCTCTGGACATGACAGCCATGTCCAGAACCACCTGAAATGGCTCTGCAGTCTCGCCCCAGGCTGACGGGTGGAGGCACTTAGATCTATGGAGCCCAGGATCACTCAGCTCACATTTCCAGTCAGTTCTGTTCAGATCTTTACATGACCACAAGCAGTCAGCGCTGTCATCTTGGTGGAAGTGTGTTAAGCCTGGGTACAGCTTTTCTCCACCGCCTCCTGCATGCCTTTATCCATTAAAATGAAATTGCAGGCCCAGTTTGAAACCAGTATTATTTATTGAATCTAGTAGATGGAGGCTTTGGCAGAGTGGGGCACCTGCCAAAAGGAAGGTGCTCCTTCACTTCAAATACTGTTCCCCACACCCTGGGCCAAGGAGCCCCTCAGCGCAAAGAACCACCCGATTCCTGATTCCAGCTCCCCCGGCATGAGCTGCTTTTGTGGGGAGAAGACGAGCCTCGGCCAGGGTCCCAGCCAGGAACCTGGCTCTGCGTGCTGGTGGCAGAAGGGTCATTTGTCATCCCACCGTGGACCCTGGGGAAATGGCAGCTTTGTACACTCAGGAGCGGGCTCCTCCTCCCAGGCCGAGGCCTCCCCTCCACCTCCAGCCTTGAACTCGGGATGACCCCTTCCACAGAGCCTGCCTTCCGCTTCCAGCCTTCTGTTGCTGCTGTCTGTTTTTATTGTAAAAGGAAAAAAAGAATTCAAACAGCACAGGAGACAGTGGACTGAAAAGGAAAGGCCCCTTCCTTACTCAGCCTTGTTCCCACTCCCCAGAGGTAATCACTGGTACTGTTTCTGGCTGGTCTGTTCCAAAATCTTCCTCAACTATAGAAGCCAGTAGCTCTGTAGCTATTGAGTAGGTAATTGGTCAATTGTTGTTAGTGAACTAAGTCGTGACTCTTGAAACCCCATGGACTATAGTCCGCCAGGCTCCTCTGTCCATGGGATTTTCCAGGCAAGAATACTGGAGTGGGTTTCCATTTCCTTCTCCAGGGGATCTTTCCGACCCAGGGATCAAACCCACATCTCCTGCATTAGCAGGTGGATTCTTTACCACTGAGCCCTCTGGGAAGCCCCCCAGGCAGAAAAGACAGAGAAACAGAGAGACAGAGAGAGAGGAGGGAGGGAGGGAAAGAAGGAGAAAAAGAAAGAAAGGAAGAAAGAAGGGAGGGAAGGAAGAAAGGGTCTACTTCTTTGCACATTGTTTTCTCAATGATATTTCTTCAACATCTTTCTATATCAGCACTTACATGTTTCATTTCCTTCCCTCCTTGACTTACTTTCATCCATCCATTCATGCATCTAAGTATCTACCAAACCTCTGTAAACAGTGTGGCTTAAACTATTTTGCCAGCTTTCTGATCCTATTCTTGATTCATTAAAGAAATTTCTTTGATTCTTATTTTAAAAAAACAAAAACACGATGTCACTGGCAGAATTCACTCCCTGGGCTGCAGAGCTGAGAATGCCACTGGGTTTGAGAGCTTTCTGAGAGCTGCCCCTGCCCAGATCAGGGCCCCAGCATTTGGCTGGGTCCTTTCCAGGAAGGAAACACGGAGTGTCTTTCATAGCTAAAGTTCTTCGACCTTTGAAATGAGTGTCAGCAGCATGCTTTTTCAGGATTGCAAAAAGGAGAATTAAAGCAACCCAAATAAAATTCACAAAGTAGCTTTCAAGAATCACACTTGTTTGTTAGGTTTGGGGTTTTGTTGGGAACAAAGGAAAATAACATGTGCTAAATCCTTACCAAGTGCCATGCCTGCCCCTGATGATTTTAGCACTTTTTTCTCTTTTTGTCCCCACAACAAATGCTGTTTAGTAAGTATCATTATGTCCACTTTACAGATGGAAATCTGAGGCTCCCGGCTGAGGAATCTTTTTTTGCCCAAAGTCACTCAGTCAGCTGGTGGCAGAGGAAGGATTCTGACTTTCTGTTTACAACATTATACATTACAAAATCTTTCATGGAGCTCTGCTAAGGACCTAGCACCTCAATTTCTTATTGTGACCCTCATCACAACCTGGATGAGAGTGGTGAGAAGGCTTGGAGGTATGGAGAAAGGAGTGCTCGTATTAGGGTCAGACATCTGGTTTTGAATCCTCTCATCCTCCCCTCTTACTTAGTTAATAAAGCAACCTTAAGTGACTGAACACACTGCCTCTGTTTTCGTAACTGCTAAATGGGCATTGTGATTGCCACTCCACCTGGCTCACAGCACATTCTGAGGACTAGGGTGATAGCACAGGAAATAGGGCCTTGTGAAGCCACTATACTATGTCCAACAAGCAGGGGGAAATCCCTCTGAAACCCTGGACTACAGGCAGCGTTCTTGTGATGGCCACATGTTTACTGGAGGATTATAACTGTTTGTTTTTTTGATCAACATTGCTCTGCTACCCAACCAAAAAAGCACCTTCTTTTTGGTGGGAAGGACCTCTACTTACCCATGGGTTCTGGTGAAGCTGCAAATCCCAGTACATCATCTCTCCTGGGTTAAGCACCTTAAACCAGGGCCATGACAGTGTCCTGTGGCCTGTCCCGTGACTGTGTGTGTGACTAGGCCGGTCGTATGTTTCCTGCCACCTTCCATGGCTGCAGGAGATATTGAACAGAAGGAAAAAATGAAATGAGGCCAGTAGATAAAAAGAAATAATTGAGGAAGAGAGAGGGAGAGAGAAACCGCAACACTGGAGGGCTGCTGGAACTCCTGATACAACACCATTCCGAGACTTTTCACGTCCTTGAACCAGCTAGTATGTTCCCTTTCTTTTTCCCCTGAAGTGTTCTGCAGTTTTCCTGTTATTGCATCTAAAAACATCTTGTGACATAGAGTCCTACAGATCATAGGTTAAGAACCACTATGAGTTACAGCAGTAGTTCTCAAACTTAAACTCACTCCACATCCAGATTTTCTGATTCAGAAAGTCTGGAGTAGAAACCAAGAGCTTTTCTAACAAATTCCTGACTGATGCTGATGCTGTGGGTTCAAAGACCATGCTTATGATAACTACTAAGAAAGAGAAATGAGGAAGTGGGCTGGCCCATGCCCAGGTTCCGATGATGTTCTTTTCATGGTTCAGTGTGCTGGAGTTAAGGGTGGCCATTTTGGGGGACTAAGTGAAAGTGGAGAGATGCACTCGAGTCCATGTGGATGCCTGGAGACACCAAACTTGCAGCAGCCCGTGATGGTTTGTGACTCAGGGTCTGAGTAAGTGATACCAACAGTGTGTGCAGCTGGACAAGTGCAGGATACAGCAGAGCAACTGGGAGTCTTGGCTTTGAGATGGACCTGGATTTGAATCCTGGGTCCACCCTCCAGCTGTGTTTCCTTTGGGAACATACTCTTAACTCTTTGGACCTCAGTGTCCTCATTTGTAAACAGGAGCCAAAAATATTATTAGTACCACTGATAGGATGGTTGTGAAAACTATGTGGTGATGAATTATCTCAAATTTCTATTGCTATGTAACAAACCACTCCAAAACTTAGTGCTCCAAGACTCCAAAACAATAACAGTTCTTTATTTTCTTCATGCATCTGCAGTTTGTTCAAGGCTCAAAAAGGGAGGCTCATCCCTGCTGTGTGCCATGTCTGTGAGGCATTGGAGGGCCCACTTTCCAGATGGCTCACTCATACTCACTCTCTACTGGCTCCTTGAGCTTCCTCACAACATGGCAACCGGGTTCCAAGAAAAAGGGGGCCAAGAGAATAAAGGAGAAGTATATGACGTTCTAATAATCTACGTAGCCTCTGAAGTCATATAGAAAGAATTTTGCCATACTCTCTTGGTTCAGGCAGTCCCAAAGGCCCACCCATCTTCCCAAGGAAGGGAACATGGACTCCACATCTCAGTGCAGATGTGACAAGGTTCTAAAAGAGCATGTCAGGTGGAAGATACTTTACAAAATTCAATGTGCTATATGCAAGCTAAGTGGTTACCACATTGTTGGTGTATGGTGAGTACACAGTGGGAGTTGGAATATTATTCTCTGACTAAAGCTTGGAGGTCTGTCAGGGCTGGGCTCTTGTTTCTGACTAATCTCAAGCAGCAGATGAACCCACAAGGACTCTGAGCGGGTGAGAGAGGGTGTGTGGTACCTGGAGATGGGTCTCTGCAGGCAAAGCGGGAGCTCCACCTCCCTGGCTGCCCACCCAAGGCAGGCCCAGCATGAGAGGCTGGTGTGTGGGTTGAAGAGGAGAAGGACAGCCTCAGAGTGTTGGTAGTGGTCCAGGGCTTCACCTTCAGCCCTGTTGTACCCACCTCCACAAGTCCCAGATAGACAGGTCTAAACACTGTGTCTACACACCTGAAACTGCCTGTGCATGTGCCCTCAGTGTGGGAGCCTCCTTTTTGCTGGTTTACCACCTCAGTCACTCAGGATTCCTAGGCCCTCACAGGTGAACCCAGACTCCTATCTGCACAGGACCTGGAACTAGGAAACCCCCTCCAGGCACCCAGAGGCTGTAGACATGATTCCCCTTTCTCCATGGAAGTCTGCCCAGAAATCAACATTGGCAGACATCTCACCTGGGCTCAGGGATTTATTCCTTTATGACTTGGAGTTGACTAGAAGTCCCTCTGACAGCAGAGACTGTGCCTGATTCACAAAAGCTTTCTCCCTGGGAAGCATTTTTGTAGCTGTCTGTGTTGTATAAATGGAGTTGTGCTAGAGCGTCACACACACACACATTAACACATACCACCCGTTGTCCTCAAAGAGGAACCCTGGGTCCCCTCATGCCACCTGAATTTCTACCACGAGAGCACATTTATTTTGGTTAAGTATCTTAAGACTCTCTACTTGTTTCCTTTAGTGTACAAATAGCTTAGATTCCTTCTTCCCTCCCTTTCTTTCTTGACCTGAGGGTCCAAGGACAGCATAGGAATAGTCTAGGGGAAAACTGTGTAAAACAAGACGAGTGTGAAGAACATGAAGTCAGGACTGGAGGAGAACCCAGCCTGCAAAATCGGTCTTTGCCAGCCTTACAGTAGAACTGGCTCTGCACTCAGAAAATGAGCGGGGGGAATAAAATCCCATCTGATAATGTGCAATGAGTCAGAAAAATTATCTTATTCTTTGACTCCGAGATCCCACTTATGGGATTACATTCCAGGAAAATAATTCAGAAGATAGGCTATATCTATTACTATTTGTACAAAGGAATTTGTAGAAGCTGGGCAGTAATAATCCTCAACGGCCCATAGAATCAGAGCCACCCTCTGAGGGCTATCTACTGCAGGCTCTGCCCTAGTGCCTGATGTATAATGTATTACATATTCAGTCCTCCAACAACCCTAGAGCTGAGAGGTACTCTTCCTTTTAACAGACAGGGACCCGTGATCCTGCCAGGGTCACACTCCTGGTTAACCATAGTCCAGGATTCAACTTCAGACCTCTGACTCCCAACTTTGTGTAGTTTACACAACAGGCCGCCTCCTGCTATTGTCCCTAAACGCCTGGGACCGCAGGCATTTAGAGTGACTGTGGGCTTTTAATTCCATAGACCACTGTGTAGCCATGAAAGTGATTGCTGTGAAGATAAATGAAAAATGTTTATGGACAACCCATCCACAAGTTCCTAGATTCTGTTTCTTAATCTCTCTCTCCCCTTTCCCCATCGTCTGAGTATCTCTTGCCTGTAATAATAATAACAGTTAACATCTCTTACACTTAGCATGTGCCAGGCTCAGGACTTTCCATGGAGGATTTCATTTAATTACTCCAGTATCTTCACACTGATCTCCCTTCTGCCATCTTTCACATTCTGAAAAGGGAAACGGGCATTTCCCTGGCAGTCCAGTGATTAAGACTCTGCACTTCCAATGCAGGGTGAAAGGGTTCAATACCTGGTCAGGAAACTAAGATCTCACATGCTGCATGGAGTGGGCAGAAAAATTTTTAAAAATAAAAAGAGAACTGGATCATGTGTCTACTCCCCAGCTCAAAATCCAAAGAGTCTCCCCAGGGCTAATGGGCAAAATCCAGACAGCATTCAGGACCTCAGAACATGGCAGCACTTGCCTATCCAGCCCCACACCTGCCTCACACCTTTCACTTAGCCCCATCCCACCATTTGCACATACCATCCTCTTTTGCACCTCTTTGCACTCTTCCCTGGGGTAAGTCCCCTGCTTCCTCTCCCTGGGAGGATACTTACTCATGGTCAGGACCAGCCCAAGTTTAACTGCTCCCTAGACCTCACCCTGATTCCCCATCCCCCTTCATCCTCCCCGTTGCCTCCTTGTCCCTCTTCACAGGTGCTGCCCCAGGGCCCCTGTGATGCTCAGTGCATTTGAGATGCTAAGCAGTGGGGCCCACATTTTTATATCTCCAGTGCCTGGCACAGTTAGCTCCAGTGTGTTTATGAAATGAGCATATAAATAGTGGAACCTCAAACAGTATAGGTGGTCTTCATTGACCATATCTACGAGATCTACTTGCCATTAAAAACTAGCTAATGTGTCTTTGAATTCTCACAATTCTATGATAAAGATGCCAAAATTCTTCCTAAATTGAGGGAAATATTAAGAAATGAATAGACATCATTTGTCTGAGATCAGGGAGTAGCTGGTGGAGCCGGGATTTAGATCCAGGCTGTCTAACTTCAGGTTGTTACCAGAGAAAGACGGAGGGCTCTGAATTAGTTTCTCTGTGAGACTTTTGCAGTCTCAAATGCTGTTTCTCCCAGGGAAGCTGTGGTGTCCTGGGATGGGATTGGTAGGGGAGGTGAGAGGTTTGGCTTTCATCTCATTCTCCCTGACAGTGGAGGCTGCCCTGCTGGCCAAGATCTGCAGCTTCCAGGCTGAGGGTAGCTGTTCTTGGCCCTCCTCTAAACTCTTGCTTGTCCACAGTCCATTTCCCTTCAAGGCAGGGCTGGGCAGTCCGACTACAGCATAATCGGTTCAGTTCATCTTTGGAGTCCCATCTCTGACGCTTAACAAATTGGGTGTCATTTAGCAAGTGACTTCACCTTCCTATGCCTTCACTTGTCTGTGAAATGGGAATAATTATCAAGTAAGGGGTATCTGCTTCACAATGAAGATTAGATGCAGGAAAGCCTGCAGTCAACTGCTCCATCAGTAGGACCGGTTATCAGCAACTCTCTCACTTTGTAAATTGTGTCCTCTGGGAGACAAATTCTGCAGAGAATTTGTGAAGAGACACCTGGCCACTTAGAGAAGAGCTAGCAGGTTACATGTGCAGAGGCTGGGCTGCAGGGGCACCTGCCTCTTTATACCCACTGAGAACAGGGGGCATGGAGGGCAAGGCCGAGAGCTAAGAAGAGTCCAGCTCTAAAACAGGTCCTTCCAAACCCTTGTTTCATTTCCTCCTGATGGCTTTGTTCTGTGGCAGGACTCATTAGCCCCCTTTTGCAGATAAAGTGTTCAAAAGGTAAATGGCTGGGGTCACCCAGCTAGAAAGAGGTGGAGATGGATTGGAGTCCAGACTAGCCTCTGTCCAAGGCTATCATTAGGTCCCTCACCAGTGCCCAGCTAGGTCAGGCAAGTTGCTGTCTGATGGCTAGACCAGCCTCACACACAGTCTGCCCGGTTCAATGGCAATAGCATCCATGGCAGCAAGATGTTCCTGTGGAGCAATGGGCAGGCTGTGGGCTCAGAGGCAGGGAGAAGTGGATGGAAACTGTGACGCCTGCTCATTCTGGCTGTGTAGCCCTGGGCATGGCCCTAAGCACTCCAGGCCTCAGAAACTCAGAGCCCATGTTGTTCCAATGGCTAACCTGTTTCTGTGAGGCTCATCTACGGAAATGGAATTCCCCGGTGGCTCAGATGGTAAAGCCTCTGCCTACAATGCGGGAGACCTGGGTTCAATCCCTGGGTTGGGAAGATCCCCTGGAGAAGGAAATGGCAACCCACTCCAGTATTCTTTCCTGGAAAATTCCATGGACTGACGATCCTGGTAGGCTACAATCCATAGGGTCGCAAAGAGTCGGACACAATTAAGCGACTTCACTCACTCACTCAATCTATGGAAAAACAAACAGCCACATTGCCTAGGATGAAAAAGTGAAAGTGTTAGTGACTCAATCGTGTCTAACTCATTGCGACCCCATGAACTGTAGCCTGCCAGGCTCCTCTGTCCATGGAATTCTTCAGGCAAGAGTACTGGAGTGGGTAGACATTCCCTTCTCTAGGAGATCTTCCTGACCCAGGGATCAAACCCGGGTCTTCTGCATTGCAGGCAGATTCTTTACCATCTAAGCCACCAGGGAAGCCCCTTGCCTAGGACAGCTTGTCTGTTAAAAAAAAAAAAGGGGGGGGAGGGGTGTTCATTACTCATTTGCAAGAGTACCCCTAGAATGTTTTCCGCCATTTTATTTATACTGTTGAGTCAACAAACAATACTGTGCGTTTTTCTCTGCTCTAGATGCTAAGGTGGGGCTGGTGTCCTGCAGTAGATAAAAGTATCATAGATTCAAAGGAATTCTTCATCAAGACGTCCTGACCTGCTTGCCTTCCCTGGTTGCTGAGCTATCATCTCTTATCTTCCGGGAATTGTTTGTTTCTGTTTGCTTTGAAAGATAAACAAGAAAATAGAGGCCAGAAGTTCCCATGGAAGAGATGAGGCCTCCCCTGAGCAGGTTCTGCCCTTCTGAGCCCCTCTGAGCACCTTCTGGCAGGACGGCCCCTCCTTTACTCCACCCCAACTGCAGGTGGACTTGGGAATAGACCAATTCCTTGTACCTGACCAAGTAGTAAAGCCAGCCTGCCTGCCAGATAGGCAAATATTTAGATTTTCCATTGTGCCAGATTTGGCGGGTTGGAGCCACAAAGTTGTAAAGTGAGGAAAAAGAGATGCTGGTACATTCTAGGGTTGGAGTGCAGAGTTAGTCTCCCTGAGGGGTATCTTTCCAGAAGGGTCCAGCCAGGCAAAGCCCATTTGGAAGCCTCACTCACGCAGCCCCTGAGCTCCCTGCATCTGTATAGGCTATTCCCTCAGCCTGAAATTCCCTCGTTCCTCTTTTCCAATTTTTGTTTCTTAACCTAACTCTTGATGTTTTTTGGTGTCGATTCCAGCATCACCTCCTCCAGGAAGCCTTCCCTGATGGACCTCTGTCTCCACTTCAGAGTCTGATGAGGTGCCCTCCCACTTCCACAGTCACCGTCACCTGCCTCTACCAGCACTTGCTGTTCCGCAGGAATTCTCTGTCTGTCTTCAATAGTCTGTGAGCTCTTTAGAGCAGAATCTTCATCTTTCATGCTTCTGTTTCTAGCATATGAGGCTGGTGTGCAACCTATCTTTGCTGAGTGTTGTTCACTTACACAGAAAAGTGACAGTTGTTAGTCACTCAGTCGTGTCCAAGTCTTTGCAACCCCATAGACTGTAACCCGCCAGGCTCCTCTGTCCATGGGATTCTCCAGGCAAGAACACTGGAGTGGATAGCCATTCTCTTCTCCAGGGGCTCTTCCCAACCCAGGAATCGAACCCCGGTCTCCTGCATTGCAGGCAGATTATTTATCGTCTGAGCCCCCAGGGAAGCCCTCGATTACACAGAGCTGTGATGCAAAACCTTATTGTTCATGCAAGGGTCAGCTTATATCAAGGAAATGCAGAGTCCAGTAGCCAAGAGCATAGGCTCTGAGGTCAAACCTCATCTCCCCACTTCATGACTGGGGGACCTTTTTTCAAAAGTTATCTATTTATTTTTGGCTTCATTAGGCCCTCTGGTGGCAGCGAGTGGGCTCTTTAGTTGTAGTGCCCTGACTTAGTTGCTCTAGGGCATGTGGGATCTTAGTTCCCTGACCAGAGATCAAATCCATGTCCCCTCTATTGGAAGGTGGACTCTTAACCACAAGGAAAGTCCCAATGACTGAGTGACCGTAAAGCCTCAGTCTCCACATATGTAAATTGGGGAGAAGCATCACTGCCCCAGGAGGTTTAGGGAATCAAACTGATATGTTAGTCACCAAGTCATGCCTGACTCTTCGCAATCCCATGGACTGCAGCATGCCAGACTTCCCTGTCTCTCACCATCTCCCAAAGTTTGCCCAAGGTCAGGTCCGTTGAGTCAGTGATGCCATCCAACCATCTCATCCTCTGTCGCCCTCTTCTCCTTCTGTCCTCAATCTTTCCCAGCATCAGGGTCTTTTCCAGTGAATCAGTTGTTCACATCATGTGGCCAAAGTGTTGATATGACCCAAACTTTAATACCCTGCCCAGCATGCAGTGAGTATTCAGTACCTGATTGGGGGTGATGATGATGATGGCAATAATGACAGGATGCTGTTCCACCGGGAAGTACCCAGCAAACAGCACACAGGTGGCATTGGTGCTAGTTAGATGTCTGCCTTCCCTCCAGGCTGAGCTGCTTCATGGCAGAGCTTGGGTCCAGTCCAGACTTCGGGCCATCCTCAGTACCGAGCCCCTGGAATGACTGAGCCCTGTTCCATAGGAACCCCATAACTTTCTCCAGCCTCACTCCCTCTTCCCCAGAAACTTGGCCTCACAGGACCTTGAGCTCTCTAATGGTTTGTTGTTTTAAAATTAATCCTGGGTACTTTCTGGAATTTTTAATGATTTTTTAAAATGACTTGTCAAGATTTAACATTTTATTGTTTTGCCTTAAGATTCACGTTATCATTTGCTCTTGGCTTCTTCATGGTATTAGAATCACATTTGTCCATGCCCATGAAGGCCTGCTGTGGCTTTACGGGTCTGTAGCTGTTGCTTCTAACAGCTTTTATGTACCTAATTACTTGTTCGTGTTTTAAGGTCTTATTAATCTAGTTTTAACCTGCTTTAAGAATGAATTGGCTTTTCCCTTGAATGTGGTAATTTTAGGTCATTGCCAGCCCCCTGGTAATGGATCAGAAGATCACCCAGGCTGGCCTTCCAGGCAGGGGAACTCGTGGAGTCAGCCAGAAAGAAATGGGTTCAAGTGATGGCTTAACCCCCAACCCTGAGATGGCTTGGGCGGGTTACTTAACAAGCCTAATTTTGATCAGCCATAAAGCTTGAACTGTAAAGCTCCCAGCACCGTACCCAGCACTTGGCAGGTTCTCATTTACCTTCCCTGTCCTTCCCACCCTCCCACTTCCATATTTAACAGTATTAGAGTCTTAAAAACCTCCTCCTTGTCCCAGAAACCCTCAAAAGGTGAAGCACCAAACTCCAGGAGGAATGGCCAATTTGTATCTTTTATCCTTTCACATCACGTATAGAAAGTGTCTAGTCACTGTCTAGATTTTCAATTTTCCCCTTAAATTTAAAGAGCACAGGCTTTGGAGGGTTCTGGCCTTTGCAGGCAGAACCAGTCATGGACACGACCTCCCTTCTTAGGACTTGGCTTTGGAACCACAGAGGCAATTGGGTCCAGCCCTAGGCCTCTGAGCAGAGGCCTCCCAGAGTTGGGAGGGCGAGTGCAGAAGGACCACTGATCCATCACCCCCCTGTTTGTGGGAGTGGATGTTTGGGGCTCTAAGGATCATTACAAATTCTTGGCCGCTAAGTTGAATTTCACTCTCTATGGTTCATGCCAGGTCACTGGGTCCATTTAGTGGGAATGGTCTGTCACTCCCAGTACAGGTCACTCAGATGAAGTGTGGGGCCTCAAGGCACCCTCAGAACCAGCTTCCTCAGCCTGCTTGTGGGAGCTGAGTTTTCTATGTCACCTCCATGCCAGCTTGGGTTTCTAAATGGTCAGGGGAACTGGATAATGTCTTTTGAAGTGGCAGTCCCCTTTCAGAGGACTGACTGTCTTCACTCATCTTTTGGTGCATGTGTTTCTGGGAAAGCTGTTGACAAGGCCAAAGTGTTGGGGGTTATTAGCTTTTAATAGAAAAGTTGGACCAGCTGCCTTGGGCTACAGCTCATTTGCAGACTTCAGATGGCCTGTGAGAATTACTGTTGGGAGGGGAGCTGAAGGTGGCCATGCGTTCCCCTTGTCCTTGACTTGTCTGGGCTTCAGTTCCAAGGTGGGGCCCCAGAGCCCATGGTGCGGGCTGCGGGTGGGGGGGGGGGGACACTATACTGTCTCCATGATCTGTACCATACCCACCTCAGCTCTCATTGGCACCTGCCTTCTGTGCCTCTTAAAAAGCAGCAGGAACATCCTCTTGCCTAAAAGTGCCCCACTAGACCCTGATTATAGGATAAAGCCATGGTGGGTGTCCAAGCTGGGAAATTGAATTGAATGACCTCTTAAAGACCCTTTCAGATCTGCATTCACAGTGCAAGCTGAGCCTCATTCCAGACTTTGCCTGATGTGCCAAAGGTGGCTGCTCACCACAGAGGGAGGTCACAGAAGAAGTCACTGGGTTCCGGGAAAGGTTGTTATCATAAGCTATGTTTTGTGTCATAAGAAAACAAGCGACCATTGTTTGTTAACCACCCATTTCCCAACATTCTTTCCTTCTGTCCTCTCATGTGTTTGTAGATGATCTCCCTCCTCCTTGGCTCCCCACCCCTTTTCTGTTCTTAGGACAGATCTGTTCCTCTGGGAAATGGCTGGTTTATTCCCACAGGATACAAAGCTTAAAAAAGAAAAATCCACATCCACCAAGTGTGAACAGGGAAGAGCAAAGTGGGAGAACTCAATCGCATGTTCAGAGCCACCACAGCTGTCAGTGGGGAGTCTCCAAATAGGTCTTCTACTTAAACAAAGACGAATTAACTTTTAGGGGAAGCAGACATCACAGGGCTCCCGGGCACTCGAGTCAGCAGGCAGCCCTGCAGGGTCTCTTCTTGGATCCAAGTCTTCTGGAACGGAAGGCACTTCGAAAACATTTAGCCATGGTAACTAGCTTGTCCATCACTTCTCTAATCTCCAACTTTAAAAAGAAAGGCTTTAAAAAAAAAAAAAAGAAACAAGAAACAAATGCTTTAGTTATTGTTCAACTTTGACAAGCAAATCCCACTCTTGTCTAAGTTCTGAATGTCATGATCACCATTACCTAGGGCCCCATACACAGGTCCTATGCATTTTATGTACATTATCTCTCATCCTCAGCATAAACTAGTAAAGTGGGTCTTGTTGTTATCCAAAGCCACATAACAAACCACCCCAAAACGTTAAAACAGCCACCATTTACTCTCATGGTTCTGTGGATTGATTGGGTGTTCACAGCTTCATGTGACTGCATTCAGCTAAAGGCTCTGTTGAGGAATCTCAGTTCTCCTATGGTGATCACTTTTTCTCATCCTCTGGAGCTTATCATGCAGTCTTGTCATGCTTATCTCTCCAGTAGAAGAGCCTCAGTTCAGTTCAGTTGCTCATTCATGTCCGACTCTTTGCGACCCCATGGACTGCAGCAGGACAGGCCTCCCTGTCCATCACCAACTCCCAGAGTTTACTCAAACTCATGTCCATTGAGTCGGTGATGCCATCCAACCATCTCATCCTCTGTTGTCCCCTTCTCCTCCTGCCCTCAATCTTTCCCAGCATCAGGGTCTTTTCCAGTGAGTTAGTTCTTCACATCAGGTGGCCAAAATATTGGAGCTTCAGCTTCAATATCAGTCCTTCCAAAGAACACCCAGGGCTGATCTCCTTTAGGATGGACTGGTTGGATCTCCTTGCAGTCTAAGGGACTCTCTAGAGTCTTCTCCAACACCACAGTTGAAAAGCATCAATTCTTCTGCGCTCAGCTCTCTTTATAGTCCAACTTTCACATCCATACATAACCACTGGAAAAACCATAACCTTGACTAGACGGACCTTTGTTGGCAAAGTGATGTCTCTGCTTTTTAATATACTAGGTTGGTCTAGGTTGGTCCTAACTTTTCTTCCAAGGAGCAAGCGCCTTTTAATTTCGTGGCTGCAGTCACCATCTCCTGTGATTTTGGAGCACGAGAAAATAAAGTCTGTCACTGTTTCCACTGTTTCCCCATCTATTTGCCATGAAGTGACGGGACCAGATGCCATGTGGAATGGCCTGTACTTCCTTAAAGCACAGCAGCTCCATCCCAAAGGGGAGGATCCTGAGACGATGAGCCCCCAGGGCTTCTGAAAGCACTGCTTGCCTTGTGCTTCCTGCTGTCCCATTGGCCAAGGCGACTCACACCACCAAGGCCAGAATCAGTGTGGGAGGGGGCTTCCTAAGCGCGTGAGCATCATATGAGCCACTGGGGATCCTGATGGAACAGTCTGTCACAGAAGGTACTGTGAATCCCTCTTTTGTAGATGAGGGCCCTGAGGCTCAGAGGTTCCTCCTGTTGCCCAAGGTCATTCCCCACAGCTCGGGACAGAGGATCCAGGTCTGTTGACTCCAGGGAATGTGTTCTTTGCTGATACAGCATTGGAGGGAGACAGATACCAGGAGCTGAGCTTCCCAGCCTCTTTAACCCAGAGGACAGCCCAGCAGGCTCCCTGGCCCCTTGGTGAGTGTTCCACCAGCAGACCAGGGCCATGGGGCAATGTGAGGGCAAAGGCAGCATCTGGAGGCATTAAAGGCATGCTCCAGGCCACGGTCCCAGTTACAGTCCAGCGCTATGACCCTGTCCACCTCCCCCTCCTTCAGCACTGGCCTGCTTGTCCTTAATGACTGTTTGGAATGCCTTCCCACTTTAGAAAGCTAGTCACATTTCCTCGAGAATAAGGGCCCTACTGCCTCTGTGCTTCCCCTGACGCCAGCGCCTACAACACTGAGCTATAACCACCTGGCATGTCACTGTCCCCCCTTCTCTGTGGTGGTCTCATAGGGGCATGGATCTTCAGGACCCAACTGTGGCTCCCAGCACCCACACCCAGCAATGGTTGGGCTGAACTGAAGGGTGTTCCTTCTGGGGGCTGCTCAGAGTCTTAGCGTAATGCCCATGTTTTCTCTGCAGCCCCTCAAAATTTACCAGATGTCTGCTGGGTGTCCTGCCTGGGCTGGGAAACAAGAGGGCACTGAGCCATGTAAGGCCCATGTTCCAGCCCAGGTTCTTTTCCTCATTAGCTGGGTGACACTGAGAATGTCACCTAACCTCTCTGAGTTCAGCCTCTCTTGTATCTTCAATACAGACGAGAGCAGGTCTCTTTTCTGTCTAACTCACCCAGGGTCAAGAGTCAACAGGAATTCTAGGCTGAGAAAGTACCTCCTGTGGAAACTGACATAGCATTTGTGTGTTTGGGATCCTTCTCTTTGAGGGTCTGATTTGTAGGGCTCTAACAAAGAGTTCTCTACACTCCAAGAACATTCCACTCCCTGAATCCCTAGATCTGTCATGAAGCCTGAAATTGTACCATCCATCATTCTTTTGATAAGGTATTTTTATTATCTATATCCAAATGGTCCCTATTAAAAGATGCCAAATGATCTGGAAAGGGTAACGTGTTAGCACCGGAGCAAAGCCTGCTTTACCATTAATGAACATCTCTTTCATGCTTGTTCTTTGACATTGATGTTGGAAGGGAAGCAGGTGTAAGCTTTCTGGAGATCAAGGTGATGATATTTATCAAAAGCCTTAAAAGTATGCCCACTTTTTCATGCAAGTTTTTTTGCCTCGGAATTTATTCTAACAAAACATTGTTCAAAACTGTATACACGGAAGTCTTATTTATAGCAGCACAGAATTATAAATAACCTAAATGTCCAAGAATAGGTAACGGGCTAAATAATGGTGTGCATGTACAAGGAAATACTGCCAGGACTGCCTTCCATGGGCCTGTGATCAGGGCAGCTCCACAGGCTCCCTTGGCTTAATGCTTTGCTGTCACTGTCTTAAAATTCTTGCATGCTTGCTAAGTAGCTTCAGTTGTGTCCGACTCTTTGCAACCCCAGAACTGTAGCCTGCTGGGCTCCTCTGTCTATGGGATTCTGCAGGCAAGAATACTGGAGTGGATTGCCATGCCTTCCTCCAGGGGATCTTCCCAACCCAGGGATCTTACATCTCCCGCGTTGGCAGGCAGGTCTTTTACTATCCTTTATCATCCTTAATCATTTTTAAAAAAAGAGTCTTCATTTTCATTTTTTGCTGGCTGGGCCTTACAAATTATGTATCCATTTCCTAAATATGACATAACAATTAATGCTTATGGAGAATATTTGTCAAAGTGGAAAATTACTTCTATTAAATGAAGAAACAGGTACAAAACCATGAATGATGCAATCCTGAACTGGCGTATCTTATGTCTCCTGCATTGGCAGGCAGGTTCTTTACCACTTGGGAAGCCCACTTTTTTAAAAACAAAAACATTATACTTAGAGATCCTGGCAGGTTACAATCCATGGGGTCGCAAAGAGTGGAACAAAACTGAGTGACTTAACACCTTCAACTTTCATACATAGAGAAAAAAAGACTGGACAGAAATGCACCAAAATGCTAGAGTAATTATCTCTGAAGAACAGGATTACAATATTCTTTTTATTACTGTGATCTTTTTTGAGCATTTCTTGCATTTTCTAGGATGGAGGTTATGAATCTGCTCCTTGGCTCTAATGTTTCCAGTAGCGACAGAAGTGTATCTCTTGTAACTGAGCATCATGGTTCTTTGTTGGTCTGGGTGCATCTGGAGCCCTCTGTATGCAGGGGAGACTTCCGAATAAACGTGAAGAGCAGCTCAGTTGATGAGGAGGCCAAGTGTTCCTAGGAGCTCCTTGAAGTTGATTTCAGTCCCCACCTCCCTTCACAGGCTGGGTGTGCACAAGGTGCTCAGCGAACGGTCATCCTGTCTGTGGCTTGAGGTCACTGGTAGCCCTTACCCTACACCCAGCTTCTCAGACGTTCACTTCATTCTGCTCTGACTTGGAGGTGGGACCTTCCCTCTGGCTTGGGGCTGGACATGTGCCCCGAGTGATCTCCGGACCAGGGAAATAAGCCACTCCCACCCCAAGTCCTCCCATGCCCCTACCCCTCTGGGCTCCGGGAGCAGAAAGCAGCTTGATCCCGGGCGGAGCAGGGGGCACACTGGCTCCACCTGTCCCCTTTGTGCCTGCCTCTCACGGCAGGCTTCATCCCAACAGTAGGGGGCGGTAGAGATCAGCAAACCCAGGCTGGAGACTAGGGGTGGAGTAGGAAGGGGGTGATCCTCCCGTAGGGAGTGCACCCCTCACTCCACACCCACTTCCCAGATTCCTCCTGCTCTCCCAAATCCTTTTCAGGAAATTGCTAACCGTCTTCCCAGCTGAGCAGGGCAGGAACACAGGAATCCTCAAAGCTTACCTCTGTGCAGCCAAGGTCTCTTGAGTTCATGGCCTCTGGCCACCTCATGTGACAAATGAGGACACTGGGGCTCAGAGAAGTGATGGACTTGCTCAGAGCCTCACAGTGAAGGGATGCATGGGTTTCTAACCTCTCCAGGGGGGAGGGCAGAGCTCACATGGACCAGAGGTGGGTAGCTACAGATACAGGAGATACCCACTGCACACAGGTCCCAGTCTATACCATGGGCTTCTGGCTGTCTCCTGTCTAAATTCCAGCACTTCCATCTCTGTATTTCTGGGTAGGTCCATGTGCAAAGACTTGGCCTCCTCCTGCTGTCTGTCTGGCCATCAGCACACCCAATACCTGTAGTAGCACACGAGGCTCAGAGAACATGTGAGAGCTCAAAGATAGGGTAGGGTGGCGGCCTGACCGGAAGGGCAGACAAGTTGCTTCCTCCTCTTTCCCCACCACGGTCCCCTGGAACCTGGAACCAGACACAGAACCCTCTTGAGGAGCTTCCTGAGCATGCTCCACATCTGTGCCTGCCCCAGCCCCATTCTTAGCCTTTGCACTGTCAGCCCCACCCCAGTGACTTTTTCTCTCCCAATTACCCATTTACATTTATGAAAGTTTGTAAATTTTAAAACTGATTTGCATGTGATGGGCAAGGAGCACAAAGCGGTAGATTTCTCTAATGAAACTGACTTGAGCGCACCCTGGATTCTCAAGGTTGGGGCTGCCCCTACCCCAAAGCCCAGGGGCTGCTGGCTTCAAAATGACAACTGTATTTTTTGGCTCGGCAGACCACAGTGAGCTGGGATGGGGACAAGCTCGAGTGTGTGCAGAAGGGCGAGAAGGAGGGACGTGGCTGGACCCAGTGGATTGAGGGTGACGAGCTGCACCTGGTAAGTTCTGGAGGTCGGGAAGGTGGGTGAGTAAGCCAAGCTGGACCCCACAGGTCCTGGTAATGTTGGGGCCTGGGTGGACTTTGGAAGAATGCACCATGTCTGGGCCTTGGCTTTGCTCTGAAACTTCTCTTCCAAGGCCCTGGAGAAGATGCTTGAGTGATTTTAAAAACAGAGCAATGTGTTTAAGGTCTGGGCTGACCCAATTGTCCAATCAGAGGGAGGTGAGGAGGTGCATCTGCTAACCATCAGATGTGGAACCAAGCCTTTTAGCATTCCATATCTCTTTCAATTGTCTCAGCAACCCTATGGGCCAGGTACTGTTATGTTTCTTATTTTGGAGAAGACCTGGAGGCTCACATCCCAGTAACAGCTAGATGACAGAACTTACATGTGCTCCCAAATGACACCCATTTTCACCATGCCAAATTGTGGCTAGCCAGAACCAGGGTGACTGCTCTAAGCTTCTCAAGACATGATCTTGTTACCCCAAAACTGGGTTTACCTCTTGGTGGGTGTCAAAGATACAGCCAAGCCACAGATTGGGAGAAGGAAGGATTTAATCCTTGCAGCAAGTAAGAAGAACACTGGGCATTTTTCTGAAAGCCATGTCTTCCCAAATAGCAAAATTGGGGAAGTTTTAAGCCAAGGGCTCATGCGTATTCATGAAGGGTCTTGAGCAGAGGAGAATTCAGCACTGAGATGGGGCAAAGGTCAACAGAGTCCAAGCTTTAACTGATTGAAGTCACAGGGTTCAGAAAATGTCCATCCTTCACCTGAGTGGGGGCTTTAGTTCCTTCAGAACCCAGAGATTATCATGTGTATCCCTTGAGGAGGAACTCAGCCTCTGTTTTATCACAATTCTTTGACTGCTTTTCCTTGACTCCTGCATTTCTTCACTTGCCTTAGGATCATTATTTACTGAGACCTGTTCAAGGGTGGGCATTAGATCACAAAGTGGCTTCAGTCAAAAATGGTTTCTCTTATGTCCAAGGACCCCCTGCCCTATCTGCTCACAGTCTCAACAGTCTAGGTCAGGAGAGAAACCTTTCTTGGTTCAGGTGTGGGCCCTCCCAACCCTGTCCTCCAGCCTGGGACCGCTGGTTAAAGCCGCGTCTATGCTATCATTATCGGGAAAAAGCACATCCACACCCAGAGTAGAGGCCTTAGGCCTGGGGGTCTAAAGTACCACCTGCCCTCTGAGCAGAGACCTCACATCACTCCTGCTCCCTTGGAACTCTGTGTTCTTAGAAAGGAGCCACATACAGGTGACCAGGGTTCTAATCTGATTCACCAGGTACTTTTGGGAGGTGCTTTCTTTCCCTCAAGCTCACCTGGAAAACACCATCCTACCACAAAAGGCTTCTGCCGAGATCAGGGTCTGTAGGAGCTTCAGGACATGTGTGCACTAAGAAGAGGCACAAGGACATCGTATTCAGCGGCAGCTTACAGCCTGGGCTGCAATGCCTGACCTTGAACCAGTCTCCTTCTTGAGCCTCCATTTCCCCAGCTACAGAGCAGTGAGGGTGGGTTATGTGATCTTCATCAGCCCTTTCAGCTCAAAAGTTCTGTGACTTTTTGCCAGAGGTACAAAGTAGGGGACACAGGCCTCTTTTATTTGGCCATCCATGGACTTCATACTTTTTCAGCTAACAACTTAAAAATTAGGAGATGTTACATAAATATTCAAATTTCCAGCCTCCTACAAAAAAAAAAACAACAACAACAACTTGAAAGGTGTAGAAACACTGTGCTGTCGTTCTTGCTGGCAACATTCAGTAAGGGCTACCCTGCTGCATTTTAGTACTACCTTGGAGCTTTTAATATAAAAATTCCAGGACTCCACCACTGAAATGCTGATATAACTAGTCTAGCCTGGGACCCAGGCATTTTTCAAACTCCCTAGGTAACTCCAACGTGCAGCTGGAGCTTAGAACCACCATGCCAGTTTGCAACCCTGGTCTCAGTGACCTGTTGAGCCCTTTGGGGGTTGAGCCTTGCTTCTGGCCCTAAATTCTTGCAAATCTGTGCACAGTCTCTGACCTGGGCTTAGGCCTGGTGTTCTTAAAGCCTTTTGGCTCCTTGAGGGCAGTAGGAGGAAGGAGGCATCTGAGGGTCCTGTTGGTCAGCTCTGAGCCACATCTGTCTCCACCCAGCTCTATCTAGAGGGCATAGCCAAGACTGATGTCCCCTGACCCAGTTCATCTGACTTTCCAAGGAATTGTCTCATTCAGACCAACTCTTGAGGAAAAATAGCAGTCACAGATTATTTTCAGAGTTCCTGCTCCTGGACATGCTGAGCCCCAAGTGTGACCTTGCTTTGGCCAATAACAAGAATCTGTTTTTGTTTCAGGAGATGAGAGTGGAGGGTGTGGTCTGCAAGCAAGTATTCAAAAAGGTGAACTGAAGCTTGAGCAGATCTTGGTCTCTAGGAATGAGTGACATGATGGGGCCACCAGGGTCCCCCCCTTTCTGCACAGCATGGGACAGAGATGCCTGGCTACCCCCACCTCTGTTAGCAGAGTCTGTCTCTTGGTGTTGTCTCTTTTCCTTTTCTTCAAACGAAGCCATCCCAATAAAAGTGATTTCTGCTTGAGATATATGTTTTGAGGAAGCTTCAAAACCCCACTGTGCTCACATTTTCTCTGAAGGCTTCTGAAGCTGGCTTCTCTTAATGCCAACCCAGAGCAGAAGTGAAAAATTCAGCTACATGCCTGCAGGTTTAGTCCTGAGGTTACACTATGTGGTCTCTCCCTGGGGCATAGGCTTGGGTTCGAGATGTGTGGCCTGACATTCAATTGTCTATGTGTCAAGTACCTACCATGTCACGTGTCCAGTGTGGGCCAAGGTGTAGTGAGTGCCACGGAAGAAGGCCAAGATGTCCTCTGCCTGGGAACTTATAGCCTTGTGAATGAGAACCAGCCAACAGTGACTTCGTGACTGCATTTACAGTGCAGGAGACGCTCCAAAAATTATTCATAAATGAAATGGAGCTGGATAGGATTTTCAGCTCAAAGCTAGAATGAGGTAAACCTTAATGAAAGGCAGTTACCAATTGGATTTGATTTCAGAGGTGTCATAAACATTCCTCACCACCCCAAAACCATCCCCACCTCATCTATGGGCTGATGCAAAGCCATCTTCTTCACTGTTACAGATGAGGCATAACTTGCAAATCCCCCTGGGAGACAAAAAGCAGTCTCATGTTCTCACTAAAGTGTAAATGGCTGCTAGCTGCACCTTTGCATAAAGGAATGGGGAAACAGTGAGGGAATGCAAGCTAAGGGGTAGGAAGAATCACTGGGAAGGGAAAAACTCACTCATGATCCTCAACATCAAGCTAGCCCAGGCTGGGCCCTGCCCCTTGGGAGGAGCACTGTTAGGAGTCAGATGAGCTTAGTTGGAATGCCAGCACCACCACTCATAGGGCCACCATACCTCTCTGGACCTCACTTCTGTAGTCAGAAACCCACAACAATAATCCTCCTCCCTTCCTGCACAGGAAGGTCATGAAGCTTATCATGCATGTAAAACTCGTGGACTGCCCAGTACTAGACCAGTGGCTCTCAGACTGGGCTAAACCCTAGACCCACCTGAGGAGCTTTTAAACTTTCCTGTCCCTAAGCCACTCTCCAGAACCAACTACATCAGAATGTCTCCAGGTGAGACCCAGGCATCAATTTTTTTTTTTCAAGCTCCCCAGGTGATATTAGTATGCCACTGGAGTTGAGAATCACTGCCCGAGGTGGGTGTTTCTAACCTGGGGGTAATCCACAGGCATTTGGTAATTTCTGGAGACATCCTTGATTTCACAGCTTAGGTTATGGGTGCTCCTGGCATCTATTTGGATAGAGGCCAGTGTGTGTATATTAGTTGCTCAGTTGGGTCCAACTCTTTGTGACCCCATGGACTGCAGCCTGCCAGGCTCTTCTGTCCATGGGATTCTCCTGGCAAGAATACTGGAGTGGGTTGCCATTTTCTTCTCCAGGGGATCATCCTGACCCAGGGATTGAACCCAGGTCTCCTGCATTGCAGGCAGATTCTTTACCATCTGAGCCACAAGGGAAGTGACCAGGGATGCCTCTAAATATCTTTCAATGTCCAGGACAGCCCCCACAATGAAGAATTACCAAGCCCAGTGTGTCCACAATGGCAGATTGAGAAGCCCTGACCTAGAAAAACATAAGAAATGTTTGTTTTATGATTGCTGAGATTATTTCCCTAACCCAGACCAAGGACATGAAAGTTCAGAATGACCTAAGATTCTAAAGACCCCTTCACATTTGTAGCCTTGGTCTTTGTCCTTGAGGGTATAGAACTCAAAGACCAAGATTCTTGTAAAGACCATCCATTCCTTCATCACATGAATGTTGCATGAATGCTCAGTCCCTCAGTTTGCAACACCATGGACTAGCCTGCCAGGCTCCTCTGTCCATGGAGCTTTTCAGGCAAGAACACTGGAGCGATTTCCTTCTCCAGGAGATTCCCGATCCAGGGCTTGAACCTTACTCTCCTGTGCTAGCACCACCTGGGAAGCCCCACCAATGCTTAATGAAGATCTATTAAGCAGCAGGCACTGAGCAAACACTACATCTGTTGGGCCACCAGGCATTCCCATCCCATCCCTGGTAACTGAGACCCCATCAGACTTTTCCGCTCCCAGTACATAAATGCCTCACTCAACCATTAGGTTCTGGGGGGCGGGGGGTGGTCTCAATGGTGTGGCCCTGCTGGTGTGAGTGTGTGTGTGATGTACAGAGATGCCCTGGGAGTCTCTGTTCCCCAGGGAGACTCAGTCCCACTCACTGATTAGCTTGAATACCAGGACCTATTTCACTGGGCAGTGGGAGCCACAGGAGGCTTCTGAGTGGGAGAGTGGCAAGATCCATCTTTTAGCGGAACTAATCTGGTAGCCATTCTGTCCAAAGAAAGAAGAGAAAAGGTGAGGAATAGCAGTTGGAGTTTAGCACAGGGCAGTCACATTTAATTGAAATTCACTTCACATGAGATTAATCTTTCCAAAGAAGTACATGTCAAGTGGGAGGGATGTTTCTTACTGTACATAAATCTATCACCAGCGGAAGCAGGCTTTGGGCTTTTAACTGCTACTTTCCTGTTGGAAAAGCCATTTCCAATGGCTTGCAAAGGGCTTGCTCCTAAATTGGCAGCAGTGTGTATCACAGTGCTTGCTCAGCCCTCTTTGAGGCATTTTAGTACTTCTCACTTCCAATGCAAAGCTATTGATGTTGGCTCCATCTTGGGAACACTGCCGCCAGCTCCACCACTTAACTGACACTTGGATGGCATTGTTACCAGATATAAAAAAGATTTTCAGTTCTAACAACGGTGGCTGATCACATAACCAGGCACTAAGAATGGATTCACTCACTGATCTTCCAAAGAATGGCAGCAATACTGTGATACCCACAGGACAACAAAAGATGGAGGCTACCTCTTTACCAGCTCACTTGGTGCTACGAGGCTTTGGAAATCGTGTCACAACATCTTGCAAATCCTGGGCCTGCCAAGTTGGAAAGGTCTTGATTTTTATTTTGGAGTTTTTTTCACATTTTTTCAAATGGGAGGATTGCAATAATTCAAAATATGCTTGGAGTGAGGCTTTATATATTTACATCACATAATTTCAAATATTCAAAAACTAGGACTGTCATCTGCAGCTGCTCAAGCACCTTGCTGAAGCCAGACCTCAGGGAATGGCAGGCCCTCGCTGGGAAGGCAGGGGCTGAAGTTGCTGAGTGGCCAAGCACTGGCCATGTGGCCTGGGTTCGCATCCCATCTCGGTCTCTTCCTAGCTCTGTGAGGTTAAGGCAAGTCATCACAACCTGTCTGTGCCTCAGTTTGTTCATCTGTAAATTGGGGCTAATAATTCCTCTTGTTGTTTTGTTAGGATTTGCTTTATGTAAGTGACTTAGAACAAATATGCATTTTATCTGCAAAGAGATTTAACAGTGCCTGGCATATAACTAGCCAAGTTATATGTGTGGGTTAAAAAAGAAAAAAATCAGAGATCTGAGAGGCACTTCAGGGTGGAAGCAATGTGACCTCACTGTAGACACGACAACACAGCTTGGGTGGCAAAAGAGCCAGAGAAGCTAATCTCAAGGCAGCCTGAAGCTGTTAACAGGAATCAGGAGGGGTGGGTTTCTAGGGCAGGAAACTTCAGGCTGCCTCAGCAAGAGGGCTTGCACAGGGCCTCTCTGACCTGAGGGTGTAGATTCTAGTGTAGGTCTGCCACCCCCTCACCCCCACCACAAGACACTGACAGAGACTCTGGAGTTTCTGATGTAAACACCATGACTGTCCATCACAGGGCTGGCAGGAGGATGGACTTCTGACCCAAGACCCCCAGGGCTCTTGAAATGTCATTCTCTGGGCAGCTTTCCACAAGAAAGTCCTGACACATGACCACCAAGGATCCCTCTGGAAAGTCCTAATTTATAACCTCTGTCTCGGTTAATTAGAACACCTCTACCATTCCTTTCAAGGTGCAAATTAAACAGCTCATTGCTGCTTGCAATTAAAACCTCTGCTCAAGTCTCTGAAATGTCCCTTATCCACACCACCCCAACTCACCTGCAGAATTGTGTCTCCAGGATCTCTGCCCACTCAGCCCCAGCCGCACATCCCACCCTGAGCGGGGACCTGCAGACCTGCAGAACAGAGTCAACAGCAGTGGTGGGGACATACTAACCACCCACATACAGGAATGGCTTTCCTCTCAGGGAAAGTTGGGACAAGGAAAGGGATGGCTGTCCCTTTGTTTAAAAAAAAAAAAAAAAAAAAAGACTTGATTTGCTCTGGAAAGGATACTTACTAATCATGACACCCCCCCATTTCCCCTCCAATAACCAGACCCCCACTCATCCTTCAGGGACAAGTTTTGGGTCCTTTTTTCCCCCCTCTGCAACCCACAAACCTCCCATCTGTGAGTTCTGATCCTCTTGAATGTGGTTCTGGCCATTTCCCCTGTTTGAGATGCTCCCAATACAGAAATACAGATCGGTATGACAAAATTGTTGTTGAAGTGGTTGCATGTAACCAGTAGTTTAGCAGACTAAATTACAGAGTCATATAATTATGGTGTGCAAATTCCAAGCTCATTACAGAATTTGTAAGATTAATGAATTCATGAGTCCCTGAGGCAGTCTGGTCCAATCATGGTGCACAAGTTTAAAGGTGGAGAATGAACTTCATCACTGTTTCTCTATGAACTTCATGTGTAACTTCCTTTGATGATAATATCAAAAGTTGAAGAGCCCATCATGAATGTGATGCCTGGGCCAATGGGTCCTTTTCCCCAACACTGTGGACTCTCACTGGAAACCCTGTTTGAATTCCTAACACTTAACTCTCAGTCCCACCACAGTTATAGACACTCCGCTGGACATTTATCACATTTGTGGCTGTCTGCCATCTTGTGAACAATTCTCCCACATTTAAAGAACTTTCTTTATTAGGAACTCTGTCTCTCCAAGATTAATGAGAGGGAGAGCTACCTTTCTCAGCCTACTTGCACCCAGGCTCCAGATGTAAGACTAAGGTTCCTTCAATTATCTCGTGAACCAAGAACTTCCAGAAGTTCAAGATGGATTTAGAAAAGACAGAGGAACCAGAGATCAACAGCCAACATCTGTTGGATCATAGGAAAAACCTAGAGAATTCCAGAAAAACATCTACTTCTGATTCATTAACTGTGCCAAAACCCTTGACTGTTTGGATCACAATAAATTGTGGGAAATTCTTAGAGATGAGAATACCAGACCACCTTATCTGCCTCCAGAGAAATCTGTATGCAGGTCAAGAAGCAACAGTTAGAACTGGACATGGAACAACAGACTGGTTCAAAATCTGGAAAGAAGTACATCAAGGCTATATATTTTTACCCTGCTTACTTAACTTATATGCAAAATACATCATATGAAATGCTGGGCTGGATGAAGCACAAGCTGGAATCAAGATTGCTGGAGAAATATCAACAACCTCAGATATGCAGATGATACCACCCTTATGGCAGAAAAAGAAGAGGAACTAAAGAGCCTCCTGATGCAAGTGAAAGAGGAGAGTGAAAAGGCTGGCTTAAAACTCAACATCCAAAAAACTAAAATCATGGCATCTTGTCCCATCACTTCATGGCAAATAGATGGGGAAACAATGGAAACAGTGACAGACTTTATTTTGGGGGGCTACAAAATCACTGCAGATGGTAACTGCAGCCATGAAATTAAAAGACGTTTGCTCCTTTGAAGAAAAGCTATGACAAACCTAGATAGCATATTAAAAAGCAGAAATGTTGCTTTGCTGATAAAGGTCCATATAGTCAAAGCTATCATTTTTCCAGTAGTCACGTATGGATGTGAGAGTTGGACTATAAAGAAAGCTGAGTGCTGAAGAATTGATGCTTTTGAACTGTGGCATTGAAAGAGTCCCTTGGACTGTAAGGAGATCAAATCAGTCAGTCCTAAAGGAAATCAGTCCTGAATATTCATTGGAAGGACTGATGCTGAAGCTGAAACTCCAATACTTTGGCCACCTGATGCAAAGAACTGACTCACTGGAAAAGACCCTGATGCTGGGAAAGATTGAAGGCAGGAGGAGAGGAAGTGGAGAGAGGATGAAGTGGTTGGGTGGTATCACCAACTCAATGGACGTGAGTTTGAGCAAGCTCCAGAAGTTGGTGATGGACAGGGAAGTCTGGCCTGCTGCAGTCCATGGGGTGGCAAAGAGTCAGACACGACTGCGTGACTGAACTGAAGAGGGTAGAATGTCAGCCTGGAAAAGCTGAGAGCCATTGGGTGGAGAGAGCCTTACTGTAACGAAGCCTTCATGGAGAAAGGCAGGGGCGAGAGATGGAGAGATGCTGATGCTCATTTGAACATCAGGATCCAGTCCTGCCTGATGCCAGCCCTCACCCTGAGCTATTGATTGATGAGCTAATTAGCTCCTTTGTTTTTTCTTAACTAGCATGAATCAGAGTTCTGTGACTTGTGATGAAAATAGTCCTCATATAACAATCTTGTGTGATAAATATTACCATCTCCCACCTCCCAGTGAAAAAAGCCGAATCTCTGACAAATTAGTGAAATTGTTTAAAATTATTTACTTTCATGGGCTTCCGATGTGGCTCAACAGTAAAGAATCCACCTACCAGTGTGGGAAATGTAGGAGACAGGGGTTTAATCCCTGAGTCGGGAAAATCCCCTAGAGGAGGGCATGACAACCCACTCCAGTATTCTTGCCTAGAATATCCCCGTGGACAGAGGAGCCTGGCAGGCTATAGTCCATAGGGTCGCAAAGAGTCAGACTAGACTGAAGCTACTGAGCACACACCCACCACTTTCATAAGTCAAGCAGGGCGTTTTCTTTCCCCAAACCCTTTCTCTCTCTCTCACTCACTTTTTATTGAGAAGTTTTTTTCAGAACACAGAACAGGAAGAGATTTTTGTGAGCTAATCCAGCACCCCACCACACACACACATCACACACACCCCACCACCACACACACCACACACACCACACATACACACCCCACTCTGGCAGAGACCTTAGACCCTGGAAGTCGTGGACAGAAGGTGGGGGGAGCAGAATAGTAATAAGACCAAGTAGCTGAAGACAGAGGAGAAGATGGAGTGTGAAAGAGAACTGTCATGGTTTTAAAATATTTTGTCGAATTCTTTGACGTGTCTTCTTTCAAAGATGGAGACTAACCGCTCCCCACCCACCCTGCCTTTGAATATGAACTGGTGGCAGAAGTGATGGGATGTGATTTTGAGGGCCAGGTTATGAGAGGATGCAACTTCCTCCTTGCTCTCTCTCGGATCACTTGGTCCGAGGGGGGCTAGCAACCACGTCATGAGGACATTTGAGCAGCCTCACCCACAGGGAGAGCAGCCTAACAGCCTGTGAGCCACCTACTACATCAGATCGTCCAGTCCAAGCTGCTCTCAAACTCTTGACCTCCATAGAAACTTTAGGATAATAAATGTCTACTTTTAATATATATATTTATTGTTTGTTTGGCTGCATGAGGTCTCAGTTGTGGCATGTGGAATCTAGTTCCCTGATCAGGGATCAACATGGGCCCCCTGCATTGGGAACTCAGAGTCTTAGCCACTAGACCACTACAGAAGTCCCATTTATGTTGTCCTAAGCCACTAAGTTATTAGGGTAATTTGTTACACAGCTATTAATAACTAAAACAGAAACTCTCTGATATACACGATCAGGGTTGCTTCTGTGTGGACTGACAGTATCTCCACGGAAATCATAAAGGACAGCTATGCCTTGTCCTCTGAACTCATGAATATGACATATCTGCCAATGGCAGGACTTCTTTTCTTCTCTGTAGAACTTTCCAGGCAGAACCCAGAGGCAGTACCAGGGTTGGCATGTGATGCCAAAGACAGTGCCTCTCCATGAGGTCACATTTCAAAGTCTGGATGTCAAGGAGCTAGAAGAACAGGAAGGAACAGCTGAGAAACTTAAGGTGGTTCTTTTGAATCAGGCAGAGACCAAGATTAGAGGACAGAGTAAGATGGTGCTTCTCTTATTGATTTAAGGGATGGGGTAGAGAGGGAGGTGGGAGGGGGGACCAGGATGGGGAATACATGTAAATCCATGGCTAATTCATTTCAATGTATGACAAAAACCACTGCAATGTTGTAAAGTAATTAGCCTCCAACTAATAAAAATAAATGGAAAAAAAAATAAATAAAATAAAATTATATATAAAAAAAAAACCCACTGGAGGGACTTCTCTGACAGTTCAGTGGCTAAGATTCCAAGCTCCCAATGCAGGGAGCCCAAGTTTGATCACTGGTCATGGAACTAGATCCCACATGCTGCAACTAAGAGTTCACATGACACAACAAAGACCTGGTGCAGCAAAACAAATAAATTTTTAAAAAAATTCTTTTTAAATAAATAAAGCTGAGTGGAGATGTGATTGGCATAGAGATCAAGATGAAATCATACTGGATTAGGAGGGGGCTTTGAAATCTAACTAGTCTGTCTCTGTCCTTATAGGAGATAGAAAGGGACACACACAGAAGTGGGTGATTTGAATATGGAGGCAAAAATTGGGGTGATGTGTCTACACAGAAAGGAATGCCATGACTGCCAACAACCTTAGAAACTGGGAGAGAAGCACTCAGCCATTCCTTGCTCAAAACCTCCAGAAGGAACCAACCTTGTCAGTAACTGGATTTTGGACTTCTGCCTCCCCAAAGTAAGAGACTAAATTTCTATTGCTTCAAACCAAAAACAAACAAACAAAAAACCCCTACCAGTGATATTAAATAAATAGAAGGTCAATAATAGACAACAGTTTCAAAATGGCCTTAGTGAATTTAGATGTCCCCTGATGTCATTCATTCTCCATAAATATATGCTGATCACCTGGTTAGTGCCAGGGCCATGTCTGGACCATATACACAGGAAATGTTACATCAGAAGCCAGGGGCCAAATGAACACCTCAGCCCAAGCTCACTGGCATATGGAGGGCAAGGTTGGGTACAGGATCTAGAAGAACCCTCTGCAGCAGGTGGACTGAGCAAGCTGGGTAGAAAGTTGGAAAGATAAGAGGGTGGAGATTTCTGGCAGGCACACAGATGCAGCCCCAGGTGACGCACTTTGGGCTGGTCCATCATAGGGACAGGTGGCACATTAACTTCTGTCCTATGCACCTGCCTCCACATTCTGATGTTTAAGATCTCATTCAGAAGTCCCTCCTCTGAAGCTCCCAGACACTCTTTCTGTTTGAGCCAAGTTTATCTCCCAAAGTGATGTGGTAGTTCCAGCCCCACACTAGTATTTTTCCTGATACCCCTGAAAAATACCTAGTTCTTCTCTTCCTAGAAAATTCTTACAAATTTCCTCAAAAGTTTCTTTCTCCTATGGAGAAAAGAGAACCCTCCTACACTGTTGATAGGAATGTAAATTGGTACAGCCACCATGGAAAATGGTATGAAGTTTCCTTAAAAAATTAAAAATAAATTTGCCATACGATCCAGTTCACTCCTGGGCATATATCTAGAGAAAACTCTTATTCAAAAAGATACATGCATCCCAATGTTCATAGCAGCACTATTTGCAATAGTTAAGAAATGGAAGTGTGCATCAACAGATGAATGGATAAAGATGTGAGATATATATATATACACACACAATGGAATATAGCTTAACCATTAAAAAGAGCAAAATATTGCCATTTACAGCAACATGGATGGACCTAGAGATTGTGATATTAAGTGAAGTAAGTAAGACAGAGAGAGACAAATATCATATGATATCAATTATATGTAGAATCTGAAAAAAATGATATAAATGAACTTATTTATAAAACAGAATCAGATTCACCGACACAGTAAAAAAAAAAAAAAAAAAAACAACTTCTGGTTATCAAAGACAGGAGGAATAAATTAGGAAATAGCAGATATACACTACTATATATAAAATAGATAAACAACAAGAACCTACTGTATAGCACAGGGAACTATTATATATTCAATATCTTGAAATAAACTATAATGGAAAAGAATCTGAAAAGAATCATGAATCAAAGAATCTGAATCACTTTGCTATACACCAAAACTAACACAATATTGTAAATCAACTATGTTGTTGCCATTTAATCACTAAACTGTGTCTGAGTATTTTGTGAGAGAATGGACTCTTCTGAGAACTGCTGGACTGTAGTTCCCCAGGCTCATCTGTCCTTGGGATTTCCTAGGAAAGAACACATTGCAACCACTGACCCAGGGACTGAACCTGGGTCTCCCACATCGTAAGCGGTTTCTTTACTGTCTGAGCCACCAGGGAAGTTGGAGGAGGGAGGGACTTTTTTTTTTAATTGAAGTAGGGTTTCCCTACTTCTGGCTTCGCAGTGAAGACTCCTCCTGCCAATTCAGGGACATGGGTTAGATCCCCGGGTCAGGAAGATCCCCTGGACAAGGAAATGGCAACACACTCGGTATACTGGACTCAAACACTCCACGGACAGAGGAGCCTGGAGGGTTACAGTCCATGGAGTCACAAAGAGTTGGACACGACTGAGTGACTAACACTCCTCCAAGACTTCTTTGACTGATTCCTAAGAATTCCAATCAATTTTTATTGGTTTGGTGCTGCTGTGACCTTGGCAGGGAAGGGTCAGTCAGGCTGCCCATCTCTAAGCTCTCTCTTGGCCTCCATCAGGCTTTCTCCAACCAGCTGAGACCCAGTCTCTTGTCATTCTTCTCGCTCTCCTCACTTCACCCTGTGTTCTCTGAGTGACTAGACTGTGCAAGTAAGTTAATGAATAGACTTAACTTCACACACTGTGGTTATCAGCCCAACCTTGACTGCACTTTCATTTATGGCTCTTCTGAGAAGACCTCCAGATTATGTTAAGAAATGCTCCTGCCACGCAGCAGTAGGTGGGGACCTTTGGCCAACAAAACAAGGCCACGTCTGAGAGGTTTCTGCTCTTCAGGTGAAGTGGGCATTGTAGCACCTAATCGAGGGTATCAAGATAATGCCTGGGGATGTCTTAAGAAACTCTTTGCTATTTTGTACTTTGGGACTCTTACAATTTTATAACCCCTAATTGATAACCCTCTAAATTGCCGTAATCACTACAGACTTCTTCTCCCAGCCCTACTTATTCTTCAAGACTCAGCTAAAGGCCCTGCTTAAGCAAGACACCTTTCACATCAACCCTGGGTCACCTCTCTCCTGACTAACATTGGGTCATTGTTAAATTCCATTCTTTTGATGAACCATTAACTCAATTAAAAAAAATTTTAGATCAAACAATAAATCAAAATTGAAATCACTGTATGTGTAATCTAAAAAGTAACACAAACAAATGAATATAACAAAACAGATTTGTAAGTACAAAGAAAAACTAGTGATTACTAGTGAGAAGAGGGGTGGGGGAGAGGCAAGATGGAGAAAAGGATTAAGAGGTATAAACTATTAGGTATAACGTAAATGAAATACAGCACAGAGAATATAGCCAATATTTTATAATAACTTTAAATAGAGTATAATCTACAAAAATTGAATCACCATGTTTTACATCTGAAACTAATACAGCATTGTAAATAATACAATTCAATTTTAAAAACCTGAAGTTGTAAAATAGTTTAAATGAATAATAAAAAGACTGTATGGGAGAAAATATTTGCAAATCACATATATGGGAGAAAATATTTGCAAAGAACTCAGATAAAAAATATGTTAAGAACGTTCCAAACTCAGCAGTAAGAAACCAAAAAATCCAGTTAGAAAATAAGTAAAAGACTTGAATAGACACTTTACCAATGAAGGCATGAGGAAAGCAAATAGATACATTAAAGATGTTTAACCTCATTAGCCATTGGAAGAATGCAAATTATTAATAAATCACAATAACATATCATGACTTGTTAGAATGGCTTTAGTTTAAAATTTGACAATATCAAGTGTTGACAAAGCATTGATACAGCAATAGTAGATAATGCATGTATTTTTTATGGGGATAAGAAATGGTAGTGCCACTGTGAAAAAATCAGTCTGGAAATTTCTTTAAAGTTTAAACATATACTTATTATACAGCTCAACAATCTCAATACAGGGTATTTTCCCCAGAGAAATAAAACCTTATATACACACAAAAAAACCTGTGCATGAATGTTCATAGATGCTTCATTTGTAACATCTGAAAATGAAAAAAGTCCAAATTTCCTTTTAACAGATTAAATGCTAAACAAACCGTGACATAACCATACAATTGAATGAAAGTGAAAGTTAGTCTGTCAGTCGTGTTTGACTCTTTGGGACCCTGTAGCCCACCAGGTTCCTCTGTCCATAGGATTCTCCAGGCAAGAATACTGGAGTGGGTTGCCATTCCCTTCTCTGGGGGATCTTCCTGACCCAGAGATCAAACTCAGGTATCCTGCATTGCAGAGAGATTCTATACCACTGAACCACCAATGGAATACTACTCAGCAATTAAATAAACAAACTATTGATTCTTAACAATAATTTTGATGGATCTTAGGGCATTAAGAAAAGTGGTGGTTTAGTTGCTCAGTAGTGTCTGACTCTTTTAGACCCCATGGACTGTAGCCCAACAGGCTCCTCTGTCCATAGGGATTTTCCAGGCAAGAATACTGGAGTGGGTTACCATTTCCTTCTCTAGACCCAGGGATTGAACCCAGGTCTCTTGTGTTTCCTGCATTGCAAGGCATGTTCTTTACCGACTGAGCTAGGAGAAAAGCCCTTAAGCAAATCCGAAAAAGTGAATTTCAAAAGTTGTATACTGTAAGATTTCATCTGTATGACATTACATAAATGACAAAATTATAGAAACAGAGGACACATCAGTGGTTGTCAGAAGCCAGGAAATGAGCAGGAAGATGTGACTACAAAGGGGCAGGATGAGGAAGTTCTTTTGTGGGAAAGAAATCCTGCATTTTGATTGTGGTGGTGGTTATATGAATCTATGTTGTTCTTATTCAGTCACTAAGTCGTCTCAATTCCTTGTGACCCCATGGACTGTAGCACAACAGGCTTCCCTGTCCTTCACTATCTCCTGGATTTTGTTCAAAGTCATATCTATTGAGTTGGTGGTGTTATCTAACCACCTCATCCTCTCTGCTCTCTTCTCCTTCTGCTTTCAATCTTTCCCAGCATCAGGGTCTTTTCCAATGAGTTGTCTCTTCACATCAGGTGGCCAAAGTATTGGAGCTTCAGCTATGAATCTATGCATGTGATTAAATGGGCTTCACTGGTGGTTCAGTGGTAAAAAATCCACCAGTGCAGGAGCTGCAGGAGACTAGAGTTTGACCCCTGGGTTGAGAAGATTCCTTGGAGGAGGACATGGCAACCCACTCCAATACTCTTGCCTGGAGAATCTCACAGACAGAGGAACCTGGTGGGCTAGAGCCCAGAGTCGCAAAGAGTTGGACATAACTGAGTGACTGAACATGCACACACATACATAAACACATACAAAAACTGAGGGCATGCAAAAAAAAAAGGTGAAATCTGAATAAGTTCTGTAGTCAATTGTATTAATTGTGCCAGCCAATTTCTTGGTTTTGATAATGCTCTATAACTACAAAAAATGTTGCCACTGAAGGAAGCTAGATGGTAGGTATACAGGACCTCGCCATACTCATTTCACAATTTCTTCTAAGTCTATAATCATACCAAAGTAAAAAGCTTTAAAAATAACACTACTTATAAAATCCTAAGGAATATGATTAAAACAGGGCTCAGAGGAAATATTCATATCCTTAAACAATTAATACTCAACAAAGAAATTATGAAAATAATTAAATTATGAATTTGATCATTAGAAAAAGCAGTAAAATAAGCATAAAAATAGTAGGAAGAAGGAATTGATAAAACAAAAAGCAGACATTACTGGCACTGAAGATAGAAAAAGAACAAACTTGAGTGGTGGATCTTTAAAATTAAAATATAGAAATCACTATGAAGTGAAGTGAAAGTCCCTCAGTCATGTCTGACTCTTTATGACCCCATGGCCTATACAGTCCAAGGAATTCTCCAGGCCAGAATATTAGCATGGGTAACTGTTCCCTTCTCTAGGGGATCATCCCAACCCAGGAATCAAACCCATGTCTCCCACATTGGAGGCAGATTCTTTACCAGCTAAGCTACCAGGGAAGCCCAAGAATTCTGGAGTGGGTAGCCTATCCCTTCTCCAGCAGACCTTCCTGACACAGGAATTGAACCAGAGTCTCCTACATTGCAGGCAGATTCTTTACCAGCTGAGCTACTAGGGAAGCCCCAGAGAAACCACTAGCCAACCAAATTTTTGAAAAAATAAGAAACCATAGTACACAAAATTAAAATTGGAATGAAGAAATAGGCACTGATACAAGGAAATAAAAGTAAGTATAAATGTTTCAAGAAATGGGAGCTTTTCAAGTAAAATATTTCTCAAAAATTAAAACTGACCTTAAAATAGACAGAAGATCTAAAGAGATCTTTAAATTACTTAGTTGAAACTGAGTAAGTTGTCAAAGAACTACCCTTCCTCACAAAAGCACCATACCCAAAAGGTTTCAAAGGCAAATGTTACTAAATCCTAAAGGAATAAATAATGCCACTTTGTTTATTTTTCTTTCAAATTTTCATGGTATTTTTATGAATATATTTATTCTCTTTTTTTCTTTGTACTCTCATTCCCTATATACCATAAGCTACCATTTTAGTAAGTTTAGTGTTGGCATATTTTTGCAAGATATGCTTTGTTTTATGATACTGTATTTTTTAAAAATTTATGTAAATAGTATTTTCTTATATATGGCTTGTGCTTCTGAAATTTTAAGAAGTATCTCTTGCCCTTAGGTTCAAAAACAGTCCCCTACATTTTCTTTCAAAAATGTTACAGTTTTACTATTCACATTGAGGTCTTTAATTCACTTAGAATGCACGTTTGCATGGGCTATCAGGGAAATATATGGTTTTATTTTTCTCTGTATATTGAATCAGTTTGCTCACTCTTTGGCCCTTTCCCATTGATCTGTGGTATCAATTTGATGGTGTATTAACTTCCTGTACACACAGGGCTCTTTCTCTTAGTTCTCTCTTCTGCTCCTTCTGTGTGTGTGTACCTGTGGTAATACTATAGTGCATTTATTACTTTAGCATTGTAGTATCTCTTAACATTGTTAGGACAAATCCCCATCTTTCAGTCTTCTTAGACTAAGCCATTCATGGGCTTTTATTCCTCAATATAAATTTCAGAGCAATTTTATCATGTTCCCCCATGAAAAATTTCCACCTAGAATTTTGTTTGAGTTTACACTGAATTTATAGATGAATTTGTGGGGAATAGAGGCCTTCAGAGTGCTAAATCATCTAATCCAAGAGTATAACACATCTCCACTTTTATTCAATTATCTATGTGACCTTTAATTGAGGTTTTTAAGATTTCTCCAAAGAGATTTTGTGTATCTTCATTTTTCTTTCATTTTTCACTTTTTCCCATATTCTTTGTAGATTTCTTACCCTTGTAAATAATTTCTCCATTTTTATTATATTTTCTAGTAAATTATGGCTGATATAAAGCAATGCTATTGATTTTTGTTGTTTCCTCTTATCTTTGACCAAGTTTCTGAAGACTCTTATCAGTTTTAACAGATTGTGTGCTGATACTGACTTTTCCTAGGTAAATGATTATATCACCTGAAATAATGAGAGTTCTAAGTCTGCCGATCCCTATACTGCTTATATAAAGCAGTCAAGAGTGGAGAGAAAAAGAAGAAAAGCTTCCAAATTCATTTTATTAACTAGTGCAGTATTTATACCCAAAGCAGACAAGATAGTCTAAACAGAGAAAACTACATATTAGCCTAAATCATAAATATCTGTGTAGACATCCTAAATAAAAATAATCAAAATGTACTTTAAAAGAACAAGTCACCAGGAAAAATGGTGTCAATTCCTAGAGTGTAAGGAAGAATAAATGTTATTCACCATGTTGATATATCAAAGGAGAAATTTATATGACCATCTCTTTGGATGTGGAACATCCATTTCTAATCTAAAAATGAAAGTTTGGTAAAATAAATATGGATGACTGACTTAGGTTAAAAACTGATCAGTCCTATTGGCAAGACATTAAAAACATTTCTATTAAAAGTCAAGAATAAGCTATAGATACCACTAATATTTTCCTGGAAGGATTAGACATTGCTGTCAGACAATCAAAATGAATAAAGGTATAAATTGGAACTAAGGAGGCAAAACTATATTTAATGCCTGCTGCATGCTCAGTCGTGTCCAACTCTTTTCTTTCTTCTTTTTTTTTTCAATTTTCTTTTTTTAATTTATTTACTTTATTATTTTTTTCATATATTTTTTATTAGTTGGAGACTAATTACTTTACAATATCGTAGTGGTTTTGGCCATACATTGACATGAATCAGTCATGGATTTACATGTGCTCCCCATCCTGGTCCCCACTCCCGCCTCGCTCCCCATCCCATCCCTCTGGGTCTTCCCAGTGCACCAGCCCTGAGCACTTGTCTCATGCATCCAACCTGGGCTGGTGATCTGTTTCACCCTTGATAGTATACTTGTTTCAGTGCTATTCTCCCACCCTCGCCTTCTCCCAGAGTCCAAAAGTCTTTTCTGTACATCTGTGTCTCTTTTGCTGTCTTGCATACAGGGTTATCATTATCATCTTTCTAAATTCCATATATATGTGTTAGTATACTGTGTTGGTGTTTTTTCCTCTGAATTACTTCACTCTGTATAATAGGCTCCAGTTTCATCCACCTCATTAGAACTGATTCACATGTATTCATTTTAATGGCTGAGTAGTATTCCATTGTGTATATGTACCATATGTGTTAGTATACTGTATTGGTGTTTTTCCCTCTGAATTACCTCACTCTGTACAATAGGCTCCAGTTTCATCCACCTCATTAGAACTGATTCACATGTATTCATTTTAATGGCTGAGTAGTATTCCATTGCGTATGTGTACCATAACTTTCTTAGCCATTCGTCTGCTGATGGGCATCTAGGTTGCTTCCATGTTCTGGCTATTATAAACAGTGCTGCAGTGAACATTGGGGTACACGTGTCTCTTTCAATTCTGGTTTCCTCGGAGTGTATGCCCAGGAGTGGGATTGGTGGGTCATATGGCAGTTCTATTTCCAGTTTTTTAAGGATTCTCCACATTGTTCTCCATAGTGGCCATACTAGTTTGCATTCCCACCAACAATGTAAGAGGGTTCCCTTTTCTCCACACCCTGTCCAGCATTTACTGTTTGCAGATTTTTGGATAGCAGCCATTCTGACTGGCATGAGATGGTACCTCATTGTGGTCTTGATTTGCATTTCTCTGATAATGAGTGACGTTGAGCATCTTTTCATGTGTTTGTTAGCCATCTGTATGTCTTCTTTGGGGAAACGTCTGTTTAGTTCTTTGGCCCACTTTTTGATTGGGTCATTTATTTTCCTGGAATTGAGCTGCAGGAATTGCCTGTATATTTCTGAGATTAATTCTTTATCAGTTGTTTCATTTGCTATTATTTTCTCCCATTCTGAAGGCTGTCTTTTCACCTTGCTTATCATTTCCTTTGTTGTGCAAAAGCTTTTATGTTTAATTAGGTCCCATTTGTTTGTTTCTGCTTTTGTTTCCAATACACTGGGAGGTGGGTCATAGAGGATCCTGCTATGATTCATGTCGGAGAGTGTTTTGCCTATGTTTTCCTCTAGGAGTTTTATCGTTTCTGGTCTTAGATTTAGATCTTTAATCTATTTTGAGTTTATTTTTGGGTATGGTGTTAGAAAGTTTTCTAGTAAGTGGTTGACCAGTTTTCCCAGCACCACTTGTTAAAGAGGTTGTCTTTTCTCCATTGTATATTCTTGCCTCTTTTGTCAAAGATAAGGTGTCCATAGGTGCATGGATTTATCTCTGGGCTTTCTATTTTGTCCCAATGATCTATATTTCTGTCTTTGTGCCAGTACTATACTGTCTTGATGACTGTTGCTTTGTAGTAAAGCCTGAAGTCAGGCAGATTGATTCCTCCAGTTCCATTCTTCTTTCTCAAAATCGCTTTGGCTATTCGAGGTTTTTTGTATTTCCATACAAATTGTGAAATTATTTGTTCTAGTTTTCTGAAAAATACTGTTGGTAGCTTGATAGGGATTGCATTGAATCTATAGATTGCTTTGGGTAGTATACTCATTTTCACTACATTGATTCTTCCAATCCATGAACATGGTATATTTCCCCCATCTCTTTGTGTCCTCTTTGATTTCTTTCACCAGTGTTTTATAGTTTTTATATATAGGTCTTTTGTTTCCTTAGGTAGATATATTCCTAAGTATTTTATTCTTTTCATTGCAATGGTGAATGGAATTGTTTCCTTAATTTCTCTTTCTGTTTTCTCATTGTTAGTGTGTAAGAATGCAAAGGATTTCTGTGCATTAATTTTATATCCTGCAACTTTACTATATTCATTTATTAACTCTAGAATTTTTCTGGTGGAGTCTTTAGGGTTTTCTATGTAGGGGATAATGTCATCTGCAAACAGTGAGAGTTTTATTTCTTCCTTTCTTTTTCTGCTCTGATTGCTGTGGCCAAAACTTCCAACACTATGTTGAATAGTAGTGGTGAGAGTGGGCACCCTTGTCTGGTTCCTGACTTCAGGGGAAATGCTTTCAATTTTTCACCATTGAGGATAATGTTTGCTGTGGGTTTGTCATATATAGCTTTTATCATGTTGAGGTATGTTCCTTCTACTCCTGCTTTCTGGAGGGTTTTTATCATAAATGGATGCTGAATTGTGTCAAAGGCTTTCTCTGCATATGTTAAGATAATCATATGGTTTTTATCTCAATTTGTTAATGTGGTGTATTACATTGATTGATTTGCAGATATTTGAAGAATCATTGCATCTCTGGGATAAAGCTCACTTGGTCATGATGTATGATCTTTTTAATATGTTGTTGGATTCTGTTTGCTAGAATTTTGTTAAGAATTTTTGCATCTATGTTCATCAGTGATATTGGCCTGTAGTTTTCTTTTTTTGTGGCATCTTTGTCTGGTTTCAGTATTAGGGTGATGGTTGCCTCATAGAATGTGTTTGGAAGTTTACCTTCCTCTGAAATTTTCTGGAAGAGTTTGAGTAGGATAGGTGTTAGCTCTTCTCTAAATTTTTGGTAGAATTCAGCTATGAAGCCATCTGGTCCATGGCTTTTGTTTGCTGGAAGATTTCTGATTACAGTTTCAATTTCCATGCATGTGATGGGTCTGTTAAGATTTTCTATTTCTTCCTAGTCCAGTTTTGGAAAGCTGTGCTTTTCTAAGAATTTGTCTATTTCTTCCAAGTTGTCCATTTTATTGGTGTATAGTTGCTGATAGTAGTCTCTTATGATCCTTTGTATTTCTATGCTATGTGTTGTGATATTTTCATTTCTAATTTTGTTGATTTGATTCTTCTCCCTTTGTTTCTTGATGAGTCTGGCTAATGGTTTGTCAACTTTATTTATCTTCTCAAAGGACCAGCTTTTAGCTTTGTTGATTTTTGATATGATCTCTTTTGTTTCTTTTGCATTTATTTCTGCCCTAATTTTTAAGATTTCTTTCCTTCTACTAACCCTGGGGTTCTTCATTTCTTCCTTTTCTAGTTGCTTTAAGTGTAGAGTTAAGTTATTTATTTGACTTTTTTCTTGTTTCTTGAGGTAAGCCTGTATTGCTATGAACCTTCCCCTTAGCACTGTCCAACTCTTTTCAACCCCATGGGTTATAGCCCGCCAGGCTCCTCTGTCCATGAAATTTTCCAGGCAAGAATACTGTAATGGGTTGCCATTTCAGGGGATCTTCCCAACCGAGGGATCAAACTGAGTCTCTTGCATCTCCTGCTATGGCAGGTGGATTCTTACCACTAGCACCACATACAGATAATATTATCTTCAGAAAAATACAATAATACAAGCAAATCAACTGAACAACTATTACAGATAATGAGAATTCAAAAAGGCCACAGAATATGCTCATAAATAGCTTTTCTACATATGAACAATAATTAGAAAATACAGAGGGAGAAAATATTCCATTTACAGTGGTAACAACTAACAAAATGTTTAGAAGTAATTGCCAAAAATAAGAAAGATATATTTACAACAAACTTTAAACTCAGTCTTCATATAAAATAAGATCTGAATTAATGAAAAGCTCTATCCTGTTCTTGCATAGGAGAACCCAACCTTATAAAAATGTCCTTTCTTCCTAAATTAATACATAAATGGAATATGAAAAGTTTCTCATTTTTACAACAAAATGGAATTTTAAATTAGTGAGGAAATGACTTGAAATCGTGCTAGATAATCAGTCACACATTTTGTAAGTAAGTAAGTAAGCTGAATCAAAGTTTATAAGCTAAAATTGAACGTGTAAAGGTTCTAGAAGTAACAGGAATTTTTTGTTTGTATTTTTTAGATTAATCTTAGGGTAGGAAAGACCATTCTAAAACACAAACTTCAGAACCAATGAAATAAAAGCTTGATACTTATAAATTAAAATTTACTTATAAATTAAACTTTCAGTTTAAAAATTTGGATTGAATACACCAATTTATCATTTTTTTTTTTTTTTTTGCAAAATTTCACTTAAGTGACGAAGTGTTGAAGAAAACATATTTTAAATAAGAAGAAATCATGACCCTCATACAACGTACACACTTGGCAGAGATTTTATTTAACTTCTTAATTAATGAGGAAACTAGTAAGATGCTACATCTCTTACAATGGAGGCTTTGACTTACAGATTTATATTCCCCACCTAACAGAATCTATTTATTTTTCCCCATTCAGGGTCCATTTGCATAGTTATAGACTGGAAACATTTGCACTATTATTATTTTTTTAAGATTTTTTAATGTAGATCATTTTTAGAGTTTTTTTTAATTGAATTTATTACAACATTGCTTCTGTTTTATGTTTTTGGGTTTTGGGCCACAAAGCGTGTGGGATCTTAACTCTCTGACCAGGGAATGAACCCGCACCCCCTGCGTTAGAAGGCAAAATTTTAACCACTAGACTGCCAGAGAAGTTCATGCATTATTATTATCTTCTATTCCTGAAGTGTTGAGAAATAGCCTAGTCAAAGACAAGCAAGAATAATTTGGATGGCTAGGTAGACAGGACAGTTAATAATATTTTTTTGCCTGTTTCAAAGACTTTCACAATTTTCCTGATACTCTCCCCTACTTGTAATCATAATAATCTCAAGAAAGATTATTCCTGATGACAAATAACACTCTTCTCATAAGGTTTTACTTGATTATTTACATAGGTCCTGGAGGAGTGTTTATACAGGTCTCTAAATTTGCTGTGTGGTTATCTAGAGTAGCCTGCCAAGAAGGATACACAGGTTCAATCTCTGCATTGGGAAGATTCCCCTGGAGAAGGAAATGGCAACCCATTCCAGTATTCTTGCCTAGGAAATCCCATTGACAGAAGAGCCTAGTGAGCTACAGTCCATGGAGTCACAAAGAGTCAGACATGACTTAGCAACTAAGCAACAACAAACAACATCTAGAACAAAACAAGTTTGAACAATTACAAGATTATCTTCTATCTGAAAGTCTTCATAAGGCAACTCAGATTGAACTTTTAAAAACATCTATTATTTGCCATCCCATGGCTAAGAAACTCTACTAGATTTTACTTGCAAAGTTCAATGACTCTCTTTTCTCAAGGTTCTTAAAATAACTCGGGTTTCTTCCCCCAAAGGAAGTCGCCTTCCTTACTACCCGTGAGTCTGGACCTGTAAACAAAGCGCTCAGACCTGTTTTCCTGGGAGGCCATAATAGGCAATGTCTCTTTAAGTACTACCAGACTTTATTCCTTAAGAATGACTTGTCATGCCTGATTAAAAGAGCATTGTACTCAAATATAATACTGCAGGAAGACCTTGGATGTTAAATCAATTTGCTTAATTATGTTCTCACGTAAAGAAAGAGTCTTATTAAACTTAAACAAATAATTATATCGCCATGAAAAGGAGACTCAGAAAGAGTTTCTGAATTAGTTGGTAAATTAGATATCACTTTAAAATCTTTCATTTTAGTTTAAAAAAGCAGAGTCTACCAAATTGCTATAGGCTACAAGGAGCATGAGAAGACACAGAAAGGGCATCCTTATAGATCTGGAAAATATATAGATCTGGAAAAATTCAAAAGGACATCAGCAATATTCCAAACAAATAACCACAATAAAATATTGCACATCAGTTCATTCAGTTCTACATAATTAATTCTTGTTCCACTGGATCTTGGGTTAGTAGTCTCATGAAGCCATCTGTTTCCCAGTGAAAAGAGTTCTGGAAATCCCAAATCACTCTGTTGATATGGTCTGAAATTTGCCTAAGTGATTCCAGCTCAGATGCTTCTATCCAAGACTTAATATTTTGAAAGGTCAATATTTTGCAGTACCTCTTTTCACAAGGCTCTGAGATTTTCCTTGTTTGTTGAAGACACAAACTCTGGCCTGTTGCTTATAAAAGAGACCTCAGCAAGAGTTAGAGTAAAATACAAGCTATTTATAAAAGACAAAGTTATAGTTTTTTTGTCACTGAGAAATTTCAAGCATAGAAGGACTGATGAGAGTTTGTAATAAACAAAAGAATAATACAACTGGGACTTCCCTGATGGTCCAGTGGCTAAGACTCCATGCTCCCAATGCAGGGGAGCTGGGTTCAATTCAGGCAATTAGAGCCCACGTGCTGCAACTAAAGATCCTGCATGCTGCAACTAAGGCCCAGTGCAGCCAAATATATAAATAAATATTTTTAAGAAAAGAATAATACAATTGACAAGGATATTTGGGTGTTTGGTTGGTGGCATGCAAAACAAAGATAATAAACCCATCCTCCAAGAAAACATTTTAAATAAATATATCTTAGCTCAATGATAAAGTCTATTTTCTAAGAGGCCAGTGAATGCTGCATCTGATTTATAAAATTGGATTTTATAGGGGAAAATATCTTGAGAGATGACACATGATCATCCTTTGATATACTATATAATGTTCTTAGACTATTGAGTAAGGAGATTCCATAAACTTGAAAGGGCTTAGACACCTATATAGCTGTAAAACTTCAAGATTAAGTCTGATATGCATTGAGAACCACTGGCCTAAAAATTACTCAGTTCAAAGTCTTTTTAAAAAGAAAAAAGACTGCAATCAATATGCTAAATAATAATTGAAATATATTGTTGCTCAATATTATCAGGTATTGATAACACTACCAAGATTCAGATAAATAGGGGGAAATTCAACAGAACCATTTTATAAGATGCTCAATCAGTGTTTTCCCTGAAATTAAAACATACAGAAGGTGAGGCATTGAAAAATCTTCCAGAGTATCCCATAAAGCATAACATTTCTGAAATGCTTTTATTAATAACACCTTGCCTATAAAATTTAACTCAGGGAGGGGTGAGCATCTCTTCTGATTTAACTCTTTCCACACAACTCTCCAAACCTGGTTATTATAAAAAAGCATCCCTTTTTATAAGGTAAAAGGACAAAATTTTGTGAGTTTCTTCTAGGAATCCTATGGGAAATCTCAACAGCTGCTTTAGGTGTGTAAGATATCTGGCAAATTTTATTATCTTCTATTTTTCAGACCTTATTTTTAAAAGGCAGAAATTAAGAGCTGTCAAAGGAGATTTGGACACTTGATTAAGACAGAATAATGAATACCTGAGAAACAATACTTGGTTGCTTATGAATCAAAGGAACAATAAAACATTTAAAAGTAAACAAGAACCTTAACACTTTCATAATTGAGGAATCTTTTTCTTTCTCCTCTTTTTTATAATTAAGAGTATAAAATCAACATAAAGCATGTAAAATTATTCAGGTTAATCACAGAATCAGTGCATTCTAGGTAGATTATACAGAGAGTATATAAAGTAACCAGTCATCCTGATTTCCCCAAGACTGTCCTGGTTTTAGCACAGAAAACTGCGTATCCCCAGAAACCCCACTGTCCCAGGCCAATCAGGAAGGTGGGTCACCCCAGAAAGAATAACCATTCAAACCGTAGATGAAAACATTAATCGGAAAACCACAATGGAGCAAATCCATCAAGACTGAGAACTTTGCAAACATTTTAACACATTTTGCAGCTTGTGAGATTTAGTATTATAAATCAAGACAAATAAAATTTACTTGTTTGATTCAGGACAAATCCAAGTTTTATCTTTTATTATGCTCTTTTATACTCACCAAGCCTGATTACTTCTAGCATCTCTTTTATTCTAACACAGATCTCAAGGGGTCCACATGTTCAAATCTAATTTCGTAATAATATTTAGAGGTTATTTCAGTTAGCATGCTATGCATTCATCATTGCTATCTTCAAGTGGATAAATGAATATTTTAAGTCTTTCTCAGTTTTGGTTTTTAATAAACATAACTAGCTATAAACACATAAATAAAAGCGTTTTGTGCCCTCAACAGGCACAAAGTGGTTTAAAGAACAAAAATCCCAAGAACCACTGCTTATGGAAAAGCAAAACCATACTCTCAGTCATATTTCTGTCATTATTGCAGTTGCAACCATTCATATTAATTATAACTTTTCACTAAAATAATTAACTTCTATTTCACAGAGAAAATAATTGAGAGAATTCTGTCATACTGAACCATTTTAGCAGATTAGCAAAGTTTATAATACATTTTTTCCAGTCACATGCATTCCTGTGTGGCAAAAAATAAGCACATTCATTAACATGACTCATGTCTATAGCTTCTCTTATAGCACATACAAATACACAAAATTATGCCTTGTAATCAGTGTGTCAGTGTTATAGGCTCTTAGAAAGTACCTAGATATCCATCAATTACATAATTAATTTAATTTCATATAAGCTTAAAATTTTAAGTTACCAAGAGATCCTGGAAATGATCTTCAAGCTGACATACTACAGAACACAATTACTGCTGAAATTGTTTATCAGAATCATGATTCGATGGAGTTGGACATAAATTTACGTTTTCCATCCTCAAACATTATGGAGGAGTCACGTAAGCTAATTCAATCAACAAACCTGTAATCATTTGGGGAAAATATGCCCAATTAGAAATAAGTGTTTGCTTGAATTACAGCTGACACTTGAACAATGAGAGGGTTAGGAACACCTACCCTCCATTCAACTGAAAATCCCCATATAACTTTACAGTCAGCCCTTCCTGTCCACAGTTCAGTATCTGCAGAGTCAACTGTGGATCCTGTAATGAAAAAAAATTATTTAGCAAAAAAAGTCTGTGTATAAGTGGACCACTCAGTTCAAACCCGTGTTGTTCAAGATCAACCAGATACTTAACAGTGATAACTCAAAGAAGACAAAGTTGTTTTTATTAACACACATTAGTAAACTGACCTTGTTTGCCAAACATTTACTTTAATTATGTGATTTTGGATTCTTAAAAAGGTTTCTGAGTGAGCTGCTCAAAGAACAATTTTTAGCACATTTAAAGTGTTAGAAGTTTAATTATCCTATTTTTCAGGACTTTATATCAGCACTTATTTATTCCCTAAACCAATCAGAACAAAGCTCCTTTCACTTAGAAGACTTTATAATCTAATTAACTTATACCCTCCAGAAACAGGAAAATATACACAAGCACATTGAGAGGTAAAGTTCTTTCTAAATTATAGACAGAGAGCTTACAGCTTCGGTTTTATGACTTGTCACACAGGTTAAATGACACAGACACAGAAATTAAAGAAACTTCTTTTTAACATTTTATTTACTAAGAACAACTGCTCTCTTTCTTAGTGGGCATAAATTTTTTAACTAATTCTTATTCAAACACATGAGTAAACAAATAAATAGCCAGATTCTGTGTTATCTCTCATCCAGCAGAAAATAGATATCCATCATTCATCTACAGAAATCACCAAATGGTCAGACCATTAAGCCAAGTTCCCAGTCATTGCTGTTGGCAATGAGGTATAATTTATGGGCGCTAAGTGAAACAAAACCGAAACACAAAACTAATTGAGAGGGAAAAAAATCCCAGAGAGTGAAAAGCTGGAAAGGTTAAAATTCTACTGACATTTGGGATTCACCTCTAGGAGCCAAGAAGGAAATGTGCTCTGGCTGAAGCTGTCCATGAAGATACTCTGGCCACAGAGCCTAGATGATTCTGTCCAGGTGAATCAATTGTGTGTCTGAGCAGCAACTTCAAAATTATTAAAAGATGGTTTTTCAAAAAGATGAAATCATAGCTCTCATATAACTATAAAATGAACACTTAAATTAACTCATTAATTAATGAGGCAACCAATAAGATGTTGCAACTAGTCCAAATGAGGATTTAACTTATGGAGATTTGTAATCTCTACTGGACTATATATATATATATATTTATTATAAACATATTTATATCATATATGTATGTATGTGTATATATACATAGAGAGAAAGAGCAAATAGAGGACACGAGTATACATGTGGGAAGGGAAGGAAGAGCTGGTATGAGTGTTACATCTTCACCATTCATTGACAGAAGTCAACAAAAAATGTTTAAGATTGATATAATTTTTAAAGTGATATAATTTTTTTAGAACTGCAGAGGCAAGGGCCAGCAAAACAACTAAAACAACTAAAAGTCATTAAAAATTAAAAAAGAGCTTCTTCTGAAAAGTAGGAATTTAGTGAGAAGGAATGGGATAAAAGACTTCTACATTTAAAAAAGGTTTTATTGAGGTATAGTTGGCATATTGATACAATATTATGTAAGTTTCAGATGTACAACACAATGATTCACAATTTTTAAAGGTGAATTTTAAAAAATTCACAATTTTTTCATTTATAGTTATTATTAAATATTAGTTATATTCCCTGTGCTGTACAACATCATTGTAGCTTGTTTTATACCTAGTAGTATAGTAGACCTCTTAATAGTAGTACCTCTTAATTCCCTACCCTTATCTTGCCCCTCCCTCTTCCCTCTCCCCACTGGTAATCATAGTTTGTTCTCGCTCTGTTTCTTCTTCATTATATTCACTAGTTTGCTTTACTTTTTAGGCTCCAGATATAAGTGATGTCATACATATTTTTCTTTTTCTGACTTATTTTACTAAGCATAATAACCTCCAAGTCCATCTATGTTGTTGCAAATAGCATAATTTCACTCTTTTTGATAGCTATGTAATATTCCATTGTGTATATACAGAGCACATCTTTATCCACTCATCTGTTGATGGACACTTAAATTGCTTACATATCTTGGCAATTATAAATAATGTTTCTATAAACATTGGAGTGCATATATCTTTATGAGTTAGTGATTTGGGTTGATTTGGATATGTATCCAGAAGTGTAACTGCTGAGTCATATGGAAAGCTTATCCATTTATTATAAGCTTGTAGTGTTTTAATTTTTGTAATATCTGCATGCAGTCTTTTCAAAAATGTAGAAAAATATGGAAAAAGTGTTGTAAAGAAAGGTAAGAGCAACTAAGAGAAATAATTATAATAGTTGCAAGTAAGATTAATTTCCTTAGTGTATAAAAAGCTCTTTAAATCAATAAACAAGACTAACAGCACAATTTCAAATGAACAAAGGGCATGAAAATGAAGCTCATAGAATAGGAAAAATGGTTCACAAAAATTTGAAACTATGTACAACTGTACTTACAAGAATCCATTTTAAAACAAGAAGATACACTTTTTTAAATCTATATGACAAAGATTTTTAAAATTATTTTCTCATACATGAGGCTGCCAAGAATGTGATGAATTAAGACCTCTCATAACTGGGAAAACCTACTTGAAAACCACTTTGACATTTTCCTTAATGTGCACAAAATCATTTGTACACAATAGATCAGAATGGCATAGTTTGTCATTATAAGTAATGCTAATAATCCAAATGACCTTCAGCTCAGGACCAGCTAAATTAAGTATGGTACTTGCAATCAATAGGATACTATACAACAGTCAGAAAGAATGAAAAAATTCTCTCTGTATTGATATGGAAAGTTTGCCAAGATAAGTAAAAAGAAAACTGTAGATCCAAGTTTGTATATTTTCCTTTTTGGATAAACAGGCAAGAAGAAGAAAATATTTCATATTTGGCTTTCCACACATAAAGAAATTCTGAAGCAATTGATACAGATGGTTTTGCCTTTGGCAGTAGCAGCAGTGGGACCTGAACATAGGTGAACGCGCATTTTAATTGTGTTTTATATGTTTTCATACTACCTGAATTTCTAACCATGTAAATATGTTACCTGTTCAAAAATGCAATAACATATGAATAAATAAGTAAATAAGAATGAAGTAGATCATGTATGCTGATTTGGAAAGATTTCCAAGATATATTAAATGAATACATCAAGCAGTCCTTAGGACTGGTGGAAGGAAAGCTCAGTGGAAGAAGCTTCCATCAGGTGTGACTTTCAACAACAATCCAGGGATTCTTGGAGAGGAAGGAACAGCCACCTTGGGAAGAGGTGATCTGGGATGACTCCCTGCCAGCTCCTTACCTCCTCCTGACTATTGGTAAGAAGGTGAGGAGGGTGGACAACAAGAGAATTGCAATTGGGCCCCTTTCTGGGCCAGAGCAATTTGATACTGATATGAGGGTTTGTGACCTCCTGCTCTCCTAGCTTGCTTTCTGGGAGCAAAGTTGGAGAAGCACAATTCACATAAAACTAAAGCCAGACACAGTGCTGCCTGGTGGCTGAAGGAAGTCTCAGGTCTCCTCCCTGTTTCTTCAGGTGAAGACAAATTCAATGGCTTCTACCCCACCTAAGTAAACAAAATTTTACTCAAGGCCATGTGGAGATCTGGGTCTGCAGTCCCACCTCTGGCAGCAGGAGGCACAGACTTACCTGGTCTCCATAATCTCATGGGAGCATCTGGTTGGGAAACATTCAAACTAATTCACATTCATGGCTGAGGTGGGCAGTCTGCTCAGCCAAGGGCAGTGCAACCAGACGCTCCTCACCAGCCCAGCATTGGTCCAAATGCAGTTACATGCTCCCATGTGGCTTCCTTGAGGCCACTGTGGGCACAAGGGCGGCCATGGCCATCACTAATACCTATTCCTTAGGCTTAGCTCTCCTGAGTCCAGGGGGCAGCACCTGCAGAAAGCACTTTTATGGTCCCCTTTTATGAGGGACCTCATAAAAGGGGACCATAAAAGGCTGGTGTAGGGACTTTTCTGGTGGTCCAGTGGTTAGGCCATGGGTGGTCCAGGGGACACAGGTTCGATACCTGGTCCAGGAAGATTCCATATGACACAGAGCAACTAAGCCTGTGCACCACAACTACTGAGTTCACAGTCTAGAAACGAAGAGCCACAAGTACTGAGCCCATGTGCCACAGCTACTAAAACCTGTGCACCCTAGAGCCCGTGCTCCACAACAAGAAAAGCCACTCCAGTGAGAAGCCCACATACCACAACGAAGAGTATTCCCCACTCACCACAACTAAAGAAAGCCTAAGTGCAACCAGCTCAGTCAAAAATTTAAAAAAAAAAGAATCCCTGGTCAGGGAGCTATAATCCCACATGCCTCGGAGCAGCTAAGCCCATACACCACAACAAACATCCCATGCTTGCAACTAAGAGCCAACACAGCCAAATAAATATTAAAAACAACAACAACAGCAAACTGGTGCTTTTTCTGGCTCAACATCTTTGGCCACCCTCTGCTCTCTTTTCACACATGCATGCATGCATACTAAGTCCCTTCAGTCGTGTCCGACTCTTTGTGACCTCATGGACTGTAGCTTGCCAGGCTCCTCTGTCCATGGGATTCTCCAGGCAAAAATACTGGAGTGGGTTGACCTCATTGGAATTCATACTTGCTTGCTTTTTCCCTAGCTCCCCCATGTTTTAATGTATATAATGTGCTGTATCAATGGTTTTCCCACTTTGGCAAGTATCAGAATCACCTAGGGAGGAATAAGGCACACAGAAGCTCAGCATCCTTAAAGTAGCATAGGGTCTGCCCTCTGTGGTTTTACCAAGTTTACCAAGTGATTCCTATAGGGCCAAAGCTGGAGAATGACTGTACTAAATATTTTCAGCCATCCAATTTAATCTTCAATACTGCTTTAGGCTGTAACTATTATCTTCCTCAATTAGAAAATAAGATCCAATAGGCCAGATATGAGTGTCTGGATTCAAGTCTACCATCTTCTTACTAGCTGTGTGACCTTTGGGAAAACACCTAACCCCTCTGAACCTCATCTTCATCATCCTTATAGTAACATCCCCCTATTTTAAAGGGTTAAAAGAGACTTAAGGGCTAAGAGAGTTAAAAGAAATAAGCCAGGACAAGTTCTCAGCACTCACAAGGTCATAATTGTTTTGTAATCAAGGGTTAAGCCACTTATTGGAAACAAAACACTCTGTAATAAAAGTTTTTGAATTGGAACATCTTCATTGATTTTAACACATCAAATGGCATTTGATAAATTGTGGGAGAGTATATGGACCAATACATTATTGATTAACTCACCAATGCTTTCATTTAATTTGAAGTCTTAAAAAGAAAGATTGTTAGTAACTCATAACTCAATTGGTAGTCAAAGTCTTTCTGCTCTTCCTTCCACAGAAAATGCAGAAAATTGGGTCTTCTGCTTCGGAAAGTCCCTCTCCTATTCACACGCAAGACAAGCAATTTTCACTCCATGAGCTTTTTTTTTTTTTCTTTTTTGCTCATCTGCCATTTCATAGGCACTGAGGATATGGTGGTAAATAAAACAGAAAATGCCTCTTCATCTCAGGGAGACAGACAGTAAATAAACAGATTGTGCCTAATTTGGGAAATGTGAGACATTCCTTCAGTCTGGTAGAAGGAAAGGTTAGCGGGAGGAAGTTTCTATCGGTTGTGAAGACAATGGCAATCCAAAAATCCTTGGAAGAAAGACAGGAACAGCCCCCTTGGGAAGAGGTGGTCTGGGGTGACCCCAGCCACCTCAGGACCTCCTCTGGACAGTTGGTAAGTTGGAAGGAGGGGTGGAGGACAAGAGAATTGCAAATGGGCTCATTCCTAGGCCAGAGCAATTTGATCCCTGTGGTCCTGGGAGGGATGAAGGTTTGTGACTTCCTGCTCTCCTGGCCTGCCTTCTGGGAGCAAAAGTAGAGAAGAAGCACAGTTTGCATAAAACTAAAGCAGGACCCCAGGTGGCTCAGACGGTTAAGAGTCTGCCTACAATGCAGGAGACTTGGATTTGATCCCTGGGTCAGGAAGATCCCCTGGAGAATGAAATGGCAGCCCATGCCAGCATTCTTGCCTGGAGAATTCTATGGACAGAGGAGTCCGGTGGGATACTGTCCATGGGGTCGCAAAGAGTCTGACATGACTGAGAGACTAACACTTTCAAAGCCAGGCCCAGTACTGCTGGCGGCTGGAGAAAGTCCCATGACCCCTTCCTCCTGGGTCTTCAGGTGAAGACAAGTCTGAGGGAAAGTCTAATTCCCATAATAGGCACATTTAGCTGGATGAGACAAGCAAGTCAAAAGGGTGTTGCTCAACAGAAAGGGGAGGAGAAGAAAGGGCTCTGCAGAGAAGCTCAGTCAACGCCCAGTTGGTGACATTTGTCTTCAAAGGGCACGTCTTTATGCCTCATGAGAAGGAGAGAGGGCGGAGCTGGGCAGGCCTGGGCTGGGGGGAGGGGGGTGCGGGGGTGCTTCCTGGCTTCCCAGAGCCAGCCTGGAGACCAGCTGCCTACAGTCAGATGCTCTGAAGGACTTCAGGTATATACCTGGGGATCTCTGCTGTGTGTGCTCTTAGCTGAATAATTTATCTCAGATCCAGGCTTCCAGAGGTCTACATCTTCACTTTTAGTGTAGTCTCAAGAAAGTTTCTTTCAACTTAGACTTTTATGACTGATGAGTTTTCCCAGTCTTCAGAGTCACCTGAAGGATTCTACAAAGCATCAGGTAAACAAATTCAGTAGTGGAGACACCCAGGCACCTGAGAAGATGGGACATCCAAGTATGTGATTTGTTAGTATGACTGGAGACTTACGGAGCCCTGTGCTGTGCTTTGTCGATCAGTCGTGTCCGACTCTTTGCAACCCCATGGACTGCAGCCTGCCAGACTCTTCCATCCATGGGAATTCTCCAGGCAAGGATACTGGAGTGGGTTGCCATGCCCTCCTCCAGGAAGGGGCCCTAAGACAGAACTTTTGAAACTAGAGTTCTGCTGCCAATTCTAAGATGAGTGCATACCTATTAGTCACTTCAGTCATGTCCAACTCTTTGCGACTCTATGGACTGTACCTGCCAGTCTCCTCTTTCCATGGGGTTCTCCAGGCAAGAATACTGGAGTGGGTAGCCATTTCCTACTCCAGGGGATCTTCCCAACCCAGGGTTCAAACCCAAGTCTCTTGTGTCTCCTGCATTGGCAGGTGGGTTCCTTTTTTTTTTTCTTGAATCCTCCTTCTTGATTCCTTTTTTTTCCTTTCATTTATTTTTATTAGTTGGAGGCTAATTACTTTACAATATTGTAGTGGTTTTTTGCCATACATTGACATGAATCAGCCATAGATTTACATATGTTCCCCATCCCAATCCCCCCTCCTGCCTCCCTCCCCATTCCATCCCTTTGGGTCTTTCCAGTGCACCAGCCCTGAGCACTTGTCTCACAACCTGGGCTGGCGATCTGTTTCACACTTGATAATATACATGTTTCAATGCTATTCTCTCAGATCAACCCACCCTCGCCTTCTCCTGCAGAGTCCAAAAGTCTGTTCTATACATCTGTGTCTCTTTTTCTGTCCTGCATATAGGGTTATTGTTATCATCTTCTTATTTTTTTTTATTTTTTCTTCCATTTATTTTTATTAGTTGGAGGCTAATTACTTTACATCATTACAGTAGTTTTTGTCATACATTGAAATGAATTAGCCATGGATTTACATGTATTCCCCATCCCAGTCCCCCCTCCCACCTCCTTCTCCACCCGATCCCTCTGGGTCTTCCCAGTGCACCAGGCCTGAGCACTTGTCTCATGCACCCAACCTGGGCTGGTGATCTGTTTCACCCTAGATAATGTACATGTTTCAATGCTGTTCTCTTGAAACATCCCACCCTTGCCTTCTCCCAGAGTCCACAAGTCAGTTCTATACATCTGAGTCTCTTTTTCTGTTTTGCATATAGGGTTATCGTTACCATCTTTCTAAATTCCATATATATGTGTTAGTATACTGTAATGGTCTTTATCTTTCTGGCTTACTTCGCTCTGTATAATGGGCTCCAGTTTCATCCATCTCATTAGAACTGATTCAAATGTATTCTTTTTAATGGCTGAGTAATATTCCATGGTGTATATGTACCATAGCTTTCTTAGCCATTCGTCTGCTGATGTGCATCTAGGTTGCTTCCATGTCCTGGCTATTATAAACAGTGCTGCGATGAACATTGGGTATCATGTGTCTCTTTCAGATCTGGTTTTCTCAGTGTGTATGCCCAGGAGTGGGATTGGTGGGTCATATGGCAGTTCTATTTCCAGTTTTTTAAGGAATCTCCACACTGTTCTCCATAGTGGCTGTACTAGTTTGCATTCCCGGCAGGTGGGTTCTTAACCACTAGTGCCACCTGGGGAGCCCTCTAAGAAGAGTGGTCCGTGAATAGAAGGTGTAGAGGACAATACTAGCTGAGTTGTTGAATGACAATTGCTTTCTTTCATCCACTGTCCCTCACTTTTCCCCCTTAGAACCTTCTCCTGTTGTACCCCCGCCCCCATCCTCTTCTGAGAAGGAAGATCATGCCAAAGCTGTGTTTCATTGAAGACCTGTCATATACTTGCTAGGTGCTTGAGCTATGACCCCTGCCATTGCCACTACCTTGGAATAAACCTGTGCTATATGCTAGGGACTCTGCCAAGAGCTTTATGTTTATGACCTCCTTTAATTCTTACCATGACCCCAAGACTCAAAAAATAAATCTGAAACTCAACTAAGGTTCCAAATACTCCACTGCTAGGAAGTAGTGAAACTGGATTCAACACTGGGTGTACCCAGCTCCAAAACTTTTAAAGATTTTATTTTTCCATTGTTTCCCTTGTTTTCCCCCATTACTCTCTACAGTGGTTGTCAAATTGTGGTCCTGGACCAGCAGCATTAGCACCACCAGGGAACTTAGTAGAAATGCAAATTCTTGGGTCTCACCCCAGGCCCTTTGAATCAAATTCTAGGGGTAGTATCCAACAATGTATGGTTTTATAAGTCCTCCAAATGAATATGATGTTGTCTGGAGTTTGAGAACCACTGCTCTAGAGGCTCCTCTTAAGTTTTTAAGATATTCCCACCTACATTTCTTATAAACAACTAGTCAATCAACAGTTCTAGCCTCCTTTAGTACCTGCTTACTTCATGTCAATCAGCTAACTACTCATGTGATCAAAACACAGGATTTTAGTTTGGGTTGAAACTAAATATTTTTTATATAAACAATCATGAATGAATTCATGAATAAAAACAGTTGTATTTATTTTTATTAAGTAAAATTTACATATAATAAAAAGGAATATATAGTAATTGTAGAGTTTGGCAATATTCTTACAATCACCATCTCAACTATAGAACATTTCTATCCTACCTCCCCAAGAAATTTTTCATGTGCCTTTTCCTATCTTTACTTCCCTTCCCATAACATCAAATCACTGACCTATCTTATTATCATTGTAGATAAGATTTGTTTTTTTCTAGACTGTCATATAAATGGAACCATATAATATGTGATCTTTTGTGTCAACTTTCTTTCCCTCAGCACAATGTTTGAGATTCATCCAAGCTGTTATATATATATATATATATATCAGGAGATTGTTCCTCTTACTGTTAAGCAGTATTCCACTTTGTGAATATATCACAATGTATTTATTAACTTGTTGATGGATGTTTGAGTTATTTCCAGTTTGAGGCTATTAAATGTGAAACTCTTTTAGTTTTTAAAATCCTCACATTTTAATCAAGTTTGCTGGGTTCGTAATTTTTATACTAAAGTATTTCCCCTTATCACTCTAAGATATTATTCCATTGTTATCTTCCATCAGAGTTATTTAGAAGTGTGATATCAATTTGATTATTGTATTGTTTATAGTAATCTATATGGTTGTTTTTGTTTTCTCCGTAATATTTAAAGTTTTATTTTGATGTTCTAAACTTCCACCAGTGTTTTCTGTGTTACACACATCCTGCATATCTCTCCTCAGCTGTGTTTGATCAGTTATTTAACTTCTGTTATATTTTAAATTTTAAGGACTGTATTTTAAAATTTTTAGTACTCTCTTATTATTTTTAATCTATCTTTTTAAAAAATCATTTTATCCTTTTTTATGTTTTTAGATATTTTAAGCTTATTTAATTTTAATATACTTATTTATAGTTTATTTGATTATTTTTATTATCTGAAGCTCTTGCAATTCTAATTGGATTGTATGTTTCTGCTGATGCTTGCTTTCTGGTGGATTAATTTAATGTGTGTTTTGTAATTTTGGGTTATGAGCTCACATTTGGCATGGCTTTATCACAGGGAATTCTGGCTGGGCTGGTTTGAAGGTGTGCCCCTCCAGGCAGCTTTTGCATTTACTTCTTTCCAGCAGCCTACAAGTATTGCAAGCTTAAGATTCCATTTATTTTAATATATTGGCTACTAGGAAGCATAAATTCAAACCCTAAACCGGAGTCAGAGGAGGGAAGAACCTTTTTTTTAACTTAAAGAATGCGTGCTCAGTTGCTCAGTTGTGTCTGACTCTTTGCCGACCAGGCTCCTCTATCCATGGAATTTTCCAGGCAAGAATACTGAAATGAATACATTTCCTATTCCAGGGGATCTTTTCAACCCAAGGATCGAACCCGTGTCTCCTGTATCTCCTGCATTGGCAGGCAGATTCTTCACCATTGAGCTACCTGGGAAGCCCAACTCACAGAGAACCCAATCTAAATAAACAAACTTTCTTGTTGCCTCTAGGCAGATTTTGGCTTTCACATTCTCACTGAGGGACTAATCCATCAAGCATTTTGACTTTATGCAAGCCTCTCAGTTTCAGCTTCCTGCTTACACAGTGTAAACGCTCCCCACCCCCATCCCCAAGACCTATAAAACTCAAGTCCCTGGCTTTTTGCAGTTGGCAAACCCATTCTTTTTGTCAACCTCCTTTCCTACTAGCACAGGTTTTTTTGTTTGCTTGTTTTGCTACTTTCTTGCAAGGAAGGCCTATAGGGCAGGAGTCCCCAACCTCTGGGACCTAATGCCTGATGATCTGAGATGGAATTGCTATAATATTAATAGAAATAAAGTGAACAATAAATGTAATGTGATTGAATCATCTCAAAAACATCCCCGTACCACCAGTCCACGGAAAAAACGTCTTCCATAAAACCAGTCCCTGGTGCCAAAAATGTTGGGGACTGCTGGTAGGGGTCCCCAGGAGACTCAGGTAGGGGTAGGAATCTGAACCTGGAGGCGAATACCTATCTCTTCAACCCAGGAGGCTGAATGCTCAGCCTACAGCAGATTCTGGCCAGACTTCAAAGGATGAAACCCAAGGCTCCCTTATCTGTCCACTTCTGCTGCCTTCACTCATTCTCCATTTGTTTTAAAGTTTTCCTTTACTCCTCTTTCCCTTTCATCCTACATTGGCCTTTGGACAACAGCTGGGCCATTTTTTTTTTACTGTGTGTCTTTCTGACTCTAGTATATTTACTGAGAAAAAAAATAAATGTACTCTTTTATACCCCCAAACCACACACACTGTTACTAAAAGTTGTGGGGTCTGGTTGCTCACCACCCAAAAGTCAATAAACAGGCCAGGCTGGTGGGGAGGAGAGTTTGCCAGCAACTGGCGGGGAGGGCAGACATCTGTCCGAAGGCCAACTCCCCCTACTGGCAACAAGTGGGGTAAGAGCTTTTATAGACAGAAGTGGGGGGCTACATGTAAAAACAGCACAGTCAGTTCTGACAGTCATTTTTGTATTGGTCATCGATGGTCTGATCAGTGCATGTTGATTATTTTAGGTACAGTTAATCTTCAGTTCTAGGGTTGGTGTGTTTCCATTTCTTTGAAGCCAGTTCTTAGAACTATGGCAGCTCATGTCATGGGTACAGTACGATCATCATGTAGTTAACTTCTTCACCTGGGGTTTTCAGGATCTCTAAGACAGCTCACAGGATATGGCTCAGAATATTGTCTATAGCCCTTGAGAAAGAACTAAAGACTATGCTTAAGGAATACGTTATTATTATTTGGTCTTCTGTGACTATTTTCCTTTGCTCTTCTATGTTTTCATTTCTCTGAGTAAACTTTTTCTTTGTTTAAAGTTTTACTCTGGCAAAAGGCAACCAGAGGATGTGGTGAGGGGGCAAGGACCATAGGGTCCTTCCCTGTTTCAACAGCAGAACCATTTGCTTAGATTTAGAGCTTCAAAGTGTCATAATTAAAATCGGAGACTTGTGGTTTATCCATCTCAGTCCACACCTCCGTTCTTCAGAGTGTAGTTAGGGCTCAGGTCGCAACTCTCAGAACCGTGTCAGGGCAGTAAGTCAACCTGTCTTCTGACCTAGTGGGGTAGCCCATTTGAAGAACAGTCCTGAACCAAGAGTCCTTGTCCAAATGCCAGCCACACACCCCTCCTTGGTCAAGGTAATCTTCAGCTTTTTCCTGGGGTCTCAAGCAGAGTCCCACTACCCCCCCACCCCAATGCCTTCCATCTGGCCTTCCCCTGGGTCCTGCTTACTTTCGGCAGATCCATGCTCTGAAAACATGCTTTTCTTGAGTAACCGTACTGCTTAGATGCCTTGGGGTACCTTACCGTAAAGCAAGTGAGAATAAGGTTCTCAAATCAAACCCCAATCCAAGCTGCCTTTTCCAAGCTGAACTTGTTCAGTCATTCAGTCGTGTGTGACTGTTTGTGATCCCAAGAATTATAGCATGCCAGGCCTCCCTGTCCTTCAGGATCTGCTGGAGTTTCTCAAACTCATGTCCATTGATTTGGTGATACCATCCAACCATTTCATTCTCTGTTGCCCACTTTTCCTCCTGCCTTCAATCTTTCCCAGCAACAGCGACTTTTTCAATGAGCCGGCTTTTCACATCAGGTGGCCAAAGTATTGGAGCTTCAGCTTCAGCATCAGTCCTTCCAATGAATATTCAGGACTGATTTCTTTTAGGATTGACTGGCTGATTACCTTGCAGTCCAAGGGACTCTCAAGAGTCTTTTCCAGCACCACAATTTGAAGGTATCAATTCTTCAGCACTCAGCCTTCTGTATGGTCCAACTCTCACATCTGTATATAACTACTGGGAAACCAAAGCTTTGACTATATGAACCTTTGTGAGCAAAGTGATGTCTTTAGCACTCTGTTTTAACAAAACTCTTTTCCTTAGAGCATTGGAGCCAGACAGACCTGAATTTGAATCCCAGGTTGGTCACTGACCATTAGTTACTTGGCATGTGATTTCACCTCCTTGATACTTTCATCTGTAAAATGGAGATGTTTAAACATAGCTCAGAGCTCTTGTAAGAAAACAAGATGAAGGATGTCTGGTGCCCAGCCCAAAGTAGAGTAGAGGTACGCAGGTGTGAGTTCTCATGTCTTGGCTTCACCAGCCAAGCCAGAAATGCTGGCTACATAACTGAGAGGCTCCAGCTGAAGTTTGAAGCCTAGGGGCTGGTGGCCTGTTGTACATGAGGGGTGGGCACTGGGTATTTGCTGGACAGAGTGTTCTGTATGGGGCCAGGGGTTCTGTGGGAGCCCAACCAGCCAAAAATGAGGTCACCAGGACACCTATGCCTGGCTGTGCCAAGTTTTGAGCATACATTGCTCATAGTCCTGCTGAGATTTGCAAAGGAAAGGAAAGTTCCTTTGGGTTGTACTTGTGATCTTTGAGCTTGTTATCTTCAAAGTCATAAGCCTGGACCACTGGACTATAAAACTAGCTCATTCTAACATGTTCTCCCTGCAGCTTGCTCCTTGCCATCCAGCACACACCCACGGTAACCAGAGGCCACCACCATGACAAGGGACCAGAATGGAACTTGGGAGATGGAGAGTAATGACAACTTTGAAGGCTACATGAAGGCCCTGGGTAAGGGGGATGCAGGAGGTGGGAGAGAGGGGAGGTGAAAAAGGGAGAGAGGGGACAGCTTTGTAAGGACTGTGGTCTGGTCCCTCTGACAGTGCCACTGTGGAGTTCCCCAGACCTGTGTGCAAGTCTTGCTCCCCACTTCTTACTAGTTGTGTAGTATCAGGCAGGCCATACTCATTTGCTGAGGCTCAGATTCCTCGTTGGCAAGCTGGGAACAATAATAAATGAGGCTATGTCTAGAAGGTTCTCGGCACACAGAAAAGATTCACTGAATGGAGAATGCACATACACACACACACACACACACACACACATGCACACATAAGGAAAACCAGACTTGAGAGAAGAACACAACAGGTCTCCTTTCCTTGTGATCACCACCAGCTGGATCTGATATTATACACAGATGACCCCTGCATTGCTCCTTTGTTAGTCTTGCAGTGGAGAAGCAAAAAAAAAAAAAAAAGAGTGGCTAACAAATCTCTCAGCCGAGAGAGAGTCAGGCCCACAGAAGGTTAGGAAGGGCTTTCGTCACACAGATCAGACAATTTACTGTTCGCCTGACTTCTGAACTAGACGCCAGTCCAGGGTCTCCATCAGCATGTGTACTGAGTTAATCTCTTGTGGGATCTCTTGTGGGGCAGGCAGAAAAAACATGAAACCAGAGGAGCTGGGCCCATGGAGGGGAGTTTACTTTTGGGGGCAGCTACTGTAGGCCCCAGGTAGTGCTAGTGGTAAAGAATCCTCCTGCCAAAGCAGCAGACACAAGAGATGCAGTCTCAGTCCCTGGGTTGGGAAGATCCCCTGGAGAAGGAAATGGCAACCCACTCCAGTATTCTTGCCTGGAGAATCCCATGGACAGAGGAGCCTGGTGGCCTAGAGTCCAAGGGGTCTCAAAGAGTTAGACATGACTGAAAGTGACTTAGCACACACTGTAGGCCAGGCCCCAGACAAGGAACCTTGCCTGTCCTTATTCCTGTGATGGCCTCTGGATCACCTTTTCTAGCTTTATGTCTCTCCACATAGAGAATTCCCAACTGGAACTTCTCTATACCAAGCAGGAGAAAAATGGCTACAAGTGGGGTTTGAGGCCCAATAATTTGGATGTGATGATAGAATGTCTCATCAAGAATGGGAATCATAGGTTTTTCTGTACAATTCACTTTTACCTTGAAGACACTTCCACCATGTCAATGAATAAGAAGAGCTCATGTGACATGTTGTGCAATTTTCAGAGACTGGAATTTCTTCATGGACTTTAGACATGTTTCCAACACTGAATAGATTTTTTTCCTCCTGGCTACAGTGTTGGGCTTCCCAGGTGGTGCTAGTGGTAAAGAACCCAGCTACCAGTGCAGGAGACGTAAGAGATGTGGGTTTGATCCCTGGGTCAGAAAGATCCCCTGGAGGAAGGCATGGCAACCCACTCTAGTATTCTTGCCTGGAGAATCCCATAGACAGAGGAGCCTGGTAGGCTACCATCCATAAGTGTTGTAGAGTCAGATACAACTGAAGCAACCTAGCCTGCATGCACACACAGAGTGTTACCAATATACTTGGGAGAGGAGGGAGGAGGTAAAAAATCCTCCTACCAGAGCCCTAACCCTGTTGCCCCTGCTTTTTGTATTGAGTGAGGATAGTAAATGGAATCCTGTCTCTACACGTGGGTAAATACTCTGGAGCTGAGCTCGGGACTAGGATTCTGAACAACATCATACAGAGGAGGAAACCAAACCAGAAGTTCAGCTGAGGCTTTCTCTCTGACCAATTTTTTAACCTTTCTGACCTAGTCTCTTCATCCACCAAATAGAGATACCAGCCTTGCCTGTTTCTCCAGATGATGTTGGATGTGCTTGTTATTTGGAATGACTGAAAGTACTTTAACAAGAGCTATTCGGTGGTTTCAAGCTGAACAAGCCCAATTCAGGGAATATAATCAAAAAGCAATTTTGTGTCCCTTGCCACTTATTCTTAAATAATAAAAAGTCCTTTGGTGACTTTAGGTACAAAATCAAGTCTCAGTTTAGTTTTCTTCTGTACAGGGTGGGCCCCTGGAGCCCCTCTTTCTAGGCTGGAGGTGAAAGGCATGCAGTCCTGTTACCATCCCCTGACCCCTCTGGGGGGGGGGGTGGTGCCAGGAAGCAGGGCACCCTATCAGCTCTTTCAAACAATCCTCTTCTAAAAGCCTTCACTGAACTCTTTCACCTCAACTTACAGCCTCCTGATGGAGGAGGAGTGTTTGGATCATGAATGTGAAGTGTGGCTGTCTTGTTGCAGGAGGTGTTGGAGGAAGTGGTCTTTCTGGTTCTCCTTGGCATTGGACACCTCTTATTTCTTAGATTTGCAGTCATGACTTTCCATTCAACATCTTACTATGTTGATTTCACTCTAGCGAGCCAAAGGGTTGGCCTCTTTGTACCAGTCTCTGCAGTGCAGAGGGGTGGGCTCACAATTCCTGGTGGAGACTAACACCACAGGGAATGGTACCAGCTAACCCCAGAATGCAGATGTGCCCCGTGCCTCAGCTTGCCCAGCTGCCTCAGTGTTCCTATGGTGTCCTAGGAATGTGACCCAGCTTGAACCCATGACTCTGTGCAGAAACACCGCTGCCAGAGTCACCTTCCCACTGCAAGAGAGGACCCCTGACCCGGCTCATCTGCCCGCGGGGACACAAGTGGGCCAGGCAGGCACTGGCAGTGACTGGAGACAGGTCTCAAGGGCTCAGCCAGAAGCAGCTGAGTGGGGCTGCACATCCCTGCTCACCACCCTGCAATTGAATCTGCTAACAGAAACCCAGCAGATCCATACAGTTCCCTCCACATCCACCTCACAAGACAAAGGTTACGGCCCCAATAAGGACAAGTCAAAGCCTGTCTTTCTTGCCCCTTGGAGCATGAGGCCCTTGGCATTTGGGAAGAACATATGTGGAGATCCTCCCAAGTCCCCAGAAATGGAAATAACACAAAGTATAACTCCATCCCCTAACAAAGAGCCTTTGCTTTCTTAGACCTTAGTCCCTAGCACCAGCGAGTCGGCTTTCTCTGTGAACCTGGAAGCCAATTCCAGAGGAAGGAAGTATTCCTCTTTTGGGGGGGGGGAGGGGGTTGGGGGACAAACTGGCTTTGTTCCCAGCTGGCAACTCACTCCACACCCAGCCTCCCCACATGACCTGGCTGCCAGCCTCAGCAGTGACATGTCAGGGCAACCTTTGGGCTTGCCCCAAATTAGCCAGGTCATTAGCTGTTCAGAGAGTGAGTGCCAAGGGTCAATGGTACCTTGTTTCCTGGTGTTCCTTAAGGCCCTAGATTCTTTCCTGACAGTGAGAAGAGCAGCCAGTGAACTCCTCTTCCCTGAGGAATCTGTCATGTCCTGAGGTCCTCCTTCAACTTGGATCAGGGGGTCAGAGAATGGAGGAGCGATCTTCAGTCTAAGGGGCAGACCCCTCAAAGTGAGGTCCCAGTGCTGTGACAGGACAGCAGGGGAGAGTCCATCCACTCTGCTCCAGAGTGAAGCCAGCACTGCATGTACATGGGGGATCATTCAGCTTCTCTACCAAAGCTTTAGACGTTGCCCGTGGAAGCCAGGGACTGTGCCATCTGAGGCAGGCCCAGGCCCAGTCTCTGTTCTCAAAGAACTGAAAATGGCGCAGCCAGTCAAGCTATAGCCGTGTACAAGTTGCATTCCTATTTTCTACTACAGTGTGATTAAATCATCCCCAAAACATAGAGGCTTTATTGTCTTATACAGTGATCTTATTATTGCCTCTCGTAGATGTGGGAGCTGACCAGGTTCACCTAGAGAGGTCTTGCTAGGAGGCTCTCGCTCCAGTGGCTGGGCCAGCTCAAAGGCTTCCTCATTCCTGTGTCTAGCATTCGGTGCTGGCCAGCCCCTGAGACCTCAGCCAGGGCTATGGTCTACTCGTGGTGTCCTTCATGGCCTGGGTTTCCTCACATCACCCTGGCTGTGTGCAAGGAGAGAGGAGGCAGCAGCTGAATGACCTTTTATGACCCAAACCCAGAAGTCACATAGCATCACTTCTGTTGTATTCTATTGGTTGAAGCAGTCCTGAGTCCACCTATATTCAAAGGAAAGGTACATAGACCCCGCCTCTCAAAATGTCAAAATCACATTGTAAGAACATCCAGTAGGATGAGACATAGTGTTGCAACACTATGTTGCAACAGCTATTTAAGAAAGTATAATCTGCCACAGATGGGACAGCAGGTGATTCTGTCCCTTGGGTCTGAAAGGACTATAGTGACAATAGAACAATGGTGACCGCAAGCGTGTAAGCTGTGTGGTGATGGATGGTAACCAGGCTTGTGGTGAGAACCACTCTGCAATCTACACAGATACTGAATTATGATGCTATACATTTGAAATTTACATAGTTGTTTTTTTTTTAAGCTTGTGTGGTGGTGGGTGCTGGTTGGAGAGCTACAATAGACGTGTCATTGAAGGCTTCCTGGGACTTCCCCAGTTGTCCAGTGGCTAAGACTCTGTGACTACAATGCAGGGGGGCCTGAGTCTAATCTCTGGTCAGTCAGGCAACTAGATCCAACATGCTGCAACTAAGACCCAGCACAGCCAAATAAAATAATAATAATTTTTTAAAAACCTAATTAGCTAAAATTGTAGATGCCTATTCTTCGGGCTTCCCTGGTGGCTCAGTGGTAAAGAATCAGCCTGCAATCCTGGAGACACAGGAGACTTGGGTTCAATCCCTGGGTCGGGAAGTTCCCCTGGAGGAGGAAAAGGCAACCCACCCCAGTATTCTTGCCTGGAAAATCCCATGGACAGAGGAGCCCGTGGGCTACAGCCTATAGGGTCACCAGAGTTGGACGTGACTGAGTGACAGAGCAGGCATGCATGAAGTCTTCCTAAGTACTTCTGGGTGGAGTTTGGAAGGAAGGAGAGGAGTGCTCCACACAGAGATAGAGCTAGCCCTGGCCCTGTGGGCATATGCCAAGTTTGAATTGATAAGGATGTTTGTGGCCAAGAGAAGCAGGAGTCATATTACCAAGGCAGTGGGGCAAGAAGAGTCAAAGAGGTACCAGGGCCGGATCATGAAGTGATGTATCACATGTGGACATCACCCAAGGACATCATGCAAGAAGAGAATCCTGGGAAGAACTGTAGAGAGAAGAGAGAGTCCATGAATGCCCTGACAGCCAGCAGAGATGGTCAGAGAACTGAAGAAGTGGTTACAGTGGCCCTGGGAAGATGCAAGAGCGGTGCCAAGGAGGGCAGCCAGGGGGTTGTCCATAGCAGGAAACAGACCAGATTTGGTGGCTAAGTGGAGAAGAGGCAAGAATGAGCCTAGAAAACAAAACACCACCATGTAATTTTAATCAGGAAAATAGGAGTGTATAATGGAAGGCATCTCTTCTGAAAATACCCAGTTAACATTGAACTTAGAATCTTTTGGGAAATTTTTATTCCAAACATTGTAAACATCAGGAAAAATACAATTCCCTTAATTCATACAAAAAAGTGAGGATCATCTTCAATGAAGAGCATCTTTTCACTGAAATTTTCATGCATAGATTTAAAAGAGCAGTGGCCACTGCAAAAAGTCCTAGTGGGTCTCTGAAAAATTTTACCAGGATGGCAGTAGCCTTAGAGACTGAAGTCAAGGAGCTCCCACCTGAATGGTCTATGCCAGGAAGCATTTCCTGATTACCCACAAGATTCAAAAGCCTTACACTCTGAAGGAACCAAAGTGTAACATCAGAGGTGAGCACAGGTACAAATAATTCTCATGCCATGATAAGTATCATGTTATCATGAGCTTCCTATATATTTTTTCATTCATTTAATTAATTCAGCTTCAACAAATGCATGAGCACCTATGGCACACCAGGAAGTGCACCGGGCATTAGCGAAGTGTAGTAAATGAGGCAAAAAACTCCCTTCCTTTGTGGAGCATGCATGCTAGTAGGAGAGAGAGTAGCAGTTTAAGATGATGTACTTTAAAGAAAATAGAAAAGAATTCTTAGGGGGAGAGTGATGGGTGAGCAGGGAAGGCTGTCTGAGGAGGTGACCCTGGAGGTGAGGCTTGAATGCTGAAAAGCGATGCTTCAGGTACAACAAGTACACAGGCTCTGGGTGTGTTCGAGAAACATGCAAAGACTGGTGTGCTGGCATGTGCTGAACCCAGTGGTAGGTCAGGCCTTATGATGGGCAGACTTAATCCATCTTATTTATATTCTTTAAGGTTTGCTATGGCTACAGTGTGAAGAATGAATCACAGGAGGGCAAGACTAGAAACAAGCAGGCCCACTCAGGAGGTTTCTGTGTTATTCAGGCAAGAAATGCTGGTGGGTTGGGTTGGGGCGATACCCAGGACTAAAGAAGAGAAGATAGAGATTCAGTGAATATTTTGGAGATAAAGCCAACAGGGCTTTCAGATGAAAATTGAATCGGAAGAAATGCAGGTGGCCCCCAGGTTGAAGCCTACATAGTTGGGAAGACCATAACTCCATCAGCTGACATGGGGAAACATGGAGAGGAGTAAGTTTGGATGGGGTGCTGGGTAGGGGGCGATGCATTAAGAATTCTGAGCTGCTTATTTTGATTTCAGATGGTTGTGATGCATCCAAAGAGAGTGTTAAAATTGGCATCTTGATATAAGATCTAGAACTCAGGGTAGAGTCAGGGATAAAGCCAAAGGAATGCTTTCCATCTTAAGGAGTGAAGAAGCTGAAGGTCAGGAAAGTGGAGAAACTTTCCAGGGGTCACTTCTGGATGGAAAATGGTGTTGCTCAGACATGAGCCCAGTGTGTCTGCTTCTAGCCCCCAAGCCCTTGCTGCAGCACTGTCCCAGGTGCCGCCGCTGCTGCTAAGTTGCTCAGTCGTGTCTGACTCTGTGCGACCCCATAGACGGCAGCCCACCAGGCTCCTCCATCCCTGGGATTCTCCAGGCAAGAACACTGGAGTAGGTTGCCATTTCCTTCTCCAATGCATGCATGCATGCTAAGTAGCTTCAGTCATGTCCGACTCTGTGCGACCCTATGGAAAGCAGCCCACCAGGCTCCTCTATCCACAGGATTCTCTAGGCAAGAATACTGGAGTGGGTTGCCATTTCCTTCTCCCAGGTGAGGGTACTAATATGGAGTTAGGGGAGAGAGAGCTTCACAGTGAGCAAGGTTCGTCAGGATGGGGACCTCCAAAGAAGGCAGGAGAAACGCTCAGAACACTGGAGACACACTACAGAAACACTGCAAGAGAATAATTCAGAGTCCCTGGGTAGAAATGAATGAATAAATGAATATATGAATGAATGTCTGATGACCTAACAAAGAGTTAGTTTCACGACATTTAAATTGCTGCTGGTGTTCACAAATCAATGAAGGTAGACACTTGCCAAAATCTTTACTTGATTGGATTTTCAAACAGGGACAGTGTTGTTGGAAAAACCCAGCTGAAGATAAGTTTGGTCCCTTGCTATGGGTCTTCCCTGGTCTGTACTGGCAACTCCTCCTCCCTGACCTCCATCCCAGTGGTGAGGACCAGACTTTGGGTGGGGCACCAAGCCATTTCTTCAACCTAGAGAAGAAGCAGTGTTTGATTCAATTTGCATAGAGATAAAAAGTACAAGGGAGCCTGCAGGGTCCCCAGGGTCTCCAGCCTGCCTCTGCTGTCTAGGGAAGGCTTTGAATATATTTGGAGAAGTCCATGAGGGTGAGAGAGGAGGAGGCAGGAGGGGGCAAAGACAGTTCCTCTCTTAATGGATTGTCCCGAGGAGGAAATGGCATGGAAAGATGGAGAAGATTGCTCTTTCACTCTGCTTCTCACAACTGCCTAAGTGCTGATGACTTGTGAATTAAGAGTCCAGGTTTGAAGTCCATGGAAGCTGCACTTGGAATGGGTCTCAGATTTCATGTGATGAATCCGTGTGCATCTCTGTTCTTTAATTTACAAAGCTCGCCTGCCCTTTTAGCCTACCACTTTAGCTTTTTCCACAAGCACATTACAAAGCATTTTAATGTTGAGTAGCATACTCATATTTCAACTTTATGGCTTGCATTGTTCAAAATGCAGTTATGAAAAGTATGCTTTAATAAAGTCACTTCAGTGGTTTTTTTTTTTTTCCTTCTGCAGCAGCTACAAGCCATATATATTATTCAGAAATAGCTTGCCTTTGGACCTTCTCCTCTGAGATAGAAATTCATTTCACCTGGCTATAAATCAAGCTCAGAGATACCTTTAATCCAGAAAAGCAGATCAAATATATTTGATAACCCTGGTGTTCAAATACCATATCAGGAAAATAATTTTCCCTGCAAAGTACAAAAAGGAAGTATTTTTGTAATCTCTGTGTGTGTGTGCTTGTGTATTCTACAGCAGCAGTTAAACCTTTCCTTTTGATTAGAAATATCGAGAATCCACCAAGAGAATGTTTGGCTCCCTTCCCTGGGGTGGAGCAGAGGTGACATGATTAACTAGCTGGCGCACATGGTAAACAGAGGCCAAGAGGTCAAGCTATTTTTCAATCCAGAGAAGAAACGATGTTTGATTCAATTTGCATAGAGCCTCTAATAAGATACCCTGGCTCTGGTCAGAAAGACTGACTGGGGCTGGTATTTCCAGGACAAACCTGTTCTCTTGGCAATAGACATTTTTAGATGCAATCTACCTCTCTGAACAACCAGGGACAAGCAATAATTTCTGTTTGGGGAGACTTAGTTGTAAATGATAAACAGAATGTACTTGTAGGCAAAGAGTCAGGAGCACTTCCTAGCTGGGTACCTCTGAACTGGTCACTTAAATTCTCTGAGCTTTGATTTCCATATCTGTAGAGTAAAAATAGACTTGCTCTCTGAAGACCACTTAAATTTAGATTTCTAAATTTCTCTGTAATTCCCAATTCTTCCTTAGTACAGTTGACCCTTGAACAATAGGGGCAGGGGGGTGGGTGTGCAGTGGGGGCAAGTTAAGGGTCTTAACTCTTCACGCAGTCAAAACTGTGCACAGTACATGTAGTTGGCCCTCCCTATATATGTAGTTCCTCCGTATCCATGGTTTTGCATCTGCAAATTTAACCAACCACAGATGGTATAGTTCTGTAGCTACTATTGAAAAAAATCCATATATCAGTGGACCTGCACAGTTCAAACCTGTGTCATTCAAGAGTCAGCCATGGTTTTGTGTGACACCCTCCCCTCTGTTTCATCAGGTTAACACATGATCCGTGGTTTTATTTCCTCGTCTCCTACCTGTGACTCTAACAGGGTTTAGCATAGCCTGGACCTCACTCAGCACAAAGGACTAGAGCAGGAACTCAAGTTTCTACCCTTTGGCCAAACTATGGTGTGAGGAAACCAGTCCATGCAAACGAAGGTCTGATCAGGCTGGATTAAATGCCCTTGTGGGAAGCCAGGGCTGTATGAGGGAGGGAGAGCGTAGATTAGTCAGCATTCTGACTGTTCCTTCAGAGTCCAGGACCCTTGGTCTGTGTGGAATGTCAGATGGCTGTGGAGATGCATAAATAGGATCTGAATGCTGATCTGGCCACTGTTTTGTTTTTTAAGCATTTAAAAAATATTTTTATTTATCTTTGGCCATGTTGTGTGGCTTGCAGGACCTTAGTTCCCTGGTCAGGGATTGAACACTGGCCCTGGCAGTGAAACCCTGGAATTCTAACCATTAGACCACCAGGCCTTCCTGACCACTGTTTGATCAGAACAGAAAAGATCAAAGAGAAGGGGCCAATTGCATCAAATACCCACCAGCTCCTTGGCACTGGGTAAAGCACTTTCCTATCATTTTAATGGAATCCTTACATAAATAATGCTATGAGATGAGCTTTCTTTCCCCACTTTACTGTGAGAAACAGACTCAGGACAGGAAAGTGAGTTCCCTGAGGTCACACAGCTGGGAGATCAGAGACAGGATCTTTGCCCAGATCTCACCCTCACTCTTTTACACCAGGAATTCTAATTGTGGACATGTGCAGAATTGCTTAGAAGGCTTGTAAAAACAAGAAGGACCCAACCCTCTACTATAGGTTTAGGGTGGATCACAGAATATACATTTCTAAAAGGTTTTCATGTACCTGCTTGCTGGCCCAGGGGTCTTACTTGGGGAACCACTGTCCTAGACCACAGTGCCCACATTAACCAATCCATAAGTATCTCTTGAGCTCCTACTGTGTGCCCAGCTCTGGGCCTGGTTCTATGGGGACACAGAGCAAAAAGCCAACATCATCCTTGGCCTCACAGTGTTGAGACTTTGGAGAAAAGAGCAACGAACCCCACGAAAAACAGGAGAATGTCAGGTAGTGCCTCCTGGGAGCTAAAATTCTGGGCCTGGAAAGCAGGTGAGGAAGGAGGCAAGAAAGGGTAGAATGTGCTGGAGCAGGTGAGGCTGGGTGGAGAGGGGCAGGGATTCAGGGAAAGAGGTACAGGGAGTATCTGGAAAAATGCAAAGGACTCCAAGGAAACCAGCCTGTGCAGTCAGGGGACTGATTTCAATGATGTCAGCAGCTACCACTTAAGGAACCATTACCATAGCCACCGGCTCCCAGGCAGAACTCTCCTACACCATCACATTTAATCCTCAAAATAGCCTGATGCAGTTAGTAAATAACTCACTTACAGCTGCTGCTCTGTGCTGCTTCCAGATCTGGACCCTAGTGACCAGGGATGTGGCTAAAGTTAGACTCCCAGACATCACCTGGCTCATTAGGCTGTATTTCTGGGGCAGAAGGAGAGAAACATGAGTCGGAGGGTGATATTAGCCTCTGCCTAGCATAAGCACATGTTTATACCAACTGGAAGGTGGAAGACTCTTTTTCAGCTTTTAGCAATTTTAAGGAAGGATTCACTTTAAAATCAGAAATACTTGACCACTTGGTCCTGCTTAGTCCTCCTTTCCAAACAAGACAACTGTTGCCTTAAAGGGAGAAAAATTGAACAGGGGATATTTTCACAACTGCAGGGACCAGGAGACAGAGATAAAGACCTCAGGAGGAGTTTTGTCAGCCCTTCCTTCCTTCTGTGAAACCCTGACCAGCTGGAAATCCCACCATAGAGGGTTCTACAGCCACCTAACGTTGGGAAAGGGCTTCCCAGGTTGTGCTAGTGGTATAGAACCCATCTGCCCACGCAGGAGATGTAAGAGAAGCAGGTTCAATCTCTGGATCAGAAAGTTCCCCTGGAGGAGAGCACAGAAACCCACTTCAGTATTCTTGCCTGGAGAATCCCATGGACAGAGGAGCCTGGCAGGCTACAGTCCATAGGGTCGAACAGAGTCAGACACAGCTGAGCGACTTAGCACACACGCAAAGTTGGGAGAGGCTACATCGTGTACCCTGCTGTTGGAGCTACAAAGAATCTTTTCCAGGTTAAAGGCTCCTTGAAGTTTTTCAGCATAGAAAACAGCCAGCCTGTCTTGATTTTAACTCCTCATTTCTCAAACTTAGTTGATCATGAGCTCCCATTTGAAAATAATTTTGACCACTAGTCTTTTATGGACTGAACCCATGGCAAATACCATGAGGCACCCTGGGCTCTGTGAATGCTGGCCGAGATGCCCAGGGGCTTCACAGTGGCAGAGAGGGCATTTATCTCCCCCCACACCCTGGGGCCTACACACCTACCCCCCAAACACCCAGGCTGTATGGCTTGAAAGTGCCCAGGTACCATTTTGTAAGTCACAAGGCTGAAGCTATCAGAAAACGTCCAGGGTTGGAGTGTAGTTCTTCCAGTTCTGAATTCCTGTAGAGTCGTAGGCCTAGTAAGCAATTTCTGTCTGGTGAGGACAGTGCACATGAACTCTGGGGAACATCAACTGCTCCAAACAGGGAGGGCTCACATAGTTGGATTGAGAAGCCCTGTGGCTCCAGGGGAAATGTAGAGTCAGAAGTTCTTGGTATCTTGGGCAGCCCCTGAAAGTGCACAAACTGGAGTGGTCTGTTGTGATGCAATGGGCCAGCCCAGAGCTTGTGGAGCACAGAGCTAGCTCTGGAGACAGGCCATCAATTACAGGTTCTATTACCACCTTTATTGCTTCCTCACTGTATAATCCAAGACAAGCAGCACAGCCTCTGTAAGCCAGGTTCCTCATTAGTAAAATGGAGATAATATAGAATTGATATTCATCTGTGTGATGAATTTCATTTGTGAGAGAATGAGGTGAGTGAAGTTTCCCAGGGAAGGTTCTACCATGGGGCACTATTCCTGGTTGATTCCAAGGCGTGTCTTAACTATCACCCTGAAGGTTCTCAGACAGGATGGCCCCTAGAGTCACCTTACCTAAAACTTAGCTCCTAAGTGCCCATGTAAAATTTTTTCTCCAATTTGTCTGGTTCTACCTTGGTTCCCTAAGCTCAGAACCTCTGTTTTCACCTCCCAACCTGATCTTCCACACATCCATCCGAATGCCAAACCCTCTGATTGCTTCTCAACTGTGTAACCTTAGACAAGACAGTTAACGTCTCTGGGCCTCCATGTCATCAGAGAGATTTGTGAGTGAGATGCCATGAGAGATCTCTGCAAGTGAAAGGACCTTAGCCCTCTGAGGAGAGAATTCAACAAAGAGATCAAGATTATAAAGAAAGCACAGAGTTTATTAGAAGCACAATATGAGTGTACTGTGGAAGAGTGTACAAAGAAGCAGTTTATTTAGGGCAGAAGCTGAAGCTGCATCCTTAAAGAAGAAGAGCACAGATGTTCTTACATAGAGGGGTGTGAATAGGGGTAGCTTAGTTTGTGAATATGGGCTTAATCTTACCAGGCTTAGGTGGGAGTGACTCCCCTTTCCCTCTCCTATGATTGTATCATCTGTAATTCCTTATTTGGACTTCCACCAGGCTCCAGTTTGAATCTTTCCCATAGCACCTACTTGAAACCCACAGGCGCGGGGGTGGGGTCAAAACTGCAATGCTAATCATATTATGATGATATTACAATGTGGCCAGAGTTACTAGAAGATGACTTGACATCATCTCCGTGCACACCATTGCCGCGCCTGTGTTGGGTGAAGAAATCCTCTTGATCACAAGAATGAGGAGGCTGCCATGGCTGCTTTGTCTTTCATCCAATCATCTGCAATCTGTACATTTTTACTGCGCATGCTCCACGGTTTTCACGTCAGAGTCTCTTGTTCAGATGCTACAAAGTTTTTGTCTTGGGTGCGGTTCCTCAATCATCGCCCCATTAAGTGCAAAACAAGGAGATGACTTGCCTTCTGCATAATACCTATGCATGAGGACCCTGTCCTTGGGCTTAGCTTTGACTTTTCCTACCTCATGCTTAAATAGCAGCTTTCAAATTTCTTAAACTATTGAAGTCTTTCCCCAAAAAGCAACCCCCTAAGGGAATCCAAGGTCTAAAACTATCCAGAGATTCAGGGTCTGAGATGAGGCCCAGAAATCTATACTTTTTACATCTTCCCAGGTGATGCAGATGGGCAGCCAGTTTTGGTTCCCATTGGTGAATTCTTAGATGTGGCAAGTTCTCAACAAATAGTATTAATAATGAACAATAGTTGAGCAAAGTGCTGGCATTCATGTACCAGTTTAGGGCAACTTGAACCTTTTTGTCTCTTTCAACTTATGGTATGTAATCCTTTTATCTTCTGGGTTGCCTAACACAACTTGAAATTATTCCCTTATGATTAAAGTGTTAGTAGCTCAGTCATGTCTTGACTCTTTGCAACCCCATGGTCTATAGCCCACCAGACTCTTCTATCCATGGGATTCTCCAGGCAAGAATACTGGACTAAATAGCCATTCCCTTCTCCAGAGGGTCTTCCCAACCCAGGAACCTACAGGTCTCCTGCATTGCAGGTGTACTCTTTACCATCTGAGCCACCGGGGAAACCCCTTATGATAAAACCTGGCTTTATACAACTTAGGATCCCAAAGACCATCCAGTTGATATCCTTCCTGGATTCTGCTGTGGTCCAGGCATCCAGCTTGGACCTCTTCTTGGTCCTTTGTGAGAGAGAAAGCGGTAGTGACCAAAGAGGGATTCAGAAAGAAATGGGTCGGAAAGGAAATGGGGGGAGAAGGTGAGTGAAGTGATGCTTCACTTCAGGGAAGTGAATCACTGCTATCCAGGGAAGGATAGCAGAAAGGGTGGGGAAGAAACCACTGGAGCTGTTCATTCTCTAAATTGACAGTTACTCCATGATGTGTTGATAACTGCTGGTCTCACTCGTGGGCACAATAGTATTTATCCCCCACCAGATAGTATACAATGTGAAGTTTAATCAGCTACTACCATAGAGATGAGGCTGGAATTCTCAGAGAAACAGCACTCAGTGAATTTGAACTGTTCTTACTTTTGAAGTCATTATTACCTTGGGTTATGACAGAATCAATCTCAGCGTGTTTTGAAATCTTCTAGGTAAACTGTCTCTAAAAAAAATAATTAAAGATTTAGATTGACATCCAAAGATTCTGGAGAATTCACAGTGTGTGTGTTTGTTGCTCAGTCGTGTCTGACTCTCTGTGACCCCGTGGATTGTAGCCTGCCAGACTCCTCTGTCCACTGGGATTCTCCAGGCAAGAATACTGGAGAGAACCGTCAGTTGCTATTCCCTTCTCCAGGGGATCTTCCTTACAGGGATCAAACTCAGGTCTCCTGCATTGAAGGCAGATTCTTTACCATCAGGGAAGCATGAAATTTCACAGGCAGTAAGGTCAAATGTCAGATAAGATTTGGCTAGAGACCAAAAGCTTAATGATGTTTGTAACAAGGCTAGGAATGTAACAGTTCTGGTATTATCCTCTGTTTCTACATCATTTTCACAGGACAGTAACATTTTGGCTTGGCTGCCATTTTATGTACAGAGTTTAGCAGGAGGCAGGCTCAGCACTCAGATTCTTGCTGTAAAATGAAAGGCTTAGGAAATGAAACACACTATTGAAGGGCATGCTCCCTTTTACTTACAAATAGTCTCTAGGAAATGAATAAGATTTTCTTTAAACTATCAAGGCAAAGAAAAGGTGTAAATGGAGTAGATACAACAAAAACTGAACAGTAGTGAACTCTGCATGGTGAGTGTGCTGAGTTCCTTGTACTTCAGTTTGTTTGAAATTTTTTGTAATAAAAATATAAACAATTATTCATCTTTTCCTTAAAGACAACAAAAGAAAGCTCTGAGCAAGTGTTGATTAAGTATCTGATGTATGTCTAAGCTGTGCTGGGGGCCATGACTAAGGCAGAACAACCTCCTAAAGCTGCTATAAAATGGAAGTTTGTACGTATGCTTCCTTTTGGAGAGCATGAATGAAAGTGCTGTCTTTACCCAGGATCTAGACTGGTTGCTTTTAAACAGCCTTTTTCTGTTTTAAACCACAAAGACTTCTGTTCAGCAAACTCTTAGGAGGAAACCAATATGTCAATAGATAGAAGGGAGCTGCTGTGGGGGAGAGGTGTGTGCATGTTGTATACATGTATGCCTGTGTGTGTATACGTGTGCACACACATGCCCTGGGGAGTTTCAGCTCTGGGGTGAGCCCTGCCTGCTACCTCCTGTTCCCATCAGGGCTCCCAAGTAGGCTCCCAGAGACCCTGGGTTTCCTGACAGTTGGCTGAGATGTCCGGGCTGGCCGTGTACAAGACAGCTCTCGCTTCCCACTTAAGTGGCCGGCCTGAGATCCGCATCTCTGGTCTTGAGTGCTTGGCCTTGTTAAAGAAATGAATGAGTCTGGCTGAGCACCTCATAACCTTCACGACTCCCTGTGCCAACAGATATTGATTTTGCCACCCGCAAGATCGCCGTCCATCTGACTCAGACGAAGATCATTGAGCAAGACGGCGATAAGTTCAAGACGCAAACCAAGAGCACATTCCGTAACTATAATGTGGATTTCACGGTCGGGGTGGAGTTTGAAGAGCATACAAAGGGCCTGGACGACCGGAAAGTTCAGGTACCGACTGGGCTAGAGTTTTCACTGGCATGCTCCTGGTGCAGGGGCTGGGTTTTGGCGTTACAATGGAACAATGACTGAAACAACCTGCGAAGCATCAGGAGAGGGGCACCAGAATGGACTCAGTGATGCTGGATAAGCAAGTATTGAAAGTTTAGTGGGAAGAATCAGGCTGGCCTCTGCGTGAAGCTTATAAGCCAGGGAGAGATTAAAGGATACTGACCTCTCAAGTATCCAGAGTAAGAGACTGACTTATAGACTGACGTGGGCCTGACAGGCAAAGGGAAGAAGGCCAGGGGGAGTCATAGGGAAGGATGATAATGGTGCCAACTGAATAGCGTAGCTTCATCACAGGGCAGCCCTCCTCAGCAGCAGCCAAGCATTGCCATAGAAGATGAAGCCCTCATGTTGCTAGAATTTTTATTCTTTTCAGGAGCTGTTGAGCATTCATATGTTCTTATATGAAATATCTCCATTTTAGATGATCCCAACTGATTTATTTATCTTTTAGAAAATTGCAGTGCAAATCACACCCAAAAATCAGTAGACTAGATGAAGTCAGGCTTTCTCCAATCCTAGTAACTCAGAGAAATCTCTGCTAAGTTTGTGTCTTCAGTCTCAGCCTCACCTTAACATGCAGGACATAATCGAGGAAACCCTCTGTGCATCAGAAGGCAGACTTCTAACCTCTTGTACTGTTTGGATATAGGGAGGCACCTAAGGCAAGCAGACAACTGAGTGCAGAGTGGGAAGTGATCTCCAAGCCTGAGAACTGGAGTCTGCAGAAGAGGCAGGCCCTCACCCAAGGGGCCCTCAGGAATAAGGCAAAGATTGGTAGTAGCAGGGAGAAGTGGGGTGGTGGTGAGGAACATGAGGCCAACAGCAGGTCTTTCTCTCCTCCTGGGTCACCTGGTGGTATCACAGCCCAGTGACTAACTCTTGTACTGTCCACACTCATGCTCAGTGTGAATGTCTTTGGTTTTCCAAATGCAATTACACCTGGGTAGTCCCAACAAACACAAATGGGGAGAAATCCAATCTCAGTCATGTCCACACTCACGATCAGTGTGAAGGTCTTTGGTTTTCCAAATCTAATTGCATGTGAGTAGACCCAACAAACACAAACGAGGAGAAATCCAATTTAAGGATGCCCACACCCAAATCTTAGCATCATACAAGTGCCCTGAGATTGCACAGTCCAGCACAAGTCCATGCAGTTCATATAGGAGTGGTCAGCTTGAAGCCTCATGGTACCCACTCCCTCTGTGCCAGTGCAGCCACCAGGACATCTCTCTTGACTCCCAAGCTGAGGAGGGCTGGACTAAGGCTCCTGTGCCCAGTTATCCATGCTCTCACCTCTACAGAAGGCCAGCCTCTTGGAGGGTCACAAGGAAGTAGGACCCACCAGCCTGCCTTTCCCCCTGAGAGCCTCTCATCCCAGAGTCCCACTCTTTCTGGTGCTTCCAGGAGCTCCTTCAAAGTTGGAGATCTCAACTCTTCCCCCAGAGCTCTGGCTCCTCTCCTGGCGTGTAGAGGAAAAGAGGTCATCATTCTCTGAGGACGACTCTAAAGCCAAAAAAGCAAGATTTTATTTCTCAATCAAGTTGTCCTGAGACATTGATCATCTCAGTCATTCAGTCTGGGTTGAATGGCGTTTAATGCCCCTTGCTGAAGAAAAGTGGGAAATGGAAAGCACTTTGGAAATGCTTCTATCAGAGCAGTCTTGGCAGGAGACCCGAAGATCAGCCCTTGTGGAATCTCTCCCCAAGGGTTTGCTGGATCTTCGAGGCTTTTCTGAACTGTGTGGCTGCAAGGCCAAATCATCAGACACCAGAACTGATAGGAAGATTTGTCTCAGGATTTTTGCATCCCTCTCCTGTTTTAACTTAATCAGTTCTAAATGATTCATTTTCTCCTCGCTTCTCAGTTTTGGGTGTGGGTTGTTGAAAAGCAGGCCTGTCCTCTGACTCATTCTTTTATCACCTTTGATGTTGGAGAACTCACTTTTGCTGAAATAGATCATGTCCTTTTGATCCTTTGTGACTCTTAAAGGACTCCATCCAATAATGCCTACCCTCTTCCTCTCCCTTCCACACACTGTCCCCTCTGAGAGACATCCATCCTCTCTCCCAAATCAGCTCTTATTTTCTCACTTCTGGTTGATGTTTTGCCTGCAGCAAAAAGCTAGGGCTGATGGACATACATAAACACACACACACACAATGGGGGTTGCTGAGAAGTACCTAGACAGAGTTTTCCCAGCCTCCAGCATGGGCTGTTCCCATGAGAAATACAGCACAGACCAGGTGCCCTTGTCACTACCTTCTTCTTGTGACCTAACTACAACCGTTTAGCTGAAGAGGGAGGGGAGAAAGTGGGTGAGTCTATGTCTCTGATTAATTTCTATTGCTCACACTTGATAGCACACCCGAGTGCACGCAGAAATTGCTCTGTATGCAAGTGCACATTTGCGTGTAGTGCTCCTCTACTCCTCATCCTCTTATTCTCCAGGATCCAGGACGCCACTGCCTTAACTCCTTGGTCATTTGTATGAGCCCCTCTGAAAATCTCCTCATTCAGCAGTTTGGAGGAGAGAGGTTGGGGATGGGTTGCAGGGCCCAGTTCTGTGATGTCCAAGGGCAGGAGTGATGAAACCACATTAATCGTGCATCTGACTCTTTTCTGAGGGACTCAGGGACCACCTTCTTCCTTCCTGTGGGTTATATAAATTACTAGCTTCCTACACTTACTTATTTCTCAGAATTTAAAGCCCCATCAAAAATACACAAGCTAGGGAGTTTTGGGGAGAATGGATACATGTATAGGTATGGCTGAGTCCCATTGCTGTCCACTTGAAACTATCACAACATTGTTAATTGGCTATACTCTAATATAAAACAAAAAGTTTTAAAAAATAAAATACACAAGCTACCCAAAGTAAACTAAAACTATGAAGCAGTAATTGATGTTCACATCACAGAATGTCATGCAACCATATAAAGGAATGAAGTACATTCACACGTACATGGACAAACTTGGAAATTATTACACTGAGAAGACAAACCCAAAAGGCTACATATTGTACCATTTATACAAAATGTCTAGAATAGGCAAATCTATAGAGACATTAATGGTTGCCATTAGTAGTTATTGCTAATAGGTACTGGGTTTCTTTTGGGGGTGATGAAAATGTTCTAGATTTAATTAGTGGCGATGGCCTTACAACCCTGTGAATATATTAAAAATAACTGAATCATATGCTATAAAAGGCTGAATTTTATCTTATCAGAGTTATATCTCAATTAAAAATTAATGGTAGGGAAAAACAGATATAAAGATGGTGGTTAGAGTCATGATTTTGAGAGGACCCATGAGAGCCCAGGGAAAATAGGCTCCCCAGGAGGGGTCCCCCCTGGGTGAGGCAGGAGGCAGAACTGACCTTTACTAGAGAACAGATGTACTGACAAGGGTTTTAACATGCTAATAGTGTCTTTCACTGCTCCTAATTTTAAAAGCTGTTACTTTCCTTTAAAGAAAACTTATTTGAGAGAGACTCAAATTTACAAAAAAGTTTCAAGAGTATAACCAAGAGTATCTACACACTCTTCACCAAGAGTGACCAGTTGTTAACATTCTGCCTCATTTGCTTTATCATTTGTTCTTACTCTTTCTAGTATATACACACTTCTTTTCCTGAGGAATCTTATGGGTTACCCCTAAATAACTGAGGGTATATTTTCTAAGAATTAGAATGTTCTCTTATATAAGCACAGTGTAGTTACCAACCTCTATAACTTTAACATTGACACAGTACCTGTATCTAATTTACCATAACAGGCTGTTGTTATTGTTGTTGTTTTCTTGTGGCCATTATCAGGGGCCTTAATGAGGTCAGTGTCTTAAAGTCTCATAACATGGCTTCCTTATCACCAGCTTTTTCTAAACATGTTTCTGCAGAAACACATTCAGGTAAGCAGATTCATTGACTGGCTATCATGGGCTGATTTTAATGATGTTAACTTTGTGGGCTTCCCTGGTGGCTCAGATGGTAAAGAGTCTGCCTGCAATGTGGGAGACCTGAGTTCAATCCCTGGATCAGGAAGATCCCCTGGAGAAGGAAATGGCAACCCACTCCAGTACTCTTGCCTGGAAAATTCCATGGACAGAGGAGCCTGGTAGGCTATAGTCCATGAGTTCCCGAAGAGTTGTACATGACTGAATGACTTCACTTTGGACATGGTAATGGAGAAATTGCAATGTGAGGCCAACTTCCTTCTTTAATTGCCTACAAGTCATCCTCTTCATCTTCATGGAACACTACTCTCCCTCTTCAGCATGGCCCAGAACCAGTGGTTTTCCTCTCTTATATCCATCTCCTCAAACTCAAGATCTGTGAAGGCAAATGAATCTCTTTTTAAAGCCTCCTCCAATGCATGGATACAGGACAACAACTCAAAGCAAATTGAATGGTGGCATTTTAGTTCATATAACTATTTTCTTCTTCCTTCTGATTGTTTGCTTCATGTAGGAATGAGGCTACAGTATTATAGGTATTACCACAAATCATTAGTAACTAATTTATTCTGGGGTCAGTTAGTTAATCTTGTTCCCTAACATGAGTTATTAAAAGAAAACATTGGGACATGCCCTCATGCACCAACATTTTTCCCCTTTGTTCCTTCCACAAATTTTTTAAGCCCCTACTACCTGTGAGACCTAGGTCAGGAGCTATTGATAAATAATGAATAATGAACCCCCTTTTCTGCCCTCAAAAATCTTACAGCCTCTTGAAGTAGCAGACAAGTAGATGGACAATTACCATCTAGTGTCCATGTTAATAGACACATGTACACTCCAGTGATACCAGAACTAAAGCAAGAAGGTGGGGTGACTAAGACATTGTCAAGAACTATCAATGAAAATATATACACATACTCATTTATTTCCCCATGTGGATTTATCCTCAAGATTCTGTTTCAACAAAATCATTTAATCACAGACTTATTCAACAGTGCTTCTCAGGGATGTCCTATATGCTGATGACTATGCTGAGTCTGGGGCTGAAGAAATGAACAGCTGCCATGACCTCTTCTTTTATGAAGCTTGTTGTCTATTGGAGACAGTCATTCATTCAGTCAACATGCATTAGGTGTCCTTGATGTGTAAGACAATATGGGCTAGAGGACTGGAAGACTCTGTCCTTGCCCAAACAGAAGATGTGAGTTCTTTCTTGTCTATTTGGGAGGGATCTCTGGAATATTCCAGATAATAAATTCCTTCCAAAAGGACAAAAAGAGCAACCTATGAATTAAGCTTCTCTCTCAGAGGGTAAAGCATCTGCCTGCAATGCAGGAGACCCGGGTTCAATCCCTGGGTTGGGAATATCCCCTGGAGAAGGAAATGGCAACCCACTCTGGTACACTTGCCTGGAAATTCCCATGGACGGAGAAGCCTGTAGGCTACAGTCTATGGTAGGCTACAGTCTATGGGGTCGCAAAGAGTTGGACACGACTGAGCGACTTCACTTTCACTTTCAAGACATTAAAAAATGTAAGGCTTAGGATGGCCCTGAAGGAAGAGGAGATATATTTTCTTTATTAAACATGTAAAATTGTATTGCTAAATTAATTGGGGGAATATTAATATATATACATGTTAAAAAAAATTAAACACTAAAAAGTGAAATTCCTTCCTATCCTGCCCCCCAGCCCCTCGGTTCCTTCCCCAGGGACAACCACTATTAAAGATTTTCTTGACTCCTTGCAGAGAACATATTCAAAACATATGCGTGCATCCCCAATCCCTCTTTCTTTCATGCACATGGCCCTCCTCCTTGCTTCTTTAACTTAAACTATACACTATGGAGACTGCACTTCTCCATAATATAGAACTGCCTCCTCCTTCCAAGGACTGCAGAACAGGGAGGAACCACACTGTATTCAACCAGTCGCCCACTGATGGGATTTATGAGGCTTCAGGCCCTTGCTGTAACAAACAATGCTGTGATGGGCTGAGGAGTTAAATAAGGAGAAATAAAATTGTACATAAAATATATAATTTGGTCAAGGTCAAATATTATTTTAGAAATAGGTAGATTTAACAATCTATTGAAAACAGATTTATACCAAAAAAAAAAAAAAAGATAGACCTGAAGTTGCAAGGACAGTGAATTAAAATAAACACACAGGTTTGTTTATCACCAACTGGGTTTGCAAGATAGGGAGGAAAATAAATGTCTGGTCCTTAGCATAATATCATTCATAGAGGCACAACATGGTTTGCACATACTTGGAAGAAAACCAGCTCACATCAGGATCATCCTTGAGGAATGATAGTACCCATACACTACCACTGCCTGGATGGGAATGATATCATCACTTCACACGCAAGCCTAATGTGGGCACAGAGGTGGGTGGCCTTGGAGGACCACTTAGGGATAGTACAGATTGTCTCTAGGTACGTAATAAGACAGGTAAAGAGGGGAACAGAAAGAGGAGAAGTGGGGCAGAGTGTGAACTTTGTAAATATGTAAATTTAATAAGAGGTTAGAGCCTCTTGTGGCATCTCCAACCTGCTGGTCAACTTAGCCAGGTTGTCCATCACAAGCTCTGCATATCTGCTACCTTCTCTGTGCTAATTGGTGAGCTGCGCTGCCTGGAGGAAACTCAGGACCAAGGGAAAGTCCACCTCCTAGTTCTAGATGACAAGGTTAGCTTTATAGTCATCCGTGCAGTCCACTGCTAACTAGGGAGTTTCCCTGCCTTTATTCTCGCCCTTCAGTGGGCAGTCCTCCAATGTGTTTCCTGCAGGGAGAATTCCCAGACGTAGAATTTCTAGGTCAATGTTTTATTTTCAAAGGTAATGTAAAATTGCCCTTCAAAATATTCATACCGATTTATATACCCACTGGCCCTGTATGAGGGCCCATGTTTCTCAGCATCCCCTCCAACTCAGTGTGTTATTAGACTGTTTGATCTTTGACCACAGGATGAATTGCATCTGAAAAACAACCTTAAAATATGCATGTCTCTTATTTTAACTGAGGTTGAATATGCTTTTTATGTTTAAAAGCCACCTGTTAGGATGGTTTTGTTTTTGTTTTGTTTGTTTGCCTATATTTTAAATTGATCTATTTTTAATTGGAGGACAATTGCTTTACAATATTGTGTTGGTTTCTACCACAGATCAACATGAATCAGCCATAGGTAAACATATATCCTCTCCCTCTTGAACCCCCCCTCCCATTTCCCACTCCATCTCACTCCTTCAGGTTGTCAGAGATCACCAGGTTTGAGCTCCCTGCAAAATACAGCAAAATTTCCACTGATCATCTATTTTACACATGGTGATGTCTATGTTTCCATGCTACTCTCAGTCCGTCCCACCCTCTCCTTCCCCTCCTGTGTCCACAAATCTATTCTTTATGTCTATGTCTCCCCTGCTGCCCTCCAAATAGGTTCATCAGTACCATCTTCCTAGATTCCTGTGTGTGTGTGTGTGAGTGTGTGTGTGTGTGTGTGTGTGTGTGTGTTAACATACGATATTTATTTTTATCTTTCTGACTTACTTCATTCTGTATAATAGGCTCTTAGGGTGTTTTTTTTTCTCCTTATAAGTTGTTGGTTTGGTGTCTTATGTTAAATTTCCTATTAGATTAATGATCTTCTCCTCATTGATTTACAGGAGGGCTTCCCTTGTGGCTTAGCTGGTAAAGAATCTTCCCACAATGCAAAAGACCTGGATTCAGTCCCTGGGGTGGGAAGATCCCCTGGAGAAGGGAAAGGCTAACCACTCCAGTATTCTGGCCTGGAGAATTCCATGGACTGTATAGTCCACGGGATCACAATGAGCCAAACAGTGACTTTCATTTTCACTTTAGCTTCGCTGATAGCTCAGTTGGTAGAGAATCAGCCTGCAATGCAGGAGACCCCTGGTTTGATTTCTGGATCGGGAAGATCCACTGGAGAAGGGATAGGCGACCTATTCCAGTATTCTTGGGCTTTCCTTGTGGCTCAGCTGGTAAAGAATCCACCTACAATGTGGGAGACCTGGGTTTAATCCCTGGGTTGGGAAGATCCCTTGGAGAAGGGAAAGGCTACCCACTCCAGTATTCTGGCCTGGAGAATTCCATGGACTGTATAGTCCATGGGGTCACACGACTGAGCGACATTCACTTTCACTTTGTATATAAGGAAATCAGGTCTTTGTCTGATATGAGTTACAACTACTTTTCCCAGTTTGTTATTTATCTGTTGACATTGAGGTATTTTTCCCTCCCAGAAATTTTACATGGCAACATAGTTAAATTCATCATCATTTTCCCCCACTGATCTAGAATGCTTTCTTTACCATATGGTAAAATGGAAGAATAGAAATCTTTCCAAGAGAAGAGAACTAGCCGTGATTAGCCGGTCTGGCTGGAATGAAGAGTGTGTGGAAAGGAGGCTGGGGGCGGGGTAGGGAGGGTGAGGCTGGCATGGCTATGGCTTGAGGGCTCTGCCCTGGAGCCAAGCAGGAGCCCGGGAGTGGCTGCAGGATCTACAGCTGCAGGTTACATGCGTTCAGTCCGCATCAAGACCACGGGTCTGATTTTGCCTGGAAACCTCTCATTACAGACTCTGGTGGTCTGGGAAGGCGATGCCCTTGTGTGCGTGCAGAAGGGGGAAAAGGAGAACCGAGGCTGGAAGCAGTGGGTTGAGGGGGACAAGCTCTATCTGGTAAGTCTCAGGGTCCACCCAGCTTCCCTCTACTCTGCTTTTGCCAACTGCTGGTTCACCTCGCCATGCACTTTGACAAGGAAAATGGCCTTCCCCCCTCCCCTAAGCTCCAGCCAAACAAGTGTGGTCATACAGTTAGAAAGTCATTCCTTTCTGGCTCAGGGGACTCCAGGAGGAACTCTATATGGCTATTTCTGTGAATGGCTGCAATTAAAAGGAAAGTTCAAAATGCTGAGTTAGGAAGCTGAGATCCAAGGAGAAATGTAGAGAGTCTGTTAAAGACCAGCTAGGGAGAAATGTAAGGCACAGAATTAAGAGGCCCTGGAGGAGGCTGAGAGCAGGCCTCAATGATGTGAGCCTCGGAGGAGAGGGGTCACCATAGGAGTGGGATGTCATGGGGACAAGTTGTACTGGGGGCAGCTGGGCCTGGGAACTGCCTGTAGATCACAGGCACTCTCCTCTCATCCTAAGGTACATCCACCTGATCCCAAAATATTTTATGTTAATTTGGCACCAGAACAGAGCAGTTGGAACGATTGCTGATTTCCTTGAATAAATTACGCCTGTCTAAATAGCTTAATTTTTCACACTTCAGTCTTTAAAATTGATGCGTCCAACATTCAAAGAGTGAAAAATCTTTCACTCCTTCATGCATTCAGTCACTCATTTGTTAACTGAATGACTCATTCAATGGATGGCTCTTCACTCATTCATTCATTCACCTGTAGAGTCAGGCAGATACCTGCCCCCAGTGTCAGTATTCAGGTCACACTCACAGGGTGTCCTTCAGAGCCAGCCTGACTCACCTGAGATCTTTATTTCAGAGGCAATGTCAACCAGTGATGAATGGGAGGGAGTCACCATGTTGTCCATCGATGGTTTCCCCTACGTGCTCTGGTTTGGATGATAGATTTTTTTAATTGTAGTACAAACCCTGGTGGTTCCTATGGCTAAGACAATGGATTCATTGTCAACTGGAAAGATTTTTGTGGTTGTCCCACCCTCGTGTTTTTCCTTTCCCCTCAAAGGGTCATAAGATGCTGGTAAGGCCTGGGGACTCCCTCTGTCCGGATGAAAGGCAGCATCTTTTCTACCCAGGCAGGCATGGAGGAGCCCCTCTGCAGCCCAATCTACCAGATGCCAGAAAACCCCTCACCAGCCCTTCCAAACACTCTCCTTTCAGATCCTTCCCTTCACTGTGGCTTCACTGCCTTTCTTAAATTAAGCGATGTTGCTTTAATCATGAGAGTAGGAGAAATCCCGCCCAAGAGGGTAATTTCTTTGCATTTTTCATTTTTATAGCTGTTCAAGCTCAATTCAAGTGTCAAAATCAAATTACTGCTACCTGCAGGGCACGCCAGCTGATTGGGTCTCTGAAATGCTTTTTGCCTGAAATGACTAACTGTCCTCTTTATTCCATCTCCCCTCCTCTCTGACTCGGACACCCAGAGGGCTGGGGGTGGGTGGAAGGAAGGCCTGGCTTGTTAGTCGCTCACCTGCTTTTTGATGTTGCAGGAGCTGACGTGCGGCGACCAGGTGTGCCGTCAAGTGTTCAAGAAGAAGTGATGGTTTGAGGAGGGCCTTCTGAGCGTGCACTCCACACTCCCTGTGAAGAGTTCTCTGCCAGCATTGGGGAGCAGCCATGTGGACCCTCCTGGTCCTGACAGAGCCCCTTAAGATATCTGGACCTCTCCTGCTTCTGAGATGGCCCACACTATGTCTATGGAATGTGTTTCCTCCCTGAATAAACCTTTTTTCTCTTTCAGTTCAGTTCAGTTCAATCACTCAGTTGTGTCTGACTCTTTGTGACCCCATGAAGTGCAGCACGCCAAGCCTCCCTGTCCATCACCAACTCCCGGAGTCTACCCAAACTCATGTCCATTGAGTCGCTGATGTCATCCAACCATCTCATCCTCTGTCGTCCCCTTCTCCTCCTGCCTTCAATCTTTCCCAGCATCAGGGTCTTTTCAAATGAGTCAGCTCTCTGCATCAGGTGGCCAAAGTATTGGAGTTTCAGCTTCAACATCAGTCCTTCCAATGAACACCCAGGACTGGTTTCCTTTAGGATGGACTGGTTGGATCTCCTTGCAGTCCAAGGGACTCTCAAGAGTCTTCTCCAATACCACAGTTCAAAAGTGTCAATTCTTCGGTGCTCAGCTTTCTTTATAGTCCAACTCTCACATTCATACATGACTTCTGGATAAACCATAGCCTTGACTAGATGGACCTTTGTTGACAAAGTAATGTCTCTGCTTTTCAATATGCTCTCTAGGTTGGTCATAACTTTCCTTCCAAGGAGCAAGCCTCTTTCAATTTCATGGCTGCAATCACCATCTGCAGTGATTTTGGAGCCCCCAAAAATAAAGTCAGCCACTGTTTCCCCATCTATTTGCCATGAAGTAATGGGACTGGATGCCATGATCTTAGTTTTCTGAATGTTGAGCTTTAAGCCAACTTTTTCACTCTCCTCTTTCACTTTCATCAAGAGGCTCTTTAGTTCTTCTTCACTTTCTGCCATAAGGGTGGTATCATCTGCATATCTGTGGTTATTGGTATTTCTCCCGGCAATCTTGATTCCAGCTTGTGCTTCCTCCAGCCCAGCGTTTCTCATGATGTACTCTGCATATAAGTTAAATAAGCAGGGAACAATATACGACCTTGACGGACTGCTTTCCTGATTTGGAACCGGTCTGTTGTTCCATGTCTGGTTCTAACTTTTGCTTCCTGACCTGCATACAGGTTTCTCAAGAAGCAGATCAGGTGGTCTGGTATTCCCATCCCTTTCAGAATTTTCCACAGTTTATGGTGATCCACACAGTCAAAGGCTTTGGCATAGTCAATAAAGCAGAAATAGATGTTTTTCTGGAACTCTCTTGCTCTTTTGATGATCCAGAGGATATTGGCAATTTGATCTCTGGTTCCCCTGTTTCTAAAACCATCTTGAACATCTGGAAGTTCATGGTTCATGTATTGCTGAAGCCTGGCTTGGAGGATTTTGAACGTTAAAAAAAAAGACATCTGGATGGGTTTTAAACAGGAGTGTGTAACAGGAACAGACATACGCTTCCTTCCTTGAAAGCTGGCATTAAACCAAATCAAAAATCACTCCTCTTCTTTGAAACCCTTTGATCTATTCCCATTTATTTCTAGAACTATCAGTTTTATTCATAAGCAGAAGTGATTGGCTACATGGTGGTTTTCTGTGAAGCTTTTGTTATTGTCTATTTTTTAGTTGAAACCCTTTAATTTATTCCCATTTTTTTCTATAACTGTCAGTTTTATTCATAAGCAGAAGTGATTGGCTATATGGTGGTTTTCTGTGAGGCTCTTGTTATTGTCTATTTTTTAATTTAGTTTAACCTTGTTTGTTTGTTGATAGTTTCTGTGTGGGGTTGTTTTACCTGGAAACATTCTCTGACCAACACAGCAGCCCCTATTAATTCTTGGACATTGGCTATTTGAGATTCATTCCTTTGGATAGCACATTTATGTCTTCAAGATTCTATTTTAAGAAGCAGATGCCTTCCAGCTTGCTCTTTCCCTGGAGATGCCTGAGTGGAACTACCTCTAAAAGCCTCTGCAGGTCAGCAGTACCAGCTGCTCTTGGTTCAGGTCAGCCCTACAGCTCCAGGCAGACCAGCATGCCGGCAGAGAGGTCGTGAAGCTCTGCAAGGTAACCTGAGTTCAGGTCCTATTGCGGCACTTCTTACTGGGGTCACCATAGGCAGATCATTTGACTCTCTAATCTTGTTTTCCTCCTCCATAAAACAGAGAAGATAAAAATAACATCTGCACTGGGATGTGTCACTGTGAGGATTAAGTAAGTTAATACAAACAAATTGCTTGGAATAGGACCTGGTATGTGTAAGGGCTTTCCTAGCTCCAGTCATTATGTAGAGTTACTCCCTCTACAAACCCAGGGGTCCACATGAGTAAATGCTAAGTAGCAAGAAGTCAGCACCTCCAAGGCCTCCCGGTGCTTCCAGAACATTGGGTTCGTTACTCTGAGCAGCATTGTATTTTCCTGCTCGATACACAAATGGAATAGTGCACATGGAACAGCAGAGTAGTTAATAGGGATGGATTTAAGGTGGACCATTCATGGGGTCCTGGGAAGGCATCTCCTCACTCCTCTGTAATGAGGCCTGGAATCCCACGATCAGACAAGCCTTGCCTTTGAAAAGTAGGCTCATGCCAGGAGGGGTAGCAGGTGCTGTTAGCACACTCTGGTATGATTTGAATGATCATCGATCCCAAACATCCTAAATGGGTTTGGGGATGGAGAGAAAGGCTGTCAGCTGCCTGAGTGACCCAGGGTCAGTCTTGGCTCAAGCCCTTGTGACAGGAGACTGTGACATGGGCCTCCTGGCAATCTGTGCTCCCCTAAAACCATGTGATGTGCAAGGAAGTGACCCATGGAGCTTCAGGTTGGCTGGGGACCCAGGGGAGGTGGGAGTCCTCCCCATGGTTGTTGGGGGCAGGGAGCCTCCTTAGGAGGTGCAGGTCCATCTCCTGGGGCAGGCCAGGATCCAAGTGGAGGAAATGGTGAAGGGGGCCCTTGTCCCCAGCTTCCCAGGAGCCTCTCTGTGTTACTGAATGACCTCCTCACTGCTAGTCTTACCCCTGCTCACTACAGCCTCAAATGACCCTCTCATTTGTGCCCCAAGAAAACCCTGTTGAATGAGATCACTGGGGACTAGCTGAAAAGTATTCTTCACACATAAGGGGTTATATTTATTAGTAATTCTTGATCCTAGTTTTTGCAAAGTGTATTCTAGGGAATCTTAGGCCCCCAAGATTCTGCTCAAATCTTCATGGTCAAATGAATTTCAGAAATGCTGAGAGCTACATCCTCATCTAAAGAACACACAGTGAGAATTAGTATTTTAAAGCCCTACAAAGTCCTTCAGACAAGTATCTTGGCCTTAAACCCCAGCACTCCTTCACCCTGCAGTGTTTCCTGTCCACAGGGTGTTTTGGAAACACTGTACATCTTCATTCAATGAGAGAGAACAAATGACTTCATTTAAAACTTTCATTTCCAAATTCCATATATATGTATTAGTATACTGTATTGGTCTTTATCTTTCTGGCTTACTTATAAAAATAAATGGGAAAAAAAAAACCCTCATTTCCCAAGTGGGATTTTCTCAGTATATTTTTTTTTCCCACAAATGGAGAGTAACTGAATTACTTTATATATGGTGTGAAAGACTTTGGCGGTATTCATGCTACTAATCATTCTTTTTCAACTAAAATGCATCTGAACTCATCAGAAGTGGTCAAATGAGAGGTACCCATTTTATTTATTTTTTATAATTTTATTTACTTATGCTTTAATTTTATTTGGCCACACCATGCAGCATGTGGGATCTTAGTTCCCTGACCAGGGATCAAACCCATGTCCCCTGTATTGGGAGTGTGGAGTCTCAACCACTGGACAACCAGGGAAGTCCCTAGAGGTTCCTATATTAAAGCCAGGGGAAATATTTGGGACCTGGGCCAGTCGCCCAGTCCTGCACTCACTGTGAGTGAGGTAGGGCAAGTTGCCTGCCTCTTATTTCTGTTCTTTCAGCCTATTTCAAAACCAAATCATGACAGGATTGCCTCACCCCGGTACTGACAATGCTGTATGGGGACAGAGTGGAAGGGGTCATGCTGGTGGGAAAGACACCCAGGCTTTCAGGACTCTAGCCTTCAGAGTGTGTAATAAGGTTGGGGTTAACTATAAACCTGGGAGCTGAATCTTGAAAGTTAAAGAGAACTTGTCACATGAAAATCTCAGCTCACAAATGGGCAGTGCTACCAAGTGGTTCAAGTGTGGACTTCCACGTCAGCCCTTGGATCAAATCCTGCCCCATCTCTCTCTAGCTGTGTGATGGTCTGGCAGTTACTTCTCGTCTCTGAGCCTCTGTCTATCAGCAAAGTGAGGAATATGGACTGTGATTTGTGAGGAGTAGTCAGGATTGAATAAGATCTTGGCACAGTGACTGAAACAACAGCCAATATCATTATTATCCTCAGTGCTCTTTATCTGAGGATCCCAAACTTAGTCCAGCGGTTGGCTGAATTCATGGATTCAAAACCTGCAGATGTGGGGAGTCAACTGTATTATGACATTTTGACAAATATGTGTTTGTAAATATACAGATGTATATACATATATGAACCTCCCTGGCGGCTCAGATGGTAAAGAATCTGCCTACAATGCAGGAGACCCAGGTTCAATCCCTGAGTCAGGAAGATCCCCTGGAGAAGAGAATGGCAACCCCAACCCACTCCAGTATTATTGCCTGGAAAATCCCATGGGCAGAGGAACCTGACAGGCTACAATCCATGTGGTCACAAAGAATCAGACACGACTGAGTGACTAACACACACACACACACATATATATACACATTCTCCATCCCAGTTCCACATATTTATACATACATATATAATAAGTGATTCCCTTCATTAAAATTATTTGCTTTCTAGAAGCTTTAACCCTAAGATTCTGACTATAGTCCTCTAATGTAAAGATCACCAAGAGGACTTTGATTATAAACACAGATTCCTGCCCCTCCCTTTCAAGATTCTGACTCCGAGGTTATAGGCACAGTCCAGAAATATGTGTTGTTATAAGCTCCCCAGGTGAGCACCCACAGGTGCTTGGCAAGCACATTGAAAAACCCTATCTTGTTCAGTAAAGCATGATTGATTCACTTTACATACACACTATCAAGCAAAAGCCAGGCTCATCTCTGCAGGTGGCCAAAGGTCATGTCAACCACCCACACAGTTGTTTCTGCTGTGTGGTATCCGGACTGCTGCCCTGTGGCTGAGCCCTGTAACAGAAGTGATGTCACACTCTGTGGAGCTGGTTTGTGACAGGGGAGGGCTTCAGACCCTGGAGGGTGATGGTGGATGATGGGGACAGGGCACAGCAGAGAAGGAAGTGGCCAAAGCAGGAGGCAGAAAGGCAGGAGGGATCGGGGTGGTGGGAGCGCCACACCTACCTGTGATGGTAAGTGAGGAGCTGGGTGAAGAAGGTAGTTATTCAACCAAGGCAGGTTCTGAAGGCCTTGCTGGGCCTCAGTGGGAGCATCATGGGGGCCAATGTAGGCTTCTGAGATCCAAGTGATGTGATTCAACTCACAGGCCAGCAGCAATGCTCGGCCACGGTTGGCAGGCAGGATGGAGGTGAGGAAAGGGACTCAGACTGCTGCAATAAGTCATTCATATGAAGAAGCAGTGAGGGACCTGTGTTAGGGCCAGGGAGTGGTTGCAGGAAGCAAGTGAGGAAGATGAAAGATGCTGGGAGGGGCCCCTGTACTAGGTGGTGATTGCACGAAGCTCTGAGAGGAAGTGGGGCCACAGTATGGTGTGAGTTTGGGGAAAAGGGAGAAGAAGGAGCCTCAGTGCAGCTTAGAAGCCGCAGGGAGAGAGAGCCAGAGAGAAGGTCGCGGGCTTGGGTTAGGCCTGCTGCACAGGAGGTGAAGAGCAGTGATTGCAAAGCACGCGTGCCTTTCCCATCACCCACTGCCACGCTCCAGGGGCCAAGGGTCACCCCCTACATCTTACCTCCCTGCTGGGGCAGGACGCCGGGCTGGGGCTGAAAGAGGGTCAGGCTGCAAAGACACTCTTGAGGCCAGGAAGTGATGATGACACCAGGAGGGAGGGGAGGGAGGAGGAGAGGGAGAGGGCGAAGAGAAAGGAGGGGACAGGATGGGAGAGGGGAGGGGGAAGGGCAGAGAGAGAAGAGGGGAAGGGAGAGGAGGGGGGAGGAGGAGAAGAGAAGAGGGGACAGGAGGGGAGAGGAGGAGAGAGGAGGAGGGACTTGGGATGGAGTCCCTATTCACCTTGAGTAAGGGCAGAAAAGAGATGCAGACGCAACCTTGACTAACCAGGCAGAGTAGCATCAACTGGGACACACCCCAGAGAATTTCTCTAGTTTTGCTCCCCTGCATACACCCTGAAGCATGAGTGCCTGCTCTGTCACTTCAGTCACGTCGGACCCTCTGTGACCCCTTGGACTGTAATCTGCCAGGCTCTTCTGTCCATGGGATTCTCCAGGCAAAAATACTGGAGTGGGTTGCCATTCCCTTCTCCAGGGGATCTATCTTCCCAATCCCAGGGATGGAACCTGAGTCTCCTGCTTCTCCTGCATTGAAGGCGGATTCTTTACCACTGAGCCACCTGGGAAGCCATAAGCATAGGAAGTTTTCTTTAAATGCAATTGGCAAGTCAATACAGAGCAGGTGTGCTTACAGGCGCTCAATAGATGTGGCTCCTTAATTGGTGTTCAAAGAGAGGATATAGGCACTTTTGTTAAGTACCTCATCAGTGCTAGAACACTTTCTAAGACTAGGACAGGAGATCCCATTTTACAGAAGAGGGAACAAGCTCTGACTGGCTCCAACACTACCCAGAACTTCACATCTGGTAAGTCATAGAGCAGAACTTGAACCCAGGTGGGTCTGTCACCAGAGTCAGAGACCCTTCATGGGGGAGGTGGCCCCTGGCAGGCACAGAGTGGCTCTCCCCATTCCTTGATGTCCAGACCCATCCCAGTAGGCTCTGGACCCCTGGATGCTCAGGAGACCAAAGGCCATTTCTTCCTTGTTATTTGAAATCAGGTTTTATTTTTCCTAAATTAACATTCACTATGTCTCTTCCAAGACTAAGTCTGTGGACAAGACAAGACTGGAAGTCACATGTTTGCATTCTCCCGGTTGGGGAGTTGGGTCCCACCTCTGTGAAGAGCCTGACAGGACTGATGTACAGAGCTCCCTGGAACTGATTTTTCCACTTGAACTGACTCTTTTCCCTCATGATTTGTGATTGGTTAGAAGGTCAGGGGTTAGGGATATTTAATTTTGTCTCACTGATTACACTGGTTATGTAGATGGATGCAGTTAAAAGCTGGGGCTTAAGAAAATGAAATGAAATGAACTAGATAGAATTTTCAAGAACTTCCAAGATTTGGTCATAGATTTTCTGGGGCTGGACTCACTTTAGTTGCTCCTCATGCTTCTTGGATTGCCAAGCTAATGGAAAGTGAAGGGGCACCAAGGAGAAAACCTGGAAAAGATGGTCAAATTGCACCTTTGTCTAGAATATTCTAACAGAAAATGCATTCAGCCAATAAGAGATTAGTGAGCTCCTGCCAGGGTCAGAGGCTGGAGACACAGATGAGTCGGTTTACTCCTGTCGGGGAAGCAGCCTTGCCAGGCATTTCTCATGAAGGGGATTTGGTAGAGGGAACTGCTTACACAGAAGGCAGAAAGCTTAGAAGCCTAGTAGGAGATGTGAAGCATCCAGGAGCTTGGCAATAGCAGGAAACTGCCAGTACCACCTATAGGGATACTGTGATATAGGGATGGATGCGTCAGGAGGAACATAGTTATCAGAAGCCAGAAGCCAGCTGCCAGGCGGGGCTGGACCATAGCAGGAGGAGCTATCAGAGAAGGCCAAAATCAGAAGATGGAAGAAGAGATGGAGAATCACCCTGTCTTCTCCTTCTTTCCACTTTCCAGTCTCCCATCAGTCCTCCCACAAGTAGAAAGTAGCCCAAAGCCTGCTGCCAAGCCTGGGAAATGGAGCTCCCTGCAGGGCAGAGCAGCGCAGGGAAAGGAGGGGAAGGCATCTGAGAGCAAATGGGCATGAGGGGCACTGGGGGAGTGGCACCCAGGCCCCGCCCTTCAGGAGCTTCCGGTCTGACTCGGGCCATCTCTGCAGTACAGGGAAGAGGGGAGGGGTCGTCAGCAGCTGACCCCTCCTTGTGCCACGAGTGTGCCAGGCGCTTTCCATATGTCTGGTAGACCTCTTAATCCTCAACACAGCGTTACACAGCAGTTCCATCCCCACTTCACACAAAAGGAAACTGAGGCTTGGCGGGGCAGGGAGGGTGACAGCCAGGACGTGGTGGGGGTGGCGGAGCTTTGGGTACAGCCTTGCAGAGCCTAGGCTCCTGTTGGCATCCCCAGTGCCTGCGGCTGCCTGGCTCCTGACGGCCATCACTCTTTGGGCAAACGTGACCTTTTCCAAATGTAGACAAACCTTAACCCCAATCTAAAAGGACAATGAAGCTAATAAAAAGAAAGCACTTACTGAACTGAAACAAAACAGACTATTCTATTCACCTTACTTTTAACTCCTATTAAGTACTTAGAAGCTCAATGGAAACGTTTTACTAAAGTTCACTGTTTTAAACTTTAAAAGCAATGGAAAGTTCTCTAAAACTTCCCCAGAGCCCAGATCCTTGGCTAACCATAATCCCACAGGCCACAAAACAGCTCTAGCAGGTGTACCTACATGTGTCCAGGTGAGTGTGGGATGTGAGTGACTCTGAACCCCTTCTTTGTGGCACTTTTCAAATTGGTAATTGCTTAGCAATTTGGGATTCTTGTTCTCTGTCATTCCTATCCTCCTGGATCACTAACTCCTCAAGGGCAGAGGCAGCTCTGGTTTGCATACAGCTCTCTGTAGCCTCCGATGCCTGCTGCTGCCTCTGCCCTTTGCCTGTCTGCATCGCAGACATGGTCAGTCAGGAAGTATTTATCAGACACCCTGGTGCCAGGGCCTATGATAGATGCAAACATTTTTCTTCATCAACCTATTCATTCCAGGAATGTTATTGATCATCCACCAGGACCAGCAGGTGGACACTGGTGGGACAGAGGGAAGCCAAGCAGCCACGTTCCCTCCTCCCACATTTTTGGCCTCACAGCTTTGCAAGGCAGGCATCATTATCCACATTTATAAATGCAGCTGAAACAGAGTGAGAAGGATTCCAAAAGCACACTCTTGATTTGGAAGTGACAGAGTCAGGCATCTCTTCTCCCTGCCCAACACTGCTCCTCCTCCTTGCTGGATGGGGCAGGAGATAGAGGGAGAACCTGCAAATTAACTAGAGAAATCAGAAGGTGCTGCTGCTGGGACTTTCCTGGTGGTCCAGTGGTTAAGACTCTGTACTTCCTCTGCAGGGGCTGCAAGTTTGAGCCCTGGTCAGGGAATTAAGATCTTGTAGGCAATGAGGTTTAAAAAAGAAGATGCTATTGATTTATGTGTTTTCCATAATGTTGTTGTTGTTTTGTCGCTAAGTTGTATCTGAGTCTTTGGGACCTCATGGACGGTAGCCTGCCTGGTTCCTCTGTCCATGGGATTCACCAGGCAGAATACTAGAGTGGGTTGCCATTTCCTCCTCCAGGGGATCTTCCCGACCCAGGGATGCAACCCAGGTCTCCTGCATCGGCAGATTCTTTACCACTGAGCCACCAGGGAGGCATGATAAGAAAATAAAAAGCCCTTATAATCCACCATCCACAGATAAACAAGATCTTATCTATAAGGCCCTTAACCCAGAGCCTGGCAGGTAACAGTCAGGCAACATATCTAAGACAGTAGTCTGTAATTCCTGTTTTTAAAGAATAAAATGAGACTATTGTTTAAAGCCAGAAAGGAAAAATTTTGCCCTCCAGGGGACATTCAGAATGGACATTCTGGAGACCATTTTTGGTTGTTGTAACTAAGGGAGCGTTGCTGCTGACATCTAATGGGGAGACACCAGGGACACTAACACCCTACAACACACAGGATGGCCCCCAAAAAGAGCGTTATGGCCCCAGATGCCAAAAATGCCAAGGATGAGAAGCTGGTCTTATGGAGACTTCTCTTGCAGCATTAGTTATTTCTTATAACATTATTTTCAGCAAACACAGAGTGATCGACTCCCTGGTTGATGATCTAGGAAGGCTCTTTTTTTTTTCCCTTGTAACCTAAGTATAGGATTAATCGGCTTTACCCCAGCTTCACAGATGGGCTTCGGGTACTGCCACTGTCTGTCTCATCCCACATCCCCTCTGGCTTCTTGGCTCGCTCAGGGACCACGGAAGTTAGACAAGACCTACTTTTTTGCAGAGGCGGGACTTCCAAGATTTAGTTCCTATATTAAAAAGGATTTTTACAGATCAGATGATAAGTTAAGTATTTATTTATTTATTTGTTTTTGGCCTCACCATGCAGCATGTGGGATCGTAGTTCTCTGAAAGAAAAGTGAGAGTCACTCAGTCATGTCCGACTCTTTGTGATTCAAGAGTCGATCCAAGAATTCTCCAAGCCAGAACACTGGAGTGGGTAGCCTTTCCCTTTTCCAGGGGATCTTCCCAACCCAGGGATCAAGCCCAGGTCTCCTGCATTGCAGGCAGATTCTTTGCCAGCTGAGCCACAAGGGAAGCCCAAGAATACTGGAGTGGGTAGCCTATCCCTTCTCCAGGGGATCTTCCCAACCCAGGAATCAAACTTGAGTCTCCTGCATTGCAGGCAGATTCTTTACCAACTGAACTATGAGGGAAGCTGACCAGAGATCAAACCTGTACCCCTGCAGGAGAAGCTCGGAGTCTTAACCACTGGACTGCCAGGGAAGTCCCTAATTCCTATTTTTAAGTGCTTGCCCTGTTTGAGTTCCTTCTCTCCCTGTTGCAGGCCTGGAGGCCCCTCTTAGCCCCATTAAGACCTTTGAGGAATGTTAATACACTTCCAATAATGGGCAATCTGAAAGCCCATGCCATGTGACGTGAGCCCAGCCAGATTAGAACAACTTCAAATCCCTTTGGACTCAATGGCCTTGTCAGAATTACAGGGATAATTAGAAAATGTGGTGCTACTTTCTCTAATCAGGGTGAGGTTCTGGGACCGCAGAGGCATCTGCAGGGACGTGGCTACATTTTCTCTAACAGGTGAGGCTACAGAAGACCTTCCATGGTCAAAACTCGAGTCCCTTGGCCAGAAGTCAGGTCCCCAGTTTGCTATATGTTAATTACACTTCAATAGAGCTCTTTTTGGACCTGGTTATAACTTTGGCTGTAAGGGTAGGGATTTCAATAAAATTCACAGAACTGAAGCTAAGATGTGACTTGGTGGTCATCTGACACTCCTTCCCTGCTAGAAGCCAGAGAATGGACTTGCTAAGATGTCTTAGCGATGAGGACGCTGGGACTCGAATTCAGATTTTCCCTACTTTCACTCCACGCTTCCCAATTACAGTTCGGCTTAAGGAGAATAACCTCCTCATTGAAGACCTGCTGCCCGCTCCCATGCTCTTCTTTCCAAATAGGGAGAAATCACAAGGGAGAGCAGTGGGGTCACTAGGAGGGCCACCTGACACTCGTGAAGCATCTTTCAGTTTTTGCAGCATTTTCGTAGTTGTGTGCGATCTTAGTGAAAACCAGGAAGAAAAGGTAGGTAGTGTCAAGATCCTCTTGGCAGAGAAGAAAACTGAGGCCCAATAGGGCCAAGTGACTTTTCCCAGGTCATTCCAATGCTTACAGCAGAGCTGGACCTCAGATGTAGTTCTCCCTGCTCCTCTGGGGACCACATTTGCTCCGGCCCTGGGAAATCCAAAAGGCAGGAGAAACCCCAGAGTGCCCCGAAATTCCTGGTGAGGGCCATCCAAGTTTGGGAGACTCTTTGGAAAACGAGAGAAAGAGCCTGAAAGAACCAGGCACTCGCTGACCCAGAGGGTGGACGTCTCGATGACCAGAGGAGGCCGCAGCCTCTTGTTGGCATTTGGAAGGTACAGGGCAGGGGGTGGAATGGATAGTCCCTGATTCTGATGCTCTCATCAGAATAAGAAGAAGGAAAAGACCATACACACCCATCCTCCTGTACCCCTCCAGGTGGCAAAGGTCAGGCCCCACTAGCCCACAGGTGGGCCCTGCTCCTTGAGTACTTTGAAAACCAGCTTGTCCAAAGTCCAGTTTCCAATCCCTTATTTTGTACCAAACATCAACAGGGAAACTTCGTGGAAGGAACCACATCTTCCAATGGATGAGTCAGTGTCTTCTCCTTGATGGCACTGATGGTCCAGCTGAGAGCACCCGTACCGATCAGCGCAGATCTGCTCAGATGGGCTTCACTGCCACGTAGCCTGGAGTGGGGATGTGGGGCAGCTGCCCCAGCCTCCCTGCTTAGGAATGTCCTTCTCTCTCTCCTTCCCGTCCCCTTCCTGTCACACCCACACTAGAAGGACTTTGTCATTAACTGACAGTGGGGAGTCATGAGACAAAGGTACTCAGAGGTGGGAAGGGAAAATGTGAAAACGCAGGACCTGTGGGTAGGAAGCAGAGGAAGAGCTAGGTGATGGGGAGCTGCTGGCTAAAGGTTAAGGGCTGGGGGCTGGGACAAATCTAGCACCAAAGTTCCAGGATATGCAGGTGGTGGGGTGGTCCCAGAGGGCGTTGTTATGTACCAGTCATATACACAGCAAAAATTCAATTGTCTCTGGGCCTCCATGGGGCACTAGACCACAAAGGAGCTCTGAGTGGGCAGGGAGGGGAGAAAAGACCCGCTGATGCATCTCTACCGATGTGACCATGAGTGCATTTCTTAATCTCTCTGAGCCTTGTTGTGGCAGGTAGGTAGACTAATCCTTGCCCACTTCTCAAGGTTGCCACCGGTCTTTGTACAATCAGGCCACTCAAGATGCTCCTTCTCTTTCTCTCTAGACATCCCTGCCCGACTAGCGCCTGCTGAACCTACACCCTCCGCACAGGATTGACCTTCCTGAGTGTTTGCCTAAGGCCCTAGCTAGTGGTTGTTCTTATCAAAGAGGCTGTGAGCAGTGTGCCCCTCTGCTGGCTTCCCTGGTAACTAATGAGCCCACTTGACATCAATTCCCCTATAACTGGCAATCTCCCCTTCCCCTGGGGAACAAAAACTGCTGCCATGTCCTGCCTCCACTGCACACAGTGGGGTGTTGCTGTAAGTCCTTGCTTCAGATCTGTATTGCTAACTCTGGGCTCTTTCTTTGGTCTTGAAGCTGGACAGCTCTTGTAGCCCTCCTGGGTATAGCCTAACAATCTCCAAGAAGCTAGAAGATGTCACAGTCTTAAAATTCTGGGAGTACTTCCCGTGAACTACAGTGAGGCATGTGTCTGTTAGAACATGCTGGGGAGTTGCTTGCCCACCCAATCCACAGTTCTGCCCTGCACCCCTCCTAGTTCAGTCTCAAGTTTGTTCTGAGACCCACTCAGCTCCGGAGGGAAACTGTGTTATTGATTCTGGGGCACCCTAAATTGCCCAGTCAGGCTGAAAGGATTTATATTTCATGATTGGGGAAGGGTGCTCTTTCACTCATCCCCCACCCTCACAAGAAGGCAGAGACTAGCCATTTTCCATGCAGCCACCTTGAGATTCTGAAAAAAAAACATCTTGGGAGGATGTCCACAGCAAGGATGGCAGAGCCCAGACACAAGGACAGCCTGCATTCTTGACGTCATCATTGAGCCACCTGTAGTCCATCACCTGTGTAGCTGAAATTTGGCCTCTGTATCCGGACTCCAAACTGAATCTCAGAGACAGAGTTTGGGGTGAAGTAGAAAAGAATAGCTTTATTGCTTTGCCAGGCAAAGGGAGACACTACAGCCTAATGCCCTTAAAATTGTGTGTACCAACCTGGAGTGGGGAGTGAGGAGTTTTATAGAAATGGTTTCAAAGAGGGCATGACTAGTTCATGGACCTTCTTCTAATTGGTTGGTGGTGAGGTACGTGGGAGTTAGCATCATCAACCTTCTGGTTCCAACTAGTCTGGGTCTGCATGCTTATGGGCAGCACAAGTTAACTTCTCCCACCTGATGGGGGTTTCAGTATCTGCAAAACAACTCAAAGATATTGCTGTGTGTATCCTTTGATGGGAAACCAGGACCCTGCCCCAAGGCTGCACTATTTCTCCTTCGTGTCCCCACATCCCCTCCCTTCCCTGATTAACAACTGTTTGAACCTGCCCATTGGAACTCAGGGAAGGTTATGAAGGCTGAATGAAGCCTACCTGTGAGAAAGGAAACCTTGTGGGGTGAAGGGGTGGGCAGAGAAGCAGAAAGGCTTTCACGCCCAGGAGCCCCACGGGGTCCTGCTCAGTTCCATCTAAAGCCTGCCTTCTCCTGTACCTCTAAATTTGTGAGGAAAAAAAATAGCCTTATGTTTCAAGCCTATGTGAACTGGAGTTTCTCTGACTTGCTACTCAAACATCTTAACTGCCCGCAGTGATGGTATCTTTCTCACATTAGCCACTGAAGCCATCCTGCATGCTGCTGGAAACTGCCACACTTCTCCACACACACTAGGATGCAAAGCAGTCACACAGTGGTGGGACAGAGCAAGGTCACCATCCTCCACCCCCCCAACCCCCGCCAGGATCAACGGTCACTCTCAGGTCCTGCCCTTACCCAGGCCACCCCTCCTGCCAGCCTGCCTTAGGCCCTAGAATGCCTGCCCCAAATCTCTGCTCCCATTCTGTTCCTGAGTCTTCTCTAGACCTGGATTGAACCCTGGGCCCTGATGCATGAAGGCCCAGACCCCCAAGAAGGCTCCCTCATTGGGCCCATACACTTGCTTCTACTCCAGACCCACCCAGGTCCACATGACTCAGAGGGACCCTCCGCCTTGCAGGAAGTCCCTGCTCCTATCCCAGGGTCAGTGGCAGCCACTGAAGGGCTTGAAGTACTACAAAAGACATGTTTTTATAGCTCCATGTTTAGAAAGACCCTACTGGTGGCCATGTGGTCCACCATGGGTGGGCCATGGAGTGGGCCCAGTGGACCTGTGTCTGGGCCTCCAGGCCCCAGGGCCTGTGTAAGGCTATAGATTGATGGATCCTCTCTGGAGTTAAAACTTTGACACTGAGCTAGCCTTTTGAAAGAAATAGTAATATAGTAATAGTAATATACTATATAATAGTATGTTATATAGTGATAAAGGCTACTATTTCTGAGTACTTATATCTGAGGCACAGTGCTGTGCCTCTCCCATCCATTCCCTTACTGAGTCCTCACAATAACTCAGTAAACATTTTTGGTCCCCACTTTATAGACGAGGCTCCCTGCTGTTCAGAAAGTTTAAGTAACCTGTCTAAGTGCCTCCAGCTGCAAAGCAGCAGACCCTGCAGTAAACCCAGATCCAAAGCTCCCCTTACTCTTAAGCAAGTGCTGGTTCCAGTCCTATACATCAACAGAACATTTCATAGTGCAGGAGAGGAAAAGTTTTGGCCAATGGGGCTTTTTGAGGAGCACACTGCCACATAAGCTTGCATTTGTTCATTGTTCACTGGGTGCAGAGCTTTCCCTGAAGAGGTCTCAGGGCCCTTCAGAATCCTGACCACCCCCCTCCACCCTGAGCTCAGGGATGTGAAAGTGATACATGTGGGAACAACCAGCCCCGTTGTATTTAGGTCATGCTCTCTTTATGGGTGGGCATGATGCAGGGGAAAAAGGATGCCAAAAAGTCCTGAGACTCTTGTGTATCCAAGAGATGGGCCCTGGGTGAGCAAACAGGTCAGTCTACAAGCAAGACACCTGCAAACACAGAAGAGGAAGAAAAGTTTACAGGTTCTGTCTCCTTCTGGATGACACCACCCTTATGGCAGAAAGTGAAGAACTAAAGATCCTCTTGATGAAAGTGAAAGAGGAGAGTGAAAAAGTTGGCTTAAAGCTCAACATTCAGAAAACTAAGATCATGGCATCCAGTCCCATCACTTCATGGCAAATAGACGGGGAAACAATGAAACAGTGGCTGACTTTATTTTGGGGGGCTCCAAAATCACTGCAGATGGTGATTGCAGCCATTAAATTAAAAGACACTTACTCCTTGGAAGGAAAGTTATGACCAACCTAAACAGCATATTAAAAAGCAGAGACATTACTCTGTCAACAAAGGTCCATCTAGTCAAGGTTCTAGTTTTTCCAGTAGTCATGTTTGGATGTGAGAGTTGAACTATAAAGAAAGCTGAGCGCCAAAGAATTGATGCTTTTGAATTGTGGTGTTGGAGAAGACTCTTGAGAGTCCCTTGGACTGCAAGGAGATCCAATCAGTCCATCCTATAGGAGATCAGTCCTGGGTATTCTTTGGAAGGACTGATGTTGAAGCTGAAGCTACAATATTTTGGCCACTTGATGTGAAGAGCTGACTCATTTGAAAAGACCCTGATGCTGGGAAAGATTGAAGGCAGGAGGAGAAGGGGACGACAGAGGATGAGATGGTTAGATAGCATCACTGACTCAATGGACATGAGTTTGGGTAGACTCCAGGAGTTGGTGATGGACAGGGAGGCCTGGCGTGCTGCTGTTCATGGGGTCACAAAGAGTCAGACACAACTAAGCAACTGAACTGAACTGAATGGGAAATTCTGGTAAGAATCCAGCCAGATTTCAATCAGTAATGTTGTTAACTCTCTAGAACCTTAGATATTGTTTACATTCACTTGTCTTTTTATTTTTGCTCATTTACCACCGTACTTTGAAAATTGGTTCCATCCCTGGTGGAGGAACTGAGATCTCACGTTTGACAAGGCGACTAAGCCCTCAAGGCACAACTACTGAGCCCATGAACTACAACAAAGAGTCTGCATGCTGCCAAAGACCTGATGTGGCCAAATCATAGTTTTTAATTTTTTTAAAAAGAAAAGAAAGCTTCAGCTGATTGCACAGCAGCATCCCTGATCAGCCCATCTTTGGCCAGGTCCTGCCTTCCCCTGCAGTATTTCCTCTGATTCAGAGGCCAGGCAGACCACCCCCAAGCCTGAGAAATCCCTGAAGAGAGTCTAGCTGAACCCCCAGTTCCCAACCACATGCCTTTCCCTCCCTGGTTTCAACCTTGTTAATTAAGAAAGCAGAACAGGGCTTGGTGTGAGGGAGACTATTGTGCCTGAATTTCATAAGCAAAGGCACCACTCTAAGAACCAGTTGGCATGGTGACTGAGCCAGGAGGATGCTTTCAAAATGGGCAATTTAATTTAAACAATCATTGCATTTTTAACTAAATGTCACATTCCCATAATTGTGAGGACAGCTAATTGGGCAATTAATTGTTTGGAATCTTTTATTTCTGTTCTCTTGGTCCACTTAATGTCTGTGCATGTGTGTGCATGCATGCACACACACACACACACACACACACACACACATACACATAATCACTCACAGTATGGACCAAGTTACTAATCCCATAAGAGGAAAATTCTGAAGAGCTCAGTCTCAATGATTGACCATTTGATGGTGGTTGATTCATCAGTGTCATCACTTCCTAATCGTGTTCAATCCAAGACACTGCCCCTAGAAGCTTCAATCCCCAATTCCCACACCAAGGATATTGACAAGGGTCAAAGTATTGTCAAGCCCCCCTGCAAGTGCACATCCACTGGACAGAGGTGAAATTTACCTGGCGGAGGGACGTGGACTTGTAAAGTTATCACCTGGACCTTCATGCAATTTTTAATTCTGAAGCCCTTGGCCTAGGTACACATCTAGGTTCACTTGTGTATCCATCATTTTTAATCACTGCATGCATGCTCAGTCACTCAGTTTGCCCAGCTCTCTGTGACCCCGTGGACTGTAGCCCACCAGGCTCCTCTGTCTGTGGAATTTTCCAGGAAAGAATACTGGAGTGGGTTGCCATTTCCTTCTCCAGAGGATCTTCCTGACCCAGGGATTGAACCCACGTCTCCTGCATTGGCAGGTGGATTTTTTTTTTTACCACAGAGCCACCTGGGAAGCCCTAACCTCAGTGAAAAATGCAGATATTGTCCTCTGAGAGAGAAATAGCCTAGACAATGTGCAGGTATGTTATTTGCATGAATCCTGTATCCCATGGTTACAGGCTTGGGGCCTGAACTAGAACTCAGCCCTTTGAGTTCACTGCTTTGATATAATAGTTGCCATAAAATAATCTTTGTTTTGTATGCATGCTCAGTTGTGTCCCACTCTTTGTGACCCCATGGACTGTATGTAGCCTGCCAGGCTCTTCTGTCCATGGATTTTCCTCTGCCCATACTATATGGGCAAGCATACTGGAGTGGGTTGCCGTTTCCTTCTCCAAGGGATCTTCGGGACCCAGGGATCGAACTCACATCTCCTGCAGCGGTAGATGGATTATTTACCATGAAGCCACCTGGAAATCTTTGTTTTAAATGTTTCCAAAACTCTGATCACGTGAACAACTCTGTTTTGCTGGGTTCCTGAGTTAGCTGACTTCAAAGAGAATGTTTTCACCCTACCCTGCCTGAGACAGACTGTCCCTCCAAAAACAATGTGGTTCAGTCATCTTAACTATGTTTTAAAATTCAAATTGCTGTTCTGAATAAGCTACAAGGAGCCGAATGTACTCAACTTGTGTTTCTGCCCAGGTCAGCAGGCTGGCTCTGCTGTTTAATTGAGCTGAAATCCAGAGATGAAGAGGTGGGAAACAAGAGTCTATCACCCCGAGGGAGAAATGGAAACACTGCTCACTTGTCTCAGATGACAAATGCCATTCTGACCTCTCAACATTGATTGTGAGCCTTTTCAGTGCAAAGCATCCTCTTTTGTTCTGATTTCCTGACAACTGTTTAATCATAGTCTATTCATAGAAATTATAGTAGAAATCTCTTGTTTCCCACATATCAAATAAGATAATGCACAGGGAAATCAAGTTCTGGAAACAAATAATTGAGTTGAAAGTCTCCCACCAGGAGTGAAATCCTAAAGTGTGTTTAAGGCTAGATATGTGGATACAGACCAGAGGATAGGGAGAGCATTTGTCCTCCACAAACATTTCCACATAAATTTGCCCTCAACCTAGTGTCCAATTATTAATAAAATAAAAAGAATCTAATTTTAACGCCATAATGGAAAGACTTTAAAGAGTGAAACTGACTTGTATTGAGTACCTCTCATGTATATTATTTTATCAGATTCCTACAATGACCCTATAGCATAGGGTCTGTTGCTGCTGCTGCTGCTAAGTCGCTTCAGTCGTGTCCGACTCTGTGCGACCCCATAGATGGCAGCCCACCAGGCTCCCCTATCCCTGGGATTCTCCAGGCAAGAACACTGGACTGGAGTGGGTTGCCATTGCCTTCTCCGAGCATAGGGTCTATTAAGTGCATTTTATGGACAGAGAAGGGTTTCTCAAGTGATGCTAGTGGTAAAGGACCTGCCTCTCAATGCAGGAGACATAAGAGACATGGGTTTGATCCCTGGGTTGGGAAGATAGCCTGGAGGAGAGCATGGCAATCCACTCCAGTATTCTTGCCTGGAGAATCGCATAGGAGAGAGAGGAGCCCAGCAGGCTATGGTCCATAGTGTCAGAAAGAGCTGGACATGACTGAAGCGGCTTAGCACACACACATGCAAGCATGAACTGAGAAACAGAGGCTAGAGAGGAGACATAACTGCCCAAGATTACCTGCCCAACAGTTTCTGGGTTCTTTCTCTTTTGCCACCCCATTCTACTTCCCAAAACAATTCATCTGCCATAAGTCCAATGTTGCAACAGATGCCTGTCTAGCTGGCCATCAGTAGCTTTAGGTCAAGCAACTGTTGCTGAAACTCCCCAAGGGCTTGGGGCTATAGAACTGTCCTAAGGCCAGACAAGGTGTTTGGCAAACTCACTACAAAGCAAACATTGACCTGGTCTCATTCTGTCTAGTCCATCTCATCCCAGATGGCTACAGGGACCTTGCAAATCCCCTGAGCTCAAGAAAGGCAGAAGAGTGTACAAGCTTTTTTAAAAAATAAAATCAATACATATATGTGTAAAAGAAAAAAGTCAACTTAGTACAGAGAAGTGCAGAGAATGAGAAATGAGAGTGGAAAATGAGAAATCCTAACATCCAGAGACAGCCATTGATAATATCTTAGAAAACATTCTCTTGGGCACTTTCCCAAACATAAGCACACAACTGCAAATATGTAGAATGGCATCAAAGGGGTCTTCCTTCGGAATTCCCCGGTGGTCCAGTGGTTAGGACCCCACACTTTCACTGCTGAGGGCCCAGGTTTGGGAAACTAAGGTTCCACAAGCCGCTGAGCAGGTCCAAAAACAAGGCAGAGAGTGTCTTGTTTTACATGTTGCTCATATCCTAATTATTTTCACTCAGAAATGTTTTAAAAATGCAAGTCCCAATATTTAGTCTCAACACTGCAAGGTATTCCACTGTATGAATTTCCACCATTTATTCAACCAATTTTTGACTCTATAAATCTTTTTTGTTTACTATTATAAACAACAGTAGAACAAATATCCCTGAATATATATTGTTTCTGTTTGCTGAGGGACCCTTCTTTGATTTTCTCCTTAAGCATGAATTGCCAGAAGCAGAGGGCTAATCAGAGACCTAAGACAATTTCTTCTTGTCTTTTTCTTTCATTGTTATAAAGGTGAACAGCCAACTAGACAAAAACAGCTGCCTCAAAATGGCAGGAGGGAATTTTCTTTTATTCCTTGGATTTTTCTTCTAGGTACTGTTCATCTCTCCTTTGCCTTCTTCATGTTGCTTGCTTTCATTTTTTTTTTTCTTTTTTTTTGGTCATTATAAGGTAGGCACCTCTGACAAAAGTTCATTTGTAGATTCTCTCCCACTATACCCAAAGGCTGTTTGTCTTCTCCAAGCTTTAGAAGCTGGGGTAATGCAAGTCTTTCCAGTCGTCAGGGTGCAATAGGGAGGAGAACACATGGATGAGTTCCATGAAGGCTGGAGGATTTTAATTTTCTCTCCTGGGAGTTTATTCAAGCTATAGGCATCTCCCCTAAGGCTTTAGAATGGTCCCTCCTACAGCTGCTTCCCTGGTGGCTCAGATAGCGAAGAATCTGCCTGTGATGTAAAAGACCTGGGCTTGATCCCAGTGTGGGGAAGACCACCCCCCCTCAAGAACAGAATGGCTACCCACTCCAGCATTCTTGCCTAAGAAATCCCATGGACAAAGGAGCTGGGTGGGCTACAGTCTGTGGGTCGCAAAGAGTCAGACATGACTGAGAAACTATCAGTTTCATCCCTTCTTCATAAAGGAACCTAAGGAATGTTGAGTCCTATTGCCAATGAGATCTTTCTAGGGTAGTTAGGGGCTTGTTTTTTAATACTCTACAGAGTATCTGCTCATGATCTCAGTCTAATGTTGCCAGATTTAACAATAATAATAATGATGATGCCAGGACACCCAGTTAAATTTGAATTTCATATAAACAAAAAGTAATTTTTAGCATAGGTATGTTCTAAATATTGCATAGAATAAAAATTACATTGTAATTTTATGAATATAATTAAAATTATATTGCATAGATAAAGAACTATTATTGCTTATCTGAAATTCAAATTTAATTGGAGATTCTATATGTAAATTGGCAGCCCTGCCTTGGTCAGTCTTGCTCCAGATGGGGAACAAGAGTTTTGGGAATTCTCAGAATTTTATTCACTCATGTTCTTCTGGAAAGTTTACGAGTCATGGCCAGTCAAGTCATGTTCCTTGACCACCACTCTTTGGACTTTTGGGCATGAAGTTGTACCCCTTTCCTTGATTGGCTGATGCTGATTTTTATTTTCGGGGCAAGGATGGTGTGGGTGGCTAAGGAAGGTTGGTTTTAATTCTGTGATTCTTTCATTAAGTATTCTGGGAAGGTGAGTTGCGATCCAACTTCATATTCTCTCTAGAGCTCAGGAATTAAATTATTTACTAGAACCTTTAGAAAAAAACAAAGGTGAATCCAATCCATAATCCACAGCAAGTCTCCTGGGAAATCTGTTTTCTCTGTTTCCTAATTCTCTTACATTCCACTCTCTCGGAAGCCCGTCACTAGCCAAAATGCCCTCAAAAGTATGTCTCTCTACCTCCAGACTTTGAAACTTTTTTTTCATCTCCTCCCTTCTTTCTATCAACTCTTTTTACTCTCTTGGTGTGGAGGTGGAGGAGGGAAGGATTGAAGTAAGGATAAAGTGAAACCAGGTAGAAAATTAAGAGGGAGTGGGTTCTCTTTGGTGGGCTGAGGAAGAGAAATATCTTGAATATCTCCATGCTAATAATTGATATCTCATCTAAAGTTCAGTAGAGATCTTTACAGTTTAGTGATCAGGGAACTTAAGTTGATTTTCCCAAGGTCACATATCTAGTCATGGATACAGCTTGAACACACCTTTGGATTCCAAAGGTTTCTATCTTATGACTCTGCTTATCTCATATTTTAAGTCTATCATAATATCATAATAATATGATAGTAGTGATATTTTTGTAATTTTCATTCCTTGATGGCAGATATGGTGATCAACTCCCCAACATTTAGTCCACCTCTGTTTTAGTTTACTAGGGCTGACACAATGAGGTATCACAAAGTGGGTGGCTTAAACAGAAGAATTCATTGTCTCATAATTCTGGAGGCTAGAAGTCCAAGGTCAAGGTGCCTGAAGAGTTGGTTCCTACTCAGGGCTATGAGGAAGAATCTCTTCCCAGCCTCTCCTTGAGCTTCTAGTGGTTTGCTGATAATCTTTGATGTTCCTTGGCTTCTGCTGCATCACTGCAATCTCTGCCTTCATCTTCACATACTGTTCTCCTTGTGTGCAAGTCTGTGTCCAAGTTTCCCCTTTTTATAAGGATAATGGGCATATTGGAGTAGGGGTTCACCCTACCCCAGTATAACCTCATTCTAAATAATTATGTTTGTAATGACCCTATTTCCAAATAAGGTCACATTTTAAAGTACTGGGGGCTAAGAATTCAACATGTAAATTTGAGGAGTAGGAAATGGGGACATAATTCAACCCATAACATCTTTCCCCAAATTGATATGCCTTTGCTGAGTATGTACTGCAATATCAACTTGGCTCCTCGTCATCTGTATTGTTCATGATGAGTAAGACATCATTTGTGGGAATAAACTGCCATCCAGGGAGTGCTTTCCCAGGTGTCTCCCCATCCTCTCTGTCGGACCCCAGGAAGCAGTGCCTTATCTCTGCAGTGAAAAATGAAATGCCCACTCATCTAGGGAGCTGGGCTGCTCTGTGATTTGTTCTGTTCTGTGCACTTTTTTGTGTTGGCTTATTCTCAATGTAGGGGTATTATGGCCGCAGAGTCCCTTGGATTGCAAGGAGATCAAACCAGTCGATCTTAAAGGAAATTAACCCTGAATATTCACTGGAATGACTACTGTTGAAGTTGAAGCTCCTCTACTTTGGCTACCTGATGGCTTCCAGACTCACTGGAAAAGACTATGATTCTGGGAAAGATTGAAGGCAGAGGGGAAGGGGTGGCAGAGGATGAGATGGTTAGCTAGCATCATCGACTGAATGGACATGAATTTGAGCAAATTCCAGGAGATAGTGGAAGACAGAGGTATCCAGTATGCTACAGTCAATGGGGTCACAAAGAGTCAGACATGACTTAGTGACTGAACAATAACAACAATTCTAGATGTCATACCCAGACTTGTCAAACTGAAATAAAGTAGTCTATTTTTGTGGCTCTTTCTTTAAGAACCAGGAACTTTTTCTACAAGGTCTTGGAAGGCTTCCCTCTGGGTCTCATTGACTGTTTCAAAACTACATGACCACTTGTAAACTTGTAACTAACAAGATGATGCAGTTCCCACTCAGCAAAGACATACAAAATGTGCAGTCCCCAGCAAAAAATAGGCAGTTAAGTTAGATTGGTCTTTGTTGTTCTCACTGCTTTCATCTTGATGGAACTCTCGGGAGAACTAGAAATTCAAGAAGGTGGTTTGCTGCCAAGTACCATTGTTCATTGGAAGCTACTGTTGGTCAGCCGTTCTGGGGAAGAGAACAGGTCAGTGCCTCTAGACCCTCAGGGACTGAGTCCTGAGAAATTATTTTCCTCTGAGAAAGGACAATGTCCCCACCCACCCCCCACACTTTTCAGGGTAGGGGGTTGTGCAGGAGGGGAAACAAACCACTTTAAAATCACTATCTGTCTCCTCTAGACTCTAGACTGACTCTTCCTGGAGGTCCCCTTTCCATTCAGAGCTGGACCACAGGCCCAGATCCAGGTCTCTAGAGAATCTGTCTCCTCCCTTTGATGTTTATATACAACTCCTTCTTGACTTCTGCCATTTCTTCATTCCTGGATTGATGGAAGAGCTGAAATTGGAGCCCACGGCAATTATCCAGCCCAGGTCTTTCATTCTGGAGAAGATGCCCAGAGAAAGAAGTTGGCTTGTCCAAAGTTTCACAGGATATTAGTGACCAAGGTGTGCTGAAGACAAACCTTACTGAGGGCTGTTGTTGTGTAAAAGCTGGCCAGGAGACATGTTTTAACCCAGCTCAGTTTTATGCTTATATTTCTTATTGAGTAGAGGCAGAGGGAAGGGTTAAGATATATGTCATTGAGAGGCAAGGGAAAGAAATACCACCGTGTAAGTGCAATTATGTGTCTGCATTCTTCCACTCCCCATATTTTTAAGAGTCACTCAGGTTTTGTGTGTTCATCCCTTTTTTTAATTGTTGCATAGCATTGCATTATATGGACATATAGTAGCTTTTCATCCATTCACCAGCTGATGGACATCCAGTTTGGGGCTACTGCTACCAACTGCATCCAGTTTTGGGCTACTGAGAATTAAGCTGCTATGAACATTCACATACAAATGGTGTGAGGACTTATGCTTTCATTTCTCTTGGGTAAATGTTTGGATAAACTTATCTTGGGTAAATAGGAGTAAAATTTCTTGAAATTAAATTAAGTATATGTTTAACTCTGTAGAGCCAAACTGTTTTCCAAAGTGGCCTTATGATTTTACATTCATGCCAACAGTGTGTGAAAGTTTCAGTTGCTCCATATTCTTGCCAAATCTTGGTATTGTCGTTTTAATTTTAATCATCTAGTGGGTGTGTAGTAGTATCTTACTATGTTGTTGTTTTTTTCATTTACTTTTATTACTTGGAGGCTAATTACTTTACAATATTGTAGTGGTTTTTGTCATATATTGACATGAATCAGCCATGGAGTTACATGTATTCCCCATCCCGATCCCCCCTCCCACCTCCCTCTCCACCCAATTCCTCTGGGTCTTCCCAGTGCACCAGGCCTGAGCACTTGTCTCATGCATCCAACCTGGGCTGGTGATCTGTTTCACCATAGATAATATACATGTTTCGATGCTGTTCTCTCAAAACATCCCACCCTCGCCTTCTTCTGCAGAGTCCAAAAGTCTGTTCTGTACATCTGTGTCTCTTTTTCTGTTTTGCATATAGGGTTATCGTTACCATCTTTCTAAATTCTATATATATGTGTTAGTATGCTGTAATGTTCTTTATCTTTCTGGCTTACTTCACTCCTTATAATGGGCTCCAGTTTCATCCATCTCATTAGAACTGATTCAAATGAATTCTTTTTAATGGCTGAGTAATATTCCATGGTGTATATGTACCACGGCTTCCTTATCTATTCGTCTGCTGATGGGCATCTAGGTTGCTTCCATGTCCTGGCTATTATAAACAGTGCTGCCATGAACATTGGAGTGCACGTGTCTCTTTCAATTCTGGTTTCCTCAGTGTGTATGCCCAGAAGTGGTATTGCTGGGTCATATGGCAGTTCTATTTCCAGTTTTTTAAGGAATCTCCACACTGTTTTCCATAGTGGCTGTACTAGTTTGCATTCCCACCAACAGTGTAAGAGGGATCCCTTTTCTCCACACCCTCTCCAGCATTTATTGCTTGTAGACTTTTGGATAGCAGCCATCCCGACTGGTGTGTAATGGTACCTCATTGTGGTTTTGATTTGCATTTCTCTGATAATGAGTGATGTGGAGCATCTTTTCATGTGTTTGTTAGCCATCTGTATGTCTTCTTTGGAGAAATGTCTGTTTAGTTCTTTGGTCCATTTTTTGATTGGGTCGTTTATTTTTCTGGAATTGAGCTTCAGGAGTTGCTTGTATATTTTTGAGATTAATCCTTTGTCTGTTGCTTCATTTGCTATTATTTTCTCCCAATCTGAGGGCTGTCTTTTCACCTTTCTTATAGTTTCCTTTGTTGTGCAAAAGCTTTTAAGTTTCATTAGGTCCCATTGTTTATTTTTGCTTTTATTTCCAATATTCTGTGAGGTGGGTCATAGAGGATCCTGCTGTGATTCATGTCGGAGAGTGTTTTGCCTATGTTCTCCTCTAGGAGTTTTATAGTTTCTGGTCTTACATTTAGATCTTTAATCCATTTTGAGTTTATTTTTGTGTATTGTGTTAGAAAGTGTTCTAGTTTCATTCTTTTACAAGTGGTTGACCAGTTTTCCCAGCACCACTTGTTAAAGAGGTTGTCTTTTTTCCATTGTATATCCTTGCCTCCTTTGTCGAAGATAAGGTGTCCATAGGTTCGTGGATTTATCTCTGGGCTTTCTATTCTGTTCCATTGATCTATATTTCTGTCTTTGTGCCGGTACCATACTGACTTGATGACTGTGGCTTTGTGGTATAGTCTGAAGTCAGGCAGGTTGATTCCTCCAGTTCCATTCTCCTTTCTCAAGATTACTTTGGCTATTCGAGGTTTTTTGTATTTCCATACAAATTGTGAAATTATTTGTGCTAGTTCTGTGAAAAATACCGTTGGTAGCTTGATAGGGATTGCATTGAATCTATAGATTGCTTTGGGTAGAATAGCCATTTTGACAATATTGATTCTTCCAATCCATGAACACGGTATGTTTCTCCATCTGTTTGTGTCCTCTTTGATTTCTTTCATCAGTGTTTTATAGTTTTCTATGTATAGGTCTTTTGTTTCTTTAGATAGATATACTCCTAAGTATTTTATTCTTTTTGTTACAATGGTGAATGGTATTGTTTCCTTAACTTCTCTTTCTGTTTTCTCATTGTTAGTGTATAGGAATGCAAGAGATTTCTGTGTGTTAATTTTATATCCTGCAACTTTACTATATTCGTTGATTAGCTCTAGTAATTTTCTGGTAGAGTCTTTAGGGTTTTCTATGTAGAGGATCATGCCATCTGCAAACAGCAAGAGTTTCACTTCTTCTTTTCCTATCTGGATTCCTTTTTACTTCTTTTACTTCTTTGGCCGATTGCTGTGGCCAAAACTTCCAAAACTATGTTGAATAGTAGTGGTGAGAGTGGGCACCCTTGTCTTGTTCCTGATTTCAGGGGAAACGCTTTCAATTTTTCACCATTGAGAATAATGTTTGCTGTGGGTTTGTCATATATAGTTTTTATTATGTTGAGATATGTTCCTTCTATTCCTGCTTTCTGGAGAGTTTTAATCATAAATAGGTGTTGACTTTTGTCAAAGGCTTTCTCTGCATCTATTGAGATAATCATATGGTTTTTATCTTTCAATTTGTTAATGTGGTGTATTACATTGATTGATTTGCAGATATTAAAGAATCCTTGCATTCCTGGGATAAAGCCCACTTGGTCATGGTGTGTGATTTTTTTAATATGTTGTTGGATTCTGTTTGCTAGAATTTTGTTAAGGATTTTTGCATCTATGTTCATCAGTGATATTGGCCTGTAGTTTTCTTTTTTTTTTTTTGTGGCATCTTTGTCTGGTTTTGGAATTAGGGTGATGGTGGCCTCATAGAATGAGTTTGGAAGTTTACCTTCTTATGCAATTTTCTGGAAGAGTTTGAGTAAGATAGGTGTTAGCTCTTCTATAAATTTTTGGTAGAATTCAGCTGTGAAGCCATCTGGTCCTGGGCTTTTGTTTGCTGGATGATTTCTGATTACAGTTTTGATTTCCTTGCTTGTGATGGGTCTGTTAAGATCTTCTATTTCTTCCTGGTTCAGTTTTGGAAAGTTATACTTTTCTAAGAATTTGACCATTTCTTCCAAGTTGTCCATTTTATTGGCATAGAGCTGCTGGTATTAGTCTCTTATGATCCTTTGTATTTCAGTGTTGTCTGTTGTGATCTCTCCATTTTCATTTCTAATTTTATTAATTTGGTTCTTCACCCTTTGTTTCTTAATGAGTCTTGCTAATGGTTTGTCAATTTTGTTTATTTTTTCAAAAAACCAGCTTTTAGCTTTGTTGATTTTTGCTCTGGTCTCTTTAGTTTCTTGTGTGCTTATTTCTGCCCGAATTTTTAAGATTTCTTTCCTTCTACTAACTCTGGGGTTCTTCATTTCTTCCTTCTCTAGTTGCTTTAGGTGTAGAGTTAGGTTATTTATTTGACTTTTTTCTTGTTTCTTGAGGTAAGCCTGTAATGCTATGAATCTTCCCCTTAGCACTGCTTTTACAGAGTCCCATAGGTTTTGGGTTGTTGTGTTTTCATTATCACTCATTTCTATGCATATTTTGATATTTTTTTATTTCTTCTATGATTTGTTGGTTATTCAGAAGTGTGTTATTTAGCCTCCATATGTTTGAATTTTTAACAATTTTTTTTCCTGTAATTGAGATCTAATCTTACCGCACTGTGGTCAGAAAAGATGACTGGAATGATTTCAATTTTTTTGAATTTACCACGACTAGATTTATGGCCCAGGATGTGATCTATTCTGGAGAAGGTTCTGTGTGCACTTGAGAAAAAGGTGAAGTTGATTGTTTTGGGGTGAAATGTCCTATAGATATCAATTAGGTCTAGCTGGTCCATTGTGTCTTTTAAAGTTTGTGTTTCCTTGTTAATTATCTGTTTAGTTTATCTATCCATAGTTGTGAGTGGGGTGTTAAATTCTCCCACTATTAATGTGTTACTATTAATTTCCTCTTTCATAGTCGTTAGCGTTTGCCTTACATATTGTGATGCTCCTATGTTGGGTGCATATATATTTATAATTGTTATATCTTCTTCTTGGATTGATCCTTTGATCATTATGTAGTGTCCTTCTTTGTCTCTTTTCACACCCTTTATTTGAAAGTCTATTTTATGTGATATGAGTATTGCAACTCCTGCTTTCTTTTGTTCTCCGTATGTGTGAAATATTTTTTTCCAGCCCTTCACTTTCAGTCTGTATGTGTCCCTTGTTTTGAGGTGGGTCTCTTGTAGACAGCATATATAGGGGTCTTGTTTTTGTATCCATTCAGCCAGTCTTTGTCTTTTGGTTGGGGCATTCAACCCATTTACATTTAAGATAATTATTGATAGGTGTGGTCCCGTTGCCATTTACTTTGTTGTTTTGGGTTCATGTTTATACAACCTTTCTGTGTTTCCTGTCTAGAGAAGATCCTTTAGCATTTGTTGAAGAGCTGGTTTGGTGGTGCTGAATTCTCTCAGCTTTTGCTTGTCTGTAAAGCTTTTGAGTTCTCCTTCATATCTGAATGAGATCCTTGCTGGGTACAGTAATCTAGGTTGTAGGTTATTCTCTTTCATTACTTTAAGTATGTCCTGCCATTCCCTTCTGGCCTGGAGGGTTTCTATTGATAGATCAGCTGTTATCCTTATGGGAATCCCTTATTTGTTGTTTCTGCCTTGCTGCTTGTAATATTTGTTCTTTGTGTTTGATCTTTGTTAATTTGATTAATATGTGTCTTGGCGTGTTTCACCTTGGGTTTATCCTGTTTGGGACTCTCTGGGTTTCTTGGACTTGGGTGGCTATTTCCTTCCCCATTTTAGGGAAGTTTTCAGCTATTATCTCCTCAAGTATCTTCTCATGGCCTTTCTTTTTGTCTTCTTCTTCTGTGACTCCTATGATTCGAATGTTGGGGTGTTTCACATTGTCCCAGAGGTCCCTGAGGTTGTCCTCATTTCTTTTGATTCTTTTTTCCTCTCTGCTTCATTTATTTCCACCATTTTATCTTCTACCTCACTTATCCTATCTTCTGTCTCCATTATTCTACTCTTGGTTCCCTCCACAGTGTTTTAGATCTCATTTATTGCATTATTCATTTTTAATTGACTCTTTTTTATTTCTTCTAGGTCTTTATTAAACATTTCTTGCATCTTCTCAATCTTTGTCTCCAGGCTATTTATCTGTAACTCCGTTTTGTTTTCAAGATTTTGGATCATTTTTATTATCATTATTCTAAATTCTTTTTCAGGTAGATTCCCTATCTCCTCCTCTTTTGTTTGGCTTGGTGGGCATTTTTTCATATTCCTTTAACTGTTGGGTATTTCTCTGCCTTTTCATCTTGTTTAGATTGCTGTGTCTGGAGTGGGCTTTCTGTATTCTGGAGGTCTATGGTTCCTTTTTATTGTGGAGGTCTCTCCCAGTGGGTGGGGTTGGACGATTGGTTTGTCAAGGTTTCCTGGTTAGGGAAGCTTGCGTCAGTGTTCTGGTTCATGGAACTAGATTTCTTCTCTCTGGAGTGCAATGAGTGCCCAGTAATGAGTTTTGAGATGGGTCTATGTGTTAGGTGTGACTTTGGGCAGCCTGTATGTTGACTCTCAGGGCTATGTTCCTGCGTTGCTGGAGAATTTGCAGGGTATGTCTTGCTCTGAAACTTACTGGCTCTTGGATGGTGGTTGGTTTCAGTGTAGGTATGGAGGCTTTTGGATGGTCTCTTATTACTTAATGTTCTGTGTAGTCAGGAGTTTTCTGGTGTTCTCAGGTTTGGGGCTTAAGTCTCCTGCCTCTGGATTTCAGTTTTACTCTACCAGTAGTCTCAAGACTTCTCCAACTATACAGCACTAATAATAAAACTTCTATGTTAATGGTGAAAAGATTCTCCCCCATGAGGGACACCCAGAGAGGTTCACAGAGTTACATGAAGAAGAGGAGAGGGAGGAGGGAGATAGAGATGAGCAGGAGGAGAAAAGGGGGGATTCAAGAGGAGAAAGACAGATCTATGCAGCTGTCTGTTCCCAGAGTGGTCTCCGTAGCCCAGACACCCACAAAGATTCACAGAATTGGATTGGGAAGAGCAGGGGAAAGGAGGAAATAGAGGTGTTCTGAGGTAGAAAACGAAGAGTCAAAATTGGGAGAGAGTAATCAACACAGTCCTGAATAAAAATGGGAACTGAATATTGTACTCTTAAATGTCCAAAATTTATATCACATACTGAAAGACAAAGATTAAAAATCTAGAGTAGAGGTTAGACTCTTAAAAATACAATGTTAAAAACAAAAACAAGAACACAAAAAATTTAAAAATATATATGAAGTTCGGTCTAAAAATAGGGCTTCTCTTTTTTTTTTTGCAAGGTTATAGTGAAATGAAAATGAAAATTAAGGAGTAGTAGAGAAGTAATAGAGGACTTTAAAAGGAAATAAGAGAAAAAGAAAAAAGAAAAAAAAGCAAGAGAAAAAAAATTTTTTCCTAATTAAAAAAATTGTAAAAATCTATGAAAATGAAAGTTAAGGAGTAATGGGGGAGTAATAGGAAATTTTAAAAGAAAATAAAAAAGAAAAGAAAAAAAATTTTTTTAATTAAAAAAAAAAGTAAAAATATATCTAGAAATTTCTCTGGAGCTGTTGAGGTCAGTGTGTGTTTGGTTCAGTTTCAGATAGCTCCTCGTTCCAGCTTACACTTCTCTATATTTATAGGCCCCTTCCAGTGTAGTCGGTGTTATCTACAGGGATTTTAATCTGTTGCACCGGTCCCTTCTGAAGCAGTTACCTTTGTTTATTTGGCTTCTGTTTGCCAGTCTCTTCAGTGCCTAATTTCCGTCCTGACACAGGCAGGTGGAGGTGGTCTCCTCTTCAGGTTGCTAGTTCCGTCACGTTGCGGGGAGGGTCTGGCGCTGCTTTCCCCGTCTACGCTGCTCAGGCTCCCGGCTGCTCTATATGGAGCGTGCCCTGCGCTGCACGTGGTTCCAGCCCTCGGGTGTTCCACAAAAGCGCGGACTCGGCTGCACCTGTGTTTTGTGCCTTCCCCGGCCCAAGCAGCTCAGGCAGCCAGGAGCTTGACGGGCGCACTCTCCCCGGGTGCGGCACACCTTCTCCCCTCCGCGGTCCCAGCCTCAGTTTCCATCCACACCAGTTGGGTGTGTATGCCTTCTCCCCTCCGCATCCCCAGCCCCAGTCCCCGCCTGCGCCGGTCGGGTGCGTGCGCCCCGTGTCTAGCCGCGACCCTCCCGGCGGATGTTGACCATCCAGAATCTCAGGAAGTCTTTGGTTAGAAACTGGAGGCCTGTTTGCAGTGTGGTAGGGGATGCAGTCCTTGGGGCCAAGCCTGCCCCTTTCCCCTCCCTCCTGCCTCCTGCCTCCGGGGGGGGGGGCTGGGCTGGTCCGCAGCTGGCTAGCTCCTCTGGACTTGCTCGGTTCCTTTGTTCAGTGAACGGCTGGCAATGTGTTCGGGCCGGTTAATTTTCTCTCTCTTTTGCTGTCCCACAGTTTAAGTTGGTAACTCACAAAAGCTCCCTCCGATTGCCCTCAGGGCACTCAGGCCCAGTCCTTACCCTAAGCAATGCTGCCCGCTCCTCTCCGTTCCGCCCCCACTTGCTGGTGGCGGATGCGGGCGTCTGGGGTACTTTTCTGCTGGGAGTTGCTTTTAGGCACGTAATCTGTGGGTTTTATTTATTTTTCCCCTCCCAGTTAGGTTGCCCTCTGAGATTTAAAAACTTCCCTCAGACCTGCCAGTTGTGAGGGTTTCCTGGTGTTTGGAAACTTCCTCTATTAAGACTCCCTTCCCAGGACGGATCTCCGTCCCTAGCTCTTTTGTCTCTCTTTTTATCTTTTATATTTTGTCCTACTTCCTTTCGAAGACAATGGGCTGCTTTTCTGGGCGCCTGATGACTTCAGCTAGCGATCAGAAGTTGTTTGTGACGTTTGCTCTGCGTTCAATTGTTCTTTCGATGAATTTGTAGGGGAGAAAGTGGTCTCCTTGTCCTATTCCTCCGCCATCTTGGCTCCTCCCTCCTCACTATGTTTTTGACTAATGTTGAGCATCTTTTATTGTGTTTATTTGCCATCTGTATATATTTTTTAGTAAAGTATTTGTTCAAGCCTTTTGCCTATTTTTAATTGGGTTGCTTGTTTTATTATTGAGTTATGAGAAAGCTTTCATGTATTTTAAATACAATCTATTGTTAGATATATGCTTTGTAAGCATTTTCTACCAGACTAGACCATGATATTTCATTTTCTTAATAGTGTCTTTTGAAGACACTGTCTTTAGTGAGGTTCAATTTAATCATTTTTTCTTTTATGATTCATGCTTTTTGTGTCCTATTAAGAAACTTTTGCTAACCCAAGGTAGCTAAGGTCTTAGTTTATATTTTCTTCTAGAAGTCTTTTAGTTGGCTCTTACATTCAAGTCTATGATCCATTTTATGCTAATGTTTGTATATAGAGTCACATAAGGGTCAAGAATTGTGCTTTTACATAAAGATATCCAATTGTCAGTCCTTCTATTCTTGAGGCTCCTGATACTGAAAAAAAAGAAACTACACCAAAACAGAATCTTAAAATATTTTCACATATTTTAAACGTTCACATTAAATGAGTTATGACTCTTAACCTCAAATTATGAAAGGACAGTGATTATATGTATAATCTCGTTTGCTCAAATGATCTCAGGGTCTCTGAAGATAAGCCCCACTTGCATGCCTGTTTCCTTCAGCCAACTTGTAGCTTCTCAGCTTATGGCTGTCCACACTAGCTGAAAAGTGAGATGCTACACTTTTACAGTTGTATAACAACAACAATAATGATAATCTAAAGGTTTACCTTCCCAAAGTATTGACTGCCTGCCAGGAGCTGGGGGAAGATGCAGAGCCACCAAAGAAGTTTAGTCCTTCACGACACTTTGGTCCAGGAGTTGCCAGGTAGAAGTGGAGAGAGCCATGCCTCCCAGCCTCCCCAGGACTGGCTGAGCCCTGGGAATCAGAAGTGGGAGGGATGCATGGGGTTACATGAATTTCTTGGTAAACAAAGGCTGTGAAATGTGGAGAGGCAAAAGGTCCATTGGCAGGGAACAGGACAGGCATCCAGCAGACCTGGCTTCTAAGCCCAACCACCCCTAACAGCAGCCTGCTTTCTTGGACCTTCCTCCCAGTATACAATATGGGATATGCCCAGGTGATCTCTATGGTTACCAAATATGACCTTTTGCATGCATACATGCTAAATTGCTTCAGTTGTGTCTGACTCTTTGCAACACTATGGACCATAGCCTTCCAGGCTCCTCTGTCCCTGGGATTCTCCAGGCAAGAATACTAGAGTGTGTTGCCATGTCCTCCTCCAGGGAGCTTCCTGACCCAGGGATCAAAATGACTTTATGGGAAGGCTCAAAAAAATGGAGCATGTGATAAGAAGCACAATCAACTTAAAGGCAACCCCATCTAACAAAACTGAAACAAAATGAGAAATAACTAAAGTAAGGACTGTATTACAAAATAAAATAAATACACATGATTCCACGTTAATATAAATTTTTATTGCATAAGTAAATTAAATGAGAAGAAGGGATGACTCTTCTATAGGGAAGACTCCCAAAAAATAAATGTAGAAGAAATGAAAACCGTAAAAAAATCTTTTAAATCAATTTATACCTCAGTTTAAAAAAATAAATGTAAAAGATCATGATTAGGAAAACACCACAGCAACAGTTATTACAGGCAAAACCTACTGATGGATGCTCAAATTAGTATGAGAAAGTTTGAGGATAAACAGAATATTTGCATAGTTTTGAAGTGTTTCTCCCAAGATATTTATTAATTATAAAGGGAAAAATAGCAATTTTACACCAGAAAAACCCAGAAGACACCCCCTCAACCAACTGCTCAAGGTTAATTATCACCAGTAATAAGGCATATTGATATCATATACCTCCAGATATATATGCTGAGAAGGTCACATCACTCTGAGCTATTCCTGTCAAAAATCCATAACCTCAATCTAATAGTGAGAAACATCAAATAAATCCCAAATGACAGATAATCTACAATATAACTGACCAGTGTTCTTTAAAGTGGCACAGTCACCAAAGGCAGGGAAAGACTAAGAAACTTGTTACAGATTAGAAGATTTTAGGAGGCCTGGCAACTAAATGTAATATGAGCTCTACATTAGTGGAAGAAATTCAGATCAGGCCTATAGTTTAATTAATAGAAATTAATAGCACTAATCATCACGTTCATAGTACCAATGTCAAGTCCATGGTTTTGATCACTGGACTATGTCTAGATAAAGTGTTAGCATTTACTTTCAGGGGAACTGAGAGATGGGGACTATTTTGGCAACTTTTCTGTTTCCAAAAATTTATTTCAAAATAAAAAGTTTTTAAAAAAAATACTGCTGTGTACTTAAGTGAAGTAGAAGTTCCCCTAGACACTGCAGTCTGAGGGACACAGGTAAGAATTCCCTGTCTTTCCCAATTTCCTCTCCAGCCTGTTAAGATGTCTGAGAACCCATCATTCAGGATGCACACCTTTCAACTAAGTGTTTGAATCCCATGATTCAAGATGCCTGCCTTTCAACTAAGGATAGTCATGCAGCAGATATTTGTTAAGCACTTTCTACCTTCAGACACCTGCCAGGTACTAGGGATACGTAGTGAATAAGACATATGGGACTTCTGTTCCCTTGGAGCTTATAGTCAGCCATTAGCATCTTAGTGTGAATTAGCTGGTTTGCTCCATTTTCTACAGCAGTCACAAACCAGGCTAAGGAGCGGGGATATTTTACTGAGTAAAAGAGAAGGCTCAGAGCAGGAAGCATGTGCCACATGCAAAAGGTAGGTCTGCAGAGGGGCTTCTAGAAGTTCTAAGATCTTCGTATGGCCCTGAGACAGACGGGATGGGACACTGGGAGGCAGTTCACCCCCATACCCTGCATGTTAAGGCCAACTATGAGACAGATTCCTGTGAAGCCTGAATTGAACCTGAAATAATAGGAATAACAACATCTAGAGAGCACTAACTACGCAGCATGCATGCTCTCATGACTTGAGTGGTGATGACTCATTCAATCTGCCTAACAACCCTGAGGTAAGGTACTATTATTATCCCATTTTATAGATAAAGAAACTGAGGCACTAGAAATTTAGAAATTTGCCCAAGTTCACATAGCGGGTATGTGGTAGATCTGGACCATGGACTGGGGAAGTATAGTTCCTGAGTCTGTGCACTTAACAATCATTCTCCAACGCTTCTCCTAGAGCCAAGGGGAAACACAGGGAAGGAAGATGAAGAGTGCCACAGAGTCAGGACTAAGGCCTTTTCTGCATCTAAAGGAACAACAACAACAACAACAAAAACCCTGAATCTTGTGTTGTATGAGTGCCTACAATGTTTTAGACAAAGCTGCCCAGGGCTTTCCACATATTAGGCATTAATACTTCTGAGGGCTATCATTCCTAATTTACAGATGAGGAAGCTGAGGCTTAGGGAGGTTAAGTATTTTTCCCAAGCTCACATGAGTCTAATATTAGGGTAATCCAGAATTTAGCCGATTTGGGAAATCCAGAATTTAGCCGATTTGGGAAAGTTTTAGACTTGGCGACTATCAGTCTCACCCATGGCCTGGTACTAGATAAGCCCTCTCTTTCGGTCTCTCCCTCTCTTTCTCTCCTCCCCTCTTCTTCTCTCTCTCTCTCCCTCGCTTTCCCACAGGAAAGTTAATTATTTAATGCCCACAGTATAGATCTTGAGTATGGCATTTTGCAGCACTGAGCTTTAACAGTGCATGTTTAAATACATTTAATCCAATGAATATTTCAAGGTAATTAATCTCCACAGGGTGAGAGAATGCTCAGGTTTTCCAGCACATCATAATACATCTGAATCAGCTAAGGAAATGATCTGCTCACTCTGCAGTAGGTTGAGAAAGATTCACTTAAAGACTTTTAGAGCTGACTCCCTGTGGTTAAAGAACAAAAATGCGGCCACTGAGAAGTACTTAGGCACCGCCTAGTGGCTGAAAGTATTTATGCAAAGAGAGAATATGGCTAACAACTTTAGGACCAGATACCAACTTTTTAGGGCTACCAGATGGTACTAGTGGTAAAGAAACCACCTGCCAATGCAGGAGACATAAGGGGTGTGGGTTCGATCCCTGGATGGGGATGATCCACTGGAGAAGGGCATGGCTATCCACTCCAGTACTCTTGCATGGAGAATCCCCATGGATAGAGGAGGCTTGTGGGATACAGTCCTTGGGGTCCCAAAGAGTTGGACTTGACTGAAGGGACTGAGCTTGTTTGGGGATTTTTAGAGGGGTTGCCCTGAAGCTGTTTTATGTTATAATATAAAATATATAATATATAATATTTTGTATTATTAATTAATATACGATTCAGTTCAGTCACTCAGTCGTGTCCGACTCCACACAATCCCATGGACTGCAGCACACCAGGCTTCCCTGTCCATCACCAACTCCCAGAGCTTTCTCAAACTCATGTCCATCAAGTTGGTGATGCCATCCAAATAATATATGATTAATATTATAATTACTTTTATAAGATAAAAATAAAATTTTATTATATATATGTATCAAATATGTACCACCATTTTTCATGGGGATGACAGTGGGATACGGATAAGAATGAATAAGAATTACGATCACACACCCATGTCTCCCTGCCTGAATCCTGTAACCCTTCTGTGAGGTGTTGAAATGACTGTGTTTGTTGAAGGCTGAGCTTGAGGCCATGGAATTCCATGCAGCTAATAGACCTTCAGTGATCTCCAAATTATAACAGTAGTCATAATGGCTGCCATCGACTGAAGGCTTTTGGTTGTGACCATGTGTGTATATAGGTATGCTATATGCCGTATATACATAAATGTATATGAAAGATTTAAAGCTTTTGTCAGTCCCGTGAGAATTAATATCATTATCCCATATTGCAGATAAGCAAACTGAGGTTCAAGGTCACACAGCCTGTCAAAACCCGGCCTACTAATCTCCATATTACACTGCCTTTGTAACACATATTAGATTTCAGTCAGCTTGTGCTACCAACATCCAATCAACTAATATGCATTTGTATCCATCCACTCGATGCATGATATTGTGCTTGCTACTGTTGGGAGAACACACACGCACATAGAGAATGATGTCCATCCTTCAGAATTAAATGATTTTATTGCATAACGTAATGCATAAAGGCTTAAAAATTAAGTAATAGCAATATATATACATGCATATATTTTCAAGCAGACAAAACAACCTTAGCAGATAAGACATTAAAACAATGCTTTGGCTTGTTTAATTGTCAAATAGTATGACAAGAGGGCTTCCCTGGTAGCTCAGCTGGTAAAGAATCTGCTTGCCATGCAAGAGAGCCTGGTTCGATTGCTGGGTCAGGAAGATCCCCTGGAGAAGGGATAAGCTACCCACTCCAGTATTCTTGGGCTTCCCTGGTGCTCAGACAGTAAAGAATCCACTTGCAATGCGTGAGAACTGGGTTCGATCCCTGGGTTAGGAAACAGCCCCTGGAGGAGGGCAAGGCTACCCACTAAAACATTCTTGCCTGGAGAATCCCCATGGACAGCGGAGCCTGGTGGGCTATTCAGTCCATGGGGTTACAAAGACTCGGACACGACTGAGTGACTAGGCACAGCACAGTGTGAGAAGAATTTCCATGGAACAGTTGATGAGGGAGTCTCAAAGCTGGGTAGGATTTAGGCGGGCTGTTGGGGGACAGGTAGCGCTTTCCCAGGAAGAAGCCGCCCCAGAGGGTCATGAAACATGGTGACGTAGCCACAAGACACTGGGATGGGGGCTCAGAGACCCAGAGACTCAGTCCCTGGCTTGCTGGGCACATTGAGACAAAGAATCCTTCCTTATCTGTCCCTCAATTGGCCCACTTGTAAATTTAGGGTGTTGGCCTCTCTAGGAACCTCGTTGGTCTGAAACTCTATCATTTCAAAAGTCTGGAAGTTTGAGTCTCAGTGCGTAAAGAGCTGCGTGGTGTTTGGGAGTTTTATTGGTGGTGGAGTGGCTGCATTCCTTCAGCTGCTCATCACCTGGAGGGAGAGGCGGCCTCCCCACCCACACTCATAAACGTGCCAAGGATGCCCCCTTGTGGTCATTGGCAGCACACCCTTGGGGTGGTCTGGAACACCAAAGACATGCAGCATCGTGACCCAGATGATGGGTACGGCATTTCATGAAAAGATCATCTCAACTTGGTGCATTGCAACCCATGTGTAAAAGAAGGAACACAACACAGCACAGAAGGGAACCGCACCTGACAAGGCAGCCGGTGGTGCGTACTTTCCCATGAACGGTCTGCAGCTCCCAAAATACACATGCTCACATCTATCTCCAGGCTTTGAACATGCCCCTTTTTGCTCAGAACAAGCCACACACTCATACACTCACACACTACTAGGCATATACATATATATGTGTGTGTGTGTGTATCTTTGTTCACAATATTTGCTGACATGTATTCCATTATTACCGACGGGGATGAATCTCAGCTCAGGAGCATAAGAAATGTAATCTTTATTTTGCTATAACTCAAAATAGATTCTGATCTGAGCCCCTATTCTGCTAGATGGAGAGCCAATTTGGAGGGCCCCTTCAACCCCATGATTGCATCTAGATGGGGGGGACGCAAAATGATGGGGATTTGTGTAATATCTTGGACATTTCCTGTTTGTGCTGACAGAAGTCTCCTGACCTCTAGCCCTTGAGTTGCACAAGCCTCTTTGGACTTCTGTGGTTTTCCTCCCAGGGACACATCTAAAAATTCAGAAGGGAAAGGACCTTGCTTCACAGGACCCAGCAATAGCAGTAAATTCTCCCTCCACCACATGCCATCCCTTTTTTTCCATAGGAATCCTTTCCAAATTTCAGAAGCTGAAAGCTTTCGATGGCTTCATAGCACAAGGGCCCAGTCCAATAACAAGAAGATAGGCCTGTAATGAGAAGCATTCAACAACGACCAAAAAAAAGAAAACAAAACCTGATTTTTGGTGATGTCAAGATCATGAACAACAAGGACAATCTGAGGAACAGTTAGAACTAGTCAGAGAATAGGGGAAATAACAACCAGATACAACATGGGATCCTGAGCATTAACAAAAAACTGAATGCGATCTTCAATATGGTTAACAGGATTGTAGCAATGTTAATTTCCTGGTTCTGATAACAACAGATGTTTATACAAAATGTTAATAATTGGGAGTGTATAGGTGAAGGATATATGGAAACCATGATATTTTACAATTTCCCTGTGAATCCAGAGGAAGTTCAAAATAAAAAGTTAAATAAAAATCTACTTGCTTAAACTTCTAGGACAGTAGTTCTCAATTAAAGTAAGTTGCTTTATGAATAATAAAAAAGAACTTTTCTTGCACAAAGCACTGATACTTTAATTAAGCTTTTTATTTTGAGGTAATTGTAAATTCACACACAGTTGTAAAAAAGAATACAGAGATCTCATGTAACTTGCTCATTTTCCCCAGTGGTAACTAACACCTTGTAAAACTACAGTACAAGATCACAACTGGGATATTGGTATTGATACAGTTGAGATATAGAACTTTACTATCACCACAAGGATTCCTGCTGCTACCCTTTTTAACCACACCTCCTTTTATCGCCCCCATGGTCCCCTTGCTCCTGGCAACTACTCATCTGTTCTCCATGTCCCCAAACTTGTCATTTCATCCATACATACTGTAAATAATATAGTATATTACCATTTAGACTTGGCTTTTGAACTCAGCATTGTGCGCACATGCTCAGTCATGTCTGGCTCTTTACAACCCCATGGACTGTAGCCTGCCAGGCTCCTCCGTCCATGGAATATTCCAGGCATGAATGCTGGAGTGGGTTGCCATTTCCTCCTCCAGGGAATCTTCCCAACCCAGGGATAGAACCCACTGTCTCCTGCATCTCCTGCATCTCCTGCATTGGCAGGCAGATTCTTTACCACTGCACCACGTGGGAAGCCCAGCTTCATTCTCTGGCAATTCATCCAGGTTGTCATATGTATTATCAGTAGCCCCTCCATTTTTATGGCTGAGTAGTGTTCCATGGCGTGTATGTGCCGCAGACTGTTTAACCATTTTCATTCTGAAGGATATCTGGATTGTTTCCAGTTTGGGAGTTAACACAAATAAAGCTGCTGTAAATATTTGTGTACAGGTTTTTTGCGAATGTAAGTTTCGTGTGTTTGGAATAGAATCCTAGAAGTACAGTGACTAAATTGTATGGTAGATGCATGGTTAGTTTTTCAAGAAGCTGCTAAACTTTTCCGGAGTGGTCTCACCATTTTACATTTCCATCAGCAATGTATGAGTGGTCCATTTTTTCCACATCTTCATCAGCATTTTAGCCATTCTGACATGTGTGTAGTAATACCTCATTGTGGTATTAATTTGTATTTTACTAATGGCTAAAGATGAACATCTTTTTATGTCTTTATTTGCCTTCTGTATATCCTCTTTTGTGAAATTCTCTTTTAGCAAAATTCTTTTCACATTTTTTGCCCATTTTATAATTGAATTATTTGTTTGTTTTACTGTTGAGTTTTGAGCATTCCCTATATATTCTAGATGCTGGTCCTTTGCAAGACATGTAGTGTATAAATATTTCTTCCAGTCTGTAGTTTATTTTTTTAATTCACTTAACAGAGCCCTTCACAGAGCAGAACATTTTCAATTTTTATGAAGTCCCATTTATCAAATTTTCCTTATTTGGATTGTGCTTTTGTTGTCAAGTCTAGGAATTCTTTGCCTAGCTCTAGATCTGCAGATTTTCTCCTATTTTTCCTTAAAAAGCTCTGTAGTTTTATATTTTACATTTAAGGCTGATCCATCTTGAGTTTATTTTTATGCAAATTATGAGACAGAGTGAAGTTCTTTTTTCCCTCTCTAGATATCCAACTGCTCCAGTATCATTTGTTGAAAAGCCTGCATTTCTTCAATCGAATCATTTTTGCACTTTTGTTAAAAATCAGTCCAGCATACTTGTGTGCATCTATTTCTGGGTTCTCTAGTCCTGTTCCACTGATCTATGTGAATATACTTCTTCCAATGCTATGTGGTCTTGTTACTGTAACTACATAATAAGCCTTAAAAAGATTATTCCTCTCACTTTATTTTTTTTTTCAAAATAGTTTTATCCATTGTAGTTCCTCTGTCTTTCCATACAAATTTTAGAATAATTTTGTCTATATGTACAAAACACTTTGCTGGAATTTTGATAGGAATTGCAAATATATATAAATCTGTGCATCAGTTTGGGGAGAGTTGACATCTTTTCTATGTTGAGTCTCCTAATCCATGAGCAAGGATTGTCTTTCTATTTAGTTTAGTTGTTTGGTTGCTCAGTTGTGTCTGACTTTTTGCGACCCCATGGACTGCGGCACTCCAGGGTTCACTGTCTTTCACCATCTTCTGCAGCTTGCACAAACTCGTGTCCATTGAGTCAGTGATGTCATCCAACCATTTCATCCTCTGTCATCCCCTTCTCTTCCTGCCTTCAATCTTTCCCAGCATCAGGGTCTTTTCCAGTGAGTCAGCTCTTCCCATCAGGTGGCCAAAGTACTGGAGCTTCAGCTTCAGCATCAGTCCTTCCATTGAATATTCAGGGTTGATTCCCTTTAGGATTGACTGGTTTGATCTCCTTGACGTCCACAGGACTCTCAAAAGTCTTCTCCAGCACCACAGGTCAAAAGCATCAATTCTTCAGTGCTCAGTTTTCTTTATAGTCCAACTCTCACATACATACATGACTACTGGAAAAACCATAGCTTTGATTATGCAGACCTTTAAACCTTCTTTATTTTATCAGTGTTGTGTAGTTCTCAGCATACAAGTTCTATACAAGTATTGCAACATTTACTCGAAGTATTTAATTTTTAAAGCAATTATAACTGGCAGCTTGGGCTTCCTGGTTGGCATTGGTGGTTAAGTACCTACCTGTCAATGCAGAAGATGCAAGACACTCAGGTTCAACCCCTGGGTCAGGAGATTCCCTGGATTACAGAATGGCAACCTACTCCAGTAGTCTCGCCTGGAGAATCCCATGGACAGAGGACCATGGTGGACTACAGTCCATAGTGTAGCAAAGAATTGGACATGACTGAAGAGACTTAGCACACAGCATTGTATTTTTAATTTCACTGTCCCTATGTTCATTGCTAGTATATAGCAATAAATTGTTTTGTACATTTATCTTTATCACGCAAACTTGCTGAAGCCACTTATTTGTTATAGTTCCATGGAGATTACTTGAGATTTTCTGCATAGACAACCATGTCATCTGTAAATAGGGGTAGTTTTATTTGTTCCTTTCCAATATGTATGCTTTTTATTTTTCTTTTCTTGCCTTAATGCATGAATTAGAATGTCTATCACTATGTTGAATAAGACCAATGAGAGTAAATGTCTTCCAGTTCAGTTGCTCAGTTGTGTCTGACTCTTTGCGACCCCATGAACCGCAGCACACCAGGCCTCCCTGTCCATCACCAACTCCCAGAGTCCACCCCAACCCATGTCCATTGAGTCGAGGATGCCATCCAACCATCTCGTCCTCTGTCGTCCCCTTCTCCTCCTGCCCTCAATCTTTCCCGGCATCAGGGTCTTTTCAAATGAGTCAACTGTTCACATCAAAGTATCGTGGCCAAAGTATTGGAGTTTCAGCTTCAGCATCAGTCCTTCCAATGAATATTCAGGACTGATCTCCTTTAGGATGGACTGGTTGGATCTCCTTGCAATCCAAGGGACTCTCAAGAGTCTTCTCCAACACTGCAGTTCAAAAGCATCAATTCTTCAGCGCTCAGATTTCTTTATAGTTCAACTCTCACATCCATACATGAGCACTGGAAAAACCATAGCCTTGACTAGACGGACCTTTGCTGGCAAAGTAATGTCTCTGCTTTTTAATATGCTGTCTAGGTCTTTGCTTTGTTCCTAATCTTGGGGGGAAAGTATTTAACCCTTTACTATTAAGTATAATGTTATTGAAGGTTTTTAGAGATGACTTTCATCAAATTAAGGAAATTTCCTTCTATTCCTAATTTTCTGAGAAATTTTATCACGAACAGGAGTTCAATTGATACCATCATGTGATTTTTTTGGCCCATTGATATGGTGTATTACACTGGTTGATTTTCAAATATTGAACCACCCTTGCATCCCTGGTGAATAAACCCCACTTGACTCTGATGTATAACTATTTGTATGTATTGCTGAATTACATGTGCTAATATTTTTTTGAGGCTTTTTATGTCTAAGTTCTTGAGGTCTTTAGGGTTTTTATTTTTGGTATTAGGGTAACACAAGCTTTATAAAATGATATGGAAAATTCCATTTCCTTTTTCCTAAAAGAGACTGTGTATAATTTGTGATAAATCCTCTTTGAACATTTGGTAGACTTCTCCAGTGAAGCCATTTGAGCCTGGAGACTTCTCTTTGAGGAGTTTTAAAATTATAAACTCAATTTTAAAAATAGTAACAAAGGTATTCAAATTGTCTACTTACTGAACTGGGTAGCCATTCCCTTCTCCAGGAGATTTTCCCAACCCAGGGATCAAACCCAGGTCTCCTACACTGCAGGCAGATTCTTCACCATCTGAGCCACCAGGGAAGCCCTTAATTTCCTTAATAGTAATAAAGTTATTCAAATTGTCTGTTTCATATTAGGTAGTTGTGTATTTTTTTAAAAATTGATCCGCTTCAGCCTCAGACTTTTTCCTCTCCTTCCAGGACTCTGAAGACACAAATATTCTTCTTTATGTATTTTGTTTCCTTGCTTAAACCTTCTTTTTTCACTTTTCATTTGTTTCAGGCATGTTCATAATTGCTCACAAAACATTTTTAAGATGACCACTTTAAAATCATTGTAAGATAATTCTAGTAATTCTGGCATCTTGGTATTGACGTCTATTGATTGTATTTTTCCATTCAGTTTTAAATCTTCCTGATTCTTTGCATGATGAGTGATTTTCAATTGAAATCTGGACATTTTTGGTATTGTGCTTGACTTTTGATCTTATTTGAACTTTCTGTTTTAGCTGACTTCCTCTGACATGCTCTAGTGATGTGGGGAGAAGAGAGGTACCTCACTGCCAGATGAAGGTAGAAGTTCAGGTTCACTACCTAGCCTCCTTTGACACCTAAGAGCAGTATGGGGTAGCTCCTCGTTAGGTGGAGGTAGGAGTTGCAGCTTCCCACCAGACCTCCACTGACCCCTGTCTAGCTGGGAGGGGTAGGAATGTATCATTGTTTTCCCCTAATGGCCTCCGCTAACATCATGAGGGTCAAGGGGACAGTGATCACCTTACTGCTAACTGACACAGCAAGAATGTTGGGACACCTCGTTACCGTCTAGCATGGATGCAAGCCTAGGCTCACTACTTGGTCTTTGCTAGCATGAGTGGGGTAGGACAGCATTTTTTTCTGTAGTGTTTGGCTAGAGAAAAATGGTTATCACCTAAAGCTTTTCTGTCTTTCTAGACTTCCTATTTCCTGATCCATTGGTTAATAAGAATAGGCTCTTATTGGGGATTTTTTTGTTTGCTTGCTTGTGTCCACTGGTGTTTCCAGATTGCTGGCTTCCTCACTTCCAAAGAAGCTGATGATATATAGTACAAAGTGACAATCCAGGGAACTCACCATTGTGTCATTATTTGGGTCTTGGGTCCCTGGCTGGTCTGTTATACTTAGGAAGAATAGTAGGGAAAATTCTGTCTACTTTATTTTCCTGGAAGTGGAAGTCAAATACTGATATTTACAAATTTTAAAACATCCAAATTGTTGAATTTTCTTGTCTATGTCTTATGTCCTTTCTTTCCTCTCCACCTACTCAGTGACTAAAGGGGACTTCTCGTAAGTCTGTTTTTTATACAGTACATCTTACCCCTGGGGAAGTAATCATAAAATAGTTGACCATGAATAAGGGGATAGGGGGAGGAATTTTAGCACACACATAAAAGGAAATATGAGGTTAAAAGAATTGGGTCAATATTTTTTAAAATTTTATTTTAAAATTTAAAATAATACATTTTTTCAAATGTATTATTTTTATAACACCTGCAGCAATCCATAAGTTAGGTATTATTATCAGTTTACATTGAAAAGACTGAGGTTCCTAGAGGTGACAAACTTCCCTAAGGTAAGAAGAAAATGTGAAGAGTTTGAGTCAGCTATATCTGTTCCCTTTATTAGGAAAGTGAAGACTTTCTCAGAACCCGTACTGACAGACTTCTACTAGCATATCACTGGTACAATACTATGTAACATGGCCATTCCTCACTGCAAGTAAATCTGGAAAAGCTAGTCAGTGTTTCAAGTGGATGACTATAAGGAGAAGATTGACAATGGCTGTTGGGTCCACCACCCTGCAGGTTTGCCATAATCCATAACTGTTATCCAGGGGCCTCTCCTTATGCTAACTGACCCAGGGAATTCCAGGGAATCTACTTCATTTTTAAAAGGTATATTCAATACACTTTCATATATGGGAACTTTAAAAATATATAATGGGTTGAAAAAAATTTAACTTAACATCTTCCTCACATCTTGGAATCTGAAACTGTAACGACCTATATATGGTAAGGGAGAAATTTTATATTTAACCAAAGAGGACATAAATTTCAGCAGGTTGAAAAGTTTGATAACAGAGTGAGCACCTTGGGCACTATTAAAAGATACCATCTGTATTAGTCAGGGGTCTTTATGAAACAAAGCATATTTATGTATGTGTGTATGAGTGTGCATGCATGCTTAATCATGCCCAACTCTTTGAGACATCACAGACTGTAACCCACCAGGTTCCTCTGTCCATGGAATGTTCCAGGCAAGAATACTAGAGTGGGTTGCCATTTTCTACTCTGGAGGATCTTCCTGATCCAGGAATCAAATCTATGTCTCTTGCACCTCTAGGTTTGGCAGGTGGATTCCTTACCACTGCGCTACCTGGGAAACTATATGTGTGTGTGTGTGTGTGTGTGTGTGTGTGTGTGAGAGAGAGAGAGAGAGAGAGAGAGAGAGAGAGTTATTATGAGGAATATAATTATGGAGGTTTCAAAGTCCCAGACTTGCCATCTGCAAACTGGAAACCCAGTTAAGTCGGAAGCATGATTCAATCTGTGTTCAAAGGTCTGAGAGACAGGGAAGCCAATGGTTTCAGTCTCAATCCAAGGGCAGAAGACCAACATCGCAGCTCAAACAGTTATAGGAACTCTAAAGGCCATACACAAAGATGAATTGACTGCCCTCTTTGTCAGCTTCAGCTCATCTATTGAAATGGGTCAATGTGTTCTCTGGACCTGTCTAGAGTCAAGATGTAAGTTGTCACAAACAGTTTTGTGACAGTGTCACAGGTTCCTGAAGTGCAAGGAAGACCCACAGAGGGAGGGAGAAAGGAAAACATATGCTGTAAACCATGGCCAGAGCTAAGGGCCTTGTTGGTTATGCTTTCCTTCAGGGTCACTTGACATAGAAACTAGTCAAGCTCAGGATTGGAGGAAAATCTCTTCTACTCTATCGGATTGCTAACTGCCCAAGGAGTAAAGCACAGAAATAGCAGGCAAATATAAGACTCCAGATGTTGGTGATAATTGTATTTAACCTTTCCTAAAGGAACATTAAAGAGGCTTTAATACTTTGGGCGCGGGGGGGGGGGGAACCCCTATGTGTGAAAAAAGAAACAGCAATTGCTGACAGAGTCACTTTCCATCTGAAGGAACCACGCCAGAATCAATTTCTGATAGGAGGGAAGGGCCATGAGAGTGCATTGTGGATTACAGTCACGTTCAACATCACATGCTAAATCTCTAAAAGCTTCTCTGGACAGATTGTAAATTACCCTGACCTTAAAGAAAATGTTCACATTAAGGCTTTGGTTTTTATGAACATTCCACCTGGACAGTCTGACCTGGCTTTCAATGAAATAAGAAACGAGCCAAGAAACCAGCTGAGTCACACAGAACCAAGGGTCAGGCTTGGTTGATGATTGATTCAGAATGTTTCCTTGCCACCCATATATTGAGGAGAGAAAATAGCATTATTTCCATAAATGATGACCAAACCCAGGGCTAATTTGGAATGACTACTTGCTACCCTGGGTTTCCCTGGTGGCTCAGGGGTAAAAAACCTACTGCAGTGCAGAAGATAGAGGTTCTATTCCTGTGTCAGGAAGATTCCCTGTAGAAGGAAATGGCAATGCACACCAGTATTCTTGCCTGGGAAATTCCACAGACAGAGGAACTTGGTGTGCTACAGTTCATGGGGTTGCAAAAGAGTCAGACATGACTCAGCGACTACACAACAGTAACAACTTGCCTCACCAAATTTGCTTTGGTTACTGTCAAAAATCAATGTGAGAGGAGAACAAGATGGTGGAAGAGTAAGTGGACGTGGAGTACATCTCTCTCCACAGATTCATCAGGTATACACCTTCAAACACAGAAGTGCTTGCAGAACACCAGCTGAGAGCGAACAGGAGCACCTGACCAGTGAAAAAGAATGTATAGAACCATGCAAAACTTGGTAGGATGAAGGAACTAGAGGAAAAAACAGGAGTGTTAGTAGTAGGACTGGACCTGCCCTTGGCAGGTGGAAGAACTGAAGCAGGGATCCGATCCCCACATAAGGGCAATTGTCTGAGTCAGAGGAGAAACATTTAAGGCTGAGAGTGAAACAGTTGACCCATGGCAGCCTACATGGAATGAGAATCAGACAGTCCTTATTGCAGCCATACATACCACAGACAGGGATGCAGTTGCCCCAGAAGGGGCAGTGGCTGGGAGCTGGAGTTGAGGGATTGTGGAGAAATCACAGGGTAAGGACTGCTGTTGACTGTGGAGAGACGGATCAAGGGGTTGTGAGGGAGGAGATTGTGGTGGGAAATGCCTGTGGCTGAAAGCCAGTCAGCCATGGAAGCAAGGTGATACTGCTTAGCCACGCATAGAGGGTGGAGCTACTACCATAGCCTCTCTCTCCCCACTCGCCATTATCTGGAGCTGAACAATAGAGAGCCCATCAAATGCCTGATGCGCTGAACTACAGAGTAGGACCCCACCCAGGGTGCCACTTTAAGTGCCTGAGGCACAGATCTACAGAGTAGGATCCCAGGCAGGGAGGCCCCTCTATGTGTCTGCTGCTTGGAAAGCAGAGAAGGACCCCAGGCAAGGGAGCCCTCTAAGTGCCTGAATGGGCGGAGCTACGGAGAAAGACTGGCCAGAGAGACCTTCTGATCGCCAGCTACAAGAGGCTCGAAAAAAGACTCTGATAGGGCCATAACTCCTGCGGTGGAGACAGTCCATGTCGCTGCACACTGGACACCACCAGGATCCCTGCAAGCCAAGCACCTGTGCCACCTTCACGCTCAACTCTCACTGGGGCAGAGCTGCCACAGGCAAAATGTCTCACATCTATGCACGAAGGGTCGCTTTGATAGTGTCCAACTCTTTGCAACCCCAGAGACTGTGGTCTGCCAGGCTTCTCTGTCAGGGAGGGGGGTTCTCCAGGCAAGAATACTGGAGCATATTGACCAATACTTGTTGCCATATCTTTCTAGAGCACTCTATTTTCTGTTGCCCTAGCTGCCAACTCCCCTGAGTACCTGGTGCTGCCAGAACCCCTGCAATGCAAGCAGATGTACCACCTCCACACCTGGCCCTCATGGGGGCAAACCCAAATCCTCCAGGGCAGCCTCAGGAGCAAATCCCAGTGGACGACCCACATGCAGAGGTGGAAATAAAATCACAATTGAGACCCAGGGGCAGTGTGGCTAAGGAAGAAGACCCAAAACCTTCCCACCAGCTGTACAAGCTGCAGATAAAATCCATATGACCAACTAGGCAGATTCCGTGTCTATGGAATATATAAAAGGTCATTGAGAGTTCCCACAAAAGAAAACGCACTAGTTCTGATAGCTGTGGACATTGAAGGCAAGAACACACAGAGGTAGGACCAGACAGAATCTGAGCTGCCCCCACAGCAGGTCCAGAGACCAGCACAGTGTTGGAGGGCATCCTAAGGAGGTGAGATGGCCTATGACTCCCAGTGAGGCAAAGGGCTCTGACAGCAGTGACTCAAGAAAAACATTTACTATTCTTATGTTTTGACTTGTTCTGTAGATTCTTTTGGATTTTTTTTTCTTTCCTTTTTATTCCCCCCTCTATTGTCGTTGTCAATTTTATTGGCACTATGAAATCTAACTAAGCTTTTGAGCTTTTTTTTTCCTCAGTCAGTTTTGTGTGTGTGTGTGTGTGTGTGTGTGTGTGTTTGCTGTTGTTATAAACCTCTGCCTCTACATTGGGCTTTTGCAGTTCTGTGTTTTCCTTTGTTTTCTTTTTTAATTTTAATTTTTAAAATATATTATTATTTTTTCTACATTTATTTCTTTGTTTGCCTTTTCTACTGTTCTTTCCTCCTTGCACTTCATTTTTAATGCATATAAATCTTCTTCATCTACCTTTATTTAATTTTGCATATCTATTCTCTCTTTTCTTTCTTTCTTTCCTTTCCTCTCAACATATTTGTTAGCTCTTTTTTCATTGCTTTATTCCTCACTTGGCACCTTGCTTTAGTTTTGTTTTCCAGTTTGTGCTTTAGTTACTTTTGCTATTTACCAGTAAATATAATTTTTTATTTCCTTTGTTTGCCAGGTCAATCTACTGTACTTTATTTTTGTTGGACTGTTTTGACTTTGCTCATGGGTGCATATGTATATGTGTCTATTTCATTATTTTAATTATTATTTGCCTGATTTTGTAACTGCCATTTGTCTGGGGTTCATTTTTGATTTCTCATTTTTGGATATTTGTTTTGATCTCACTTAATACCATAAGGAACCTCTTATGGACTCCTCGTTCCTGAGCAGAGATCAAGCCCTGAGCCTGTGGAGTAGGAACACTGACTCCAAGACCCTAGAAAACCAGAGAACTAACCCTAGGGAGTATCAAATAGTGAGAACTCACACAAACAAAATGACTTGAACACAAGACCCGGCATTATCCAACCACCAGCAGCACCCTGTGCAGGATGCCTCATCTAAACAACAAACAAAATAAAAATACAAACCAAATCATCAGCAGACAGGATGACCACCTCACTCAGCCTTGCCCATCAGAGGAAAAACAAACAAAAACTCAGCACAAATCTCACCCTATACAAGCTTACACAAACCACTGGACCAACTTTAGGAGGGCAGAAACCAAAAGAAGAAAGAATTCAACCTTGAAGCCTGGGAAAAGGAGACTTCAAACATAATAAGTTAAAAAAAATAATGAAAAGGCAGAGAAATTCTTCACAAATGCAAGAACAAACTAGAAACACAGAAGTCCAAATAAATGAAGAGGAAATAGGCAAACTACCTGGAAAAGAATTCAGAATAATGATAGTAAAGAAGATCAAAAACCTGAAAACAAAGTGGAAAAAATCAATTAACAAAGACCTAGAGGAATTAAAGAATAAACATACAGAGATAAACAACACAATTACTGAAATTAAAAGTACTCTAGAAGGAGTCAATAGCAGAATATCTGAAGCAGAAGAATAAATCAGTGAGCTGGAAGATAAAATGGTGGAAATAACTTCTGAAGAGCAGAGTAAAGTAAAAAGAATGAAAAGAACTGAGGATAGTCCAGAGACCTCTGGGACAATATCAAATGCACCAACATTCAAATTATAGTGGTCCCAGAAGAAGAAGAAAAAAAGAAAGTGTATGAGAAAATTTTTGAAGAGATTATAGTTGAAAATTTCCCCAGCATGGAAAAGGAAATAGCCAATCAAGTCCAAGAGGCATAAAGAGTCCCATACAGGATAAACCCAAGGAGAAACATTCCAAGACATGTACTAATCAAACTAATAAAGGCTAAACACAAAGAAAGAATATTAAAAGTAATAAGGGAGAAGCAACAAGTAACATACAAGGGAAACTCCATATGCCTAACAGCTGATCTTTCAGCAGAAACTCTGCAGGCCAGAAGGGAATGGCAGGATATATTTAAAGTACTGAAAGGGGAAAAGTTACAACCAAGATTACTGTACCCAGCAAAGATCTCATTCAAAATTGATGGAGAAATAAAAATCTTTTCAGATAAGCAAAAGTTAAGAGAATTCAATACCACCAAACCAGCTTTGCAAAAAATCTTGTAAAGGGACTTCCATACATTTAACATACAAATGTTAAAGGGACTTAAATAGTCAAGAAATACAAAAGAAGAAAAAAGATCTACAAAATCAACCCCAACAATTAAGAAAATGGCAATAGGAACATATATATCAATAATTACTTTCAATGTAAACAGATTAAATGCTCCAACCAAAAGACACAGACTGGCTGAATGGATACAAAAACAATATCCATATATACGCTGTCTACAAGGAGCCCACTTCAGACCTAAAGACACATATCAACTGAAAGTGAGAGGATGGAAAAATATATTCCATGCAAATGGGAAGCAAAAGAAAGCTGGAGTAGCAATCCTCATATCAGACAAAATAGACCTTAAAACACAGAGGATTACAAGAGATAAGGAAGGATGCTACATAATGATCAAGGGATCAATCCAAGAGAAAGACATGACAACTGTAAATATCTATGCACCCAACATAGGAGCACCTCAATATATAAACACTAACAGACATAAAAGGAGAAATGGACAGGAACACAATAATAGTAGGAGACTTTAACACCCCACTCACACAAATGGACAGATCATCAAAACAGGAAATTAGTAAGGAAACAGAAGTCTTAAATGATACATTAGATGAGATGGTTTTCATTGATATCTTCAGGACATTCCATCCAAATGCAGAAGAATACACCTTCTTCTCAAGTGCACATGGAACACTCTCCAGGATAGACCACATCTTGGGTCACAAATCAAACCTCAGTAAATTTAAGAAAATTAAAATCATATCAAGTATCTTCTCTGACCACAACACTATGAGACTAGATATCAATTACAAGAGAAAAAAACTGTAAGAAACACAAACACATGGAGATTAAACAACACATTTCTAAATAACCAACAGGTTACTGAAGAAATAAAAAAATTCTAGAAACAAATGACAATGAAAACACAACAATTCAAAACCTATGGGATGCAGCAAAAGCAGTTCTAAGAGGGAAGTTTACAGCAATACAGTCCTACCTCAAGAAACAAGAAAAACATCAAATAGACAACCTAACTTTACACCTAAAACAACTGGAAAAAGAAGAATAAAAAAAAAAAATTAGTAGAAGAAAAGAAATCATAAAGAAACGAGTAGAAATCAATGAAAAGGCAAAGAAAGAAACAGTTGTAAAGATTAATAAAACTAAAAGCTGGTTCTTTGAGAAGATAAACAAAATTGACAAGCCTTTGGCCAGACTCATCAAGAAAAAAAGAGAATAATCAAATCAACAAAATTAGAAATGAAAAAGGAGAGGTTAAAACAGACAGTGCAGAAATACAAAGGATTATATGAGACCATTATGAACAACTATATGACAATAAAATGGGTAACCTGGAAGAAATGGACAGAAATGAACTTAGAAAAGTTCAACCTTTCAAGACTGAACCAGGAAGAAATAGAAATTATGAACAATCCAAAGACAAGCACTGAAATTAAAGTTGTGATAAAAAATCTCCCAAAAAACAAAAGCCCAGGACTAGATGGCTTGACAAGAGAATTCTGTCAAACATTTAGAGAGGAGCTAATGCCTATCTTTCTAAAACTCTTTCAAAAAATTGCAGAGGAAGGAACATATCCAAATTCATTCTATGAGGCCACCATCACCCTGATACCAAAACCAAAGACAACACAAAAGAAGAAAACCACAGGCCAATATCACTGATGAACATAGATACAAAAATCCTCAAAAAAAATTTAGCAAACAGAATTCAGCAACACATCAAAAAGTTCATACACCATGATCAAGCTGAGTTTATTCCAGGAATGGAAGGATTCTTCAATATATTCAAATCAATCAATGTGATACACCATATTCACAAATTGAAAGATAAAAATCATATGATAATCTCAACAGATGCAGAAAAAGCCTTTGACAAAATTAAGCACCCTTTTATGATTAAAACTCTTCAAAAAATGGGCATAGAAGGATCCTACCTCAACATATTAAGGCCATATATGATAAGCCTGCAGCAAACATTATTCTCAATGGTGAGAAACTGAAAGCATTACCCCTAAGATCAGGAACAAACAAGGGTGTCCACTTTCCCCACTATTATTCAACATAGCTTTGGAAACCCTAGCTACAGCAATCAGAGAAGAAAAAGAAGTAAAAGGAATCCGGATGGGAAAAGTAGAAGTAAAGCTCTCACTGTTTGTAGATGACATGATACTATACATAGAAAACTCTAAAAAATATTGTCAGAAAATTACTAGAGCTAATCAGTGAATTTAGCAAAGTTGCAGGATACAAAGGCAATTCGCAAAAATCACTTGCATTTCTGTGTACTAACAATGAAAAATCAGAAAGAGAAATTAAGGAATCAATCCCATTCATCATTGCAACAAAAAGAATTAAATATCTAAGAATAAACTTACCTGAGGAGACAAAAAAAGAACTTTACACAGAAAATTTTAAGACACTAATGAAATAAATCACAAATGACATAAATAGATGCAGAGATATTCCATGTTCCTGGGTAGGAAGAGTCAATATTGTGACAATGACTATACTACCAAACACAATCTACAGATTTAATGTGATCCCTGTCAAATTACCAATGGCATTTTTCACAGAACTAGAACAAAAAATTTCACAATTCATATGGAAACACAAAAGACCCCGAATAGCCAAAGCAGTCTTGATAAAGAAGAATGTAGCTGGAGAAATCAAACTTCCTGACTTCAGATTATACACAAAGCTACAGTCATCAAGACAGTATGGTACTGGCACAAAAACAGAAATATAGACCAATGGAACAAGATAGAAAACCCAGAAATAAACCCATGCACTTTATTTTTAACAAAGGAGGCAAGAATATACAATGCGGCAAAGACAGCCTCTTCAATAACTGGTGCTTGGAAAGCTAGACAGCTACATGTAAAATAATGAAATTAGAACACTTCTTAACACCATACACAAAGATAAACTCAAAATGGATTAAAGACCTAAATGTAAAGCCAGAAACTATAAAACTCTTAGAAGAAAACATAGGCAGAACACTCAATGACATAAATCAAAGCAAGATCCTCTATGACCCACCTCCTAGAGTAAGGGAAATAAAAACAAAAGTAAACAAGTGGGACCTGATTAAACTTAAAAGCATTTGCACAGCAAAGGGAACTCTAAGCAAGGTAAAAAGACAACTCTCAGGATGGGAGAAAATAATAGCAAATGAAGCAACTGACAAAGGATTAATTTCCAAAATATACAAGCAACTCATACAACTCAATGCCAGAAAAACAAATAACCCAATCAAAAAGTGGGAAAAAGACCTAAACAGACATTTCTGCAAAGAGAATGTACAGATGGCTAATAAACACATGAAAAGATGCTCAACATTGCTCATTATCAGAGAAATGCAAATCAAAACTACAATGAGATATCACCCACACCGATCAGAATGGCCATCATAAAAAAGTCTACAATAAATTCTGGAGAGGGTGTAGAGAAAAGGGAATGCTCTTGCACAGTTGGTGGGAGTGTAAATGGATACAGCCACTATTGAAGACAGTATGGAGATTCCTTAAAAAAAAAAAAACTAGGAATAAAACCACCATATGACCCAGCAATCCCCTCCTAGGCGTATACCCTAAGGAAATCAAAATTGAAAAAGACACAGGTACCCCATTACTCATTGCAGCACTATTTATAGTAGCTAGAACATGGAAGCAACCTAGATGTCCATTGACAGATGAATGAATAAATAAGTTGCAGTACATATACACAATGGAATATTACTCAGCCATAAAAAGGAATGCATTTGAGACAGTTCTGATGAGGTAGATGAAACTAGAACCTATTATACAGAGTGAAGTGAGTCAGAAAGAGAAAGAGAAATATTGTATTCTAACACATATAAAGAATCTAGAGGAATGGTACTGAAGAACTTGTTTACAGGGCAGCAATGGAGAAACAGACATAGAGAATAGATTTATGGACATGGGGAGAGGGGAGGAAGGGTGAGATGTATGGAAAGAGTAACATGGAAACTTACATTACCATATGTAAAATAGATAGCCAATGGCAATTTGCTGTATGGCTCAGGAAACTCACACAGGGGCTCTGTATCATCCTAGAGGGGTAGGATGGGGTGGGAGATGGGAGGGAGGTTCAAAAGGGAGGGGATATACGTATACCCATGGCTGATTCATGTTGAGGTTTGACAGAAAACAAAATTTTGTAAAGCAATTATCCTTCAATAAAAAAATAAAAAGGAAAAAAATCAATATGGGACTTCCCTGGTGGTAGAATGGATAAGAATCCACCTGCCAATGCAGGGGATGTGGGTTTGATCCCTGGTTCTTGAAGATTTCACACACCATGGAGCAACTAAGCCCATGTGCTGCAACTACTGAAGCCTATGTGCCTAGAGCCTGTGCTCTGCAACAAGAGAAGTCACCACAATGAGAAGTCCATGCACCACAAAAAAGAGTGACTCCTGCTCACTGCAACAAGAGGATGCCAGCATGCAGCAAGGAAGACACAGAACAACCAAAAATAAATAAATTAATTTTTAAAAAATCAGTGTAACATTTGGAGCTTTCTTTCAGCTTTCAAAACTACAGTTGAGAGCACCATACCATCTTTCATTTGTGGCCCAGCTACTGGATACTATATAGGTAGGGTTCTAGATTGAAAACAGCAGAAACTAACTCTGGGTGTGTATTCGATGCATATTGGCTGGGGAAGAAGGCCAACCTATGAGCCTACCAAAGATCTGTGTGTGCAGCATAGTGCTATGGGCACTGCATAGGCATCACAGACCTGCATCCCATCCATTGGTGCTACTGCAGCCCATTACTTTGGACATACACTCTACACTCCTGGATTCCACTGTGAATTATCACCAGCCGACAAGTCTCTCAAGATGCAACTTAGATAGGAACACCTTACAGTTGGTGCTGAGACCACAGGGCCATGCTTGAGTTCAAGCTGCCAGGGGGTGTGCAAGTCCCCCACATACGAAGGACATAGTAGGCAGTCAAAACAACAATGCTAACTGTGGATTTGAGGCCTGGGTCTTTCACATATTGTGATCTTGAGAAGTTATTTAAACTTTGTAACCACCAGATTTCTCAACTATAAAATGGAGATACTTTCAGGATTGTTGGCTGAAGGACCAAACTCTGTGACACATGGCCAACAGCTGTTACTATCCATCAGTTGAAAACTGTCCCAGTCTTAAGTGTCTCCTCCTCCCAGTAGAGTTCCTCAGTCTCCCAAGGGAGCTGGTATCCCACGCTCCTCCTTTTGTGCTTGGTTTTTACCTTCTCTGCGAAGCTCAACACAGGCAGCCAACACTATAGGATAGCAGGAATCTTCACTATATCCCCAGTAGCGCCTAGCAATGCCTTGCACACAGTGGGTCTCTATAAAAAGTCATTGAATTGAAATAGTCAAACTAAATTCTTCATGGCCAACTCTCCATTTAGCAACCTAGATGTGCTAGTGTGTTGTCTAAATTGCTTTTTCTCAACAGTAAAAAAGGAGATGTTTTGTACTGAGAGGCACACAAGCAAAGTTTGGATTCCTCATTCAGCATATTATACACAGTCATGACAAGATAACCCTTAAACACATCCTTTAAAAGTAGCCATGCTACAAGGCCCCCTCCAGCCAACTACTAGCCCCCACCAAGCATGCAGAATCACATTCCTCAGGTATCCAGCCCCACTCCCCTGCCCCGGCCAATGGAGAACCGCACCTCTCCGAGCAAGTCTCCATTCCTGCACTCTGGGATGAAGATGCAGAAGGCAGGGCCCCCAGTACCCGCCTCGCACATAGCACCTGCTCCTGTGCAGCCCCCTATGATTTGACGGGACATCACCTTCCCACCTGGCTCTGTTGAAGCCACGCAGCCTGTGTTGAAGCAGAGGCGGCGGCTCACAATGAAAGACATTGGAACCCCGGAGGCATGGCGGGTAATGATGACCCTCAAGTCTGGGCTGCTGGCAGAGAGCACGTGGGCATTAGACACCATTAACATCCTGCTGTACAATGACAACAGCATCATGACTTTCAACCTCAGTCAGCTCCCAGGGCTGCTCGAACTCCTTGTGGAATATTTCCGATGTTGCCTGATAGAGATCTTTGGCATTTTAAAGGAGTATGAGGTGGGTGACCCAGGACAGAGAACACTATTGGACCCTGGGAGATTCAGCAAAGCGTCTAGTCCAGCCCCTGTGGAGGGGGAGGAGGAGGAAGACCTTCTAGATCCCAAACTAGAGGAGGAAGAAGAGGAGGAAGTAATTGAAAATGATGAGGAGATAGCCTTTTCGGGCAAGGACAAAGCAGCCTCAGAGAATAGTGAGGAGAAACTGATTAGTAAGTTTGACAAGCTTCCAGTAAAGATCGTGCAGAAGAATGACCCGTTTGTGGTGGACTGCTCAGATAAGCTTGGGCGCGTGCAGGAGTTTGACAGCGGCCTGCTGCACTGGCGGATTGGTGGGGGCGACACCACTGAGCATATCCAGACCCACTTTGAGAGTAAGACAGAGCTGCTGCCTTCCCGGCCTCATGTGCCCTGCCCACCAGCCCCTCGGAAGTGTGTCACAGCGGTAGAGGGCACACCAGGGACAACAGAGCAGGAGGGCCCCCCGCCTGATGGCCCCCCAGAAAAACGCATCACAGCCACTATGGATGACATGTTGTCCACGAGGTCTAGCACACTGACGGAGGAGGGAGCTAAGAGTGTAGAGGCCACCAAGGAAAGCAGCAAGTTTCCATTCGGCATCAGCCCAGCGCAGAGCCATCGGAACCTCAAGATCCTAGAGGATGAACCCCACAGTAAAGATGAGACCCCACTGTGTACCCTTCTGGACTGGCAGGATTCCCTTGCCAAACGCTGCATCTGTGTCTCCAACACCATCCGAAGCTTGTCGTTTGTGCCAGGCAACGACTTTGAGATGTCCAAACACCCGGGGCTGCTGCTGATCCTGGGCAAGCTGATCCTTCTGCACCACAAGCACCCAGAACGGAAGCAGGCACCACTAACTTATGAGAAGGAGGAGGAGCAGGACCAAGGGGTGAGCTGCAACAAAGTGGAGTGGTGGTGGGACTGCTTGGAGATGCTTCGGGAAAACACCTTGGTCACGCTTGCCAACATCTCGGGACAGTTGGACCTCTCCCCATACCCCGAGAGCATTCACCTGCCTGTCCTGGACGGACTCCTGCACTGGGCAGTCTGCCCTTCAGCTGAAGCCCAGGACCCCTTCTCCACCCTGGGCCCCAACGTCTCCCCCCAGAGACTGGTCTTGGAAACCCTCAGCAAACTCAGCATCCAGGACAACAATGTGGACCTGATCCTGCCCACGCCCCCCTTCAGCCGCCTGGAGAAGTTGTATAGCACCATGGTGCACTTCCTCAGTGACCGAAAGAACCCCGTGTGCCGGGAGATGGCTGTAGTACTGCTGGCCAACCTGGCACAGGGCGACAGCCTGGCAGCCCGTGTCATTGCAGTGCAGAAGGGCAGCATCGGCAACCTCCTGGGCTTCCTGGAGGACAGCCTTGCTGCCACACAGTTCCAGCAGAGCCAGGCCAGCCTGCTCCACATGCAGAACCCGCCCTTTGAGCCAACTAGTGTGGACATGATGCGACGGGCTGCCCGTGCGCTGCTGGCCCTGGCCAAGGTGGACGAGAACCACTCGGAGTTCACGCTGTATGAGTCACGGCTGTTGGACATCTCGGTATCACCGTTGATGAACTCATTGGTTTCACAAGTCATTTGTGCTGTACTGTTTTTGATTGGCCAGTCATGACAGCCGTGGGACACCTCCCTCCCCGTGTGTGTGTGCGTGTGAGGAGAACTTAGAAACTGACTGTTGCCCTTTATTTATGCAAAACCACCTCAGAATCCTGTTTACCCTGTGCTGTCCAGCTTCTCCCCGGGAAAAGAAGTCTCTCCTATTTCCTCTTTCCTCCCCCTTCTGGCCCCTTCTTCGCCCTCACCTTTCTATTCCCTGTCCTCACTTTACTCCCCTCAGGACCCTGCCCTATTTGAAAAGACAAAGCTCTGCCTACATAGAAGACTTTTTTTATTTTAACCAAAGTTACTGTCGTTTACAGTGAGTTTGGGGGAAAAAAAATAAAATAAAATGGCTTTCCCGGTCCTTGCATCAAGGGGATGCCGCATTTCATAACTGTTTTTAATGGTTAAAAAAAAAAAAAAAGGAAAAAAGTACAAAAAAAACCCCTGAAGGACAAAAAAGGTGACTGCTGAACTGTGTGTGGTTTATCGTTGTACATTCACAATCTTGCAGGAACCGAGAAGTTTGCAGTTGTGGACAGACCCTGTCCGCTGGAGAGGCCTGTGCAGTAGAGTGTAGACCCCTTCATGTACTGTACTGTACACCTGATACTGTAAACATACTGTAATAATAACGTCTCACATGGAAACAAGAGAAACGCTGGGTCAGCAGCAAGCTGTAGTTTTTAAAAATGTTTTTAGTTAAACGTTGAGGAGAAAAAAAAAAAAAGGCTTTTCCCCCAAAGCATCATATGTGAACCTACAACACCCTGACCTCTTTCTCTCCTCCTTGATTGTATGAATAACCCTGAGATCACCTCTTAGAACTGGTTTTAACCTTTAGCTGCAGCGGCTGCGCTGCCACGTGTGTATATATATGATGTTGTACATTGCACATACCCTTGGATCCCCACAGTTTGGTCCCCCTCCCAGGTACCCCTTTATAGTATGACGAGTTAACGAGTTGGTGACCTGCACAAAGCGAGACACAGCTATTTAATCTCTTGCCAGACATCGCCCCTCTTGGTGCGATGCTGTACAGGTCTCTGTAAAAAGTCCTTGCTGTCTCAGCAGCCAATCAACTTATAGTTTATTTTTTCTGGGTTTTTGTTTTTGTTTTTGTTTTCTTTCTAATCGAGGTGTGAAAAAGTTCTAGGTTCAGTTGAAGTTCCTGATGAAGAAACACAATTGAGATTTTTTCAGTGATAAAATCTGCATATTTGTATTTCAAACAATGTAGCTAAAACTTGATGTAAATTCCTCCTTTTTTTCCTTTTTGGCTTAATGAATATCATTTATTCAGTATGAAATCTTTATACTATATGTTCCACGTGTTAAGAATAAATGTACATTAAATCTTAAAAAAAAAAATAAATAAATAAATAAAAGTAGCCATGCTGGAGATTGACATACAACCTTGCCATAAATCTAAAACAGCTATTTCCACTTTGATTACTGATTCCTGAGTTAAGAACTACAGGAGACAGATGGGTTACATTTAAGGACAAGTGATAGAAAACTCACCTGTTTTTAAACCCAAAAATCCCACTAGAGAGGGAACAGGTTCTCATCATAAGTACAAAGGAACTGAGGTGTTTAGAAGGAACAGCAGATTCACTCCTAGTGTGTGTTCATTCCAAGAGGAGAGAGATGCTGTTAATATTTTTTTACTTCTTTTTGTTTGTTTGTTTATATTTTTATTTCTCTTGGGTATATACTAGGTGTAGAGTTGCCAGTCACATGGTACTTCTATATTTAACCTTTTGAAGAAACATTAAACTATTTTCCAAAGCGTTGCACAATTTTACATTTCCGCCAGCATGGCAACAGGGTTCCAATTTCTCCACATTCTCGCCAACACTCGTGATTATCTATCCTTTATTATTTTAACCATCCTCGTGGATGTGAAGTGTTTTTAAGAATTAGTTTATTTATTTCAATTGAAGGATAATTACTTTACACTATTGTGGTGCTTTTTGCCATGCATCAACATAAAGCAGGCATGGGTGCACGTGTCCCCCCATCCTGTACCCCCTCCCACCCCCCTCCCCACCCCACCCCTCTGGGTTGTCCCAGAGCACTGGCTTTCAGAGCCCTGCTTCATGCATCGAACTTGCACTGGTCACTCAAATAGCGGAATTTGCATAGATTTAGATGTATGATGCAGTTTCACTACATAGTCACAGGCTACGGAACTCACTTTATCTTAACTCCCTGTTGAATCCTATTCAGGGTTTTGTTGTACACACTAGCCTTTCAGCAAATTGCAAATAAGAATGGCAGGGAATAAGACAGAAGAGACAGATTTGATCTGAAAATGTTCTAAAGCTGTGTTAAGAACCCTCTTCATGGTAATCCTGATTATTGAAAGACATGGCTAAATTTCTTAGGCTTCCTGCCTTCTCCCCTAACACCAAATACAAGATTGATGTTCCTCCTTATCCAGGGTTCTTAGGGGCTGTGAATAGCTTGCATCTCTCATTGGTGTCACATGGATGCCCTCTTACCACTGCCATTGGTCCCAGGTGCCTATGGGAATACGACCTTCCTTGTCTAGGGCACAGGGGTGGAGCCTCCTGCGTAAGCACTGCTGGGACCTGTCAGGTGACCACTGCACTGTATCCGTCATTCTTTACTTATTCACCTGTGGCTACAAGTCACTAAAATCTGCAGCTAGTCCCCAACTCTTTCTCCTGTAATTGGATTTATAATGAATCCAGTCTTCCTGGGTTTGGGTTTCTTTAAAACACAGGCAAAACTACTGTATAGAATCCCTTTAAACAGTGCTCACCCTGGATATGTTTGTGAGGACAATGTTTTTATTATCACAGTAAGCTCAAGACCTTTAGAATAGGGATGGTGTCTTTTCTACCTAGATCTAGAACTCTATATGATTCCTAGCACAGAATAGGTCACCAAGAAATACTTGTTGAATTTGCATTGTCTATATATACTGTAGGCTTGGTGCTTGAACTTTTTAATGGGTTCCATGAAGTCTTAAAACTGTATGAAAAGTATATACACATACACTCTTTTCCCTTTAGGAGAATATTCCATCCTAATCTGGGAACACAAGTGACTTCTGTGAACACTTCCCTCGTATACTGATCCAGGTGAGGAAGGCAGTAGTGTTGGAGAGAATGGAAGGAGAACCTGAGACAGATGCTTGAACAGAGGTTGTTGGAGAGTCAAGCTGAGAGATGCAGGGAGAAAAGAGGCACATGAAGGAATGTGGGAAGGGGAAAATTCTTGCCAAATATGTCAAAACGTTACTCTGCTACAGCACTAGAGATGGGGTCAACTTTCAGAAGCACTGTAAAGGGCACTCTCTCACCTCCATTGAGAGAGGAAATGTGGTGTGTGCTCCAGGCCACTTCAACATACACCTCTTCTCTCCACTGTAAATCAGAATGACTTACCATCATTATTGTTTTTCATACTCAAAATGCCTTCGTTAAGACCCAATTATAAAATCGCTCAAGGCTTCTGGTTTCTGTTAATAGCAAGCTGGTATACTCAGATAAAAACTCTTGATGAGAAAAGAACAAATACCATATATTATTGCATACATATGAAATCTAGAAAAATGGTACTGATCAACCTATGTGCAGGGCAGGAATAGAGACACAGGTGTAGAGTACAGACGTGTGCGCACAGTGGGGGAAAGAAAAGATGGGACAAATTGAGAGAGTAGCATTGACATGTATACACTACCCCAATCATGTGTAAAATAGATAGCTAGTGGGAAGTTAAACACAGGGAACTCAGCTTGGTGCTCTGTGACGACCTACAGGGGTGGGATGGTGGGGAGGGGGGGTGGGAGGCAGGACCAAGAGGGAGGGGCTATATGTATACTTACGGCTGATTTACGTTGTTACATGGCAGAAACCAACATATCATTGTTAAGCAATTATCCTCCGATTAAAAAAGCAAACAAAAACAACCTTGGGTAAATATCTGAATGAAAACCTCTATCGAAATGGTAGGAAGAAAGACTATGGGATGATCAGAACTCCTAAGATCATCTGCCAATACTGCTGTGACCAGTAGGAACTAGATGGGCACATGTCAAAGCCTGAGACCCACCAAAACTGAAAAGTCTTATAGGACACTTTCCCCAAATCAATACACACAGATTGAGGATAAACCAAATATAAATCTGCCTCCTCCTACCCATCAGCCTCAGGGGACTGCAGGAAAACCTACCATGGCTATAAGCAAGGCAAAAGAATTAAAAAGAAAAGGAACAAAATGTCTTCAAGAAGGAGTAGCCACAAAATACCCTATTGTGGATTTGTACTGTGGGTACACTTGACCTGGGTGGGACAGAGGCATTTAAGTCATGAATTTGGTGTGAATAGATCTCAGTTGCTATCGGGTGCATGGCAAAACCAAATAAAGCCTCTCTGAAGGGGATGCATCTAAACTAGGCTTCAAATATCCCCCTAAATAATTTAAAGATGGGCTTGCCTGGTGGCTTACAGGTAAAGAACCTGCCTGTCAATACTGGAGATGAGGTTTCAATCGGTGGGTTGAAAAGATCCCCTAGAGAAGGAAATGGCAAGCCGCTCCACTATTCTTGCCTGGAAAATCACATGGACAGAGGAGCTTGGCGGGCTAGAGTCCATCGGATTGCAAAACAGTTGGACACAATTTAGCAACTAAACAACAATTTAAAGGCAGTGACTAGTTATCCATTGGAAGATAACTAAGTATCAAGGGAACAAGAACCAGCAAAACAACAGAGAGAAGAAATAAACCCACACATACTTCTGCTATTAAAGCCAGATTTTAAAAAAAGCTAGGCTTCCATGTTTATGAAAATAAATAATAACCATGAAAATAACTATACAGAGACTATGAAAAATTATGTACTATATCTGAGAAAAAGAACCAAACTAAAAATAAAGATAATAATTGAAATTTTAAACCCAACAATCACATTTACAACATAGTGACACTATGAGGGAGAAATAAAGAACTGGAAGGTGGGGTCAGAGGACCTTACACAGAATGCAGGACTGAGAGAAGAAAATGGAAAAAATATACACTGGCAAAAGAAGTGTGTAGAAGCCATGGAAAATGTGGTACAAGGTTGGTACAAACATTGGCATGCTATGAAGATATAAAAGAGGGAAAAGCAGATGGGGTTGAGAATTTTTCAGGACTGATGAAAGATACCTATCCTCAGATTTAAGAGACTCAGTAGATTCCAGAAAAATAAAATAAAACCCATTCCTAAACAGCTCATATTAAAACTTCATAAAATCAAGACAGAGAAAACCTTAAAACAACCAGGGGAAAAAAAGATTATCTTCAAAGAAGGAACTGACAATGGACTTTTAACAGCAAGTGAGAAAAGGGAAAACTGATACAGATTTAATGTGCTCAAAGAAAATTAGTGCTAAACCTATAATTCTATACAAAACCACAAATGAATGAATTTGGAAAGAAAAGAAAAAAACGAATTTGGTCCCTTTCCCTAGAATATGCTCCCCTATAAAATTCTTGACACTCTGAGAGGGCCTGAAAAACCCATGTTGATTGATTGCACTTTAATATGATGGGCTAGTTGATGAGTTTTCAGAACGGTGTTTGAGAAACACATAGGCCCTGTAAAGGCCTATGAACAAGGCCCTGCAAAGCACACAGAGTTGGTGGGAAAGGGAGGAGAGCATGCATGAGAAACTGAAGTGGCTGCCAAAGACCAGCCAGGCTTACCTTATAATTTAAAATACCTGCTTTCTCCTTTCATTAATAGATGCAGCAAGGACCAGCTCATTATCCTTACCTTACAGGCAGAGTTGATACTCAAAATACTAAGGCATCAGCACTCATCAATCAGAAGAGATGTCTAATACCAGACTAGCTGCTGGCTGTTGCATAAGTTCAGGGGTGTATGTTGTTACTCCTTTAGTGACTACAATAGGGAGAAACCCAGGGGAGACACTTGATCAGCTTCAGCTGAGATAACGGAGACATTCAAGGTAGCAGCTATCTAATAATTGGTATATTAATACATTTGTTGGCATCCTAATACGCACCTGCTAAGCATAACCCTTTTAGCCCTTCCACCTGGCTCCTTAGTGGGTCTCATTCTTCCTCTCCTTCCTGATCACTACCTCACCTTGCCCCAACCCCACCCACAACTTCAAACATTTCAACAAAGCTGCTTCCCTGTATTCTATGAGGAATACATCTTAGCAAAAAAACCTTTCTCAAAACCCTCAGACAGGTATTGCATATTGTGCCTTGGTAACTGCCTGGATATGACTAAACCATTTTGTTGCAACTCAAATGGACTTTATAAAATGAAAAGCGAGATTTATGCAGAAAATAAGAGGTATTTATTTGCTTTATAGCCAGATTCAAACTAAGCTTCCTTCATATGACAAGCTCCTTTGCTACATTTTATATTTGCATAAAGTAATTTATTTTCTTTATTATACAGTTTACATTAATAAAAGTTAGAAAATATAAATAACCAAAAGCACCTGCAATATTTCCCTATCTCCCTCAAATATTGACTTTACCACTATATGTACATACATCTGTATAAATGAACAGATATATATATATATATGTATATATATATATGATTCAATTAACATTTACTTTATATGTAAATCTTTTCAGGATAAAGTTATATCTGTATTCATTGTCAATTTCAGAGGCACCAAAGTATGGCCATATTTAGCAAAGAAACACTTTCTTCTATTTGGATTTTAGTGAACGGATCAAGCACTATCCACATGAAGTTGCTTTGACATCAAATGCAAAGTCCTGTAATAGTGCGGCTCAATGTGATTTGGATTATCATCTTCAGGTACAAAAACATATCATGAGTTCAGAGCCCAAGGACTTCATTTTTAAGCTTTGGGGCTTGAACTTCATTTGAATTCAAATTAAGTAATGCCCTTAGATCAACTTGAGCTGACAAATTCTTTAGAAGAAAGTGGAATAAGGCAATTTGATGGAAATTATTCTGTGCAGTGCCTTGTCACTCCAGATATTTCACCTTTACATTAAATTTTTTTTCAATTAACTTAAAGGTAACTGCTATATGCCTGATATTCAAGCTATCTGTCATTATTATTCATTTATTTATAAGCAGAACTATCATTTACAAGGACCTAATTCTTAAGGAAACATAATTGCTCTAAACCGATTAATTTGCTTATATAAAACTTTCCTCTGGAACAAAAGTTAAACATTGGTTGTCAAAGCATGTTCCCTGGGGATCCTCAAGTTTATACAGCATTGTTCCAAGCTTCAACAAAAATTTGCTGACTTAAGGTGACTTCCTGAAAAAAAGAGCAATGCATGCTATAAAATATGCAGAAAGAGCTCCTTCACTGGCACCGGAATGAAGTAAAAAAAAAAAAAGTCCATTAATATATCCTGCACCCACTTCCTTCACCCATTTCACTTGAAAAGAATATAGAATCACAGACCTAAAATTCTAAAGAAACTAAGTAGAAAGGGAGTTTAGAGTTCATTTTTCCAAAATAAATGTGTTTTGTATGTAATGAAATTGAGACCCAGAGAGTTCATTCCACAAGACCACCCTGAGCCAAAAAAAGTCTCCAGAACCTGCTGGTCTTGACTTAACCACGGGTAGTCTTAGCACCCCACATATGAAGAACTGATAGAAAGCCTAGCGTGTGGACTGCTGTGCAGGTCACTAAATGACAAACTCCCAAAACTCTGTTCCCATATTTTCAATGTCTGGCAATTCCCACCTATGAAATCACCCCCTTATTCATTCAAAGCTCACTTTAAACTCTGCCTCCTCTAAATATGTTTATTAAAAAGATATGAAAGTGAAAATTGAAAGTGAACTCGCTTAGTTGTGTCCGACATTTTGCGACCCCATGGACTGTAGCCTACCAGGCTCCTATGTCCATGGGATTTTCCAGACAAGAGTACTGGAGTGGATTGCCATTTCCTTCTCCAGAGGATCTTCCCAACCCAAGGATCACACCCAGGTCTTCCACATTGCAGGCAGACACTTTACCATCTGAGCCACCAGGGAAATCTAAAAGATATGAGGTTAATGCAATTTTTAAGAAGGTAAAGTTATACTTGTATCAAAATATAACTAACGATCTGGATAGTTATGCTTTCAGGTAAACAAAAGCAAGCATTCCATTTACCTCAAATCCCACAACAAGCTTGCATGGAGTAAATTTAATAAGTTTTAAAATTTTGGAAGGTAATCATACTAAGTGTATAGCACATTGTAGTCGAACAATGCTTTTGCGATCAGTCAAAACTTTGCCTCTAGTGTCAGGCAACCCTAAGTTTCATTGTTCTTAGAAGACAACTCAGTGGTTCTCCAACTCAATTTAGTCTCCTGCTGGTTAGTATGCGATTATGTGGTCAAGACTCTCATTCACTTCATGAAGAAATCCACCTGAGAACCTTAACATTTCCTTTAATAGGGAAAGTAACTGACATGCAATGATGAATCAGTAATAGAGCATGAAGATTATCCTACTTGACATTCTTCAATGGTTCCCTAGAGCCTTCAAGGTAAAGTCCAGATTTCTTACACTGGCAGTCATGGACTTTCAGGATCTGAGCTTCATCTATCTTCCTAGTCCCATTTCTCAATCCTCTCCCTTCTTACTCTTTGGCCCAAGCATGCTAAACTACTTTTAGCTCTCTGGAAAAATTGAACTCTCAAGTCTTTCCACTTAAAATGCCCTACATATACCCTCTTGACATTTGTCTTGCTAGCTCCTACTCAATACCGCAAAAGTTTACTCCATCCATGTGGAGTAGTTATCATGAGGTAATTAATGTCAACTACACCCCAAATACAGGAAAAATTATTTCCACTTTCAGTGAGACATCAACATTTGTCTTTTCATGACAATACCATGACATACCAAATCTAAACTTTTGGTAAAATATTTTATACTCACCACTTTCACTGCTTTATCATCCAATCATTTCTTAATCCTTTGCAAACCTATTCCCCCTAGCATTACTTGACTGAAAAGAAATTTTTAAGGCTACTAGTGTTCTCATAATCATTTGGTTCACTGACAATAGTTTTTTCCCCCCAAAACCAAGTTTTATTAAATTCTCTAAAGCCGTCTAGACTACTGTCAATGAACTAAATGATTGTGAGTCACCCTACTATATTATACCTCCCTTTCCTTCAGTTTTTCTTGTTGTCTTATTCTAATTGTGCCTTTTCTGTGTCATTCTCTGGCTCCACTTCTTCTTCTAATTAAAGATATTCCTCTTGGTTCACTAGATTCAAAATATTAGCATTAGAATATCTCCCAATCCCTTAACTCCAAAACAAAGTCAAATCATTTCTGTATCTTGTTGATTCTACCTTTTTAGTGAAAAAGGAAAAACTCATAGTTTTTCTACTGAGAAAGAGCAGTCATTTTGGAAATAAACTTGGGTTCAGGTCTCAAGTATGTCACCAGCTCTTGAGCAGTGTGGCACAGAGCTTATTATTTAACCAATTTGGGCTTCATCATCTCGTGTATTGGGGGCTACCCAGGTAGCATTAGTGGTAAAGAACTCCTGCCAGACATAAGAGAATGGGTTTGATCCCTGAGCAGGGAAGATCCCCTGGAGGAGAGCATGCTGACCCACTTCAGTCTCATCTACTGGGCTTCCCTGATGGCTCAGACAGTAAAGAACCTGCCTGTGAAGCTATAAATTTAAGAAAATAATGACTATATGTTAGTATTACTATATGAATTGTAGCATGCAAAGTGCATATTTCAATTACAAAAGTAAGCACTCAATGAAATCTATTCAATATTACTGTTATTTCCATACCCACTTCCTCCAAACTTGTATAGTATCTCACTGTTCCAATCCATTTCTTCATACACATCAATGAAAGATAAATCTTACAGAGTACATACATAAACATGTTTCTTTTCTGGCTTAATTGTTCCCAATTTCTTACTGAATCAAAGTCCAATTCCTATTTCAGTAAAATTTCAGATTTTAGCACCATGCTTTCTTTCTAGCCATCTGCCTCATGCACTTCTAAATGAATACCATTCTCCAAGCAAACTAGACTTTTTGTGGTCCAAAAGTCCAGCTCAAATTCTGCCTCCTTTATGAAAATTACCTCCCCAGTTGGATATTTTATGCTCATTATTTTTACTCGTACTTCTTACAAATTTGTAATCCCTTTTAGTTTGGCCAGACAGCATGCAGGATATCTCAGTTCCCTGACCAGGATTCAGACCCTTCGTCCCTGCATTGGAAGTGCAGAGTCTTAACTGCTGGACCTTCACGGAAGTCTCTTAAATTGTACTCCCTTTGAAGGGAGAAACTAGGCTCTTATTCTCCTACTCACCACTTTGCTAAGTGATGAGACATGTATATATTTTAAAAATACCAACTAGATTTTTCCTCAAGGAATTATTCTCACTTCCTCAGCTTTTAATGAAGGGGTGGGAACAGAATAGGGAGGAAAGGATGTTTGTAGGGTATTAATAGAAACACAAGTGAGCTTCCACTTGGAAAAAAAAGAATTGAAAAGTCACCCTAGAAATCCAGTTGTGACAAATCTTTGGGAAACCCTTTATCAATTTGCTAAGCTTGTTCCTATTTACTTTCTTCCCCAGAGTTATTTTCTAACCTTCTAGTCTTCTCTAAACCAAAGAGAAAATGGTTTTACTCTTTATTTTTAAACCCACAATTGAACATACAGGGATACACACACACACAATGCAATTTTACATATTAGTTCATATTTTAGAATCTTATTTCTTTAAAATGAAATTTCTTCAATCCAAATCCAAGAGGTATAATCTTCAGGCAGCATCTAGTATAGTGCTTTGGATATAGAACAAATTCAGTATGTACATTACATGAAATAATGTATAATGCAAAACTACAGAACTGAATGGAAAATATATAGTCCAAGTGAGTATGATACTTGGGGACTAAGCCCCTCATCAATACCAACTAGGTAAACTCTTGGGTGCCTAATGATGTACAAACTTTTTTTTTAAGATGAGGAAAACTAAGATGCACAAAGAAGTTACATTAGCAATAAAGCTCCTGCTAAAAGCCAAATTACTTCATACACAGTCTATATGTCTCCCTCTGAATATTACTTTCTACACACACACACACACACACACACACACTTTTTTCCTTTCTGACAATTTAAAGGTCTACAAAACCTCCAAGTCTACTTTCACGCCTTTGCTACACATTTATATGTAGCAAAAGGTCAAAGTTATTTGGCCCACTGTGTTTAGAAAATTAAAAACTAAATTTATTTTAAAAAGTGGGAACTCAGAAGGTGGTGGTAGGCAAATGCTCTAGCAGTTCATTTTGCAATCCCTATGGCTCAGGTCCCCATGCTAGAGTTCAACTACTTTAATGAAGATGTATTTCAGTGAAGGAGAAAGAGCACACGACTTTGAGGACGTATCAAATACTGACTCTATGATTTACTGTGTGGCCCTGGCTAGGATACTTCTTTGAACCTTAGTTTCCTCATTGGTTTCCTGAAATTCGAAGATGCTTGCTCCTTGGAAGACAAGCTATGACCAACCTAGACAGCATATTAAAAAGCAGACATTACTTTGCCAACAAAGGTCCATATAGTCAAAGCTATGGTTTTTCTAGTAGTCATGTATGGATGTGAGATTGGACCATAAAGAAAACTGAGCACCAAAGAACCGATGCTTTTGAACTGTGGTGTTGGAGAAGACTCTTCAGAGTCCCTTGGACTGTAAGATCAAACCAGTCAATCCTAAAAGAAATCAGTCCTGAATATTCATTGGAAGGGCTGATGCTGAAGCTGAAACTCTTAATACTTTGGCCACCTGATGTGAAGAGCTGACTCATTGGAAAAGACCCTGATGCTGGAAAAGATAGAAGGCAGGAGGAGAAGGGGACGACAGGATGAGATGATTAGATGGCATCACCGACTTGATGGACATGAGTTTGAGCAAGCTCCGGGAGTAGGTGATGACAGGGAAGCCTGGTGTGCTGCAGTCCATGGGATCACACAGTCGGGCAGGACAGGGCAACTGAACTGACAGAACTGAGTTCCTCATCAGTAACATGGAGATAATTCAGATTTGATGTGAAGATTAGAGAGGAAATTATTCTGGCACATAGCCGAAGATTGATATATAATTATAAATGAATGAACAATGCGGTCGATGCTCAATAAAAGGAGATCCTGCAGGGCCTGATACTCCTATCTCCTGGGGAGCTCCAGAGCTGAAGACTCTTCGCAGCCCTCCGATCTCCGAAGCGAGAGCCTCGCTTCATCTTCCCTTCTCTCCTCCGCCCTCTCCCTCTGACAGCACTTCTCAGCTCCTGTGACACAACTCCGCTGTGGAGGGGTTTCTCCGGCCGTTAGCACTCGAAAGTAGCATTTCGCTTTTTCTTCAAGTTTTTAATTCTCGGTTTGTTTCTACTCCACTCTCAGCAGCCCCAGAGCACTGCAAAGGATTCTAGAGGCCACACCCCGCCTTCTCCGGAGCGGCCAGGTCCGCTTGGGGCAGTTTGGAGGCCCTGTTGCCTAGGAAATTGGGGCGGGGCTTAGGAAACCAGCCCGGCGCCGGCTTTGCGCAGGCGCTCGCTCTCTGGTCTTTACTATCGCGAGAACTCCTCCCGGAAGTTCCACGTCAGTCAGTCGTCTGGTCAGAGGGTCGGTGGGTTTCTCCAGGACCGCTTGGTCTGTAGCGAGTGAGGGCGCCAGGCCTCGGACCGTCGGAGCCATGGTAAGTCCAGGCCTTGCAGGAGGCAGTGGGGTCCCATGTGGCCAGGGCCAGTTCTTGTGGCTCCTGGCCTGAGACCCGCAGTTGTCCGCGGCCTGGGTTCCCGCTGCGGCCACCGCCTCAGGCCTTGAGGGGTCCTGGTCCAGTTTGAATTCTGGAAGGGAAGAGGCGGCAGGTCGTGTGGGGAGGCAATGCTTGGAGGGTCCCTGACTTCGGTGCTTACGGTGTTTGCTAGAGCTTCTGCGGTCTGCAGTGGGGTCCTTAGTGTAGGGAAATATAAGAGGCCGAAAATGTTGAATTCCGTAGAAGGTTTTGATGAAACTACCTCATTGTGCCTTTAAAGCGGTGACAGCTGATTTTGCACTCTTGTGCTTGTTTTGGTATAGTATGACCGCAACAGGCAGGCGCCCCCCATTCCCCCGCCTTTCGAAATGTGAATGGATCCTATAGAGTCAAAAGTGGAATTTCAGATGCTTTGGAACCCCAGCTTAAGTGTCAAGGGAGAAGCTTAGAGTTGGGACGTAGTTTATAAAACTGGTTGGCGTGCTTGTCTGCATTTGCAAATATACTGACTGAAGAATGACCCTGAAAAGATCCTGATGCTGGGAAAGATTGAAGTCAGGAGGAGAAAGGAACGCAGAGGTTGAGATGGTTGGATGGCATCACCGACTCAATGGACATGAGTTTGAGTAAACGGGAGTTGGCGATGGACAGGGAGGCCCGGCGTGCTGCAGTCTATGGGGTTGCAAAGAGTCGGAGACGACTGAGCGACTGAACTGACGAATGACAGTCACACAGCATTTTTGACAAATGACAAATCATCACACCATTTTTTTATTATCACCCCCAAATATGTGCTAAAATATTTTTGCACTTGTTATACTAGTAAGAAAAACAGTACGATAGTGTGAGAATTTCTTTGCAAAAGCATGTAAGGGATTATGTATTTTGTATTTAAACATTTTCTTGCTTTTTTTTTTTAACTTGTTAAGCAGCACAGATTCAGAGATTTTGGAGCTTGAAGACCTTAGGGATCAATAAGTCCAGGTCCCTCACCTTACAGTTAAAAGGGAGGAAAAAAAAAAGTTTAAGGCTAATTGCTGCAGAGTTTTAACTGCAACAGAAGTTGATTCCCTGGGAAAACTTATGAACGTTATGAATATTTCCATAAAAATGCATAGAGAAACACAACATTGCATAAAAATTTAATGGACTCACTCACAGATACTGTCACCCACCAATACTCATTCATGAGCTTTCTTGGGTCCCCAGGTTAAGAGCCCCAAAGCAAAACTTAAGTTCTACTACCTTGTATTACCAAGGACCTGCTCTGGAGTGTGCTGTGGTTTTCAAAATGGACATTTTTGGAAACAGCCCCTTGCATCTGCCTAATTTAGTTTTCTTTTAAGAGTATTTTTATGATTAAATATTTCATTCTTTAACACATTTAAAATCTTTTGTAAAAGATTTTGTTCACTCGTTTACCATAGAGTATTTACTGTGTGCCATAGATTTGGCTAAACATTTGCTTGCTAATTCTCATAGCAGGTGGGAGAGTAAGTTATAAATGTTCATGGAGTGGTTAAAATAGGCAAGGCATTGTTCTTACTGCTTAATACTGAATTTAACTGTCATTACACTAAGGAATAGATAATAGTCAATAGTTTTATATACATCAAACCTGAGGGAAGTTAAGTAAACTTGCCCACTGTCATGCATTTGAGATGAGTGATGGAACTGAAGCTTGAGTCCATCATGATTCCTTAGATCTTGATTATACTATCTTAAACCTCTTTTGTTGTTGTTTAGTCGCTCAGTCACGTCCAACTCTTTTGTGACCCCATGGACCCACCGAGGCTCCTCTATCCATGGGATTTTCCAGGCAAGAATTCTGGAGTTAATTGCCATTTTTCTTCTCCAGGGGATCTTCTCAACTCAGGGATTGAACCCATGTCTCCTGTATTGGCAGGCAGATTCCTAAGTGCTGAGCCACCACGGAAGCCTCCCATACCCAAATATATAAGGTGCTGAATATTGCACATGAATGATCTCTTTAGGAACATCTACTCTAGAAACCAAAAACAGACATGTGCACAAATATTAAACGTTAAATTCTGTAGGATCTTATAGGAAAGGATACTTCTGGTAGGATAATCCAAGAGATTATATGATGGTGGTAACAGTTAAGCTCAGTCCTAAATGCCTTCAGCCTTGGGGAGATACAAGGAGATGTTTAGAGTTAAGGCTGCAGTGTGAGTATCTTCCCTGATAGCTCAGTTGGTAAAGAATCATCCTGCAATGCAGGAGACCCTGGTTCGATTCCTGGGTTGGGAAGACCCCCTGAAGTAAGGGAAAGGCTACCCACTCCAGTGGAAAATTCCATGGATGGAGGATCCTGGTGGGTGACAGTCCTTGGGGTTGCAAAGAGTCGACACAACCGAGTAACTTCACTTTCATTTTCACCCACTCCAGTATTCTTGGGCTTTCCTTGTGGTTCAGCTGGTAGAGAATCCACCTACAATGTTGGAGACCTGGGTTTGATCCCTGGGTTGGGAAGATTCCCTGGAGAAGGGAAAGGCTACCCACTCCAGTATTCTGGCCTGGAGAGTTCCATGGACTGTATAGTCCATGGGGTCGCAAAGAGTCAAACACAACTGAGCCACTTTCACTCACTTTTATGAGTACCTTACTCATCTTGGTATTCCACAGTCCCTAGTACAATGTCTCATTCTGGGAGAGATGCAGCAAGAGCCCTTGGCTGTGCTTTTAAAAACTGAGATTGTGCATTAGGGGCATGTTGTTATACAGGTGTTGCTTTGTACCTTGGGCCACCTTCACTTTTACTCAGTAATCAGTCATTCAAAACATTTTTTAATGGTAAAATATGCATAGTTTAAAAGTGTACAGTTTCCTCATTTGCTAGAGAAAAAGTATGAGATATGCTGGCTTATGTAAACTTCCACCATGATTCCTGGCATATAATAGACACATCAGGTTTGCTAACTACGGAGAGACCAGAAAAAAAGTTAATATTTGTGAAGGTAATGAATGGGGCAAGATTCAGAAATAAATGAAGTGAAAAGTCCTGCTTAAGGAAGGAATGTGAAGATAATGGTTTGAAAGTAGAATGTTTGAGATGGAGAAGATATTTTTGTGGCGATTGTGAAGAGCCAGAGAACTTAGATCTTTTAAAGGAAAGTTAGAGGTGGAGGTTGTTGCCAGAAGGAGGGGAGGCCTTTATAGAAGTGAGAACCAGGTTCAAAGTAGTCAGTGACCCAGATTTGATAGAAGTCCAAAATGATAAATAAGAACCTTGTGAGATGTTTGCTTTGTCTCAAGAAATTACCTCTGCTGTCTTCATTTGTGTAGAAAAGTAATGTTAAATTTCTTTCCCATTCATGAACATCACAGAAGATAGCAAAAATAAAAACTTAATAGTAACTCAACTTGCCAAGTAAACTCTTAGGTTGTGTTTAAAACCTGCTGAAGAAGAAACATGTTTTAAATTAGTCTTCCTCATATCTGCTTCCAAGAGAGAACTGAGACTACTACCATAAGCCATCAGTGTGTATAATGAATTAACTTTTCTCCTAAAAAGCCATCCTTGGAAGAACTGAGAAAATAGTTATTCAGATCATTTTTTTCCTGTGGTTTGGATGACAAATCCAGGTTGAAAAACACTTTTTAACCTGTTAGTATTTATGATGAGAAAGAGTATTTTAGCTTTGGTTCAAAATTCTCCTAATTTCCATTTGGTTATTATAACTTAAATCCATTAAAATATTATAAACATTCCCATTTGACTCCAGAGCCCTTCATGGACATGTATATAATAACCCTTATTGATCCCACATTACATTATCTGGCATTTACTATTAACACTATTGCCAAAATAAATCTACTATTCTCTGAAGAACTCAATTTAAAAAAATAGTAAAGGTATAATTGACATGATATTATTTTAGTTTTAGGTGTCTAGTATAATGATTTGATACTTACATATAGTAAAACAATCACCACAATAAGTCCTGTTAACATTTGTCACCATACGTAGTTACAAAATTGTGTTTTTTTTTCTTGTAATGAGAACATTTAAGATCTACTCTCTTAGCAGCTGTCAAATATGCAACACGGTATTATTTTTTTTTTCATTTATTTTTATTAGTTGGAGGCTAATTACTTTACAATATTGTAGTGGTTTTTGTCATACATTGACATGAATCAGCCATGGATTTACATGTATTCCCCATCCTGATCCCCCTCCTCCCACCTCCCTCTCCACCCGATCCCTCTGGGTCTTCCCAGTGCACCAGGCCCGAGCACTTGTCTCATGCACCCAACCTGGGCTGGTGATCTGTTTCACCATAGATAATATACATGTTTCGATGCTGTTCTCTCGAAACATCCCACCCTCGCCTTCTCCCACAGAGTCCAAAAGTCTGTTCTGTACGTCTGCAACACGGTATTATTAACTGCTTTTATCTGCTTTGCTGTACGTTACATCTCCATGATTTACTTTATAACTGGAAGTTTGTACCTTTTGACCCCCTCTACCCATTTCTCCCTCTTCTACACTCCACCTCTGGCAGCTACAATCTATTGTTTTCTGTATCTATGAGCCAGGTTTGTTGGTTTTTTTTTCTCATAAAGCAACCAGAACAACATATCACAACATATTGAGGGCTGAAGCAGATATGAGAAATGAACTGTCTTCTGTTAAGTCAGAATTTAAAGAGTTCTGCGAAACTGTGAACATCGCTACTCTTATCACTAAATTTCTTTCGAAGCTGTAGTTATTTTATTTAAGTTAATGTGAATAGGTTTAGTTTGTTTTTGAAAATGAATTAATACATGAATATTTTAAAGTTGTCTCAGTTTTAGTTTTTAACATGATAAATATTAATAAATATAATCTACATTAATAAGGTGGCTCAAACAGTAAAGAAACTGCCTGCAATACAGGAGACTCGGGTTCGATCCCTGAATTGGGAAGATCCCCTGGAGAAGGGAATGGCAACTCACTCCAGTATTCTTGCATGGAGAATTCCATGGACAGAGGAGCCTGGTGGGCTACAGTCCATGGGGTCACAAGAGTTGGACACAATTGCGCAACTAACCCTTTCACCTTTCACCCTTCACATAAACAGAAGCTTTTTAATGTCCTCAAAAATGAATACTGTAAAGGTGTCCCTAAACCAAAAAGTTTGACAAGTGCTGCTGTAAGTTAAAGTTTTTTAAATACTCATATTTTTTGTATGTAAGAGTGTATAAGTAGGTGCTTTAGACTTTAAACTGTGGCTACAATTTCACAGAGTAAAAACTGAATTGTTTTGTAGGCATGTTAATGGACTGTTTTTACTTAAGATTGCAAACATGTTTCATTTGACATACCAATGTAACATTTTGTTTGCTTGTTTTTCATGTTTGTCCTTAGCCTCTGCGACTTGATATCAAGAGAAAACTTACTGCTCGATCGGATCGAGTTAAGAGTGTGGATTTGCATCCTACAGAGCCATGGATGTTGGCGAGTCTTTACAATGGTAGCGTGTGCGTTTGGAATCATGAAACACAGGTAAAAATTTTTAAGGACTTTATTAGAAATACTGTCTTAGACTGTTTATAATGAAAGAGGATAAATATAACAGTCTAGTAGTGTGTGTGTGTATACTGCGTTTCCAAATAAATTGGTACGAAGTATTTTTAACATAAGCTAACATTTATGAAGATAGAGCTTATGGGAGAAACTATTCTGAGCTCATTGTATCCAATATTGAAGTATTAAGTTCTCATGTAGGTATATTAGCTCTTCTTTGAAGAAACTGACCAATATAAGATCACTTGTTCTAGATAAGTATTTAATGGTACTTAATTTTCCATTCAGTGAGTATTCTAAAAATCTTTACAATGGGATTTTTACTTTTACTGATTTTCCCCCACATGCTTAATACAATGCATGATGCAGATAACTTTCAGGCAGCCATATAGATTATAGACGATATCAGAGAGATGTTTGCAGTCAGCTTTTCATTACATGTGGAAATATGTCTTTTACAGATTATCTGTCTTAAATGCTTTCATCTGAGTAAGTAATATATTTTTAACTTAGTTTATCTTTTCCAGTCTTTCTTGGCCATCCTTAATCTTTTTCTTTCAAGGTATAGAACATATAGTCAGCACTATACTATACAGTTTTGTGTCTATTTATACAGTAATTATCCCCAACATCCAAGGTTAAGTTTTTAAAATCCAGATAAAATTCAGATTTGCGGGGTTTAAAATGGCAAAAATAGGCTGTAGGAGGAACCAAGTTCAAAAGTAAACTTAAAACCACCCCTTCAGCTTATATCATTCTAATGAAACAGTAGGGACTGCACATTTCAACCAGGACCCCACCAGTGATATTTTATTCACGTTAACATTTTGTTTTCTGCTCTATCCCAGTGCCTATGACATTACCTGTCACACAATTAGTGCTCAGTAACTGTGTGTTGAACTACTGAATAATAAACTTTTCATATCACTGATTCAGAAGTTCTGTCCTCTGCAGTTTCAAGTGAATTCCTTTTGCCTTGATGTGGAAAGTATGCTTGCTAACTGCTTTTGGTGGGGTAGGGGATCTATTCTATCCAAATGTTTAAAATCTTTCTGATTTTATGCTTAACAGATATATTGGTGCATCCACCACCCCCACCATGCTCCCTAGGGGTTCCCTCTGTCAGCTCCATTTCACCATCTCTCACTCTCCTTCCTCTCACTATGGTATGCTCTAAAGCCCAGGTGTACTTCCCTTATTTTTACTATAATGTAACTGCTCGATTCAGGTCATCTACTTTGCTTCATCTTTGTTTTTGTACCCTTCTATGCCCTTCTGCAGTGCCATCTGCTTCCCCCTTCATAATTCATCTCATTGGTAATTTTTAAAATTTCCTTCTTTCCTTCAAGAAAAGAAGGTTCTGTGAGGACAGGGATTTTCCTAGTGTCAATTCCCATTGTTATTTCAAGTGGGCACCTGACAGTCAGGCTCATAGTAGATACTCAGTAAATCTTGTTGAATGCTTGATTTGTTTTGGTTCTCCCTGCTTTTCTTCCTTTATCACCAACAGAAGTTACTTGGCACTCATGTATATAGAGAGCAAGATGCTTGAAAGAGCCAAAAAGGTTTTTGGGAGTAAATTCAAATGTTCTTGAATTTCAAATAAGGAGGAATTATATACTCTTTGTGGTGATGGGTACAGCAGTTTAAAGATCAGTATGTTAGAATTTGAAGCCATCCTGTTAATTAAATGATGTGGGCAAGACTTAACCATGTTGAGGCTTGATTTACTTATCTAAATGAAGATGATATGTTGCCTTCCTTACTTCACAGGATTGTCAGAAGAATTAAATTAGATAAAATTGTGTATGAAACCCTGTCAGGCACCATACAAGTATTTCTTTATTTACTTACTTCTCGTTGGTGATTTATATGATGAGTGTGTAGTGTTTCATCCTCTTTATCTTGTTTAGCTTCTGGAATAGGAAAGACCATCCCTTAGGTCATTTATATCAGCCACAGCACTTAACGTAGACCTGAACCATGACTGTTAGTGCTGTGGCTGCTTTATTTTTTACTGCACAGTAGATCCCTGAGTTTGTTGCCTCCTTAAGAGGAGGCCTTACACATAGCTGTGAAAAGAAGAGAAGTGAAAAGCAAAGGAGAAAAGGAAAGATACACCCATTTGAATGCAGAGTTCCAAAGAATAGCAAGGAGAAATAAGAAAGCCTTCCTCAGCCATCAGTGCAAAGAAATAGAGGAAAACAATAGATTAGGAAAGATAAGAGATCTCTTCAAGAAAATTAAAAGATGCCAAGGGAACATTTCATGCAAAGATGGGCTCAATAAGACAAAAATGATATGGACCAAGCAGAAGATATTAAGAAGAGGTGGCAAGAATACACAGAAGAACTCTACAAAAAAGATCTTCACAAGCCAGATAAGTACGATGGTGTGATCACTCACCTAGAGCCAGACATCCTGGAATGTGAAGTCAGGTGGGCCTTAGGAAGTATCACTACAAACAAAGCTAGTGGAGGTGATGGAATTCCAGTTGAGCTATTTCAAATCCTGAAAGATGATGCTGTGAAAGTGTTGCACTCAATATGCCAGCAAATTTGGAAAACTCAGCAGTGGCCACAGGACTGAAAAAGGTGTTTTCATTCCAATCCCAAAGAAAGGCAGTGCCAAAGAATGCTCAAACTGCCACACAATTGAACTCATCTCACACGCTAGTAAAGTAATGCTCAAAATTCTCCAAGCCAGACTTCAGCAATATGTGAACATGAACTTCCAGATGTTCAAGCTGGTTTTAGAAAAGGCAGAAGAACCAGAGATCAAATTGCCAACATCCACTGGATCATCAAAAAAGCAAGAGAGTTCCAGAAAAACATCTATTTCTGCTTTATTGACTATGCCAGAGCCTTTGACTATGTGGATCACAATAAACTGTGAAAAATTCTGAAGGAGATAGGAATACCAGACCACCTGACCTGCCTCTTGAGAAACCTGTATGCAGGTCAGGAAGTAACAGTTAGAACTGGACATGAAACAGACTGATTCTAAATAGGAAAAGGAATACGTCAAGGCTGTATATCGTCACCCTGTTTATTTAACTTCTATGCAGAGTACATCATGAGAAACGCTGGGCTGGATGAAGCACAAGCTGAAATCAAGATTGCTGGGAGAAATATCAATAACCTCAGATATGCAGATGACACCACCCTTACGGTAGAAAGTGAAGAGGAACTAAAGAGCCTCTTGATGGAAGTGAAAGAGGAGAGTGGAAAAAGTTGGCTTAAAGCTCAACATTCAGAAAACTAAGATCATGGCATCCAGTCCCATCACTTCATGGCAAATAGATGGGGAAACAGTGGAAACAGCGGCTGACTTTATTTTGGGGGGCTCCAAAATCACTGCAGATGGTGATTGCAGCCATGAAATTGAAAGACACTTGCTCCTTGGAAGGAAAGTTATGACCAACCTAGACAGCATATTGAAAAGTAGATACATTACTTTGTCAACAAAGGTTCATCTAGTCAAGCCTATGGTTTTTCCAGTGGTCATGTATGGATGTGAGAGTTGGACTATAATGAAAGCTGAGTGCTGAAGAATTGATGCTTTTGAACTGTGGTTTTGGAGAAGACTCTTGAGAGTCCCTTGGACTGCAAGGAGATCCAACCAGTCTATCCTAAAGGAGATCAGTCCTGGGTGTTCATTGGAAGGACTGATGTTGAAGCTGAAACTACAGTACTTTGGCCACCTGATGTGAAGAGCTGACTCATTTGAAAAGACCCTGATGCTGGGAAAGATTAAGGGCAGGAGAAGAAGAGGATGACAGAGGATGAGATGGTTGGATGGCATCACCGACTCAATGGACATGAGTTTGGGTAAACTCCAGGAGTTGGTGATGGACAGGGAGGCCTGGCATGCTGCGGTTCATGGGGTCACAAAGAGTCGGACACGACTGAACAACTGAGCTGAACTGAACTAAGAGCTTTTGTTCATTACCGTGTCATCTTGTAGGTTGCATGTTCTGCCTGCTCACGTGTCTGTATCACAGTCAGCTGGTAATGGTTGTGCAGGTTGGAGCTCATGTCCCCACTTACTCAGTCTTTTCTGAAGAATCTTTGAGGTCTTGCTCAGGAAGCCAGATTGGGCTCAACAGTTCTTATGAACCAGTTCCTATATTTAAATTTGATACACATGGTTAATCAATCAGAATATGCTCTTTTCATTATTCTCTAGTACAGAAACAGATATAGAAAAGTGATAGTTTGAGGCTTCCCTGATGGCTTAGTGGTAAAGAATCCACCTGTCAATGCAGGAGACATGGATTCGATCCCCGATCTGGAAGGATCCCACATACCGAAGAGCAGCTAAGCCCGTGCACCACAGCTATTGACTCCGTGCTCCAGAGCCTAGGAGCCGCAACTACTGATCCCATGTGCCACAACTGCTGAAGCCTGTGCACCCTTGAGCCTGTGCTCTGCTTTAAGAAAGGCCACTGCAGTGAGAGGCCCATGCACAACAACTAAAGAAGAGCCCCCACTCTCCACAACTAGAGAAAAACCTGTGCAGCAGTGAAGACCCAGAACAGCCAAAAAATAAATTATATATATAAAAAAAGAATGAAATAATTTTTTAAAAGGGATAGTTTGACTTTCAGAATTTTAAAGAACAAAGCATCAAAGTGGGAGGACAAAGAAATGCGTTCATTGCTGTTCTTTCTGGCACGGTCTTCTAGTTTTCCACTTTTATTCTGTGTGTATAATTCTTTTCTGAGCAGCTTTCCATCCTGTGTATATAATTATATTCTGAGCAGCTTTAAAGAACATCTTAATCACTGTGAAGAATTAAGAATCACTTAATTCATCACTAAAAAGGAACAGCTTCTGTATGGAAGTATATTGCTGAAATATACAAAAAAATTGTATATTGTTTATAAGTTTATTTTATGAGTTTATGGGCTTAATTTTTAAAAGAAGAAAACTAAGAGCTAATTCATTCAATAAATACTTACTACACATGGGTAATTTTTCATCCGCTGTTCTAGGCTCTAGGTACACAGTGGTGAACAAGATTCCCACCCTCAGGGGGCTTAGCAGGAAAGACTGACATTAAACATGTAATTATGAAAGTGCTATGTTATGAAAGTGGAGTATAAGGTTCTCTGGGTGGGTTTTTAGGTGGAGGGAATGGGAGCAAAGGTAAGACTGAGAGTAGCTAAGAATGGGGCTAGAAAAACTAGGGAAGGACTGGAGCACAGAGGATGGGGAACTTCATCTTGTGGACATTTGCTTTCTTTTTTCTTTTATAAGTATTTTAGGTTTGAATCTGTTAAAGAAAAGATGATTGGTCAATGTTTTCCATTCGACTGCTTTTATATTTTAGCTAGAGAATATTTTTAAGATTAGAAGTGATCTAAATAATTGGATGTTTTAAATAGAATAGATTTTTCAGTTATTATCTCATAACTCAAAGTGGTATGTTCTTGTTACATTTTTAAGACACTGGTGAAAACATTTGAAGTATGTGATCTTCCTGTCCGAGCTGCAAAGTTTGTTGCAAGGAAGAATTGGGTTGTAACAGGAGCGGTAAGTTAAGCATATGAATTTCTTTTTTTTTTCTTTTTTAGCATATGAATTTCTAATCCCATTTCTGAATTGGTCAGTGATTACCTAAATGAGTTGCAGAATTTTGATTCTGGCTTTCTTTTGTTAATTAGTGCAGTGTTTTGAAGTCTGGACTTTATACCTTGAGCCTATAGTATTTTTTTTGTGCAATTTACTTCATAAGAGTAATGATGGTTTTTAAATTTCCATTTCTAGGATGACATGCAGATTAGAGTGTTCAATTACAACACTCTGGAGAGAGTTCATATGTTTGAGGCACATTCAGACTATATTCGCTGTATTGCTGTTCATCCAACCCAGCCTTTCATTCTAACCAGCAGTGGTAAGAGATGACCCCTTTTGGTCATGTAGGTCCCTGAGTAATTCATTTTCATTTAGTAAGACATGCAATTCATTTACTGCTGTTACAAGTAGAGTTCTAATTCCAAGCAGCCTTTAAACTATTTAAATCCATTACTTGCTATCAGTGCTGCTTGCTTTTGTATTTTAATGAATATCAGCTCTACTTAGGATTTGTGTAGCAGTTGCTCCAAAATCTGTCAGGGAAGACCTGAAGGTCTAGATGCTGAAACATCTGCTGAACAGAAAGCTGAATGAGTGAGTGAGCGAGTTTTTGGCAGATTGCCATATACTCTAGTCAGTTGTATCTTTATGTTCAGACTACTTTGCACCTTGGTATTATGTATGAAGCTGTGGAGCTTTTTGGAAGGCAGTTAGAACAAGTTGCACTGAATTGGTAATAGCTCTTTGAAACATTTTTAAGTTAGAAATTGAGAAGTAATTCAGAACTTTTTTTAACCAATTGAAGCCTGGTGTGCTACAGTCCATGGGGTTGAAAAGAATCAGACATGACTAAGTGACTGAACTGATTAAAAGAGAAATGCTTGTTTCTGAAATAGTCATTATCATCATTATTCAGTCGTACTTAGACTCTAATTAAACTTATGTTGCTCTTTCATCATTCTGTAAAGCCCATTGAGTCTGTTTTAAAATTTTTCCGTGAAATTTGTATATTTGCTGTAGGTAATCTCTTTTATCTCCACTCTTCAGAAAGTTAAAATTATTCTTAGAATAAGCATTTTGAAAAATCTGTCCAATTCTGATTCTGTGTCTGTAAGTCATGGAATATATGATTTGTGTTAGATTTTCTTCCTTAAAAAGGCACAGAGATTCTGCACCTTAGTTCTGAATGAAAGAAATAGAAATTGCAACTAACTGGAGACTTTCTTTTGGTCTAGATGACATGCTTATTAAACTCTGGGACTGGGATAAAAAATGGTCTTGCTCACAAGTGTTTGAAGGACACACCCATTATGTAATGCAGATTGTGATCAACCCTAAAGATAACAACCAGTTTGCCAGTGCTTCTTTGGACAGGACAATCAAGGTAAGGTGCCCATTGTTTGTGTCAGTTATGCTTGTTGGTGAGATATAGTTGTGTTAGGTATTTTACTGCTGGCTTCCCAGAAAGTTATTTCTATCTGAAAAGTTTCTCTCAAAAGCTCATTTTGAAGCAAAATAGGACTTCTTATTTTGATTCAGAAGGGCATATTCTGTTTAGAAAAATGGTGTAGCAACTCAGTGCTCTTAATGGAGGGGTGTTTTTCCATGTGGAAGCAATATATTATAAGAGTTTTAAACCTCTGCAAATCTATATCATCTGCCTCCATTCTCTTTTTCTTACTCCATTTCTCCATACCACTACCAGTTATCTTTCTAAAACCTGGGTTCTATCTTATCAGTTCCCAATCTAACTGTAAAGTCCAGTTGCCTTGGTGTGGAATACAAGGGTTTCCAAGACCAACCTTAGCTAATGTTACGAGACATCTCCTGTAAACCTGGTCTCCTCACCATTTTCTTGAGAAGCCATGAATGTTCACAGAACCTTGCCTCATTCAGCTGGTCCCTCTGCCTAAAGTATTCTTTATTCTCCCTTTTTGATTTCTTTTCCTCTGGAGAATTACTCATGTTTCAAGGCTTAGCAGTTATTTGATGAAATAGTATTTCACATTTTCACAACTTAATAATTTAAACTTATTTCTCTTTCATATGAAGCATTGATTTTTAAAATTTTGCTTAATTTGTATAGGTTAATCTTTTATATCACAATCTTAAAATTAATTTTCTTTAATAATTTAAAATTGTTAATTCTATTCTGTTCTGTTCATGGAAATTATTATTTGTTAATTTTTTCTTCCATTATTTTCATTAGTTGATGAAAGAAATTAAATTTACAACTTAACAGAATTTTTTTGTCTATACAGTTATAAATGGAATTATAAAAATGGTTTCTTGTCACCAATTCTGAGTACACCCCCACTCTCTGTAAGCGATTTGGTCAACCAAGTACAACCAGTGCCAGTGCATCTTTGGATCATGACATCAACTGGGCTGGGCATCTGTTTTGTCAGTTATATGCTGTTTGGTGATGACTGTTCTCTGTAAATTCACCTGCCTTTCCCAGAGTTCCATCATCTGGTTCTCATAAATCTATTTTGTTTCTGTTTTGATTAGGGTATGTTCCTGTTTCTAAATCCATATAATGTGTGTAGTATACTGTCAGTGGCTTTAATGTGAGGGCTTACTTTCTCTGTGAAGCAATTATGTAAGAGTTTATCCATCCTTGAAACCCGATTAAAGAATTGCTGTTTTCTAATGTCACGTTTTCCTCTTAGTGTATTGTACTCAGCTTCTCTATTATTATCATATCTCTGCCTGTCTCTTATTTCTCCATCCACTAGCTATTTTAAAACCTGTCTGCATGTAATCTAACGGTCACTTTCCTTCTTAGTTGGTTTCCTGGGTGTTGCCCCAGTAATGTGAGTTCCTGTCATATCGGCAGTCTCTTCCACATTTTTTAAGAACATATTCACAGTATCCTTGCCTTTACAGCTTGGCCCTCGCCTAAATATCTTTATTCTCCCTTTTTTTTCCTCACAATCTCATTCAGCTTTTATGCTTGAGATTTCTTCAGACATCCATCCATCCTGACGGCATTATTATGTACCTTCATTTTTTTGCTTATTTGCTTCTTTGAATAATGAGGGGAAATGTTATTCCTAATTTTGATGTTTGTGCGATCTGTATGTCTTACCTTGGAGAAAATGTTGCTAGCTGCCACATGTTTTTGATTGAGTGCATATACTTTTTTGGAGTGAGTGCAGAGTTGCTTTACTATTTTGAATTAATTCTTTGTCATGTTACTTGCTTCATATGTTCTCTATTAATTTTTATTGAGGTTTTCCTTTAACTTATATAAAATGTTATCTTCTGTTTGTCTGACAACTTATTAAATGGAACATGTTGAGTATCTTGGGGCTTTGAATTACTTTATTTTTTTTCTTTTACTGAATTATCCTTGCTTTTGACATAGGTTGAAAACTTAGAATTAGTTTCAGACTTTCTTCACTAAATTAAATATAGCCTGAGGACAAAATTGTTTTACCTTTGGCTCTAGTAAAGTTTGTTTACATACCTTTATACCACCCACAGGGCTTCCCATGTAGTATTCATACAAAATAAATGTTGGTAAAGATAAAGCTCAATAGCAGTGCTATAGTAATATTTGACTGCTTTTTCATACTTTTAATTTTTTGATTAAAGCAGTAATTTTCTCCTTTTAATACATCTTACTAAGTCCATTTTCATTAGCTTTGTGTTATTAATAACTCTCTCATAACATCATTTCCTACCCTTAAAGTAGTGTTTCTCAAAGTCAAGACACCTGGGGTGTCTGTTGATAATCTAGATTCCTGAACTTCATTGTAGTTCCACTGAATCATAATCTCTTAGGATAAAGCCTGGAAATTGGCATTTGAGAGAATGCCATAGTGATTCTGCCCCCTGGAAATTTAAGTAAAATGAGAAAGAACCCAAACAGGTGGGTTAAAAATATGAGCATTCTTCAGCTTCTCTCCTGTTCTTTGGCATTTCTGACTGTCAGGGGTGTGGTAGAGTTGCCTTCTGAAATGAAGGCCCCATGTTGACTGGCAGATGCTATTGCTCTCTGAAGGTGTGGCAGCTGGGCTCATCATCACCAAACTTCACTCTGGAGGGACATGAAAAAGGCGTGAATTGCATTGATTACTACAGTGGTGGTGACAAGCCATACCTCATCTCAGGAGCAGATGACCGTCTTGTGAAAATATGGGACTATCAGGTACAGCTTTTTCATAGCTTACTTGCCTTATGTTAGATATACTTCTCACTATTTCTTATAGGACAGTTCAAACTTGAGTTGTTGAACTCTGTTTTGGGCATAATAAGTTAAGGCATCAGGAATTTGTACCTAAACTGTGGTCTCAGAATTCCTCGTGAAAATAACAACAAATGCTTATTAAGATTTTAAAAATAAAATGCCATCATGTTTATTTTTCATTTACTACTAGAAATGAGAAATTTCAAGATTTTAATTAAAATGAATTGTTGCACCCTTTAGTATCCTCATTGGCAGACTTCCATTTGTATTTCAAAACTAGCATACTAGTGACTAATGTCAGACATCACAATAGTGCTATCATTTTGCCACATAGACTTGTAAACCTGGTTATGAACTTTTGTTACTACACTTTTTATCTCCAAAATTTTACTTTTTTATATTTTTGTTTCTCAAATCAGAATAACCACGAATATTTAATAAAATGAGGCCTAGAAAACCACTTATAGTGAGATACTCAAATCTGTGTTTAAATACAGGATGAAAACATTAAAGACATCTTAGGAAATTGGGGGACTGATACTTAGATGAAAACCAACTCTTTCAGGGTGTGTGTGTGTTTTCTTCTTTAAATATGATAGTCACTTTTGTCTGTACCATCAGTGAGAAAACATGTACACAATAAGATGATTCTCTTTCAAAAATCTCTGTATTGAATACTATTTAGATTGTTATGACCATTACCATTGATTCTGTATCTGTGCTCTGGGAAAATTAAGGATGAGTTATTGTTTCCCACTAATGAGAGTGTTTTCTGTGTATTGACTATAGAACAAAACTTGTGTACAGACACTGGAGGGACATGCCCAAAATGTGTCCTGTGCCAGTTTTCATCCTGAGCTGCCAATTATCATCACAGGTTCAGAAGATGGTAAGTTAGAAATGTATATTTATTCCTATGCTTATCATTCATTGTTAAGTGGATATTTAAGCCAGCTTAGTGCCTTGCATTTTCATTGGAAGTTTCAAAAGATTTTGATATTGTTTATTAGAGTAGGTTACTTAAGCTATAAAACAGTACAAGGACGTTGTTATTATCATTATCATCATCATGATTCTGATATGTTTTGACTCAGTTAGGTACATAAGAGGACACCTAGAAGTGCTAGCAGAAAACGGAAAAAGCCTGTGCTTTGGAGTCTAAAAGCCCAGGGTCAGATTCAGGCTCTGCCACTTCATAGATGTGTGGCTTGGGTACATTATGAAATGGGAATAGATACACCTACCTCATAGGATTGTAGTGAAAGGATGTGGAGAAATAACATAGAAAGCATCTGGCATGTAGTAGGCACTGTACCCAGGAATCCTGTCATTATTTCACACATAAAAATTATATTTCTTTGTTTTAGCTTGTTATGCACTTTCTATTGTATGTTTATGTTGCTTTATAAAGTCACAGACTACAGATCAAAAATGAAGCTTCTAGGAAGTGTGTTGTGTTTGAATATAAAGACTTCCACATGGCTGGTTCACCTGACAGTTCCTTGTTGGGTATTCAAGTCAAATGGCTTATTCACATTGTTTTTTCAGGAACCGTGCGTATTTGGCATTCAAGCACCTATCGCCTTGAGAGTACTTTGAATTATGGAATGGAGAGAGTATGGTGTGTGGCCAGCCTGCGAGGGTCCAATAACGTTGCTTTGGGCTATGATGAAGGGAGCATCATTGTTAAGGTAATCTCTCATTCCACCGTCTCTGAATAGGGGTAAACAAGGGGAGCAGTCTTCTTTTAAGTCACCAGTTTTGTTAAATTGGCACTCTGTCATTGAGCTATGTACCTGAAAGAGATTAGGTACTGTAGAGGAGAGTTAAGTGGAAGAAAGGAGCCCTCCATTAAATGAAAATAGAAAATGTTTATTTTGTTGTAGTTTCATTTGTTTTCCTTTTTGCGGCTAAAGGTCATTTGTCATTCCTCTAGCTTGGTCGGGAGGAACCTGCCATGTCCATGGATGCCAATGGAAAGATAATCTGGGCCAAACATTCAGAAGTCCAACAGGCCAACCTAAAAGCAATGGGAGATGCTGAAATTAAAGATGGAGAAAGACTGCCACTGGCAGTAAAAGATATGGGCAGTTGTGAAATATACCCTCAGACTATTCAGCACAATCCTAACGGGCGGTAAGCTACCACCAGAATCTCCCTCTGGGCCTCTATGTGTGTTTGCATATCCACAGCTTGTCCCAGCACTGCCCTGTAATGTGCATTCCTCATTGAGCTTTTGCCCTGGCCTCACAGTCCTCAACGCAGTTGCAGGCAGCCAGTCCTGTTGATCTTGTCTGCATGCATGGTGAAGCATAATTGCCTTCCTGGCCTTTCCCACTACACAGTTGTGAACAGTGGAATAGTTTTGTGTTGACTCTATTTCACATGTGTTGGTATGCATCCTTATGACATGTCTTTATGCTCCTTCAAGGGCAAGAATCCTGTCTTATCTGAGACTTAGTAGGTGCTCTCTAAATATTTGCAGACTCATTGCTCTTAAGAAGAGTTGGGAGGTCTTTGTCTTTTGAAAAAGTTTTGGGAAGGGTAATAATTCTGCTTCTTCTCTGTAATTCGTATCTCAGCTTTGTTTCTCCCTTAAGATTTATAAAGCACTGAACATCTTGTGAAAGAAAAGTTTCTCATACAATGAGTTTAAATGTGTAAGCTTTAAAAATTATTTTACAGTAGATCTGAGCATTTTATAATGCTCTCCTGAGTATTAAAAAAGACCAAGTATATCAACCAAGTATGCTGCCTTGTTCAGTAAATGGTCTCCATAATTACTTGCAATAAAGTTTTCTTACGAAGAGTAAGAACACATTACATATTTTCCCCTTAATATCATAAAACATTTTTTGCTTAAGTTTTACATTTCACCTTTGGCAGTCTAATAACAGCCAGTGTGTCTGTTGAGAAAGTTTTGACTATGCAACTTTCTTTTTTTATTATCAAATGTTAAAAATATCCTGTTTATTATAAATATCATAAATTTAACAGTCATTAAAAAATGGGGTAAGATATTTTCATTTATTTGAATGATCAGCTTTAAAATGATGGTAGGCTTGCAAGAAGATCAGAAGATCATGCCTTCTTATGGTGTAGATGTAATGAGCAAAATGCCAGGTATCTGAGTACTCAGCAAATGCTAGTTGAATTATTGGAGTCCTCTCCTATATGTCTCCAGCCTTTCTTATCTTCCTGACCCTTTGTTTTAAGAAAGGCCATTGCAATAATATTTTCAGCAGTAACCCCATCTTCATAATCTGCTTTTGATTTGTTGGGTGTAATATTTATGTCTAGCTCTGTTTAAAGGATATTAGGTTCATTTGTAACAGTTAACTGAAATAAGTTTGTTATTAGAAATATTTCACCGTATTAGAAACAAGATAAATCATTGTTTCTTATCTCCTGCATGTCATTGGTCCTCTGTACGTCCTCCCACCCGGCTTTCCTGACTTGCAGGTTTGTTGTGGTATGTGGTGACGGCGAGTACATCATCTACACGGCGATGGCACTGAGGAACAAGAGCTTTGGGTCTGCCCAGGAGTTCGCGTGGGCCCACGATTCTTCAGAGTAAGTTTTGGCTGTGTCATATCAGCTGCCCCTGATTGCCAGTGGTCATTCTGTGTGCAGCTGTATTGAAGAGGTCTGCAAGGCTCAGTAGGCTGTGCTTCTCCATGTTGAAGACCAGTTCTCACCAGACCTGTGTTGGAGTATTAGTCAGGGGCAAGTGTGCAGCATGAGCTGTTTAACTTTTTATACTCAGTTTGGAGCTGGCTCACTAATAAACTGGGGACCCAACACCTATTTTTCTTTGATGGAGCCCACTGCAGGGCTGAAGGCAGAGTAGGCCCTCAGATAAAGACCTTGGCAGGTCCCACCCCCACCCCAGAACCTGCATCCTGAGCTTCTGCTGCTGCCCTCATCTGAGCCACTTGGAGAGATGCTAGATACTAATGTAATCATGATAAAAACTTAATGAATCTGTGATAAAACATCACAAAAATGAGTTTTCATGATGTTACTTGTTTCCCATTCTTAACAAATTCTGTCTGAATTCAAAATGTTCATAAAATTGTCTCACTGAAAACACTACCTCTCAATATTATACTAGATAGTTATTGACTGGTTCCTTTTTGGTTCATTTGGTGCATGTAATAAACATGGGGGCTTTGGTTTTTTCCAGACTACACACTGAATTACATCTTCACAGTTTTCTTGGTTTTGTTTTCTCCATATTTTGTGTTGCCTCTTCTGCCAACAGTGGGTAACTTAGGCCTCAGCATTTCTCAGTAAGATGCGTGCTTTTTAGTATTTAACAAAAAGGTCAGTGAGAGGTAAGATCTTTTCATCAGTTTCCTAAATAAACTCATTTATGCACAATTCCATATACTAAAAAGTACTTTGTTACCGTGAGCACAGTTATAGTTCGTGAATTGCCATACCTCTCTCAGCACAAGTCTCCCTCTGTTTTGATAGTTCCCTCTTTTCAGGTTTATCCAGCCCAAACCCTCCCTGTTCAGCATCTTTCCTGTTGGAGCAAAGTACTTGTTCCATCCCTTTCTCATATACTCTTAATTATCCAGCCATAGCCCCCTTTCAAGAGAGAGGCCTGAGTATACACAATTTATTAAGTTGTTGCTAAGCATGACTGACTAGTGAGCCACTTAGAAAAGTTTTTGTTTAAGTTACTTTTTATTGAGGAATAATTTATACAAAATAAAAGGCACTGTTTTAAGTGTATCTTTCAGTGAATTTGGACAAATGGATGTAACCTGTAACCACCAGCACAGTCAACATTTCTGTCACCTCAAAAACAGTCCCCTTGTTTCTCTTATAGTCAGCACCCCACCCTTGTTCCCCACTAGATTAGATTTGTCTTCTTTAGGATTTCGTCAATGGAGTTGTGTGGTATATACTTGTCTGGCTTGTTTTGCTCAGCATAATGTATTTGAGGTGCATCCATGTTGTTACATGGGCTTCCCAGGTTGCTCAGCGGTAACAAATCTGCCTGCAGTGCAGGATATGTGCGGGTTTGATCTCTTATCTGGGAAGATCCCCTGGAGAAGGAAATGGCTACCCACTCCAGGATTTTTGCCTGTGGAATCCCATGGACAGAGGAGCCTGGCAGGCTACAGTCTATAAGGTTGCAAAGAGTCAAACACAACTGAGCAACTAAACAGCAACTTGTTGCATGGATCAATAACTGGTTCCCTTTTTGGCAGAGTAGTATTCCATTGTATGCATAGACCACAGTTGGTTTACTCATTCACCTGCTGAAGGACATTTGGATCTTTTAAAATGGTTTGTAAGCCCTAATAATTTGTGTAATAGACATTGTGAAGCCCATTCATTATTTGTCCAACTGTAAGCAGTTCACTGATCTCTTAGGAAAAAAAAAGTATATTAGTGAATCTTCAGATATTAATTTTATGTTTTTGTGTAATTCACTACTCAAGTACATTTGAAGATATTTGTAATATTTTGTGGAATTACAGTTTAGTATATATGTAATAGGCTATGATTGCTTTCCTTTTCCCCCCAGATACGCAATAAGAGAGAGCAACAGTGTTGTAAAGATATTTAAGAACTTTAAGGAAAAAAAATCATTTAAACCAGACTTTGGAGCTGAAAGTAAGTGCTGTTTATATATGATACAATTTTAGAAACTTTGTAATGGCTCAAAAACATCTGAAGATCTGAAAATATTTTATTGTTCTTTTTAGGTATCTACGGAGGCTTCTTACTGGGAGTCAGGTCTGTAAATGGCTTAGCTTTCTATGACTGGGAAAATACCGAACTCATACGCAGAATTGAAATTCAACCCAAACATGTGAGCTTCCGTCTTTGCTGTTTTTGGAATGCCTCTTTGTGACAAACTCTGGGTCCCCGAGGCCAAGAAATACCCTGGTACCCTGCTGTCCCTGTCCCATTGTGCTGGACATGGGGCCATTTACCTCAGGATTGCTTTAAAAAGGAAGATTGGAGTATTTGAATAAGGCAGTAGATGTTGGGCTTTTTGAAAAGTATAAAGAGTTGTACAAATGCCAAATGCTAGTCGTATTTTAAATGGCTTTAATGCTTTGAAGAGGAAAAGTCTGAGTTCTTGGCGTGGCAAGACCTGCAAGTCTCCCATGCAGTTCAGAAAGCCTTTGCCTATGTTACCTGATAACGACTGTTTAAACTTTAGGTGGCCGTTGACCAGTGACAGTTTTCTACCTTTAAATCTGCCTGCTTCTTTGAGAGCTTTCATTGTCAGGAAATTATCTCTGGAGACAGATATCTCCCAGGGTCCTGGTTCTGATTTCTAGAGTCTGCATTCTCAGCAAGGGGGGGCGTCATCCTCAAGGGGGCAGACATCGGTTCCTGAAACCAATTGATGAGAAAAAGTACTCTATTTTATCTATAAAGCGTAGATGTTCATATGTTTATACATGTTATGTGTTTGTGTACTGTGTGTGTGTTTATGTATTACATAATGTATAGATGGATAGTGGGCTTCCCTGGAGGCTCAGTCGGTAAAGAACCTGCCTGCAACATAGGAGACCTGAGTTGAGCAACTTTCACTTTCAGATGTGTAGTATCTGTGATATTAAAACTTCATAAAGGAAAGTGATTGGGAAAAAAATACCTAGAAAGGGTTTGGGGTGGGGGTCATAATGGGGGTGGGAGGGAGGGAGAAACACTGTTGTAGAGCAGTTGGGAATGATCTCGTGCTCCTCTGAATCTCAGTACACCTGGCACTTACTGCCAGCGCTGCTTCCTGCCTCCCTTAGGGCTTTCCATTTCTGTAAATAAAATAGCAGCGCCCTGTCCACCCTCCCAAATGTGTGTGTGTGTGTGTGTGTGTGTATATATCAGATTAAGTGCTTGCTTATTATCCTGATGTAAGAAGATAAATCTTGTAGGAAACAGCATATGCAGTTTGTCACATTCACATAGACTCTAAAATCATTTACCTGTGTTTTTGTTTGTCATGTCGCAGATTTTCTGGTCTGACTCTGGAGAGCTAGTCTGTATTGCAACTGAGGAGTCATTTTTTATCCTTAAATATCTGTCAGAAAAAGTCTTGGCTGCACAGGAAACACATGAAGGAGTTACTGAAGATGGCATTGAAGATGGTTTTGAGGTAATTGCATCAGTAAAACTTTAGCTTTGTTTTTAAATGAATTATGTACTTACAGCTGAACTTCACTCATTGGAACATTTTATTATAAATTAGGTTTGGGAAGACTTAATAAACATTTAAGGAGTTATGGTAAAATGTGAAAATTAAAGTCTTGGCTCAAAGACTAGGGTTTGAAAGTATTTGTTAAAAGAGATTTGTGCTTTGATTATAGGAAATCTTTAGACCAACTTTGACTGTTTTTCAGTAAGAAAGTTAGAAGTTGTTATGGTCCTAAGACAGTTTAGCTAGAGTTATTTAAAATGGGTTTTCAAACAGAGGGAGCCTAGCCTGGTGCTCTGTGATGACTTAGATGGGTAGAACTTGGTGGAGAAGGGATGGAGGCTCAAGAGGGAGAAGATATATATATTAATTATGGCTGATTCACTTTGCTGTACTGCAAAAAACAATACAATATTGTAAAGCAATTTTCCTCCATTTAAAAAATAAAATAAGAGAGTCTATAATTATCTTTAAAAAAATAAATGGACTTTCAAATATAAAGATAAACCGTGGTGGAGGTGTCTTAGAAGATTTTATGAAATATTTATTATGCCAGTCTTATGTATGTTAGGAATTTCAATCAGTGCTTTCTTAGATTATAGCTTTGACTCAACAGTGAGACTTTACATTATAGATGCTCATCCAGGAATCTGTTCTTAAATGAAGAAAGAAGATAGACATTCCAAGAAAGATTTTCTTTCTTGAAATAGGATTCTTTCGTTGCATCCGTTTTTCTATCCATCACCCCTAATTATATTCAGTTTTTTGTTATTGACAGTTTGTTATTTGTTATTGAATAAGATAATAACAGGCTTCATTTTCTTTCTGTAGGTTCTTGGTGAGATTCAGGAAATTGTGAAAACAGGGCTGTGGGTAGGCGATTGCTTCATTTACACAAGTTCTGTGAACAGATTAAATTATTACGTCGGAGGAGAAATAGTCACCATTGCCCACTTGGACAGGTAGCTGACTATTGTTTTGCTTTTGTTTTTAACATCCTAAATTTAAAAGTATACTTTAAAAATAAAACCAATTGCTGGCTTGTAACAATGATAGGCCTAGTTTTTCAGTGTTATGGTTTAAATAGGTGGCAGTTGCTAACAAGCAGAGACATTACTTTGCCAACAAAGGTCCGTCTATTCAAGGCTATGGTTTTTCCAGTAGTCATGTATGGATGTGAGAGTTGGACTATAAAGAAAGCTGAGTGCCAAAGAATTGATGCTTTTGAACTGTGGTGTTGAAGTAGACTCTTGAGAGTCCCTTGGACTGCAAGGAAATCCAACCAGTCCATCCTAAAGGAGATCAGTCCTGAGTGTTCATTGGAAGGACTAATGTTGAAGCTGAAACTCCAATACTTTAGCCACCTAATGCGAAGAGCTGACTCATTTGAAAAGATCCTGATGCTGGGAAAGATTGAGGGCAGGAGGAGAAGGAGACGACAGAACATGAGATGGTTGGATGGCATCATTGACTCGATGGACATGGGTTTGGGTGGACTTCCGGGAGTTGGTGATGGACAGGGAGGCCTGGCTTGCTGTGGCTCATGGGGTCGCAAAGGGTCAGATATGACTGAGCGATTGAACTGAACTGAATTGCTAACTAAAACTGCATCAATCAAATGAAAAGATTTTGAGCAAGAGGCAGAGTGAGGGAGAGAAAGAGTATGTACTGATTTGGGCTTAATTCTAAATTAAATTCTAAATTCTAAATTTCTCTTACAGGACGATGTATCTCCTGGGCTATATTCCTAAAGACAACAGGCTTTATCTGGGGGATAAGGAACTGAACATCGTTAGCTACTCCCTGCTGGTTTCAGTGCTGGAGTACCAGACGGCCGTCATGCGGAGGGACTTCAGCATGGCTGATAAGGTCCTTCCAACCATCCCGAAAGAACAGAGGACCAGAGTTGCACACTTCTTGGAAAAGCAGGTAAGGGGGGGTTGTTTGTTTATTTGTGTGTGTTTTTAAAGTCAGCAGTTTGAAAGAATGTATGAATTTGAAGAACTTTATTTCTTAATTGTCACTGATTTCCTTATGGCAGTGGACTTTCTCTTACAAATTTAAGTCACTTGTTAATATGCTTCCTTTTCCTTTCTCATTGTCCTTCAAATCCCCTTTATATGTTGAAGGTGATTTATTAGTCTTCCCTTTCTGTAGATTTCTTTTACATTCTATCAGTATTTTCATTTTTATGCTGTATTTTTCTCTATCCTAACTAGCTTCTCTCTTTCTGTAAAATACACATAAAATTTATCATTAGCGATGGGCATTTTCCTTTAAGTAGCATTTTTATAATCAAAGTTTGTTTATTCTTGGAACATAGTTGATTTACAGTGTTGTGCCTGTCTGCTGCACAGCAGAATGACTCAGTTACACACATATATTCATTGTTCTTTATAATCTTTTCCATTGTGGTTTATCTCAGAATATTGAGTATAGTTCTCTGTGGTATACAGTAGGGTGTTGTTTATCCATTCTATACAAAATGGTTTCACCTACCAACCCTGAACTCCTAGTCCATCTCTCTCGCTCTCCCCTCCTTGGCAACCATAAATCTGTTCTCTATGTCTATGAATCTGTTTCTGTTTCTTAAATAGGTTCATCTGTGCTATATTTTAAATTCCACTTATAAGTGATACTATGTGATATTTGCCTTTGTCTTTCTGACTTAATTCACTTAGTATGATAATCTCTAGATCCATCTATGTTGCTGCAAATGGCATTATTTCATTCTGTTTTATGGCTGTGTAGTGTACCATTGTATCTGTGTACCACATCTTTATCGAGTCCTCTATCTGTGGACATTTCGGTTGTTTCTGACTTTTTTGAAAAGTGCTGCTTTAAAATCCAAGTTATGTATGTGCACAAAATATAAAGCTTTGCAAGGCTTAAGAGAAAACAGCCCTCTCCCTTCTCTCATTTCTACTCCCTAGTGGTAATCACTTTTAATTCTTTTAGCTGGCTATTGGCATTTATTTCCACATGTCTAACATGCTTATTATATTACTGTTTCTCAGTTTTAGGTATTTCTTGGGACTTCCCAGACTGTAGAAAATGAAGAATTTATTCTTTCTTTCATTCCCCCTACTTCAACAACATACATGCCACTTAAATCATTACATCATAATTTTGATTAGATCAGTATCCATTGTTTATATTATTATGACTATTTAAACCCTGTTCACAGCTGGCCATATTATAGCTTTGCCTTTTTTCAGTTGTTTTCCCTGAGTTAATAATTGATTCTTTTATTAAACTTTGCTTATTTTTCTATATGTTTAGGGTTATTCTTCCTACTCTGCTGCTTTTCCAGATTTTTCAGTGTGTTCAGTCTACTTCAGGCTGAACTGATTCTTTCCTTCATCATGGGTATCCCCTGCCCATCATGTTGGGGCTTCTCTTTGGCTTGAGCCATTGTTTCCTATATCCCCTATCTTCTTTCCTGATTTACTCCCTCATTTTGCTGGAGTATGTCCTTCAGTAGTTTTCTGAGAAAAGGCTTTTTATTGATAGGAAGTAAATTTTTTTGTGACCTTGAATATCTGAAAGTGTCATTGTTCTACCCTAGAATATATTTGGCCACTTAACTGGATATAAAATTCTAAGTTGCAGATAGTTTTCTGTCAGAATTTTGAAGAAAAAATTCTATTTTGTATTCTAGTTTCTAGTTATTGATTTATATTCCTGATTCTTGGTACCTGATCTATTTTTTCTCTTTGGAAGTTTTTTGGATCTTGTTCCTATTGTTCTGTAATGTTATCATGATGGTGGGCCCTGCTTTAGGGGTCAGTTATCATTCATTCTGCTGGGTATTAGATGAGCTCTCTTAATTGGAAGCTCATTCCTTCATTTTTGAGAGATTTTGTTGAATCATGTTTCTGTTGTTTTCCTTCCTGTGTTTTCCATATTCTCTCTGTGGAACTGTTATTCAGATGTTGGACTTCTTGCACTGGTTTTCTCATTTTGTTATTCTTGGACTTTTAAAATCTTGTTTATGGATTAAAGTTTCTCTTCATACGCTCTGCTAGGGTATAAGTGATAGTTGAAGTTTTCTTTTTCCCTTACTGGTATGCTTTCTTCAGATTACTGTTACTGGTTCTGCTATTATTGGTTTGATTTCTGTCTTTCCTTTTAAAGATTTTCCTCAGGTGTCTGATGATCCTTGGGCACTTATTTAAGAGTGGAGGTCTAAGAAGCAGGTCAAAAGATCTGAGTTTATGGCTGAAGTTATTGAGTATGAACTTAAAATATGTGATGTGGCTGGGCCGTTTGATTGGGAAACCTCAATGTCAGTATCTTCATCTAATGAATTTGTTCATTTAGTAAATTTAATGAGCACTTAATATTGTACCAAGCACTGCTCAGGCTGGCATATAACCCTCATTGACATTTTAGTATTTTAAGTCTAGCCCCTTTGACTGGTTAGTTTACAGAGAAGCTCCCCAATCACCATCATTCTAGGGGGGAGTAGAGTACAGCTTGGTGTCTCAGTATTTAGTGTTTCAAACATTTAGTTAAGTATCCATTCTCGTAATCTCCTGTTTTCCTTTTGCCACTCACTATTCCTTCTGGGTGTGTAAGTATCCCTCAGGCTGGAGAACTTCTAGTTTACCTTCTCTAGAAAACAAGCCTCCTGTCTTCCATGTGTGTTGAGAGGATGGGGGGAGGCGTGAGGACCTGTGGTGTCTAACTGCTTCTTAGATAGACCTAGGCAGTTTGATTTCTTTACTGGCTTTAATACTGCCCTTCATGAGACACTGCTGAGGTGTGAATTATTTCTATGCTGTCTTGACTCCTGATTTAGGGATTAGTCTTCTCTAGTGTTTTAACTGAATGTTTATTTCAGTGAGTTTAACTCCTTCACCAGCTTTTAAGCTTCACAAAGTATTGTTATTAATACTGATTTCTTCTCTGCCTTTTATGTGTCCTTGGGAGTTTGTGCTTTAAAGAGGAATCCCTTTAGTGTCATTTCAGTGGGGATTTGGAGGAAAACAAAAGTAAACATATATAATCCACCTCATTTCATTTGCTTTGCCCTCACCTACATCTGACTAGTTCTATAGATTGTCTATCCTCCAATCTTGGATTGTATATTGTCTGCATCAGTGCTCAGGGAGAGAAGGAGTAATGCAGATTATTCAGAATTCCTTGTTACATTTTACTCAGGAGTGAGTGGAGGGAGGATCAGCTTGTATAGTCTGGGAACTTATTTTGAACACAGTGATACAGCCATGCTGACTATCTAGTGAGACAAAACTGTCCAGTTTCTGCATCCTGACCTAACAGAGCATTCACCCTCAGTCTGAGGAAGTGTTCTGCAGCTTGAACTTTTTGTCTCATTTATACCAGTCCCCTGGAGCTGAAGAACTTGGCCATAGGGCAGACCCGATCAGTACTGTCTTGAGGGAGAAGCTAATGTAGTGATTATAGTGGTTGGCTTAAAATCTTGTTTCTGATGACTGACTGGAGCGTGGGAAGGAGGTTTTAGACTTCTGCCCTCTGGAATACTTGCTGATGAGTAAACCGGACATGAGCCCAACAGTAAAGGCATAGGTAATGACACCTAATCAGTGTCTGGACCTGAAAGCAAAATGTTTGATAAATGACCTGCAGATGATTGAAAATTGTAAAGTTTTACATTTGACTTTCCTTTCTGTGAGGCCCAGGACTAGATCTCTGAGGCTCAGCTTGGGCAATTACAGACAGCTAGGGCCATGGCACTCCACTCCAGTACTCTTGCCTGGAAAATCCCATGGATGGAGGAGCCTGGTGGGCTGCAGTCCATGGGGTCGCTAAGAGTCTGACACGACTGAGCGACTTCACTTTCAGTTTTCATTTTCATGCATTGGAGAAGGAAATGGCAACCCCCTCCAGTATTCTTGCCTGGAGAACCCCAGGGACGGGGGAGCCTGGTGGGCTGCCGTCTGTGGGGTCGCACAGAGTCGGACACGACTGAAGTGACTTAAGCAGTAGCAGGTGTACACTACTGTGCCTTTTTTTTGAAATGGTTCTTATTCAGTCAACTTTCCAGAATCATTTTTGATGTTTACTTTTATACTTCTAAATTTTACTAGTTGTTGTTTAACTTGAGTTTATCAAGCATTGGTCAGCGTTCATGCTTAAAAAACAGGCGTGCAGCTGAGTTTTGTATGCCCTGTATGTTCTTAGCAGTTGATTTAATGGCTCCTTAATTTTTCTGTCTTCATATTGAAGAGTCGTTGTTGTTGTTACTTCTGTTTAAGTAACGGGGCTTCCAATGTCAGCAGCATATTTAGTTTTGAGGGGAAAATGGATTATTTGCCATGTGTGTGTGCACTGTATATGTAGATTACACACACAGGTTTTGCTGTACATAAACACACACATACATCTTATCTGTTCAGGGCTTCAAGCAGCAAGCTCTTACAGTATCCACAGACCCTGAGCATCGCTTTGAACTTGCTCTTCAGCTTGGAGAACTAAAAATTGCATACCAGTTAGCAGTGGAAGCAGAGGTATGTACTAATTTATGATTTTTTGTAACTGATGGAAAGGTCAGTAGGACTTGTATGTGTTTAGTTGTGTTATTAAAGTTTTCTGAAATGCAAATTAGTAACTCATTTTAGTGAAGCTATTGCCTTTGGTCTTTTTAAAAATGATTAGTTACTTCTATATTATTAATATATTCTTAGCATTCTAATTAAAGCTAAAGTTTTTTTATTTTTTTAATCTTACATGGGATCTATTTTGGAAAAGAAGAAAAGCTGGAAGATAGTAGATAAAGGAATCTGGAACTCTCAAAGAATGCAGATACAGCAGTAATGTGTCAGTAATCCAAACTAGTGAGGAAGATGTTGGTTTTAAAGAAGGATTCTGACATTTTGAGACAATTTAATGACATTTTTATGGATCATATATTGAGGGCTTCAGTTATGGTTTCAGTCTAGCTTTTATGGGTAAAATTCATTTCAGATGTACTAAAGAAATTTTAGCTGTGTTAAGATTATCCAAATGAGCAGCATTTTATTTGATTTCTGAGAAGCTACCAATGACAGAAATAATATTTATTATTAAATATTTAAGGACATAAAATCTTTTTTTCTATTCTTTTAAAAAATGGTTATAAATCATTCCTTAAATTACAATCTAATTACCTTAAAACTTATTAGTTTTAATTTCACTATATAATTACAAAATAAAAATATAATGGCTAATGATTATTCATACAGCATTAAAATTGATTTGTTTGAATTAATTTTGTATATGTGAATAATTTCCATTTCCTCATTGTATATTTTGTCATTCCATTCTTAGTTTGACTGACAGAACCAACTTAACAAGCACAGCTCAGTGTACATAAAACATGTATTTTACAATTATAGAAAATATAAAATTGTCAGCACAGTAATGTTCAGATTAACAGAATAATGTTGGTATTGGAAATTCAGATGTTTATTTAAAAGATATTTTAATGTGGAAACTCTTTCTTACAGTCAGAACAGAAGTGGAAACAGCTTGCTGAACTTGCCATTAGTAAATGCCAGTTTGGCCTAGCCCAGGAGTGCCTGCATCATGCACAGGACTATGGGGGTCTGTTGCTTTTGGCCACCGCCTCTGGTAATGCTAGTATGGTGAACAAGCTAGCGGAGGGCGCAGAGAGAGACGGCAAGAATAATGTGGCATTCATGAGCTACTTTTTACAGGGCAAGTAAGTATTAACCTAAGGTCTAAAGGTGGGCAGAGTAATGAGAAGCACTGTCTGCATTGACTTTTGAGGGTGGTCTTTGGAGAGGAACGTGAAGAGGAAACCCTGGAGAGTGCACTGATGCCTGACTAGGGGGTATTGCTGGTAGGAGCAGGCAGGGGGACAGGGCTGCTTCAGCAAAAGATGCTTTTACCACAGTTGGTCTAAATGTTTGAGCAGAGTTGAGCTTCAGGGAACCTCAACTGGGAGAAATGTTAAACCCCTTTCTCAATAGCCCTGCCACTTCCTGGCTAAAGTATTTTATTTAATGACAGCAAGAGGCTGTCATTTGGTACCTGAATGGCAGGTGATTTTGCCCAAATTGAATAATTCTGATCTGTTTACAACAAAAAATAAGGGGGATCAGGATTCTCGTTACTTTTAGATTTGCATTTAAAGCATTAAAATGTCATATATTTTCAAAAGTGTAGCAGTTAGTACATATCAGATTATTTCATTAGTTGACCATATTATGAAATAAAATGCAAAAGTATTCATTAATTTTGCCTTACAGGCTTTCTAAGCCTGTTAATCATAAAAACTTTAAATGTATATGTATTTTATAACATATGTATGCATACATTTATATACCTGTGAGAAAAGGTCTGGGCTTCCCTGGTGGCTCAGTGGTAAAGAATCTGCTTGCCTGTGCTGGAGACATGAGTTTGATCCCTCTGTTAGGAAGATCCCCTGGAGAAGGAAATGGCAACCCACTCCAGTACTTTTGCCTGGTAAATCCCAGAGGAACCTGGTGGGCTTCAGCCCATGGGGTCACAAAAGAGTCAGACACGACTGAGCGACTTAACAAGAATAGGTCCACTATTTATTTATTTTTTGGCTGCACTGGGTCTGTTGCTGTTTAGGGGCTTTCTCCAGCTGCAGTGAGTAGGGGCCACTATAGTTGCAGTGCACTAGCTTCTCACTCTGATGGCTTCTCTCACTAGGGAGCAGGGACTCTAGAGCATCGGGGCTTCAGTAGTTGTGATGCATGGACTCAGTTGCCCTGCAACATCTGGAATCAATCCTTCTGAACTCCTGTCCCCCCTGCATTGGCAGGCAGATTCTTAACCATTGGACCACCAGGGAAGTCTGGTCTGCTATTTCTTCTCAATAATTCAAAAACCCAAAAACATTCTGAAGAGAGTATTTTATTTGGTGGCATAATCAGACCTGAACTCTTGTTAGTTGTTTTTATGCCACTTGGTATGTTTTTATTGTATTCAGTAGTCACGTGTTTTTTGCAGAATATTAACATTTGTGACTTTGGTGTTGAGGATGTTATGTAATGTATGACATATTACTTTGTAAAATCCAAGTATTACCTTTTTAAAATCAAAAAAATTCTTAATTGTAAAACACATTATCCACTTTATCAAACTTATACAGGAAAAAACTGAAATAAAGAAAACGGACACTTGGATACTTTCCTACTGGGCACAACTGCATTGTCTAGCACTGTTCATCTTAGAGATGCTACCCTCAATAATATACTTGTAAAATTGAGTTTCTCCTCTGTATCTCCTGAAGTCCTTAAATGTGTTCATCTCAGCTACCTTGTCTTAAAAAGCCCCTTTTGTCTGCCTAGGACAGTTAGATTGAAAATGGTCACAAAAGCTGTCATATTTCTCATGTTCCTGGAGTCCATTATGTAGCTCACTGGTGATAAGTTAATGGCTCAGTGACAGAAAAGAGGTATACGTATGGGAGCTGGAGAGGGAATGCTGACTTTGCAGCACTAAATCCACATTTCTCTAATGTGCTAAGTGCCATTATTACAGCGTTTATTCTTGGTAACAGTGCCTCTAATCCGTAGGCTTGATGCTTGCCTGGAGCTCTTGATTAGAACTGGACGACTGCCAGAAGCTGCCTTCCTGGCACGGACTTACCTACCCAGTCAGGTTTCAAGGTAGACTTTGCATTTTGGGAGGAAACATTTCAGATAAAAACTTCAGAGTCCTTACCAGTCTCCCTTTGGTTCCATATCTGTAACAGGGTGGTGAAACTCTGGAGAGAAAACCTCTCAAAAGTCAATCAGAAAGCAGCAGAATCCCTTGCTGATCCAACAGAATATGAAAACCTTTTCCCTGGATTAAAGGAAGCCTTTGTTGTAGAAGAATGGGTGAAGGAAACGCATGCTGACCTGTGGCCGGCCAAACAGTACCCACTTGTCACAGTGAGTGCCCGGGGCGCCTAATTTTGTATAACTACAAGTAGAAGGGCATTCACGACTTAAGGTTTTAAACTGTACCACATACGTTCTGGTTTGATTGAGAGCTAGTATTTGGGATTTGGGCCGAGTTCATAGATGAATTATGCTTTCAGAATATTTCATTTCATCATTGCTTCATTCCCTGATAGCCAAATGAAGAAAGAAATGTTATGGAAGAGGCGAAAGGCTTTCAGCCCTCAAGATCTGTAGCTCAGCAGGTCAGTAGACACAAGATAGTCTGGTTGAGATTTGTTGATTTTAAGTACCACCTCCCACTTCCTAATCCCGACCAGCCTTCCCTTTGGGAAAAACTTCGAATTCCTGAACAAATTCATTTGTTTTTACTTGTATCTTTACCTGGGTTTTCAGGAACCTGATGGGAAACCTCCTTCTCCTACTCCTGTTATTGTGACCTCCCAGACAGCCAACAAAGAAGAGAAGGTATTGACATCATACCCAGCTTCCCATTTGACCCCAGCCTCACCCTCTCTCAACGTGAATGTGTGCTAGCTGTGCAGACCTGTGTTTTAAGTGATGTAATCAGTTTCAGAGCAGGGGCTTTGAAATGGAAAGATATCCCTTTCTGACTGTTGGTTTAGTTCTCTTTGGATCATGAATCACAAGTAACTTTTCTTTAACACAGTACTATAGAACTAACTCACCCTCTTCCTTTTGTTTGCAGAGTTTACTTGAGCTGGAAGTAGATCTGGATAATTTGGAAATAGAAGATATTGACACAACAGATATCAACCTGGATGAAGATATTTTGGACGACTAAATAATGTTTCCCGTTTACTTAACTAAACAGATCATTATTATGGACAGGTATCGATCATCACCCTGACCACCATGATTTGGACTCTGAGAAACTCCTTAATTTTTTTACATGTAGACGCTGCTGCCCACTAGGAACAGAATGCCTTCATCTTTGGAGGAGTTTATGTGCAGCATCTAAATCACTGTTCCCTTATTAACTAAAACAGCTGTGGGCTTTGATTTTTTTCATACTGTCATTGGACCATATCTCATAAAATCTTTTGAATTAATGAAGATACTTCAGAGTTTCCTTTCTGCAAAATGAAAACAGGATTCCAGTTTGGCTGAGCCAAAACTACACCTCTTCTAGGTATCAGCCCATGTTCTCTTCTTTTTGAATAACTATTTTCAAATAGCATCACTCATATTTTTCTTAGAACTGAGTATCTGTGCTATAATTTTCTAAACTCTTTCCCTTGACCTCACTGCATTATTCCCCTCATCCTATGTAGCTTTCTTATGCCTTCCTCTGACTTTCTCTGGTAGTACCTATTTCTAGAATCAGCTCTCCTGACCTCATTAAGCTGGGCTCTGTTTAACTTACCAAATGACTCATTTGGTAACAGAGAGACATAGTACTTTTTTCCTTTCATTTTCTGCTGTACTCATCTGACATAATTAGAGAAATTCATAACCAGGTATTTAAATATACTTCTCAGTTATCCTCTCATGGCCTCGGAAAGTGAGTGGAATAAACCGTTTTATCTTTGTATTTCTGATAGAGGTACTATTTGGAGTCTAAAACGCAATTTCATAAGGAACTCTCAATTTTGGCATTTTTTTCAGTATTAACAGAAAACTAGCTAGAATTTAGTAAAATGAAGTTTATTTAAACAGTATTTTTAGGAAGCTGCAGAACTGCTAATGAATGCTTCTTGGTAAGCTTGCAGTGTTAATTCTATATATGCTCCCTTCTGTGCTTCTGTTTTTGCAAAGACCTGTTTAAAGTTAAAAAAAAAAAAAAAGGTTTTAAAATAGAGAATATACTATTGATAAAGTTCCTAGTGAAGTCCCAGTTTAAAAAGCCCTCCACATTTCACAGTATTTTTTTGATTACCAAACAATAAGCATACTACATAGACAGAAAAACAGTATCACAGTTAAAGCAACCTAATTCCAAACACCAGAAGTTTCCAAACATGATTGTCATTTTTCAGAAAAAAATTAAGAAAACCTGACATTGCTGGATCAAAATGAGAAGCATTAGCTTCAAGAGAAATCCAGAGGATGAAAGTTAGCAAGATGATTTTTCACTTTAAAGAATGGGCTTTTCCTACTCCACCTATAATGTCATCACTGGTTGTTTTTATCCTCAATAAGCTTTAAAACTGCTTTGCAGTAGCATAAAGTAATACTGGGACAGAAGCCAGATCCACAAATACATGTCTATTCCGAGCATTAGAAAAGATGAAAATCATACAATGGTTTCCCCACTTCCTGAAAAAAATCACCTCAGCATTTACAGAGAAATCTGTGTAAGCCCATGGTTTTGAGAGCTTTACAGTTCCGCAGTGAGAACGCACCACCCTCCCTGCTTCTGGAAACCTGGACAGGAATGTGACCGAGCTGGGTGGCGTGTGCTCCACAGAGCACTGAGCGGCCGCCCCACTATCTGAACTTCTTGGACTCCAATGGCAGCTGTTTCTGTTGTCCAGTCTGAAGCAATACGGGGCTCTCATCACTCTGCTTTAAGACCACAAATCTGTGTGCGTTAGTCACTCAGTTGTGTACTACTCTTTTGCAACCCCCACGGCGTGTAGCCCTCTAGTCTCCTCTGTCCATGGGATTCTCCAAGTAAGAGTACTGGAATGGGCTACCATTCCCTTCTCGAGGGGACCTTCCTGACCCAGGGATCGAACCCTATGATTTCTTCACTCAGTCACTACATGATAATGAATGTGAAAGAAGTCCCTTTACCTTAATTAACTGTAATCCCTCAGCAGCCTGCTCTTTGGCCTCTTGAGCTGACTGGCCATCAGGATGGAGGATGTGATAGAGCTGGACCAAGCTGGCGGCATCATCAACTCTGGAGGGAAAGGGTTACTGTTTAAAAGGGTTTGTTGTTTTCATTTTCTTTTTACATTTTTTAGTTTATAGTTTCCTTCTTTGGCTTCACAGTTCTATAAAAGTATATGCTGATCTTTAAATTACATTTCAAACTTTGGGCCAGAAAAAAAACCTTTTTTACAGCCTTCCTTCAAAGCAATTTTCAGGAATATTGGCTAATTTAGGCTTCACAGGGCAAGAATCAATACAGGCGGGTACCCAGTTTATGAAAGTGAATATATTCAAAACGTGGCTGTATCCTTTCTGAAAGCAGGGCATCATTTCTCATAGAGACTGTGTTCTAACACTGGATGATTTCCAGGCCGGCCCACATCACCAGCAGATAATAACACAACTCAGAGGGTGGGTCAGTACCGTCATCCCACGTAAGCCAGAGGCTGGTGGACATGGGGATGCTCAGTGCCACTTGCCTTCAGGTGCACCAGCAGTGACATCTGCTGAGGAATTTTCATTGAGACTCTGAATTAATGGATAAATGCCTCTTGAGAGGCATCTAGAAGTCCAAGGAAAGACTCCCAAGCTACCTGTCAATTCACAGTTTCCCGTTAGTTAAAAACCAGCATCCTAGGGAAGCAAATTTGAAATTATGCACTCTAGACAAGAGAATTCAGGTTCTTCCTCAGCAGTCTGTCTTGTGTCTCTTGTCAGACAACTACCCATGATGAAGCCAGAACAAGAGCTCAATTCTTACAGTTTGTACTTAACCTTTTGAGAAACCTACAATCTTTATCAACATTAAAACTTAGCCTTCCCCAAACTAAATAACCTCTAATTTCTCACCCAGTCAACACCACCTTCCTACCATTTGCCATCTCAAAGTCCTTCTAGAGTGGAGTGGGAGTGGGGTAAAGAGTTTCTTAAGCCACAGTGACCTTAGAGAAATGCTTGGGGCTCATCCCAAAGCCCGTTCACCCTAAAGGTCATCTCTGGGTAAAACAGAAAACCAGAACTGAGAAATCAAACTTTACAGAGGAAAACTATTTGTTTAATGTTCATTATGAATCTGTTGTGTTTGTTCTACTCTAACAGTTCAACAAACATGGCAACAAAAGGTAACAATCATTCTCTTAAGAGCATAAGCATGTGAGTCCATAAAGAGCTTAACTGGGTTTCTATATCGTGGTCACAGCAGGGCTTCTTTACGTTCATACTACTGTATAATAGCTGTTTCACAGAACAATTTAGCTTCACGCCCAGCCTCTATTTGAAATGAAAAGCAAGTAAATCCCCATGTAAAAAAGATTTTAAAGCACCTCAATTCAAGACAAACAGTGGAACTTGAGTATGAAATAAATCTGTGCAGAATTCTGGCATGGGCTCCATTTGCTAAGCATATGCACCCTCTACTGTTTAAACTGGGATTTGCAGCAAACTGTCCTACTGAGAATTCCCACAGAAGTTTTACTTACACAGAGCAGGAAAGGTTAAGTACTCAAAATTCCCTCCCAGTATGCAAATGAAATGCTTCAGATGTAAAGCTTACATGTGATAAGTATTACCATAATAACTTATGAGTACACCTTAATAAATAACTCATACATTCTGTGTTGCTCTAATTTCTTACAAAAAATGTTAAATAATTTCAGAACATTTACAGCTGAGAAGCTTTAAATTCATTCACGGCTAATGCACCTAAAGGCAAGTCATTTTTGAACATGCTCATGATCACCAGCAGCCTCCTGCTTATGTGGGATGAAGGCATATTTCTGCCCTCTGAATTGGATTACACGATTACACCACACATGCTGGTGAAGAGGGCTGGCCTGGAAATCATTTCCCATTATGAATGTTTCTATGAGAAATGATGCTGTTTCCATATGGACTTTTTTAAGACAATATGGAACTTTCTAGTTCCAAATGCCTTGCCTTTGTGTGAATGGTTCAGATTACATGGAGGATAGATAGACTGAGTCAAAACTTACGTTCAAGGTGACAGTAATCACTAACCCTTCCTGTGACCTTCTTACTACAGCCATGCTTGTTTCTTTTCCTTGCCATTTTGACCTTGACTCAACCAATGGAAAGATATTCAAAAGATAATTTTCTCTTTAGTGTCATCGCAAATCATAAAGTGTTATTTCAGCTAGAAGGCAGGGCACACACCAGTTGTACACTAAAATACAACAGACATTCTTTGTTTTATTCAACTTTGAAAAAAACCTGTAACCTTTTTAACACCTTAAAAATCTTGCAAAAACAAAGAGGATCAAAAGCAGTATTTTTATAAATGATGACTTTTACTGAAAAGCACCCAGCAGACCTTATGTCTACTTCTCTGCATTTCCTGTCTAATCCCCCTGTTCATTGGCAAGTTCACTGGTACCCAGAAGCACCAGCAAGGCTACGGATAAGTCAACATCCAGGGTACACAGCACAGGTCCAGAGCCATTTACTGTTTCAAAGAATCTAGCCATGTTTACATGACACAGAAGCAAAGACTGAGAAAACTGGGTTATACTGGAAAAACAAATCCATATATAAACTGAAATAAGTGAAAGCTATCACTGGGCGTGCACATGTGCTCAGATGCTTAAGTCGTGTCCAAATCTTTGAGACCGCATGGACCGCAACCCACCAAGCTCTCTATCCATGGTGTTCTCCAGACAAGAATACTGGAGTGAGTTGCCATTCCCTCTTCTAGGGGACTTTCCCACTCTTGGGATTGAACTCATGTCTCCTGTGTCTCCTACATTTCAGGCAGATTCTTTACCACTGAGCTACAAGGGAAGCCCTTATCACTGGGCAGTACACTGTTAGCACTGGGAAAATAACATAGATTAAATACAGGTTTACTGTAATGGTAGTGAGAATTTCTTTACTTAATAAGATCATACTTACAAATCTCTCTGAATCTGGTCAATCAATAAACCATCGATCTTTTTCTTATTTACAAAATACCAAGCCATACCACCGAAGTGTCTTGTTGAACGTAAAAGGTCATACTTTCCATATTTATCTATATCTTCATAGGTCTGATGATGAATCTATCCACACAAAATGCAATTTTTCAGAAATACAAAAATAAAAGTGAGCCAGCATTACTGGATATACATCTACTAGCATGCAAGCTGTCCAAGAAAGTATTAGTAAACCAGGTCTCCTGATCCTGCATCCACTATTGATCATTATCTAGAAGGTATCATTAAGTAAGGACAGCTTGCCACTGCAGAAGTGTGTGGAACCTGGAACAGGTCTGCCAGACATTTATAGCCAGATCAATTACTCTTCAGCAGCCATGCACTATATATGAAGCACCTATTATATATATGGACTAGTGGGAATAATGGACCACCACTTCTTTCCCCTATCCAATCAACTATCCCATTCCATCTTACTAATTAATGTTCCTCAGTTCTTCCAGACTGATCTTAAATGAGGACTCTGATGAGGGCATTCCTATATTAAAAAGGCTGCTGACTGAAGTCCAAATTCGTCAACCTAGCGTCTGAGGTCACCTGTGATATGGCCCCATCTACCTTTCTAGCTTAATCTTGAACCACCTTCCCTAGGTATTCACCACATATACAAGCAAACCAGATGACTGGCCATTTCTCAAGTCTACTTTTGTGTCCTGCCTATTGTGCGTACTTTTCTCTCTACCTGAAATACTTCTCCATCCACTTGCCACAATGTTCCCTATCCTCGTAGAGCCCTCTTAGGCCTTCTCTGAGAGCATGCTGCAACCTTCTCTTAGCACCTAACATCTTAGACCTATGGTGGTGATTATACTTCCCCACGATCTTTCCTGGACTGCAAGCTTTGACAAGGCTCCCTATCCTAGTTCATGTCATCACCTGTACCTCCATAGTAACACCTTACACACAGAAAGTACTATATGATTATTAAATTGCAATGTAAGGCACATACTGCATTTTGGCAAACTTTAGAAATAACTTTCCTATACAATAAACTGAAGAAAAAATCTCTGCCATCTAGTTTGGGTACTTACTCTACCACTTACTAGCTGTGCAACTTTCAACAAGTTACTTGACTCTCTAAGCTTAAGTTCTCTCATCCTTAAGTCAAGGGTTGTTGAAAGGATGAAAATATCTATTTGGTGTACATCCAGCACTTGACAGGTGTTCAGGCATTTCCCTTTTCCTCCCCCTGTATCGAAGCTTATAACCTAACTCATTGTGTTGGACTAAAAAATCTTACTCGTAACCATACTTACACCCATACTTTAGAAACTATAAAATATACTCACTTTGATATAGTCAGCAGAATCTGGCTCAAACTGGGCAACGCAGAGATTGAGGACATCAACATGCCGGTCCTGACTGTACATGGTCTAAACCCACATAGCAGAGTTGGAATTAGATGAGAAGAAAAGAAAGTGCAACACCTGTCCAGACGCCATGACAACCCTGCCCATCCACACACAGGCCACATCTGCGCCCAGCACGAGGGATGCGGAAACCACACACAAGCCACATGTCACACCTGGATTCAAATCCCAGCTAACCCAATTACAAGACAAATGACCCTACTTATCATTAGAAATGCCTGTATTTATCAAAGCAAAATACCAGAGCGAACTGGTTCAACAAAGAAATCATCACCACTGCCTCTATGACCCCAAAGTCATCTTACCTGAAGATTTTCTTCCCTGAAAATTACTGGTGTTAAAACTCTACGGCCTTCTTTTGGGAAATAAATTTGAATCATACGGTCCCGTTCTTCCCAAGAGGCTTTGCGTAGTGTGCCACTTGGTTCTCTGACAACAATAAAACGCTCCTGAAATAGAAAACACAAGGATAAGTTAGTGAGAGCTGAATTTTAGTTCCAGTGTCCCACTAAGCACCATTATAAAAATAATTTGCAACCAATATAAAAGGCGACTGGCAAAAAAAAAAAAAAATGCAACTGGCAAACAAAATGCAATCGTGTATGATTTCAATAATAATTGTAACAGATCTGGCAAGATTTGATACTTCCTTCACTAATCATTGCAGTGCCTGTGACAATCAGAAATCTAATGAAAGTATTTACTAAATGTGAACTACAGTCCTAAAGTGAGATGAATACATAAAATGGTTCAACTAAAAAAAGTTGACTTGAGATTCATCTAAATCCATTTCAGAAAAAAGAAGTGCTATAAACCTTTTTAAATTGTTTCCTCATCCTAAAGTCTCACCCAGATAAGACTTGACTATTTTATAGTCCACATTTAAAGGCACAGGGATAAATGGAATAAACCCAAGAATGTGGAAGCTTAATTCCACACTTCTGCGATTCCTCATTCTGGCAAGAGACAAATGCATCAGAGAGACTGACTGGTGCACCTGCCTCTGGTCTCTTCATTCTCTTAACTGCCAAATCCCAGGCCAAAGGATGCTTCCTTCACCCACTGGGTGAATTCCACCCACTGTCTGTACTACTCAACTGACAATCTAATTTAGCATAGGCAGCATTCTTGACACCTCTTAGATACTTGTTAACATTGTTTCAAAACTAGAAAAGGTCGGGAACTGGATTATGGTTCTTTACAAAACCCAAAATGACTTACACAGAGCTTTGCACACAGCTGATAAATGCTACATATCTGATTAATGTTTAAATTAACCAGATGGTAGTGACTCTCAACTCTTTAGAACTTTAAGAGTCTCTGAATGTATTTCGAGGATAATACAATTAAAACTTTCATCAAGCACTGCAAACAGAAACGAAAAAAAAAGAGCAGATGGTAAACTAACACAATTGTTCCTCAAACGGATTTTGGCAATTTGAATTCCAAGTTCCTTTCTCCCTTTCAGGTTATAGAATGCTCCCATAACCAGCCTTCACAGCACTGCTAATGTATAATGTTTATTAAAATATTCCAAAGCAAAAATTCTAATAAAATGAAACTCTGATCCCATTCATTATGTCAGATATACAGGTGACTGACATACAGACATGGACACTGCTCACATCGTGTCTTCTAACCGTAATCAATATGATAAGAAGATTAGCACAGGGTGGCCCTTTTTTCAGCCCTACCACTATTCAATATTCTACTTCAGTTTGTGGGCTGAAATGTAAATTACTCTTTTCACTCATTACTTGAAAAGGCTCAAACACAAAACTAATATATTTTATTTTATAGGTGCTAGAGTGTTCTTTTGGAACTGCCAATCAAGGGAAGAGGAGCTAGACAATAAAAACTATAGCAGATGAAGTGGTGCCTAAAAATTATCTGGGAAAGTGTGATATTCTTACTGCAAATTCTGAAAAGTGAAAATCCTTTGGGAAGTCTGAACTTTTTGGGCATCAGCAAGCATTTCCATCTTCTCAAAAAGTTTGAGCTTTTTGAAGTCGATCTAACTTAGGCAGAATCATTTTGCAATTAGACATATACTTACTCGATGTGGTATGCTGTATGATATATCAGTAAACACATATTTGACTGTTTCGGTTCCTTCCAATATCTTATCTTCAGCTAACACATCATTTATTGGTGTTCGCTCTTCCAGAACTGGTGGCATTTTTAATCGGACTTTAGCTGCCTCAATCGCCTGTCTTGTAGCCTAATGAAATAAAATATATCTTAGGGAAAGCCACAAGGTTACAGACCAAAAGGATCATCTGACAAAAGCAGATACTAATTTAAAAAAAAAGTGCTAAAGACTGCAGAGAGAAGCTGTAGGTATAAGTGAGTGAGTGAAAAGCCAAACTTGGGCTCCTGGACCCTGGCCCTTGTCTCTGTGATGAGAGCACCAGTCACAGGCTCAATCACTCTCAAAACAGCAAAGGAAGGCTCTGAGACAGAGCCAGGCCACAAGAGCCACCCAAAACAGGACAGAGGACTTCACTTATTGGGTGCTTACTATGTTCCAGATATTGCTCAAATACTCTGAGTGCATCTGGCTCCTTTAATGCCACAACTACCCATATGAGCTAAGCACTACATTAGAGGTCATTTTATGAGAGAAAATAGAGGCACACAAATATTAAGTAAATTGCTAAGAAGCTGCAGCACTACAATTTGAACCCAGGCAATTTAACTCCAGAGCCCATGCCCTTAACCACTGAGCACAGTGCTCCATGCCATACCGCTGACAGTGGTTACCTCTGAGAGATGAAAGGGGCCTTTCACTCTTCATGTGCTATATACTTTTGGGTATTTAAACTCTGCTATGGTTCTCAATGATGTTTGAGTTGAAAGAAAAGCAACAATACTTTACATATTCATACATGAAAGTGTTTTACACAAAGCACTCAATACCCATGACTCCAGGAGGACACCTGCCTGGAACAGAATACTGTTCAGAAGGATCTCATGATCTCACCAAGCCTCAGCCTTAAGCAGCTCAGAAAAAAATGTTTCTGCAGTAAGAAGGCTGGAGCAGGGAGGACAGAGGAAGGATGCTAGGCTGGTTTTGGAGCAGAGGTGGTTCCGCCTGATAGCCAGACCTGACCCATATGCGCAGTCTGTCTAATTCTGGCCATCTTCCCTACTCCTCTCTGCCAGACTTGCACACGTTTCTTTTCTCAGTTCTGTGCCTGGAATTCCCCCTCATTAGTACCTGTAGAACAGCAACTATCAGAATCTGGAGGGACCCTGAAAATGTTGTTTAATCTTTTAAAGAAAGACATTCTACCACTATTCGTGCATTCACATACCTCTTCCAACTGTGCCTGGGTCATTAGTTTGTAAGTTGGTGGCTTCGTTTCTCGTATTGCTGGCTTAAAAATCTTCAGTAAATCCAAGCCTGTCATCTTGATGAGTATGCTTTGGACTTCCTCATCCATAAAAGTAGGTTTCTTGATCTTTGGGCTACCAGATTCTATTAAATGAATTTTAGTAAATAAGATGGCAAAAATGACAAGACAACAAGACATCTAAATGGAAAAAGCCAATGATAAAAATGATTAACACCATGTGTATTCTACCTCAGTATGCATAATGCTAATACCTACAAGATTAATTCATTCATTTAAAATTTACTGGGCATTCACGATGATCAAGCTATAGTTTCTGCCAAAAAGGCACTCAAGGTCTAGTGAAGGAAGCAACAGGAAAAAAGTAGTTAATGCAATATTAATGACAATAACGGTTACTGCCAACCAAAGAATTGTTTCCTATCTGATAGGAGCTACACACATTTTCAGGAATGCTTACAACAAGCCACAAAGTATGTACTGACATCCCAGTTTTGTATATGAGGATACTGGAGCCTTGCTAAAGACAATTAGCTATTAAATGATATACCCAGGATTTAAACCAAAGTTTATCTGATTCTAGAACCTAGACCAGTTTTAACTTACCATCATGTTCCTCAAAGTAAGTGCTACATACAAGGGAGGTACAGGGGGTTGTGTGATAACAGAGACTGAAACTAAACTTAGCCTGGGGGCAGAGAAAGGCATGGTAGAGTCAAACAATGCTTCCTGGGGGGTCTGAATAGGGCAGAGGAAAAAAAGGGAAGGAAATTCTAGGCTGAGGGGTTCCAGTTAGGGGAGAGGCCTGGATCACTGGACACAATACTGAAGAGGCCATGTGATGTTATGGAAGAAAGCTGGACAGGAGCGGACCCAGCTCTCAGCTCTGCCTTTCCTAGTATGCCCATCCCTTTGCCCAACCTCCATTTCCACTGGGGGTGGGGGAAGCCATTCCTTCCCAACCACCTCTTCCTCTGCTGGTCCTATAAATGCTGGTGTCCCACAGGATTCTGAACTACATTCTTCTTCTCTCCCTTCTCACATTCTTGATGGATTATCTCCTAACCTTCAGTAACTATTAATTACCTAGAAACTCTAAAAGCTGAATCTCCAGCCAGATCATCTTCCATCCAACTACCCAATGGACATCTCACATGTACTTCAATACTGCCAAAGCAGAACTCGTAACTTTTCTTTTGTCACAAACCTGCTTTTCCTCCTATCCTTGGCACCATCCAATAGGTCACATGGGCCAGAAACCTACTCATTCTTGACTTCCCCACTACCCTCCACATCTAGTCAATAGCATCACTAATAAAAACAGTAATGTTAACAGCTAACATCTGTTAGATATTTACTATATGCCAGTACTGACTACCCTTTTACATACCTGGTACATTTAATCCTCATAACAATCCCATAAATACCATGATTAGTCCCATTTTTACAAGAGGACACTGACACAAATCAATTGCCTGTTACATCTTATAAATCAGTATTTAACTCTCTATTTCCCACTGCCACTACCCTAGTCAAGGCAATCCTATCTCTTGCCTCAGCCTTCTAACCTGTCTCCTTGCCCCATTCTGACCATTCTCCACAGATCAATCACAGTCATCTATTAAATCTGTAATCCAAACAACAGAAAAGATTAACAAGATAAAGAGGTGGTTCTTTGAAAACATAAACAAAACTGACAAATCTTTAGCTAGACCAAGGGAAAAAGAGGACCCAAACTAACAAAATTATATCTAAAAAGCACATTACAACTGATACTACAGAATTACAAAGGATCATAAGGGGCTATTATGAGTAACAATATGCCAGAAAACTGGACAACCTAGAAGAAATGGAAAAATTCTTAGAAACATACAACCTACCAAGACTAAGCCAGGAAGTAAGAGAAAATCAAAGCAGACCAATTACTACTAAGAAGACTGAATCAATCATAAAAAATCCTCCAGTGAAAACCGGCTCAGGACCATATGGCTTCACAGGAGACTTTTACCAAACATTTAAAGATGAATTAATGCCAATCCTTCTCAAACACTTCCAAAACAAATGGAAGAACAGGGAGCACTCCCAAACTCATTTTATAAGGCCAGCATTATCCTGATACTGAAATCAATAAAGGATACTAACAGAAATCTACAGGCCAATATCCCTGATGAATACAGATGCAAATATTCTCAATAAAATACTAGCAAACTGATTCAGCAGAACATTAAAAAGATCGTTCACCATAATCAAATAAGATCTGGGATGTAAATATGGCTCAACATACTCAAACCAATCAATATGAAACATATTCATAGGAAGAAGGAAGAAGATTTCTTTGATAGATGCAAAAAAGCATATGACAAAATTAATGATTTTAAACTTCTAACAAATTAGGTATAAAAGGAACATACCTCAACACAATAAAGACCATAAATGACAAACACACTGCTAACATACTCAGTGAGGAAAGGTTGAAAGTCTTTTCTCCAAGAACAGAACCAAGACAGGGCTGCCCACTCTCACCACTCCTGTACAACCCAGTACTGGAAGTTCTAGTCTGAGTACTCAGGCAAGAAAAAGAAATAAAAGGCATCAGAACTGAAAAGGAGTAAAATTGTCTCTGCAGACAACATGATGTTATATATAAAAATCCTAAAGACTCCATCAATAAACTATTAGATCAACAAATTCAGCAAAGTTGCAAGATACAAAATCAATATCCCAAAACCAATACCATTTCTATACACTAACAACAAATTACCTGAAAAAGGAATAAAGTATCAAATACAATATAATATTTAGTACTAAATTTAACCAAGGAGGTGAAAGATTGCTTTGTTGAAACCACAAAACACTGGTGAAAGAAATAAAACATATAATGAGTGGGCAGGTACCCTGTGTTCATGAATTAGAGAATTAATACCATTAAAATGTCCATACTACCCAAAGCTATCTACAGATTCAATGCAACCCCTCTTGAGAGTTCAACAGCATTTTTTACAGAAGTGGAAAAAACAACAGTCAAATCTGTATGAAGTCGAAATCACAAGAGACCCTATGATTGCCAAACCAATCCTAAGAAGAACAAAGCAGGAGGCATCACACTTCCAGACTTAAAGCCATTAACATGTAATCAAAATAGTATGGTCCTGGCATAAAAAAAGACACACAGACCAAGAGAATAGAGAGTGCAGAAGTAAACTCATGTATATACAGCCAACTAACAACTGAAACTGTGTCTTCAGCAGACTCTGTGCTCTCCCAAGGCGACAATCCTGTCTTGTACTGGTCTCTGGCACCCAAGGTCTCTTACAGTGCCTGCCACACAATAGCGCTCAGCACTACCTCTCGCCTCAGACAACCTCACCCATTCCCCAGCTTCTGTTAACATTTTTACTCCAGTGTTTCTCAACTTGTATGTAACAGCATATCTGACACCTCCCCTTGAATTTCAAAGGCATTTCAAATTTAATGCATCCAAAACAGATGTTTAATTCCGCTTCCTTTCCCATCTCCTTACCTCATCCACTACTGCCTTTTCCCTCACTTCTCCTCCTCTCATTCCCCTCTAAAAACTGTCCTATAATTAATTTTCTCTCTCCAGGTACAAATAGGACTTACTTCCCACTCAATTGCTCAGGCCAGAAACCTGAGAAATATTAACAATACTGATTTCTCCTTTTATATCTAGATTCACGGTTATAACCAAATTCATCAATCCTACCTCCAAAATGGGTTCCCAGTCTACCTGGGTTCAGTCTCATTTCTGGACTTTTGCTTATGCTGTTTCCTGCACTTGAAATGTTTCTTGTTTTCTCTTGAACATCGTTAACCAAGTTTCAACTGTGGTCATATTTTCTAGGAAACCTCCCCTGCCCTTCCAGCCTAGTTTGAGTGAGTGCCACTCTTCTCTCCACTGGAGAAGGAAATGGCAACCCACTCCAGTATTCTTGCCTGGATAATTCCCCAGACATAGGAGCATGGCAGGCTACAGTCCATTCGGGCGAAAAGAGTCGGACACGACTGAGCGACTATCATTCAGTCACTCCTCTCCATCCCCAATCACAGTCCAGGTCACACTGCACTGCCTCTTCCCACTGGACCATGACTTCCCTCAAGCAAAAACCCGTGTCAGTCTTAGTCCCCCTTAACCCCTAAACTCAGCTTAGAGCTAAGAGCGGAGCTCAAGCAGTGCTGCTTAAGCGACGGAACGAATCAACAAACGCGGGCGACGTCCGAGACAGTGCGTACAGGCGAGAACCGCCTGGGTCTAAGGGCGCGCCACGGGAAGAATAGGGGCCACCGCGTGGGTCTCGTCATCTGAAGGGCTCTAGATCTCCCAGAAGAACGCCCCAGAGGACGCCTAGCAGGTCACTTACCGGCCTCGGAACAGAGCCCACGGCATGGCGTTCCCGCCCCGCAGACCCCGGGCAGAGGCTGGAACAGGCAGTCGGGCAGGGGCCGAGCGCGGACCCGGAAATAGACTCGCTCAGCACCCCGAGAACCTGCATGGAGATTCCACAGCAATAAAGACACTCTGAGAGTCGCCATGATTATCCGGGCCACTTACGCCGGAAGCGGCTGAGAACGATTCTGGGTCTCACGCGGTTCGCACGGCACCCTGGGAAATGTAGTCTGGATGAAGGAGGAGGAGGAAGCGACGCAATTCCTATTTATAAAATAAACTTGTTTATAAAACAATAGATTGTTTCTTGTGAACCGCTCGTTCACACGGAAAAGGTGTTTTATATGCTCTTTTTTTCTGGACCTTTCCTTCATTTCCATGGCTCTATATAACAAATTACCATTTCCTGCCCAAACCTTTTCTCCCAGGCCCAGGTTTAAATCCAACTGCCTAAGCATCCTACTTCTCCATTCAAACTTCTCACGCCCCTCCCCACCCCGCCCCATTACTCCCGACAAATAACACCTGATTCCAAACCCTGATTGCCACGGCACCTACCATTCCCCTTCAACTCACACACCTTTTTCTCAGAATCTTAAGTCTCTCTTACAGCTCTTTTCTCAATTTGTCCTCAATTATTTTGCTTATTTATCTGCTTGCTTATTTTTCTCATGCGATGAAATCAAAGACATTATATATTGTGTTATAAGATCACCTAGCCTGGTACATATGCACACAGCAAACATTTGTTGAATAAATGACTGAGTGAACGATTAGAGGATCCTGTTATGTTCCTCCCAGTTGTCCAGGATGTGCAGGTTTTATCCTCCCCTAGACTGGTGCCTGTGCTAACCTGTCCCAACGTCTGACTGAAAAGAGGCGTTAAGTAAATGACTATTTGAATTTGCTAGACAGATAAACTCATCTTCTAACCTCACCTCACCATTGCCCAGTTAAGAGCTCTGTTTATGAACTCATACCCTATTTGGACAGGGAAAGAGAGAGCCCTAGGCTTTGTGCTGTATTCAGGCATGACTGCTGCCCAGTATGTCCCGACACTTCCTCTTACACCTACAAGATAAAAGGTGTCAGGGAGTGCTAGTGGGATGCATCCAAGTGTCTCCCAGCCGAGTCCTTTCTCTGAGAATATACCACCTACTTTCCCAGAGCATAGGCCTCTGTGGTTGTGTTTGTCTTATTAACATTCTCCTAGATAAAATTGATTGGACAATGAGTGGACACCTAATGCAGGAGAAATGACTCATTGGATGTTGCATTAGTTCCCTATAGCTTCTGTAGCAAATTATGACAAATTTGGCTACTTAAAACAACAGAAATTCTCTCACAGTTCTGGATACCAGTCATCTAAAATCAGTATCACTCAGCTAGGTCAAAGAATTAGCAGAGCTGTGCCTCTTTCAGAGGCTCCAGGGGAGAACCTGTCTCCCAGATTCTTGTGACTGCAAACACTCCTTGGTTTATGGCTGCATCACTATAATCTCTGCTTCACTGCACCTTCTGTTCTGTCTGTGCCCAACTGGTTTTACCTCACTCTGTAAGGTTATACATATGATTGCATTTAGGGCCCACCCAGCTAATCCAGGATAATCTTTCCATCTTCAAACGCTTAATCATTTTTGCAAAGATCCTGTTTCCATGTAACATTCACAGGTTACAGGAACTAGGAACTAAATATCCTTTCAGGAGGGAGAACATTTTCAGCAGACCCCAGCTGTCGAGGCACCAAGCAGATTTTATCTCAATATTTCAAACTCAGAAACACAGTTTTTGGCAGAAGCTTAAAATGGGTAACTGTTTAGAAATGTTTGCAGCAGCCTTTTCCAGCAATATGCTCACTAATCAACAAGCAGAGAGAATGCCAGTCTACAGAGGAAGGCAGGAAAATGGATCAGAAACATAAATGGCAGACTAGGATGCTTGAGAAAGAGAGGGAGGGAGGGGTGTGCTGTCTTGTCCAGAGATGCTCCCACCTTCCTATATTAACCTCCTTTTCTTGGGCTACACTAAATTACTGATGGGATTACCAAGACTCTTAATTTCAGCTGTAACCTCGGGCAGATGCCCACATCTTTCAGAGCCTCAGTTTCTCACCTGAAAACTGGGTATGATGATAGTACTTATCTTGCAGACTCTGAGGACAAAGTACCTTCAGGATCTAATGCCTGGTGTTTCCAAAGGGGACACAAGAAGGTCATGTGGCAGCAAGTTGGTGGCTTTCTGAAGATCTTCACAGGGAAAGCTTTACTGTATTATATGGTTATCAGTTAAGATTCTCTGGTTGCAAGTGACAGAAATCTTTCTTACAAAACAGAGATGGAAGTGATGGGAAGGATGCTTAATATCTCACAGAGTTAAAGAGAAAGCTGAACAGCCAAGCCTCAAGAAAGACTTGAAGGATGGAAGCTCCAGCATCCCCAAAGGCAATAACTTAAGAGAAATTGCTTCAGGAGACTGGTGTCAGAATGACTTGATTCCAACTCAGTTGGCCCTCTGAATCCACGGATTACAAATCCACAGGTTTAACCAACTGTAGATCGAAAATATTAAAAGAAACAATTTAAAAGTTACATAAAGCAAAGCTTGAACCTGCCACATGTCAGCAAATATTTATATATCATTTACACTGTATTTACAACTATTTATATAGCTTTGGACAGCAAGGAGAGCCAACCAGTCAATCCTAAAGGCAATCAACCCTGAATATTCATTGGAAGGACTGATGCTGAAGCTGAAACTCCAATACTTTGGCCACTTGATGCAACGAGTCAACTCACTGGAAAAGACCCTGATGCTAGGAAAGATTGAGGGCAGGAAGAAAAGGGGGTGACAGAGGATGACAGTTGGATGGCATCACTGACTCAATCGACATGAATTTGAGCAAACTCTGGAAGATAGTGAAGGACAGGGAAGCCTGGTGTGCTCCATGGGAGTCACAAAGAGTTGGACACAACTTAGCACAATACACAACAACAATATAGGATTTACATTGTATTGGGTATTATAAGTAATCTAGAGATGATTTAAACAGTAACTGAGAGTGTGTGTGTATTATAAGCAAACAGTATGCCATTTTATGTAAGAGACTGGAGCATCCTTATATTTTGGTGTCTGAGAGAGTCCTGGAACCAGCCCTCTGTGGATCTTGAGGGATGACTCTACATGCTTTCCACCAAATTCAAGTTCCTGGTGACAGAAGCGGATGGCTCTGGTGGGGCTCTGTATACATGGAAATGGGAGGTTGATCCTCTGACAATTCCAAGACAACGTGGCTGCATCTAGTAGTAGCATTCATCAGGCAAAATATGGGAGAGGGATCACCAGCTCTGTGGAGCAAGAATGAGTCTTATTATTTGTAAAGCAAAAGTATAGGGATGTTTCAATTACTCAATTGTGATTTTACAAGGTCTGAACTTTTCATTATTTTTCTAAAGGGACTAGGATTTTGCCCTGGTCTTTTAGAATTCTTCAAGATAAGGTTGTGAGGATAGATGTCAGTCAGGGAGAGAGATGACAGAGACTGAGAGAGAAAGGTAGCAGTTTGGGCAATCCAAGAACCCTTTCAATCTTCAGCAACACCCTTGCAACTTGCACATAATCTTCAAAACCCTATCTTTGAAGCTGTCCCTAAGGGCCACATGTGCCCCCATTTTTATCCTCACCCAGAATGTTTTCCCCTGCTCCTGTTCAAGGTCCAAAGCTCCAAAAGATTCCCACACACACAAATTCCAAGGCCAAAGCCCCTCTGTGCACTGAGAAGGAAGTATTAGCAAGGAAAAGAGTAAAGCGAGAAGAGGTACATGATGATGGGAGGTTCCCAAAGAAGCCGCAGCAAATAAGGTCTAAGTGGGGACAACGGCCATTGATGGGACAGGGCCTTTGTACCAGGAGGCAGGGAGGTAAAGATGGTGGAGTGTGGATAGGTTTTGAGTAGAGAATCAGAGGGCCTTCCCGATTCTCAGCCTCTCTTCTCTGAGCAATGGAAACAAAGTTATTGGCTGAGAAAAGGCAAGGTTGCATTGGGAGCTGCAGGAGTGAAAAGTCTAAAGCAGCTGCTGGGGGCTGTGCACAAGGCGCTGGTGCTAGAACTTGAATCCACACAGCCCACCAAGTAGTGGTAGGCTCTGAAGCAGTGCTGGAAAGGAGTCAAGATCTGGAAGCCAGGAAACTATTCCTCCTAGTTCTGGAGGAAAGTGGAAAACATTTGAAGACGTGCCTGGAAGCCTGTGGAAGGCTCTATCTGAGCAGAAGAACCTTGAGCAATGGTGAGGATGTTATCAGACATGATAAAGCACAGCCACCTTCCCCCTCACTCAGAGCACAGACTTATTAGTCCTGTGTGTCCTCATGGCAGACTGATGAAGGAGACAAGGCAGATACTGACATTCCCATCTTCTACACACAAGCTGAGATTCTGCAGAGTTAAGGGTCTTGCCTAGGGCCACCCAATTTAGAGACAAGGCTATAACCTTTGTGGTTCCTTGGCAGCTGTTACAATGGAAAAGCTCTGTTTCACATGTGTTTAGTAGGGTGAGGCAAAAACACTTGAGAGTTGCAGAAATAATAAAGACTGAACATGGCCCAAAAGAGAGCATGCGCGAGACTGTCCTCCCCCACAAGATGATGGGGTGGATGAGTCAGTTCTTCCAACCCTGGAATCATCTGTTTATCCTCAATTTTCCACATGACACTCTGTCTCTTTTCTTCCGACAGCACCTACTGAACTACAATTATACCCCAAACTGAACACTCAAAACAGAAAATGATCGCCCAAAGCCAAGGCTACATCTGTCTGTGATGACAGGCAGACTCTCTGTCCTATAGCACAGGGACACGGCCACTAAAGACACTTAGGCCAGCTCCTTCCTGCCATTCTGGAGCCCCCACCATGATGCAGGCCCAGAGCATCACCGCCTGTCACAGCCACAGTGGATATGATCTATGATAGCCGACACTTGGCTCCCCTACTCATGAGAGCTGGCTGCTGTCAGGTTTGGTATGTGGAACATTTTGTCTGAGGGATATGCTGGCCTGGGTTGAAAGTAATTCCCATCAGCTCAGAACCGGGTGGTCTGTCACAAGGTTATTTTTCAGTTTGATCTGGACTCAGGAAGTCTTTTGGACTGAGAGCTTATATTTTCAAAGATTAATAAGCCCATCAGAGATTTCTTTCATGAGAAAATGTGATGCATCTGATTGCCCTGACTTGCATGCAGTTTTCAGATCAGGACCTGAGCATTATTTCACTCCAGACTCAGGACTGCAGTATCCTCAAGATGCTTGGGCCCAGAATGGGAGAAGCACTGGCCACTACTAATGGAAACCCAGATAGGGCAGAATGTATGGTCTTAGGATGCGCTAAGTGTGTGCCTGTGTGTATGTGCACATGCAGTGTGTGTTTGGCTATATGTGTCACACAAATGTTTATGTGCATGTTTGTTTGTTTTCAGGGGACATGTGTTTGTGCATATGTGTATGTCAGTGGGGTGTAAAAGTGCGTGTTCAAATGTGTGTGTACATGCATGCATGTATATGTTATTTTGAACATGTGTGTGCATTTGTGTGATCTTGTGTATGCACTGATGCACATTCAGTTCAGTTCAGTTCAGTTTCTCAACCCTGCCCAACTTTTTGCAACCCCATGGACTGTAGCATGCCAGGCTTCCCTGTCCATCACCAACTCCCGGAGTTTACTCAAACTCAGGTCCATCGATTTGGTGATGCCATCCAACCACCTCATCATCTGTCATCCCCTTCTCCTCCTCCTTCAATCTTTCCCAGCATCAGGGTCTTTTCCAGTGAGTCACTTCTTCACATCAGCTGGCCAAAGTATTGGAGTTTCAGCTTCAGCATCAGTCCTTCCAATGAATATTCAGGACTGATTTCTTTTAGGATTGACTGGTTGGATCTCCTTGCAGTCCAAGAGACTCTCAAGAGTCTTCTCCAACACCATAGTTCAAAAGCATCAATTCTTTGGCACTCAGCTTTCTTTATAGTCTCAACTCTCACATACATACATGACTACTGGGAAAACCATAGCTTTGACTAGATGGGCCTTTGTTGGCAAAGTTCTGCTTTTTAATATGCTGTCTAGGTTGGTCATAGCTTTTCTTCCAAGGAGCAAGTGTCTTTTAATTTCATGGCTGCAATCACCATCCACAGTGATTCTGGAGCCCCCCATAATAAAGTCTGTCACTGTTTCCTTGTTTCTCCATCTATTTGCCATGAAGTGATGGGACTGGATGCCATGATCTTAGTTTTTTGAATGTTGAGTTTTAAGCCAACTTTTTCACTCTCCTCTTTCTCTTTCATCAAGAGGCTTTTTAGTTCCTCTTCGCTTTTTGCCATAAGGGTGGTATCATCTGTGTATCTGAGGTTATTGATATTTCTCCTGGAAATTCTGATTCCAGCTTGTGCTTCATCCAGCCCAGCATTTTGCATGATGTATTCTGCATATAAGTCAAATAAACATGGTGACAATATACGGCCTTGACATACTCCTTTCCCAATTTGGAACCAGTCTGTTGTTCCATGTCTGGTTCTAACTGTTGCTTCTTGACCTGCATACAGGTTTCTTAGGAGGCAGGTAACGTGGTCTGGTATTTCCATCTCTTGAAGAGTTTTCCATAGTTTGTTGTGATCCACACAGTCAAAGGCTTTGGCATAGTTAATAAAGCAAAAGTAGATGTTTTCCTGGAATTCTCTTGCTTTTTCGATGATCCAACAGATGTTGGCAATTTGAGCTCTGCTTCCTCTGCCTAAATCCAGCTTGAACATCTGGAAGTTCATGGTTCACGTACTGTTGAAGCCTGGCTTGGAGAATTTTGAGCATTACTTTGCTAGTGTGTGAGATGACTGCAATATGTGGTAGTTTGAACATTCTTTGGCATTGCCTTTCTTTGGGGTTGGAATGAAAACTGACCTTTTCCAGTCCTGTGGCCACTGCTGAGTTTTCCAAATTTGCTGGCATATTGAGTGCAGCACTTTCACAGCATCATCTTTTAGGGTTTGAAATAGCTCAACTGGAATTCATACATGTGTTCAAACATCTATGCTGGCCTGGAAATTGGGCAGTTAAATGGTTAGAGATTTGGAATCAGACAGATATGGGTTCAAATTCTAACTCTACAATTTATTAGCTATATGAGCCCTTGCTATTCACCACCTTGGCTTCCTCCTCTCTAAGTTGGGATGAGAACAACTTCTTCACAGGCCCAGGGAGAGGGTTAACAGTCATGGAACAATACAGCCGTGGCACATAGTCAGTGCCTAGCAAGTGGTTGATAATATTACTGCTATGACTATCATCACCACCACCATCATCATCATTCTTGCCTCTTGCCATTTTGTTTCCTGGCTGTGTGGCATTTGTTTTGTCTCTTTAAAACCCACCCAGGGCTGCAAACATTTCAGATGTAAATGAACTAGCAGTCCAGAGAAATGAGTGACCACGCCGACTCCACTCACCCACTGTGACTTTGGCTACATCAGTAAATCACAATTCCCCTATCAGTCAAGTGGCACGAGTAACAATGCCACTCACCAATTTTTTTTCCTATGCTGGTACATCTTGCAGAGATGAAAGTAATTAAATGGTTGTCAACTACTTTCTGCACACCCAGGCCTGGCATAGGCTCCATGGAACCTATGAGAAAAGAATACACATATCCCTGACCTTTACAATTTCCAGTGGAGTTGCCCTGTTGTTTTTAAAAAATAAACAGTTAAACAGACTTATTCAGGAATAACTGGTGTACAATAAACTACATACAAATAAGCTATGATCTGATAAGTTTTAACCTATGTATGTACGCACCACACAACCATCACCACAATCCAGATAATGAACATGTCCATCAGCCCATTTCTTCTCCCCATTCTTCCTGTACAACACTTCCCCCAGGCAACTATGCCTTCTTTTCTCTACAGACTGGTGTGCATTTTCTAGAGTTCTAAAATCTCCAGATTATAATCATAAGCACGAATTCTCTGTTTGGATTTTTGCATTCAGCATAATTATTTTAAGCTTCATCCATGTTATCATGTCAGCTTATTCCTTTTTATTGGCGAATAATATTCCATTATATGGATGTACCACAATTTGCTATCCATTCACCTGTTGAGGAACTTTGGGGTTGTTTTTCTCTGATTATTACAAATAAAATGCCTATGAACATATGTCTTTGGACATACATTAATATTTCTCTTGGGAAAGTATCTAGGAGTGGGATGGTTGAATCATATGATAGGTATATATTTAACTTTTTGAGAAACACTCAAACTGTTTTCTAGGTAATTGTGCCATTTTACATCTCCATGAGCAGTGTATGAGAATTCTATCTCCTCAACATCCTCACCAACACTTGATATGATCAGCCTTTTCATTTTAGCCATTTTCATACTGTGTTGTGGTATCTCATTGTGGTTTTTAATTTGTGTGACCTACTGACTAATGTTGTTGAATATATTTTCTTTCTTTCCAAAATATTTTATTGGAGTATAGTTGATTTACAATATTGTGCTAGTTTCACATGCACAGCAAAGTGGCTCAGTTATACATACTCATATATTCATTCTTTTTCAGATTCTTTTCTCATATAGATTATTGCAGAATATTGGGTAGAGTTCCCTGTGCTATACAGTAGTACCTTGTTGATTATCTTATATATAGTAGTAGTTGTTGTTTAGTCACTCAGTCATGTCTGACTCTGTGACCCCATGGACTGTAATCAGCCAGACTCCTTTGTCCATGGGATTTCCCAGGCAAGAATACTGGAGTGGGTTGCCATTTCCTTCTTCAGGGGATCTTCCCAGCCCAGGGATCAAACCTGCATCTCCTGTATTAGCAGGTGGATTCTTTACCACTGAGTCACCTGGGAAGCCCATATATAGTAGTGTCTGTATGTTAATGTGCATATTTGCTATTCATGTATCTTCTTTGATAATTTGTCTATTCAAATCTTATGCCTATATTTAAAGTTGGGTTATTTGTCTTCTTACTGAATTTCAGGAATTCTTATATATTCTTGATACAAGTCCTATATTTAAAATGTTTGCAAATATTTTCCCCCACTTTGTGACTCTTAACAATTATCTTGTAAAGAGAAATTTAAAATTTATCACTGTGTTTTTTTATGGGTTATGCTTTGCCTAACCCAAGGTCATACTGTTTTCTTTTAGAAGGTTCATAGTTTTCTATTTCATGTTTAGGTCTATGGTCCATTTTGGGTTAATTTTTTAAATATAGCATAAGGACTGAAGCATATTTTTGCATATATATATATCAACAATTCCAGAATCATTGTTTTAAAGACTGTACTTTCTGCACTGAACTGGCTTTGCAACATTTTAAAAAATCAATTGCCTGTATATGTGTAGGTCTATTTCTGGAACCTAGTCTATTGTGTTGATCTATTTTTATATCTTTATGTTAATACTACACTGATTGTTACTATGGTTTTCTGATAAATCTTGAAAGCATGTAGAGTTTTAATAGTTTTCCAATTTTGTTCTCTTTTCTTTCAAAGTTTTTTTTTTTTTTTTTTTTTGGCTGCCTTATGTCCTTTACATCCCCATATAAAATTCAGAATCAGGTATTTTATTTTTACCAAAATTCTTCCTGGAATTCTGATTGAGATTATATCAAATCTCAAATCAAATCTAAAGTTTCAAATCAAATTAAATATATTCTCTCCAAATAAATCAATTTGGAGAGAATTTAGATCTTAACAATACTGAGTCTTCTGATTTATGAACAAGGTTTATTTTTCCACTTACATAAATCTTATTTAATTTCTCTCAGCAACGTTTTGTAGTTTCAAATGTCACTCAATTGTGTCTGACTCTTTTGCAACCCTATGGATGGTAGCCCACCAGGCTCCTCTATCCATGGAATTCTCCAGGCAAGAATACTGGAATGGGTAGCCATTCCCTTCTCCAGAGGATCTTCCAGACTCAAGGATCAAATCTGGGTCTCCTACATCACAGGCAGATACTTTACCATCTGAGCCATCAGGGGTGGACTTTCAATGTATAGACTGCATCTTTTGTCAGACATATCCCTAGGGTTTTATATATTTGATGTTATTTATAAATGTTATTATTTTCATTTCAATTTATGATTGTTGCTAGTCTATAGAGATACTGTTGGTTTTTGTATATAATATCCTGAAAACCTGCTCAACTCACTTTTTTAGTTCTACTAGGTTGTAAATTCCATCAGGTGCTTTACATAAACAGTCACATTGTCTGTAAATCAAGATAGCTTTAATTCTTCTTTTACAATCTGGAGAACATTTTTTTTTCCTTTTCTTGCTTGATTGCACTTGCTAGAACCACTAGTGTGATGTCAAATATCAGTAGCAAGAGCTAACATCCTTATCTTGTTCCTTTGATCTTAGAGGGAAAGCATTCTATCTTTCATATTAAGTGTGATGTTAGCAGTAGGTTTTTCATATATGTCCTTTGTCAGTTTGTAGAAGTTCTCTTCTATACCAGTCTACTGAGAATTTCTTTCAGAAATGAATACTGAAAGTTTACAAAATTTTTTCAAAGCTGTTGAGATGATCATGAGACTTTATTTATATAGTCTAACACAGTGAATTACACTGATTGATTTTTGTATGTTAAACCAACCCTGCATTCCTGAAATAAACCCATTTGATAAGAATGTATCATACTTTCATAAATATTGTTGGATTGATTTAATAAAACTTTAACAAGTTTTACTCTATGTTCAGTCTATTTTTACCTTTTCTTGAAGTGTTTGTCTGATTTTAGTATTTGTATGAGGGTAATGCTAGCTGCCTAGAATGAGTGGGAAAACTTTTCAGTTCAGTTCAGTTGCTCAGTTGTGTCTGACTCTTTGCAACCCCATGGATTGCAGCACGCCAGGCCTTCCTGTCCATCACCAACTCCTGGAGTTTACTCAAACTCATGTCCATTGAGTCGGTGATGCCATCCAAACATCTCACAATGGAGAAACCTTTTAGTCTCTTCAATTTTCTGGAAGATTTTGTGTAGAACTTGCATCATTTTTCCCTTAAATGTTTGGTAGAATTCACCAATTAAGCCATCTGGGTCTGGAGTTTACAGTGAGGGAAGGTTTTTAACAAAATTTTAATTTCTTTAGTAGATATAGGGTTATTCAGGTAATCTTTTTATTTATTTATTTTTTTGAGTGAGCTTTGCTAGTTTGCATCTTTCAAGGAATGGTCCATTTCATGTCAGTAATTAGTAAATAGTAATTACTATTTACTAATAGTAAACTTATTAGTAAATACTGTCCACAGTATTACTGGTAAATTTTTATTATCTATATATTCTATAATGATATTCCTTCTCTTATTCCTGATATTAGTAAGTTGTATATTCTCTTTTCTTTCAATCAGACTAACCAGAAGTTTATGAATTTTGATTTCTCAAAGACTCAGTTTTTGGTTCTTTTTTTGTTTTGTTTTGCTATTTTTCTTCTGTTTCATACTGATTTCTGTGTTGATCTTCTGTTTACTCTCTTTATTCTGCTTCTTTTTCTAGTTTCTTAAGGTGGAAACTGAGGTTGTTTTGAGATCTTTCTTTTTCTCCAATATAGCCATTTCATGCCATAAGTTTCCTCTTAAGAACTGCTTTGTCAGCATCCCATAAATTTTCATGTGTTGTTTTCATTTTAATTCAAATCAAACTAACTTAAGATTTTTCTTTTTAAAACTGCTTCTTTAATCCATGGGTTATTTACTAGTAAGTTACTTGGCTACTCCATATTTGGTATCTTTCCAGATATCTGTTATTAATTTCTAATTTAATTCTATTATGGTGAAAGAATATATTTTGTATGACTTGAAACTTTTTAAATTTATTGAGACTTGTATTTTGTCCCAGAATACAGTCCATCTTGGTAAATATGCAGTGTACATTTAATTATCTTTCTGTTTTTAACTTCTAGTTTAATTCCATTGTGACCTGAGAGTAGGCATTGTATGATTTCTATTCTTTTAAGTATGTTAAGGTGTGTTCTATGACCCAGAATGTGATCTATCTTGGTGAATGTTCCATGTGAGCTTGGGAAGAATGTGTATCCTGCTATTGTTGGAGGAAGTAGTCAACAGATGTCAACTATATATGTCAACTATAGCCAGTTGATGGATGGTGCTTTTGAGTACAACTATGTCCTTACTGATTCTCTGCCTACTGGATCTGTCCATTTTGTTAAAGGGGTGCTGAATTCTCCAACTGTAATAGTGGATCCATCCTATTTTTTCTTGCAGTTCTATGTTTCACTTCACACATTTTGACACACACACACCAAGGATTATTATGACTTCTTGGAAAAGTGACCCCTTTATCATATGCCATACCCTTTTTCATCCCTGATAACTTTTCTTGCTCTAAATTCTGCTCTGTCTGAAATGTAACTACTCTTACTTTCTTTTGATTAGTGTTAACAAGGTGTGGGGTTCCCAGGTGGCACTAGTTGTAAAGAACCTGCCTGCCAATGCAGGAGACATAAGAGATTGGGTTCAATCCCTGGGTCAGGAAGAGCCCCTGGAGGTGGGTACAGCAACCCACTCGAGCATTCTTGCCTTGAGAATCCCATGGACAGAGGAACCTGGCAGGCTACAGTCCATAGAGTCACAAAGAGTCAGACGTGACTGAAGCAACTTAGCAGCAGCAGCAGCAGCAAGGTGTATCTTTCTCCATACTTTTAATCTTTATGTGTCTCTATATACAATATAATGAGGGATTTCTTATAGGCCACATACAGTTGTGTCTTGCTTTTTAATCTACTCTGACCATCTCTGTCTTTATTTAGATTATTTAAACCATTGCCATTTAAAGCATTTATTGATATTGCTGGATTAATATCAACCACATTTGTTACTATTTTCTATTTGTTGCCCTTGTTCTTTGTTCCTATTTTTGCCTTCCAGTCTTTTTCTGCCTTTAATGGTTTTAATTGAACACTTTATATGTTTCCATTTTCTTCCTAAGCATACAAGCTATATTTCTTTTTCTAGTGGCTGCCTTAGAGTTTGCAATATATAGTTACAACTAATCTAAATCCACTTTAAAATAACACCACACAACTTCATGGGTAGTGTGAGTACAGTATAATAACAAAGGTACTTCCTCCCATCCTTTGTATCACAGTCATCATTCACTTCATTTATACCTTAAGTATATATAAATAACTCCATAATCATATATAATCTACTATATTGTTGCTTTATTTTGAACAAACTGTTATCTGTTAGATTAAGAATAAGAAAAAAGAAATATATTTTTTTAACCTTCACTTACTCTTTCTCCAATGCGCTTCCTTTCTTTATGTAGATCTAAGCTTCTGACCTAATTCATTTTACTTCTTTAAAGAACTTTTAACATTTCTTGCAAGGCAAGTCTACTGGCAACAAATTACCTCAATTTTTATTTTTCTGAAAAAGTCCTTATTTGCCTTCACTTTTGAAAGATAATATTTCAGGGTACAAAATTCTAGATTTGTGTGTTTTTCTTTTCCTCTTAACACAAATATGTCACTGCACTCTTTGTTTGCTTACATGGTTTCTGAGGAGAAGTCCGCTGTAATTCTTACCTTTGCTTTCCCACTGGTAAGGTGTTTTTCCTCTGGCTTCATTCAAGACTTTATCTTCAGTTTCTGCAGTTTGCATATGAAATACCTCAGTGTTAATTGTTGGAATTTATCCTGCTTGGTGCTTTATGAGCTTCTTGGATCTGTGGTTTGGTGCTGACATTAATTTGAGAGAAATGCTTAGTCATTATTGTGTCACATATTTCTTGTACTCCTTTCTTTTTCTTGTCCTCCTGGTATTCCTGTGACACGTATGTTACATGCTTTGTAGTTTCTCCATAGTTCTTGGATAGTCTGCTTTTTTTTTTTCCCCAGTCTCTCTTTTCTCCTTACTTTTCCATTCTGCAAGTTTCTATTGACATATTCTCAAGTGTAGAGACTCTTTCCTTAGCCATGATAAATCCAGTCTACTTAGTCATCAAAGGCATTCTTCATTTTTGTCTCAGATTTTTTATCTCTGGTATTTGTTTTTTATTTTTTCTTAGAATTTCCATCTCTCTCCCTACATTGCCCATATATTCTTTCATGCTGCCCACTTATCTATCAGAGGCCTCAATATGTTAATCATTGTTGTTTTACATTCCTTTTCTAATAATCCCAACATTTCAGGTATATCTGATTCTTGTTCTGATGCTTATATTGGCTCATCAAACTTTTTTCCTCTTTAGCATGTTCTGTCATTTTTTCTTGATAGACATAATACACTGAGTAAAATGAATTGTTGTAAATAGGCCTTTAGTAATGTGGTGGTGAGGCGTGGAGGGAGAGGAAGTTTTCTAGAGTCCTGTGATTAGGGATGATCTCTAAGTGGGCCTCTGCCTCTGTGAACTTTACACGTACCTATCAGTTTCTCCTCTACACCATTTTGTGTGGCAGGATGGCTAGCAGGAAGTGGAGTTTGTATTTCCCTTCCCCCAGATTATCTGAAAAGTGAAAGTGAAAGCTAAGTCATTCAATCATGTCCCACTCTTTGCAACCCCATGGACTGTAGCCCACCAGGCTCTTCTGTCCATGGGATTCTCCCGGCAAGAGTACTGGAGTGGGTTGCCATTTCCTTCTCCAGGGGATCTTCCCTGGTATCAAACCCAGGTCTCCCGCATTGCAGGCAGATGCTTTAACCTCTGAGCCACCAGGGAAGCCAGATCATCTAGGCTCTGACAAAACCCTAGCAGGTTAGGTTCTGATAAAATAGTTTCTCTTGAGCTCAGGCCTCATAATGAAAACAGTGGGACTTGCCTAGTGGTTCAGTGGTTAAAAATCTGTCTGCCAATGCAGGGGGCCCAGGGCAACTAAGCCTGTGCATCACAACAATTGTAGCCCATGGGCCCTGGAACCCATGCCCAGCAATAAAAGAAGCCACCACAATGAGAAGCTCATGCACCACAACTAGAGAGTAGCTCCTGCTCACCAAAGAAAGGCCACAGAAAGGCCACAGAAAGGCCGAGTACAGAAATGAAGACCCAGTGCAACCATAAAGAAAGAAAGAAAGAAATTTAAAAAACTAAAGAACACAGTGTTCTGGTAGATTTCAAAATGGTTACTTTCCCCATACCCCTGAAGGAAACAGGTGGGGATTTTTCTCTGATATTTATTGTGAGAATGTAACAGAGAAGAACACATCTGACTCCATATCAAGATCTATTTCGCTAGTTCCTACCTCTGTGTCTCTTGCCTGGGCTTAGTCTGCTGGTTCTGCTGCTGCTGCTGCTGCTGCTAAGTCGCGCCAGTCGTGTCCGACTCTGTGTGACCCCATAGATGGCAGCCCACCAGGCACCCCCATCCCTGGGATTCTGCAGGCAAGAATTCAGAGTGGGTTGCCATTTCCTTCTCCAGTGCATGAAAGTGAAAAGTGAAAGTGAAGTTGTTCAGTCGTGTCCGCCTTTGTAAAGGAACGTTGATTATAGCCTGAAACACATAGGATAGTCCCTTCTGGAGGCTCCACTTTCCAGGATTGACCTTTAAAGAATAACACTTCTCATTCATTTAGAGATAAAAAGTTGCAGGTCTGAGAATAACATTTTTCTTGTTGGAAGTTTACATGATCATGAACAGATCTTTGTGGACATCTGCAAGAACAAAGTATTATCACATCCTCTCTGAGTCTAGCTAGCATCAAGGAGTCTGCAACAACCAACCACACCCCTCCCATTTTAGTACAAAAGAAACCTGAATTCTAACTCAGGTAAGATGGTTCAGTGGGACACGAGTCTACCACCTTCTCAATCTGCTGGGTTTCCTGAAAAAGTCACTATTCCATGTCCCAACACCCTTGGGTCTCTTGATTTATGGTGAGCAGTATGAGTTTGGACTTGTAACAAGAACCTGGTCCAACTGCTGGAGGTAAAACTCACAGAAGTCTGAAGGTCACCCTATGATTCTGTCCACCTAGAGTTTTTAACCTTCATGCTTGTCCACACTGAACCTCCAGCCATTTCTCTGACTTATGTGCTGATTCCTACAGAAGTTGTGATTCCATGTATCCAACTGTCTCTCCAATTTGGGGGTAGCAATTTGCCCTGTAACCTCACTTCTCTGACACACCTAAGAAGATCAATTGATTTTCAGTTTGTTCAGCCTTTTAATTGTTAGGAGAGAGTAATGACTTCTAGTACATACTAGACCAGAAACCTGTTAGGTTTTATTTGTCTAAACTCTTCATGATCTCTTTCTTTTCTGCTTTTTTCCAAAGTAATTATTTTTTAATGATCCACCTTATATCCCTTGTTGGCTTATCATATTTTTATTTTAGTAATTGTTTTAGGATAGTATATATCTATTACACAGCACATTCGTGTGATGTTACCTCAGAATATATTTTTCTCCCCTCCAGTATTTATGCTATTCTAGCATATATTTTACATATATATCTACATATATTTTACATATAATGCATGGTTACTATTTTTCTTTAAATTTTAATACTTTGGTTTTGAAAGCATTTTTAGGTTTACAGAAAAACTGTACTAGAAAGTACAGAATTCCCATATGCCCTCTCTGGACTCCCACCACCAGTTTCCCCAATTATTAATGTTTTGTGTATGTTACCATTAATGAACCAATCTTGATACATTTTTTCAAAGCTAATGCTCATAGTTTACTTTAAGGCTCACACTTTGAGTTGAGAATTCTATGGGTTTTGACAAATGCATGTTACACATCCACCATTACAGCATCATTTAGAATAGTTTCACTGACAAAAATGTTCTGTGCTCCACATCTCCTCCTCCTCCCCCTGCTGCTGCTGCTGCTAAGTCACTCCAGTTGTGTCCGACTCTGTGCGACCCCATAGATGGCAGCCCACCAGGCTCCACCATCCCTGGGATTCTCCAGGCAAGAACACTGGAGTGGACTGTCATTTCCTTCTCCATCCTCCTCCCCCTAACCCTTAACAAACAATGCGTTTTTCACAGTGTCCCATAGTCGGAATCATAAAGTATGTAGCCTTTTTAGACTGGCTTCTTTTACTTAGTAATATTCATTTAACATCCCTCCATGTTTTTTTGTGGTTTGATAGCTCATTTCTTGCACTGAAAAATAATTCTGTTGCATGGATGCATCATAGTTTTGTTTATCCATTCACCTATTTAAAGACATTTTAATTGCTTCCAATCAAGGATTGGACATTCATATCCACATTTTTGTGCGGACATAAACTTCAACTACTTAGTAAATACCTAGGAACATGATTGCCGGATAGTATGGTGAGAATATATTTAGTTTAATAAAAAACTACCAAACTCTCTTATAGTGGCTATCCCCCTTTTCATTCCCAACAATTATCTTTTAAATATATTTAAGTAGTAAGAATATATAGATATATATACACATATACCCATACATGCCATTTTTAGCGTTCTTCATTCATTTGTGGATATCCAGATTTTCATCTGGCCGGTAGGAGGTGCTCTGGGTTCCGGTCCAGCGCCCAGCTCTGCAGGATGACAGGATGCATGTTATCCCAGGACGACACGAGGTGGCGCTGTGGGACTGCTGTCGGGATCCAGGCCCGGGGCGATTGGTCTTCCCAGGCGGCACAGCCCTGGGGGAATCCTTTCCTACCTGGTCCTCTGGGAAGCCAGGGCGGTTCTCTCCCTGTTTTGCTTCTCTCGGAATGATATAGCTCATGTCTTCCCTTTTCATGCAGCTTTTTTTTTTTCCCATTTATTTTTATTAGTTGGAGGCTTTACAATATTGTAGTGGTTTTTGTCATACAGCGACATGAATCAGCCATGGATTTACATGTATTCCCCATCCCGATCCCCCCTCCCACCTCCCTCTCCACCGGATCCCTCTGGGTCTTCCCAGTGCACCAGGCCCGAGCACTTGTCTCATGCATCCAACCTGGGCTGGTGATCTGTTTCACCCTAAATAATATACATGTTTCGATGCTGTTCTCTTGAAACATCCCACCCTCGCCTTCTCCCACAGAGTCCACAAGTCTGTTCTATACAACTGAGTCTCTTTTTCTGTTTTTCATGCAGCTTCTTTGTTCCTTTTCCACCGGCACTGCAGGCAAAGAGGATCGCCACCCTCCCTCCTTCCCGCAGAGACATGAGGTCTCTGAGGATGGAGGAGACAGTGGGAGCAGACAGGAGCTGCGCTTCTGGAAAAGCCAGAGACACGTCTACTTCCTAAATGCCCAAAGCCCACATCCAGGCATAAGAACCCTCTTTCTAATTCTGGAGGCTTGGTGATTAAGCTCTGAAACCCTGTCTTTGGGGAGACTTGCTTTTCTAAAAGGGTCTGTTCTAGGGAGCCAGAGGGCCACCTCCTCCCACCTGGCATCAGGGGACCCTACTTCCACCCACAAGGCTTAGCTGTGGAGCTTTCAATGTGGATTAACAGAGAGAGCGGGGGTTGGGGAATGTCATCCCTGGAAGCATGTGCAACCTCCACAAAGCGGGTCATTTAGAATCAGTCAGCATGACGACTCCTCTGAGGCTCGAGTGCAGAGTGGGGAGAGGAAGCCCTGTGCTGGAGGGCTGCAGTGAGGAGTGAGTGCGTCTCCTGGACTGCTCTGTCCGCTGGGAAACTCTGGGCACCTATGTGCTGTGGTTATCACAAGACAGTAACGAATTTGGACAGCCCTGAGACGCGAACAAAATGGCTGGTGAGGGCAGCTGAGGGCCAGGGAGGCCACAGGAGAGTGGAAGGGAGAGGTGGGTCTTGAGCCAGGCAGACAGGATGAAGGGGCTGGGGGTGAGTTCCCAGGAGCAGGGGGATTGCAATGTGCACAGTGAGTGGGGCCTGGTCCATAGGCTGGAAGGGGAGGACAGAGCCTGAGATGGGGCCTGAGTGCCTGGCTGCTGAATCTAAACCATCAGAGAACTTCTACCCACGAAGAGCAGCCCTTGGAAAGAGCTGTCTGACAGCTGTGGAGAGAGGGATGGATAGGAAGGCGGCCTGGAGGCTATGGTGATCGGTGCGCTTTTACTCTTTTCTTAATTGTGATTTTGGAAACACTGTCCCTCCTCTAACCTTTCCTGACTACAGAAATGGGCTTGAGAGTCGAGGCTTGCTGGGCTTCTCTGTCTCTGGGGAACAGGACTGGCCAGGATGCGGCAGGCAGCCCTTGACAGATGACCCAGGGCTGTTCAGGCACACATTCCCATCTGCACTGACTCACGGATAGTCTCTCTGAGGCTTCAGCCCTGCTTCCCAGCGAGGCAGAGAGCCCAGCTGAGGCCTGTCTGGGTTGTCTCAAGGAGACAGGCTGGTTATGGAACCCATGGCAGTGCACCCCAATACACACACACACACACACACACACACACACGATGAAATTGGGCTATTTGTGCCCTGAGGGCAAGCCATACAAGCCACAGGGCCATGTGATGTGCCAACAGCCCTGGGCTTCCCCTCTTCTGCCACCTACCAGAAGAAGGTGCTGCAGCCACTGGCCCCTCCTGCGCAGTGTGGCGGGACAGCCTTCCTTGGTATCTCCTTCGCAGCAACCTTATCGCCGAGCCTTGGAACTGTTGGCCACGAGACCTTGGCTGGCCAGAGGTCTGGGGCAGTAGGCTCTTTCCCCGGGGAGGCAAAGGAGGCACCTGAAATCGCTTGCCTTTCCCAGCCCACAGCTGATAATTTTTCTGAAAGACCAGCATTCCCACCACTGTTGGTGGCTTTGGGTGAAATGTCCCTTGAATGTTAACTCTGAACCCCAGCAACCCTGACCACAGGAGGAGGGGCTGGGCTGGCCTGAGGATATATTTGAGAGCTACCTCCCTGGAGGAAACCTCAAATCTCAGTTTCTTTCTGTGCATCCTGGGCCTGTCTCCTTCATGGAGAAGATAGAGGAAGGTGGCAGACTCAGGATGATGGGAGATTTGGTTAGTTGGGTTCTGGCTTAGTGAGACTTAGATTCTGAGCTCTGGGAGTAACTCCCAGTGTCATGTGACTTCCCCCCCAGGGGAGGGAGGCAAGACCAGAAAAGAGGCAGAGAAGCCTCTGTGTGCACGGGACAGCTCCCTACGAGCTCTGTGCTCAATTTTTCCATCTGTAATATGGGGATGACAGCACACAAAGGCACTTCATGAGGATGAATCAATAGATGTAAAATAATTTGGAAAAGTGCAATGCACCATTTAGTGAAGATGGTATTTATGTTTTCCAGTGGAAAAAAGCAGCAGTATCTTCTCACTGCGGAGAAGTAAAACCAGTCTCTGGAGCCAAGTGAGTCCAAGAAATGAAGCCAAAAGCAAACCTGGAAGGCGGTGGCTGGAGTTCTCCATGAGGAGGCCTTTGAAGTGAGAGCTGTCCCTCCCTCCAAGGGCTCCGGCAGCTCCCCCCTCCACGCTTGATGAAAGGGGAGACGGGCTCTGTTGTGGTTTGACACATGCCCCAGATGTCAGGTTGCGACTCTACTTGGCAGTTAGCTCCCCGAGGTGGCAGCTGGGTGGAGAGGAAAGGCCTGGGCTTGGAATCGGAGTGCCTGGTGTCAACGCCAGCTGTGCCCCATGCAACTCCTCTGTGCCGCCTTCTATAAAATGGGTGTGATACCTGCTCAGGCCACCTCAATAGGGCTGCCAGGTTTAGCAAATGCAAATCAAGGATGCCCAGATCAATGTGAATTTCAGATAATGAACATATAATCTTTCAGTACAATCATGTCCCATGCAATACTTGAGACATACTAACACTGAAAAATTATTTGATGTGTACCTGAGATTCAAATGTTCCTGTATTTTATTTGGCAACTCTAATCTCTTGGGAGACTTTACAGGGGTCACCTGGGTGAAAGCGCTTCAAACTGTAAATGCTTTGAAAGTACATGCTGGGAGGTATTCTGAAAAGAGGGTGGACAGTTAACTTTGGTAACCAAAATGGCCTTTTATCTTGAAATTCCTAAGGCCTCCTTCCTGCAACCATAGCCACCCCCACTGCAGTGGAATCTCTTCCTCTCTAAAGGGCTCTCCTGCCCTTCTAACCCCTGCTGTCCTCTGCTCTCATGTCTCCTTTGTCCCCACCCACTGGAGAGGCTCCTTGGGTTTGTGGAGGCTGAAGTCATTTTCTGCTTTGGGTCCTGCCCACTGGGCTCAATCCACCTTGGGTTTGCTGTGACTTTGACCTTCATGGAGTGTGTGATGCAGTGAGAGGCTTCTGGGTCCATTCTATAGCCCTGACTGGACCATGTGCTCTGCTGTGAAAACAGACTGTGGACAAGGTGCTTCTGTCTCAGCTTCAGAGTCCTCATCGATGCAATGGAAAGATGCTAACCCGAGCTCACCTTTAAGACAGGAAAAGAAGAGGATGACAGCAAAGCACCTAGGATGGAGCCAGGCCCCCAGTGGGCACACAGCAGGCTAGTTACCACTTCCACCTGTTCACTCTGCCCTCCGCCACACCAGGCTGGCCTACTGGCAGTCCCCGAAGTGTTCCATTTGAGGGAAGGCTCTCACTCACCTCCCCTTATAAGTCTTCACACTCTCAAGGAGTCCAAGCCATCAGCTTTGCCAGCTTCTGTATCCCCAATGCCCATCTGTCTGCCCTCCCCACTCATGATGGGAATCTGGCCACTGATGTTGTCCCACACATGCAGCAGAGAAACAGACAAACTCAGCTGACACAGCCTCAGTCACACCACCAAGACTATTCCCTTCCCTCCCCAACCAAGACCTTCCAGAAATTCAGTCACCTCAGGAAGCAGGGCAGGTGCCCGAGGTGGAGGTGGGGCTCTTTACTGCTTCCCTGTGGGACGCCAAGTGGCTTTCAGGACAGAGAGTTATCTGGAATGGGGGTGGGTAAAGAATGATGACAAGAAGGAGGATTCGGGCTCTTCTGCCTTCTGTTCTCTCAGCCCCAAGTGCCGTTCTGTGCTAAATCACTTCAGTCGTGTCCGACTCTGCAACCCCATGGACTGTAGCCTGCCAGGCTCCTCTGTCCATGGGATTCTCCAGTAAGAATACCGGAGTAGGTTGCCATTTCCTCCTCCAGGGGATCTTCCAGATCCAGGGATTGAACCTGAGTCTCTTAAGTCTCCTGAAGTTGGGCCAAGTATCCACTAGAAAGGGCAGGGTGAAGTGTTAGGAGCCATGGCCCATCCTTTACCTGCACTGGGCTGCAGCATCTCCACACACATGGACTAACCTCCAGAACTGTTCACTCATTCACCCAACACACAAACTTCTGGTGGGACCGGGGCACATGGAGGTGAAGGAAGCATCACTGCTGTGGTGTGACCTCCAGGCCCCAGCGAGAGAAAGGGATGGAAATGAGGCAGATGCAATGCATGTGGGAAGAACCAGGATAGAGGGAGGCTCGGGTCCCTCAGGATAGTGTCGGGAGGATGATGAGGCTCCCAATGGTGTACAGACCAGTGGGTGTGCAGACTAATAGAGAAGCTACATGGGCAAAACTGTTGAAGTTGGCCATCACAAATGCTAGTAAATATGTGGAGCAACAGGAATGTTCACACCTTGCCAGTGAGAGGCTAGTTTAATAGAACTACACAAAAACCACTGGAGATGCCCATTCCCAGGACTGTAGGAGAAATTCCACTCCCAGGTCTGCACACCAAGACGGCTGCATTAGGCCACTGCTGGCTGCACAGTACACCACAGCCTGAGATCCAAACAGCCACCAGGGCCATCAGTGCTAGTCACGTGTGGCAGGGTCACATGACAGAAGGCTGCACAGCTATGAAAATGCACAGGAGATAACAACCACTTGCAGGGATGGACCTCACAGCACAGACACAAAACATGACACGCGTGATTCCACTTTGACCAGATTTCAGCACAAGCAAAACAAAACCACAGTGTTTCAAGGATGCACAAATGGGTGTTACAACCCTACACATCGAAGCTGTGACTATCACTAGTCACAATGGTAGCTTCCTCCAGGGCAGAGGTTTTGCACTGGGGTGAATTTGCCCTCGCCTGCCCAGAGAAGTATTTGAATTTTGTGCAGGACGAGGGAGTGTGCTACCGGTCAGAGATGCTGCTAAACATAGGATGCACAGGACAGCCCCTCCCCCACCCACACACACATCCCCATAGAGTTATCCTGTCCAAATCTCACCTTTCTGCTCTGGAGACACCCTGATCTAGGGGACCAGGGTGGTGGTGGGGGAAGAAGGGGCTCACCCAGGATTCTAAAACCCTGGCAATGTACAAGAGTGGTCATTTTACATATAACCCAGGTGGCGGTAGTGGTAAAGAACATGTCTGCCAACACAGGAGACTTAAGAGATGTGGGTTTGATGCCTGGATAGGGAAGATACCCTGGAGGAGGACATGGCAACCCACCCCAGTATTCTTGGCTGGGAAATCCCATGAAGAGAGGAGCCTGATGGACTATAGTCCATGGGCTTACAAAGAGTCAGATACTCAGTTCAGTTCAGGCGCTTAGTCGTGTCCGACTCTCTGCAACCCCATGGACCACAGCACGCCAGGCTTCCCTGTCCATCACCAACTCCTGGAGCTTACTCAAACTCATGTCCATGGACTTGGTGATGCCATTCAACCATCTCATCCTTTGTTGTCCCCTTCTCCTCCTGCCTTCAATCTTTCCCAGCATCAGGGTCTTTTTCAATGAATCAGTTCTTCACATCAGGTCACCGAAGTATTGGAGTTTCAGCTTCAGCATCAGTCCTTCCAGGGAATATTCAGGACTGATCTCCTTTAGGATTGACTAGTTGGATCTCCTTGCAATCCAAGAGACTCTCAAGAGTCTTCTCCAACACCACAGTTCAAAAGCATCAATTCTTTGGTACTCAGCTTTCTTTACAGTCCCAACTCTCACAGCCATACATGACTATTGGAAAAACCATAGCTTTGACTAGACAGACCTTTGTTGGCAAAGTAATGTCTCTGCTTTTTAATATGTTGTCTAGGTTGGTCATAGCTTTTCTTCCAAGGAGCAAGCATCTTTTAATTTCATGGCTTCAGTCACCATCTGCAGTGGTTTTGGAGCCCAAAAAAATAGTCTGTCACTGTTTCCATTGTTTCCCCATCTATTTGCCATGAAGTGATGGGACCGGATGCCATGATCTTAGTTTTCGGAATGTTGAGCTTTAAGCCAACTTTTTCACTTTTCTCTTTCACTTTCATCAAGAGGCTCTTTAGTTCCTCACTTTCTGCCATAAGGGTGGTGTCATCTGCATATCTAAGGTTATTGATATTTCTCCCAGCAATCTTGATTACAGCTTGTGCTTCATCCAGCCCAGCATTTCTCATTATGTACTCGGCATACAAGTCAAATAAGCAGAATGACAATATAGAGCCTTGACGTACTCCTCTCCCAATTTGGAACCAGTCTGTTGTTCCATATACAGTTCTAACTGTTGCTTCTTGACCTGCATACAGATTTCTCAGGAGTCAGGTAAGGTGGTCTGGTATTTGCATCTTTTTAAGAATTTTCCACAGTTTGTTGTGATCCACACAGTCAAAGACTTTGGCGTAGTCAATAAAGCAGTAGTAGATGTTTTTCTGGAACTCTTGCTCTTTTGATGATCCAACGGATGTTGGCAATTTGATCTCTGGTTCCTCTGGCTTTTCTAAATCCAGCTTGAACATCTGGAAGTTCACAGTCCACATACTGTTGAAGCCTGGCTTGGAGAATTTTGAGCATTATTTTGCTAGTGTGTGAGATGAGTGCAATTGTGCAGTAGTTTGAACATTCTTTGGCAGTGCCTTTCTTTGGGATACTGAGTGACTAACACATTCATAAAGTCTACATAATGGTTTATACCTTTAAAAGAAGCACTTCCTGTAAACAATCTGCCTGCAGTGCAGAAATGAAGTGAAGTGAAGTGAAGTCGCTCAGTCGGGTCCAACTCTTTGCAAACCCATGGATTGTAGATTGCAAGGCTCCTCTATCATGGGATTTTTCCAGGCAAGAATACTGGAGTGGGTTGCCATGCCCTTCTCCAGGCGATCTTCCTGACCCAGGGCTCGAACCCAGGTCTCCCACAATGCAAGCAGACTCTACCATCTGAGCCACAAGGGAAGCCACAGAAGACCTGGGTCCAATTCCCAGGTCAGGGAGATACCCTGGAGTCAGAAATGGCAACCCACTCCAGTGGGCTAGACTGGACAATTTCATGTAGAGAAGCCTGGCAGGCTACAGTCCATGGGGTTGCAAAGAGTCAGCCACAACTGAGTGACTAACACAACAATGGTTTATACAAGCCACGAATAATTTCAGAGCATGCAGTTGGGCATTCGCAAGATGAGTGGGGAGGCCCATGAGATGAGGTCAGCCTTGTTCTCCAGATGAAATGGGAGGCCAAGGACCAGTACTGTTGCTGGGACACCCTTCAGAAGGCATTTCGAAGACCTGGGCAGTCTGACATGTGTCCTCAACACTCCTCCAAAAACTAGTACACAGAGAGGTTCCCCATGCTGAGAATGAGCACCCTGCCCAGTGAGGTGGGTTCTCCAGGCTCCACTGCACTGTGGGGTGCAGCAGGGGCAACAGGTGGACAGATGGCCTAGCCAGCTGCCTTCTTGCTACTCAGGAGGGTCTGGGTTTCCTGGGATTCATCAAGGCATTTGGGGGGCTGTCAGGAAGTAGATCTTTGTGGTCCTTGGATTCCCCTAGACAAGGTCTGAATGTTTACAACCCAAGATTAGTGAGGAAGGCAGCAGTAAAGTCTACTGGAATTCAGACTCAGACCTGGGTTTGAATCTGTGCTTGCCAGTTATAAGTGTGATGACCTTGGGCAAGCTACTTGATTTTGTTGAAATTCAGTTTCATCCTGTATAAAAAATGGGAAAAGAGGTGTTTCAGTCATAGTGTTGGCAGAGAAAACGATGAAATAACGTAGGTAAGAAGGCCAGGTCATTGGAAAAGATCCTGATACTGGGAAAGATTGAAGATAAAAGGAGAAGAGGGTGGCAGAGGATGAGATGGTTAGAGGATGAGATGGTTAGATAGCATTACCAACTCAATGGACATGAATGTGAGCAAACTCTGGGAGATAGTGAAGGACAGAGAAGCCTGGTGTGCTGCAGTCCGTGGGGTCACAAAGAGTTGGACACAACTTAGCAACTGAACAACAACAATAAAGATGGCCAGACTAACTTCAAGGGCCCAAGTAGCCGCTGTTAAGTGGTAGCCATGACTGTGGCAGCTGGGAAACACTGCCGCCATATTGAGTAGCACACAGGTGATGGCTGTTTGGGGCTCCACCAACCTGCTCTGTGTCACCTTCCATAGTTCAGGCCTCTTGTGTCTGCCTGTCTTCCTGCAAATGTCCCTTTGTATTGACTAATTTAAAAACCACTAGCCTGGTTAGGGAACCAAGAAAGGAATCTGGCTCCAAACCTGGGCCAAGGCTTTGGAAGAAGACTGGGAGCCAACTCCAATGGGTGGTGGCATGAGATCACACATTAATGGGAAATTTAGGGCCCCCTGGCTCTGCTTCCACCACCTTCACCTGCTCCCTAGACTCTAGCCAGTGTCAGAGCCACTGTTTTGTTTTTACAGAAAAGATCTTGTGTTCTATCAGTCAAGATCCCAGCCGGCAAGATATGGAACACTCAAGATGATTTGAATGGACCACTCCAATGGACCATTCAAACATCAAACATCATGCACAGGTGTAGGGCCACCACAGAGACAGTGTAAACTCTGAAAGTGGGGGTATGGAATGGTCACCAGAACCTGGAAGGGAGAGTAGTCCAGACAGGATTGCCTTGAGGAATCTGTGACCTAAGTCCAAAGGTGCCCCTAGCTTGCAGCAACCCTACAGGATCTGCCAAAGAAAGAAATACTCCCACTAACCTTCCTCCTCCTGTCAATCTTCAGCTGGTGTCTGGCATTGGCCAGATCTAATAGGAAGACAACTAGCAAGGATACGTCCATGCAGCTCATTCTGGTCAGCCTCCTGGATGGGGAAGACAGTACCCAGAGATATCCAGCAGAGGGGTGTGCGGGGCTCTACTTGGGGACTCTGTTGATGGGCCTCTGCCTTATTATGTAGATCTTGGGAAGACTCTGTTTCGAGTCTGAGTGACATCTTTAAAATAAACTTTCTAAAGGTATTAACTGAGACACAATAAAATGATCTCATCCATGTTAAGTAATACAGTGTGATAATAATGTATGTCCATTTATATACCCATGTAACCATTGCCATGATCAACATACAGAACATTATCATCACTTTAAAGTACTCTGTGCCTCTTCCCAGTGAATGCTCACTTCCACTTTGGCTCTAAGCAACCTATGGTCTGCTTTGTATCATTACAAAAATTAGATTCATCTTTTTTAGAGATTCATAAATGGAAGAATACACTGTGTAATTTTCTGTGTCTGATTTCTTTCCCTCTGCATTATTTTGAGATTCATCCATGTTACTGTGTATACCAGCTGTTCATCAGTGTCATTCCTGAATTGGTATTCCATGTACTAATATGTCACAATTTATTCCTTCACCTGCTGATGGTCACTGAGGTTGTTACTGTGTGCATGCTAAGTCACTTCAGTCGTGTCCAACTCTGTGCAACCTATGGACTGTAGCCTGCCAGGCTCCTCTGTCCATGGGATTCTTCAGGCAAGAATATGGAGTGGATTGCCATGCCCTTCTCCAAAGAATGTTGTTTTTAGGTTTTTACTATTGTGAAGAAATTTTCCATGAATGTTTGTATACATGAGAGACAGATATTTTCATTTCTCTCGGGTAAAAACCTGTGAGTAGGATTGCTGGATCATTTTTAAAGTGTTGTTAAACTTTATAAGAAACTGTCAAACTGTCTGCTAAAGTGGCTGTATCTTTTTGCAAACCACCAGCAAAGCAGGAGCATTCCAGTTGCTCCACATCCTCACCAACACTTGGTATCATCAGTCTTTTCAACTTTACACATTCTAACCGGGCAGGGGTGGGGGCGTGCAGTGGTCTCTCACTGTGATTGAATTTGAATTTCTCTATGCCTAATGATATACAGCATCTTTCTGTGTGCCTGTTGGCTATTCAGATACCCTCTTTTGTGAGTTATCTATTGAAATCTCTTGCTCATTTCTTTTTTTGTGTACTTTTTAGTGAGTTTGTTGCTCCCCATCTAGTTCACTTTCTGGCCTCTTAACAATGCATTTGAAGGTCAGAAGTTTTTTATTTTTCATTGAGACTCTTCTTAAACATGACTCTGGCCTGGGTAAGAAGGTGGGTTTCCCTCAGCTGTGCTCTACTCCAAGGTGGAGAGACACACATGTCCAGGTCTTTCATTCCATCAGTTCTCACAGGACTGCCTGGCTGGAAAAATGGCTTCCTTGTCAGATGAGAGGAACCCAAGAGAACACTCTGCTTCCTCCTTCAGCTTAAAACAGACACAAGGTGCTACACTGGGGGCCCTCAGGTGCCGAGGCTGCGGCACCCAGACCAAGTCCTCCTTGGGCACTAGGCTTTGGTCCACGACACCCTTCACAGGCATCTTCTTCCTAAACCCTCATGACCACCTGGGTGTGGAGTCATTGTCCCCAGTGGACAGATGCAGACACTGAAGTATGAATGGGCATGTCCATCCAGCAATCCCACTACTAGGCATATAACCTAAGGAAACCAAAATTGAAAAAGACACATGTATACCAATGTTCATTGCAGCACTATTTACAATAGCTAGAACATGGAAGCAACCTAGATGTCCATCGACAGATGAATGGATAAAGAAGCTGTGGTACATATACACAATGGAATACTACTCGGTCATAAAAAAGGAACACGTTTGAGTCAGTTCTAATGAAGTGGACAAACCTACAGCCTAGTATACAGAGTGAAGTGAGAAAGAGAAATATAAGTATCATATACTGACTCATATTTATGGAATCTAGAAAGATGGTACTGATGAAATTATTTTTAGGATAGCAATGGAGAAACAGACATAGAGAACAGACTTAGAGACACAGGGGAGGGGAGGAGGGAGAGGGTGAGATGTATGGAGAGACTAACATGGAAACTTATATTACCATATGTAAAATAGATAGCCAATGGGAATGTGCCTGTATGACTCAGGGAATTCAAACAGGGGCTTTGTGACAATCTAGAAGGGTGGGATGGGGAAAGAGTTGGGAGGAAAGCTCAGGAGGGAAGGACATGGGTGTACCTCTGGCTGATTTTTATTGATGTTTGACAGAAAACAACAAAACTCTGTAATTATCCTTCAATTACAAAATAAATAAAGTGGCAAAAAAAAGAGAGATGAAAAACATCTTTTTTGACAGAGCCAATTTCACATAAGCATTGTTAACCAGGAACTGCAGAACTGAAAAGGCAAAAGGAAATACTGAGCTATCACAGAAGTGGTAACAGCAGGGATGTGTAAAGAACTTCTGCAACTCAATAACAAGAAAGCAATCCAATTTCTAAAAATAGGCAGAGGATTTCAACAGACACTGCAAGGAAAATATTGGAATGGCAAAGAAGCACATGAAAAAATGCTCAGTACTGGTCATAACCCCCAGGGCTGGGGAAACAAAGGTGAGACTTCGGGGTTATAAAGACCTAGATACTTGGAGGAGGGGCCTCCGGGGTTCAGACCCCGACCTTAAGGGACACAAGGCCTGTGTCTGGGCCTATAGAGGACACAGACAACTGGAACTAGCAGTCGCTACTGGAGTGCAAGGCCACTACTGTTGGGAGTGGGGAGCAAGTCTTTTCTTCCTCCTCCAGATGGGCAGGCTCACTCTGGTGTCTGCTTTTGGCAGAGCCTAACCAAGAGCCTCTGGAAGGGCATAAACCTGACTTACAGCATCCCACAGGGCAGGTCTGGAGCTGAGAGACAAGAGCTTAACAAGAAGTAGCATAGATAAAGCCCCTTATCCAGGGAATACAGCTAGTAAGTGATGGAGTTTTGACCCAGGAGCATTTGACTCAGGCCAATGACCAGCTAGAGGCGCCAGGTGCCAGTCCTGGGGGTCAGAGGAGACCCTGAAAAATGTGATGTGTTGGGCAACAGGGCCAAGGCAGAGGGCTGGGCAGGTAGCCCCACAGAGCTCCCAGTGGGTACCTGGGACCTGCCCTGAGTCCTGATGCACAGAGCCAGGGCTGCTGGGGAGCCAAGCTGGAGCTCAATTATGGGGCTGGGGATGCAGTAAATGCTTGTGAGCTAAGCCCCCATTCCAGCCTGGATGATGGTGATTCATGTCCTGGCTCCGGGCTCTACACCGGAGGGTCGTCGATGGCCCTGCCTGAGATGTCCTGATGGCCTGAGCCAAGGCCTTCACCGGGCAGCCAGAAAAGCAGAGAGCGCAGAGCTGGACAACCTAGTTCCCCGAGACACAGCACCCTCTTCAGCTGAAGTCTTCCTGAGGCAAGGCTGTTAGGGGCCCTGATGGAAGCTTTATTTGCAGTTTTCTCCTGAGACTAGCCTCTCTGCTGTAATGGCCGCAGGCCAGCCACCACTCCCTCCACCTCTGTGAGTCCTTTATTCTCAGAAGTTTCCAGAGGGTGGGTCACACCCCAGAATCCAGGGTGGGCAGAAGAGTTGTAAGATGCAGAGTATGGGCTGCTCTCCCCCAGTCATCCGCAGGCAGATCCAGCCTGGGTGGTCACTGGCAGGACACTCCCCCACCCACCCACTTGCTCCACTCCTTCCCTTCTGATCCACATGGCCATGCAGCTGCTGAGCTGCACATGTGGCGGTCTCTGAGCCAGCCTCCACGGCAAGCCCTGAACCCCAAGCTCTCAGGCCCTCCCTCTGACACCACCACACCTCTCTGCAATGAACTCACATGTGGTCTGATCTGTGAAGACTCAGGTGAGGGGCCCCAACTTTGGGCTCAGCAGCCTTGGGCTCAGATCCTAACTCTGCTGAAAGCTAGTTGCGTGAAGGTGGGCATGGCATTCAGTCTCTCTGTGCTTCCTTATGGTATGTGTCACACTGGGGGACACTGGTATGTGTGGCCTGCTGGGAGGACTGCCCGAGGCCAGATGTCACAGCTCTGGTGCAGTGCCAGGTGTATGGTTGATGCTCACACAAGGGCACTGTAGTAATTAGAGCTACCTTCAGATTTAGGACTTCCAGGGCCTCCGTTGGTCCTCTGCCCACCTCCTGGGTCTAAACACCAGGTATAAATGCTTTCCCGTTTCTCACCTAGCCCTGCAGTTGCCCCCTTGTCCACGGTTCCACACCATTCAGCCCTGCCAGCCACAGACCAGATGAATTCCCTGGCCCAGTCTAAGCTGCTGTGGTCCAGTTCTAGACAAGAGTCACTGACCTATCACAGACACACCTTGGGCACAGGGCCTATCCAGATGCCTACCTGGTCAGCAGCTCCTGGCCATCCCTCTCCCCACCACGCCTCCAGGGCTGTCAGCCTGCAGCCCCGGCTGGCTCCTCCCCGCTTCCGCTCCAGCACCCACAGGCAGCGGATGTCTGCCGCCTCCACTTTGATCAGGACAGGGGGGTGCTCGGCAATTGGTTTGGGACCATCTCTATGATGCATTCTGACAGCCTTGGCCAAGCATATGCTTTAAATCCTCAAGAGAAGGGGTCTTTTTAAGTGGAGAGGAAGCCCACTGCATACAGCCTTCAAAGGGCTCCCTGGACAAATCAGGATGCATGAAGAAGACCCCTGGCCCTGTGTCACCCTGTTGCCTGTGTGCAAGTTCAAGGTGGCTCAAGAGAGAAGATTCGGGGCCTGTCTTCCAGCCCAAACAGCAGCACTGGGGGTGGGTCACAGCCTTGCTTAGTCTCCCTGCCCCAGGGTTCAGCTTCCTGAAACTGTCCCTAAGCCCAGTTCCTTCGAGCTGACCCCCTGATTCTCTTCCATCATCTGCCTTAAGCAGAACTTGTATTTCTTCTAAAGGCTTCGGAAGGAGTTAGATAATTAGTTACTGACACACCTGGAAAAATGGAATGAGATTTCAACTCAGTACTTCTGAAAAATCAATGATTTCCAGCCATGAGGACTTGGACAGCAGACAGAATACTGCAAACAAAGAGCTTTCACCCCATTCTTTTTCTGTTATTAGTCCCCCTGTTCCTATCGATAGGAACGCATCATTGAGAGGCAACGCCACCTTGGGGTCATGGCTCTCCGGTGGACAGCAGGGTCAGCCTCTCCCCTGACGGCGCTCAGAGCCAGGCTGGGCCTCCAGGAAGGCAGGGAAGGAAACTTCCCTGGAGCTGGCGTGTCCTTCTGTGTTTAATTTTCCCACAAGTCAGCTCTGATTAAGGGGGACGGCCTCATGTTTCGTGCAGTCAGAGCCGAGTTCTGAGAGCACCTTGCGGGGGCGGGGGAAGCCCCCTGGCTGGCGGGTGGGGGCACGGGGGGTAGCTGCTCGCCGGGTCACCCGCAGCACACACGTCTGCTACCTATCAGAGCTCATCGGAGCAACGACCCTCCGGACGCTGAGATCATCTGACAGCTTCCTCCTAATGAGACCCAGGGCTGCTCCCAGGCTAGATTCAGTAGGCTGGATGGAGAGGAACCCCCACCGACCTGGAGAAACATCCCAAGGGAGGCAAGATGTCCTCCCATAAGCCTGTTTCTTGTGTGAAATGGACACAGTACCCCAGGAGCAGATGCCTTGTGTTCCACTTTCTACCTAGAGTAGCTGCTCCTCAGGTCCCTCCAGGTGAACACAGAACTCTCAAGGCCTGTTCCTGACACTTGGCATCTCTGTTGCTGGTTCACTCCCAATGGCTTCGGGCAGCTGCAGGACGAGGCAGGTTCAGTTCTCACCTCCGAGAACCTGCAGTCCTCCTGGAGAGTCGTGATCAATGCTCAGAGAACCAGGAGGGCCCATGTCACCACAGAAAAGGGGAGTTCTATGCACAGTGGTGCCCAGCTAAAAGCATACATCAGACCATGCATCTTCCTCCTGAAGATGCTCTCCTGCATCTCATTTCACCTGAGAAAAAAATCCAGACTCTTCTCCAAGACACTCCACTCCCTGCTCAGGTGGGTTCCGGCCAGGGTGATTTTCTTTAATTTTTCAAATGCAAACTCCCACCGCTGGGATCAGCTCTATTGTCTGAAATTCCCTTTCTCCAGATCATCATAAGGCTATGCCATCACTTCATTAAAGTTTCAGCCCAAAGGCCATCTCCTCCAGGTATATTGTCACCCTGCTTATTTAACTTATATACAGAGCACATTATGTGAATTCTGGGCCAGATGAATCACAAGTTGGAATCAAGATTGCCAGAAGAAATATCAAGAACCTCAGATATGCAGATGATATCACTTTAATGGCAGAAAGTGAAGAGGAACTTAAGAGCCTCTTGATGAGGGTAAAGAGGAGAGTCAAATGGCTGGCCTAAAATACAACATTCAAAAACTAAGATCATGGTCCCATCACTTCACGGCAAGTAAATGGGGAAAAAGTGGAAACAGGGTCAGATTTTATTTTCTTGGGCTCCAAAATCACTGCGGACAGTTACTTGACTGCAGCCGCAAAATTAAAAGATGCTTGATCCTTGGAAGAAAGCTGTGACAAATCTAGACAGCACATTAAAAAGGCAGACACATCACTTTACCAACAAAGGTCCATATAGTCAAAGCTATGGTTTTTCCAATAGTCATGTGTGGATGTGAGAGTTGGACCATAAAGAAGGCTGAGCACTGAAGAACTGATGTGTTTGAACTATGGTGTTGGAGAACTCTTGAGAGTCTCTTGGACTGCAAGGAGATCAAACCAGTCAATCCTAAAGGAAATCAGTCCTGAATATCCATTAGAAGGACTGATGCTGAAGCTGAAGCTCCAATACTTTGTCCACCTAATGCAGAGAGCCGATTCATTAGAAAAGACCGTGATGCTGAGAAAGACTGAGGGGAGGAGAAGGGGGCGACAGAAGATGAGATGGTTGGATGGCATCACTGACTCAATGTACATGAGTTTTACCAAACTCCAGGAGACAGTGAAGGACAGGGAAGCCTGGTGTGCAGCAGTCCATGGGGTTGCAAAGAGTCAGACATGACTTAGTAAGTGAACAAAAGACCAACCCCTATATACAAGGCTCTCTCCCCAGGCACTCCTGGTAGCTCCAACTCAATCCAAAGGCCATGATATCTTTCCTACTGATTGCTTTCTTAATGATCTCACAGACCTCCCACTAGAATGTAGCTCCATGAGAGCAGGGACCCTGTCTATCTTGTTCTCCACCATATCCTAGAATGCAAGGATGTTTGATGAGTCTAACAGGGGAGACTCATTAAATACCCCATGAATATGTGATGGAAAATGGAATAAGGAATCTACATACAGTAGTTGTTATGAAATGCTCCCAATCACCCACATCGGCACACACAGTGCTGTAAAAGTGACCTCAGTTCCTCCATCTGACAGCACATGGGAATAAGCCTCAATTCATTGTAAATAAATGGGATTGTTTCAAGATTGAGCATGGACCACTTAGTAAGGATCAAGTGTGACACATAGTAAGCGTTCCACAGCTTGGAGCTTCATCTCCACCCCATCACCACCAGCACCACCATCATCTAACTGCAGTTCAGCATGGACCCACTTTAAATCCTCTTTGTTGTCTCCCCTGAGCATTTGCTATGTGAAGCTTCCTTTTCTGGCTGCCTCTCCTTGCTTCACCTCACTTGAACCACTAGCAAATACTGTTGGTTTCCTGGCCCAGCCTTTCTCCCTGCTAATAGGACCCTGACTATCTGACAATAGATGTCCTGATCTTAAGAAAAATGGATGCAGAAATCGGTCTGAGGAGTGGGCACATAAAGCCATCTCTGGTCAAGCTTCTGGAAGAAGTTTCCTTACCAGAAAAGAGAGGCACATGAGCTAGACTTAAATAAAGTTGAATAAGAATGTGATATCTGGAGTTGTAGCAGCTATCTTGTGACTGTGAGGCAACATGCATATGGGGACAAAAGTGTTAATAACCTGCTGAGGACAGGAAACAGAGAGCTAGACAGAGCCTTCTTGCTTGATGACATCTTAAAGCTACTGAAACCACTCTGAATACATTTCTTCAGTCTTCCTGTTAAGTATCAACATTTTCTAGGTCACCCTTAGGTAAGTTGTTACTTCAGCCAAAAGATAAGATAGCAAATGTAGTTTTAGACCATCTACGGAGCTCTAATCTGGCAGTCCTTGCAGCAGTGTGTACTCCAGGGGCCGCACACCCTCTCTATGAGACACCAACTACCCTGGGCCTGCCGGAGAACACATCCTTGCCCTCCCTCCGCTCTCTCCCACTGAAGAAAGGAGACACACTGGAGAATATACGGTAATCAGAAGAGGAGAACAGGGAGCACAGCACATCCTCCTCCCACTTGAAGGGAGAAGGATGTGGGGTATACCTGTCCTCAGAGGCCTACTTCTGGGCATTTAAAATGATAAAATGATTTAAAATAATAAACGGTAAGTTCTCTGAGAGAAGAAAAGCAACTTCATATGTGAGATACTGTGCCTGAAGCATACATTTATGACCAAACCTGAGATTAATCTTGTTTCATGTTTACATGTTATACACTGGCCTATAGACCCAAAGTGAGACTTTTATATTTTCTGTAATAGATTTCCTCTAGCAGGATAGTGGAGGGAAACAGAGGTGATTGAGTTTAACAATGACAGGAGTCAGTCTCTCAGTATATACTCTTTATCCCTCTTTTTCTTCCTAAAGCAGCTTCTAAGAGTAGGAGAAAGCTTGTTTCCTCGTTTAGTGGAGGGAGGGTCCTCAGGAAAGAGAGAAATAAGGCCCAGGATTGTTCCCTCTATGTACTGCTGCCTTCTTCTGATGGTGCTTTGGGTTCAGAACTCATGGTTTTTCCTTCAGCATCATCAGTGCCTGCTGGGATTCCCTACCTCAGCCCTACTGTCAGTGATGCTGTGAGCCTGTGTCTCAGCCAAGTGCACCATGTGACCCCAGCTCAACCTCTCCATCCTGGTCTCTCCTCTGGGGTCACCTTGACCCTCACCATGGCAACCCTCTGGCTGCCCCCCACCCCCAATCTCCCTCATCTCCCAGTGGGAGCTCGGGAACAACTCCAGATTCCTCTAGTGGAGGCGAAGGAGGCCGTCCACCATTTGCGTATTTGCCCTAAGGGTGTGATCAACATGGCTGAACTAGACAAGAAAGGCTTCCTGGAGGAGGGCCTGGAGCTTAGCCCTGAAGGGTGGTAATCCTTGGCATGTTCAATGACTCAGAGGCAGGATGAGTTTGTTGAGAACATGCCCTTGCCCTGGAGTCTCCCTGATGAGCCTCTACCTAAACCTCCAAGACTCAGATCCAAAGGTCTCTGACATTCTGTCAACAAAGCTGACATGGACTCTGTGCCAATCATGGGAAAACACAAACCCTCCTCCATCAGAGACTCTGGACATCCCTACCAGCTTAGACCTGGCAGCCGCAGGTTTGCGCTGCAGTGGCCCTAATGCCTTGTAGCTAAGGCCTGATCCTTTGGTTTTGAGTAAAAAAGACCTCCTCATGGCCCTTTAAAATCCATCCCCTGGGCTCTTTTTTTCCTTTAGCTGCAGCATGAGGAATCTAGTTTCTTAACCAGGGATCAAATCTAGGCCCTTTGTATTGGGAGGGTGGAATTCTAGCCACTGGACTGCCAGGGAAGTCTCCTCCAGGCTTTCAATCAGTTGACCTTGCGCCACTCAGGAAGGCTGCACCTCCAATCCTTGGGAGGCAGATCCACCCTTGTCCTGATTCATGCTTCCATATTCATCTCTCTGCTGTGTGGCCTTGGCAAGCCTCTTCACCTCTCTAAGCCAGTTTCCTCACTTCTGCTGTCTCTCTCCCAAAGGTCTGAGGATTATAAATGTTCACGCACGTCACACATACAGCACAGAGTGAGTGTTCAGCTAATGGCAGTTATTACTGTATCTCTTCACACCACATCACTGAGGCAGGTCCCTGTCCTTTTCTCCCTATGAGCAAGCCTGTGCAAGCTGCAAGCAGTCATGACAGGTATATCACAGAGGAGTCTCTCTCTCGGCTTTCCAGGTGGCTCAGTGGTAAAGAATCTGCCTGGCAGTGCAGGAGATGTGGGTTTGATCCCTAGGTTGGAAAGACCCCCTGGAGGAGGAAATGGCAATCCACTCCAGTATTCGTGTCCGTGGAGTATCTCTTGGACACGACTTGGCAACAGAGCACACATGCACATCTCTCTCACAGAGGCATTGCTGTCCCCAGACCTCCAGGCCCTCTGCACCCCTGCTGGGATGCCCCTGCTTGCTCTTTGTCCCTTGTGGGGAGCAGCAGGGCACTCTGGGAACACTCGGCCTATCTCGTCACCCAGTGTTCTGTTGTGCCCAGCACCCTCAGCTACTCTGACTTGCCTCCCTGCTCTCGCCGCCCATCTCACCCCACCAGCATGGGCACACAACTGCATGCATGCATGCTCTTGTACATGTACACAGATGCATGTGACCACTGGCTCTCTCGTGCACGGAGTGACCTTCCAGAACCCATGTGCTGAGGACTGCCCACACTAAGATGCCTCAAACACACAGCGGGGAATGGGTTTAAATGGCATCCAGAGATGAACAGGCCAGTTGCCTCACACCAGGAGAATAAGAGCCAGCCGTGTGGGTGGCTCAGCTCAGAACAGTGCAGAAGTGAGGGATACTGGCTCCCCGCCATACACAGGAGGGTTCAGATCATGTCCCCTTCACTTCCTAGTCATGTGGCCTCCAGCAAGCTACTCACCCTCCCTGAGTTTCCACCACCGTCGCCTCTGAGCTCTGAAGACACAAGGACCCACCTCTGAGCAGGGTTTGAGAGACTCAATCCAGATAATGTGTATAAAACACCGAGCACACAGCAGACATATGGCTAGCAATCAACAAGCAGAACAGCTTTTTACTATCAGAATCAGGTCCTCTGAGAAAAGGAAATAAATGAAGGCCAGAGGAGTCAACAAGAGCTGCGTGGAGGGCCTGGACACTGACCCCCCCTTGCAAAGAGGTTAGGAGCTGGTGGAAACTATGCAGGTATGAGAAATGGAATTTACACACATACAGTCCTGTTTGGGCAAAGGGTTTGTCCTGCGGGTTGAAGGGCCTTCAGAGGATGTTCTAAGCCTGGGGGGAATCCTGTTTCAAATCCCCTTACCCCAAACTCCTTTGAAACTGGTCTGAGGCCTTGGTTTCAGTGAGCATATCTGGGAGTGTGACAAGATCCCAGGCCACAGGGCACAGTCATACTGAAAGGCCCAACACTACCCACATCACAGGGGAATTCGGAACAATGGACCCTGGGACCCACAAACCTGGTCAGGATCCCAGCTCCCCACTTACTGGCCACCTGACCTTAGACAAAGCAATTCACCTCCTTGATGGGACAGGCAAACAGCAGGTGCTCAATGATGGTTGTCAGCAGCCACCACTCCAGTATCAGCCCAGCTCCCGGCTCTGCTTCCCGCCGGGGATTTAACCCCCACTCTGGGGATCGGGCCCCACGTGGTCACTGTCCATGGTGTGCCTCCCCTCCATGTGAACGCTAACGTTCTACTCCTCTCCGGAAGAATTCAAAGGGCCCTGGAAACTTGTTTATTAGGAAAAGCTGTGGGAGTCTGTCCTGCTTGGTGGAGGCGCTGACCTCTCCCATCCTTCCCTGCATATTTCTCCCCAGCGACATCTTTTCATGTTCCCTGGCTCACTCGGGTGAGTCACAGATCTGTAAATCCCAACCACAGAAAGCTTGGCAAAGTATGTTAGGTGTTTATTGGAAGGGGAAGGAGGAAAATGATCAAAACATTGGCTGTGGCTTTCGTCTCTGAAATTTGCAAGAGCAAGTTTTAAAATCTCTGTTGGAAGCATCTAAACCGACTCATGGAGCACGTTTGTTTTTTTTTTTTTTTTAAACCACAAAAAGGATAAGACCGTATCTATTCTTTAGTTACAATCAGATCTTTAGGCTGCCTTTGTATAGTGCCAGATATCTGAGTGAAATACCAAGAAATGCAGTTCTGTTTTCAGTTTCCCCATTTAGACAGAAGCCTGGGGATACAAACACAGGCTGCAGTTCTCTGCATACCCCCATGCCTTTGCTCATGCTGTTCCCCCCGTCTGTAACTCCCTTCCACAAACACCAGAGGGGAGTGTTTTTACTCCAATTGTTGTTACTCTGTGTCAGGCCCTGGGCTGGTTCCTGGGACACAGAGATGAACCAGGCACTGATCTCAAGAATTAGTGAGGAAAAGAAGCTAATGGAGGAGGAGGCCCAATTTGGGCTTTGATGGATGAATAGAAGTTCTCCAACCCAACAAAGAAGGGAAGACCCTTCTTATGTGAGCACATCAACTCATCCTCAAAGACCTGGATTCTGTCTCCTCCTTTGGGAAGTGTCTCCTCTTGCTGAGTTGGTGACCCCTCTCTGTATCCACACTGACCTGGCACATCCCCTTCCTTGCCCACTCCTTCCTGAGTTGTTAATCTGCCGGGTGGTCTAGACTTGGGGGTTAGCAAGTAGACATTATTTCCTCTCTGCATCTGATGGCCACTCCAGACTTGCCATAGGGTGGGTTCATTAGGTGTTTGGTGGTGTTTTTAAGCTAAGCTTCACCACTATCAGGAGGCAAGAACTGACGTGGCCACAGGGCATTCTGAGAGCGCTGACTGCTGTTTTGTCAGAGAATCTACACCTGAACCCCACCCGCCAAGCCCCCGTGGCTTCAAGCATCTGAGCCCTGAAGGGGTCTGGGTGGGATTAACCCCTGGATCCCAGCCTCATTCCAGCATCCGTGGTTTGGGGTGGTAATGGGGGGGTCCTATTCAATCAAGGAAGAAATATGCTTTGAAATGAAAACGCTTCTCTTTCTGATCTGCCTGGCTCTCCTTTCTCCTGCCTCCTTAGTATGCATGAATTCAGCCCCCATTTCGAGACGCCCCCTCAGCATCTTCTCCATGCGGATGGGGTTGGAGCAGGCTCCCTCCCCTTGCCCCACTCTGGTTCTCTCCAAAGACAAATTGCTTACATCTGTCAAGGCTTTTCTGATTAATAGAAGAATACGCCATGGGATGTCATCAGGGGTTCAGAGGGTTTTGATCAAAGAGGGAGGGGGGCCGGGCCACACATCCCTGTTGGTTCATTTATCAGGTCAGTTCAGCACCTTTCCTCCTGAGTGCCCCTGGCAAAGGCCTGCCCACCAGGCCACCATCAGCTCCCACGCCCTCTCTAGAGCAGAGAGGGATGCAGAGAGGAAACAGAGCTCCAGTGAGGTGGCCGGGGGAGCCAGAGGCAAGGAGAGCGGAAGACAAACCAGTCTAGGGTTGCCTGGGTATTGACCAGGGCAGTGGGTCCCAAGATCTTCCTTATTTCTGGGAAGCCACTGGGATGAATATCTCCCAGGCGAATCCCCAAAGCAAGGGATGAGAGGGAGGGAGGGAAAAAGAAGGGGCCAGAGAATGAATGAATAAATCAGAGAGAGAATATGGGAATGAGGGATCTAAGAAAAGAACAAATGCAGGAGGGGAGGGAGGGTTGAATTAATGAGTCACTAAGCATCTGAACGGGTGCAAGAATTTATAGTCCTCACAAAAGCTGGTTTTATAACACAGAGTCATCTCTCATTCTTTCTTCCATTTACCCATTGGCTGGTGTCAACAAGACATGGCTTGGAGGAGCAACAGGAAGGCAACTTGGGAGAAATTCAGGCTTCCTCCTGGTCAGTGTATCTAACAGCCCCTGGGAGCTGGGTGAGGACAGATGATGGAGGGCGGCTGGGTGACTGATGCTCAAGTACGAGCTGCACAAGACCTGGGCCTGCCTCTCAGCCCAGCCCCCTCCCAGAGCCCGGTCCCCGAAGAGCGGCTGGTGTCCATCACAGGCTCCGCGTGGCCTCAGCTGAGAGGTCACTGGCCACCATTCCCCTGAAGCTCACCTCTGCAGAGACTTTGTGATGGCAACCGCAGAGAGCCTTGTAGGGTAAGACTTCGGTCGACTTTGGAGGCTGCTAAATTAGGCTCTGAGGATTTAGATTAGCCTAATTTAATAACACGGATGACTGGCTGGATTGAAGTTCTTGCTATAGTTTTTTTTTTTTCTTTCAACTTGCTCAACAATTTTTCCTTCAAGTTAGTTGCAGATGCAGCCTGCCCGGCAATTATAATCCATTCCTTACTGAGCAGCGAGGAGACCCAAGATGCTGGCCACATCCACACACAGACCGCCTAGGCAGGGGGGCCACAGCTGGAGGGAGGGCAGTGCCACCGGCCGTGACTGTTTCACAACATGGAACTTGGAAGGGAGGGCCCAGAGCATCCTGCTGGGCTGGGCTAGCTGTCCTGGAGGCTGGCAGGTGACAGATATAGCTGCATGGTTTGTGACTGGGGGGTGACTCTCTCTACCCCCTGCTCTCAGCCCAGAAGTAGCATCCCATACAGATAGGCAACACGCCAGCACACAGTCACAAAAGACAGATGGACACAGCCAGGATGAGATACACACAGACACTCAGTCATGGACAGACACAGGCATATAGACCTACAGACACAGACTTAAACCACAAGGCACATGGGTAAACAGGCCAGAGCATCATCTCATGTCAGGGCTGTGATGGAGGGGGCTGTGGAGTCTGGAGGAGACCAGAGTATCTCTGAGTTCTTCCCAGAGAACGCACGCTAAATCATTTCAATCGTGTCTGACTCTTCATGATTCCATGGACTGTAGCCTTCCAGGCTTCTCTGTCCATGGAATTCTCTAGGCAAGAATACTGGAGTGGGTTGCCATGCCCTTCTCCAAGGTATCTTCCCAATCCAGGGGTTGAACCCATGTCTCTTATGTCTCCTGCATTGGCAGGCAGGTTCTTTACCACTAGTGCCACCTGGAAAGTCAGGGATTAGGTGAAAATGGCAGGAAGGCCCTTCCTGGTTTAAGGAGGAACCCAGGTCAAGACCCAAGTACAACAGGGAAAAGTTATGTTCAGAGAAGGGTGGTTCATGCAGTACGACCTGCCTGCAAAGAGGAGCCAGGAGCATGTGAAGGGAGTCGCATGCTGGTCCCACCGCCCCAGCAAGTCAGCCTCAACCTACAGGCACTGACGCCATGTGATTCACATTAAAAACACCATTTCCCTCTGAGTAGGGGGCCAACTGGGGGCTTCCCAGGACTGGTCAATTACACTGGCTATGGCTGCCGACCTTCCTTACCACTGCTGGTTTCCAGTCCCTTCAGAGGCTGGATCAGCCCCCAGAGGAAGGGTGCTCTCTGGAAACACTCACTGCCGTCTATGGGGCCATGGCCTCACACCCTACCTGAGCCCAGAATCAGGCTCCCAACAGGGTTTCAGAGTCTGCAGTCTTGATTTCATTTGTCCAGGGCACATGCAAGGGGCTCTGCCAGGTGTGAGGCCCTACATGATGGCCAGTTCTTAGAGGGATCTGTCGCTCATGTGCCAAGTGGGCAAAGCCAGGCAACTCCCCAGCATCCATGTCCCAGGGACTCAGCTCCTAGTCCAAGCTCTCCCTGGAGGGCCCACTCCCCACACTCTTCCCTACCTTCCATCCTTCCCCTAGAGAACTCTTACTTGCCCTTCCAGACCAAGCTGAAGTGTCATCTCTTCCAAAATGCTCCTCTGAACTCCCACCCTCACTGTCCCCAAGGTAGTTCCTCAATGCTTCCCTCTGTCCAGCCTTACCAAACAGCAGACTCCTTGTCTGGTTACTTGGAGGTCTCTCCAGAGACCCTGAGAGCTCTTCCTCTCTGGAGTCAGCTTCTTCTCTGCACGGTCAGGAATTATGTGTTAGCTATCTAGCGCTACATAACAAAATATCCCCAAACTTAGTGACTCAAAACAACAATGGTTATGGATCAGTTTGCAGGTTTCCAGAAGTGAGAAATTTAGCACAACAGGGATGTATTGTCCACAGCATTTGGGGCCTCAGCTTGGATATGGAACTCTCAAAAGATCATTCACCATGGCGGGTGAGGACCAGCTGGGCGCTTCCATGTGGCCTGGGCTTTCTGTCAATATCATGTCTGAGTGCCAAGGACCAGAATCCCAGGAGAGAGAGACACAGAGACAGACAGGAAGAAACTATATCATTTCTATGACCTAAAATTGGAAGTCATTTGCATCACTATTCTGTTCATTAATATGGCCTCACACATACATCCTGAGTCAAGGAGAAGAAACACTTCTTAGTGGAAAGAGAAATAGTCACACTGTAGGAAAAGCACGCGGGGTAGGATAAACATTGAGGTGTGGCTATGTTTGGAAAATACAATTTGCAGCAATTAGCGGCCAGCAGGTGCTAAATGAAGGGCTTGTGAGTGAATGAATGAGTGAAAGGAATGAATGAATGACTCTTGTTCTGCACTTCACATCTCTTCTCTGTCTTCACACAATGCTGTTAAGATGCCAACCAACTCTGACAAGCCTCAGGGCAAGTCACAGCCCCTTCTTTCATTCTGGAAGCTAAGAGGCCATGAAACCCCTTCCCAGTTCCAAGTTCTCAGAACTGTCCTAAAGTCTCAGTCACTGTGGCTTCAGGGAACAGGGCCATGGAGAAGACGATTAGCAAGTCTGCTGGGGGTGGAGGGGGGTGTAATTTCCTTGCTGGTCCACAGACAGGGTTTCAGGAAGCAGGTCTATAAAACTAAATATTACAAGAAAGTTCCCTTTGAAAGGTCTTCAAGGTTTTAATAACTGTCTCTAGTTACTTAATATTCTTAGGAAAAAAAGTGCTACTTGTACAAGTTGATTATATTTTCTGAGCTTGAATTTTTGTTTTTCTGTCTTATTCACCTTTCCAGGCACTCTCTGTTCTTATCTTCCTAGAGGTAACCACTATTCTGATGGTGACAGAGGGAGTGGAGTAGGGTTGACTATTTTAGAAAGTAACATTCATAGTAAGATCTAAAGGAACAAGATGAAGAGGAAAAGGAAAAGTGCAAAGTACACAGGCCCTGAGGCAGGAATAAGTTTGCTATGTTGAAGAAAAAATTTGGTATAATAATAGAATAAGTGGTATAGGACACAGCATGAGTTAAAGGAGGGGAGTTAGACAATCATAAAAAGTTCTATAGTATAGGCCACAGTGAACTTTGGATTTTCCTCTAAGTGTGATCAGAAGGATAGAAGAATTTCAAACAGAAGGGTAATATTATTGAGCTTGAATTTTTATTACTGTGTGCTTCCACAGCTTTTCTTACTAATAACAGAATGCACTGAGATTTTAAAAGGTCAGGCTCTAGAGAAGGAAATGGCAACCGACTCCAGTATTCTTGCCTGGAACATCCCATGGACAGAGGAGCCTGAGGGCTACAGTTATTGGAGTCGCAAAGAATCAGACATGACTTAGCAACCAAACAACAACAACACCATGCTTTCTTTGAAATCCTAACTCTATAATTACAATCACTATATCATAACTAAACCTGCTGTCTTGCTTGCTGCTGGCAGGTTGATACCACACCACTGATCTCATCAGTGATATTTCTGATGCTATTTTCCTTAAGAGGCATATTGAAATAAATATGGGATCAAGGATCCCTGGTGTAATGCCTTTGGGCAAAGATTTGGCCAGATCTTTGTTTTGGGGCTCTAGGTGACTAGGTAATGTAGGCAAGATCCCTCCCAACAATCAGCCAGCAATTCCTTCATGTGAGCTGGTTAAAAAATATTTTCTTGGGGGACTTCACTGATGGTTCAGTGGCTAAGACTCCGCACTCCCAATGCAGAGGGCCCGGGTCTGATCCCTGGTCAGGGAACTAGGTCCCACATGCCACAACTAAGAGTTCATATGGGGCAATTAAGACTCAGCACAGCCAAATGAATAAATATAAACATATATATATACACATATACTTGGACATATTCTTATCCCATCAGAAACCTGGAACAAATAAAATATTTTATATTTAAAATAAGGCCAGACTCTAGGGCTTTACAAGCACTGTTTCTGTAACAGGGCAAGTGTGATTCATGCATGGTCATCAGAGACTCCCTCCACCGCCATGCTATGACGGTAAGCAGTGGGAAAGAACAGAAAAGCCTTTGGTGAGGGAGGAGCAGGTACTGGGAGGGCTGAGGGGGAGAGGAAAGCAACTTTGAGAATCTTTCTGGTGAGCTACAGAATAGAGCTCCTGTGACATTCTTGAAGAGATACAATGGAGACTGAGATACCTTTCACAGTGACTTCTGGCCCTTGGACCGAGCTTCCTTGCACGTGACTGCACAGAATCTGAGCCACCTGGACACTGGAATTGTAAGGGTTGCATCTCACTTGGACCTCACGACAGTGAATGAAACAGAAACGCTCATCCTTTCCTTTCAACAGCTCAGAAAAGTCAGAGGCCAATCTTAAACAACATGCCTAAGGTCACAGCACTGAGGAGAGGCCAAGTCAGGGCTACAAACCCAACCTCTCTGATCTGGAGGCTGATCTCTTAGTGATACGACCACTGCATGAGACCACCTCTTAATCGCCCTAGGTAGGAACTGGAGGAGCACAAACATTCCACGAGAAAGCCAGGCTGGGGTTATTTCCCCGATGGGAGAGAAGGGGCTTCCAGTCCCTACCCTACTCAGGTGCCACCTTCTCTAGAGTTACCTGTGAGCACCCCAGCTCACAACATATGGAAACAGGTGCTGATCTTGTCACCTGTGCCTGGACCTTATCTCCCTATGTGCAGGGGCCCCACTTGTCCCCCTGCTTTCCCCCTCAGGAGTAACCAGCCCAGCTCCAAGCACATGGAAAGGGTCCACTAGAACTCTGGACTGAACTAAGGGGTAGGGGTAGGGATTAATCTGAGCTTTAGAGGGAGCTTTTAAGAAAGTCAAATCTGGTAAGACAAATTCCAACATCCCAAATTTAGTCTCAGCTGCTCTAATGTTCTCAGCTCTTCCTTTTGCATTTGCTTTGTTGAATGAAAGTCTGGGGAATCTGTAAAATGAACTAGGACCATCTGATAGAGCCAGGGTTCCTGCCCCTTCCAGACCCAGGCCCCCTCTCAACTAATCATCACTCACACACACACACACACGTTCTAAGTCATGTTTCTGAGGGCCCCACACTCAGTAGCAACCCCCAAACTTTTTGGCCTGACACACAGAACAGTCTTCCCTGAGAAGTGGGATCTGGATCCACTTCTACCCATCCTCCATCCCCTCTCATCACTCCTTGCTTTGAGTCCTGAAGTAAGTTGCTTAACCTCTCTGAGCCTCCATTGCTGCAACTTAGAACAGGGGTAATAAGAATGCCTGGCATGGGACTTCCCTGGTGGTCCAGTGGCTGATACTCTGCACTCCCAATGCAGGGGGCCCGGGTTTGATCCCTGGTCAGAGAACCATGTACACATGCCGAAACTAAGAGATTACACGCCACAGCTAAAAAAGAAAAATCCCACATGTTGAAAATCCCAAAGGTGGAAGATCCTGTGTGTGGCAACTGAGACACAGCACAGTCTAAATTAATACACAAATATTTAAAAAACTTCCCTGGTGGTACAGTGGATAAGAATCCTGCCAATGCAGGAGACGTGGGTTCAATCCCTGGTCCGGGAAGATTTCACACGCATCGTAGCAACTAAGTCCATGTGCCACAACGACTGAGCCCATGCAACAAGAAAGCCACCAATGTGAGAAGCCCACATACCACAACGCAGAGTAGATGCGGCCTGTTGCAACTAGAGAAAGCCCGAGCAAAGCAACAGAGATGCAGTACAGTCAAAAATAAACAAATCCAAACAAAATGAATGCCTGGCACATGGTAACAACTCATTCAAGAGTTTTGGAATACTGTAATGGTCTTTATCTTTCTGGCTTACTTCGCTCTGTATAATGGGCTCCAGTTTCATCCATCTCATTAGAACTGATTCAAATGAATTCTTTTTAATGGCTGAGTAATATTCCATGGTGTATATGTACCACAGCTTCCTCCATTTCAATGTATGACAAAAACTACTGTAATGATGTAAAGTAATTAGCCTCCAACTAATAAAAATAAATGGAAAAAAAAATAAATGTATGAACAAAGTTAAAAAAAAAAAGAGTTTTGGAATGAATGAAAAATATTATTGTCTACTTTGTAGGGCCATTGAAGGGGCAGTGCATGCAGGGAGCACTCAATAAGTGGTAGTTGCACTATTATAAAAGATGTGGAAGGACCAATAAACACTGTACTGAGAGTCTGTGTTGCCCTAAGAGTCTTCATGTCTTTCACAGCCAACATTCCTTACTGTTTCTGCATAACCACATCTCCCTATGATCTAAGCATTATGAAGAACAGTAACAAACAAACAAAACACAAAACCAAAACAATCAGCACCAAGTAACTCCATAACTGTCCACTGTGACCACACACATGCCGGGCATAGCTTAGCGAGGCCGGTCCAGCCACCATGGAGAGGGAGTAGTGATGAGATCTAGCAAAGGAAACCTGAGACTTCTCCTGGGGGGTGAGTCAGACTCCAGTGTGGGGACCAAGGCAGCGAGGGTGAGTGGGGTGCCAGAGAGGCCTGCATGCACACCTGCCCAGCTAGTGCCAGGGATGCAACTCTGCCACACGTGTCTGTGGGTAAGTGGGGAGGGGGCTCGGGAGTGAGCTGAACAGGGAATCACTGCACCAGAAGAAGACCATGCAGAGGTCAGGTTTCCACCCCATGGAGCCCACCATCAACCCCCCCTACATGGTGGCTGTTGCTTCTCCACTGACTCTTGGGGGTCTTCCTCTGCACCTGGGGCTCTCCTCCCTGCCCTGCCCCACTGCTCATGGTCAATTACCCCAGGGGGCAGGCCAAGGGCTGGGGCAGGTCTCAGATGGGCTCCAACTGCTCATCCCACCAACATCTGTGTGTACATCTGAGTGGTTCTTGGGGCAGGACCCACCATGACAAGACAAGCACTCAACAGAAAGGTGCTACCCTCATTGCTGATGCAGTCCAGCCCTTTTGGAGCCCACCCAGCTGGGGGTCACGATCTCTTGTGTGCAACCTCGGTTCACTCACTCCCTAAGCCAGGGCCTGCCTGGGGTACAAGTAGTTGGACCTTTAGCGCCACAAGAGGTGGGTGTCTGTGTTGGGGGTATAGCCTGGATTTGATGGACCTGCCAAACCCTGGTGCTTTGGACCCTGCCAAGCATCCTGGACCACACATGCAGGAGGCTTCTCCCAACTCTCCAGCCATCACAATGGATCTCATCCCCAGACCTAAACTCAGACAGCTTCTAGCCTGCAGGCTTTGCTTTCTCCTACCTACTGAGCGCAGCACTTTCTGGGCAACACGGACTTTATCTGGCTTTGCAGAAGGGATAAGGGAAAGGATAACTCTTGGCCAGCAGAGTCACCCTCTTGGTGGGCCTGCTTCTCCCTTGGGAGTCAACTCCGAGGCCTGGAAGGTCTAGGCCCTCCCTGAGTAACCGGCAAAGTTGGCTTGGCTGGGTGTATGCAAAAGTACCCACCAGAAAAGTAGCACCCCACGCCCCCCACCCCACACACATAGCTCTCTCCAGTGAGGGTGGGCCGAAGTGCAGCCCCATGCCCCCCACACCAAGGGCACAGAGTCTCCAGGTCGGTTCAGTGCCTGGGCATCTCTGACTGCTCCTGACCCCTCCCCTCCCTGGGCCTGTGGGAGTGGAGAGGGCTTAGGGCTGCCTCATCCTCCCAGCCTGGACAGGCACCAACCCCAGAATGTTCACTTCTGTTCACTGTTGTGGCTGGTTGGTTGCTTGCTTTTTTTTTTTTTTTTTTTTTTTTATCAACTATACAAGTAGAGCTAAATCTGTAGAAAATTATGTAATAAGAAAAGTGCAGAGAGAGGCAAACACCATTATGGGATTTTCCCTTCCAGTCTTTAACCGTGCCCGCACCCCTTCCTCCCCCCCCCCCCCGCCCCACCCTGTTCTTTTTTAAAACACAGTTGAAATCCTAAGTATTTCTCATTCTGCTCTTCTACACCTAGCTCCCCCTACTCGCACCCTTGGGCTTCAACTTATATCAGCAAGATTTCCCTCATCTCACCAAACTCTCTTTGTAAACACCATTTTTAGAGGCTGCATGTCTTCCTTCACTGGGCTGACCAGGGTATGTATGGATATTCCCCTCATGTAAGCTTTGTTCGTTTGGTTTATGGTATTGCAAAAGCAATGACACAGAAAGCTCTGCCTGCATTCCAAAATGTTTCCCGGGGATAGATTCCTCGAAGCGGCACTGTTGGGTAAAGTGTGAGAATATTTTTATGGCTCTTGGTCTCGGTTGCCCAATCTCCTCTCAGTTTACACTTGATAAGCAGAGCTGTGCTTGGTGCCAGTGACCCAGGACCCCCGACCACAGACCTTGCTGCTCCGAACCCATCATCTTGCCACCACTATCAATTCTGGGATGTCTAAACCCCAAACAGCCTCCCTTCTCCCATACCCCAAAGGACACCTTCCCCACCCCCACCTGCACACACACACAAAAAAACTGTAAACGTAAGCGTTCTGGGCCCAGGAGATTAGAGTATCAGTTCCAGAACCTCTCTGTCACCAGTGAGCCAGGGACTCGGCCTCAGATCTTCACAGGCCACAAAGGGTACCTGAACTGGATCGTCCCCAAGGCCCCCAGCCAGTGGCACAGGCTGGAAGTATAAGAGTCAGGGGTCCTGACTGGGCTGTCCAATGGCCTTGGCTCATGTCCCAGCTTTCACCACTTGCCAGCAGCATGCTCTTAGGTAAATTATTTAGTAAAATCCTCAATCCCATAATCTGTAAAATGGGAAGGAAGGAAATTAAATTACTTTTCAAGGTATTATGATGGTTGAGCATAATTATATACTGAAAAATTTTATATTGGGAAAATAAGAACAGTGCCTGGCAGAGAGGAAATACAACATAAAAGGTTTGATGCTATTGCATTTGCAGACATGAACACAACCAGAGGGGTCCTCTATGGTTGATATGAGCAGTCAGGAGAGGGTCAGTGCTCCCAGCCCACAGCGGCATGGTAACCTGGGACTGCCCTCCCCATCTCGGTCTGACCAGAGGTCTGGCTGCGCTGCGCCCCTCGGGCTCTGAAACATGATGCTTCCCTGGGAGGGGAGTTGAAGGCCGCTACACCAGCTGGTTATCAAGGCCTAGGCCGCCAGGAGGCTTGGGAACATAATCTCCGGAAAGAGACTGACTCTCTCTCTGGGGAACAAGGACACCAGGCTCTGATAAGCCTGTTGAGCAGATGAGAGGAACTGTACCTGGGGGCTTGAGGAGGACCTGGCTGACACGGCCTGCAGGCGTCTCCCGGGGGCTTCAGCGAGTTGGAAGCTAGATCCTTAAACCTAGGTGGTGGAAGGTGGCAGGGAGATGGGAACAGAAGGCCTGGGGATGGAGAGAAAGAGCCAAGATCAGAAATGTGCCTTATCATCAGGGTCCAGCCACAAGCCCAGCATCCAGCCATGGGGCACAGCCAGGGCCTTCTGAGTGATTGGGTGGCTGGATCAGGGTGGCTCATGCTCTCAGGGAAAGGCATCATGGTTCGAGCCAATGGGTGTCCTAAGCATCCTAGTGAGTTTGCTCAGCAGCAACAGGAACGCTGCTTCCAGGACAGGACGTCCTCATGGGGGAGCCTGGGTGGGAGTGACCCTCCGCATTTTACAGATTCCAATGGGAAACTGAGGTTGAGAGCAGTCGGAAAAGGTGCCTGACCTGACAAAGTGAATCAGGGGTCAAACAGCATGTGAACACAAGTCTCCCACGCCTCCTTTTCCTGAGTAGGGCTCATGGCTTCACCAGCCTGTCACAAAAGGGAACAAGGACCCCGGAAGCAGTGGATGTGTTAGAGTCGGCGGCATAAATCAAGTGAAATGATTCTATGTCACAGGAATTAAGTTTCTGTGGGCAAACTCTGTTTCTTAGTGGGGAACATCAGAAAGTAGCTGCTAGGAGGTATCTTTCTTTCTTGCTGGCTGGAAACTCAACATTCAGGCAACAGCCATTAATGTCCACTTCAACGGGCCCTGTTTTCTAGGGAGATGTCACTCTCTCTCTCTTTCTCTTTCCCAAGAGAACCCTGGTTTTGCTCAAGCCTCTATCTCCCTCATGTCTGGCTCCATCAAGGCATGATCATTAGTCTAAGCCAATGGTTCCCAAACCATGCAAGGCCCCTAAAGAAGGAGCAGTGAATTCACTCCAGCACCAAGTGATAACTTACATTTTTTAGGAAAATGCAGTGATGTCTGAGAGAATCATGAGAACTGCTAGCTCAAGGCACTTCACAGTTTTCACATCAATAACACCATACCTTGTAAAGCCAGGTTCTCAGTGAGTGCCATCATAAAAAGTACCACACGAAATCTATATAAACTGGAAAACAGGATGTGGTGTCCAATCTAACGCCTAGTTTGAGAAGGTATGCAGTGCCATCAGGCACACACAACCTACTAGCAAATAGTTGTGGTTAATTAGCCAAAAAGGACCTACTGTATGGTACATGAAATTCTATTCAATATTATGTGACAGTCTGGATGGGAAAGGGGTTCAGGTGAGAATGGACGTATACGTATGGATGAATCCCTTCACTGTTCACCTGAAAACTACAACATTGTTAATTGGCTGAATACAAAACAAAAAGTTTAAAGTTTGAGAAAAACAAAAATAGTTGCAGTTAACTAGAAATGACATAAAAAGACTTTTTTCAGTTTACTTTTCAAATGGCTATGGAGTTGTTAGGCCATAAATACTTATTAAATTGTTCAGACCTAATTAATAAGGAAAACTGTTAGGTATTTCTTTATTTTTTAAAAAAATTTTAACCAAACCCATGGTATGTGGGATCTTAGCTCTCTAACCAGGGTTCACACCCATGACCCCTGCAATGGAAGCTCGGAGTCTTAACCACTGGACCACCAGGCAAGTCCCTATTTGTTTTTCTGTTTGTTTGGTTGGTTTAAGATGCCATGGAAAACTACTGAGGCACTACAGGTGTTATCATTGAGAAAGTCTGGAAACCTCTGTGCTGTACTGTGCTTAGTCACTCAGTCCTGTCCGACTCTGCAACCCCATGGACTGTAGCCCGCCAGGCTCCTCTGTCCATGGGGATTCTCCAGGCAAGAATACTGGAGTGGGTTGCCATGCCCTCCTCCAGGGGATCTTCCCAACCTGGGGATCGAACCCAGGTCTCCAGCATTGTAGACAGATTCTTTACTGTCTGAAACACCAGAGAAGCCCTGGAAGCCTCTGCCCTAAGCTAATAAGAATCAGCCACTTCTGCCTGGCCCCTGTCCATGGGGGCCACTGTCCCCACGAGACTGAAGATGAGGACACACGTGGTATGGTTGGGGAACTGACTCTCTCGCTCTCCTGCAGGGTGAGAACAGACCGGAACACACACACAAGTGCCACCGGGGAGCACCTTGTGAATTCAGGGAACCGCCCTCAGCCTGGCACCTGTGTGGAGGACAGCAGACAGAGGGACAGGAGACCTGAGCCCCTGATACCCTCACTGAGCTCTGGGACCTGTCCCCCCTGCCTCCAGGCTTCCCATAGTGGGAAACAAGACATTTCCTACTGACTAAAGTATGTGAGTCAGACTGTGCTGCTTGCAGCCCATAGCATTCCAAGGTATAAACACAGGCACAGTGATTCAGGCCATGTCCAGAGGACCTGGGGATGTGGAGAGGAGCAGCAGGGCCCTGCCCCTGAGTAGTCATGGGGCAGGGGAGTCACCAGAAGACTCCCTGTGGTCAAGGTCTATACAACGCTCTCCTGGGATGGGTCCCTGCTCTTCCCAGGGAAAGAGTGAGGGCAGCAGGTGCAGGAGTCTTTGGGAGGGGCATTCTCTCCTGGCACCAATCATGCACGTGGCACTCTGCACTGCTCCCTGTTCCCACGTGTTTCCTTCATTCACCGGAGCTCCTTGAGGGCAAGAATTGAGAGCTCACATAGTGCAATCGCAGCCAATAAGCTCCTCTACAACAGTGCATTAAGCAAACAGAAAGGACTGTAAGAATTAAATGAAGAATGGGGTGAGGGGAGAGAGAGGGCTTCCAGGAGGAGAGACCAGCATGGGTAAATGCGTGGATGTTTATTGACATAACATAGTAAGGGCCTGGCCGCTGCTGATGCTGACCATCAGTCCCTTCCCTGGGGCAGCTCACAGCTTAGTGCCGAGAAGGCTTGATGGAGGCTGTATGTCTAATTCCAAACGCAGGGCAAAGGAGGATGCTCCAAGGGAGAATAACAGGGAGCCTGCTTTAGACTGGGGGGGTCAGGGAAGGCCTCCTGAGGAGGTGACACCCAAGCTTCAGTGTGAAAGCACGAGGAGGAGCCAGCCAGGTGGAGCAGGGAAGAACACTTCAGAGAGAGGGGAAAGGGCAGCAGAGACCCCAAAGTGCCGACACTCAGCAAATGGAAGAACAGACGAGAACAAACCAGAGCTGCCAGATTTAGTGGCACCCATGCACACAAGTCATATGTGAATTTCAAGTCACAAGTCACAAGCCAAATGAGGAAGCAAACACTTCCCCATTTTAAGTATGGGTTGGTCAACAAGTTTGCTCAGTTTTCTCTATACGATGTATCAGAAAAACCTGAATGAACTTCTTGGCTGACCCAATATGTCCCAGAAATGGTATGGACTTAATAGAAGCAGAAGATATTAAGAAGAGGTGTCAATAATATGCAGAAGAACTATACAAAATAAGTTCCTAATGACCCAGATAACCATGATGGTGAGATCACTCACCTAGAGCCAGATATCCTGGAATGCGGTCAAGTGGGCTTTAGGAAGCATCACAACAAATAAAGCTACTGGAGGTGATGGAATTCCAGCTGAGCTATTTCAAATCCTAAAAGATGACGCTGTGAAAGTGCTGCACTCAATATGCCAGCACATTTGTGGCCACAGGACTGGAAAGGTCAGTTTTCATTCCAACCCCAAAGAAAGTCTGCACCAAAGAATGTTCAAACTACCACACAATTGCACTAATTTCACATGTTAGCAAAGTAACACTCAAAATTCTCTAAGCCAGGCTTCAACAGTACGTTAACTAAGAACTTCCAGACAAGCTGGATTTAGAAAAGGCAGAGGAACCAGAGATCAAATTTCTAACATCCGTTGGATCAGAAAAAGCAAGAGAATTCCAGAAAAACATTTACTTCTGCTTCATTTACTACACTAAAGCCTTTGACTGTGTGGTCAATGACACAACAAACTGTGGAAAATTCTTAAAAAGATGGGAATACCAGACCACCTTACCTGCCCCCTGAGAAATCTGTATGCAGGTCAAGAAGCAACAGTTAGAACTGGACATGGAACAACAGACTGGTTCTAAATCAGGAAAGGAGTACGTCAAGGCTGTATACTGTCACCCTGCTTATTTAACTTATATGCAGAGTACATCATGCAAAATGCCAGGCTGGATAAAGATCAGTTTTAAGCAGAGTTGTGGCATCAGTAGAGTTAATGTGGCAATGTGGGTAAACGCAGGGACCAAGATCCAGAAAAGCTGGTTCTGGTCTGGCTCTACCACTGGAAGCTTCATAGTCTCCACTGAACTATCAAGCATTCTGTGAATCTATTTTCTTATCTGTAAAATAGGCATGATGCTACCCCCCCTCCACCAAGTTGACGTGTGCACACCCGTTAGAAGAGTTGCCAAATCTGTCTGCTCTCACTGGCACTGTCTCTAAAAGATCACCCTGACTCTGTAGGAAACATTGCAGGGAGAGGGAGGAGACCAGAAATGAGGCAGGGAGAGCACAGAAGAGGCTGTCCTGGGGGGATGACGTTGACTGTAAGTTGGAGGAGTGGTGGAACAAGGCTCCACGTGCAAATCAGGGAGGCATGAAACCAGGTGTTCCCTCTTCCCCCGACTGCCCTGGCTGCTCCAGGTAGGCAGAACAAAGCCGTCCTGCCTTTCCAATGGCCATTAGGGCGAAGGGGGGCCCTCCCAGAGGCCAGGAGCCCTGGCCAGCCAGAGAGTGGCCTCTACCCTCCAGTGGCCTTCACGCTTCTCCCTTCCTACAGAGGCAGGAGTTGGCTCTGGGAGTGTCTATCTCCATGGATCAAAAGGCACTCTATATGCAAATCAAGAAGGAAATTACAACAATGTGAAGCAGACTTGCCTTCTATTTCTGGCACCTTGGTAACTTTAGAAAGTCCTGAAAGATTTACATGGTTTGTCATTTAAGGAGAATTCCATCCCCCTTTCAGAGTGAGCCACGCCTGCCGAGCTCCTGCCCAAACACTCGTGCATTTGAGACGTGCATGGCTGCCAAAGAAGGTGCAGATGGGAAACCACAGCTCACTGCTCACTGCAGAGCCTCAGGCCCAGAGGCCTTGGCGGGCCTGCCAGTCCAGCCCCTCCGCTCCCTGTGGGTCACGGCTGCACTCCAGCCATAGTGGCACTCTTATCCGGGATCCAACAGGGGGCGCCAGAGACTGCTTGGGACAGTGAACACAGAACAGCCAGGAAACTGGCGAGAAGGTTCCAGACCTGGGATCTGATCCCAGGAGCAACAAAGATGAAAATCACGGTACACTCACAGTGAGCCCTTTCTCCCCATCTGCCTTACAACAAAAAGCAGAGAGACACACGCTCTCGAATGACTGGACGAACCCACCCTGGACACACCTTCATCCCCACACACACAGAATATTATAACAACTTCCAGGTTGCCTCCCAGCTGAGATTGACTAGCAATGTCTGCTAGGGGACAGGAGGTGGGAGTATGCCAGGTTTTTCTCATTCACAGACAGGACAAATCTTGGAAAAGAAAGTTATCGGCGTTCATTAGTTCAAAGAGTTACAGTAGTCCCTGCAGCTCCAAAAAAGCCAAGCTTGGTACTGAAGGCCCTGTGCAATCTGTACCCCACCTCCCTGGCAACCTTGATTCCCACCAGTCACCTGCTGGCCTGGCTGCCCCTTGGTGGGCCTCCAACATGCCTTCCATAGCTCTGCTCTCTACGGTCTTTGTGATGGGAACACATTCTCTTCCCCTTTCCACAACCCACTAGCCCCAACTCAAGTCCAGAGACCCATCTGTGATCAGAAGGCCCAAGCAACCCACCTCTGATCGGCTTCTGTAGCACCTAACCATTTGCGGCTTTTCTAAGCCACCGCTTGGTTAATGCCTGGAGAATCACTTGTCTTTTGTGCACATGAAGTTTGCTCATCTAGACCATAAGCTCCCTGATGACAGGAATGCTGCTTTGTACTTCCCTGAAGAAAGGAGGCAAAACACTTAACTCTGTGCCAAGAACATTCCTGGGGATTTTCACCCATCCTTCCACTCAAGTCTGCTAATAATCTCATGATGTATGACCACCTTCATTTTACAAATGGGGAAATAAAGGTTACATGACTTGTCCAAGATCACATAGCTAAGAAATGCTAGGGGCATGGATTCAGACTCTGAACCCCCTGATTTCAAATCCAGACCTCTTTTGTCCTGTTCCAGGATTCCTCCCACTAAGAACCACATTTCCACAGAGGACTCTGAATGAGGCAGTACTGACCCCCAACCGAAGTGCCTGACACTCAAAAAATGGTTTTGGTCTGATACAGGTCTCATGGCAGAGTGGGACATGAGGAGGCAGATGGTGGAGGGGCTTATTGGGTGGTGGGATTTGCCCAGCTCTCCACCCATCTCACTTACCAGGTGTCTGCCAATTTCACCTGTTGAAGCCTAGCCTGGCTGGTAAGCCGCCCAGACCGTACATTTCCTTCTTACTTTCCATCCGCTCCCTCCCTCTGCTCCCAAGTTTCAGTCTTCCACCATCCTGGTGATTCAGCCTTGAACTGCCTAGGCCACACCACTGCTTCAACCACATGGACAAGCCAGAACTACCCGTCACTCGTGTCCTCGGTTTATCTTCAGAAGAAGAATGACTGAAAGGACCTCCACTGCCCAGGATGATTGTTTTGACAGTTTTTTATTGTGCATAAAATTGCATCATTGTTTTGTTTAACATTGAAAGGAGTTAAACTGCTATGAACTTAATGCGCCACCCCCCGTAAACCATTAGGTCCCTTCTGTGTTCCTGACTTTATAAGTCTGTTTCACTCAGAGGAACATCTGTTGTATACTTAAATGACCTTAGTTCAAAGGCACGATCAACAAAAAATTCTTAACTCCACTAGGAAGCATTTGAGGGTATCCGTTACTCCACGCTGGTCGCGGTATTAGGGGCTTCTCCGCCAACAGCTGTGCACATCTGCCCGCGCGGGCCGAGGCCCCTCTCTTTCTGCACATCATTAAAGATGTTCAAGCCCGCTTTTCGGCCTCATTCCCGCTCTGACCCAAGCAAGCAAGTCTCGCCAAAATCTCCATTTTATGGGCATCGATAGCCAGGCCTCTACTCACATATAATTTCTACCCTGCGTGCGGAGGGAGTGTGATGAAAGACAAGCAAGGGGTGTTCTGCTAATCCTTGGAAAGAACATGAATGAGCATTAGGAATTTCGAGCAACTTGACAAATGTAGGAAAAACAGATTGTCCTGAGCCAAACGCAGAGGAATTTGAGGAGAAAAACGAGCCTGTTGCCGAGAAAGATTACAAGGAGACACCATCTTGGAGGCCATAAAAATCCTATTGGAAACAGAAATGGCCAGGCAGCGGGCTTTCTAGCTTTCTCGTTGATTAGCTCATCCTGACGTTATCCCCATTTTCCAGATGAGTTGATGGACACCGAGTGCTCCTGACTTGAGCGGAGGGCCCAGGCATCTGCCTCCTGCCATCCTGTCTATGGTGGCTGCTGCATAGGTTAAAAGAAACCTGGCCCAGCTTAGAGAGAGGAAGACAATGATGGTGATGGACTTTAAATGTCTCTTCTTCCAGTTCATCTGTTTTGGGCTCGGCTCTCAGTGAGTCTCTATCAAGTTAGGTGACAGTCGCTATTTTTCTTACTGTTTGGTCAAAGTTTCCAGGGGATGTGACTTTTTGAGGATGCGCTGATGGCCACTGCACTGAGTATCAGGGACATCTTAAGCTGAGTGTCTCCAGGAGGCTGAGGACCGGTGGGCTATGCAGGTTGGCCTTGCTCTGGGGCCGAGCTGTCCAGCCTGGCTGGGGACTTGTCCTGGAGAAGAGGCAACTGGGCCCCAGCTCGGGTTTCAGGATTTGTCTGGAGGCCCTTCCCTAAAAGGGGCATCGGGTTTTTACACACATGGGAATCTTCATGGGTTGTTGAAACTTTTCTGGAAGTTGGTGGGTTTCTGCAAGGCTGGTTCATGGAATTATGCCTTCTTGCAGTTGGGAAAAACACTGCTAAAAATAAAGGAGAGTTTGGGTTTCACCTTATTTGGAAAGGCCTGGCCTGCACAACTTCCCTCTTCCTATGTTATCTTTTGAGAAAGTTGAAGAGCTTTATTCACACACACACACACACACAGTGTATTTAAAAGTATAGATCAAATTCCATTGCCAAGAGTTTCAGAGATTGCTGAAATCTCTTCACTGGACCACAATGTTACAATACTTATTCTCTGATGCTGGTAGCATGTGGACCCATCTGGATCTGAGGAACCTCAAGGGGTTTGTCTGGTTTGGTCACTAAAATGTTAGTTGAAAGAGAATAGGACCCATAGCCCTGTTACTCATTAATTTGTCCATTCAATTTATCAGTCAGCCAGCCAAAGATGATCGAAACCCATCTATGTCAGGCCCCATGCGGGGCTTTAAAGAAACAGAGATGAACTGGGTCAGGATTCTACTCTGAAGGAACCGAGGTAGCAGTGACTGGAGGTGGGGATGGAGAGGGGAGAGTTGCAGACCACAAAAGCCTCCTGACCTGGCCTGGGGATAAGAGACGGGCTGCCACAGCTGAGTTTTAGGATCCAGGTGAGAACATAAACAGAAGAAGAAGAGACTTCTGGGAAGAGGGAACAGCACTGCAAAGGCCTGGGGTGCTTGGAGGATTGTAAGCAGCTCCCTGGGCTCAGTTGGCTGATGCAGGATGAGGTGGGCACATCCAGACACATGGCCAGCACTAGGGTGAGACGAGTGAAGACTAAATAGATAGGACCTGACCCTGCCCTTGTACAATTTCCCACACTCCCTTCTAATCCTGGCCCTGACAAATCTTTGTTCAAATTTTTATTTATCATGGATTTTTTTGCATCAATTTTGATTCTAAAAGATGGCACTAAAACATTATTTATCTTGAGTATTGGGCTTATGGGTGCTGTCTTAAATTTTGTTCCAGAGGTGAACATCTTTCTCTCCTCCCCCTAGTTCATTCAAGAGAAGAGGCTTGTGAAGTGGGCAGGACTGCGACCCAGAGTGGCCCTCTCAGTTCAGAACTTTGTCTTTCACCCTGAAGGCAGCAGGGAGTCACTGAAGATTGTAAAGCAGGGAAGGAATGCCATTGGATGTGATGTAGAAAATCTTCCATGAGACTTCCCTGGTGACGCAGTGGCTAAGACTCTGCTCCCAATGCAGTGGGCCCAAGTTCTATCTTTGGTCAGGGAACTAGATCCACATGCGACAACTAAAGATCCCATGTGCCATAAACTAAAAGATCCTGCATACCACAATGCAGATGGAAGATTCCATGTGCTGCAACTAAGATCAGGTGCAGCCAAAGAAATAAATATTTTTAACAAGGAAAGAAAATCTGCCAGCAGCAGCAAGGTGGAGGGGGGCAAGGAGGTGGGGTTGATTAGAAGCAAAAAGATGGTGAGGAGTGAGTCCTAGAATCCTAGGTGAGCCCATTTCCCTAAGGGCCCATGTCAAGGCTAGGGAAATGAGGCTTGAAAGGAGGACCTGGAGGGGAGCAACACACCCTGCAGACTCTCCAACAGTCCCAGCACCCAGCTTCCCTGGCTTCCCATGGACAAAAGAGCAGACAAAGAATTCCCAGGCTCTCTGATAGGGAGAGACCTATATGCAGGTCAGGAAGCAACAGTTAGAACTGGACATGGAACAACAGACTGGTTCCAAATAGGAAAAGGAGTATGTCAAGGCTGTGTATTGTCACCCTGCTTATTTAACTTATATGCAGAGTGCATCATGAGAAACGCTGGGCTGGAAGAAACACAAGCTGGAATCAAGATTGCCGGGAGAAATAACAATAACCTCAGATATGCAGATAATACCACCCTTATGGCAGAAAGTGAAGAGGAACTAAAAAGCCTCTTGAAGAAAGTGAAAGAGGAGAGTGAAAAAGTTGGCTTAAAGCTCAACATTCAGAAAACTGAGATCATGGCATCTGGTCCCTTCACTTCATGGGAAATAGATGGGGAAACAGTGGAAACAGTGTAAGACTTTATTTTTTGGGGTTCCAAAATCACTGCAGATGGTGATTGCAGCCATGAAATTAAAAGACGCTTACTCCTTGGAAGGAAAGTTATGACCAACCTAGATAGCATGTTAAAAAGCAGAGACATTACTTTGCCAACAAAGGTCCATCTAGTCAAGGCTATGGTTTTTCCAGTGGTTATGTATGGATGTGAGAGCTGGACTATAAAGAAAGCTGAGCGCCAAAGAATTGATGCTTTTGAACTGTGGTGTTGGAGAAGACTCTTGAGAGTCTCTTGGACTGCAAGGAGATCCCACCAGTCCATCCTAAAGGAGATCAGTCCTGGGTATTCATTGGAAGGACTGGTGCTGAAGCTGAAACTCCAATACTTTGACCACCTCATGTGAAGAGCTGACTCACTGGAAAAGACCTTGATGCTGAGAGGGATTGGGGGCAGGAGGAGAAGGAGACGACAGAAGATGAGATGGCTGGATGGCATCACCGACTCAATGGACATGAGTTTGAGTAAACTCTGTGAGTTGGTGATGGACAGGGAGGCCTGGCATGCTGTGATTCATGGGGTCACAAAGAGTCGGACACGACTGAGCGACTGAACTGAACTGGTAGGGAGAGCATAGATGTGGGGCTTTGAGTAGCCTGATGACCTGGCTGTAGCTGCCTAGGGCTGCACCAGGCCCTTGCTATGCCCACCCCACAGGGGGCGCTGCCCTGCTTCCTGTGGAGTAGGGGCCCCCAGTAGGGCTCCCCCCTCCCCACCCCCCGCACCCCACACCACCCCCCACAGCCTACCCAGCAGGAGCCAGAGGCCCAGGGACTGCGAGCAGGACAGGGGTCCAGTGGCAAGGCTTTGAGCCCCACACACAGGCGTGCAGACACACAGGCAGGCAGGTGGGAGGAGGTCTGGTCCCCATTAGGAAACATTTGCTTGTGGTATCAGGCCAGTGGGGCTGTGGGCTGGTTAACAGGCATGGCTGCTCGCTGCTGGAAGGGGCTGCTGCCTTGAAATTGCACTGATTATGCTCTAATTTCCCCTGCTCCACGCAGGGGGCCCTGAGGGCAGCCTAATGCAGGGTGGCAGGCATGACAACCCAAGACAGTACATCCCTCTCCACTAAACACACACACAGTTTCTTCTCTCCAGCCGGTTCCTACAGATAATGCAATTCACTGTCCCTGACATCTGATTACATTTCACCTCCTCCAAGAAGCCTTCCTGCCCTTCCCCGCTCTGACCCCAGGGCTCTGCCATCAGACACATCTGGGTCCCTTCCTTCTTTGTCTATGTCCCTCCCCCCACCACGAACCTCTCAGCCTCTCTCAGACTCAGTTTCTGTAGCAGGAGAGGACTCCACAAGGCAGACATGGGGTGACAATGACAGGGTGACATAATGAAGGGGCACTTTGCTCAGGACAGCCCTGCCTTTCTAACAGCAGGCTTGGCCTTCACATCCAGATGGCCCCTCCACCCCACTCCCCACTGCCCTGCCAAGTTTGACTTATTTCTCTGAAACTACGGAGGAGGAACCTGTACTATCCCCCCCTCCACCATCCCCCTCCCCGCCCCACCCCGCCTCGACAAAGAATCCAGACTTCCAGACCGGCCTTGTAGTTCCCACCATACCCACGGGAGAGGAAAGTGGAGATAAAACCCGCTGGCCAGGCGATGACCTTGATGGCGCTCCCACTGGGGTAGCGGTGGGGGTGGCCTGGGTTTCCGAGGTGCCTGTTTGTAGCTGGGGAACTTGGGGCAAATCCACCACCCCTCCACCAGCCCAGTCCTCTTTGCTCAAGGGCCGGATGCCTCCTTACTCTCTTCTGTCTCCCCCTCTCCATCACTGACCTCCCAGTAGAACCTCACGCCCAGCTGTGTTCCCCTCTTCTCCCTTTGGCATTTCTCTGGCTGCTGCTTCTTCATTTTCTCCACCAACACATACCTCCCAAGCTTCTAGCTTTTTTCCCTCTTCATTCAACAATACTCATTAAATAGTCAACATACCTTTTTTTAAGGTCCTCCTATGTGTCATGGACTCTGCTAGGTGCTGGGCATGGAAGGGTGGGCTCACACAAGGGATGTTCTAGTGGGTGTTCTCCTGCCCTCTGTCATTTACTGACTTGTCTAAAGGGTCTTTCTTGGGCTAAGAGGGAGGTCAGGGCTACTCTACAACCACAGAGAGGAGCAGACAAAGCCAGGCCTCTGGAAGACCATCTTTTCCTCTCTCCCATGTCTGCCCAGGGATGCAGAGGCCCCTGTCTGCCCTTCTCCTGCCCTTTTCCATCTTCCAGAGGTTGTTCCTGCCCCAATAAGGTTGGGAGTGAATGGGGAAGAGGAGACCTGCTTTCTCAGGCAACTGCTTCTTTGGGCTAGGATGCTGACTAGCCAGAGAGGAACACGAGGAGCAAGGGGCGGGGTCACCATGGAGTCAGGCCCAGAAGGCACTGCTTCCCCCGCTGGCCTGGCCGCCAGCCGCTGACCGTTTCAAAGGGCTTGATAAACAGCTTGGCGGCCTTGTCTCCCCCACAGGCTGCTCAGGAGCACGGCTGGGAGAGGCAGCACCCAGGGTAAGGTGTTCCTCTGCTGGGTCAAGGTGCTCCACTCTGGGCCCCCAGAGCTGGCCGCCTTCTGGCAAACAGCTGCGATCCCTGCCTGACCCCACGAGGCCCATCTGTTCACAGTTAAGGGTCAGCGCCCATCCAGGAAGCGGGGCCCAGCAGCACACGCTCAGACCCCCATGCGTGTGTTCCCGGGCCTGGGTACACCCGGGTACACATGTGACTCCAGTCACCCACATGTGTCCACGGTCGCAGAAACACATATACATGCTCACATCACTGAGAACATGTTCAGTCCAGGAATTACACAGCCAAGTAGCCTGGAGGAGGCAGGAGGAGCTCTTTCAACTGAAAAATAAAATATAGGCTAAGGAGGTTCAGAAACAGCTTTGAAAGGAAAAAAAAAAAAATTGGAAGGAGCTAAGCCAACATCTTAGTGCTCTTGATGCTATCGGGCTAAACTGAGCCAACACAGGGGCTCAGTCCTGCTCCTCAGAGGGGGTGTTCCCTCAAGGGCACACCGCCCTCCACCCTACAGGGCCCAGCCGTGCATTCTGTGAAAGTCAAGACCAAGCCTCGGCCTCCACTTCATTCTTTTTTTAAAAAAAAAATTCATTTATTTTAATTGAAGGATAATTACAATATTGTATTGGTTTCTACCATACATCCACATGGATCAGCCATCACCATCTCCTTTCTAAGGCCTGTGCCTCAGAGCACAGGTGGAGTGGACATGGGCTTCGGGAAGAGGCCCAGGTGTCAAGAGGCCCAGCCCAAGGTGGCTAGTGCAGCCCCTTTAGGTCCCAGAGCAGGACAAAGCCTCTCCAGCTCATTTCACAAAGGCAGAGGCTTCCCAGAGAGCAGCAGGGACTGTCAGCATAGCCCAGCAGGCCTGCAGCAGTTAGGATGGTAACCAGGACCTCCTCACTCCTCACCTCTCACCCTCTCCTCCTATAATTCAGCTGGCCTTCGGGAGGCCCTGGCCTGGATCAGCAGCATCAGGGGGCAGAGGTAGCCCTGTTCCAGGCATGCCCAGGTCCTTCTTGACCCTTCCATGAACAGGCTCTGAACTAATCCCATGGTTGGTGGCCACTTACCTGAGTGTCCTGAGGCGTCCGGGAGTATGGTAGCCCAGCACACAGCCTCCAGGGCCAGACTGCCTGCATTCAAGTCCTAGTTCTGCTGCTGGCCAGGGTGTGACTACCACCCTGTGTCAGTGTATCCTTCTTTAAAATGGGAGTGATAATCCCATTCGGCACAATCCTTGTAAGAATTCAATAAGAGAGAGTTCCCTGGTAGTCTAGAGGTTAGGACTCAGGGTTTTCACTGCAAGGGGCCAGGGTTCAAATCCCAGCCAGGGTTCAGTCCCTGGTCGGGGAACTGATCCCGCAAGCCATGCAGTGGGCCAAAATTTAAAAAAAAAAAAATTCAGTAAATTAATGTAGGTAAAGTGACTGGGACCCAATAAAAGCTCAGATGTCACTATAGTACTCCTAGATTCAACCCTGATTCAATCAATGTGAGCCCCCTTCACTTCCTTTAGTGTACACAGACCAGCTCTTCCTGTTCCCCAGAGGGTGGAGAGCAAAAGGACTTCAGGCAGTGGTTTTAAAGTGTGAGCCCCAGACCAATGGCATCACCTGGGAACTAGTCAGAAATGCAAATTATGGGTCCCACCGCAGACCTATAATTTAGATGCTCTGGGATGGGGGCCCAGTGTTATTTTAATGAACTCTCCAGGTGATCTGATGTCTACTCAAGGTTGAGAAGCCCTGGTGAAGGTGTACTTGGCACTTGGGCATAGGACCGACACCTGCCTTGTGTCAGCTTGTGAGACTTTGCTCACAAATACTCACCACTGGGCACTGTGGTTGATCCCAGCACTGCGGTCTCCATACCCAGTGGCTGTCTGAGCCCCTCCTGGTTGCCACACCTGCTCCCATCCTGCGGGCACCAGCCTTGCACCATCCCCCCCACCACCTCCACAGCCCATATGCTGGGGCCTTGCCTGCTCCTGCCTCCAGCCACGTGCACCCCAACCTCTGCCCCACACTCAGCCTGTGTCCAGCTGGGCCTGGCCCAGCCCTGGAGGGGGAGACTCAGGCACTTGACTTCAAAGCCTTGTCAGAGGGAGCCTGGTTTGCAGTGGAGGTCAAAGATAAACCAAGGAACAAATTGGCCAGAAAATGTGTGTTGGGGGAAGCTACCCAGAGCTCCGGGGGAGGCGAGGTGGGGCAGGGGAGCTGGGCTTGTTCCACAGCCATTCCTGCAGGAGGCCTTTCAGCAGTCCTGGCCATGCTGGACACCCTTCTGAGAGGCAACCTGAGGGGGAGCCTGGACCCAGCCGATCCCACTGCCATCCAACCCCCATCTGAGTCTGTACTGCATTTGTTCTGGCGTGGTCTCCTGCATCCCCACTAGACAGAAACGTGTGCTCAGAGCTGGACCGACACTTGCCTGGACCCAGGAGCAACTTGGTGGAGGAAACACAGCCAGGTGGGAGTAGAACAGAGTTCAGGTGGACCCAGATGTCCAGGGCGGGCGCTGCCCTCTAGATGGCACGGAGCCGCCTGCACCACCCGCTGCCCTCCCGGGTTTCAGGCATACGTTCTTCCCCAGTGTGCCACAGTGCCCTGCGCTGCCGGGGCTATGCCCGCAGCCCAGGCCCCCATATCTATGTTCATCTATTACAGGGGTGCCCCTCAGGAGCATGTGAGTGGGGTGAAGGCCTGTGAGTTCCATCCTACACCAGAGCAGGGCACAGTTAGGAAGGTGAGGGAACATGCTAGTGTTAACTGCCCCCTCCCCCAGAAATCTAACATGCTTGGCTATGGCTGGGGGCATGCCAGGGACTGACCAGGACTCTGGGCTTGGTGGGGCCATGACAAGAAATAGGGCTTCCCCCCAACTATCAGTGGGGTCCAACCATGTACTGACACCTTTGTGAGCACAGGCTACTGTGCTTAACCCTGGGGGCCTGTTGCCAAGGTAGGTGTTGCTGTCCCCCTTTCACACAAAGGCCGTGGCTTGGTCAGAGAGCGGCTGGGAATGAAGCCTCAGTGCTCCCACCAGCCTCTGCTATGGTTGAGTGGCAACAGAGCGTTCTCCTCAGGCGCTGGCTCAGCCTGCAGCCTAAGCACTGACAGGGCTGGCACTGTCTTTGGCAGCTGCATGGAAGCACTGGACCTCTGGCTGCCCACAAAGCCCATGCGTGACAATCACATCCAAGGTGAGCCAGTGAGGAGAGCTTATCACCACCACTGTTCCCACTTTCAAATGGGAAAGCAGGTTCAGGGAGGTGTCCTGTCCAAGTCTGCCCTATTGGCAAGCGGGGAAGCTGCAACGGGAGCCCAGCTCAGACAGACAGACACCCAGGGTTCAGATAAGCCAAGATGGGAGTAGGAGCCAGGGGTCCTGAGTGGGAGTGGGAGTGAATTTTCTGCCCCGAGAGTGTTAACTGATATTATTTAATATAAACTATAAACCAAACAGTGCAGCACAAGGCCTATGACATGCATCCGGCCAAGTCCTCGCCCCTCTCCAGAGGTAATCACTGTCATCCGACGCCGCGGCGCCTTCCAGAGCTTTTCTCTGTACTTACAGACATCCACAAGTACCTCAGGGCTTCCCGGGTGGCTCAGTAGTAAACAATCCACCTGCCAATGCAGGAGATGAGGTTTAATCCCTGGGTCGGGAAGACCCCCTGGAGTAGGAAACGACAACCCACTCCAGTATTCTTGCCTGGGAAATCCCATGGACAGAGGAGCCTTCATCATGAGTCAGGCACCTTCTGAGGACCATCTCTCACTCCTCAGAAGTGACCAGTAGACTGAGGAGGGAGACCAGTAAATTGGCTCAGAGGCCCTATCCAAAGTCCTGGATCAATTGAGTCAAGGAGCCAAGCTGAGAGCCTGTCCCACACCTCCTGCACCGAGCACTTCCCTTAAGAGGCCCACAACCCAGGGGAGAGATGGGCTCACAGGCACATCTCCCGTCCTGGCTGCCAGAGCTCCTGGCAGGAAAGCCATCCAGAGCAGATGCCGCACACTCAGCATGCCAGCATCTGCCAGTGGCGTGACCTGGCCTGAATCCCCCCCATTGAAGAAAAGAGAGACGGCCCCTATCCTCACCCACTCTGGCTGTCTTCCTGCAGGCCCAGAGAGGGAAACTGCCATGTTCTGCCAGGATCTTGGCTCCAGAAGGCTCCCAGGATCTTCCTCCAGGGTGAATGGCTTCCTCTGGCAGGGTCCGTGGGGCATGTCGGAGGCTGCCGTTGGGTGAGGGGTGGGGTGAGTGGAGACAGCTGCCGCCCCTCTGTTGTGGGGCTGGCGGTGAAGAGCCGGCGCGCAGATAATTGGGGTGACGTCCTGGTACACTGACGAGACCCACTTCCAGATGGTGCTGAGGGCCCACTTAGAACAATTAGCCAGGGGAGATGACTCCACCTGCTATTTTTAGAGGGTACCACATCTGGAGGTGGTATCTTTTGGCTGGAGACGTCTGCACCAAAGGCCGGGGGATTTGCATCATCTTCCGTGATGGACTCATCACGATTTCTCCACCATGTTTTCAGGCCTTCAGATGACAGGTCATCCTGGTGTTGTGTGCAGGGGGCCTAGCCCTGGGGCAGGCTCTAGAAATATCCTCCAATCACTGCTCAGTGCTGTGCTGAGAGCGGAGGACAGGACCTGGGCAGACCAGCTTCCTGTAGACATGAATTCCAGCTCTGTCCACAGGGGGTGGTGCTGAGCAGCTGGGCAATCAGGCCTACTGCGTGGCTAGGGGTGCTTGTCTGGGTTCACATGTTGGGGTCTGTATGTTGGGGATGCAGCTGATATGTCATCCCAGGATCCCCAGGGAGCAGGCCACAGACAGTGAGACCCAGAGATCAGACTGGGACTTGGGGAGTCAGACAGACGGGAGCTGAAGCCCCAGCCCAGCTGTGGCCTTGGAGAGGCAATGCCACCCCCTGTACCTCACTCCCCACCTGTAACAGGGGAAGAGACCTGCTGCAGAGTAGAGCCAAACTAAACATGCGGCAGAGGAAAGTGTGAGTTTACACACCCCGACCCTAGGGGGCAAAGTTGCGCCTTTCTTTATCTCACAATCTAATTTGGCTCTTGACTTCTGTGTTCATTGCTGGTAAGCAGTCATCCAGCCATTTCACAGGAGACTCAGTCCCTGTGGGACTCTCCAGCTCCATTCCCCCCCTCTCTTCCTTCTTTGTCCTGGGGGCGGGGGAGAGTGTGTATGAAAGCCCCGCCCACCAGCTGCCTCTCTTGAAGGCTGCTGCTACTGGCCCTGCAGGTTCCTTATCTAGTCCTTGTTCATTGGCCTCATGCTGTGACTGCTGGTGCCACCAGTCTCAGCTCACCAAATACATGTGGTCACTCAATGTCCTTCTTGTCCTGACTCAGGATATCTCCAGATCTGCCCGCTCTCAACCACATGGGGCCCAGCAAATTCACAGATGCTCCCTTGCACCACCTCTGGCGTCTTTCAATGTCCCCTGCCCCACCTCTTTCCCCTTTCCCCCTCATCACCCTGCTAACCCTCACCCCTCAGAGCCACGCTTGTTCCCGGCAGCCTGGCCTGGCTGCCAGTCTACTCCAAACCGCATCCTCCTCTGCAGCAGCCCGGCAGCAGACCCCATTCGGACAACCCATCATGCACAGGACTCTGGGCTTCTGTGGGCGTCCTCTCATGTCTCACACTGGCGGACCCTGTCCTGTCCTCCAACCTTCCAGGACTGGGCCCCCAGCTGTGCCCCCTATGGTGAAGCAAAGGGAGTGGTATTCTTCATACTCTCTGGTATTCTTCTCTAAGGTTTATAAATCAACACAGATAACTCAATTTTAAAAAGTCTTTCTGATTTTTCTTAAAGATAAATATGTCTTTGACAAATAGGTATCCCTGCACTCCTTAGCCAGAAAGGTAGGACTGAGCAGTGGTTAAAATTAAGTAGAGGATTTGATTAAACTTAGAAGGAAGGACGTAACAAAGATAGGAGCAGAAGTAAACTAGAGATGCAAAAAGCAACACAAAAGATCAATGAAACTGAGAACTAGTTCTGTGAAAAAATACAAACAGACCTTTAACTTGACTCACCAAGAAAAAAATAAGAGAGGGCTCAAATAAAATCAAAACTTTAAGAGGAGACATTGCAACTGACACACACAAAAACAGAGGATCATAAGAGACTACTATAAACAATTATAAGCCAACAAATTGAACAATGTAGAAGAAACTGATAAATTCCTAGAAACATACAAACTACCAAGACAGAATCATGAAGAAACAGAAAATCTGGACAGACCAATTACTAGTAAGAGATTAAATCAGTAATCAAAAACCTTCCAACAAACAAAAGTCTAGAGCCAGATGGCTTCACTGTTGAATTCTACCAAACATTTAGAGAACAATTAATACCAATCCTTCTCAAACTCTTCCAAAAAAAAGAGGAGGAGGGAATATTTCCAAACTCATTTTACGAGGCCAACATTACCCTGATACCAAAACCAGACAAGGACACTACAAGAGAAGAGAATTACAGGCCAATGTCCCTGATAAAGATAGATGCAAAAATCCTCAATAAAAACACTAGCAAATGGAATTTAACAACACACTAAAAGGATCATACACCACAATCAAATGGGATGCATTCCAAGGCTGCAAGGATAGGCCACATCTGCAAATCAATCAATGTGATACACCACATAGAAAAAAATGAAGGCTGAAAATCATACAGTCATCTCAATAGATACAGAGAAAGCACCTGACAAAATTCAACATCTATTCATGATTTTAAAAAACTCTCACCAAACTGGGTACAGAGGGAGAATATCACAACTTAATAAGGGCCAGGTATAACAAGTCCACAGCTAACATCATATTAAAGCCAAGAGCTTTTCCTTTAAGATCAGGAACCAGACAAGGATGCACACTCTCACCAGATTTATTCACTACAGTCAGGAATTTCTAGCAAAAGTAATTAGGCAAGAAAAGTAAATAAATAAAAGACATGCAAATTGGAAAGGAAGAAGTAAAACTGCCTCTATTTGCAGATGACATATTATATATAGAAAACTCCATAAAGATGCAATCTGTTAGAAATATTAATAATACATGAATTCATTAACATTGCCGGATACAAAATCAATATACAAAAATCACTTGTACTTCAACACATTAACAACGAACTATCAAGAAGAGCAATTAAGAAAACAAACTCATTTAGAATTGCTTAAAATAATCAAATACCTAGGAATAAATTTAACCAAGGAAGTAAAAGGTATGTACAGTGAAAATTATAAGGCAGTGATGAAATAAACTAAAGAAGATACAAATAAATGCAAAAATATTGCATGCTCATGGAGTGGAAGAGTTAATAGTTAAAATTTCCATACTACTCCAAACAATCTACAGATTAAATGCAATCCTTATCAAATTTCCAGTGGCATTTTTCACAGAAACAGAACAATCCTAAAATTTGTATGGGACCTCAAAGACCCCAAACAGCCAAAGCAATCTTGAGAAAGATGACCAAAGTTGGAGGAATGACCTTTCCTGATTTCAAACTACATTACAAAGCTACAGGAATCAAAATAGTATGGCATTGGCATAAAAACAGACAAATAGATCAGTGAAACAGATTAATGAACTGAGAAATAAAACCATTAATATATTTACAGTTTATTTACAACAAAGGAGCCAGGAATGTAGACAGGGGAAAGGACAGCCTCTGCAATAAATGGTTCTGGGAACACAGTATAGCCACATGCAAAAGAATAAAACTGGACACCATCTTATATGGCATGCAAAATAAACTCCAAATGGTTTAAAGACTTGAATGTATGGTCTAAAACCACAAAACTCACAAAAGAAAAGAGGCGTAAGGTGCTGGATATTGGTCTTGGTGATGATTTTTTGGATCTGACACCAAAAGAAATGGCAATAAAAGCAAAATTAAAGAAGTGGAACTACATCAAGTTAAAAAGCTTCTGCAGAGCAAAGGAAACCATCTGTAAGAGGTTAATATAAAAAACCTTATACAACTCAAGAGCAAAAAAATCAATGAAAAAAATTTTAAATAAAAAAACACAAAAACAAAACAGTCAATTAATTTAAAATGATCAAAGGAAGTGAAAAGGCATTTTTCCAAAGAAGAGATATGAATGCAGCCCCAATGGAAAAGTGTGAAGTTTCCTCAAAAAAATTAAAACTAGAACTACCATATGATCCAGCAATTCTTCTTATAGGTATATATCAAAGAAAACAAAATCACTATCCCAAAGAGATTTCTGCAGTGTTCACTACAACATTATTTGGCAAGACACTGAACCAACCGAAGTGTCCATCAACAGATGAATGGATAAAGAAAATGCAGCACACACACAATGGTACTCAGCTGAGCAATACTCAGCCATATAAAGGAAGAAATCCTGCCATTGCGACAATACAGATGGACCTGGAGGGAAATATGCTAAGTGAAATAAGTCAGAGAAAGATAATACTATATGATTTCATTTATGTATAATCTAAAAAAAAAAAAAGTAAAAAATTGAACTCGTAGAAAAAGAAAACAGAGGCAGGGGCTGGGGGGAAATGGGTAAATATGCCCAAAGGTACAAACTTCCAATTATGAGATTAAATTCTAGGGATGTAATGAACAGCATGGTGACTATGGTTAACAACATTATACTTATAGTTGAAGGTTGTTGAAAGTATCCCAGAAAAGTTCTCATTATAAGAAAACAGTCTGTAACTATGTGAGGTAATGGATACTAACTAAACTTATTGTGGTGATCATTTTGTCATATATACATCAAATGATTATGCTATATACCTTAAACTAATATAATGTTGCATGTCAATTACATCTCAAGATTGGGGGAAATAAACAGGTTACTCAACAATCCCACTTTTATGAAAGAAAAAAATGTATATATTAGTTACATTGAATCTAAAGTATCATTGATGATTAAATGCACCATTTTTATTCACCGTGAAGATACAAACCAAAAAATGCTCCCAATTAAACCATAATGAACCATAGATTATAGGATACACCATGATTTCAGCCATGTTAAAATGAGATAGGTATCCTCAAATTGGTAAAATACTACACTGTGTCATTTTCCTTTCATTGTAAAATAAAAGCCCTTCCCACTACCACCAAAAAAAGTGTGGAATTTCAATTCAAATCCCCACTTGGCTCCTTATGTTGACCTGGGTGGATTCTTACCCCTCGTCAGCTTCAGTGTAGCAGCTCTAAATGGGAATACTAGCCATGCCCCCTCCTAGGACTGCTGGGAGAGCTAACTGCACTCGGCATAGCACCTGGCACTGAGGAGGGCTCAGCAGAGGACAAACAAGGCTGTCACTACTACTAATTTATACTAAGGTGTGAATGACCCTTCTTGCCTTTCTGTTTACTCCTCAGAGGGAGTTGTACTGTTGTGCTTGTCCCACTGCCAGAGCCAAACCAGACGGACTCATTCCCAGGAGAACGTGGCCTCTCATACTCCCTACAACTAGGCCCTGAGCACTCTCCATCCATTTTTCTGTAAAAAATGCCACTGTCCTCCAGATGAAATGGGTACTTTAGGCCAGGGATTTGTCTTTGCAAGAAACAGAAGGGAGACAGGAGTCTAGAAGCACCTCATTCCAGGACACCAAGACACACGACCAGGTTGTTAGAAGCAGCCTCCTGGGGGCTCAGGACCAGAGGCCACGGGCCTGCAGGGTGGCAAGAGGGGGTGCCAGGCAGGCGGCAGTGGGATCTATGCCCCATCAGGCTGCTACCCACAGTGGGTGCACAGCTGAGCCACCTCTGGGAGCCTGACATCATCCAAGCCAGGACCTGGCCCCAAACAGGAGGAAATAAAAAGTTACATTCTCACTCAAACCCACTGACTCTGTCAAACTTGGTAAGAAGAGACCTGGAAGTGGGCAGCACAAGGTGGAAAGAACTTCCTCACCAGTTCACACTTGCCAGACACACCTGCTCTAATATCACCCACTCTGGGAGTAGGTAGAGCTTGTAAGCCCTGTATTCAGATGAAAAATCAGAAGCTCAGAGACCTCCAATGATTTGTCTGTCACACTACAAGTGGGGGTGGGGGACTGAAGTCCATGGGCACACTGGCCTTTAGGGATGTAATTTTCCCACAGAAAAGCCAGTCAGTAATGTGTCAGCAAGAAGGTGAGCATTCACTAAGAGGAATGTAAGAGATGGCCATTTTTGTCAGGCAAAACTTGCAAAATACCCAGTAGTTTCTTATGCTTTAACCAATACTTAGGGTGATGTGCACACTTTGGGGAGATCCCCTGCCTCCAACTCACATCTCTCCCAGCCCTGCTTCCTGCCATGCTACCACTGGCAGTATGCTGTTTTGGCATCTATTTTTACAAAGTACAGCTCCCTCTGAGGAGTAAACAGAAAGGCAAGAAGGGTCATTCACACCTTAGTATAAATTAGTTCATCAGGCTGGTCAGGAGGAATAGCAAGAAAAACAGATCACTGAGGTTACAGGAGTTGCTAAGGGGAGAATGAAGGTGGAGATTTAAAAGAGAATAAGGCAGAAGTGACCATGAAGAAAGGGTCCAAGAGGGCTGCTGAGTTGGGCTATTTCACCATTATCCTCAGAATTCTTAGTGATGAACATTTGTGGAGCACCTCTGACAAGCCACCTAGTTTCTCTGAGTCTGAGTTTCTCTTCTGCTGGGGGAATGAATCGCCCTGCCCACTTAGCTCATACAGGATAGCCTCAGGAGGCCTAAACTCCAAGGATCCTCCCTCCTTGGACCTGTCCCTGTGGCAGGTGGGACGTTCTGCCCCAAGGGGAGGCAGCAGGCTGGCCACGTCCGTGAAGTTTTCACAAGTGTCTCTGCTCCCCCCAGGGAGCTTCCTGTGTGTGTGTTACTAACTCAGTCATGTCCGACTCTTTGCGACCCCACGAACTGTAGCCCACCAGGCTTCTCTGTCCATGGAAGTCTCCAGGCAAGAATACTGGAGTGGACTGCCATTCCCTTCTCCAGAAGGGAGCTTCCTAAACTCCAATAATCAAAGTGCCCACTAACTGCACTTACTCTATCCCAGGTTCTGACATGGAGATCACTCTCCTCAGTTATTAGTGCACAGAGGAGGGAAGTAGCCTGCCTGGGGTCACACAGCCTGGAAGATTCAAAGCCGAATGCTAAACCTCATGTGGCTGATTCCAAAGCTGTTGCTTCTAACCTTTGGTTCTTCCAGCCAAGGGGCTGCGGCTGGGGTCCCTGGAAGTGAGAAGGGGTACTGGGTAGCCTTCTCCTTCGGGCCTCTGGGTACACCCAGCTCTGACCCCTTGGATGAGACTCCCTGGGCACCCACAGCATGGAGGGTAGGCTCTGAACTCTCACAGATCACAGTCTCACAGGGCACTGGATGTGAACAAGCTGGGCCACATGACATGGTGCAAGGGCCCCAGCCCACACCTCAGGTCTATGTGTCAGGGCAAGAGCTTCCGAGAAATGGTAGGATGGAGTAGGTTCTGAATGATCACAGACCTGGCTTGGAATTCTTCCACCATAGCTGCATGACTTAAGGGGAAGTGGCTTAGCCTCTCTGGCCTCCAGCTTCTCTGTTTCAAGCCCTCTGCAAGGCTCTTGTGAAAAAATGTGAACACACATGCAGATAACATTCAGCATTGAGCCCGGTTCCTACCGGGTGCTAAGTAGACAGTAATAATTTTTATTGAGCTTCAGGGCAGGTACAGTTTGGCTTTGCCAGAGAAACGAGGGCAATGAGGCTTCCTGAAGGGGCGGTGGAGGCCAGGTTCCTGGTCCGCTCACTGAGAAAGAGTTTTAGCCACACACTGCTAAGGTCTCCATGCCCAAGAATTCTTTGAATCTATGCCATCTCCTAAATACACCAACAGTGAATCATAATATCATCATCTTATAAATGAGGAAATATATTAAAAGATGTAAAGTAACTTACTAAGTATCATATACTTGAGAAGCAATAAAAACAGGTTTTAAAATTAGATCTTCTGACTTCAATTTTAAGTCCGTCCCCATACACCACAGTAACCTCAATGCTCCAAAACTGAATTCAGAGACACTTTTTAGCCACTTCAGTTTAGCCACATCCCCTGTTTTCAGAAGTTCAAAGGCACTGGTAATTCTTTATTGTGAAATATCTGTACAAAAGAGTGCATTAACATAAGTATATAACAACAGGAACAATAACAAATGTATATATACTTAAAAGTAATGTCTTTGATGTTTTGCAGTTTTACCAAAATTTATGTGGTTGTGAATTTCTACTTGTTTGAAATTTATGTTTCTTAGATCTGAGTTTTGGTGTCTTTTAGCAATTCTTGGAACATGCCAGCCATTATTTCTTTGAAGACTGCCATTGGTGCTCGCTTTGGCAGCACATATACTAAAATTGGAAGACTGCCATTGCCCTATTATTTTTACAATTATCTTCTTTTGGAACTCCATGGAAATATGTTCGCTCTTCATACCTATTCTTTATGTCTCTTAACTTTGCTTTCCTCTTGTCCATTTCTTTATCTGGATTGCATACTAGATTATTTCTTAAGAATTATCAGTGCACTCATTTTCTCCTCAGCTGTATCTAATTTTATTGTGTCTACTTCTGTCTCTATTGTAAATTCATCCACTGAATTTTCCACTTCGATTATCGTGTTTTTTCCTAGAAATTCTTTCTGATATTTTATAAATCTGCATTAAAATAATAATGTCCTTGGAATTCCCTGATGGTTCAGGGATTAAGACTCTGTACTCTCACTGCCAAGGGCCTAGGTTCAATCCCTGGTTGGGGGACTAAGACCCATGTGCTGCACAGTGTGGTTGGAAAAATAAATAAAAACCAAAAACAAACAAACAAAAAAACTGTCCTGTGCTAATATTCCAAATCTTTCTTTTATATCTTAAAACACATTAGGCATAGTTATTTTTCACATCTGTTCATTTTAATATCTTTAGTCTTTGTAGGTCTGCTTTTGCAGTCTGTTGTACCCACTGATTCTTATTCATGGTGCCTGTTTCCTGGTATGATTCTGGGACTTTTTGACTTGAACTGAAATGTTTCTTAGAACTATAATCTGCCAAGAAATTTTTGAACCTGGGCTGAATTTGGCCTCCTGCAGAGAGAACCTGTCTTTGTTTTTGCTGGTCACTTGTGGGAAGCATTAACCAGGACGGTTTTAAACTAGATTCTCTACTTCAAGATTTCAGATTACACATGAATGTGTTGTGAGAGTCAGCTTTTAATTACCAGAAGTATTTTCTCCTATCTGCACAGGGCTAGGTTGTCCTTGCTCTCACCTCTATGGAGTGGAGTTCATTTCCTGGTTACTCTTATACTGATGGTGTAGACTTTGGGGCCCCGCTTTACATGGAGGTTCTTTAAAATGCCCACTTGGGCAGGCCCTAGGATTTACCTATATTCTCCCATTCCCCACTCAGCATCAATAGGAAGCCTTAAGAACCTGGAACAAAAGCCAGCACTGTGACCCATGCCTATGTCCTCACTCTTCATTCAGTTTCAATCTCTCTGATCCCTTACTTTCTTGCCAATTCAGTAGTATAATTTTAAAAACATTTTATCTGATATATTGCTGTTTTCATTTGAAAAGTTGTTCAGGACATTTAGGGACTTCCCTGGTGGCTCAGACGGTAAAGCATCTGCCTACAATGTAGGAGACCCAGGTTCAATCTCTGGGTCAGGAAGATCTCCTGGAGAAGCCAAATGGCAACCCACTCCAGTATTCTTGCCTGGAAAATCCCATGGATGGAGAAGCCTGGTAGGCTACAGTCCGTGGGGTCGCAAGAGTCAGACACGACTGAGCGACTTCACTTCACTCAGGACATTTAAGCCATCATTGGGACTTCCCTGGCAGTCCAATGGTTAGGACTCCATGCTTCCACTGCAGTGGGCACAAGTTTGATTCCTGGTTGGGGAACTAAGATCTCTCAAGCTGCAAAGCAGCCCCCCCCCCCAAAAAAAAGGCATCGCTGCTTCAGAAATGGGACTTCCACAGATATTTTGGGTAAAATATAAAATATTCCCTGTCTCAAAGATAGATTTAAACAAATTTGGGCTGCTGGCAAATATTTTTCTAAAATACCACTTTCCCTTCTCTTTCTTCTTTTCAGTAACTCTCCCCAATACTTAATTCTCATTGTTGCTCTTTCCCTCCCCTTGATAGAAATGAGTGAATAACTACTGCTAACATATTAATGACTTAAAACAGTTGATCCCCATCCCTTGGAATATCACATATCATATTTATTATATTACATATTAGGAAGCATCTTAAATTTTTTCTTCCTTAAAGATTTACAATCTGATTTATTTATTTATTTGTTTAGGGGGACTTTCACTGCTTTTTAAATTTTATTTATTTATTTTAATTAGAGGCTAATTACTTTACAGTATTGTAGTGGTTTTTGCCATACATTGACATGAATCAGCCATGGGTGTACATGTGTCCCCTATCCTGAACCCCCCTCCCGCCTCCCTCCCCATCCCATCCCTCAGGGTTGTCCCAGTGCACACCAGCTTTGAGTGCCTTGTTTCATGCACTGAACTTGGACTGGTGACCTATTTCACATATGGTAATATACATGTTTCAATGCTTTTCTCTCAAATCATCCCACCCTCACCTTCTCCCACGGAGTCCAAAAGTCTGTTCTATATGATTTATTTTTAATTGAAGAAAATTGCTTCACAATATTGTGTTGGTCTCTGCCATACAAAAACATGACTCAGCCATAGTTATACATATGTCCCCTCCCTCCCAACCCTCTAAGCTGTCACAGAGCCCCAGTTTGAGTTCCCTGAGTCATATAGCAAATATCCACTGGTTATCTATTTTACACATGGTAGTATATATGCTTCCATGTTACTCTCTCCATTTGTCCCACCTGGAAAGGACACAGTTTGAGTGAATGAGTGACTCTGATTTCAATTCCAGAATACTGTTAGTCAGGGACTCCCCCCACACACACTCCCCTCCCCCTGCCCACAGGCATAAAGACCACTCCCTTGAGAGAGCCCCCTCTGTGCTCTAGAGACCAGGCTGTACAAGGCGGGTCAAGGAATGCATATGTTCAGCTGTGAGCTGGGCAGCCACAACCACAGGTTCCTGGCGGCATGCAGACCCCTCACCCAGCAGACCTGCCATGGCCATGGAACAGACCCGCCATGGCCATGGAAAGATGCACATTAGCGCACAGATCTTGCCAAAGCTGCCAGCACAGTGGATGCTGAGCTCACAACAGGTGGCTTTTCACAAGCCCATGTGCACAGCCTGCTCTCCTCCCCCAGCTCTGACCAGTGCTTCCCATCCTCTTGCTCCTGGCAGGGCCGGGCGGCATTAGAAAGGTAGAGTGACTGATGGATGCTGGAAGAAAAATGGATTCTAGTGTTCTCAACATGGAGAGGTTTTAACTCTAGCTTCTGAGTCTTGCTTAAAGTACATGTGTGAATGTGAGAGCCAGGGAGAATGTACAAGGCCCTCACACAGCCTCTGGTCCACACAGTGATGAGAGCCCCCAGTACTCTCTGCCCATCCCTTCAGGGAACTGCCCTCTCTTCCACCCTGGCTTCCTATACAAGGCAAACTTGCAGGTCCCAGACAGCTGCCCTATCTGCTCCTTCCCCAGTAGAAGGGATCCAGGGATGTAATCTTGGCAGACTTCCAGCATTCCCTTAAAGGACTTAGCACTTCCTCTCATATGCACTGAAGCTGTTCTATTTATATATTGCTGCATAATGAACCACCCCCAAACTTAGTGGCTTATAACAGCAATTATCATTAATTTTGCTTATGAATATGCAATATGGGTAGAGCTTGGTGGGGAAAGTTCATGTTTGCTCACCAGCTGGGGCAACTCAACAAGGGCTGGAGGATCCACTTCCAAGATAACCTTCAAGGCTGGAAAGTCACTGCCACCTGTTGGCTGGGGCTTCCTCATGGCATGGTGGCTGGGTTCTGAGAATAAATGTTCCCAAATGTCCAGGCAGAGACTGCAAGACTTTCTATGATCTAGCCTCAGAAGTCCAGGACAACATCTCTGCTGTAACCTCAGTCACTAATGGCCAACCCAGACTCAAGGGAAAGGCAGTTAGACACCACTCTCAATTAAAACAGTAAGACAGATGTGGCCATCTTTAATTTACTACACATGAGTCTGGGTGATCAGGACTGTTTCAGAATTTCAGTGTGTGTGTGTGTGTGTGTGTGTGTGTGTGTGTGTGTGTGTGTGAGAGAGAGAGAGAGAGATAGAATTAGGAATAGGCAATCATTTATCCATTTCTACAACAAGGACTTTTGAGCATCTCCACAAGGTCATTCAAGACAAGTCCACACTCTCCAGGAGCTCCCAGTCATGTGGGAGCAGCAGATACAGATGGATGAATGTGGATATTTATCCATTCAACCTACATTGTTTGAGCATCTATTAAGTACCAGGTGTGGTGCTGGGGTACAGGGTGACTAAGTTGGGCAGGCCCTGTCCTTATGAAAGTCACAGTTTGTCAGAGCAGAGAGACTTAAAAGCTGTTATTACAATGAGTATTGTGAGGGCTTGGAGCAGAGCTTCATGGGGCAGGGATGGTCTCTGGCAGGCAGGTGTGGGGCTGTCTCGCTGGGAAAGAGGTGTTCAACAGAAACCTTCAGTAGGCGTCTATGCAGATGAAGTGGGGGCAAGCAAGTGGGTTGCTGGTAAGGGGAATCATCCACATGAAGGCTCAGAGGCAAGAAGGGGTGAGAAGCTCTTCAGGGCTTCAAACATATTCAGTGTGGTGTGTGCTTGCGTGTGTACAGAGTGTATATGCCTGGGTGTATATATCCACGTGTGTGCACATGGGAAGTATGTGAGAGTCTCTGTGTGTGCGTGCACACGTGAGTGCATGCATGTCTGTATTTGCAGGAACACCAGGACATCCTTCTCTGCACGCGGCCTAAGATGAGAAGTGTCCCCACTCTGCAGTTCAGAGGTCTAGGGAACAGCACACCCACTCTGCTGTGATACATCTCAAGGGCCCCCATGGCCCATCTCTTTTTACACTCTGGCCTATAGTGGGCAGATGCCACTAGCTCCCCACTCAGGCACATGTGACATGCCATGATTGGCATGTAGCATAGAAAAGGGGAGGCAAGCTTTGGGCCCAGTCTCAAGGGCCACCTTCTCCTCCAGCCTGCTGGGGCATACTTGGGACCTCCCACCTCCTCTGCTGGAGCTGAATCTGACCCAAACTCATGGAAGTGACCATGCCTCTGATCAGACTGGCCTGCCAGTGATAGCCTGGACCAGACCTTGTGCATCTCTGGACTACAGAATTCTTCACTGTGAGAGAGGAGAACCCACCCTGTGAAGAAGAGGCTCATTCCCATGTGAGTCAGGCAACCCTACCCCAAAGTCATGTATATAAAAGCTCTTCAAAACCCATTCTCTAGTTTCAGGTCTATATCCCCCTTGTGAGTGGGGTGAGGAGCTAGAAAGGGGTAGGCAGAGGAGGTGGGAAGGTGAGGCATGAGGCTGGGTCTTCCTGGGCTCAGCCTGGTAGATAGCCCCAAGAGAAAGGTCTCCCAGTCACACATTTCCACTTTGCCTACTCCTCAGCAGCACATCAGGGTGAGAAAGAAGAGGAGACAAATAATAATCAGAGTAGTAATAACAGTCTCAAAACTGTTCTAATTATTTTTCTTTTTTTGCCCTCCTATTACCCTACAGGCATTGTCCTTCTGTCTGGACTTAGTTCAACTGCATGCTGATCATGTAATCAACAGCAAAAGTTAACATGACTTTCACAAAATAAAGGTTCCTCTCTCACACAAAAGAAACTCAGCATCAGGCAGCCTAGGTCTGGTAAAATGACTTCATAAAGTTGGCAAGGACCCACGCTCCCTCTAGTTCACTGCTCTGCAATCATCTTCGTGTCTAAAGATGGCTGCTAGAGCTCCAGCCATCACATCTGTGAACAAGGCAGCTCTTTGTCTTTAAGTTGTTATTGTTAAAAAAAAAAAGATATACTGAGGTATAATTTATCTAAAATAAAATGCATATATGTTAAATAGTTTTGTAAATTCTGACAAATTTAAATGCCCATGTAATCACCACTGTAGTTAAGACATAGAACATTCCCATCTCCCTAGAGGGCTTCCCTGGGTGGCTCAGATGGTAAAGAATATGCCTGCAATATAGGAGACCCAGGTTCAATCCCTAGGTTAGGAAGATCCCCTGGAGAAGGAAATAGCAACCCACTCCAGTATTCTTGCCTGGAGAATTCCCTCGGACAAAGGAGCTTGGTGGGTTACAGTCCATGGGGTTGCAAAGAGTCAAATACAACTGAGCAATGAACACTTTCACTTTCACCTCCCTAGAAAGTTCTCTCATGTTCATGTAGTCAGTGTCCCCTTAGACATTTCCTGTTTTAGAACTTCATACAAATGCAATAATTTACTATTTACTCTTCTGTGTCTGAATTCTTTCACTCAGCATAATGCTTTTGCAGTATATCAATGTTGTTGTTTATATCAGTGGCTTGTTCCTTTTTATTACTGAGTAATACTCCACAGTATGAATGGTTTATTATTTATTCACATGCTGGTAGACATTTGCTTCTTTCTTCTCCATCTTTTTAGGAGACTTTCTAGAAGTTCCATGTAACATTTCCTTTGGATTTCAAAATAGTCATATGGTCACACCTAGAAATGCCGCTCTTCAGTTGGGTGGAAGTGGGATTTTTTTTCTAGGAGGAATCTAGGTGGATATTGAAGACAGGAGTGGGCTCATTTGACAGACTGAGAAACCAAGATCCAAAGATGCAGTGATTCCCCCTAAGGTCACCTAGGTCCTCATGACACAGGTGGGTCAAATCTCCAGATTTAGGGCCTTTTCAATCTGTCCCAAGAAGACCATTTCACATCTAGCAGATATCCCCATTGGCCAATGCCCACAGAGTCTGGGGTATGGGGTGAGAGCACCATGAAGGAGCCGGCTGGTGTCAGGGAGAAGGGATTAACACTGATGTTAGGGAGCATTTAACTGGGCATTCACTAACCACTAGGCCCACATAACGGTAAAGTCATCCAGTAGGCTAGTCACTCCTGTTAGCCCCATTTCTCAGATGAGAAAATTACATTTAGAGAGGTTAAGCAACTTGTCTGAGGTCACACAGCTAGCAAATGGCATCAATAGGTTCTAGACCTTCAGTTCTGTCAAAGGCAGGTTCCAACCACCAAGAGAAATATACTAGAGAGTTTCCCAACACCCTTTCCAAGAGATAGAGGAGGTTCTATCTTGAGACCTGTAAACAAACAGCCCATCCAGAGCCCTGCCTGTGGGCCTCAAGGGCCTGCCACAGACTCCTACTCTCCTAATTCACTCAGGACTTTTTCTCATAACTCTGCTTTCCTCCATTTCATGCCTATAACGTATTAACATAAACAACGGTGCTGACAGCAGCTCAGTTCTAACTGGCTCATGCTGGAATCTGACTGATGATTTTCATCAGGGAAAAAGACTAAACAGGTTAAGATGATTAAATTTTCTTAAACCTACAGCTAAGCCTAATCAAAGCCATTTGTGCAGAGGTGTGTGTGTGTGTTTTCCTTTGCTGGAAGGTTGATTGGCAGTTTCGAATAGACAAGAATGACTGCTGGGAGAACTGAGTTAAAATAAAGCATTTTCCACAACTTCCAGACATGAGTACAGGCCACTTCCACTTCCCTGTCTAGGCTGGAAATATCATTTCCCCTGAGGAACGTCTGATGATGAAAATGATGATGAAAATTCAGAGTCTACATTTCATCCTCTCCATGTTTTCCCCCTCAAGTTGAATCCTTTCATAATTAGAGCTGTCTGTGTTGAAGGACCAGGGAAGGGCCATAGCTTCCCCATTTCCAGGAGCTGGAAGGGTAGGGAGCCTCCCACACAGCCTGCCCATATTGTCTTGGGTAAAGCCTTTCCCCTCTCTGGGCCCTAGCCACCCTGTCTATACAATGGGGAGGCTGGCCCTCAGGATCCCCTGTTTATCATGCCCAAGCAGTGGAGGAGGGGCACAGCAAACAGCAAAATCAACCCCCTTCTGTGTGATGATCTTTCTCACACAAAGCTCTTAAGAGGACTTACTAATTATGTCATAACCTACCTGGATATTGAACAGGCTGAAAGAGTCATAGGGCCCACATGGGTGACTGCAGAGAGGAGGAGCCTCTGTTTGTGGTTCTACCACATTACTGGCTGAATGTTTCACCTTCTATAACATCAGACATCAAAATGCTAACCACCCTATCCACCCACTTGGAATGCTTCTGTAGGTGCTTATAGACACCTGCTCTCTGCACAGTATAGCTTCCTAAGAATGGTATGAACCCCTGGCTGACCTCTTCAACCCCTTTCTCAGTGCCCCCTAAGGTGTCCTTGTCATAGTCTCTTACTGCTCAGGTTCCCTTGTCCCAGAAGGCTGGTCCTGTCAAGAAAGTTTGAGTCCTGGTACCTCCCTCTGTGTCCACATGGCCTACAGGAAACTCTCATGTGAGGCTGCTATACTGCCACTGCCCCTCCCCCCGCCTCCATGGGTCCCTCCAGCCACCCTTCAAGTCTTTGGGAAAAAGCAGGCGGCAGTCTCCATGTTCAACATCATCCCCCAACTCCAGGGGATGTACGCCATAATTATTCTCGCTGCCTTCCCTTTACTTCATGAAGCAAAATAGCCTGTGGGTTTCTGAAACTTGGCAAATATTTCGCCAAGGACTGGTGTTGGACTTTCCCTCTGACAGATCATTCCTAATTTCTGCAAGTACTTCTGAAGTCCTATTAACCTGTTTGGGGAGGGCACTCCCACTGCCCCCATGGAGTAGTAGACAGAAAGGACACAAGAACTCCTGAATTCCTTTCAAATCTAAATGCTCTTTTACATAGGCTGGAGGCAGATAATGAAGGTGAGTATTCACTGGACCATTTCTGCTACCTTTCAGTAATCTGCACAGGTCTGACTGCCATCTTACCTTGTAATGTATTTTTTTCAACTTAAGGACTTGAATCAATCTTCTAAAACATGTTATATTACATAGTTTTGAGGATATTTTCCAGTACTTTCTCCTGGAAAAAGAAGAGCAAACTAAACCTAAAGCAAGCAGAAGGAAATAAAGACAGTGAAGATAAATGAAATAGAGATTAGAAAAACAATAGAAAAAATCAACAATTCAAAAGTTATGCTTTGGAAAGATCAACAAAATTGGCAAACTTTTAGCTAGCCAGGCCAAGAAAAAAAGGAAGAAAGCTCAAATAACTAAAATCAGAAATGAAAGAGGAGAGAGACATCACTAACAACCTTATAGAAATAAAAAGGACTCTAAGTAAACACTACAAATGACCATATGCCAACAAATTAGATAATTTTATTGAAGCAAATTCCTAGAAAGATAACTATCCAAACTGACTCAAGAAGAAATAGAAATCTGAATAGACTGTAACAAAAAAAGAGAGTTAATCATTTTAACACTTCTCACAAAGAAACGCCCAGCTGCAGATGGCTTCGCTGGCACATTCCACCAATTATTGAAAAGAATAATTAATATCAATCCTTCACAAACTCTTCCAAAAAATAGAAGAGGTGGGAATACTTCCCAATTATGCGAGACTAGAATTTCCTTAAAAACCAAAGGCATCACAAGAAAACTACAAATCACTATCTCTTATGAAAACAGATATAAAATCTCTCAACAGAACACTAGCAAACTGAATCCAGCAACAAATAAAAAGGATTATACATGACAATCAAGTGGAATTTATTCCAGGAAAGTGAAGTTAAATATGTCAAAGTCAATGAATGTAACACACCATATTAATATGGTAGAGGACCAAATTTAAAAAAAAAAATAAAAAAACATGACTACTCAACAGACAAAGAAAAATGATTTGGTAAAATCCGAAAGTGAGGAGACAAAAAAGGTGATCCAGGCAGAGAAAATAATCTAAAAAGTTACATGGGAAAAAGTTTTATTGAGGAGATACACTAGAAGTAAAGGAGATATTTTCAGAAAGGAGATGAGAGGGCCAATCTATAGAGAATCTTAAAAGCCAGTTTAAGGGATCAAGTGGGGAGCCATGAGGATTTTGAGTAGAGCTCTGACATAATGCAAGTGGCATTCTAGTAAGCTAATCTAGACCAAATTAATCAATGATAAATTTACATACACCAGTGTGACTCTAAGGTACAGAGCAATAATCACCAACATTTTCTGAAGGATGAGTTGCAATCTAATTTAGTCCCAGAGAGGATCCATGCTTTGAGGCTAGAAGGATATGTAAGTTTTGAGGCCCTCTTTAGAAAAGGGAAATAAAACTACAAATCAAAATTAGGTACAAAAATGAATTTAGATTTAAAATGAACAAAGTAATTACAACATGTTCATGGCTACTCCAAGCCATCCAATACAAGCCAGAGTGATGAGGCAGGAATCTTAACCAATGCAGTTATTATATCTAACTTCTGAAAACTGTGCAAACACATATGAAAATGAAAACACACTGTATTGGATCCCCACAAGTGAGACAACCTGGAGCTTGAACCTCCTCTGCCTTGTGGTGAATTTGCCCAGTGTGCTGCAGCCAGTGTGTATGGGCTCCTGAGAAGCAGCTACTAGCAACCAACTTAATGTTCAGTGATGTCAGGTTGGTAGCTTGTGATCAGCCTTGGTGGGAGTAGTTATATCAGTGAAAGAGAAAGTCACTCAGTCCTGTCCGACTCTTTGCGACCCCATTGACTATACAGTCCATGGAATTCTCCAGGCCAGAATACTGGAGTGGGTAGCCATTCCCTTCTCCAGGGGATCTTCCCAACCCAGGGATTGAATCCAGGTCTCCTGCATTGCCGGTGGATTCTTTACCAGCTGAGCCACCAGAAAAGCCCAAGAATACTGGAATGAGTAGCCTATCCCTTCTCCAGGGGATCTTCCTGACCCAGGAATAGAACTGGGGTCTCCTGCAATTGCAGGCAGATTCTTAACCAGCTAAGCTACCAGGGAAGCCCATTTATACCAGAGAAATTGCCAAATGCTACAAATTAGCGCATCTCCCCATCCCCAGAAATTGGCTGTTAAACATTTCCCAGCACTCCACTGAATCTATTTCTATTTATAGCTAAAGTATACATCCAGGTCTGGTCCTTGGCACAAAGTCTCTGTCACTGGCCATCATAGCTGGACTATTCAGAGGTCAGAGTCATTAGATTTAGTATCAAATCAGGAGAGATCTCAGAGCCTTCCATTTGTGCAGACTATTCACTCCACTGTAGCTCCTTCACTCTCTCATTGTCTCTGTCCCTCACCCACCAGAATACCTCAAGGCATCCCCATCAGCATCACCATGTAGGTGAAATGAGAATACTTCAGATCAGAAGTGTGAGGTTTTTCTCTAGGGTCAATAAGAGCAAGGAGCCAGGATCACAGGGGAAGGAGACTCTTTAAGCTACTGGTCTTGGAGTTCTCCCTGACAATGATCTAAAATTAAACCATACCCTGACCCATCACAACACCACCATGGCCCTATGCCTGAGGTGACCTGTGTCTCCTGGGTTAGGTGACATTTCCAGCCTTCAGCATTGTCAGAGCAGTGAGGCCCTAAGTTTCCACCCCTATGCCCATATCTCCTCTCATTTTCCCTAAATATGCTCACCCCCAGTTCTAAGGAGCCCCTCATTCCAATATGATGGGCTAAGAAAGGAGTCCGTGCTCCCCTCTCTGTGCTCTCCAGAGTTCACAGAGTTCTCCCTACTCTCTATCCCTCTCCACAGAATGAGGCCTCAGGTTTTACTGGGCCTCCATACAGCCAGTCTTTTTCACCCTTCCTCTGGACCTGCAGGCCCATTTCACAGTTAGGGAAACTGAGGCTCAGAAGTCAGAAGTCACACTGAGGCCTGTCTGACTCCAATGTCCATGCCCTTTCCATTTTACTAAGCTGCCTCTTGAACAGGTGTGAATTCTGTTTCCTGCCAGCATGGAGCCACATCCCTATGTAGAATGCATTCCCAATCTCACCACAGGGTGCAGAATGCCCACAATTCCCAGGGTAGTCACCCGCAGCTTAAGGGCTGTGAGATGAATAGGTGGGAAGGGGAGGGGCTTCCCAGGTGGTGCAGTGGTAAAAAATCCACCTGATAATGCAGCAGAGGCAAGAGATATGGTTTCAAACCCTGGGTCAGAAAGCTCCCAAACCCCCTCCAGTATTCTTGCCTGGAAAATTCCATGGACAGAGGAGCCTGAAGGGCTACAGTCCATGGGGTCACAAAGAGTCGGATGTGACTGAGCACACACACACACAACCACACACACATGAACAAGTGGGAGAGCACGCAGGATAAAGACAAGGAAGAGAAGGGGTTGGGTAGGAATAGGGAAGCGTCCTGGGTGTATAGCCTGAAGACGTAAATGAACGGTACTCAGTGGGCCATACCTGGTTCCTGCCCATCTCTAGGGATGCTCACATCTAGGTGTGTGCAGCGTCTATCAGCCAGAGTTATGACTACCTGTGAGTGCACCTTCCGAGGATCCTTTGAGAATAAGCACTCAATACCAGCAGTAGTAGGGCTTCTCTGGTGGTCCAGTGGTTAAGAATCAACCTTCCAATGCAGGGGATGTGGGTTCCATTCCTGGTCAGAGAACTAAGATCCCACATGCTGTGGGGTAACTAAGCCCACAGGCTATAATGAAAAGATCTCACATGCTGCAACAAAGATCCCGTGTGCCACAGATAAGACCTGACATAGCCAAAATTAAAATTTAAAAAAAATTTTTTTTTTTAATATCAGTGGTTAAAGGACTGTGTTTTGAGCCAAAAAATGTTTGAGACAGGTTTGAATCCTGTCTCCACTACTAACTGGCCATGGGACCAAGGGGAAGTCACCTAGCCTCTCTGAGGTTCAGTGTCACTCCCTGTAAGATGGAGACAATAGAAGCACCCACCTCATGGGTTATCGGGGGAGGGGGCGGTGAAGGGAGATAATGCACATAAAGTGCTTAATACCTGGCATAAAGGAGCCATACACAGTGGTTATTACTATTATTACCAAGCAAGGAGTATACCTGACAAATGTTTGCTGGCTGAATGAAAGGCAGTTACCCAGCAAGCCAGGAAGGAGAGGCCAGCTCACTCAAGGTAGTGTCTTCCAGTGGCTATGACTTCTAGGTCAGGTCATGGCACACAAGTTCAAACTCCCAGCTCAGCCTGGTCAAATTACTTAACCCCTGTGCTTCAGTCTCCTCATCTCTAAAACAGAGACAATAACAGTATCTGAGATAGAATCCGCCTGCCATGTGTGAGACCTGGGTTCGATCCCTGGATTGGGAAGATCCCCTGGAGAAGGGCATGGCAACACACTCCAGTATTCTTGCCTGGAGAATCCCAATGGACAGAGGAACCTGGCTATAATTCATGGGGTTGCAAAGAGTCGGACACGACTGAGCGACTAAGCACATCAACTAACAAGATAGAAAGATAGGTAGGAAGGTGGATAGATATAGACAGGTACAAAGGAAATATTTTTAAGGATTAAATTAATTAACATTTGTAAAGAACTGAGAACAGTGTTTGGCACATTTCAAGTACTATTCGGTGTGAGATACTGCTGTCATCCAGGTGTCAGCCTATGGCTGTCAGCCAAGAGGACACTGGGCCTTGAGACAGAATTACTCTCTCCAGAAACTCTGTCCCCATACCGAAGGTCTCCCACAGCTGCCAGACCTCTGTCATCCATACCACTGGCCCTACCACTCACCCTGCTCAGATTTCCAATTATTTGTCCTGTTTTGAATTCAAGTGGGATATTAGTGGCGAGTCTGGCTTTATTAATGGCGGCGTCTTTAGTGTGATCGACTTTCTCCTTCACTCCTCGCTCTCACTCTAAGAAGCTCTGTTTCCTTTAATTAAGCCCCGTGCTAAGTGCTGAGCAGGTGACGTGGGTCTGGAAAGGCCTTTGTTCTGGGCTTTGGCGCTTTCTCATGGGCTAGAGATTGGAGAGACAGTGCGCTGCAGCCTTTGAAGTCTGACATCCATCCCCACAATCAGAGGAGTGGGACAGTGTGGAGAACCAGGCCCAAGAGGCAGGAGCCTGGCTCCCTCCCCAGTCTGCCTCCTTAGATCTGAAAAGTGGCGGTGGGGTGCAGGAGAGTGTCTCTGCTTCCGCTCCCAGAACCATGGTACTTGGCATCTACTGAGGATTAGAAGATGACAAGAAGACAGGAGTTTCAGTAGCCAAAGATATCCGAAAGGAAGTGAGGCAAAGAGAAAGTAGCTCAAATGTTGCATTACCCAGCCTGGGGTTGAATCCTGGCCCTGCTATGCCTTGACAAGTTGCTCAAGCATACTGAGCCTCAACTGCCTACTCTGTATAATGGGGTGATGGAATCCACCTCACACAGAGAGCATTCAGGAGCCACCTTAATGTGACCTCTGCTGTGCAACAAGTTTCCTGTGTGAAGGACACCGTTATTTCCAGTCTCCCATGTCCTGCAGGGCTGTCAGCACCTCTGCTTCTGATCACCAAGACAGAGTTAATCCTACTGTTCTTTGCACATGTTTCCGTGCCTTTCGTGGACAGATGCATGCATATATCATCACACGCATCCCACACTATCAAATGATGGCGGACGTGTCTGTTTCTCCAGCCACAACCTGCTTCTCACACTATCTCTGGCAGCTGCATGAAGAGGGAGGCAGGCTCAGCAAACAGTAGGCACTTGGTGACTGAACCAGGTGAGTTGAGCCCTATTCGCTGTCCAGTAAGCCATCACCACAGGTGCCAAAGCAGACTCTCTCACCTAGGTGAGACAGACCTGCACTTGTTTTAGGGCTTTAAGCCTTTCTAAGCACCATTAGGAAAATGAGAGCCAAGGTGGGTGATTCACCATTAAGTGAAGACACAAAGGTTGAGGGTAAAGCCCCCAGCACAGAAGTACTATAGAAATGTCACAAAACTGGTTTTGATGCCACAAAGGACTCAGATAATAATAAATGCCAAGGTGAACATGACTGGCTCATGCAGATGAGGACTGGCACCTGTGTCCCCTCCCTCACTGTATGGTGGGAAAGCTCCATCACCCTCAGCTGGCTCCCAAATGCCCACAGGTGTCCCCAGACAACCACTGCCTGCGTCCACCTGATCTCCCAGCTGAGAGACCTGCTACAGAGTGGGCAGGAAGAGAGCAAGCCAGACCTCTGTCAGGTGCTGAAGAGCAGCTCTGGACCCTCTTTCCCAGAGGTCTGGGGTGAAGGGCCTCAATGCTCCTCACTCCGATGGTCCTGGCACTGCCACCAAGTTCACCATTCACCCCATCTCCCTCCCCTAGTGGCCCTTCTCATTGCCGCCACAAAGTCCTGCCCACCCTTATATTTCCCGCCTGCTCCTGCACCAGAGGCTTCTGGAGCCCTGTGGTTGCAGTGATTCCCCATGGCACATGGTATTTCTTCCTCTCAGCCCCTGAGGGCAGTTTGCCACTGCTTCTCTTACCTTCCCTCCAAGATTGTGAGCTCCCTGGGGCTGGGTCTCCTCCGATTCTTCTGTGTGTCCCCAGCACCTAGAAGAGCCAACACAGAGCAGGCAGTTGGGAAGAAGCCAGGAAAACTGGCTTCAGTCACAGAACTATGCCTAGAAATATTCTTTTTGTTTTGACAGTCTACAAATTTCATTCAGTTCCAAAAGTGCTTACTCATCTAGAAGTGCCTAGATACCAGTCCTGTGCCTATTGTGCAAGTTAGAATGACGGGTTTCTGTAAAAGACTGAGACTCAGACTGGCTGAAACAAATGAAAGGAGATAGTTTCTGGATTAAAGTGTGTGTGAGTCACCCACCGCTGGATTCGGGTGCTTGACTACGGATCTTCTACGTTCCTCATCTTCATTTCCTATGGTACTGGCTTCACTTTCAGGGGAGCTTCTTCCATGGAATGACCAGATGGCCACCAAGAGCTTCAGCTTTTGATTCTACCAGTTTAGCAATTCCAGATAACTTACGACTCTCGTAATAGCTAAGAGTAGTCGCCATCCTAAAGGAGATCAGTCCTGGGTGTTCATTGGAAGGACTGATGCTGAAGTTGAAACTCCAGTACTTTGGCCACCTCATGCGAGGAGTTGACTCATTGGAAAAGACCCTGATGCTGGGAGGGATTGGGGGCAGGAGGAGAAGGGGACGACAGAGGATGAGATGGCTGGATGGCATCACCGACTCGATGGACATGAGTTTGAGTAGGCTCCGGGAGTTGGTGATGAACAGGGAGGCCTGGCGTGCTGCGATTCATGGGGTCGCAAAGAGTCCGACGTCCAGGACTGAGCGACTGAACTGATTGAACTGAACTGAACTGAGCCGCCATCCAAGGAGGCCTCTCATTGGCCCAGCATGGGCCCGTCCCTGAACAAATCACTGTGGCTGATGGAAGTGGTGCTCTGATTGGCCACATCTGAGTCATGTACCCACCTCTGACACTGCTGCTGGAAGGTCACTGGTCTGCCCTGCCCACGTGGACTGAAACTCGGATGGGCAGTTTCCCCAAGGGAAATCAGGTTACTCTTTCGTCAGGCAAAAGCAATTATTATTCACCAGAGTGCCTACATTAAATAAGGCAAGTAAAGTAACAAGTCCAGGTTGCAAATTAACATCCAAAAAACTTCAGGAAAGAGCACACGAGGCAAAAAAAAAAAAAAAAAAAAAAGCCAAGCTAATGAAAGTCTAAATAAGAGCCAGCTCTACCTAATGGAAGCCTGACCGTGTGTCACAGACCTTCAGAAATGTTGGAAATGAAGAGAAAGCTTCAGGCTGGAGCAGTCAGGAAGGCTTCCTGGAAGAAGAGGTGGGGCTTAAAGGACTGGCAGTCCCAAGATAAACAGGGGAATGCTGCTGGCCTTCCATGTCCTAGGAGGGCACTGAGCTGTCGCAGGATTGTGCTGGGGCGGCGGAGTTGGGGAGGGTGGGTGAAGGGTTAGAAGGGAAGTGGAGGGCTGGAGAGCCTCGCCCTCTCCAATGGGCTTGTCTCCACCCACAGGACCTGGGCCAGCGAGATCAAAATCTAATTTACCCATTAGACGCGTTTCTTCTATACAAATCAAATCACGAGCTATTTTTCCACATCGTAAATATTGTTTTAAACTCTTGCTCATAGGCAATTAGATTACAAGCATCGCCTGGTGAGCCATACGCCAGTGCGTTTGGCGGGCCTCTGGTTGCTTTGCGAGCGCTTTCCTTTTGAAATGTTTCCCAGTGATTTTTAAGGGTCTTTGAATTCCTCTCCCTAGTGATGCGTGAGGGCTCTTGTCTATGGCCATTAATCTCCATAACAGCCCAAGTGAGACTGTCTCATCTGTGTTCATTTCCAAATGGCTTCGTTGAACTCCACACCCTCCTTATTTCTCCCCTTGGAGAAGTAAGTTCCCTCACTCCTCACCCACCAGCTATGTCCCTCCCCCACCCCAGCCCCCCGACCCCCATCTTTGTGTGCCCAGGGAAGTACACACCTGAGCACCAGCCCACAGGAGACCTGCATTCCAGCACCAAGATCTTCACTCATTTTGAACAAGTTATTCCACTTGCCTTCCCTGGCCTCAGTTTGACTTCTGTAGAATGGGTTTTGGTGGTGGTATTCAGTCGCTAAGTCATGTCCAACTCTTTGAGAACCCGTGGACTGTAGCCTGTCAGGCTCCTCTGTCCATGGGATTTTGCAAGTAAAAATACTGGATTGGGTTGCCATTTCCTTCTCCAGGGGATCTTCCTAACCCAGGGCTCGAACCCTCACCTTCTGCATTGGCAGGTGTATTTCTTTACCACTGAGTCATCAGGGAAGTGTAGAATGGAGTTAATTCTTGCCCCAATAAGGGGCCTGCTGCTGCTGCTGCTAAGTCACTTCATTCGTGTCCAACTCTGTGCGACCCCATAGACGGCAGCCCACCAGGCTCTGCCATCCCTGGGATTCTCCAGGCAAGAACACTGGAGTGGGTTGCCATTTCCTTCAATGCATGAAAGTGAAAAGTGAAAGTGAAGTCACTCAGTCGTGTCCAACTCTTCACGACCCCATGGACTGCAGCCTACCAGGCTCCTCCATCCAGGGGATTCTCCAGGTAAGAGTACTGGAGTGGGGTGAATCAGGGGCCTAGTGGCCCCTTATTCTCCTTTGCTGGCCTTACTAAGCTTTCACAGCTGACTAGGCTTTTGTTCTTTTCTCACCAGTGCTCCCTTCCTTTTCAGACCAGCCCCTCAACCCTTTATATGCCTTCCATCTTGGCTCCTCTTGGGCTCTGCTCCAGGGGTGGTTGCTCCTTCCTTGAGACCCACATAATTCCAGCCTGACCTGGCTGAGCTCCCAGGCCACCTCCTCCAGAAGTGCAGAGTGATGACCTTGGCCCTCTGTTATCTATCTCTTTTCTGGACATCCACCCCATACAACACAGTTTAGTTCCTGAGGATAGTAATAGCTATAACCACCTTTTACTGAGCACCTACTATGTGCCAGGCTCGATGGTAGAGACTGTGTACACTATGCCTTTCAGTCCTCCGAACAGTCCTGCACTGTATGTGTTATTATTCCTATTAGGAAACTGAGGTTCAGAGAGGTAAAGTACCATGTCTAGTTCACACAATCTACAATGGCTGAGCCAGAAGTTTCTGCCTAAGAATGATCTTGTACCGACCTTCTGCTGTGTCAGGCAGGGGCTGCGCCTCCTGTAGTCCCCACAACAGCACCCCTAATGAAGTAGGTAGTGCTACCCTCATTTCATAGAAGAGAAAACAAAGTGGCATCTCCCATCCATAACTTCTCAGCTGGATTGAGATTCACCCAAAGTCAAATCTGCTGACTCTTCCTTCTCCTATCCTCCCCTCAAACCACACAGAGCCCCAGAGGTGTAGTTACCTTGTTCCCAGATGGGAGGACAGCCCCACCTCCCAAGGTACTGGCCAACCTTCCCAGAGACAATGCACCTTCTCTGAGCTGGGAGGTCAGAAGCCCACACTCACAGAGAAGGGTCCAGAGAGCATGACAAAATGTGCAATCTGTTCCAAAGGGCTTTTCCTTCCTTCCTCCCTTCCTTCCATATCTACTTAAGGAGCAGCACTCTGGACAAGGGTATATCCGGTTCTGTGTCTCTCCATGTTTCAGAAGGACAAAGTTCTATCTCCCAGCCAAGAGCTTTCTGGGGAAGTGCTCCCAGGGCTGCAGGTTTTCATGGAGAAGATGTGCCTGAGAGGCATCAGTGACACTGACATCCGTGAGGCTGTACACCAGTGGGCCAGGCTGGGGATGGAGTCCTGGGGCTCCCCAGCCCCTGCACTGAATGGAGGGACAGGAACAAGGGTTATCACAGTAATATCTGTCCCCAGGGAATGATGTCAGCCCAGTACTAGAGAGAGGATGGACTGGACTTTGGGGGCTTTGTAAAGTTGTGAAAGCAATAAAGGGCCTCCCCTGCCCTGCTACTACAGCAGTTCATGGGTCTCCCGTGTCCCTGGTGGGGCCCCTCTGTGTGCCTGAGGTTGCAGGATGACCTCCTTGTAGCAGAGACAGCCTCTTCCCAAAGGTCTGACTCTCACTACCCTGTTTATCCCTTCCTGAAGTTGCTTTACCTGAGCTGAGCTTTGACCTCCACTAAAGCGCACTATGAGAAACTGCCTCATGGAACTTCCTTTGGTCACTGTTGAGGGATGTTGTTGCTGAGGGTAACACAGATCACATCATCTCATCCTCACGATACTGACTTCCAACAGTCCTCTCAATCCCAACATCAGGAGCTTATAGTTTTTAATTTACTGGAAATTATGATCCTATGGGCTTCTCAGGTAACACTAGTGGTAAAGAACCCACCTGCCAATGCAGGAGACATAAGAGACCTGCGTTTGATTCTTGGGTCAGGAAGATCCCCTGGAGGAGGGCATGGCAACTCATTCCAGTATTCTTGCCTGGAGAATCCCATGGACAGAGGAGTCTGGAAGGCTGCAGTCCACTGTGTAGCAGAGAGTACATGACTGAAGTGACTTAGCACACACATGTGAATCCTATATCTAACGTTTCCCTCTTTGCTTTGGTTGCTAGGAAACTCAGTCAGTATTCATCTCACTCTCAGTGACTGTACAGGACATTTTGTTATTGGGCCTTATTTTCTATTCCTTTCTCAATTTCCCCCTTATCTCCAATTTCCTCATGTATTTTTATTAAATCTGTTGGATTGAATATATTTATGGTTGTGAACGAAGATCAGGAGCTAAGGAGTGGTTAGAATTTAAGGTGGGATTTAGCCCACACTGCAAACCACTGCACAGCTGGCCTCTCCTCACTCACAGTCCTTCACTTGGTGACTCCCATATTGAGCTAGAGTGTCCAGAGGCTGGACAGATTGGGGCTGACTGTGCTCCTTCCCTATGATGTTCTCACAGTTTGAACCCTAAGTCTTGGTTTCTGGGTAATCTTTTAGGGGAGGCAGTCTTAAGAGGAAAACATCCAGGAAGAGGAGACAGGTCCGTGGAGGAGGTGCAGGCATCCTGGAGCTCTTGGCTCCATTTCTCTCCAATTAGAATCAGAAAACACCAGAACCAGAAGGCACTGTTTAGATAGCATCTAGTCCAGCCCCTTTATTTTGCTCAAGGGATCCTGGAGGATGAGAAAGGGAAAGGGACTGGACTGTGGTCATGTAGCCATCTAAGAGTCTCCATGACTCCAGCTAAGACCTCTCTCCTCAAGTCCAGACTCATCTCTGACTTCCCACCTGACACATCCAGTTAGGTGGCTCAAATTGAGCATGTCTGAAATTGAAATCTTGATCTTTCCTTCAGACTTTTGCCTGATGCAGTCTTTCTGCCTCCCTTGTTAATGTGAACTCTACATTTCCAATTGCAAAAATTGAAAAATTTGGCATCATCCTTAACTTACTCTCCTCCTTTCTCCTTCTTCTCCTTCCCCCTCCATCTCCTCTTCCCTCTCCTTTTTAGTTTCCCTCTGTCCCTCTCTCTTTCTTTCTCTCCCTTACCCCCAATCACCCCATTTGGTCTGTGATCAAATCCTATCATCCAGATTTTCACCACTTGTCACCCCCTGGCTCAGGCCACCATCTCCTGTTGCCTGAGTTGTCTCCTCACTGTTTCTTTTGCTTTTGCCCTCAGCCTCTCAATCTATTATGAACATGAAAATCAGAGTGGAAACATAAGTTGCCCTCTAATGGCTTCCAGTTTTGGTCAGGAAAATGCAGAGTCCTCTTTATGATCCACAGACCCTCTATGATTTGCTCTCTGCTTCCCTCACATCTCTGACCTTATTTTGTACCCTTCTCCCCTCATTCACTCCACTCCAGCCAAACCCACTGCTCCCTGTGCACTGGCTGTTCCTGCTGACAGATGTTCTTCCCCTAAGATCCACATGGCTAACCTGCTCACTTCTTCTAGGTCTTTACTCAGAATTTACCCTCTATCTCATATATATGGTAATACAATTTTCAACAAGCATCCCAAGACCATTCAATGAGGAAAGGGCAGTCTTTTCAACCCATGACACTAGGAGAGCTGGACATCCACATGCAAGAGAATGAAGTTGGACTGTGACCTTACATCATATATTAAAAGTAACTCAAAATGGATCAAAGACCTAAGCCTAAAAGCTAAACCCATAAAACAGAAGAAAATGAGGGAAAAGCTTCATGATGTTGAATTTGGCAATGATCTCTTGGATATGACACCAAAAGCATAGGCAACAAAAGAAAAACTAGATTAACTGGATTTTATCAAAATTTAAAACTTGTGCATCAAAGGACACCATCAGTTGAGTGAAAAGATAACCCACAGAATGGGAGAAAATATTTGCAAGTACATATCTAATACGGGATTAATACCCAGAATATATAAAGAATTCCTAGAACTCTGCAATAAAAAAAGCCAACAACTCAACTCAAAATGAGCATACAGCTTGAATAGATATTTCTCCAAAGAAAATATATGACTGGCCAATGAGCACACAAAAGATGTTCAATATCATTAATCATTAAGGAAATGCATACCAAAACCACAAAACCTACTTCATACCCATTAGGATGCTTCTCATATAAATACACACATATTTTATAAAATTTATAAACTTCTAGTATAGATATACATATATATTGTATATGTAAGTAAGTGATAGTCCCTCAGTTCAACCCTTTGTGACCCCATGGACTGTAGCCCGCCAGGCTCTTCTGTCCATGGGATTTTTCCGGCCAGAATATTGGAGTGGGTTGTTGTTTCCTCCTTAGGGGATCTTCCTGACTCAAAGATCAAACTGTCTTCTGTGGCTCCTGTATTGGCAGGCAGATTCTTTACCACTGAACCATCTGGGAAGCCCCATAAGACGAAGCAATTCTGCTTCCAGGTATATACACAGAAGAATTAAGATCATGGACTCAAAGAGTTATTTGTACTCTCGTGTTCATAGCAGCAGTATTCTCAGTAGCCAGAGGCAGAAACAATCCAAACGTCCATTGTTAGATGACTGGACAAAGAAAATATGGTGTATCCACACCATGTAATACAAAGAGTTACCATTTAATGGGTATAGAGTTTCAGTATGAGGTGACGAAAAAGTTCTGGAGGTGGATGGTGGTACCATATAAATGTACTGGATGCCACTGAACTGCACACTTAAATAGTTAAAATTTTATTTTAGGTATATTTTACCTTAACAAACCAAATACATTTTAAAAATTACTTCCTCACTGAGGCACTCCCTGGCCACTCTCTCTAAAATTTCTACTCCTCCCCCGACAGGATATTTTACACCTCCTTTCCCTCTCTTATTTTTTCTTCTTAGTGCTTATGACTATCAAATAATTATCATTTTACTTCTTTTGTTGTTTATTGCTACCTCCCCCCCCCATCAGAAACTACTAGAATATAAGCTCAGTGTAGGCAGAGATGTTTGTCTGTTTACTGATGCATTCCAGCACCCAGACTGGTGTTTGGCAGATACATAAACATTTGTTGAATGAATGTGAGGCACCAAGGGTGTTGAAGGCCAAGAAGAAGATGCCTGTCTTTGTGCCAGTACCATACTGTCTTGATGACTGTGGCTTTGTAGTAGAGCCTGAAGTCAGGCAGGTTGATTCCTCCAGTTCCATTCTTCTTTCTCAAGATTGCTTTGGCTATTTGAGGTTTTTTGTATTTCCATACAAATTGTGAAATTATTTGTTCTAGTTCTGTGAAAAATACCGTTGGTAGCTTGATAGGGATTGCATTGAATCTATAGATTGCTTTGGGTAGTATAGTCATTTTCACAATACTGATTCTTCCAGTCCATGAACACAGTATATTTCTCCATCTATTTGTGTCCTCTTTGATTTCTTTCATCAGTGTTTTATAGTTTTCTATGTATAGGTCTTTTGTTTTTTTAGGTAGATATACTCCTAAGTATTTTATTCTTTTTGTTGCAATGGTGAATGGTATTGTTTCCTTAATTTCTCTTTCTGTTTTCTCATTGTTAGTGTATAGGAATGCAAGGGATTTCTGTGTGTTAATTTTATATCCTGCAACATTACTGTATTCATTGATTAGCTCTAATAATTTTCTGGTAGAGTCTTTAGGGTTTTCTATGTAGAGGATCATATCGTCTGCAAACAGTGAGAGTTTTACTTCTTATTTTCCTATCTGGATTCTAGATCAATGGAACAGAATAGAAAGCCCAGAGATAAATCCACATACCTATCCACATTACCTTATCTTCGACAAAGGAGGCAAGGACATACAATGGAAAAAAGACGACCTCTTTAACAAGTGGTGCTGGGAAAACTGGTCAACCACTTGTAAAAGAATGAAACTATTCTCTGAAACATCCCACCCTCGCCTTCTCCCAGAGTCCACAAGTCTGTTCTATACATCTGAGTCTCTTTTTCTTTTTTTTTGCATATAGGGTTATCATTACCATCTTTCTAAATTCCATATATATGTGTTAGTATACTGTAATGATCTTTCTCTTTCCGGCTTACTTCGCTCTGTATAATGGGTTCCAGTTTCACCCATCTCATTAGAACTGATTCAAATGAATTCTTTTTAATGGATGCATGAGACAAGTGCTCAAGCCTGGTGCACTGGGAAGACCCAGAGGGATGGGGTGGAGAGGGAGGTGGGAGGGGGACCGGGATGGGGAATACATGTAAATCCATGGCTAATTCATTTCAATGTATGACAAAAACCACTGCAATGCTGTAAAGTAATTAGCCTCCAACTAATAAAAATAAATGGAAAAGAAAAAATAAATAAATAAATAAAAATGAAAAAAAAAAAGAATGAAACTAGAACACTTTCTAACACCACACACAAAAATAAACTCAAAATGGATTAAAGATCTAAATGTAAGACCAGAAACTATAAAACTCCTAGAGGAGAACATAGGCAAAACACTCTCCAACATAAATCACAGCAGGATCCTCTATGACCCACCTCCCAGAATATTGGAAATAAAAGCAAAAATAAACAAATGGGACCTAATTAAACTTAAAAGCTTTCACACAACAAAGGAAACTATAAGCAAGGTGAAAAGACAGCCTTCAGAATGGGAGAAAATAATAGCAAACGAAGCAACAAAGGATTAATCTCAAAAATATACAAGCAACTCGTGCAGCTCAATTCCAGAAAGATAAATGATCCAATCAAAAAATGGGCCAAAGAACTAAACAGACACTTCTCCAAAGAAGACATATAGATGGCTAACAAACACATGAAAAGATGCTCAACATCACTCATTATCAGAGAAATGCAACTCAAAACCACAATGAGGTATCATTACACACCAGTCAGGATGGCTGCTATCCAAAAAGTCTACAAGCAGTAAATGCTAGAGAAGGTGTGGAGAAAAGGGAACCTTCTTACACTGTTGGTGGGAATGCAAACTAGTACAGCCACTATGAAGAACAGTGTGGAGATTCCTTAAAAAACTGGAAATAGAACTGCCATATGACCCAGCAATCCCACTCCTGGGCATACACACCAAGGAAACCAGATCTGAAAGAAACACGTGCACCCCAATGTTCATCGCAGCACTGTTTATAATTGCCAGGACATGGAAGCAACCTAGATGCCCATCAGCAGACGAATGGATAAGGAAGCTATGGTATATATACACAATGGAATAATACTCAGCCATTAAAAAGAATTCATTTGAATCAGTTCTAATGAGATGGATGAAACTGGAGCCCATTATACAGAGTGAAGTAAGCCAGAAAGATAAAGACCAATACAGTATACTAACGTATATATATGGAATTTTAAAAGATGGTAATGATAACCCTATATGCAAAACAGAAAAAGAGACACAGATGTACAGAATAGAGTTTTGGATTCTGTGGGAGAAGGCGAGGGTGGGATGTTCTGAGAGAATAGCATTGAAACAAGTATACTATCAAGGGTGAAACAGATCACCAGCCCAGGTTGGATGCATGAGACAAGTGCTCAGGCCTGGTGCACTGGGAAGACCCAGAGGGATGGGATGGGGAGGGAGGCGGGAGTGAGGATCGGGATGGGGAATACATGTAAATCCATGGCTGATTCATGTCAATGTATGGCCAAAACCACTACGATAATGTAAAGTAATTAGCCTCCAACTAATAAAAATAAATGAAAAAAAAGAAGAAGATGCCTCAGCTCATTTCTAGCAGATTCACAATTCCCAAGAGGGGCTCTGACCCTAGAAAGAGGTCAGGACCCTGGAGGCACTTCCAAGCCTCCACTCCCCTCAACTCCTCCCTACCTAGGGAGCTCAGCTAGGAGACTATCTGTGTGATTGCCAGAAGTGGGGGCTGGCTATGGGAACAGAGCTTATTGGAGCCTCAAGAGAAACCAGGACGGATCCTCCCCTCCCGCTACAAACACTTCCCAGTCCCCTGTAGGAGGTGGCTGATCAGCCAACCTCTGAGCCAACAAGATAGCTATGGGCATTTACTGAGCACTCACTGTGTATCCAGTTCCTTACTGAGGTTAGGGGGCCAACAAGAAAACTATTCAACTTCTCTTGTAGTACTGGAGGATGGACACACACGCGGACACACAGGTAACTGATACAGGTGAGAACTGAGTGCTCCACTGTAGGGTAGGGTGTAGGCCAGGCAGTCTTTCCCATGGATCTCATCCCCTTGTTTGCAGTCAGAGCACGTACACTCCTGTTTCAACTTGTCCACATCTGTTCCCAGGTAAACATGCTCTGCTGGCCATTTACACCTTAGTGAGAAGTTAACCTAAATGTTCTTTCTCACCAAGGGATTTCACATCTAATATTTATCTCCTCAGTAAAATTTCTCATGTCATAAGAAATGAATTGGAGGCCTTAGGTGCAGCTGAGGCAAGAACTGTTCATGGAGCGTTATCCTTCTTTTTTTTTTTTTTTGCTGTTTTTATTTTATTTTTTTTTATGTTTCTTTTTTTTTTATCCATTTATTGAAATGGGACCCTGGGGGACCTCTGGGTGCTGGTGCAGCCCTGTAGTCAGGGAAGAGGTGATCACCATGAACTGGGGCACAGTGGGATGTACCCAAGGAGGAGGTTCCTGTCCCAGAACAAGGCAAATGAAGACAACTGAGTATAGCAGTGAGAGGAGGTGAGATCGTAAGCCAGCTGGTTAAAGCCAAGATTTAAGGGAAGAGGCCATGTTTTCCTCCCAATAACTCAGGTTTCTGGCCTGATCAATGGACATCCATGGATCCTTCTTGTACCAGGCCCTGAGCTAAGCACTGGGGTCACCAACACATCAGATGTTGTCCCCACCCAGACATAGCCCTCAGCCCAGGCATAAGAGCCATAACCAAAAAGGAAGGCTGGGGCAGGAGGGCACTGGGGAGCCCAGAGAAGGACCTCCTTGTTCAGCCTTCAGGATCAGGGAGGACCTTTGGGAAGGGGGACAATGTCCAGGCTGGGTCCTGAAGGCTTAATGACAATTGGACAGTTGCAGAGATAAAGAAGGAAAATCCCAACCTGGGGTTGGCATGTCCAGAGGCCTCATGACCACTGCTTGGTGGCTGGGGGTCCAGCATGGTGGGGGGAGGGAAAATGATGAGATAAAGAAGGGGGGGCAGGTGGCTAGACTGTGGGAACCTTGGGTGTAATGTTGATGATGTGAGCTTTCTGCTTGAGTCCAGAGTTTTAGGCAGGCATGTGCTATAGTCAGACACATGACTTGCAAGATTTTTCCTACTGCTGTATGGAGATGGAGTGTGGAGTGGAGGTGGGAGAGGAGACTGGAGCTTATGGAGTCATTTGGGAAGTTACTGAGCAATCTAGCCAAGAAGAAATCAGATATTGGAACCTGAAGTGGGGGAGACTGTCAAGGACAAGCCTGAGTTTGGGGGTTGGGTAGCTGAGTGAGTGACAGCACCAGTCCCTGGGTCTGAGGTGAGAAGGTATTGATGCAAATGCTTTTGAAGTGTGGAGGTAAGACATCTGCTGGACACTCAGGTGGAAACCTATGAAGGTTTGGAGCTCAGAGGAGAGAGCTAAAATACAGGTTTGAGAGCCACCCACACATCAAGGGTAACAGAAGCCAGGACTAGGAACATGATCCCACAGAGAAGGTGGAGCAATGGGAAGAGGGTTCAGGAAGCACTTCTAGGAACCCCACAACTCAAGACTGGGCAAAGAAAGACCCCCAAAGCCAATGAAGAAAGAGCAGCCAGAAAGGCCAGTTCTGGGGGTGAAAAAACTGCACAGCCATTGGCAGGGCTGGTCATTCAGTCACTCAACAAACATGTATTTGGGAGCTTGTGATTGAAAGGCATGCAGAGCAGAGCTGGAAACTGCTTCCTGCTTAGGGATCTCAGTCATTCACTTCAGCCTGCCATGGTCAGAGATCACTCCACCCAGTAGCAAAGGGGCTCCCACAGTCCTTCAACCCACCGTCCTTCCTCTCCATACCATTTATCCCCTTTGTGCCTGCAGATGGTGTAGGTTCTGGAGTTAGACTACACGGACTGAATCTCATCTCAGCCACTTGCAAGTTCTGTGACCCTTGGCAAATTACTTAACTTCTCTGAGCCCTAACGATCCCATCTATGAAATGAGGACCATGGCTGATTCTCCAAGTGTTTAGAAGATCAAGAATTATATATATATATAAACCACCCAGTAGAGCTCCTGGCTTCATATCCTCTCTTCTTTGTTTGAACAAACATCCACTGAGAGTCTCTTATGTTTCCAGACACTGGACCAAGCCTGGGAATACAAAGATGAAGACCAGGATTCCTTCTCCTAGAGAACTAACAGTTCAGTGAAGGAAACAGTAAATAACCGACCATGGATGTCCAGTGAGACCACTGCCCTGGAGCTGGAGCTTGGAGCAGAGGTAGGAGGGCCCTGGGCTCTACTCCAATTCTCCTCTCACTTGCTGTGTGACCATGAGCAATAACTTAGCCTCTCTAAGCTCCAGGTTCTTCTGTAAAGTGGAGATAATCACACCTGCAAGGTACTGGCCACTGTGAAGAGATTCACAGGATGGAGAGGTGGTTGAAATGTCCAAAATTCAGGACATTTATTTCCACAGTTTCTGGGAACTGTGAGGAGAAGCTGAAATGGAGGCAGGAAGTAACAGAAACAATTGGAAAGAGAGAAACGTAGCCAGCAAGAGAATAAGCCAGGGATCATTGCCCTCTGGCTCCCACGGCCTCTGTCCCCGGCTCTATCAACATTAAGGGGAGAGCTGAGGACTTCCCAAACCAAAGGGAAAAACAAGTGCATTCTTGAGATTAGCTGAGGCTAACAAGAGCCAGGAGAGCCTCACGTTCCCATGGACCCCGCCCGGACCATCCCCAGGAGAAGGCCTGGGGCAGCAGCAGGGTGGAGGGAGGCCAGGGGTGTGGAGGGGCCACACCGGTGAGAGGGTACCTCTGGCACCCACTCTGGCCCCAGGAGCCAGGCTCTGAGCTTCTGTTCTGTTTTCCATGGCCCAGGGGTCCATGCTTAGCTGGGCTCAGCAAGTATTTCCTGATAGCTAGAATCCTTCAGCCTCCAAATACCTGTCATGCCTGCCAGGGACCAGAGCAGAGCTGGCAACAGGCTAGGGGGACACAAACATGGTAACCAGAGTCATTGCTTTTTTTCAGTTCCCTGAGTCCTTGCATGCCTGCAAAGTGGGGTGGGTCTGGCCTGAGATGGGTTTAAGAACCTGGGATCAGAAGGAGCCCCAAGGTTTATTTCCCAGCAAGGGCAGTCACAGAGAAAACCCCCAGACCCCAGACAAGTAGAGGACTCCTGGACAAGACGGACAGTCAAGGAACTTTCCTGGTAGTCCAGTGGCTAGGACTCCACACTCCCAACGCAGGGGGCCCGGGCTCAATCCCTGGTCAGGGAACTAGATCCCCCATGCCACAATTAAAGATCCTGTGTGCCTCAATGAAGATCAAAGATTCTGAGTGCTGCTACTAAGACGCAATGCAGCCATATATATATATATATATATATATATATATATATATATATATATTTAAAAGATGAACAGTCAAGGGTCCACTGCTGACCCAGAGGTCTGGCCACCTCTGGTCTCTGAAGACTGGGCTACTGCAGTCCTAGCAATTGTCATCTCTGGCCATTTCTGGGCAGGGCACCCTGTCTGGGGTGGAAGGAAGAGGGCTGAAGTGGGGAGTTTTGACCCTGGCTCCTCTCACTTCTCCAGACTCCAGCAGTGCCCCGACTCAGTGGAAATGTCAGAACCATCATATTTCTTTCCCCATAAAAAGGGTTAAAGACTTCCCCAGCTCCCCTCTCAGGATGTGGTGTCTGAGAAGAGGACAGGCCCTTCTCTAAGGGCTGTCCTGGAAGGGAAGGCCAGAATGACCCAAGAGCCAGGGGTGTCCCCCCATATTAGGACACTACCTGTTATTCTCTTGAGCCAGAATGGACCCCTCAGAACCCCAGGAGAGAGCTGAAGGGGCAAGCCCCATCCTTGAGTGACCAGACAGGCGACAGACAACAACAGACCAAGGAGCTAGCCTACGTCTCTAGAAACAGCCTTGTGCCCATGGGGGAGGTTGGGTGGGGCAGCCTGAAGCACATCTCCAAGACAACAATAGTAATAGCAGTGCCCCAGGCGAGTAATAGAGAATTGAGGGCATGCTACCTTGGCTGTGGTGAAGCCATTAAAAGGATTCTAGCATGCTTCTCACAGGCAGGTAGCAAACCTTAAGTTTCTGAATGCTGGGTTTCTTGTCTCATGGGAAATTTAGAGTTGTGTGGTAGGACAAACAAAGAGAGAGATGTTGCCTGGAGTCAACATCAAATAGCTTTGTTTTTAAAGGTCTACATTTACGGAGATGGACATGGGATAAAGAGGAGGAGGGGAAAAAAGTATAGCAGAAGGGGAGAAAGAAGAGGGAAGGAGGAGGAGGGGAGGAAATCAGGAAGGAGCAGGGCAGGAGGAGAAGGGAGAGGAAGAGGGGAAGGGAGAGGAGGAGGAGAGATTCTGAGACCTGGTGATCAGAGTTCTGTGGGTAGAAGAATGAAGTTCAGTCCACTGGTGCGCAAAGCCCTTGTGACAGGCCATGGGGTGGCCATGGGCTGTCCAGACTTTGAGTTCTAAGTCCTGTGTCCTTGCCAAACACAGAGGAGGTCCCTGTGGCAAGACTTGCTGGGGGAAATGGAAGCAGCTGATAGAAGTGAGCAGAGCTGCTGCCTTTGAACTGATGTGGCGGGTCCTTTCCCAGGAGTGTCTGGGTAGCTGCCATGGGGCCTGCAGAAAATAGGCCTTGTCACCATAAACTTCTGGGGCTGCAGAGCCCTGGGGTCCGGCTTCTCTCAGGGGAGGGAGAAGGAGAAGGAGCCTGAACCCATAAAAAGTGATCTTTCTTGGTTTTAATGACAAAATGATAATGGAGATTGCATCAAGATGGCACATTGAGCACATGTGTCTGCCTCTCCTTCCATAAATCCTTAAAATGATCAACACACATGTGGACACATGTACACACACACACACATCACTAGAAGTGGTGCCAGTGATGACCAGAAATGAAGATAAATTTTTAAAAGACAGAACACAAATGGGATTAGAACAGTGGAAAGAAAACTAGTCAAAGACCTTCAATGGGGGAACACTATGGCACAATTCTGGGGTTGTTCCAAGCTCAAGATGAGTCTCGATGTTCCTGTCTGTTGTTGTTCAGTCGCTCAGTCATGTCTGAGTCTTTGCAACCCCATCAACTGCAACAGGTCAGATTTCCCTGTCCTTCACCATCTTCCAGAGCTTGTTCAAACTCATGTCCATTGAGTTGGTGAGGCCATCCTACCATCTCATCCTCTGTCATCCCCTTCTCCTCCTGCCTTCAATCTTCCCCAGCATCGGGGTCTTTTCCAATGAGTCAGCTCTTCACATCAGGTGGCCAAAGTACTGGAGCTTCAACTTCAGCATCAGTCCTTCCAATGAATATTCAGGATTGATTTCCTTTAGTATTAACTGGTTTGATCTCCTTGCAGCTCAAAGGACTCTCAAGAGTCTTCTCTTTTGAACCACAGTTCAAAAGCATCAGTTCCTTGGAGCTCAGCCTTTTTTATTGTCCAGCTCTCACATCTGTACATGACTACAGGTAAAACCGTGGTTTTGACTATATGGACCTTTGTAAAAGGCAAAGTAATGTCTCTGCTTTTTAATATTCTGTCTAGGTTTGTCATTGTTTTCCTTCCAAGGAGCAAGCATCTTTTAATTTCATGGCTGCAGTCACTGTCCACAGCGATTTTGAAGCCCAAGAAAATAGTCTGTCACTGTTTTCATTTTTTCTACCATCTAGTTGCCATGAAGTGATGGGACCAAATGCCATGATCTTCATTTTTTGAATGCTGACTTTTAAGCCAGCTTTTTCACTCTCCTCTTTCACCTTCATCAAGAGATGCATACCATTTCTACACACCTCTCTTCTCCATACTCACATTTATCCCTCCCTCTGAAAAGAAATTACCAGAAGCAGAACAAACAGAATCTAAAGGTCAAAAGACAGGAAATCTCAAAATCAAAGAAAAGTACACATAGAAGAATCACCAATATATGAAAGAAAGACACCAAAGTCAACAAATGGTATGATATCTGAAGAAAGACAGTTAACAAGCAATCTGAAAGCAGCTATAAAAGTATATAAATATCCTCAGAGGGATAAGAGAGGATGCCAATAATTGAAAGCAAAGTATTGAAACATAAGCAACAAAAGCAATCATTAAAAAAGACAATCAAAGGTTTTGGAAATGAAAAATATGATCGTCAAAGTTTTAAAACAATTAAACACACTAAATTTAAATCCAAAATGGACAAACCTGAGGAGTAAATTTGTATGCTAAAAGGATGTTTTAATTTCACAACTTAGGACCAAAGTACAAATGACCAGAAAGTATAAAAAGAATAATTATAATTAATTATTGTAGTTAATATTATTGTATTGCACACTTGAAAGTTGCTAAAAGAACAGTCTAAAAAACCCTGACAAGAATTTTTTTTGTAAAAATATATGGTGATAAATAGATTACCAGCCCAGGTTGGATGCATGAGACAAGTGTTCGGGCCTGGTGCACCGGGAAGACCCAGAGGGATCGGGTGGAGAGGGAGGTAGGAGGGGGGATCAGGATGGGGAATACATGTAAATCCATGGCTGATTCATGTCAATGTATGACAAAAACTACTACAATATTGTAAAGTCATTAGCCTCCAACTAATAAAAAAATAAATGGGAAAAAAAATGTATGGTGATGGATGTTAGTTAACTAGACTTACTGTGGTGATCATTTCACGCTGTGTTCAAATATCAATTCATTACCTTGTATACTTGAAGCTAATATAATATTATATGTGAATTAAGAAAGAATAATTAAGAAATACGTATAAATTCCAGATCTAGTAAGAGTTCTAGGAGAAGAGAACAGAGGCAAAATGGGGGCTGGGTTGGGGATGGGGGAATTATTGAGGAACTAGAAGACACAGCATCCTTCTAAAAAGGCAAACCAACACAGATGCAGGCTCATGCTCTGGAACCCAGCCCTGGAGACACCCCAGAAGTCAAACAGCAGGTGGTAAGACTTCCAAACTGATATATAAACTCTGAGATGACCACACCACTCCAGGGCAACAAAAGGCAGTTATATTATGATGTGTGTGTTGGGAGAAGAAGGATGAAAAATGGCAGCTCAGAGCATAAAACAGTGAAACAACATGAAAGGGAGACAGGATGGGCCAGGGGGGTGGGGGTGGGGAGGGGTTGGACTGTCCTTTTCTTTCTCCCACATTCTCTGGAAATAACATGTCTTTTCCTTCGCTCCTATAAGGCAGAAAGATAGGAAAGTGAAAGTGAAAGTGTTAGTCACTGGGTCACGTCCAACTCTTTGCAAACCAGTGGACAATCCCACCAGGCTGCTCTGTCCATGGAATTTTACAGACAAGGCTACTGGAGTAGGTTCCCATTCCCTTCTTCTGGGAATCTTCCCTACCCAGGAATAGAACCTGGGTCTCTTGCTTTGCAGGTGGATTCTTTACACTCTGAGTCACCAGAGAAGCCCAGAAAAACAGGAACCAGGTACTACTGAGACGGCTTTCAAGTCCCAGTGGGGTGTGGAGTAGTAGTAGAAATGGGAGAAGAAATACTGGCCGGCTTCTGCTTTCTCTCTTCCCCTTCTAACCTCCACAACCAAGTGGCCAGATGGTTGCAGGTTAATGGTCAGGTTGGCACAAACCAGCAGGACCAGGGTACAGATGGAGACTGTAACTCCAGACATCCCGCACTCTGTGACTCACCCACCTCATCTCCCCCTATTCAAACAATTAGGAGAAGGGACAGAACCACCCTCCTTAGTTACTATCCCCCTATTTCATCAATGTAGGTAACTAGTACTCCCAGGGATTAATAAGGACAAATCAGAGGCATCTAAGGAGCATGACTGCTATAAGGAAAAGACTGACTGACCAATCTCTACCAGGTACAACAAAATGATGGGAAAATAAAATAACTTGAAATAGGTATATTAAACTTCTTCAAAGACATGTGGAAGATACTAGAAACAAAAAACAGGAACTAGATGTCACAAATGAAAATCACCTGAAAATCCAGGGTAAGAAACACATAGTAATTGGAACAAAGAACTCAATGAACAGATGGAATGGCAGAATGGTTACGGCTGAAGAAAGAATTTGCACCATCAATGATCAGGTTGAGGAGCTCGCCCAGAAGGTATCATGAAGGAATTGGCAAATATGAAAGAAAAGTTCAGAGATTAAAAAGTCAGAGGAAAAAATATCAACCTACACAACAAGTGGACTCCCATAAATAGGGACAAACATAAACAAAGGAAGAAATACTTGAAGAAATGACTGAGGATTTCACAAAATTAGAGAAAGATAAGATCTCAGATGGAAAGGACCTGCAAATAAGAAAAAAAAAAAAATAACTCTTCACATTACAATGAAAATAAAGAATATCAAAGACAAAAAGAAAAAAATTTTAAGTAGCTAGAGAGAATAAACAAATTATCCACAAAGAAATAGCCTTCTCAACAACAACATGGAATGCAAGAAGATAAGAGACCATTATTTTCAAAGTGCTGACATCAAAGAACTTGAATCCAGAATAATATGCCCAGCAAAATTATTATTTAAATATGAGGGTGGGGACTTCCCTGGTGGTCTAGTGGTTAAGACTTCACCTTTCAATGCAGGGGAGTGGGTTCACTACCTCATTGGTGTGCTAAGATCCCACATGCCTCATAGCCAAAGAAACCAAATCATAAAACATAAACAGTATTGTAAAAAATTCGAAAAAGATTTAAAAATGGTCCACATTAAAATAAAAAATCTTTAAAAAAAAACGTGAGGTAAGTCATACAAAAATCTGCATACTTTACCACAAACCCTCACTGAAATAACTCCTGGAGAACATACTCAGAAATAGAGAAATAGATACTTGAGAATTCTATAAAATATGGATACAGTTGTCAGATATAAGAAAAAACACAGAAACAACAACACCACATCTGGCTAAATATGAATTTCAGATAAGCAGTAAATATTTTTTTAGTATAAATATCTCATACGCAGTATTCAAATTTAACTGGGTATCCTGAATCTTATCTGGAAACCCTAGGTATGGGACATGCTGCTGCTGCTGCTAAGCGCTTCAGTCGTGTCCGACTCTGTGCGACCCCATGGACGGTAGCCCACCAGGCTCCTCTGTCCATAGGATTCTCCAGGCAAGAATACTGGAGTGAGTTGCCATTTCCTTCTCTAATGCATGCATGCTAAGTTGATTCAGTCGTGTCCTACTCTGTGCAACCCTATGGACAGCAGTCCACCAGGCTCCTCTGTCCATGGGATTCTCTAGGCAAGAATATTGAAGTGGGTTGCCATTTCCTTCTCCAAGGTATGGGATATAAAGATGGATAAATAAATTAATAAAGTTAATTATAGTCTAAATAAGAAAAGCTCTAATAAGTCAAAAGAGGTATTCATGAAACTCCAGAATTAAAATTGTAGATGAAATATATGATGAGAGGTAGAAGGATAAAACCAAAAGGTAGTAAAAGAGGACTAAGGAAATTGTCATATTCAGGGGAAAGATGGAGAAGGCTTACAATTAGCATAAGTTGATAAGTTAGAGGCAAACACATAAGGATAAATATAGGATGCACAATATTCACATCAGCAGAAGAAAATTCGACCTATTCAATGGAATTCAGGAAAGGAGAAAATAGAAACAATACAAAAGGAAAGTAAATAAAAAACAGGACACAAAAAAGTCAAAATAAGTCCCAACATAATATTAGTTGTAGTAAGCTGTTTACTCAGATAAATTCATCAATCAAAAGACAGACTATTAGAATGGATCTCTTAAAAAAATAAAAAAATATATTTCCCAGAAGAAAATATTTCAAACAGAAGAGTATAAAAAATTTGAAAAAAAGGGGGTTGAAGAAGATACTATATGCAAATATGAACCAAAAGTAAAAGTAAATTGGACTGTCAACTTTAATGTGAGATTAAATAGATGTTAATACAAAAAATTCATAAAGAGAAAAAAAACTACACCCTAGTAGAAGGACTATTACATCTATGTGAAATTACATATATATGTAGATAAAGATATATCCTCAAAATATACAATGACCAATAATAGAGAAAAATAGATGTCAACAATTTTAGTTGGGAGATTTTGATATACTCTTCTCAGAAACTGATATATCAAGCAGAAAGAAAAATATTAGTATAACTAAACACTAAAATTTACAGTTAAATTTTATGAAAGACTTGTATCTGATTTCTACTATATGTAAAACACATAGGCCACAGCTAAATGGTACTTAGAGAAATTTTTGTAGATTTAAATACATTCACCAGACTACAAATGAAGTGTAGGCATTAAAATTAAGAAGCTTGAAGAATATATATGTACCTCCAAAACAAAAATAAGAAAAAATAAGGGTAGAAATCAGTAATAGAAAACACAAATAAAACAATAAAAAATATTTAAGCTGGTTTTTAAAGACACAAATAAAATGGACAAACTCATCAAGACTAATAAAGGAAAAAAAGACAAAATTATAAGCAAATGCAGGATGAAAGAGGAAGAAATAATTACAGTTACAACAGAGATTATTATTTTTTTTAACCTTTGGGCCACACCACATGGCATGCAGGATCTTAGTTCCCTGATCAGGAATTAAATCCTCAACCCCTGCGTTGGCAGCATGGAGTCTTAATCACTGGACTGCTAGGGAAGTCCCCAAATAATTTTTTAATAATGAAAAATATAAGTGACAGCAATGCAGAAAGTTTTGGAAAAAATTTACATTGTCAAATGTGGTAAAAGACAAACTGAAAATAAAATAAACATTAAAAAACAGAAATTATATAATGAAAGACTACTTTCATTGCTACTGCCTTCTTCAACTACTAAGGAAAATCTAAGGCTTAGATGACTTTAAGAAGAGGCCAACACAATTAAGAAATTGTTAAAGTCTGTATTATACAAGTTGTTCGAAAAAAATAGAAAGAGGGAAGGGCTATCTAACTCATTTCGTGAGACTGAAATCATTTATCCATGATTTCAAAGCCAGATATGGACCTTATAAGGAAAGAAAATAAGACAGTAATAGCTAGTACTCTGAATCCAAAAGTGTACTTAAAAGAATACAATACAGTGAAATAAAATTTTAAAATTAATGTACCCATACATTAACGGACTGAAGAAGAAAATTACATTATTCTGTATTTAGGTGCAAAAAAAACATGGCCTAACTATTTACAATAAAAGGCCTCAGAAAACTAGGAAGAGCTGGAACTTCCTTACCCTGACAATTATTATAGATTATAACATGGAGTAAACCCTAAACTCCATTGAAAACATTTAGACACATCCTCTCTAATACCAGCAAGCAATTAAAGATGTCCACCATCACTGCTTTAACTAGGAATTACCTAGTACTGGCATTCCCAGCCTGCAGAGTAAAACAAGAAAAAGAAATGAGGCAAAAGACAGGAAGAGAAAAAATAAGACTCAGTATTTGCATATAACTTGATTATCAGCATAGAAAATGCAACAGAACTGAATAAACAATATAAATAATAGGAGAGTCTGGCAAGGTTGCCAGATACAAAATCAATTTCCAAAAACTCAATACTATTCTCTACAGCAGCAACAATCAACTAAACTACAATAATAAAACAAGATGCCATTCACAGTAGCAGCAGAAAGAGCAAAGTATCCAGGAATTATCCTGGCAAATAACATACAGCAAAAGATACCCTGGAAAAAGTGAATGTGCTGGAAAAAGTGAATATGCTGGAAAAAGTGGCAAGCTGGGAGGAGATATTTGCAAGAATAAATATCAGAATTTTAAAGGAACTCTTGCAAATTAAACAGAGCAATTAAAACCTAGTTGACTAACAATTTTATGAAAAGATATTTAACTTCATTAGTAATTAGAAAAAGACCAATCAAACAAGAGAGGCAACAGAGTAGTAAAAATCATAAAATTGAATAATAACAAATAACATAAATGGTGTACAGAGGAAGAAACTCAGTTTCAGCACTTACACGTGGGTAGTACAGTAATGCTGGAGAATAATCTGGAGGCAATTAATGAAATTTGATATGCATATTCTCTATCAACTATCAGCTCCATTCCTGATACTTCTCTGGCAAAATCGGTGCACAGCTCCATTACACATTATAAGAGTGTGTACACACTGCTATATTTAAAACATACAACCAACAAAGACCTACTGTATAGCATAGGGAACTCTGCTCAATATACTGTAATAACTTAAATGGAAAAAGAATTTGAAAAAGAACAGACACTTGTACATGTATAACTGAATCACCTTGCTCTGCAACTGAAACTAACACAACATTGTTAATCAACATACACCCATATAAAATAATTTTTTTAAAAATAAAGTAAAAAAACATATATAAGGATGCTTTTTCACACCATTATTTCTCTTAGGGGATAAACTAGGATTAAACCACTAAGAAAATGGACAAACAAAACATATGCAAATAGCAAAAGGAATCATGTTGAGATACATATGTTTGAAAATGTGTTGAGTGACAAAAAAGAAAAGAAACTGAAAGAGGTCTCTGTACCTTATCGCTTATGTAAATTTCAAACACACACACACACAGCAACGGTTAAGTATTTCAAAAGCTTATCCTTCCAAAAGCCCCAGGCAAGGACAACCAACAGAAACAATAGACAAATATTAAAACTAAAAGAGAATTTAGCAAGTTAGATATAATATCAAGTTACAAAACTCAACAGCATTCTCTAAACTAGAAATATGACAATAAAATAAGACATCACTTGGGATTGTAACAAAAACTTTCCTTTAAGAATTATCTTAACAGGAAATGTACAATACCACCACTGAAGGACATACAGAAGATCTGAATAAATAGACACCCCACACTTGGACTTGGAAAACTATAAGACACTGAAGAAAGAAACTGAAGATGACATAAACAGATGGAAAGACATATTGTGTTCATGAATTGGAAGAATTAATACTGTTAAAATACTATAAAGATTCAATGCAATCCCTATCAAAATACCAATGGAATTTTTCACAAAACTAGAACAAATAATTTTAAAGTATGTATAGAAACACAAAAGACCCTGAGTAGCCAAAACAATATTGAGAAAAAAGAACAGAGCTGGAGATATCACAGTCCCTGGCTTCAGACCAAACTACAAAGCTATAATAATCAAAATAGCACGGTATGGAATAAAAAGAGACACAAAGATCAATGGAATAGGATGGACAGTCCAGAAATAAGCCCATGCACTCTGGCCCAATAATCTATGAAAAAGGAAGCAAGAATATACAATGGAGAAAGACAGTCTCTTCAATAAATGATGCTGGGAAAGTTGGAAAGCTACATGTAAAAAGAATGAAATTAGAACATTTTTTCTCACCATTTACAAAAATAAACTCAAAATGGATTAAAGACCTAAATATAAGACCTAAAACCAAAAAAGTTCTAGAAGAAAACATAGGCAGAACAGTCTCTGACATAAATTGTAGCAATATTTTTTGGATCTGTCTCCCAAAGCAAAGGCAACAAAAGCAAACATAAACAAACAGGACCTAATTAAACTTAAAACTTTTTGCACAGCAAAGAAAACCATTGACAAAACAAAAAGACAACCTACTGAATGGGAGAAAATATTTGGTAATTATATGACTGACAAGGATTTAATATCCCAACATGTATACAGCTCATACAACTCAATATATTAAAAATAAACAACCCCATTAAAAATTTGACAGAGGACCTGAATAGATATTTTTCCAAAGAAGATGTACAGTTGGCAAACAGGCACATGAAAAGATTCTCAATGTTGTTAACCATCAGAGAAATGCAAATCAAAACAAAAATGCGATACTTGTCAGAATGTCTATCATTAAAAAGACAAACACTGGTGATGATAATAAACATTGGTGAGGATGTGGAGAAAAGGGAACCCTGTACTGTTGGTGAGAATGTAAATAGATATAGCCACTGTGGAAAACAGCATGGAGTCTCCTCAAAACACTAAAAAATAGAATTACCATATGATCCAGCAGTTCTACTCCTGGGTATAAATCCAAATAAAATGAAAACAGTCATCTGAAAAGATACATGAACCCCAATGTTCATAGTAGCATTATTTACAATAGCCAAGATATGGAAGCAACCTAAGTGTCCATCAACGGATGAATTGATGAAGCAGATGTAATATATCTGTACAATAGAATACAATTAAGCCATAAAAAAAGAATGAGATGTTGCCATTTGCAATAACATAGAATGACCTGGTGAGTATTACACTAAGTGAAATAAATCAGAGAGAGAAAGACAAATACTGTATGCTATCACTTATACCTGGAACCTAAAACATAAAGCCAACATAACAAAAAAGAAACAGATTCACAGATATAGAGAACACACTAGTGGTTACCAGTGGGCACAGGAAAGTGAGGAGGGGCAACATAGGGGCATGGGATGAAGAGGCACAAGCTAGTATGTATAAAAGAAATATGCTCTAAGAATATATTGTACAGCAAAGGGAATACGGCCAATATAATAACTATAAAGGCGGTATAATGTATAAAATTTTTGAGTCACTTTGTTGTACATTTGAAACTAATATTGTAAATCAACTGCACCACAATTAAAAAAAAATTAAAACACCAGTGCTCAGAGAAATTAAGACACACAAGCTCTGAAGTGTATAAGGGTATAAGTTGAAAACATCTTCACAGATGAACAACCCTACACATTTTATAAGGGCACACAGAAATGTCCAAAGATGAGGAGAAAGGAGTTAAAGTAGTTGAGGGAACAAAATGGAATAAATAAAACAAGAGAGGTGCCCTGAACAGACAATAATGATAATGTTCATGAACTGAAGAGTCTGATAAATTCACTCCTGCACTTGAGGTCTAGAAAAAGAGGGGAAAATATGTACATAAACAAAAACACTATATAGGGCAGGGATACACACTAAAGCAGTGGAATGTATGCCAGTGGAGAGGGGGGATGGAAGTGTAGATTAGTGATAGAAAGTGAAAGTGAAAGTCGCTCAGTTGTGTCCGACTCTTTGCCACCCCATGCACATACAGTCCATGGCCAGAATACTGAAGTGGGTAGCCTTTCCTTTCTCCAAGGGATCTTCCCAACCCAGGGATCTAACCCAGGTCTCCCACTTTGCAGGCAGATTCTTTACCAGAGGAGCCACAAGGGAAGCCCAAAAACACTGGGGTGGATATCCTATCCCTTCTCCAGGGGATCTTCCCAACCCAGGAATTGAACCCAGGGTCTCCTGTATTGCAGGAGATTCTTTACCAACTGACTTATCAGAGAAGCCCCCAGATTAGTGATAAAAGAGGGGGAAATGGTGAAATTAAACACCAAATGTTCAAAGAAAAGGAAGACATAATAAAAGACAATTTCCCAAAGTTAAAGACCCCAAAATTAAAAAGATAAAGCAAGGGCTAAGTTGGCTGAAAATGAGTATCAAGTGAATGCAACGATAAATCGTAAATAAGTGGTAAATAATTTACACATCATAGTTTCACAAAGAATCCTTTTTATTTCTAGATACTCTCTGAGAAGAAGAAAATAATATGTAGAGAAATAAAAACTGTACTAAGAAAAGACTTCTAGCAAGCAACACTAAATGCAAGAAAATAATGGAGAAATAATGTTTGGAGGATTAAATTAAATCAAATAAAAGATGTTGAATCTAAAGTTCTATACCTAGCCAAACAATCATTCCAATGTGAAAGCAGAGTACAGGCATTTTCATATATCCAAGGATTCAGAAGGCATTTCATCTACAGTGCCCTCTCTAAATAATGGAGGATGGACTCCAGATCAAAAGAAAGATGTTACCAATTCTATACATGAATGGAATATCTTTCATTGACAATAAAAATTTATACACAACCACAGAATAAAAATGAAGCTAAGTAAGTTTTATCCATACAAAAACAAATAAGAAAGAAAAACACACAAAAAAAGACAAGATGTTAGGAATGCATTCAGAAATTTAAATAATTTAATAAACTTTAATAATTTTAATAAATTAAAATCTTTTCTTCAAAATCATAGATCAGATGGCAAAAAAAAAAAAAGGAACGTATCAAAGGAATAGAAAAACGACATTCCCCTCCACATACCCTGCCCCAAAAGAGGAAAGTTTAAAGGCCAATAAACATGTTCAACTTCATGGAAATGCAAATGAAAACAACAAACAATATTTTGTTTTTCATATGATAGATGCACAAATATTATAAAGTAGTAACAAAATAGAGTACTGATGAGGAAGTAGAGAAAAGGATGTGGTACAGCCATTAGCAGAATTCACTGAGAGTGCAAATACAAATATTATATGATTCAGAGATTCCACTTACTGGTACACACCAAAGAGATGCCCTCCCATGTGTAATCAGAGAGGTGAATGACGCAGTGTCTGGAGAAAGATCTGGCAATAATTAGTCATGTACAAGGATGTATCTGGCAGCACTGTTTGGAAGAGTAGAAAAATGAGAAACTATGAAAATGTCCATCAATGAATAAATGTACAAATAAAAGGTGGTGTTTTATTATAAGAGCATTCTGTGTGCTATGTGTTGTGCTAAGTCACTTCAGTCTACATAGCTGATAAAAGAAAAGAAGAAGATCTATATATACCAACAAGGTGAATTTTTTAAAAACACAGTGTGAGTTTAAAATGAAATGGGCAGAATGCTACATCAAATATAACAACACTTATGTAGGCTTAAAACTATAAAAATCTTACTGTATACTGTTTAGGAATGGCCTCCATACTGAAAAAGTGCAAGAAGTACATGGAAGGAGCATCCACCAAATTCATGATAGTGGGAGCTTCAAGTACTCTGGGGCAGACAGGGAATGTAAGTGAAGACACCCTTTAGGTCTAACTGTGAAGTTTTATTTCTTAACATAAGAGAAAAAGGAAGATGTCAATGGTTATTGATTCTGGGTTGTGTGAATGCATGTGCCCTTTATATCTTTGTACTCTTCCATTTTCTTTTAAAAAAGAAACCTTTCTCAAGAGAAAAAAATACATAAAGCAAGAGATAAAGAAAACAGATGTAAGAGTATTAATATCAGAAAACAGATTGCTTGCCCAAAAAGAAAAAAAAGAAGACATTTAAAGGGACAAAGAGGGATGTTTTATACTGATAAATAAACACCCTAAAGATTTACATCATGAATCTTTATACACCTGACTCAAAAATTTAAAACACATAAAGCCAAACCAGAAAGCAAAAGGAGAAACAGACAAATCTATCATCAAAATGGGAGACTTTAGCACTTTGCCTTCAGAAATCAAAAAATCAAGCAGAAAAAAGTAAGTAGAGGCATAAATGAATAACTTTCTTACTCTAATAGTTATAAATCAAACTTAATAATCAACAAACTAACAATATCCATTTTCCCCAAAAATACATGAGCAATTAGAGGAAATTAACCATCATGGTACAGAAATTTTTTTCACAATTCCAAAAAGCAAAATGATATGGATTTCATTCATTGGTTTACTAGTTACTGGAAAAACAAAGTGAGGAAAAACAGAAGACGGAAGAAGAGAGTAAAGAAGCAGGAAAGAGAAGCTACACCATAATTTAATATGGGTTCCAGGAGTTTCAAAGAGGAGGGCTCATGCTATGCACAACCTCACTATTCCTCCTGAGGAGCCCTCTCTTAATGCCATCTTGGTCTGAATTCTGGGGACACAAGAATGGACATGATACAGTCCCTGCACTCAGGGAGCCCACAGGCTAGAGTAGGAAGAGAAAGCATGCCCCACCTGGCACAGGGACCAAGAAAGCCATCTTCTATCCCCTGAAATTGACAGCAGAAAAGCAGCCATAGAGATTCTGTTGTGGTCTTCACACGGGAGCTCCAAAATAAACAACTGGAGCTTGCCTGAACACTGCCTGCTCAGTTCTTTCTTAAGATGTAAATGGTTGTCGGAGAAAGGCAGAAAAGTTCCTAAACTCTTAATGAAAGTTAGACTTTCTAAGGGAAGGGGTTTGGAGGTGGAAGGGTGGAGAGAGAAGTGATACGAGAAGAAACAGACTTATTGATACCCTAACAAGAAAGAAACAAATATTTGGATTGGGCTCCATTCCAACCACCTCCCACTACACCTCTTCCTGTTAGGGAGAATTTTCTGAGAAAATGTACCTGTAAACAGCTAACAATTTTGGTTCTGTTCTAAATGCCTGAAATATTCTCTCATTACTTCTCGACTGGTTCAAGAATCCCAAATACTTCACTGTGGTCTAAGATTCAGACATGATGGGAAGAGCACTTCATGGAAAGGACATTGGGCAACTTCTCGACTTAAAGAAAGTAGACCATTCCTTCAATTCTGGGACATCTATTCCACACTTCAGTTCAGTTAAGTCACACAGTCGTGTCCAACTCTATACGACCCCATGGAGTGCAGCAGGCCAGGCTTCCTTGTCCATTGCCAACTCCTGGAGCCTACTCAAACTCACGTGCATCGTGTCAGTGATGCCATCCAACCATCTCATCCTCTGTCACCCCCTTCTCCTCCCACCTTAAATCTTTCCCAGCATCACGGTCTTTTCCAAGGAGTTGGTTCTTCGCATCAGGTGGCCAAAGTATTGGAGTTTCAGCTTCAACATCAGTCCTTCCAATGAATATTCAGGACTGATTTCCTTTAGGATGGACTAGTTAGATCTCCTTGAAGTCCAAGAGACTCTCAAGAGTCTTCTCCAACACCACATTTCAAAAGCATCAATTTTTCGGTGCTCAGCTTTCTTTATAGTCCAACTCTCACATCCATACATGACTATTGGGAAAATCATAGCTTTGACTAGACAGACCTTTGTTGGTAAAGTAATGTCTCTGCTTTTTAATATGCTGTCTAGGTTGATCATAGCTTTTCTTCCAAGGAGCAAGCATCTTTTAATTTCATGGCTGCAGTCACCATCTGCAATAATTTTGAAACCCAAGAAAATAAAGTCTGTCACTGTTTCCATTGTTTCTCCATCTATTTGCCATGAAGTGATGGGACTGGATGCCATGATCTTAGTTTTCTGAATGTTGAGTTTTTAGTATATGTGCTGCCGAAGCGAGCACTGAATGTTGAGTTTTAAGCCAACTTTTTTACTCTCCTCTTTCACTTTCAAGAGGCTCTTCAGTTCTTCTTCACTTTCTGCCATAAGGGTGGTGTCATTTGTGTATCTGAGGTTATTGGCATTTTTCCCAGTAATCCTGATTCCAGTTTGTGCTTCATTCAGCTCAACAATTCTCATGACGTGCTCTGCATATAAGTTAAATAAGCAGGGTGACAATATATAGCCTTGACATACTCCTTTCCTGATTTGGAACCAGTCTGTTGTTCCACGTCCAGTTCTGTTGCTTCTTGACCTGCATACAGATTTCTCAGGAGGCAGGTCAGGTGGTCTGGTATTTCCATCTCTTTAAGAATTTTCCATGGGTTATTGTGATCCATACAGTCAAAGGCTTTGGTGTAGTCAATAAAGCAAAAGTAGATGTTTTTCTGAAGTTTCCTAATTCACAATAAGGCCCCATAGCATGAGGCAACATGTTCCTGGCATAGATTGACACAGAGACACAGAATAGGTACTCATCAATGTTTTCTGTTGTTGCTGCTTTTTTTTTTTTTTTTTTTTTTGGTTGCACCACATGGTATGCAGGATCTTAGTTCCCCAACCAAGGATTGAGCCCACACACCTGCACTGGAAATGCAGAGTCTTAACCACTGGACCCCAGGGAAGTCCCTCAATGTTTGTTGATAGAACAAGTGGAGGAAGGAATGAAGCACAGATTCCAGAAACAACAGTCTCTGACGTGGCCTAATGACTTGGCTGCAACCTAGTCTGTCTTTGTTTCCCAGGACATCTGTGCCACTAAGACTTCTGCTCCCTCTGACTTGAGCTCCACATCAGAGACACTCACATCACTACAGAGGCTGAAGAGCCAAGCTGATCTTAGAATGGGAGATGGCATGAGGCTTGTAGGGTCATAGCTTCTCTGGAAGGACCTTCCCATGAGGACAGACTCATGCTCCAAGTCTTGGTAAAAAATTATCTTGGTCATTGAGAGCCCAGGAGAAAGCAGTGGGTGAAACTGGAGGAGATTCTAATGGAGTCATGGGTCTTTAAGTGTTTCTCCATGGTCACGTTTTTTTGATATGGAATCACATGCTTTGATAAGGAACAGCCCCAGGAGGCACTGGGGCAATGAACTCATCTTGCTCTCCAGCTGCCTTTGCAGAAGAACCTTTATTTTCTTCTACCAAAGCAATGTTATATACATTGAACTAAAATATTTCTCTGCTGATGGAGCTAATGCCCTATCACAGACAAGATCCACCAGTCTGATTTGACAGAAGGTCAGTAAGTAGAGAATAGCTTACATGGCAATAAAGTTATGGGAGAAATTGATTAAAGTCAGTCCTACACATGTGCAGTTACAGACCAAAGTTTAAAAAGAAAAAAAAATAAAAACTCCCCTTGGAATGAAACCAAATGATTGCCTGGATCCTAAAGTGAAGCGATATTGTTCCAATTTTTCCTTTATCAGACAAAAGGAAAGGTCTTTCCACATAGCCTTTTGACATAGAGCTAATTTAAAGAAGATTTGGGAGTATGATGCCGGATCAGATGCCTTTACCGAATTCCTTGCTGTTTTCATTTGAAATCTCTCATTTATGCTCAAATTTCCAATTGGAAATTTAATGACTTTTTCTTTAAGGGAAGTTGGCAAGCTGAGTTGGTTTAAATACAAATCTCCCAAAGGTAAAAGATCAGACATCATTATAAAAATAGAAAATATTCCCATTGTCCTTTCGAGATGTTTCTCCTAGAAGACGTGAGGATGTTTCTGAACAGCAGATGCGTTTTGGTAAAACAAAGTTGAAAAATATGTGAAACTCTTGACATTGGAACTACTTCCTGAGCTGTGTCAAGTTATGTGGCTGCCCAGAGTAACTGAGACCATTCTCTTTGTGACCATCCTATTCTATTTATGTAAACTCAATGGAAAATGCCCCAGTTCCCTGGTGGTTCAGACGGTAAAAAATCTGCCTGCAGTGCAGGAGACCTAGGTTCCATCCCTAGGTCGGGAAGATCCCCTGGAGAGGGAAATGGCTACCCACTCCAGTATTCTTGCCTGGAGAATTCTATGGACAGAGGAGCCTGACAGGCTACAGACCATGGGGTCGCAAAGAGTTGTATGTAACTGAGGGACTAACACAGACGACAGAAACACTGGTCATTTGCTGCCTGATGATTCACACTGCCACTCCTCAGAAGTCCTTTTCCTCCAGGTCTCAGCAGCCCCATCTGTCAAATGGGAAGGCTGGTCCATAACATTTAGGGGCTCTTTAAGCATGGACATTCTCTGAGTTCATGGCACTTAACATATAACTTGAGTCTTGCATTCATCTGTTATGGACCTTTTTATTTTCAACTAGCAAAATATCAAATTGTTCTATAAATAAACAAATATAAAAAAAACTTCAAAAGTCAAACTGTTGACTGTTTTCTCAAATTAGACAGGGGTCATTCGGAGCAATCAAATAACAACCAGCCTTCCACTAGCAGCTCAAACTGTTCTGAAATGAAGTGTTTCTCTGCCTCTGTCCCAACCCAAGCTGGTTTACTGCTGCTGCTAAGTTGCTTCAGTCGTGTCCGACTCTGTGTGACCCCATAGATGGCACCCACCAGGTTCCCCCATCCATGAGATTCTCCAGGCAAGAACCCTGGAGTGGGTTGCCATTTCCTTCTCCAATGCATGAAAGTGAAAAGTGAAAGTGAAGTCGCTCAGCCGTGCCCGACCCTTAGCGACCCCATGGACTGCAGCCTACCAGGCTCCTCCGTCCATGGGATTCTCCAGGCAAGAGTACTGGAGTGGGTTGCCATTGCCTTCTCCATAAGCTGGTTTAAGCCCAATTCAAAACCCTGATTATTTTAAAGAATAAGGAAATAAATGAGATCTGTTGAAATGGCCACTCTAGCCCCTGTTAGCAGAGACTGCCTCAGTGTTTATACAGAAGAGGATCAGGGCAGAAATTTGTTAAGAACACAGGGAAGTGGCTAGGAGATTTGCCTCAGAGCTAAGGTTGCTTAATAAGGACATGGAATTGCTTAGATTGTAATTTACTTCTTTTTTTATTATTTAGTTGATGTATTTATCTACCTGAGACTTTACTTCCGGTGGTTGGGAGGGAGGTGCTGATGGAAATTTGGAAAGTACTCTTCCCAAGCCTCCCCTTGACTCCACGCGTGACAACTGATGCTGAGATGGCTGAGGACTTCCTCGCAGGGTGCCCCACCCAGAGATATCTAGGACAGATAGGAAATGTCCTTTCTCTTCTGTCTGCACAATTCCAGACGGCGCAGTCATCGAAGTCAAAGGGAGCACTGCGTTGGGGGGTGACTGTGCGCATGTGTGTCGCCCGCAGGGGCCAGCGCACAGTGCTTGCTTGGGGGGCTCAGTGGAGTAGAGGACAAAACAGAAGGAGGGCTGCAGCGGTGGGCAGAGCTGGGTTTTATCCTAGAGACTGGGGGCAGGTTCTTCTGAAGACCTTTATGATCCATGAGCCGCTTAATCTCTCATCTGAAAGAAGGGAGGCCCCTCCCTCCCCCACAGGCTTGTCCGGTTACCTAGATCTCCACAAATGGTTGAAACGTGTCCCACGTTCCTCTCTTTGTTATATGGGCCCGTTTCATGCTGGCCTCCCCAGGCCCTCGTGGCAGGCTCTGATCTCCTCCCACAAACACAAGGAACACATTTTCTCTGTCCTCCCAAAGCAGTCGAACAAGTCCATACAAGTGACCCCTGACTTTACCTAAAGTGGAGCCAGGGGTAATCACAGTTGCTCTGTACCTCCTTTAAGGGACACGGGTCACCCGTGCACAGAAGAGGGGAGAGTCAGTGAGGGTGGAGGAGTCCTGGGGCAAATGTTAGGGCAGGACAGACAGGACCTCAAATCGGTTTTGCCACTCAGACACTAAGGATCCTTGAGTCCTGACAAACCTGGCCTTTTCAGACCCTGCTGATGATGACTGGGGTTGGGAGAGTCAGGTTAAATTTCCTGACCTGCTTGTCCCAGCCTGACTGGGGCCCTTTCTCATTCAAACTGCAAGTCCCAGCGAGGGTCGTTGGTGTGTCCGTGAGAGTGTGTGTGTGCAAACACACATGTGCAGACACCCGTCTGCACACAGATATGAAAAACGTGACAGCTTCTCAGGTCAAAACTAGTTTCAACCTGTTAACAAAAGAGGGAAAACACAGCAAAGATAACCCAAAACACATTTGCACTTAGTGCTTATTTGAAATGAAATCAGAAAATCGGCTTCAAATATGAAAACACCTTTATGAGATAAGAGCCTTTAAAAAAACCCTCTATTTTCAAGAAAATGATTCTCTGATAAACTGACCAAACAAGAATATTAGAAGCCATAAAACACAGCAATATATTGAAACGTTAGGCAAATAATATATTTAGAATATACCCATGTAATTTACCAATGTCATATATATCACATATTTACCAATTAAATACAATACCTATTAAATAACACTGAGATCAATAATCACATCATCCCTTTCTTCTGTACTTTCATTTTGTGGGGCACCTTTTCATTCAGCATCTAGTAAACTTCTTTTGCAGCCCTCCAAAATGCAAGCTGATCAAATTAGTATGATGTAAAATGAATGCAATATCCTTATAAATATTTATACGTAAAGTCTGAACTTGGAGGCCAGAATAATGTTACATCGATTCTGAAAAACCACTGGGTTTGTATCTTCCCAGCTCATTCTAGTCTTTCAGCACCGTGTGGCAGCAATGTGTTTTCTCAGAAAAGTCAACTAATTTTAGAGAAAATTCATCTTTTTTTATTTCTTAACCTGGCCCATGAGAGATAACAGTTCACCTAGGTTTCAACATCTGCTAAGAGGAAGATTAAAAACAAAATCCTAATTTCTGGTGTGTTCTTGCTATTGGAAAAAAATATCAGCTAGCGAGTATTATTAGCTATCTTCAAGTTGACAAGAATGCAGGATTAAGTTTCTTTAAGGCAATTACACTTTTGATGACCCCTCTGCATATAAAACATGTTAGCTAATGGGGGTGCAGAGGGGCAGCTTAAGTGTTTGATCAGGAAATCCTGCGTGAGCATATTGGATGGAAATTTGATTAGTAGCCTTAGTGACGGGCGATCAGATCCTCCAGGTCTGCACAATCAGATCTGGCAGCACTTGCCTTCTTGCCTCTTTGAAGGAGGCGAACATTTGTACAGAATCAAGACAGTGCTGGGTCCTTGGGTTTTGGTTTTTTTTTTTCTTCTGGGTCCTTTTCTTTAAGTTATTGCAGACTAAAGTCTGAAAAGTACCTTTTATTTTCTTTGAACAATATGTTTGCAGTTACCTTCATGTTGTAGAATAAAATAAAAATTGGCCTTTCTCTGAAAATTTGAGGTCAGAGGAAGCAGAAATGAAAAATTGAAAGTCAGAAGGGACCTCAAAGAACATCCTTGTAAGCAAAGCTAACACTCACACAGTACTCATTACACCTCACTGCCACCTTGCTGCAAGGATATCCACACATTCATTCTCACAATGCCTCTGTTTTACCGAGGAGGAAATTCACACAGTACAGTGAAGTGACTCAAGGTCACCTGGTAGGGATTCGAACCCAGGCAGCTGGGCTCCTGACCCGGGCTCTTGACCACTCCACACACTCTGCACTTCTGCCTCCCCAGTGCTATAAGTGGAAAAACAGAGCTCCCAGAGAAGATATGAATCTCCCAGAGTGAATCAGTTTTGATTTAAACTACAATCTTTTTTAATCGCTGTTTGATGTTCATCTCTCATGGCACCTAAACTTCTAAATTTCACCTTTCTCTGTTAACCTGGACAAAACAGAATCTGCGCTAGGTGCTTTCCATCCATCACGCCAGACAGTGTGCAAATGACCTCCAGAAATGGATACTATTTCTGTTTTACAGATCAGAGAAGCTGTGTCTTAGAGAGGTTAGGCGACTTGCCTGTGGTCACACAGCAAGAAACGGAAAAGAGATTTCATCTCACATTCGTCTCACCCCTTTCCACTTTCCTTCTGAGAAAAAAACGAAGCTGGGAGGAAAGAATAATCCCAGCAATATTTGGGGGTCAAATAGGAGCTAAAACAGTTAGTTTGCACTGTGCAAATTTCACGCATTTGTTTAGCATGAGGAATAGGACTTCTTGTTAGGTGTATTGTATTTAGTTAAATCAATAGGTATTCTCCATGTGCCTGAACCCCAGTCAGCCAGGTGAGGCATGGCATTAGCAAGAAGTCATGGCCAGATTCGGCCTTTAAAAGATGCATTTTTAAAAATGCAGGGGAAAAAAGTCACATGTGCATAGGCATGCAGGAGCGTGCACACATAAACATCATACAGTCTATGTTTCACTCTTTTATTTTTCATATAGACTCTAAGCTTCCCAGATCCCCCCCTCCAGTGTGAGCCATATAACTATGGATACTTTTACAAAGGAAATGAAACAAAACAATCCTGAAATCTCTCAGTAACAAAAACGATCAAGGTAGGTTCTGGCATCAGACTGACCCTGAGTCACAGAAAAGTCAATTAATTGTGATGGCCATAATGGATCGATTATTCTGGGAAATCTCCGACATGACTTCAGCCCAGCAGGCTGACAAGGAGACACACATCAAATGCGCTAGCCCTTTCCAAGGGAGAAACAGCAGGGGGTGGGGGACCCACGAGCACGGCCACTCACCTCAGACAGTGTGGTCCCGACACTCAGGCAGATCGGCGCATGTCCCTTCCTCAGCTTGGAGGCTGGATTCTGCCACTTTCAAATATCTTGCTTCTTGTCATTTAATAATTATGCAAGTGAAATATATTTTTAAAATATAATACGAAACTAAAACAGCAACTTGTATTTTTTGCAGAGGGACGGGGCAACACATGAATTAAAACTTAATTCATGCCCAAATGAATCAAATTCATTTTCTTCAGGTTTCAATGTTTCACTTTTCTTTTTTTATCTACTATAAAAATAACTCAAAGAGCAAAAGATGAAAGGCTCATCCATCTAGATACCCAGAGAGAACCACCATTAACATGAATAGTGCATTTTACTCTGGACATTTTCAGTCTAATATATAATTATAATCATTGGGCATAATCACAATTGCTACACTAATTTTTGAAAAAGCATTGTTGATATTTTTCCTGATTATAAAATCAATATAAGCCCTTAGAGGATGTTCAGGGTAAGTAAACCGAAGAGTATAAAGAAGATGAAAATTCCCTCTAGCCTACCCCTCCGCAAGAAGCCCTCCTAATGAGAATCCCTGGGCTCTGAACCGCTCCCCTCTCCAGCCCTTGGGTCCTCAGTTCCGGGGCCTGGCTGTGCCATCCGTCTCCATGTCCTGGGACAGGGGACGAGGGGGCTGTCCTCACACAGTGCTCCAAGCGCCTCCACCAGGTCCAGGCTGCCAGCCCCTCAGCCCTGGGGCCACACACCCGCCCTATGGTCGTTCATCTTCTTAGCTACCTTATGTCAAAATACTCATACTTGTTTTTGCCTTGTTAGCTAATGTCCTTTGCCGGCCACTACCCCCTCTGCCATCGCACCCCATTTTAAATATTATGGTCCTAATTACAGCAGATGATTGTTGAATGACCAAACAGGGCGGACAGACCGTGATCACACTCCAGAGGCCCGGCCTCTCTCTTACAAAATGGGACTCTTTTTTTTTTTAACACCATCCAATGATGTCACCCGTTTGCGGTTTCTCTGGGACTTTATTAAAATGTTTGTGACGGAGCCAATGTAAACCATCCTAAATCCAACACAGAGCTGAAAGGACTGATTTTAGGGAATGTGAAGATATGGATCATTGGGCCTGTCGAAGCCCCATCTTGAGCCAATTATTGGTGTCATCTTGAGCCAATTTAATCAATCCAAGAGGGATTGGGGGGTAGAAGGGGGCTCGGGCAGGGGTTGTGAGTGTTGGTCAAATGTGCTGGCTCAAAAGTGTGTGTCATGAAAGCAACTGGGCCCTCACTTTGTGGATTTCAGTCCCTGCTTTACTTGCACTTTCATCCCAGGGTACCCACTGATGCCCAGTTTCAGCCTCATTATGGGGCTTGTTTGAAATCCTTCAGTAGTCCCAGCCCAGATTTGAGAAAGGAAGCCCCCAAATCTTCAAGACCATTTCTCACTGGGGAGACAATGTCAGGGGTGTAGAACCCACCAGACACTACTGACATTCAAGTCACTACAGACCCAACTCGACAACAAAAGGGCCTGTAGTGCTGAGTGGAAATGCTTAGAACCCAGCCACTAAGCAGCCTTGAGTACTTACCTATTGTTGAGTTGCTCTTTCTTTTTATCTTTTTTTTTTTAATTTTTATTGAGGTATAGTTGATTACAATGCTGTGTTAGTTTCAGCTGTACATACCCATAGATCCACTCTTTTTAAGATTCTTTCCCCATATAGGCCATTACAAAGTTTTGAGTAGAGTTCTCTGTGCTGTATAGAGTCCTCATTAGTTATCTGTTTTATATGTAGTATTGTGTATATGTCAATCCCAACCTCCCAATTTACCCCTCCTTCCTTTACCCCAGTAACCATAATTTTATTTTCTATTGTCATACTGAGTGAAGTAAGTCAGACAGAGAAAGACAAATATCATCTGATGTTGCTTATATGTGGAATCTAAAAAAAGGCTACAAATGAACTTATCTACAAAACAGAAATAGAGTCTCTTTTTATCTTTTAATTGAGTAGCCAGCACTACAAATCATAAACTGTATGGTTATCTTCACTTAAAAAAAAAATAGAAAAACACTGACTGGAAAGAAAAGACCCTGAGACACCAGCACCAGAAGTATTTGGTGTCAGGAGCTAAAGCCACATCAGCCTCCAGTTTTACACTCTGTACCTTGAGTGGGTGACACAAATACAGGTAAGACAATTTTTTTTTTTTTATAAATCCACAGAGAATGATCAACATCTGTGGCATGCAATTATTACTTATATCTTATTCCTCCACAGATATATTTTTATTTTTCCATGCCCCAGAAAGGATGTAAAGAGGTGGTACCCAGACCTGACATATTTGATTAGCTGCCCCATCCTCTCACCTGAGTTCTCCTTCCATCTATCTAGGTTTCAAAGGGCTGCTTCTCCTTCTTCTCCAGAGGCAACTCTTCACATTTTTTATGATATAAAAAGAGTGCAGACTGTCTGGTGTGTGTACTTCTGTGTTTTGATGGCTAACATCCATGAGTATGCTCAGTCAGTTCTCCATAGCCGGCTATTTGTCTTGGATATAACGCTGTGCGAGGCTGCACGGTTTGGAAAGGTTACCGCGGCAGTGAGCCTTCTCACAGTGCATCTCTGTGCAAGCTCTCGAGTCGATGGAGCGGAATGTGCACCAATAACACAATTGTTTTCAACCCACAAAATTGACGAGACAGGCCCTCTTCAGTTTTGGAATGCAGGCTTGCTGTCAGTTCACGAAGGAGGTATCCAAAATCTTACTCCAGGAACGAAAGAATACGAGTCAGACAATCTCCTTGATGTTCCCAAATTTAATTACTTTAAGGAACCCTGCTTCCCCACCACTGAGTTATTTTTCAAAAAACAATGGATATTGGATTCATCTCTTCCCATCATATGCATTCTAAAAGCTGTTTGGATTAAAACTGACTTTCCTTCTATTTTTACTTGTTTCCAAAGAATTTGATTGCTAAACTTTTAATTTTTGTAAACCTAATGGGCTTCTGGAACAATCCAGGAGCATTATTTACTCTGAACGTGCTCAAAACAAATCCCAAAGCAACTTTAATCGTTGCCACCTCCAAGGAAAGAAGAAGAAATGCAACGGTTCATCAAGTCAGTACCTCCACTGGAGAATGTGTTAGTCTGTTTAGAAGTTAGGCTAATCCTACCTTTCAGTTACGGAAGGAAATGAATTTTAGATTCAAGACTCAAGGTAGGTCCTCTGAGTGCAAGATCAAATGTTCTGCTGCTTTCAACAAGCAAATGCTACTGCCTTTCTCAAGGCAGAGGCCAGCCGGGACTGCGGGCTTCATAAACAACACTCTGCTATTTATTGGAGCTGCCCACCCGAATCCAAATCTTCCTCTCTTCAATCGCGGCCTGTTTACCGCAGCTTAAACAGGGTTCTGCAGCCCTGCCTGGGTCTGCAATTTATTACTTGCTGAGAGAGCTCAGACCCAGAGTTTAAATGTCCCTAGTTGAAAGTTTATACCAGTCAGGACAGAAAATTATTCTCTCTGCCTAGGTTGAAGCACATTACTTCTTTATTGAATTAATTATGATAAGGATCATAACTTTAAACGAGGGGTGAGGTGCTGGCTTTCCGCTGGGATTGCTTGGAGCAATTTTCATCCAAGCATTTTTGTGGAGTTATTGAGTCTGGCAGGTCTGAACTTTGGAGAGGAGTAACTTTCTCCAGAACTTGAAAGGGCTTGGACATTGATCCAGGCAAAGCTGTACCAGATTCCATGTTTTGAGACAGGGAAATTTGCACTGCATGCTGAACAAATAACCGCGGGACCGGATGAAAGACAGCTCGGGAACTCCTCATGTGGCCTTGAGCTTGGCCTTTCCCTGACGGAGCTGGCCCGGGGAGGGCAAGGGATAGACAGGGACAGGCAGGTCCCCAGCAAGCCCATGTTCCCCTGCCTCTTAATTTTAGAAGGGCTGCAGGGCTGTGCAAGCAGTGGGCTGGTCCTGATGCATACAGGATGGTGGGATGAACAGCAAAGGACGCTTGCTCCAAGGTCAAGTGGACCTGGGCCTAATTCTTCTTTGGCCACTCTCTAGTGCCGGAATATGAAGAGTGGCCCTTCCCTTCTTTGTTTCACCCCACATCACTAGACTATTTAAAGAAGTAAGTTTGTTTATGTATAATATATGTTATTTAGACTATATGGGGCTTCCCAGGTGGCTCAATGGTAAAGAATCTGCCTGCCAACACAGGAGACACAGGTTCAATCACTGGGTCAGGAAGATGCCCTGGAGGAGGAAAGGGCAACCTGCTCCAGTATTCTTGCCTGGAAAATCACAAGGACAGGGGAGCCTAGCGGGCTACAGTCCATGGGGTCGCAAAGAGTCAGATACAACTAAGCATGAACACACACAATATAGAATACATAGATGTTTTGTATACACACACACACACACACATATATATCTAGTACTTAGTTGGGATTATTTAAAGGTAGTCATGATTACTACTCTCATTATGTTCAGGAAAATGGAAAAGTTCAGCCAGACCAACGTCTCATATCTCTTCCAGCTAAAATCTTCCACTCCCACCCAGGTGACAAAGCTGCGTGGGTCTCTGGCTCCCAGTCCAGGAATATGCTGTCCATAGTCCTCACCTTTGGGTCCCTGCCCTCAGTAGCTCGGGGCCTGGCCTTGAGTCCCAGCCTTCTCAGAAGCTCAGCTCTACTCTGAGAGAGAAGCCCGCCATCCCAGGAGCTCGAACCAGCAGATCCCGACAGAGGCAGTTCCATTTTGGAGGCTTATTTCTGCTGCTTCTGAGGGGCGGTATGTCTTCAAGTCCCACCCGGAGACCTGCCTGCCGTGGATCCACCAGTGTTGTCCAGACCAGGGCTACCAGGCAGTCGGTCAGTTAGCCAATCCAGGTGCCAGTGGGTGGAGCGGTGTGGGGTTCTATCTGCTCAGTTGTGAACAAGTCCACCCCAAGGCCACCTGCAGGCAGGACATGCACTGTTGACACAATGGCTCTTCCCTATACCTCCCTCTATCTCCTCAAAGCGCACTTTTCATCCCATAATTCATGCCCCACTCTTTGGAGTCTACATGGCTTGGGTTATTGGAGCCTTCTCTGAATGGGGTGATCCATGGTTTTAATCTGTCAAAAGCAGGGTACCACAGCTGGGATCAGCAAGGGCCAGGGACAGTGAACAGGGGCTGGGCTCAGGCGCACTGGCCAGCAGCCTGCCCAGCACCCCACTCCCACTCACTCAGGGCCAGGCCCTGGCTCCTCAGGCCTGCCCAAGCCAATCCTCTGAATGAGGGGGGTCCCTTCCCCTCCACAGGGTTAGCCAGGGGTGAGTGTGGGACAAATATCAGATTTCTCAGTTTCCTGCAGTGCGAGGCAGACGACAAGATTATTACCTCTCCAAGGGGATACAGGCTGAAAATATCAGCAGGTCCATGAGGGTTTTGAGAGTTTTGTGGAATGCAATAGAGTAGGAACATGACTGATCCTGGACGAGGGGTCCTGCCCTGTCTTTCAGCACCTGTTCTCATTCAAGGGTCCAACCTTCTTTGAGAAAGAGACAGATAAAGGTGTTCACGCTAAAATGTAAATGATTCTTCATGTGTTACACTGCACAAGGGTTTTTCACAGAAAACATATAAGTAGAAATTTTTGTTATAATTCTGCAGTCACTGCCTTCTCTGATATACGAATGCACAGAGATACACATTGACATACACAAACCACACACAAACACATATGTACATACAAACACACATGACTCTCCATTCAAACCCTTACCCTAACCCTGAACACCCTGGACCCTCTCTCCCTACTGGCATTTACCCCATGGACTGTAGCCCACCAGGCTCCTCTGTCCAGGGAATTTCCCAGGCAAGAATACTTTAGCAAGGTTGCTATTTCCTCCTTCAGGGGATCTTCCTGACCCAGGGATCAAACCCACGTCTCTTGCAGTTCCTGCATTGGCAGGAACAATATGCCCTACAATCCATTAAGGCATTCCCCCACTTTGTTTCCCTGATTTTCTTAAATGCATCCTTCAAATCCTAGCCCAGTTGCCATTTCCTTCAGGGAGACTCTCTCTCCCTCTCTGGGCTGCATTAGCAGCTGTTCCCAGTGTGCCCTCTGTGCTCCTCCCGCGCAGCCCTCCCCACCCTGTGCGATCATCATTTGGTTCCTGGCCTCACTCTCCCATGAAACTGTCAGCTCCTAAGGGCAGAACCGGGGTCTCATTCTGCATTTCATCCCTAATGCTTCTTTCTTCCTGAGAAATAAAGTCAGAGCCCCTGGCAGGGATGTGGAGCGAGGTACACACAGAGGCACTCCTGAGTGTGACACAGTTATGCACCCAGAGGCACCCCTAAGACAAAAAGGCATTCACCAATTTCCTAAAAATCTTTCTGACCAGAGCTTGGAAAAAAGACACAAACAGAACCAAAGTTTGAAGAACTGGTGAAAGACACTGTTCCTCTCAGTCCTGAATGTTCATTGGAAGGACTGATGCTGAAGCTGAAACTCTTAATACTTTGGCCATCTGATGCAAAGAATTGACTCATTGGAAAAGACCCTGATGTTGGGAAAGACTGAAGGCAGGAGGAGAAGGGTACGAAAGAGGATGAAATGGTTGGACGGCATGACCGACTGGATGGACATGCGTTTGAGCAGGCTCCAGGAGTTGGTGATGGACGGGGAAGCCTGGCGTGCTACAGTCCACGGGGTCCCAAAGAGTCAGACGTGACTGAGTGACTGAACTCAACTGTGCCTCTCAGCATGCTACTGGGGATTCCCCGGTGGCTCAGATGATAAGGAATCCACCTGCAATGCAGCAGACCAGGCTTTGAATTCCAGATTTGGAAGATCCCTTGGAGAAGGGAAAGGCAACCCACTCCAGTATTCTTGTCTGGATAATCCCACAGAGGAGCCTGGTAGACCACAGTCCATGGGGTTGCAAAGAGTTGGACACAACTGAGCAACTAACACTTCACTTAAAAATACATTAGCTGAAAAATGTGAAAATTGGCCAGTAAATAAATATGTGGTACCAAGCTGTGACCTCTCAGACCTGTGGCAGTTCCCACTCCTGCAGACTGAGAGCTCCTAGCCCATCCACCTCACTAGGTATCCCTAGAGGCAGGTGGACGGCTTCTCAGGCCACGTGGATTATTATTCATGGTTTCACAGCAGCACATGCTGCCAGCCTCCCTTGTTCTGTCACCTGGACCTGAAACTTCAGCTCCTTCCTTTCTGCCACCCTCAGACCACAAGGCCTGCTCAGAGCCACAGCTCACTCAGGACGGTGGGCTGCCCAGGACAGACCTGCCACAAGCCGCCCTTGGCCATGCCCACCTGCCCACACCCCACACACAGGCCTGGGAGACTGTAGGGTAAAAGGGCCAAGAGCATTGGCCCTGGAGGTGCTCTGCTGCTGCTTCTGCTAAGTCGCTTCAGTCGTGTCCGACTCTGTGCAACCCCATAGATGGCAGCCCACCAGGCTCCCCCATCCCTGGGATTCTCCAGGCAAGAACACTGGAGTGGGTTGCCATTTCCTTCTCCAATGCGTTCAAGTGAAAAGTGAAAGTGAAGTCGCTCAGTCATGTCAGACTCTTAGTGACCTCATGGACTGCAGCCTACCAGGCTCCTCGGCCCATGGGATTTTCCAGGCAAGAGTACTGGAGTGGGTGCCATTGCCTTCTCTGGGAGGTGCTCTACCTGGGTTCAAATCCTGACTCCACCCACTTATAAGCTGGGTGATCTTACGCAAGATATTTAACCACTCTGAGCCTCTATCTCCCCATCTGAAAACTGGGGAAAATAATATTTTTAATATTTACCTTAATTTTCAGTTTTCTAATTTTATTTTGGTTGCATGGGGTCTTAATTGTGGTGCACAGGCTTTGCTTACTGCAGAGCATGAACTCTAGAGGGCGTGAGCTTCAGTAGTTGTGGCTCTCAGGCTAAAGAGCACAGTTCAGTAGGTGTGGTACACCACCACCCAGTTGTGGTGACCCGCAACATGCAGGATCTTCCTGGACCAAGAAGCAAACCCATGTTCCCTGCATTGGCAAGAGGATTCTTAACCACTGGACCACCAAGGAAGTCTGGGAAAAATTATATTTTTTTAATCCCATAGCTGTGGGCTGAGGTTTATATCCACCTTAAGAGCTCCTAACAGTGTCCAGCTATGGTAAATAACAAATGTCAGCAATTGTCAACACACACATACATATACAGAAGTCTGCACTGCTCACCTGTGATTTCCCAGTCACTGATTCTCAGTCATAGGCTGAGAACTTCCCTTCTTAGACTCTGAGGAGCAGCCAAAGTCTCCTGAGCATCGGAAGTCTGGTGAAAATTCACAATCATTCATTCATTCATTCAACAAACATCTAGTGAGCATCTACAGTATGTGGGGTGCTGAGGAACCAGAGACGGGACAAGGCCCAGTCTTGCCTTGAGAAGCACATAGCCAGGCTGAGATGCAGAGCAATGAACTGACGGTGACAATGGTCTGGATGAATGCCATAATGAAGCATGGGAAGGGAGTGAGTGGTCAGTGGCCGGAGTGGGGAGAGAAATGATCCACTCTTGGGCAATCAGGGAAGGCTTCTTGTAGGAGGGAACACCTGTATACTGAAGGCTGAGCATGAGTTAGCCATGTGAAGGGGTAAGGAGGAGGGGAGATGGGCCCAGGCTGCACTAGGTCAAATTAATTAATTAACCATAACAAGCACCACAACCAATAACTATTGTCAGGGCATTTTCTCTGTGCCTGGATCAGTGTCAAGCATTTGAGCCACGTTATCTCACTGAAGCTTCACTTTCAGCTCTGAATAAAGGCGGTCTGTATTTCGTCCAGAGGTGTATTATCCTCAATGCTTAGAATAGTGCCTAGAACTTAAATGGTTCTCAATGAATATCTGTAGAACAAATAAAGATCAAGCACTCCTATAAGGTTAGTTCTAATATGATTCCCATTTTTCAGATGAGGAAACAGAGGTATAAAGAAATCAGGCACTTTGCTCAAGGATGTCCCATAGCTAGTTGTGACACACAGCAAGGGTTGTCTGGACAAGACCCTCCCCACTTAGTCAAGATTGGCCCAGAGGGACCTCAAGAGCCAGAGCAGCTGCTCCTTCATATCCCTGTAAAGGACCAGGTCACAGACAATCAATGGAAGCTCCCCTTAAAGTGAGCGCTGCAAGAAGTGAGCAGGGTGCCCGCTACCTCCCCCCCACCCCCACCCATCCTCATGGCTCTTGGCCCAACAGCCTGTGTTTACATTTCTCCCTCAATCTGGAGGCTGCAGATTGAAATTATCTCTTCTCAGCTATGTCAGCCTGTCCTGAGCCTTGCTCCCAGCCCCAGCACCTCCCAGTAAGCCCAAGGCAGCCACAGCTGGGGTCTGATAAAGTCGATTCTGTCTCATAGGTTTCTGATGGGTTGGGAGAAAGAAGACCCCCCTCGCCCCAACACTGCAAATGGAACTTCTCAGCCAGCAGCCCTCCCTGCCAAGGGACTGGGGAAAGCGGAGGGCCACCCACCCCATCCCACTCCCAGCCCCAGCACCCTCTGGGAGCCACAGAGGTGCTCATCACAGGACAGTCAGGAGAGTAGTCTGTGGCTGGCCCCAGGCCTCCATACTGCAGCCCAGGTCACCTGGTGGGCAGGTGATTTCCAGGGAAGTGGAGAGATTCAGCGCCCCCTCATTTTAGATGCTCTTTTCTCATGACCTTTCTCACTATCTCTGTGATACAAGCACTTGCTGTGCAACCTGGAGGCAGTTCCCTCCCTTCTCTGGGCCTCAGTTACTTCATCTGAGGGACTAGGGTAGATGTTTGGGGGGGATGTGAAGGGATCTGCCTTGAGCCAGGCTCTTTTAAGCTCCCTGAGGTTGGTCTTCATGCCCAACACCCAGCAAAAAACCCTGGCACTCAGTAGGTGCTCAAGGAGTGTTTGTTGATGGAATGAATGATGAATGTTCCCCTCCCCTGCCAGTGATGACTTCTCTTTCTCTTCTTAGCACTCTCATGAACCCCATTGTACCTTGGAACCCATCTCTAGGCCATATCTTGATCTATGGAAAGATCTTTCCCCATTTCTGTTCTCAGTATGGGGTCTCAATAAAAATCATTTATTGCACTGTGGGAACTTGATACACTCTGGCTGTTACCATCATTAAAATGTCAGATATGCTTGTCCATACTACAATTTTAATAGTTAATAGACAATGAGCAGTTCTCTCTTTTTTATTCTTAGTGTTTTATTCTTGTTGTAGAGTTTCCAAGTCAAGTCTATTAATTCTCTTTTTTAAAAATTTTATTATTGGGGTATAACTGCTTTCAATTTTGTGTGGATTTCTGCTGTACAACAAAGTGAATCACCTGTATATATACATATATCCCCACCCCCTTCAGCCTCCCTCTCACCATCCCTCCATCCCACCCCTCTAGGTCATCACAGAGCACTGAGCTGAGGTCTGTTTTCTACAAGGGTTCTAAGAAGGCCCGTCCCAGAGAACAAGTCTCTAAGCACACATCTCATGTGCTACAGCAGGTTCTAGCCTGGTTCCCAGGTGTGGGAAGGAAGGAAGGCTGGTGTCCAGCAGGAACACAGGGTCCTAAGGCTAAGGTCCATGTCTCAGGAAGCCAGAGGAGGCAGAGCAAGGGCAGAAACTTGTCAGCCAGCCAAGCTATAAGGAAACATCTCTGTGATGAGGGGCCACATACTCACCATCCCCTGAAACAGCAATGATAATAGAGCCAATGGTGGAGATGCAGGCAGAGAAGCCTAGGATGGAATCAGCCCAGGCTAAGCCAGGAAAACAATTTGTAGCAGGAACCTATGCCTGACCTAGAACCAGGCACCAAGTCTGAGGAATTTGCAAAGAGTTAAACCAGGCTCCCCAAGGGCTTCTCAGGTCGCACAGTGGTAAAGAATCCGCTTGCCAATGCAGGATACAGAGTCGCAGAGTTCAATCCCTGGGTCAGGAAGATTCCCTGGGGTAGGAAATGGCAACCCGCTCCAGTATTCTTGCCTGGAAAATCCCAGGGACAGAGAAGCCTGGTGGGCTACAGTCCATAGAGTAGCAAAAAGTCGGACACAGCTGACCGTGAGCACACACACAAACCAGACTGTCTGCATAGCTCAGCCCGGGCTGACCCCACCCCAGGCTTCTCTGCCTGCATTTCCACCACTGGCTCTATTACTGTCACTGTTTCAGAGGATGGTGAGTACGCGGCTTTCTGAGACACAGACCTCAGTCTTTGGACCCTGTATTCCTGCTGGAACACTGAGCAACATGTCCATAATATAAAACAATTACAGATGCAATGGTTGAGTGCTAGACTATGGCATGGTTGGTACTGAACTCCTACTCTTACTTCAAAATCCTGATAAGGATTCTTGCTCCTGGAGGTATTATGGATTTGATATTCTAAAGATAAACAAACAAACTTCTGGTTTTACAAAATAAGTAATGGATGAAATATATCAAACAATCTTTTTAAAAGCAGAGCTAAACTCGACAAGAAGCAAAGACTCTCCGAAGGTCAAAGGTGAAGAGAGGCTTCCAGCCTGGAGAGCCAGGGCCACATCAGGCCAGCTCCCCAGCATTTGCTGATGCCAGCACACTGGAACCTCAGAGTTTATTGGCAACAGAAGGGACAAGACCTTGGGCACATATCTGATTGGATCCCCTATGCCGCTCCTCTCCCACACACAGAAGTTGAGGTCTTTGAAGGGCTATACTCTCAGTGAAAGGTTAAACTAGAAAAAAAAAAATCTGCCCACCATCAAAGGGAGACAAGATAGCTTTAGGTCCAAGATTTGATCTTAGGCTTGGATCCAAGTGGAAAAAAGGAAAAATAAAAGAATAAAGGCTGCTGACAATTCATAACCATATCCCTGAACTCCGCAGGTCTGGGTCAAATTTATACTATCTGCTTGGTCCAGGAAACCCCAAGTCAAGAAATTAAAGTAGTCCCAGACCAGCAGTGCTCTGTGGCATCTGGCAGAGCAAAGCAAATTCCTCTGGAGGAGCATCATCAGTCCAGGCCCCACAGGTTCCTCCCAGGTTGACAGTGGTCAACAGAGCTTGCAGTCAGTCAGAAAGGTGTTAAGACACACGAGAGTGGGAATCATCAGAAAGAATCTGGAGTAGAATTATACTCAGAAGGACTTGAGACATTGGAGTGATTATGTACAACAATGTGAAATAAATAAGTCTAAAATTTAAACAAAGTAAAACAAGGAATTGAAAACTCAAGCAGAGACTAATAAAAATGGCCAGTATATTTGCTAAACAGATGGATGAATAGAGAGATAAAATTTCTTAAACTGGAAATTCAAATACTTGAAATTTAAAGCCCAATGGATTGTTTAAACAGTTGAATGGAGAATTCCTGAGCTGTAAGACAAATCTTAAGAAATGTTATTCTGATTGATTTGTGGATATTGAAGAATCCTTGCATCCCTGGGATGAATCCCACTCAATCATGGTGTATGATCCTTTTAATGTATTATTGGACTTGGTTTGCTAGTATTTTTGTGTCTATGGACCTGTAATTATCTTTTCTTTTGTAGTATCTTTGTCTAGTTTTGATATCAGGGTGACAGCGGCCTCATAGAATGCGCATGGGAGTGTTCCTTCCTTTGCAATTTTTGGGAAGAATTTCAGGATAGGTGTTAACTCTTCTTTAAATGTTTGACAGAATTTGTCTGTGAGGCATCTGGTCCTGGACTTTTGTTTCTTCGAAGTTTTCAAATCACTGTTTCAATTTTAGTACTTGTGATTGGTTTTTTCATATTTTCTATTTCTTCTTGTTTCAGTATTAAAAGGTTGTATCTTTCTAAGAATTTGGCCATTTCTTATAGGTCGTCCATTTTATTAGCATATAGTTGCTTGTAGTAGTCTGTTATGATCCTTTGTATTTCTGTGGTGTCAGTTGTAACTTCTCCTTTTTGATTTCTAATTTTATTGATTTGAGCCTTCTCTCTTTTTAACATCACTAATTATTAGAGAAATATAAATCAAAGCTACAATGAGGTATCACTTCACACTGGTCAGAATAGCCATCAAAAGTCTACAAACAATAAACACTGGAAAAGGTGTAGAGAAAAGGGAACGCTCCTACACTGTTGGTGGGAATGTAAATTTGTACAACCACTATGGAGAAAAGTATAGAATTTTCTTTAAAAACTAAAAATAGAGCTGCCTTATGATCTAGCAATCCCACCCCTAGGCATATATTCGGAGAAAACACTAACTTGAAAAAACACATGCACCCCAATGTTCATAGCAGGACTATTCACAGTAGCTAAGACATGGAAGCAACCTAAATGTCCTTCGACAGAGGAATGGATAAAGAAGATATTGGCTTCCCTGGTGGCTCAGGTGGGAATTTGTCTGCAATGCAGGAGACCCAGGTCCAATCCCTGGGTCAGGAAGATCCCCTGGAGAAGGAAATGGCAACCCACTCCAGTATTCCTGCCTGGGAAATCCTATAGACAGAGAAGCCTGGTGGGCTAAGTTCATTGGGTCACAAGAATTGGACATGACTGAGCAATTAACACACACGATGGAATATTACTCTGTCATAAAAAAGAATGCAGTAGATTTCCCTGGTGGTCCAGTGGTTAAGAATCGCCTGCCAATGCAGGGGACACAGTTTCAATCCCTGGTCCGGGAAGATTTTACACCCCTCGGGGCAGTGCACCACAACTACGGAGCCTGTGCTCTAGGGCCTACAAGCCACAACTACTGAGCCTACATCCTAGAGCCCACGCTCTGCAACATGAGAAGCCATGGAAATGAAAAGCCTGAACACGTATCAAAGGACAGCCCCCACCTGCTGCAGCTAGAGAAAGCCCACGAGCAGCAACTGATCCACTGAAATAAAAGAAAAAAAGAATGAAGTAATGCCATTTGCAGTCACACGAATGGATCTAGAGATTGTCATATTAAATGAAGTCAGACAAAGATAAATATCATATGATATCACTCATATATGGAATATAATTTTTAAAAATAATACAAAATGAACTTATTTTTAAAAAAGAAACAGAGTTACAGATTTTCAAAACAAACTTATTATTACCAAAGGAGAAATGTGGAGGGGGGAGAGATAAATTAGGAGCTTGAGATTAACGTATATACACTACTATATATAAGATAGATAACCAACAAGGATCTATAGCACAGGGAACTTTACTCAGTATTATAACCTATATGAGACAATAATCTGAAAAAGAATGAATATACGTATACATATGACTGAATCACTTTGCCGTACACCTGAAACTAACACACCATTGTAAATCAACTATACTCCAATACAATTTTTTAAAAAAGAAATGTTACAGTGCAGCCCAGAGATTAAAAAAATGAAAAATATAAGAGACACTAAGAGAAATGGAGGACAAAATAAGAAGGTCTAAAGTATAGCTAATTAGAGTTCCTGAAGATACAATGTAGGAGCAAGCAATCTTTGAAGAAATAATGGCTAAGAATTTTTCCAAGTTGATAAAGGACATGAGTCATCAGATTCAGGAATCACAATAAATCCAAGTAAGAAAAGTAAAAATCAATTCACATCATAGTGAAACTGAAGAAGACATGGAAAACATCTTTTTAAGATGCCATAGGGAAAAAACAGCAGAGGCACAACAATGGAAGCCAGAAAGCAATGGAATAGCATCTTCAGCATGCTGAGGGAAAATAACTATCTACCTAGATTTCTAAACTCAGCTTAACTTTAACTCAAGAATAAGAGGATAATACTGTCAACAGGTGAGTGGATAAAGAAGACATGAGATACCACACATGCATTGGAATATTATTTATCCCTAAAAAAGGAAATCTTAACATCTGCAACAACACTGCAGAGAGCAGAATGGTGGTTACCAGGGGCTGGGAGGGAGGGAGAAATAGGAAGATGTTGGTCAAGTGGTACAAAGTTTCAGTTATGCAAGTTAAATACTGGAAATCTAATATACAACAATGTGTCTATAGTTAACAATGTTGTACTGTATATTTGAAATTTGCTAACAGGACAGATCTTAAATGTTATCATCATGCACACACAGAAACAGTAGCTGTGTGATGAATATGTTAATTTGTTTGATAGCGGTGAATACCTCACAATGTTTACATATATCATCAAGTTGTACATCTTAAATAGGTACAGTTTTAAATTGTCAATTATACCTTAATAAAACTGGGGTGGGAGAGAATTAGAGGAAAATAGCCTTTCAGACAAAGAACTGAATTTACAACTAAATGCCTCCTCTAAAAAACCAGAAGAAGAAGAAAAATTAATCAGAAAGATCTTGTATACAAGAAGGGACTGAGAATAAGAAAATAGTAAACATCTAGGTAAAACTAGATGGCACCAGTTCTATTAAATGATAATAATGGCCATACTGAGAAAAAAAGCTGGAACTGAATTAGTGGACAATAATAAGTACGGCATGAAAGATGGGATGAGGGTGACTACCTTCAAGCTAGGGTATCTGTTAAAAGTTTAAGAGTAGCCACTAAAATGACAGTTAAACTTCCTAAATCAATTGAGAAAGAAAGCAGAATTTTTTTTTAATTTAAATAAAAGTTAAGCAAGACACAACTAATCCTGACCTTGAGGAGTTCAGAGCCTCCTCAAGAGACTGAGCACAAGGGACAAGCAAATAAGGACATAATTCTACTGATAACATTTTAAATGTGTAAGGTCAAGTGTTGACGAGAACATGGAAACTATGGGGGTGTAGGTTGCAACAGTCACAGCTCATGTGTGTATAAGTTGTTCCAGTTGCTAGGGAGGGTCACTTGCCATTTCATCCCTGGAATCCTCCTCTCACTGCCTGGCCCCAAAGCCATTCACCCACTTGCAGGTGTCTGAAGGGGGCATACTCAGGCATTATGTAAATATCAAAGCTCCTGAAACAAGCTAAATACCCATGAACAAAGAATGACTATAACATAGACTATTCGTCCACAGTGAAAAGGAAGACAGGATAGATCTACTATGGTCTAATATTAAATATCCAATATCAAACACTTACCCTATACACACACACACACACCTCACACACACCACATACCAAGCAGCACTCTCCCAGGCCCAGGATAGGACCCTAGCACTTCACAGCTGTGCAGTAAATGTGGACTGAACTGAACTGAGTTGGGGGAAGTACCACAGAGAGGAATCAAGAGAAACAGATTATGAGCCAGGAGGAGCCTCCAGCAGCAAGAGAACAAGATAGAAGAAAGTCCCTGGCTGGCGCTATAAGGACGCTTCATCCCCAAGTAAAGGGGCAGAAGCAGAGAAACCCACAGACCCAAACACATCTGGTGCCCAGGAGCTTATACTCCCCCCAGGCCCACACCCGAGGTGACCTGGAGCTGCAGATGAGTCTCAGGCTGGCTGAGGCTGGGAGGAGAAGGCTGGAAGAGGCCCAGGCAGCAAGTCCCAGCCTTTCCTCCTCCCAGCACTATCAGCCCTTGTCTTCCTGTTTGACCAAACTTGTCAAGTGTGTTTTTGAAAGCCCCTATCTTTGGGAAGAATTATGGGGAACGAGGGGGTCCAAATCTCTCAGCAGGCCACAGTGACCACACAGCCCATGGCTCTGCACCTCTGCTCTGAGCTCCCAGAGGCTGGAAGCTCTGCAGTACTTGGACCACAGTTCCTACCAGGCTTCTCTCCCAAGGGAAGCCTGCAGAGTTATATAAATCAGGCATGTGAATGTGAGCACGCGTGTGAGACTGTGCATGGGTGTTCATGCACACTCTAACTTGGCTGCTACCCAACCACATAGAAAATTTATCCCTCATTATGTGCTGGGCATTCTTTTTGGACAGTGGAGATGAATCAGCTCCTTTCCATGTTCCAGTCCTGACTACTGGGCATGACTTTTCACTCACTGTTCTGTACATTCTATGGAACATTATTATATCCATACACAAAACAGACTGCTTCTCATTGCTAAGCTTTTACTCAGAGCTCTTTCTCCTGCCTGGAACTCCTTTCCTCTCTTGCCTGGTTAGCATTTACCTGTCTTTCAGGTTTGGCTTCTGGGAGGTTTTCTTTGTCACCCTTCCATGCCTAGTTGGACTAGGTGTCTCTCTTTAGGATTTCCATCATGCCCTGGATTATGTCTACTGTGAAACTTACAGCAATACTAAAATCAACATTTATGCAGCACTATCTATGTTCCAGGAGTGGTACTAAACAGTCAACATGCATTAGCATTTTTACTCTCCATAACATCCCTATCAAATGGGATAGCTTCTAGTTACCTTCCTGAGTCATTCTCTCTCCTTTTTTACTAACTTAACTCTAATTCTCTTGAGAATATGAATGTGCCCAGCTTAATAATCAGTTAATAATCACTAGTGCCATCACATTGTGGCAAATAGATGGGGAAACAATGGAAACAGTGAGAGACTTTATTTTCTTGGGCTCCAAAATCACTGCAGATGGTGACTGCAGCCATGAAATTAAAAGACACTTGCTCCTTGTGAATAAAAGCTATGACAAACTTAGACAGCATATTAAAAATCAGAGACGTTACTTGACAACAAAGGTCCATCTAGTCAAAGGTATGATTTTTCCAGTAGTCATGTATGGATGTGAGAGTTAGACCATAAAGAAAGCTGAGCACCGAAGAATTGATGCTTTTGAACTGTGATGTTGGAGAAGACTCTTGAGTTTCTTGGACTGCAAGGAGATCCAACCAGTCAATCCTAAAGGAAATTAGTCCTGAATATTCATTGGAAGGACTGATGCTGAAGCTGAAGCTCCAATACTTTGGCCTGATTGGAAGAACTGAATCACTGGAAAGGACCCTGATGCTGGGAAAGGTTGAAGGTAGGAGGAGAAGGGGATGACAGAGGATGAGATAGTTGGATGGAATCACTGACTTGATGCACATGAGTTTGAGCAAGCTCTGGGAGTTGGTGATGGACAGGGAAGCCTGGTATGCTGGAGTCCATAGGGTCTCAAAGAGTTGGACATGACTGAGAAACTGAACTGAATAGCTTAATAATAACACTTCATATTCATAACTCTGCAATTAAATTCTGACAATGAGATGCAGGTAGAAGTTGTTGGGGGAGAATTATGGGACTATCCTTTAAAGGGTGGCTGCTGCAGCTGGAAAGCACATGTTGTCCTTCCTCTTTCATCGTCCTTGCAGCATGGAATGTTAACATGATGGCTTGGACCACCACAGTCATCTTGAAACCATGAGACAAACACTCCAAAAAAGGTGAAAGAGAAAAAGAGGACTTTCACCTTTGATACAAAAAAGTGAACTCCTATTGGACAAAGTGATAATCCAATAACCATTAATTCAGGACAAAATTTAAAATATTAATACAACTATCTAAAGGTACTGGAGAGTGACCAAAAGCAAGCAGATTCTAGAAGAGAGTTGGCATGTGGAAAAAAGGATGGGGCACAAGTAATTTCTCATTTTTATGGCTTTTAGCTTGAAGACAGTTCAAAGTCAACTTGAACAGACACTGAACCATGTCTGAGCTGTGATGAGCCATGAGCGCCATGAGATGTGACCAAATTTCTTAAGGAAAATGCATAGTTTTCTGACTTAAAGAACCAGAAGATAAAGTTCAGGAAGACCTTAGCTGCTGCAAAGTGAAAGGGGAATCTCCTTTCTAAGGAGAGATCTGAAAATAAGGAGCCCTGAATTCTACACATAAATTCTGTCAAACCATGGGTCACTGCTGACCCATGCACTCATGGAGCAGGATCAAAGCTGCCTAGTTGAGGATAAAAGAACACAGTGAGATTTGTGTTGCTGCCCCAGAAAAAGAGTTTGCAGTTTGAATCGAATCCAGTTAATTACCAGCTAAAAACAAAACAAAAAATTAACATTCTTCATAAGAATATAACAAAATCAAGTGCCTCCACAATATTATTCTCACAGAGTGTAGGATACAATTAAAAGCATATTACTCAGCATATGAAGAACAGGAAATTGTGATCAATTCACAAGAGAAAAGACAAATAATGGAGATGGATATGTTGGGATTAGCAGACAAGGATTTTTTTTTTCTTTAAATCTTTAAAAAATTAGTTTTCCAAACTCCTAATCTCCTTTATTTTTTTCATTTATTTTATTCGTTGGAGGCTAATTACTTTACAATATTGTAGTGGTTTTGGCCATACATTGACATGAATCAGCCATGGATTTACATGTGTTCCCCATCCCATCTCTCTGGGTCTTCCCAGTGCATCAGCCCTGAGCACTTCTCATGCATCCAACCTGGGCTGGTGATCTGTTTCACCCTTGACAGTATACTTATTTCAATGCTATTCTCTCAGAACATTCCACCCTCACCTTCTCTCGCAGAATCCAAAACTCTGTTCTGTACATCTGTGTCTCTTTTTCTGTTTTGCATATAGGGTTATCATTACCATCTTTTTAAATTCCATATATATACGTTAGTATACTGTATTGGTCTTTATCTTTCTGGCTTACTTCACTCTGTATAATGGGCTCCAGTTTCATCCATCTCATTAGAACTGATTCAAATGAATTCTTTTTAATGGCTGAGTATTATTCCATTGTGTATATGTACCATAGCTTCCTTATCCACTCATCTGCTGATGGGCATCTAGGTTGCTTCCATGTCCTGGCAATTATAAACAGTGCTGCGATGAACATTGGGGTGCACGTGTCTCTTTCAGATCTGGTTTCCTTGGTGTGTATGCCCAGGAGTGGGACTGCTGGGTCATATGGTAGTTCTATTTCCAGTTTTTTAAGGAATCTCCACACTGTTCTCCATAGTGGCTGTACTAGTTTGCATTCCCACCAACAGTGTAAGAGGGTTCCCTTTTCTCCACACCCTCTCCAGCATTTACTGCTTGTAGACTTTTGGATAGCAGCCATCCTGACTGGCGTGTAATGATACCTCACTGTGGTTTTGATTTGCATTTCTCTGATAATGAGTGATGTTGAACATCTTTTCATGTGTTTGTGAGCCATCTGTATGTCTTCTTTGGAGAAGTGTCTGTGTGGTTCTTTGGCCCATTTTTTGATTGGGTCATTTATCTTTCTGGAATTGAGCTGCAGGAGTTGCTTATATATTTTTGAGATTAACTCTTTATCAGTTGCTTCATTTGCTATTATTTTCTCCCATTCTGAAGGCTGTCTTTTCACCTTGCTTATAGTTTCCTTTGTTGTGCAGAAGCTTTTAAGTTTAATAGGTCCCATTTGTTTATTTTTGCTTTTATTTCCAATATTCTGGGAGGTGGATCATAGAGGATCTTGATGTGATTTATGTCGGAGAGTGTTTTGCCTGTGTTCTCCTTTAGGAGTTTTATGATGTAAATGTAAGTTTCTGATCTTACACTTAGATCTTTAATCCATTTTGAGTTTATTTTTGAGTATGGTGTTAGAAAGTGTTCTAGTTTCATTCTTTTACAAGTGGTTGACCAGTTTTCCCAGCACCACGTGTTAAAGAGGTTGTCTTTTTTCCATTGTATATCTTTGCCTCCTTTGTTGAAGATAAGGTGTCCATAGGTATGTGGATTTATCTCTGGGCTTTCTATTCTGTTCCATTGATCTATATATCTGTCTTTGTGCCAGTACCATACTGTCTTGATGACTGTGGCTTTGTAGTAGAGCCTGAAGTCAGGCAGGTTGATTCCTCCAGTTCCATTCTTCTTTCTCAAGATTACTTTGGCTATACGAGGTTTTTTGTATTTCCATACAAATTGTGAAATTATTTGTTCTAGTTCTGTGAAAAATACCATTGTTAGCTTGATAGGGATTGCATTGAATCTATAGATTGCTTTGGGTAGTATAGTCATTTTCAGAATACTGATTCTTCCAGTCCATGAACACGGTATATTTCTCCATCTATTTGTGTCCTCTTTGATTTCTTTCATCAGTGTTTTATAGTTTTCTATCTATAGGTCTTTCATTTCTTTAGGTAGATATACCCCTAAGTATTTTATTCTTTTTGTTGCAATGGTGAATGGTATTGCTTCCTTAATTTCTCTTTCTGTTTTCTCATTGTTAATGTATAGGAATACAAGGAATTTCTCTGTGTTAATTTTATATCCTGCAACATTACTGTATTCATTGATTAGCTCTAGTAATTTTCTGGTAGAGTCTTTAGGGTTTTCTATGTAGAGGAAGGATCATGTTGTCTGCAAACAGTGAGAGTTTTACTTCCTCTTTTCCAATCTGGATACCTTTTATTTCTTTTTCTGCTCTGATTGCTGTCGCCAACACTTCCAAAAGTCTGTTGAATAGTAGTGGTGAGAGTGGGCACACATGTCTTGTTCCTGACTTTAAGGGAAATGCTTTCAATTTTTCACCATTGAGAATAATGTTTGCTGAGGGTTTGTCATATATAGCTTTTATTATGTTATGAGGTATGTTCCTTCCTTTCCAGCTTTCTGAAGAGTTTTTATCATAAATGGATGTTGAATTTTGTCAAAGGCTTTTTCTGCATCTATTGAGATAATCATATGATTTTTATCTTTCAATTTGTTAATGTGGTGTATTACATTGATTGATTTGCAGATATTAAAGAATCCTTGCATTCCTGGGATAAAGCCCACTTGGTCATGATGTATGATCTTTTTAATATGTTGTTGGATTCTGTTTGCTAGAATTTTGTTAAGGATTTTTGCATCTATGTTCATCAGTGATATTGGCCTGTAGTTTTCTTTTTTTGTGGCATCTTTGTCTGGTTTTGGTATTAGGGTGATGGTGGCCTCATAGAATGAGTTTGGAAGTTTGCCTTCTTCTGCAATTTTCTGGAAGAGTTTGAGTAAGATAGGTGTTAGCTCTTCTCTAAATATTTCGTAGAATTCAGCTGTGAAGCCATCTGGTCCAGGGTTTTTGTTTGCTGGAAGATTTCTGATTACAGTTTTGATTTCCGTGCTTGTGATGGGTCTGTTAAGATCTTCTATTTCTTCCTGGTTCACTTTTGGAAAGTTATACTTTTCTAAGAATTTGTCCATTTCTTCCAAGTTGTCCATTTTATTGGCATAGAGCTGCTGGTAGTAGTCTCTTATGATCCTCTGTATTTCAGAGTTGTCTGTTGTGATCTCTCCATTTTCATTTCTAATTTTGTTGATTTGGTTCTTCTCCCTTTGTTTCTTGATGAGTCTGGCTAACGGTTTGTCAATTTTATTTACCTTTCAAAAAACCAGCTTTTAGCTTTGTTGATTTTTGCTATGGTCTCTTTTGCTTCTTTTGCATTTATTTCTGCCCTAATTTTTAAGATTTCTTTCCTTCTACTAACCCTGGGGTTCTTCATTTCTTCCTTCTCTAGTTGCTGTAGGCATAGAATTAGGTTATTTGACTTTTTTCTTGTTTCTTGAGGCAAGCCTGTATTGCTATGAAACTTCCCCTTAGCACTGCTTTTATAGTGCCCCGTAGGTTTTGGGTTATCGTGTTTTCATTTTCATTCATTTCTATGCATATTTTGATTTCTTTTTTGATTTCTTCTATGATTTGTTGGTTATTCAGAAGCATGTTATTTACCCTCCATATGCTGGGATTTTTAATAGTTTTTTTCCTGTAACTGAGATCTAATCTTGCTGCATTGTGGTCAGAAAAGATGACTGGAATGATTTCAATTTTTTTTAATTTACCAAGACTAGATTTATGGCCCAGGATGTGATCTATTCTGGAGAAGGTTCCGTGTGCACTTGAGAAAAAGGTGAAATTGATTGTTTTGGGGTGAAATGTCCTATAGATATCAATTAGGTCTAGCTGGTCCATTGTGTCATTTAAAGTTTGTGTTTCCTTGTTAATTTTCTGTTTAGTTGATCTATCCATAGGTGTGAGTGGGGTGTTAAAGTCTCCCACTATTATTGTGCTATTGTTAATTTCCCCTTTCATTCTTGTTAGCATTTGCCTTACATATTGTGGTGCTCCTATGTTGGGTGCATATATATTTATAATTGTTATATCTTCTTCTTGGATTGATCCTTTGATCATTATGTAGTGTCTTTCTTTGTCTCTTTTCACAGCCTTTATTTTAAAGTCTATTTTATCTGATACAAGTATTGCGACTCCTGCTTTCTTTTGGTCTCCATTTGCATGAAATATTTTTTTCCAGCCCTTCACTTTCAGTCTGTATGTGTCCCTTGTTTTGAGGTGGGTCTCTTGTAGACAGCATATATAGGGGTCTTGCTTTTGTATCCATTCAGCCAGTCTTTGTCTTTTGGTTGGGGCATTCAACCCATTTACATTTAAGGTAATTATCGATAAGAATGGTCCCGTTGCCATTTGCTTTGTTGTTTTGGGTACGCATTCATACAACCTTTCTGTGTTTCCTGTCTAGAGAAGATCCTTTAGCATTTGTTGAAGAGCTGGTTTGGTGGTGCTGAATTCTCTCAGCTTTTGCTTGTCTGTAAAGCATTTGAATTCTCCTTCACATTTGAATGAGATCCTTGCTGGGTACAGTAAGCTGGACTGTAGGTTATTTTCTTTCATCAATTTAAGTATGTCCTACCATTCCCTCCTGGTCTGAAGAGTTTCTATTGAAAGGTCAGCTGTTATCCTTATGGGAATCCCTTTGTGTGTTATTTGTTGCTTTTCCCTTGCTGCTTTTAATATTTGTTCTTTGTGTTTGATCTTTGTTAATTTGACTAATATGTGTCTTGGGGTGTTTCACCTTGGGTTTATCCTATTTGGGACTCTCTGGGTTTCTTGGACTTGTGTCACTGTTTCCTTCCCCATTTTGGGGAAGTTTTCAGCTATTATCTCCTTGAGTATTTTCTCATGGGCTTTCTTTTTGTCTTCTTCTTCTGGGACTCCTATGATTTGAATGTTGGGGCATTTCACATTGTCCTAGATGTCCCTGAGGTTGTCCTCATTTCTTTTAATTCTTTTTTCTTTTTTCCTCTCTGCTTCATTTATTTCCACCATTTTATCTTCTACCTCACTTATCCTATCTTCTGGTTCCCTCCAGAGTGTTTTTGATCTCATTTATTGCATTATTCATTTTTAACTGACTCTTTTTTATTTCTTCTAGGTCCTTGTTAAACATTTTTGCATCATCTCAATCCTTGTCTCCAGGTTATTTATCTGTAACTCTATTTTGTTTTCAAGATTTTGGATCATTTTTATTATCATTATTCTAAATTCTTTTTCAGGTAGATTCCCTATCTCCTCCTCTTTTGTTTGGCTTGGTGGGCATTTTTGATGTTCCCTTACCTGCTGGGTATTTCTCTGCCTTTTCATCTTATTTAGATTGCTGTGTTTGGGGTGGCCTTTCTGTATTCTGGTAGTCTGTGGTTCCTTTTTATTGTGGAAGTTTCTCCCAGTGGGTGGGGCTGGATGTTTGGCTTGTCGAGGTTTGCTGGTTAGGGAAGCTTGCATTGGTGTTCTGGTGGGTGGAGCTGGATTTCTTCTCTCTGGAGTGCAATGGAGGGCAGACAAGGATTTTAAAGCAACTATTATAATTAGCATAAAGGATGTAAAAAGTATATGCTAGTAATGAATGAAGATGGGAACAGAAATTTGCACTGTTGCCTCTGGGCTGAGTGCCTCTTGAGACAGTGGGATACCTGAGCAGAGTTGAGATTGAGAGAAGACAAAGGGAGAGAGACAGGGGAAAGAAGAAGAAAAGAAAGGAAAATGAAAAAAGGAGAGGTGAGGAGTAGAGAGAGCAAAGTGGAGAGAAAAGTGCAAGGACAGCAAGTCTATCAGTTGCAGTGGCCAGAGAATAGTGTACTGGGAAGGGACGGCCAGTCTTCCCCAGGTATCCTGACCCCTGTGACCTGACAGTTGCCCCTCATCAGGATGCCTCTGTCCTCATCCTGTCACCCTGTACCATGGTCAGGAGCATTGCTTACTCTGTGACCCTCCAACTCCACCTTTCTCTAATATTGCTACATCCAGGCAGGGACATTCCAATACTCATCCAAGTGCAGGGAGAGAAACAGGGAAACAAAGGCAGATTCTACTGTGAACTATGCAAGCCACAGGACAGGACTCCTTCTGTACGGCAGCAAAGCCCCTTCTCATCCTTACTTCCTGCTCCCATCTATGAGGTGGGCACCGTCAAACCTGAACTCATGTAGACTTGCTCCCAGGAGGGCTCTACCTGGACAGCTGGACCACCAGCCAGCACTACCCAGCCATTCCTTCATTGTGAAGTGCAACAAGACCACAGTGTTTACAGTGGTCTTGGGGTTCTGGGAAGACTCTGGATATACTCAGAGAAATGAAGAACTTCAAGGTGTGTTTTCTCCAAGTGCAGTCATGGCCCTTTGTTCACAGTAGCAAACAGAATAAACATAAACATCAGCACCTAAGCTATATTTGTATCCCCTTCTCCCAGGCAACTTCACAGCTGATTTCTGTCCCTCATAATGGTTCCAGAGGGTTGCCAGAACAGAGGGGTTCCCTCCCACTTTACATAGGTGAAAATTGAGGCCCTCAGAAGTTAAGAGGTGAACGTCAGTTTGCACAGTGATGTATAAAACATAGCAGATGTAGGCCTACAACCTAGAAGTCCTGTGCCCCAGCCTGAGCTCTGATCCCACTAGCCAGAGAGGCAGGCACCTTCCCTCCATCCCACTACCCCACACTCCTACTACAACTGCATGCTCATTTCCAGTCAGCTATGAGCTCTTAGGGCTTCCCTGGTGGGTCAGAGGTAAAGAATCTGCCAACGCAGAAGATGCAGGTTCCAAGCCTGGGTTGGGAAGATCCCCTGGGGAAGAAAATGGCAATCCACTCCAGTATTCTTGCCAAGGAAATCCCATGGACAGTGGAGCCTGGTGGGCTACAGTCTACAGGGTCGCAAAAAGAGTCAGACACAACTTACCAACTAAATCACACCAATGACATGAGCTCTTAGAAGGTAGAGACTGTGTTCCCTCACCGCTGTCTCCAGCAGCCAGCATGGAGCAGACTGGGGCTTTGGAAGAATGGTATAAAAGCTGAAATCAGCCTTGGAAAGAGAAGACTAAACTAGAGTGAAAGGTGGGCATTTTCCAGTAGTCACTCCTTCTCTCCAAACGAGCATTTGACTGCAACCCGCTCCAGCACTAGAGACCACCAGCATGAACACAACACATGACATCTTTAGGCAAAGGAAATTGAAACCAACTCATTTAGTTGGCCACTTTTTTTTTTTTTTAACATCCCTCTAAAAACAGGCAAGCAAAGCAATTGGCTCAGAACCTGGGGAGCTGGAATGCATTTAGGGACTCTGAAATTGTCTGACCGGAACCTACACATTCAGAGACCCTACCTCATTTCCCAGGCCCTGACAAGCTGATTGAGCTGCGACAGGAAGAGTAACTGGTGGGTGATTGCAGACTATCCAGTGTCAGCTCATTGTTCCGGGAGGAAGCTGTCAGGACCAGACCTCCCGGGAGTGCCTGGGGCCTCTGGTTCTTATTTTTCCCTTTGTAGGTGGGAAGATGCTAGAGGTGGCAGTGGGGCAGCCATCATCCTTTCTCCCACCCAACTGGACACTCCCAGTCAGATGTCATCAGGCCAGGGTCTCCACACTCCCAACTCCCAGAGACATCAGACAAGGGGAAGAGGGGTGACCTATGCTATTTTCCCCTGGGGTTCCCTTAAAAACAAAAGCGGTGTGCTATTTTATTGTGGTAAGAACAAAACCACCCTCTTAAAATTTTAAGTGCACAATACTGCATTGTTGACTATAGGTACAATGTTGTATAGCAGACCTTTAGAACTTGTTTATCTTGCTTAACAGAAAAATTTATGACTGTTGATTAGTAATTCATTTCTCCTTCCTCAAGCCCCTGGCAATATCACTCTTTGATTTAAGTGGAATCATGCAGCATTTGTCATTCTGTGACTGGTTTATTTCACTTTACATAATGTCCCCAAGGTTCACCCATGTTGTTGCACACAGGAGGATTTCCTTTTTTGAGGCTGAATAACATTACACTGGATGTGTATACCATATTTTCTTTATTGATTTACCTATAAATGAACATTTAGACTGTTTTCACATCTTGGCTATTGTGAATAGTGCTGTGGTAAACATGAAAGTGCTAATATCTGGTCAAGATCCTGATTTTAACTCTTGGATAAATACCAGAAGTGGGATTACTGGTTCTATTTTTAAAATATTAAGGAACCTCCATATTATATCCCATAGTGGCTGCACTGTTTTGTACTTCCAGTAACAGTAAGCAAGGGTCCCAATTTCTCCACATCCTCACCAATACTCAAATTGCCAACATTCGTTGGATCATAGAAAAGGCAAGAGAGTTATAGAAAAAATCTACTTCTGCTTTACTGACTACACCAAATCCTTTGACTGTGTGGATCACAATAAACTGTGAAAATTCTTAGAGAGATGGAATACCAGACCACCTGACCTGCCTCCCAAGAAACCTGTATGCAGGTCAAGAAGCAATAGTTAGAACCAGACATGGAACAATGGCCTGGTTCCAAATTGGGAAAGGAGTACGTCAAGGCTGTATATTGTCACCCTGCTTAGTTAACTTATATGCAGAGTACATCATGTAAAATGCCAGGCTGGATAAAGCACAAGCTGGAATCAAGACTGCTGGGAGAAATATCAATAACCTCAGATATGCAGATGACACCACCCTTATGGCAGAAAGCAAAGAAGAATTGAAGAGCCTCTTGATGAAAGTGAAAGAGAGTAAAAAAGCTGGCTTAAAACTCAACATTCAAAATACAAAAATCATGGCATCTGGTCCCATCACTTCATGACAAATAGATGGGGAAACAATGGAAACAGTGAGAGACTTTATTTTGGGGGGCTCTGAAATCACTGCAGATGGTGACTGCAGCCATGAAATCAAAAGACACTTGCTCTTTGGAAGAAAAGCTATGACCAATCTAGACAGCATACTAAAAAGCAAAGACATTACTTTGCCAACAAAGGTTCATCTAGTCAAAGCTACAGTTTTTCCAGTAGTCAAGTATGGATATGAGAGTTCGACCATAAAGAAAGCTATGAGCCGAAGAATTGATGCTTTTTAACTGTGATGTTGGAGAAGACTCTTGAGAGTCCCTTGGACTGCAAGGAGATCAAACCAGTCAATCCTCAAGGAAATCAGTCCTGAATATTCATTGGAAGGACTGATGCTGAAGCTGAAACTCCAATACTTTGGCCACCTGATGGGAAGAGCTGACTCATTGGAAAAGACTCTGATGCTGGGAAAGATTGAAGGCAGGAGGAGAAGGGGACAACAGAGGATGAGATGATTGGATGGCATCACTGATCTGATGGATGTGAGTTGGAGCAAGCTCAGGGAATTGGTAATGGACAGGGAAGACTGGCATGCTGCAGTCCATGGGGTTGCAAAGAGTAGGACACAACTGAGCAACTGAACTGAACTCACCAATATCTTTTGTCCTTTTTTTTTAATATATATAATAGCCATCCTGAGGATGTGAAGTGACATCTCATTGTGGGTTTGATTTACATTGATTAGTGATGTTGAGCATCTTTTCATATACCTGTTGACTATTTGTATGTCTTTCATGTATAGCAAGGATACACACTCTCACCACTTCTTTTTTTTTTAGAGAGTTAAAGATCAAATATTTATTTTCACTTCAATATTAAAACATTCTAGGTTCACAAAGTTTTAATGTATTTTTTAAACATTTCTCATGCTTTCTAAAAAATTTTTACTGGAGTAGTTGATTTATAAGGTTGTGTTAGTTTCAGATGTATAGCAAAGTGAACCAGTTACCCACTCTCATCACTTCTATTCAACATAGTACTGGAAGTCCTCACCAGAGAAATTAGTCAAGAAAAAAAAATAATCCAAGACTTAAATGTTGGGGGTTTTGGACAAATATTTTTTTTGTAGTTTTCTGTGTCCTCTTTAAGAACCTTGTCCTATTCCAGGGTCATGCAAGTCTCTATTTTCTTCTAGAAGCTTTTGTTTTATTTTTATTGACTTATAATTGGCATGCAGTATTATATTAGTTTCAGGTGTACAACACAGTGATTCAATATTTTTATATATTATGAAATGATCTCCACAAATCTAGTTACCATCTCTCACCACGAAAAATTATTACAATATTATTGACTATATTCCCTATGTTGTACATTATATCCCTATGACTTCTTTATTTATTTTCTAACTGGAAGTTTGTATCTCTCAATCCCCTTCACCTATTTCACCTGTCTGCCTCCTTCTCTTCCCTCTGGCAACAACCCATTTGTTCTCTGTATCTATGAGTCTGTTTCTGTTCTCTTGTTTGTTCATTTGTGGTTTTTTCTTTTATTCCACATATAAGTGAAGTTGTATGGTATCTGTCTTTCTTGTCTGACTTATTTTACTGAGTACAATGCCCTCTAAGTCCACCTACATTGTCCCAAATGGCAAGATTTCATTCGTTTTTATGGTTGAGTAATATTCCATTTTATACATACCATAATTTCTTTACTCACTCACCTAATGAGAGACACATAGGTTGTTTTCAAATCTTTGTAAATAATGCTACAATGGACATAGCCCTATATATATATATTTATATTTTTGAATTAGTGGTTTTGTTTTCCTTGGATAAAGTACCAGAAATAGAAATGCTAGATTGTATGGTGATTCTATTTTCAATTTTTTGAGAAATGTCCATACTGTTTTCCATGGTGGTTCCATCAATTTATGTTCTCATCAACAGTGCATGAAGGTTCCCTTTTCTCCACATCCTTGCCAACACTTGCTATTTCTTGTCTTTTTTATAACAGTTATCTGACAAGTGACACTGTGATATCTCACTGTGGTTTTGACTTGCATTTCTCTGATGATTAGTGACTTTGAACTTCTTTTCATGTGTCTGTTGGCTATCTATCTATCTTCTTTGGAAAAATGTCTCTTTAGGTCCTCTGCTCAATTTTTAATTGGGGTGTTTGGTATTTTGCTATTGAATTGTATGAGTTCTTAAATATTTTGCATATCCATGCCTTATTGGATATATTGTTTGCAAATACTTCTCCCATTCAGTAGACTGCCTTTTCATTTTTTTTGGTTCACTTTGCTTGCTTTATTGATTAACTTCCCATTTTTAGGTCTGTCTTCCTTCTTAATTTTATATGGTGTGATGTGTTTTTTTCTTTTGCTTTTGTTTTAATTTTTGCTTTCTGTACAGATATCCAATTACTTTCATATCAGTTTTGGCAAACATGATCCTTTCCACTACCAAATTGCAGTAGCACCTTTCTTGTAAATCAAGGAACCATATATTGGGTCTTTCTATTTTGTTCCATTAGTTAATTTTTCTATCCTTATACCTGAACTGGGCCTGAAGAAGAATCAGGAAAGAACCCCCCACCCCACCTCTCTCTTTTCTCCCAGCAGGTCCCTGGGACCTCCAGGTGTCCCCTTAGCATTCAGAATGGACTCTGCAAACGCCATCCACATACTTCCTCACCTCCCTTCACCCAGAGCAGGACATAGGAGATGGGCATCACTTCTGTGGGGTGGGAACAAGAGTGAGATGGGATGGTATACTGCCGAGTGATCTAGAGGTCAAGGAAAGCTGACCTCATAGGGTGCCCCTCCCGGTCCAGACCCAGGGACCTGACACTTTCTTCCCTGGAATCATACTTGACGGAACTTCAAAGAATCCTGTTTCAGGGCTCAAGAATTATAAACTAATAAACATTTCAACACCTTCAGATGCTGCAGTCTGGGTATAAACTGACAAATCAGAGCTCTTTTTTAGACCTTGCCAGTTCAAGGCCACCACTAGTTTCATAGTGAGGAAAGTCTGAGTGCTGATCTTAACTCACTCTGAGCCACTGGGAATTACCCCATAGCACTCACTCTATGTCCAGTAACTTTCAACTACACCCTTTGTCATCTTCATTAAGGCTTGACCTAAAAAGCCTATCCCTCCAGACACAGTTCAATACAATGCCTGGACCATGTAGATTCTACCTGGCTGTTACAGAAAAGAGCTTGGTATCCAAACTGAACCAAATCAGACAAGCTCCTTTTGGAGCTGATGGTCTTGCTGGTATGTTCCATATTTTCAACCGTGGAACCTGGGGCTGGGAATTCTTCTCTCTTATCACCATCCCTTCTCCCAAATCCCAATCCCATACCTACACTGAACCAATGGTCCCAACTGGTAGCTGACCATCCTCAGCAACTGAGCCCTACCCCTTCACCCAGACATGGAAAAGTGGCCTATCCTTCAAATGTCTGTCTCCCCACAAAGCTTCTCTGATGACTTCAGTGGGGGCAGCAAGGCACTCCCTAAATTCAGGGACTATGATATTCCTTTCTCATAGTATATACTGTCCTGTAACTATCCTGTTTGTTTTGTTCTATTTGTGCTTCTTGAGACTAGGGACCAGGTTTTCCTATTCTTGGTAACAACTTCCACTCTTTGAATATTTCTTGGAACATTATGGGAAGACTGACAGACTAAGTACTACCTCCTGGATCATTCCTGCCCCCTCACCATGCCTGCAAGGTCCTGTGGGCTGGCACCTTGGATCCCCAGCAACCCTGGGTAGCAAGGTCCTTTGATAGTCAGTGGGAAGCTGCTAGTCTAACTCTGGGTGAGGAATACTTTTGCTTGGGAGCAAACTCAAAGAGTGGGTATTTGGATAAGGCTTTGTCCAGATCTGGCAACTCCAAGGAGCTGGGCCAGAGGAAAACCCCTAGGGGTGTGTGGCATGGACATCGCATTTGGCACACAGCATGCTGGAGGAATCCAGCCAGAAAGGCAGCCTGCCTGCCTGCTCACTGGCCGCTCTCTCCTAAGTCCAGAACATTTGCAGAGTCAGGAGCTTTGGCACAAGCCTGCTCCCACCCTTGCCGACATGGGTTTATGGATATTAAAAATGTGCTGATGTGAATCACCATGCAAACATGCTTCACTAGAAGCGCTGCGTGCAGGAACACTGGTCCTTTTATCGTCTCCTCCACCTCTGTTGGAAACACTCACCCACGGATGATGCGGAGATTAGTGGGGCGTCAGGCTGCTGCGTGTATTTAGGCCGCCTGTCAGCTCCCATCAGCCACGGCTAGGATGGCAGAGAGGGTGGGACACACCTCAGTGCCCCTGCCCAGGCCCTGCAGGCAGAGTCAGGGGCCGGAGAGTGGCTTGGGAGTGGAGACGACATTCCTAGTCCAACATTTTCTCAGGTATCCGGGCTGCAGCCATCGACATAGTAACATGGTGGCTGGCACCTCTAAAACACAATCTGCCGGCTTGGCAGAGAGCATCAGTGAAAGTTCAAACCCTTCTTCCTATGGGACAACCACTCTGACCCTCCCCTCTCTGCGAGGTTGCCAGATACAACATAGTCCCATGAGAAGGGACTAGAAGATGGGCTAGACAGCTCTGCCCTCCAGGAGGCCTCAGTGTATGCAGAAAGGTGTCAGATCTGGACACAGACATTCTGAGAATGTCGCAGTGAAGGATTTGGTTGCTCAGAAGTCCCTTCTGCTGGGAAATCTGGGAAGGCAACATGGAAGAGGATGTGCTGGAACTGAGTCTTGATTCACAGCTAGGTTTTAAACAAACTGAGACAGGGAGATGGCATTCCAGGTGGCAGGAAAGGCCTGAGCAAATGTGAGGAGAGCACTGCATCAAGGACCAGGGGCTTTCCCCTCTCTGTGCATCCATTCTCAGTACCACCTCGGCCCCAGGCTGCCCACCATCATCCCAAGCACCATATCCAAGCCCAATCATAACCAGAAGCAGAAGAGATTTCTCTTCCTATGCATCCAGGAGTTGCCCCACAAGGGCCTAGAGCTCCTTACCCGCACCGGGAAAGGAGACCAATCTGAAGGAAGAGTCATGGGCAGGGAGAAGGGGCCTATCTGAACCTATCTCTGACCAGGGTGCTCCTGGACCATCTTGGACCAGGGTGCTCAGGGAAAATCTGGCCCACACTGTCATGCCTTATCTAATGCCTTCCATGTTCACAAGGTGGTCCAGACTCCCCAGGTACCCTGCTGAGGGCAGAGGCTGTGTCTCATCCATTGTTGTTGCTGTTTTAGTCATGAAACCATGTAGTCCGACTCTTTTGTGACCCCATGGACGGTAGCCTGCCTGGCTCCTCTCTCCACAGGATTTCCCAAGCAAGAGTATTGGAGTGGGTTGCCATTTCCTTCTCCAGGGGATCTTTCCCACCCAGGAATTGAACCCCCATCTCCTTATTGGCATCTCCTTATTCCCGCTAAGCCACCAGGGAAGCCAAGTCTTATATGTATCTTCCCACAATCTAGCGTGCTGTTTGGCTCATAATAGACTCCAAGGACCTCATCTGGAAATCAGGGGGTTATGATGCCCATACCCATGGGGTTGCTGTTAGCCCCTACTTGGGGTCACTGTATCACATGGCTGCCAGAGGCTGTATCCACATGGAGGACAATGGGAGCTGGGGTGTTTGCCACACATAGTGGTCAAGTGAGTGGAAGCCAACATTTATGGGACTCCTACCATGTTATATTGCAGCCGAATTATCTCAATCAACACTTCCAATCCTTAATCAGAGGTGAGGCTCTATATTATCAACACATGAGGAAACTGGGGCACAGAGTGCTAAATATCCAAATGTCACACTGGTAGCCAGGAGCAGGGTGGGATGAAAACCCTGTCAGTCAGCCTCAGAGCCTGTGTGCTAAGCCACTGTACTCCTCAGCCCCTGAGAAGACCACACACTGGACATGTGTAGAAAGTACTTTCAAAACCCAGACCCTCAAAGAAGCAGACGTATAGCACAGCAGAGCCAGTGAGGGCATCTCCTCACCTGCCTACCTGCCACTCTGTTTCTCAAAGACCCCTCACACTGGTCCTGCCCAGCTATCTGTCCTAGGTCCAGTGCCCTTGCCCTGTGTCCCCCTGCCTTTCCGAGAGAGAGGCCCCACCTGCCCTCTGTGAGAGACAAAGGGATGGTTGGCAGCTACATCAGGGAGGTGTCCACAGGGTTGATACAGCTCTAGGCATGAACCTGGACAACTCTCTTGGCCCTTTGCTGATGACTGGGTACAAGCTGAACTGAGGGCTCTTTTTAGGATCTCCATATAGAGTGCCCCTTATAGGAAGCACTAACCAGACTCTAAAGCCCCTGCAAGGAAATGAATCTCCCTCTCACCACCCAAAAGGAGGGAAGAGGAGGAGCAAAGCCTCAGAGTCCAGAGGGGGTTCATCAAACTCCAGAACTCCCCCAAGGGCTTGCCCTGGGTCCAGGGACTATAATGGGAAGACCAGGGCATCCAACATTCACCCTATATGTGTTAAGTTGCTTAGTCACATTCAACTCTTTCCAATCCCATGGACTGTAGCCTGCCAGGCTCCTCTGTCCAAGAAATTCTCCAAGTAAGAATACTGGAGTGGGCTGCCATTTCCTTCTCCAGGAGATCTTCTGGCTCCAGGGATCGAACCTGGGTCTCCTGTGCTGCAAGCAGATTCTTTACCATTTGAGCCATCAGGGAAGCCCTAACATCCACTGCTCAGTTCAGTTCAGCTCAGTCGTGTCCGACTCTTTGCAACCCCATGAGTCGCAGCACGCCAGGCCTCCCTGTCCATCACCAACTCACAGAGTTTACTCAAACTCATGTCCATCGAGTCGGTGATGCCATCCAGCCATCTCATCCTCTGTCATCCCCTTCTCCTCCTGCCCCCAATTCCTCCCAGCATCAGGGTCTTTTCCAATGAGTCAACTCTTCGCATGAGGTGGCCAAAGTATTGGAGCTTCAGTTTCAGCATCAGTCCTTCCAATGAACACCCAGGACTGATCTCCTTTAGGATGAACTGGTTGGATCTCCTTGCAGTGCAAGGGACTCTCAAGAGTCTTCTCCAACACCACAGTTCAAAAGCATCAATTTTTCGGCACTCAGCTTTCTTCACAGTCCAACTCTCACATCCATACATGACCACTGGAAAAACCATAACCTTGACCAAATGGACCTTTGTTGGCAAAGTAATTTCTCTGCTTTTTAATATGCTATCTAGGTCAGTCATAACTTTCCTTCCAAGGAGTAAGTGTCTTTTAATTTCATGGCTACAGTCACCATCTGCAGTGATTTTGGAGCCCCCCAAAATAAAGTCTGACACTGTTTCCACTGTCTCCCCATCTATTTCCCATGAGGTGATGGGACCAGATGCCATGATCTTAGTTTTCTGAATGTTAAAAAAGAAAGGCAATCCCAAAGAATGCTCAAACTACTGCACAATTGCACGCATCTCACACGCTAGTAAAGTAATGCTCAAAATTCTCCCAAGCCAGGTTTCAGCAATACATGAACCGTGAACTTCCAGATGTTCAAGCTGGTTTTAGAAAAGGCAGAAAAACCAGAGATCAAATTGCCAATATCCGCTGGATCATCAAAAAAGCAAGAGAGTTCCATAAAAACATCTATTTCTGTTTTATTGACTACACCAAAGCCTTTGACTATGTGGATCACAATAAACTGTGGAAAATTCTGAAAGAGATGGGCATACCAGACCACCTGACCTGCCTCTTGAGAAACCTGTATGCAGGTCAGGAAGCAACAGTTAGAACTGGACATGGAACAACAGACTGGTTCCAAATAGGAAAAGGAGTACATCAAGGCTGTATATTGTCACCCTGCTTATTTAACTTATATGCAGAGTACATCATGAGAAACGCTGGGCTGGAAGAAGCACAAGCTGGAATCAAGATTGCCGGGAGAAATATCAATAACCTCAGATATGCAGATGACACCACCTTTATGGCAGAAAGTGAAGAGGAACTAAAAAACCTCTTGAAGAAAGTGAAAGGGGAGAGTGAAAAAGTTGGCTTAAAGCTTAAAATTCAGAAAATATCCACTGTAGCTAGAGGTAAACACATACCCCTTTGTCTACAGAGAGGAGGGGATGGGAAATTTCACTATGTGAAATTCTTTCCTTTGGGTTAAACTCAATGCATATCAGTAAGGGTCTTTTCTTTAAAGTAATTTTGAGGGGTTAGAGAAAAGGTTGGGCTTCCTAGGTGGCACTAGTGGTAAAGAACCCACCTGCCAATGTGGGAGACATAAGAGACATGGGTTCAATCCCTGAGTTGGGAAGATCCCTTGGAGGAGGGCATGGCAACCCACTCCAGTATTCTTGCCTGGAGAATCCCATGGACAGAGGAGCCTGGTGGGCTATAGTCCATGGGGTCACAGAGAGTCAGTTATGACTGAAGCAAGCTAGCACACATGCAGAGAAAAAGTGAAGGGCCAGTGTACTTATAAAAGGACAACAAGGTCTTCAAACATTTCAATGTTGTTTTAATAGAAAAATCATGGTTTTAATTACCGACCAGTTAATGAACTTTCAACCAGACATCTCCAGGTACATATGATACCCTAGGCAGATGAGTCATGTTAATAACTCTTGGCTTCCAGAACCCCTCCACGCTTGGTTGTTCATCTCTGGTGGAGCAGCCAGAGTTCAGAACCAATTTTAGGACTCGGGATCTCAGAAACAGAAAGAATCAAGGGGTCACTCAATATAACAGTCATCATCTTGTCACCATTTTATTCCTGGGAAATCTGATGACACCAATGCCGATCAGCACTGGTTGGACCAGGACGGGCTAATCCCTGGGACTGTGCAGAGCTGGGGTCCAATTTCAGCCAAACACCAAACTGCCTCAGATAACCTGGTGCTCCTCATTTGCGTTAAACAAACCACTTAACTGATCAGGATTTCTGATCAGTTTCTCAAAACATTAATACTAAAAACAGTTTCATGCTACATTTATTTCCATCTAGCAACCCCAAAGCATCTTGGACCTGGCCTAACCAACCCCAGAGACTGCCCAGCAGCCCTGGAACAGGTCAAGACTGTGTATGGAAGTCCTGCAAACACACATCATGTGGCCACATGTCCCACAGAAGGAGGTTGGTTTCAGGCCATCAGCCCCTGGCAGGGACAGGGCTAGGACTGGGCGTGGGGTCAGACACAGGCTTCCCCAGAGCTTCTCACTCAACACCAGTTTTGGTCCATTTGAAATCTATGACCGCTGAATTTCCCTCTTCATCTGGCTTCCTGGCCAGGCCACTGAGATAGACCAGGTGGTGGGGCTCTGGGACTGTCATCTGAGCCAACACCCAGCGGCCAGGGCCAAGTGTAAGAGAACAGGCTGTGGAGGACCAAAATCAAAACTGCTTAGGGACCCAAGTGCAGCAAGGGGCATTCCTTTCATTCTAGGAGAGACAGCTGGTCTGGGATGGCTCAGAGACGCGTGGTGTCTCCAGGGAAGGGCCACCCGAGGCTAAGGGCAGACTGTGGGAAGGCCTCCTGAAAAGGCAGGCCCAGGTGATACAAGTGTCTTCTCAGTCTTTCCTGAGGCCCACTCCCCACCCCGCCCCCTGATGCTGCGCCAAGTGCCTCCGGTACTTCTGTAAGTTTCCCAGGCAGTTTGCTGTGTGTATCCCAGGTCTTTGCTAGAAGCCAAGAAACCTGCGTCCAGGTCTTAGATTTGCCCCCACTCTTACCATGTGATCTTCAGAAACTCTCTTTTCACTCTCCAGGCCTCAGTTTCCTCAGGTATCAAATACAGGAGTGAAGGAAGCAGGTATTACACATATCAAAGTATATGTATACTTTGTTAGATGTATTTGCTGTACCTGTTGCTTCATGGGCATTATTTTTTTTATCTTGATTAAAAACAAAAGAGATCTTGTGACCCAGATAACCACGATGGCATAATTACTCACCTAGAGCCAGACATCCTGGCTCAAGCCACTGAGTCAAGCTTCCGAAGTCAAGCAGGCCTTAGGAAGCATCACTATGAACAAAGCTAGTGGAGGTGATAGAATTCCAGCTAAGCTATTTCAAATCCTAAAAGATGATGCTATGAAAGTGCTGCACACAATACACCAGCAAATTTGGAAAACTCAGCAGTGGCCACAGGACTGGAAAAGGTCGCTTTTCATTCCAATCCCAAAGAAAGGCAGTGTCAAAGAATGTTCAAACTACCACACAATTGCACTCATTTCACATGCTAGCAAAGTAATGCTCAAAATTCTCCAAGCCAGGCTTCAACAGTACGTGAACCATGAACTTCCAGATGTTCAAACTGGATTTAGTAAAGGCAGAGGAAGCAGAGCTCAAATTGCCAACATTTGTTGGATCATAGAAAAAGCAAGGGAGTTCCAGAAAAACATCTACTTCTGCTTTATTGACTACACCAAAGCCTTTGACTGACTGGATCACAACCAACTGTGGAAAATGCTTCAAGAGATGGGAATACCAGACCACCTTACCTGCCTCCTGAGAAACCTGTATGCAGGTCAAGAAGCAACAGTTAGAACCAGACATGGAACAACAGACTGGTTCCAGATTGGGAAAGGAATACATCAGTTCAACATACTCCCAGCCAAGGCCAGAATTGTACCCCATTACCTGTCTGCTTTCCTCATTTTCTACCCTTCTGTTTTGGAGATTTCTCCTGGGTTCACTCCCTCTCCCCAAGGTCAAAGACCCTTCCATCAAGGAGACACGTGATTACCACCCACTCTGGTAGAGCAGATCTCTACCAGACTGACCACAGCTTTGAGAGATCTTTCTATAGAAGCACATCAGTCCTGGAGAGAGGTACGGGGTGAAGTTCCAAGAGAGGGATCCCAGGAACAGGAAGGGCAGAGGTGATAGGGAGGTCTTCTGGGATACTCCAGACCAGACCAGCTCCTGGGAATGTCAGCGACCAGGGCCATCATTTGAAAGCCCAGCAGTCCTTGAGCCTGGGAAAGAGTTTGGCTTCAGGGTTTTTGGTAAATGAGGATTTTACAGTTTGGGATTAAAAAAAAACCAAAACCAACTCCTTTTGTGTTTGTGTGTGTGTATAGGCAGATATATTGTTATTGCTGTTTTTTAGTTGCTAAGTCATGTCTGACTCTTTGCAACCCCATGGACTGTAGACTGCCAGGCTCCCCTGTCCATGGGATTTCCCAGGCAAGAATACTGGAATGGGTTGCCATTCCCTTCTCCAGGGAATCTTCCAAACACCCCTGGGGATCAAGTCTGAGCCTCCTGCATTGGCAGGCGAATTCTTTACCACTGAGCCACCAAGGAAGCTCATATAGATACACATGCAGAGAGAGAGGGGAGAGATATCTTAAAAATCACTATAATCTTCCTTAATATTATCATGTATATTCTCTCAGACTTGCTCCATGATAAAAAGGAAACCTCAAAAAATTAAAAATAGGACTACCATATGACCTAGCAAGTCCACTTCTGGATATTTATCTGAAGGACACAAAATTGCTGTCTTGAAATGACACCTGCATCCCCAAGTTCACTGCAGCATTATTTACAATAGCCAAGACATGAAAACAACCTAAGTGTCCACAGACTGATGAATAGATAAAGAAAATATGGTATTCATATACAAAGGAATATTATTTAGCCACAAAAGGAAGGACATCCGCCATTTGCAATCACATAGATAGAACTTGAGGGCATTACGCTGAGTGAAATAAGTTAGAGAAGACAAATACTGTATGATCTCACTTGTATGTGGAATCTAAAATTTAAAAAAAAAAACTGAACTGGTAGAAACAGATTAGTGGTTGTCAGAGTTGGGAGCTGGGAGGTGGACAAAATGGGTGAAGGTGGTTGAAAGGTACAAACTTTCAGTTACAAAATAACTGAAAGTCCTTGGGATGCAATTACAGCAAAGTGACCACAGCTAACAATGTCATATTGTTGACTTCAAAGTTGCCAAGGGACTTTCCTGGTGGTCCAGTGGTTAAGAATTTGCCTTGCAATGCAGGAGACTCAGGCTTGATCCCTGCTCAGGGAACTAAGGTGTCACATGTTGCAGAGCAACTGAGCCCACACACCATAACCAAAGAGTCTGTGGGCCACAAAGAAGGATCCCACATGCCACAAGTAAGGCCTGACACAGCTGAATAATTAAATAATTTTTTAAAAAGTCTACAAACAATAAATGTGGAGTAAAGGGAACCCTCTTACACTGTTGGTAGAAATGCAAACTAGTATAGCCACCATGGAGAACAGTGTGGAGATTCCTTAAAAAACTGGAAATAGAACTGCCATATGACCCAGCAATCCCACTGCTGGGCATACACACCGAGGAAACCAGAATTGAAAGAGACACATGCACCCCAATGTTCATCGCAGCACTGTTTACAATAGCTAGGACATGGAAGCAACCTAGATGTCCATAGGCAGGAGAATGGATAAGAAAGCTGTGAGGAAACCAGATCCGAAAGAGACACGTGCACCCCAATGTTCATTGCAGCACTGTTTATAATAGCCAGGTCATGGAAGCAACCTAGATGCCCATCAGCAGATGAATGGATGAGGAAGCTGTGGTACATGTACACCATGGAATATTACTCAGCCATTAAAAAGAATTCATTTGAACCAGTTCTAATGAGATAGGTGAAACTGGAACCCATTATACAGAGCGAAGTAAGCCAGAAAGATAAAGACCATTACAGTATACTAACACATATATATGGAATTTAGAAAGATGGTAATGATAACCTTATATGCGAAAAAAGAAAAAGAGACTCAGATGTATAGAACAGACTTGTGGACTCTGTGGGAGAAGGCGAGGGCGGGATGTTTCAAGAGAACAGCGTCGAAACATGTATATCTAGGGTGAAACAGATCACCAGCCCAGGTTGGATGCATGAGACAAGTGCTCAGGCCTGGTGCACTGGGAAGACCCAGAGGGATGGGGTGGAGAGGGAGGTGGGAGGGGGGACCGGGATGGGGAATACATGTAAATCCATGGCTAATTCATTTCAGTGTATGACAAAAACCACTGCAATGTTGTAAAGTAATTAGCCTCCAACAAATAAGTGGTACATATACACAATGGAATATTACTCAGCTATTAAAAAGAATGCATTTGAATCAGTTCTAATGAGGTGGATGAAACTGGATCCTATTATACTGAGTGAAGTAAGTCAGAAAGAAAAACACCAATACAGTATAATAATGCAGATATATGAAATTTAGTAAGATGGTAACAGTGACCTTATAAGCGAGACAGCAAAAGAGACACAGATGTAAAGAAGAGACTTTTGGACTCAGTGGGAGAAGGCGGGGGTGGGATGATTTGAGAGAATAGCATTGAAACATGTATATTACCATATGTGAAATAGATCGCCTGTCCAGGTTTGATGCATGAGACAGGGCGCTCAGGGCTGGGTGCACTGGGATGGGATAGGGAGGGAGGCAGGAGCGGGGATCAAGATACGGGACCCATGTATACCCATGGCTGATTCATGTCAATGTATGGCAAAAACCACTACAATATTGTAAAGTAATTAGCCTCCAATTAAAGTAAGCAAATTAATTTATTTAAAAAAGATAGTTGCCAAAAGAGTAAATCTTAAAAGTTTTCATCACAGGGGGAAAAAGTAACTATATGAAGTGACGGCTGTTAACTAAACTTGCTGTGGTAATAATATTGCAATATATACATATATCAAATCATTATGCTGTATACCTGAAACTAATACACCATTATAAGTTAATTACATCTCAGTAGAACGGCAGGGGAGAATAAAGATATCATTTTTTTTAAATTAGAATAATATTGTGGTTACAGTTTTGTGTCCAATTTTTTTCTTCAATAAATTTCACATAGCCTGAGATTTTTCATATTACTTAACAATTTCTAGAGTCTGCTCTGTTGTGGCAGACTCTGCAGATTGGCTACTCAACAGTCACTTGGTTTATTGACTACCCCTCCATTCCCTTAACTTCCTCATTAAAGAATCTGGAAAGCCACAAATTCTTACCTTCCCAGACTCCTCTGCAGGTAGGATTGGCCATGTGACAGAGTCTGGCCAATAGGAGTAAGCAGAACTCACTGAGGGGGTCCTTTATAAAAAAGAGGTAGACTCATTCCCATCTTTTTGCTGTTTCTTCTTTCTTCCTCTCTGGAATGCTAGTCATATCTGGAGGGGTGGTAACCATCCCATGACGATAAGGATGAAAAGAATGGAACTAGATAGAGTCTGGTTTCTTAACCATATCCTTTGGCTGCTGCATTAGCCTGGAACTGCCTATTTCTAGACTTCCTGTTATCGGGTGATGAAGACATCCTATGTGTTAAAGCTACTGTTAGTCACATTTTCAATTCCTTGCAGATGAATGCAACCCAAGTGCATAGCATTCTATCATATGATTGTATCACAAGGTAATATTAAAATTCCCTGCTGATGTACTGCTACTATAAATAACTTTGTAACAAATAACTCTCAAAACATCTTTACGTGTTTCTCCAATTATTTACTCTGGCTTTATTCCTAGAAAAGGAATTACTAGTCTAAAGGGCAGGCACAGTAGTCCCCCCTTATCTGCAGTTTCACTTCCCATGGTTTCAGTTACCTGTGGCCAATGGTGGTCCAAAAATATTAAATGGAAAATTCCAGAAACAATTCATATGTTTTAAATTTCGCGCCTTTCTGAGCAGCAAGATGAAGTCTCGCACCCTCTCGCTCCGTTCTACTGGGGATGTGAATCCTTCCCTTGTCAAGGATTTCTCTCCCATTAGAGATGTCCAGGTGGTGCAGTGGTAGAAAGTGAAGAGGAACCAAAGAGCCTCTTGAGGAAGACGAAAGAAAAGAGTGAGAAAGCTGGCTTAAAACTCAACAATCAAAAAACAAAGATCATGGCATCCAGTCCTATCACTTCATGGCAAATAGATGGGGGAAAAGTGGAAACTGTGTCAGATTTCATTTTCTTGGGCTCCAAAATCAATGTAGACAGTGACTGTAGTCACGAAATTAAAAGACTCTTGCTCCTTGGAAGAAAAGCAATGACAAACCTACACAGTGTATTAAAAAGTAGAGACATCATGCCAGAAAAGGCCCTATAGTCAAAGTTAGGGTTTTTCCAGTAGTCATGTATGAATGTGAGAGTTGGACCATAGAGAAGACTGAGCATCAAAGAACTGATGCTTTAAAACTGTGGTACTGGAGAAGACTCTTGAGAGTCCCTTGGACTGCAAGGAGATAAAATCAGTCAATCCTAAAGGAAATAAACGCTGAACATTCATTGGAAAGACTGGTGCTAAAGCTGAAGCTCCAGTACTTTGGCCACCTGATTCGAAGAGCCAACTCTTTGGGAAAGACCCTGATGCTGGGAAAAATTGAGGGTAAGATGAGTGACAGGGAATGAGATGGCTGAATGTTATCATTGACTCAATGGACATGAGACTGAGCAAACTCAGTGAGATAGTGAAGGACAGGGAAGCCTAGCATGCTGCAGTCCACAGGGTCACAAAGAGTCGGATATGACTGAGCAACTGAATAACAACAATACAGGAATGCAAGAGACGATCCTTGGGTCGGAAAGATCCCCTGGAGAAGGGAAAGGCAAACCACTCCAGTATTCCTGCCTGGAAAATTCCATGGACAGAGGAGTCTGGCGGGCTACAGTCCATGGGGTCACAAAGAGTTGAACAGAACTTAGAGTCTGAGCACACGCAGTCATTTAATAGTCATCTTAGTTGTCAAGTCAATTGCCATGGAATCACAGTGCTTGTGTTCAAGTAACACTTAATAATGGACCCAAAGTACAAGAGTAGTGATACTGACAATTTGGATATGCTAAAGAGAAGCTATAAAGAGCTTCCTTTAGGTAAAAAGGTGAAAATTCTAGACTTAATAAGGAAAGAAAAAAAATCCCATGCTGAGATTACTAAAATCCTTGGTAAGAACAAGTCTTCTATCTGTGAAATTGTGAAGAAGGAAAAATAAATTTGTGCTAGTTTGCTGTTTGCACTTCAAACAGAAAAGTCATGGCCATGGTGCATGATAAGTGTTTAGTTAAGAAGGAAAAGGGGGGGTACTTTTATTACAGTATATTGTTATATTGTTCTATTTTATAATCAGTTTGGTTGTTAATCTCTTACTATGCCTAATTTATAAATTAAAGTTTATCATAGGTATGTATATATAAGAAAAAAACATAGTGTGTGTAGGTTTCAGCACTATCCAAGGGTCCATGCATCCACTCAGGATCTTGGAAAGTATCTCTTGTGGATAAGGGGGGTTACTGTAGTTTGGGGGATATTTTGTTTGTTTGTTTTTACCTCTTAATCTTTCAAATGGCCATGCAGGCATATTGTGCCTATGTGATTCCTACCAGTTGTAGGTCAGTCAGGATGACTTCTAGGCCACTTACTGAAGCAAGAATTAAGGCAGCCCTGCCTGTTAAAGGTGACTGTGCCCAGGACTGCCCTGGCAAGGAAACTTGTTCATGATCTGAGTCTTGGATGTGCTGGTTCTGACTGTAGAAGGGCCCCTACTCCTCCTGCTACTGCAGCTTCTGCTGAGGCTTCCATCCCCAAAGGCTGAAAAATCCTAAACCAGGGTGTCTCAATCTCTTCACGTTGAGGTTTGAGCATGAATAACTTTGTTTCAGGGGCATCCCATATGTTATAGCATGCTTAACAGCATCTATGGCCTCTATGCAATAGATGCCAGGTGCTAACCTGCTTCCCAGGTATGAAAATCATAAATATCTCAACAATGTCAAACATCACCTGGGGGTGCCAATTCAGCCCCGACTGAGAACCATTGGTCTAACCTATCACCCACGTGTGTGCGTGTGTGTGTGCATGAGTGTGAGCGCACACGTGCATTAAGTCACTTCAGTCATGTCCTACTCTTTGAGACTCTATGGACTATAGCCCACCAAGCTCTCCTGTCCGTGAGATTCTCCAGGCAACAATACTGGAGTGCATTGCCATGTCCTCCTCCAGGGGATCTTCCCGACCCAGGGACTGAACGCACACCTCTTACATATTCTGCATTGGCAGATGGGTTCTTTACCACTGGCACCATCTGGGAAGCCCTAAGGAATAGCTCAATTCCCAAAAAAAAAGAAAAACTGGCTCAATGCAGAACTCGGTAGGTTGTACAGAGGTAGGAAGAGCCGTAAACGGTAAGAAGGTTGTCTGGCAGGCTGGCATCAAAGAAAGATGGAGCACCCAGTGACACCCACGGTAACTGTATCTGAGACTAAGTGGTCCCCAAAAGTCCAGAGGAGACTGCTCTGGGGCCCACACAAGGATTTGAGGACACCTCCATAGTGACTGATGGAGTTAATACTGGCATGTTTAGTGTGGTTTTGAATCTTTTAACACCTCCAATGTGTTGCCAAAAGTTCTTGCATTTAAAAGCATATCATGTTGAAAACCACAATTCCAGCTTGAGCTCTGCAAACCACCTTCCACCCTTTATAATGAGGGGTTATCTTCATCAAGGAATCAACAAATGTTCATTAAGGGCTCTAAGCTGGGCTGCAGCACCATATACACCTGACGTGATCCTTGCTTCCCCAAAGTCTACAGTCAGTTGAGGAAATTGGAATATTAAACAAGAGACTGCAAGGATGAGACATTTGATCTGGGCTTTGGTTTGCTCATTCATCAAGTGGCAAGACAGTTCACAGCTCTCCACCTCACGGGGTTTCTGGGTTGCATGAGGGTGCTCTGAGACCTCAGTCAGGGATGCTATACCCTGAAGAAAGACAGACTGAGACAGAGACAAGGCAGGAAGTGGCAAGAGACCACAGCTACCAAACTCTGCTAGCACAAAGAAAAGGTCAGGCCTGTTCTCCCCATGAAGCAAAGGAAGCCAAACCCAAATCTGTCCCTGATCCCTGGTGTTTAGGGTGTGACTAGGTGCATTTTCTGAATATAAGCATCTCTCCAGTAACCTGAAGTCTAGTGGAACAATAAATTATAAGCAATTAGAGCAACAGAGTGTATTGAGATAGAAAATCAATGTTTGCCTGTCCCTCGATTTCTCCTTCCCCAGGCCTGGCCCTAAACCTGGTGTCCCCTTTCTACCTTTGAGAGAGGTGTGTGTTGCTAGATGCCAGATACCTAGCAGAGGTAGATGTCATCAAAGATTATCTCTCTTTCTGACTCTAAGGGCTCCTAGGTGAGTTACATTTCATACTTTTAGTTGTGCATGAGAGCCTAAAATCTAAATGACTTAAATAAAATAGACGCTTATTTTGCTTTCATGTAAATGTCTGAACACAAATGGCCTCTTTGCTCCCCAAAGTCACTGGGACCCGAGCTGGTTTTCTCTTTTGGTCTATCACCCCTGGAGTGTTTCCCTCATCTACCTGGTACAAGACAGCTATTGACCATGTCTGCATTCCAGTCAGCTGGGAGGAAGAGGAGGGACGGACAGTACAACTGTCATTACCTTAAAGGAATGAGCCAGAAGCTGATCTAATGAAGTGCTGGAGCTGGATCCCACTGATTCCAAGAGATAACTGTGCATAGCTTGAGATCAGCCATGGTGGGAGTATTTACACCACAGAAATTGGCAAACACTGCAATCAGGGCTTTATTTTCCCTAAAGAACTGGTTATTAAACAATTACCAGCATAGCCCTCATCTTTTCTGTTCACAATCCCCTGGTGAGAACTTAGTGACAAGGTCACTCCTTAGTTGCAAAAGAAGCTAAGAAATACAGTCTCCACCAGTACAGTCATGTCCCCAGCTACAAATCTTATTGTTGTGGAATAAGGGTAGAGTAGATACTAAAAGCAACTAGCAGCCTCTGTCCCCAGGCTTGTTTAAGGGATTGTGCCCAGGAGATGAAGTCTGGATTCCACATGTGGAGCTGGTTTCAGAGACGCCTCCCAGGCAGACCTCTTGGGCAGCAGTCCAAATGATTCCAGTCAGGTTCTTGTGCACATGGCACAATCTGGTCCCTGGGAAGCACTCACAAATCCTGACCTGACACTTCCCAGACACAGACCCCTCTCACAGCCACAGGCCACATGGCCCTTCTAAGTTCTTTCAGTGAGACTTGAAGCCCTCCCACCAGCTCCAGACATGCCCTACTGTCCTGTTCAGGGTTCACTCACCCCAGCAGCCTTCTCCAAAATCTGCCATTTCAAAATCTCCCTTTCTTTTCCAACTTCCTCCAGGATAAGTGTTTTAGAGCAATGAAACCAGTTCTCCAATTCCTTTTGAAAAACTCGTACACATCCTGGGCTGCCTCACACTCAGTTTGGTATTTTATCTCCTTCCTGGTCCTCTGCTATTGTTAGTGGTTCACTGAGACCCAGTTATTATGGACAAGTGTACATACACGATTCAAGCCCTAGACATCACTGATAATACTGAATGGTAACGTATTTTGGGGGGGTCAACCCCCAAAACTAACAGTTGCCACAGTTTCTGGATCTCCCAGTCAGATTCTCTGCTTTCTGAGGGTCTCAGCTCTGTCACGCCAAGTCCATCCACCCACGTGAATAGATTGCTCTTAGACTCAGGCAAGGGAGTCTCCTGCCCTGGGTCCCACCCCCTAATTTAGATGGCACTGCTCTGACCCTTCTTTGATAGCACCCCTGCTCCTTGAGTGAGGGGTCCACAGGTTCAATAGGACATGACCTCCCACACGTGACTCCCTTCTAGAATACATTCTGGTCTCCTAGGGCTCTGGAATTCTCTGAGCCTCCTTGCAGGGTCTGAGTAAGGGTTTTCCCTGGTTCTGTCCTCCAACAGTAAAATGAGCCTCTGGTCTGTATATCTCTTGGCCCATGAGATGACCAAGGGTGGCTGTGTGAAGGTGTCCATAGGTCCAGGTTCACCTCAACGCTGGAAGGTCCACAAGACTATATGCAAGGCCAGTCACAGAGCAAGGCCAAGCAAGGGTGGGGTGGGGTGGGGGCTGGCTTGCCCTAGGCTGCTGCATTCCAATGCAGAATTCTAAGGAATCTGAAAGTTCTAAATTTAAATCCAGCCTTCTGGATCTTTACAAAGAGGCAATTGTCAAGGTAGAGGAGAGAAACATTTTATTTAACTTTGTTAGCTTGATTTATAACTTACAAACATAAAGACCTGTGGAAGAAGGACCACCATTTGTACTCTGACCGTAGGCTTCCAAATGTTAGGAGCAGCCCACCCCTCAGAGCTCCTTTCTTTTGGCCCCATGTCATTCAAACCAGAAAATGGCATTTGCAAAGTAGTGGGTTGGCCAAAAAGTTGGTTCAAGTTTTCCATAACATCTTATGGAAAAACCCAAACAAACTTTTTGGCCAACACAATACCTACATCTCCAAGTAACTTAGCTATCATCCTGGTGAAGGCAAGAACCAGTACCTGGTTTGTGCTTATACTAAAAGGGGTATTTCTTTTGCATCTGTAAGAATATTTGCAAAGCATGAAGCAGGTGGGTCCTTGAGAGTGAGGGAGGGCAGACTTGGGTCTGCCTTGACAGAGACATGAAAACCAGCAGATCACTTAGGAGAAAAAGGGACAAGCCAGAGTCAAGACAATGGGAAAAGCAGGATTGAAGATTCACTATTTAAACGTGCCCCTCATTGAAGAAAAGTGTTCATTCTGGCATATAATCCATTAGAATATTCTAAACAGAAACCTTAGCCATAATCTTGTTCAATAGTTTCCAAGCTTTTACTTAAAATCAGCAAAATTTTTAAAAATTACCAAAATGAAAACTTAAGTGAATCCTAATATTAAAGGAATCAAAAGTTCCTTGGATCATTTAAATCCTATTGACTTTTGGAAAATCCTTTATTGCTTACAGATATTCCTGAAGTTCCTCCTCAAAGGTCTGCGCATCCCAGAGCAGAGATGCAAAACCACTAACCTAGCAGGGGTGGGTGCCAGTGGTTGCGCTGCCTAACCTAGGTCTGCTCACAGCACTTCCTCCCTCCATCTGGTTCCAAGGAGCATGTCTCCATAGCCCCCACTGCCCAGCCAATCAGAAGGCACATGACCCAGGCCTGGCCAATCATTATGTTCCACTCTTGACCACAGTTCAGAAAGAGAAAGTGATCATAGAAGGGCAAATTGGAGATACTCCCAAGACTTCTGCCATAGGGATAGGATAGGGAGAGTTGCTCTGTCTCCTATTAGGCCTTCTAAAAGGACAGGCAGTCAGAGGAAAGCAGACACAGAAATGGAGTGAGACCTGATCACATGTGGGAACCCCCAATCCATCCATGCTGGAAGCCGGACTGCCCTTGATTTGTCATTTACATCAGCCACTACAATTTCCTTCTCCAGGCCAAGTTGGTTGGACTTTGTCATTTGCCAACAAGATAGTCATGACTGACCCAACCCCTGTGTTTTACACATGAAGATACTAAAGCCCAGACCGGGGAAGGAGCATTCCACAAGGCCAGCAGGATCTCAGCCAGGGCTAGGACCCAGCTTTCCACATAAATGATGACTTGTGCATATTTAACTTCTCCACATCCTTTTTTATTTGCTAACTCTGACTACAAATCGTGTGTGTGAATGAGAACTCTAGGCAGGGGAGAAACAGTGAAAAGAAGCTTCCTGAAACTCAGCCAAAGGAGGCCAGCCCACACTCAGGAATAGACTAAGCTTTCCATGAAGGTGGAATGCTTTGGTGTCATCTGAGAGCCTGGGTAAGTCACATGTCCAAATCAATCTCTTCTACCCTTTCTGCTGCCTGAAGTTCCACCAATAAGATATCTTTCTACTAGATTAAGCATTGCATCCTTCTTCAGACTTTTCTTTTAAAATGCTACCCTGCTGGGCAAGAGTGACATCATCTACCTCTGATTCCCCCATGGGAAGAAGCTGCTCAATACCCTCCCAGACCAGAGGTCCCAGGGAAGCCTCAGATCTATCATGCTGGGGGAGAAAAGGCACCACAGAGGGTGCTCGCAAAACCCAGGTGAAGCAAACACAGACAACATGGAAGAAGACAGATTTCTCCCTTTCTTCCCAAGTGACAGCTTGACAGGATATCATAGTCTCAAAGAAGCAACAAGGGATAAAGTGAGGCAGACCTGGGTTCAGATTTTATTCCAGCCAATGTCTTCTTAGATAAAGCCAGGCAAATTATACATTTAACTTCTCTGAGCCTCAACTTTCTCACCCATGAATTAAAACACAAATATCTGTTTGGTAAAGAATGAAATGAGTGTACAAAGACCCAGAAGATAGAAGGTGTTTAATAAATGTGTTCCCTTGCTCAAAAGAAGAAAGCAACCCTCTCCACTGTAGTGAATCATCTCTGAAATTATAGCATTTCTATTATACAAAAATGATGAGTTTTCAGGGTAAGAGCTGCTTCCCAACCAGCCCCAGTTCTGCACATCCCATGGACAACAGAGCAGCCAGTCTGGCCAGGGGCTTGTGGAAGGGGCTGGTGGTTACCACCATTCTCACATCAGCCTTCTTGCACACTCATCAGGCAGCATGCCTTCCCTCCAGCCCAGAAGGCAGAAGGGTTCCCCATCATAAGCAAGGGTGCCCTAGGTCCATGTGTGCACACAGGTGGCATCCAAGGATCCCAAGGCACAGACAGGAGGGTCTTGGCATTGGCGATATGGTAGCTTGAGGAACTGCGGCTCAGAGAGGTTAAGGACTTTGTTGATTGCCATCCAGCAAGTAATAGCCAGGTAAGGCTTAAAAACAAACTTATCTATCCTTTCCCTGGTCACCCTATCTAGGGTGCCATTTTCAATACTTCAAAATAGATCATCTGGGAAGGACCTTTTATAGATAGGTCTGTTGGAATCAGAAGTAAAAATAGGGTTGTGTTAGGGAAAAACAAAAACCATAGAGCAGGCCTACTAGTCTCTTCGTTTCTAGGGCTCCCTCATCTTCCCACAGTTGGAGGAAATGACAGAAAATGCTTCTCATGCTCTGATATTGAGAATTTCACATGTCACCCTCATCTGTTACTCTCCCAAGGAATCTGCATTTGGAAAAAAGAGCCAAGGACAGTGCTTAGGCCAAATGAGGGTGCCAGGGGCTTCAGGGGACAGTCCGCATGCCTCAGCAGCTTCTCTTTCTGCTGAGGAACCAGCCTAGGGCTGAGCACCTCTCCAGAGCTCCCCTAGTATCTAGACAGCTCTGCGCTTGGGATGGGGCCTGAGCTGGGGCTGCGGGAATTGCAGCATGTTCAAAGATGTGTCACTGAAATAATGGAATGCCCCAGCCGCGGGCCAGGCTGACCTCCCAAAGTATGTGTTTGGGAGTTTGCAGCTGGAGCCCAACTGCTTGAAGAGAGCCAGGCCCACCCGGATGCAGGCGGGCGGCAGCCCTTTCTACTCCCGCCCCTGGGCCAGGAGCAGACGGGACAGGGGAGAGCAGGGGACCCAACCTAGGCTGGGGGCTGCAGTGGACATGGGACGGCACCACATGGGACACCAACCAACCGGAGCAGACCCAGATCCTGAGTCAAGAAGGCTGGCTGAGAGGAGGATGCAGGGGGTGGGGACCCAGGCCCATAGACAGCAGGGAGGCCTGATGGAATAAGAAAGGACAAGACGGCCCTCAGTGGAGCTGAAGGTGGGCCTGCCCAGGATTACTGGGAGCCCCCACGTTCCTACTCCCAGCACCTCTCCTACCCCATCTTCTATTTCTCCACAAGATGGCTCTCATGAAGTTTAAGTTCACGGCTGAATAAAGGGAGTTTACCTGGAAAATTCCATAGACAGAGGAGCCTGGCAGGCCACAGTCCATGGGATCTCAAAGAGTCAGACACGACTGCGCAACTGAGGACACACAGACACACAGACACACACTCCTAGGAAATGTTTTAGACAGTTGGTCATAGGCAGTGGTGTTCTTCAGAAATCAGGATTCAACTGTGTGGGTCTTTGACCCAGCTGACATGTGGGACAGAGATTTGCTGACAGAGGTGACCTCAGGAGCCACTGCCTAGACCTGGGGGATTGAGGTGGGCTGTAGGGACATGACCCAACATGCAGTTCCACGGCTACTTTCCCTGCCCAGGGCCTTGGCACCAGGACCCTATAGATCTCATGTCCCACCAACACCATGCAGCTCGCTTCTGCCACAAAAGCCATGCAATAACTCAGACCACACTAGAGGCAGCCTTGGAGCCATTGGAGGAGCAAGGGCTGATGGGAGGGCGATGGCTTGAGTCACAGCCCAAAGATGGGCTCTACCCAAAGATGGTAGCTCTGAGCCCGTAGGCTGGCCTCTCTCCCTTCCCTGGGGTCCCCCAGGGTGTCCACCAGTCACCTAAAAGGCCAAGACTGCAGCGGCTCCCACTTCCCAGGCAGAATACAAGGCTCACCTGACCGAGCAGCCCTCCCCTGACTCCTAGCCCACAGCAGCACCTAAGCTCAGTGCCGGAAACGGCAGGAGGCTCAGCCCTTCTTCCCAGGGACCAGCAGAGCCCGCTCACCCTCCTGCCTGCCTGCCCGCAGCTGGCCTGCCCTTCCTGCCTCACCAGACAAGGGCTCATACTGCTAAAGCCCCACAGCACCCCACAAACACATCTTCACACTTAACAAAGACTGAGACACACTAACGTATCCATATACACTCACACACGTTCCCAGAACTCACTCTAATGCTTAAACACATTCACACCAATGCACATTCACACGAACACACAAATATTTGTGTCCTCTCACACAGACACATAACACATTCCCACCCAAGTGGTTATTTAGATGTTTGCATAGAATCTGGAGAAGGAAATGGCAACCCACTCCACTGTTCCTGCCTGGAGAATCCCAGGGACAGGGGAGCCTGGTGGGCTGCCGTCTATAGGATCAGAGTTGGAAGCGACTTAGCAGCAGCAGCAGCAGCATAAAATCTTACATAGGAATACACACTCACACACATAAATATACATGTTCACGCATAAACACACACAAACTCATACCCTCACATGTTTGACCATTCAAGGTATCTACTGCTATCTTCACAGAAAGGGGTCATGGAGGGCAGGAGCCACCAGCACCTAGGCCCCAACTTGGTAATGGTCCCTCCTCCCTTTCTCCTACGACTGCCTTCCCCATGATTCCCTCCCTCCCCTGGTGGCTGTTAGTCTGGGTTCCTCTTTGCTATCCCCTCATTTCTGCCCCATCTCACCTTCATCAAGCTGTTCCCCTTGCCTGAAAGCCCTCCCCGTGGAGTCCCACCTAGCCACTCCTACCCAAGCTGCAAGACCCCAGCACAGCCCTGTCCCATGAAGCACCGCCAACAGCACTAACCTTCTAGGAGGAACCTTGCACCCTGGGTGAGAGGGCTCACCTGTGCAGGTGTGCCCTGCCCCCAGCTTCCCCACGTTTCCTGGCTATGGATCCTGTGTCACTGATGAGACAGCAAGAGGAAAGAACTGTGCCCCACTCTCCCCACCCTCACTCTCTTGTGGGCCTGGAACATACAGTGGAGAGCTAGGCCCTCAGCTCAGCTCTGCCTGGGCGTGCTGCCCCTGACTCATTCTATTATCATTTAGGCCCCTCCAGTTGAAAGGCACCCACTCTGGGGACAGATATACCTGGGTTCAAATCCCAGCTCCACCATTTCTAACAGCATAACTTGGGCAACCTCCTTAACACCACTTGGCCTTAGATTCCTCATCTAAAGAAGTATGAAGAGCAATTCCTCCTTTGTAGATGTGGGATGAGGAATGGCTATGAAGTACCCTGCATGATGCACAATGGCTGGCACACAGTAGGTGATCCAACATGGCACCCCCTTTGTTGTGCCTCTCAGCTCTCCTTGTCCACAATCCAAGGGCCTTAACCCCTAGGATGGAGTGGTCAGGATGGGATGAGGAAAGCTAGGGGCACCTGGCTCCAGTCCACATTCCCCTTTCCCGGCTGTGTCTAGGTCTGCTTCCCTCATGTGGAGCCCCAGAGCTCCAGGACATCTTTGATTAATAAGAAGCGGAAAGATAAGTCTCATGATAATTAATAAATCATTAGCAGCGTTACTTTTCATCAGATAAGTCCATTAATTGTTCCCATTTCCTTACGAAAAGCCCAGACCCAGGGGCCTCTTGCAGTGAGTTTTATGAGAAACCCAAACTTATAAAGAAAAGCAGGTCCCACCTGCAGGGGCACCAGGGACACTGTCTGCCCAACCCACACCTCTGCGCTTTGGGAGAGCAGAAACCAAAACACACACAACAACCCCCGCCCCATAGGAAGGGCCCCAGAGGAGCTCGAAGACCCCTAACCCAAGCTGCCTGGCACACAGCAACAACTGATCACCAGTGTTTGTTGCAGCCATACTCAACAACAACAACAACAAAGCTACATCCTAAATGAGAGAAGCAACGGTTCTAATTGATTAGCAATGCCTGGCAGGGCCAAGGGACCAGGAATGAAGGCACAAGAGGCAAGTCCATCCATTCATCATTCATCCAGGAAATGATGAGTGAATGCCAAATGCCGTGCAAGGGGCTGGGATACTGTGCAGATCAAGAAAAGACACAGCTCCTGCTCTTGTGGAGTTTATATCTGCCTTCTCTAAAATCCCTTGTCAGAGGAGGAAACTGAAACAGGAAAGGGACTTCCCAAAACCATACTAAGGGTCAGTGGCAAAACTGGCTAGAGCTCCTCACTGTCCCCTTCCCAGCCCATCCTTCCCTCAAAGAAGCAGCAAAGGGATCCTGGCTCTCTATTCCCCTGACACCCAACACAGATGCTCTGCCAACTTCTCACGCACTGATCCCCAGACTCTGAAGATGGCAGTGTGTTCTCATTCACTTGGAGAAATGTTTTGAATACCAATCATGTACAGGAACACTGAATTGGGGCACACAGAAACTGTCCCCAGAAGCCGGCTGGCTGGTGGGATGGAAAAGGCTTCCTTAAAAATAATAATAACAAAGCAAAACAATTAGGCACAATAGGAGCACTTAATAACGAGCTCTGAGAAATTAAAGGCAAAATGCTTCCTTGCAAGTTGGAGAATCTTAGAAAGCTCTCTGAAAGTGGTGATAGCTTAGGAACGAATCAGAAAGAAGGTGTGGAGACAGATCCTAGAGGGCTTCCAAGGCACTGATTGGAAGCTTAAATTTGTTCCTTAGGGCTTCACTTGTCCCCTCTGAAGGCATACTAAGAGGGGACCACTGGATAAATGGTTTATCTTCCTATAACATCAAGCTTACTCATAGATTTGAAAGTGTATGATTTTTAATTAGAAAGTTCTTAAAAGTTTTGTCATACTGACACAAAAATAAATTCCACATAAAAAGCTAAACATTGAAATGAATAAAACTATGAAAATACTAGAACAAAATATAAGCGCACATTTATATACACTTTGGATAAGAAAACTTTCCAAGCATGGGACAAAATTAAGATGCCCTAAAGAAAAAACCAAGTAGATTTATCTACATAAAAAATTTAAATTCTCTAGTGCAAATGACATGAAAAATTGAATTAAATATAAATATCAGATGGGGAAATATACACAATAAAAAAAGGATTAAGACCTTCGCAACATAAGTGAAGTGAAGTGAAGTGAAGTCGTTCAGTCGTGTTCGACTCTTTGCAACCCCGTAGACTGTAGCCCACCAGGCTCCTCTGTCCATGGGATTCTCCAGGCAAGAATACTGGAGGGGGTTGCCATTTCCTTCTCCAGGGGATCTTCCCAACCCAGGTCTCCCGCGTTGCAGGCAGATGCTTTAACCTCTGAGCCACCAGGGAAGCCCATAAAGGGTTCCCCCAAAAAAGATAATCAATAGGCAATTCACAGAAGAAACACAAGTAACTAATAAAGCAGGATTTCTAAACCTCAACACTATTAACATTTGAGGCCAGTGTTTCTTTCTACATACTAAATGTCAATAGTACCCGTGCCCCCACACCTGGGGGTCTTAAGAGTCAAGACATCTTCAGACATCACCAAATGTCCTGTGAGGCCAAAATCAGCCCCAGTTGAGAACCATTGTTAAAAAATATATGAAAATAGGCTCAATTTCTGAATGAACAGATCATCGCAAATTAAAATAACAATAAACTGTCATTTTGCTCTTATCAGATTGGAAAATTTTTTAAAATAGACAATAACTACAGATGGCAAGGGTTTGGGAAGAATGATGTTCTCATTCTATGTTGGTGGGACTATAAATAGATACAATGATTTCAGAAGACAATCTGGTGCATATATCAGTTTCTTAAATCTGCAAACTCAATGACCTCGCAATTCCACTTTTGGACTCTATCCCATAGCGGGGGAAAGAATGCATAGAAGTACACAGGACATGCAAACAAAGGATGTTCACTGGGGACTTATCTGTAATAGTGAAAACTTGGAAACAAGTGTCAATGAGTTTTTAAAAATGGTTAAATTCTGGTACATTGATACAAATCAGACAATAAAAAAGAGTTGCCAAGACATATAGCTGAGAAAAAGAAAAGAAAACTGCAAAATAATATGATATTGTATTTGTTTTCTAAGTTAAAATGACATATTTGCACGTGTTTGTGTATACCATTAAAAAAGAGTGGAGTGATAGAAAGATCTGGGAAAATAAATAGTAAATTATTGATAGCGGTTTAATCTTAAGGAGAAAGGTGGTGGGGAGAACGAGAGTAGTACGTATAAGGAGAGAGAGGAATTTCATTTTTTACCATACAGCGTTCTGTATTGAATTTTAACAGTGAGCATGTATTATTTTTCAAAAACTTCACTATGTTTAAGTCATTTTTTCTAAAGCCTAGATAACAGAAAAGTGGCATGTGCAATGAGACACAGGACAATTTGGTTCTCTCAGTTAGCCTAGCTTTCTCCTGGAAAGCCAATGCCTTCTAGTTAAAGTGTACCAAGTTCACTGCTGCAGCAAAACAGATTTGGCCAAAGTCTCAACCACAGGTTAGGCTGGGCAGGGCATGTGTTTTCTCAACAATTCTCTGAAATGTTCTGAAAAAACTTAAAACCAATTGTATTTTCACTTTGACTCTATAAATCCATGAACCTCCTAAATCTGTTCAGCTGCCTGCTATTGCTCCTCTTGATCACATATTCTGTTTACAAACACCACTGGGCATCTTTCCACTTCCCACCACAGCAAACTTTTCCCAAACACAGAGAGACCAGAAGTTCTGGGGTGTTGGTTATTTCTTCATTTCTCTTTTTAAAGTATAGTAATTTTCAAATTATGTTTTCAACTTAGAACATGGCACTGTGGTTAAAAATAGGACATCGGAAGCATAAATGTATAATCAGTGAAACTATGAAGCTATCGAGGCAAATTCAGAATAGAATGAATCAAGACAAATGTGCTGCTGAGCTTGCAGCCCGCCACATGACCATGACAGCTACCAGAGCCAGAGCTCCGCCCCAGCTCCGTCTAGTGAATTGGTGGCCAGCACCTCCCTAAAACAGGGGACAGTGGGAGTTGAGGGTTTTATTTTAGGGGAGTTTTATTTTAATGGGGTTACAGATGAGCACATGAAATAAAGGACAAAAGCCAACTCCCTGCCATGACAATGAAAAAGTATGTAATTTCAAAGAAAAAAAAAATCACAAAATAATTTTAAAGCCTAAAAGAAAAAAGACTGGACTAAGAACAATAATGAGAAACAAATGAAACAAAGCAAATTAAGGATCTCTTAAAGATTTCTCTATTAGCCTTTGTGGCCTAATGGATAAGGCATTGGCCTCCTAAGCCAGGGACTGTGGGTTCGAGTCCCAGCCAGAGTAGAAGGAGTTGTATTTTGGGGGCTTCCCTGGTGGCTCAGATGGTAAAGAGTCTGCCTGCACTGCAGGAGATCCCTGGGTCAGGAAGATCCGCTGGAGAAGGAAACAGCAACCCACTCCATATTCTTGCCTGGAAAATCCCATGGATGGAAGAGGCTGTTGGGCTACAGTCCATGGGGTTGCAGTCGGACACGATTGAGCAACTTCACTTTCACTTTCAAAGATTTCTCTAGTCTGTTTCAGAAATGCCTCAGAAGTCACAGCTTGAATATAGGAGTGAAGTTTAAGGGCTTCAATGTGGATAGAATCACACCTCTATTTGCATCAAAAGAAGCAGCCAATCTGGGAAAAGTGTCCTTCAGGCTGGCACTGTCTACCAGTGCATTTTGTGAGTGCCCAGTCACTCAGTGGTGTCCAACTCTTTGAGACCCCATGGACTGTAGCCTGCCAGGCTCTTCTGTCCATGAAGCTTCTCCAAGCAAGAATACTGGAGTGGGTTGTGCTTTTCTACTCCAGGAGAATCTTCCTGACCCAGAAACAGAACCTGCGTCTCTTGCATTGGCAAGCATATTATTTAACACTGCACCACCTGGGAAGCCACACCAACATGTTTTAGTGGATTTAGGAGAGACTTTGGAGTTGCCTGGTAGCCCAAGATTGCCAGGAGAAATATCAATAAGCTCAGATATGCAGAAGACACCACCCTTATGGCATAAAGTGAAGAGGAACTAAAGAGCCTCTTGATGAAAGTGAAAGAGCAGAGGGAAAAAGCTGTCTTAAAACTCAACATTCAAAAAACTAAGATCATGGCATCTGGTCCCATCACTTCATGGCAAATACATGGGGAAACAATGGAAACAGTAAGAGACTTTGTTTTCTTGGGCTCCAAAATCACTGTAGATGGTGACTGCAGCCCTGAAATCAAAAGACGCTTGTTCCTTGGAAGAAAAGCTATGACAAACCTAGACAGCATATTAAAAAGCAGACATTACTTTGCTAACAAAGGTCCCTATAGTCAAAGCTATGGTTTTTCCAGTAGTCATGTATGGATGTGAGAGTTGGACCATAAAGAAAGCTGAGTGCCAAAGAACTGATGCTTTTGAACTGTGGTGTTGGAGAAGACTCTTGAGAGTCCCTTGGACTGCAAGGAGAATCCAACCAGTCAATCCTCAAGGAAATCAGTCCTGAATATTCATTGAAATGACTGATGCTGAAGCTGAAGCTCCAAAACTTTGGCCACCTGATGGGAATAAATGACTCATTGGAAAAGACCCTGATACTAGGAAAGATTGAAGGCAGGAGGAGAAGGGGGCGACACAGGATGAGATGGTAGGATGGCATCATTGACTCAATGGACATGAGTTTGAGCAAACTCCAGGAGATAATGTAGGACAGGGAAGTCTGGCATGCTGCAGTCAGTGGGGTCTCAAAGAGTCAGACACGAATGAGTGACTAAATGGAACTGTGGTTACAAAAACAGATGACTTGGCCCTTTTTGTCAATATCTTTCTTCACTAAAAAGTTAGTCAATGTCTGTGAAGGCATGTCGGTTTCTAAAGTGGTTGATGGTAAAATAACAAGAGAAGACATCACATCAAAATGTGTAAGTCCAAAAAGAACAATGTTCAGTAGCCAAATGGTGTCCAACTCTTTGCATGGACTGCAGGATGCCAGGCTTCCCTGTCCTTCAGTATCTCCCAGAGTTTACTCAAACTCATGTCCATTGAGTCGATGATGCCATCCCACCATCTCATCCTCTGTCATCCCCTTTTCCTGTTGCCCTCAATAGTTCCCAGTATCAGGGTCTTTTCCAATGAGTCAGCTCTTCGAATCAGGTCACCAAAATACTAGAGCTTCAGCATCAGTACTTCCAATGAATATTAAGGGCTGATTTCCTTCAGGATTGATCTCCTTGCAACTCCAAGGAATTCTTAAGAGTCTTCTCCAGCACCACAGTTCAAAGCATCAATTCTTCAGCGCTCAGTCTTCTTTATGGTCCAACTCTCACATCTGTATTTGACTACTGGAAAAACCATAGCTTTGACTGGATGAACCTTTGTCAGCAAAGTGATGTCTCTACTTTTAAAAACACTATCTAAGTTTGCCACAAAGTGAAAGAGGAGAGTTAAAAAGTCGGCTTAAAGCTCAACATTCAGAAAACTAAGATCATGGTTATCTGGTCCCGTCACTTCATGGCAAATGAATGGAGAAACAGTGGAAACAGTGGCTGACTTTATTTTGGGGGGCTCCAAAATCACCGCAGATGGTGATCACAGCCATGAAATTAAAAAACGCTTACTCCTTGGAAGGAAAGTTATGACCAACCTAGACAGCATATTAAAAAGCAGAGACATTACTTTGTCAACAAAGGTCTGTCTAGTCAAGGCCATGGTTTTTCCAGTAGTCATGTATAGATGTGCGAGCTGGACTATAAAGAAAGCTGAGTGCAGAAGAATTGATGCTTTTGAGCTGTGGTGTTGGAGAAGACTCTTGAGAGTTCCCTGGACAGCAAGGAGATCCACCCAGTCCATCCTAAAGGAGATCAGTCCTGGGTGTTCATTGGAAGGACTGACGCTGAAACTGAAACTCCAATACTTTGGCCATCTCATGTGAAGAGTTGACTCATTGGAAAAGACCCTGATGCTGGGAGGGATTGGGGGCAGGAGGAAAAGGGGAAGACAGAGGATGAGATGGCTGGATGGCATCACCAACTCGATGAACTTGAGTTTGAGTAAACTCTGGGAGTTGGTGATGGACAGGGAGGCCTGTTGCTGCAGTTCATGAGGTCGCAAAGAGTCAAACACAACTGAGCAACTGAACTGAACTGAACTGAAGTTTTCCACAGCATATCAACAGATATAAGTAACTCAGAGCCCTGCTCTAATAGGCAAAATGGCAGAAAACAGTGGTCCCAGGAACTACTACACACAGTGAGATTCCTGGAACCCACATCACACACAGAGTGTACTTTTAAAGGTCCACTCTTGAATACTAAGTGGTAAACTTTTCATCAAAATTTAGTTTATAAAGCCTGGCAGTTTGAATACTTGTCTCTTAGGGCTACTTTATAACAAAATGAAAAGGTTTGGGTTTTTTTGTTTTGTTTTTTTGTTTTTTGTTTTGTTTTTTTGCTTTACCGCAGGTATGTGTTGCTGGCTCAACAGGAAGGAGATACTGCTCTAGGTTTTAAAAGTTGGTCTAAGTAGATTTTTTTTCATAGAGATAAATATCAACTGGGCCATGACTAAGGGCAAAAAAACTCATTAAGGTGAATAAAAGTCTATGTTCATACTGAAATGCCAAGTGGCTCTCAGAGACGTTTTATTTAGAATATATTTTCAAAGTCAATACTCTTAACAACTGCAAGACAAAGCTGAGAAATTATTTTACTGCCACTATCACTGCCATAAAAATGCAGTTGCATGCAGTCGGATGAAGAGAGATGAGGGGAACTAATTGTAACTGAATCTCTTGGTTTATTTGCAGGTATCAGTTCTCTGTGATGCAAGGGATGTTTTCAAAACTGTTGGATTTATTTCAACAGGATCGTGAGCCAATGGAATTTATATGAATTTTTTCTTTCCTGGTGGCAACAATTTAAAATATTATTTTATACTTGGACACAACCCCATGCATCTTTGATACCTTTATTCCTTCCAATATGGTAAGATGATCCTGGGTCATCCTACTGTATTTCCTGTCCCAGATCTGAAATCAGTCATTACCCCAAGAGAACATGGTTCTTTCTCAGGAGATTCTTTAGAAAATTCAATACCTCTATGAAGTTCATTTGTCCACGGGGCATTCCAGAAAATTGGGTGCAAATCAGACTATTGCAATGGAAATGGCATTCCCCCCAGGAGCAATATTAAAATTACGCTGGACTCATTAGCTAGAATCAAGAACTAAAGACAAGACAGCCATAACCAACAATGAGTTGGAAAAAGTAGGACAGAACAACCATAGGCACTAAAGTAGTGGAAACAACATCCCAGTGATGGAATCTCAAACTCAGTTACCTGCCAATGAATGCATGGGTGAAGACACTGACAAGTGGGTGTGGTAGACAGCTGTAGTGTAAAAAGGGGAGTTTTCTATAATGTAGGGGCTCTGGGGTGGGAGAAGACATTTGAGAGAAGGAAATTTAGGACAAAGTACAGGAAAGTCATCTTCCCAAACTAACAGGTTTTGAACAAACAAACAGGGGTTTTGATATGAAGCAGATCTAAAATTTCCCATTCCTAACCACTCTCTAGCTCTGTAACGTCAAAGAAGCAGCCTCTCCTCTGAGAATTCTGATTTCCTTGTTGGTAAAAGGGCTTCCTTGGTAGTTCAGTTGGTAAAGAATTTGCCTGCAATGCAGGAGACCCAGGTTCAACTCCTGGGTCGGGAAGATCCACTGGAGAAGGAATCGGCTACCCACTCCAGTATTCCTGGGCTCCCCTAGTGGCTCAGCTGGTAAAGAATCTGCCTAAATTGTAAAAAACCTGGGTTTGATCCCTGGGTTGGGAAGATCCTCTGGAGAAGGGAAAGGCTACCCACTCCAGTAATTCTGGCCTGGAGAATTTCACAGACTATACAGTCCATGAGGTTGCAAAGAGTTGAACATGCTGAGAGATTTAATGGGAATAGTTGTCAGAAATGGCAGAAAGTCATGAGGATCAGATGAGATGACTGGCATCTCAAACTTAACATGTCCCAAGTAGCCACCAAACGTGTAATTTCCATCATCTTTTCATCTGACTTAATGACCTCTCCATCCACTCACTTGCTCAGGATCCAATCACAGGCTCTATCTTCTAAATATATCTGGACTCTAACCACTTTTCTACCATTTCCTTCACCACCACACTGGCCAAGTCACAAAGCTTGCTGCCCTCAGTTTAGTCATTTCAGTTGCCCAGTCATGTCCAACTCTGTGACCCCATGGACTGCAGCATGCCAGGCTTCCTTATCCATCACCAATTCCTGAAGCTTGCTCAAACTCATGTCCATTGAGTCAGTGATGTCATCCAACCATCTCATCCTCTGTTATCCCCTTCTCCTGCCTTCAATCTTTCCCAGCCAGTATCAGGGTCTTTTCCAATGAGTCAGTTCTTCCTATCAGGTGGCCAAAGTTCTGGAGTTTCAGCTTCAGCATCAGTTCTTCCAGTGAATATTCAGGACTGATTTCCTTTAGGATGGACTGGTTGGATCTCCTTGCCATCCAAGGAACTCTCAAGAGTCTTTTCCAACACACAGTTCAAAAGCATCAATTCTTTGGCACTCAGCTTTCTTTATAGTTCAACTCTCACATCCATACATGACTACTGGAAAAACCATAGCTTTGACTATAAGGACCTTTGTCAGCAAAGTAATGTCTCTGCTCTCTAATATGCTGTCTAGGTTTGTCATAGCTTTTCTTCCAAGGAGCAAGCATCTTTTAATTTCATGGCTGCAGTCACCATCTGCAGTGATTTCAGAGCCCAAAAAAATAAAGTCTCTCACTGTTTCCATTGTTTCCCCATGTATTTGCCATGAAGTGATGGGACTGGATGCCATGATCTTAGTTTTTTGAATGTTGTATTTTAAGCCAACATTTTCCCACTCCTCTTTCACTTTCATCAAGAGGCTCTTCAGTTCCTCTTCACTTTATGCCATAAGGGTGGTATCATCTGCATATCTGAAGTTATTGATATTTCTTCCAGCAATCTTGATTCCAGCTTGTGCTTCACCCAGCCTGGCATTTTGCATGATGTACTCTACATAGAAGTTAAATAAGTAGGGTGACAATACTTGACCTATTCCTTTCCCAATTTGGAACCAGTCTGTTGTTGCATGTCCAGATCTAACTGTTGCTTCTTGACCTACAAACAGATTTCTCAGGAGGCAGGTCAGGTGGTCTGGTATTCCCATCTCTTTAAAAATTTTCCACAGTACCTTGTGATCCATAGAGTCAAAGGCTTTGGCATAGTCAATAAAGTAGAAGTTTTTCTGGAACTCTCTTGCTTTTTTTGATGATCCAATGGATGTTGGCAATTTGATCTCTGGTTCCCCTGCCTTTTCTAAATCCACCTTGAACATCTGAAAGTTCACAGTCTGTTGAACTTCATATGAAGTTCATATGAAGTATGATGTTCAACATTCTGTTGCTCCCCTGGATCATTGCAATTATCTCCAATTAGTCTCCCTCCCTCTACCCTTGACCCCTACAGTCTGAATGCACACAGCAACACACAAATCCCATCAAATCATTCCTCTCTGCCTCAAACCCTTCTGGTGTTTCCATCTCAGCATAAAGCCTTATCCTTGAGTGAAAAGGCCCTACTGAGTCTGGTCCCTGCTTAACTGCTGACACTGGAAAAGTCAAGGGATATGGATGTGACAAACTGTGTCTGCCACTCCCAGTAACAGGGAAAAGAGACTACAGGTGCGTGGCCCAACCAGAGCCAGAAGGGCTCTGAGCACCCTCCTGCCCCCTCCTCATCCTCCTTGACATCAGGACCCTCCCCAGGATGTTCTCCCTGAGCTCTCAGTCTTCCCAGAGCCAGAATCCTAACTTGTATCCAAGGAAACCTCTGCTTTTCTGTTATCTGCTGTTCAAAGTGGCAATTATCAGTCCCTTGGCAGTTAGGCCTCAGCCATCCCATCCTTAATATCTCTGCCCAAATGAGCTTTTCAGCATTTACAATTCTAAAATTATATTCTCCAAGAGGATAGATTCATTTATCCTCTGAATTTTGAACACCTCCCATATGCCCCACAACTGCTGGCTATCTTGGAGCAGGAGATGTTTCAAAAAGTGGAAGATAAGCGAGGCGGACATGGGAAAGTAACTTAAAGGTTTCTGTGCCTCAGTTATCTTATCTGAAAATGGGCAAACTTTCCCCAAGAAGATCATAGGCCTCCAATTTCCTCAGGGGAATGAGTTGCCAGAATTCATCAGTTATTTAATATGCATGTTAATCCATGAGGATAGAGTGGTCATTTCTTTTGAGCACCCAGTAAACACAGAGAAAATGTTATTTTATTTACTTCAGCGATTATTCAGTATTAAGTATTATGTGCTGCCTGAAAACCATAGAGGAAGTAGAGATGAGTTAGACTATCTCATCTCCAAGAAGCTGACAGCTTCGTGGAGATGATCAAGGCACATCAAGACTCTATAATGTCTGTAAGAATGGACTACCACTAATGGATGAACCAACCTCACTGGTACTCAAAAGGGATCATTCAGCTGCCAGGACAGGTCAGCTTCCTCAGGGGACAGGACACTTGGATATGGAAAGATGAACCTACTCGCCTCTCACTCCCTCCTGGGAGAAGAGCCTGGATGAAGGCAGGGTGGTATGAAGTGGTGCACAGGCAGAGGGAACCATGGGCAGGGAGTGGAGGGCCAAGGGTGAGGAGAAACAGAGTGAGGCCAAAATCCCAGGCACAGTTGGGTCATGGAAGGTTTGGCAGGGGGCGGTGGGCAGGCTAAAGAATTTGTGCATCAGTTTGAAGCTGTTGGGGAACGCTGGGGAAGCTTACACAGGAGTGGTTCCCAAAGAAATGGAAGTATTACACAACAGTTAAGACCACAGGTGCTGGTAGGACATATTTGGATTCAGATATTAGCTTGTGCCACCTACAAGCTGGGTGAACATGGGAAAGTTATCTTATTTGTAAAATGGGCATAATAATAGTATTTACCTCAAAGGGTTATTATCAGGATTAAACTAGTATTCTTATAAAGTTGCTGACATTAAAAATGTAGAACATGAGAGCTGTGAATTAAGTTTTATTTGGGGAAAAATGAGGACTAAAGCCCGGGAGACAGCATTTCAGATGTCTCTGAGAAACTCCAAAGAGGTAGGAGGGAAGGTCAGTATATACACAATTTTGGTGAAGGGAGAATACATGTAATCAAGCACATACTTTTTGCAAGTTTCTGACAGTCACAAGGAGCAGTCATCACCACGAAGGATGTTAGTGCTTTTCTAGATATGAGAAGGTGCATGAATTGCACTCATAAAACTGAACCCTTAAATATCTATCTGAAGACCTGTTCTGCCAGTTTTTCCCCAAGCACAGAGTGCCTCATTTCTGTTCTCTACCTTGAACTCCTTTCAGGGGTTGTTGAGGGTCAGCAGCTACAGCAGCATATGATTTAATCCTTGTAGAGGTAGACAGCAAGTGCCAATTTATAGTCAACAACATTTTTAGAACTGTGCCTGGTATGTAGTAACCATTTAATACATTTTACTATTAGCACTGGGCTTTCCAGGTGGATCAGTGGTAAAGAATCCACCTGCCAAGGCAGAAGATACAGGAAATGCAGGTTTGACCCCTGGGTCAGGAAGGTCCCCTGGAGGAGGGCATGGCAACCCACTCCAGTATTCTTGCCTGAGACTCCCCATGGACGGAGGAGCCTGGCGGGCTGCAGTCCATGGGGCCCCACAGAGTCAGACACAACTGAGCACAGCATAGCAGCAGTACTAGCATTATCATTTATTTAATTACCTAGATCTCCTACTAGACTGCCAGCCAGTTCATCAGGACAAAAAACTGTTTGTCTTGCTTATCTCAGGGCCCCAGTGTCTAGCAAAGGCCCTGGCACATAGTATGTGTTCAGTTAATGAAAAGAAAACAGGAAGACTGGATGGACTGGTCCCCCTGTGCCATGGGGCTTCTCAAGGCCCTAGAGGCCCCAGAGGCACATCCAGATGAGGCTGTCACAAGGGAACAAGGTCACCCATTCATCCCCACAGACTATCTCAGCTGTAGATACATACCTACCAGGGCCTGCCTACCCCAGGACATAGCATTCATCTGGGCCAGAAGTCTGGCCCTCAGAGCCCTCATATCATCCTACTGCCACCTACCTCCTCACTCAGGAGTCTAAAGACACATCATTCCCAGGAAACTTCTACTTTCCAACAATTCTTAATCCTTTTGCAGTCAGTCCTTTTCCCTAGCTCTTCCCAAGTGAGCCTTTCACACCTAAATCTAGACAGGTCACTCCTGTACTTAAAACCCAATCCTGCTTTCATTTGTCTTGAAGATAAGGTCCAAACTCTAAAGTACAGCTACTTAGCAAACCCTACACAGTCAGCCCTAGACCCACGTTCCCAGCCTCTCTCCTTCCCATTATCACCCCTAGTCCCCTCCCCACCTTAGCCAGGACCTACATCTCCCCCAAATGCTCCAGTCTATACACCTCTGCCTCCAGCTCCCTTCTCCCCTGTGCTCTCTGGAAAGCTCTTCATTCTGTAAAACCTGCTTCAGTTATGATCTGCTCTACAGCATGTCTCCCCAGACACCCTGCTAACACTTAAGAAATCTGTCTCATAGCCTCTTACAGTTGTCTGTTTATATCTCTGTCTCTGCCACAGGACTGAGAGGCCTTGAGGGCTGGAACTGTCTCTTTTTCTTTTTTTTTTTCTTGGATCCTTAAGTCCCAGCCCAGAATCTGGGATGCAATATAAGAGTCCATCAGGAAATGTTTATTAGTTGGTTAGTCCATTGGCAAAATGAATGAACAAATGAGTGAATGAACAGTAGGTTCTCTGTGCCCCAGTGATCAAGACATGTAGTTAGGGCACAGGGAATTAATCTTGTGTGAATCCCTGAATAAGATACACCTCTACTGACCTTCTATATTTATTTTTTAAGCACCAGCTCCTCTCAACACAACACACACACACACACACACAGACACACACATACACACACACAGCTCTTCCATCTCTCCTCCAATTTTTTCTAAAAGAATCTCTTCATAAGCATTGACTCATAAAACAAAAAATACATATATGTATTCAAATTTATAAAGTTTCCAGAAGTTCTTCTCAAAAAAGCATGGACTAAGAATTGCCAAACAGTCCCGTGAAATGTCACACCAGGACAGCCTCTGAGCAGATGTTCTTTCTGGGGAGACCCAGGTGTCCTGCCTCTCCCTATCTTGCTTTATGCATGTGAGGCCCCAGTCCAGCTTCCCTTCCTTGGCATTGAGTAGACACCTGCGACTGTGCTGTAATCCCAGGTAAGCCGCCTGCACACAGCCCAGCACCACCCCCACTCCTGGTCACAGGGACTTGAATAGCCGGGTGCACCTGTGGGCCAGGCAGCCACTGATCCGAGGGTGGAGCCCAACAGGACCGAGGCCTCAGCTTTTGAAGCACTGACAGGGTTGCCCTGCTGAGCCTGACCTATGACCTACAGGTGGGCACAGCCATTGTCCCTACAGGTCCCAACTGCTGTCTGTCCTGCTGCAGGGACCTGTGAAAGTATCCATTTCAGGTCCGTGCAAAGCAAAACAAACAGAGGGGCCAAGGGGCAGGGGTTTGTGTGGAGGGCTTTGCTGGGTGGGAAGACATTGTTGCAAGTACAGGTATAATCCGCGCCAGGCGGGCCCCACCAGCTGGCAGGGCTCCACCTGCCACTGGGCTATTTATAAATACACGGCCAACTTGGAGCTCCAAAACAAGAGCCTCTGGAACTTAGGGGGCTTCACAGGATTGGGAAGAGGCTCAGTATCAGAAACCAGCACCTGCCTCTCACTGAGCCTGTCAACCAGGAGGGATGAGGTGAGGGGTCCCTTCCTCCCTGCCATAGACTGGAGGCTGGGGCCAAGCACGGGTCGAGTGGGATAGAGCTAGTAGATTCCACAGGACCAACAGTGGCAGACAACAGTACTGTCAGACCACCTGCCACTAGCAGAGGCTGAGGCAGCTAGAGTCATCACAGTTCTGGCAATCAAAGGTTGCTACTGACAAACAGGAGTATTTGTGAATGGAGGCTTCAGGGGAGTTTGTGTTATTGTGTTACTGTGAACAGGCACAGACCTTGGTTAGATTCTAATGGTGGTATAGCTGCAGACTCGCTGTGTGAACTCAGACAAATGACCTAACCTCTCTGAGACTCAGTTAATTCACCTATAAAATAGGCATGTCGATAACCAGCCTGGAGGGATATTGTGAGGATCAATTTTGTGCTAAATTCCCTGGCCCCACCTCCAGCCTCTTACTTCCTACAGTCCACCTGGCTCAGGCAACCAAATAGGATTTTCTAAAACACTGAGACTTTTTTTTTTTCATTTATTTTTATTAGTTGGAGGCTAATTACTTTATAATATTGTAGTGGTTTTTGCCATACATTGACATGAATCAGCCATGGATTTACATGTGTTCCCCATCCTGAACCCCCCTCCCACCTCCCTCCCCATCCCATCCCTCTGGGTCATCCCAGTGCACCAGCCCCAAGCACTTGTAACACTGAGACTTTTAAAACATTTTTATTGTTAAATAAAATGCACATTCAGAAAATACTCCAAGCATCAGTGTATGACTTGACAATTTACTGTAAAAAGAATATCTATGTGCTCCTCACCCAAGTGAAAAAAAGTGAATATAGTCTGGACCCCAGAGGCCATCACAGATCACTTTCCAAACATGAAAGTGAAGTGTTAGTCACTCAGTTGTGTCCAACTCTTTGTGCAACCCCATGGCCTGTAGCCTGCCAGGCTCCTCTGTCCATGGAATTCTCCAGGCAAGAATACTGGAGTGGGTAGCCATTTCAATCACAGTCATCCCTTTCACCCTAATAGTATAAATATTTAGGATCACATAGTCTGTATGGCTTCTAAAGGCTGCCTTATATATTTTAAATTGATTGGTTGTTATGTGTAACTTAATTCTTTTTCATTGTTTTATCATATTCCAGTATATGAATTTATCATACACAGCTATTATAAGCATTCTTACGTCTATTGTAGAGCACAATGAAAGGAAAAACTACTTTTTCTATGTTCTATGCTTCATAGAACATTTCTGGACACTCAACATGCAGGTGTTTTTCCCACACCAATCAATTCTCCAACATCAGCTTAGTGTCCTACAATTCAATTCTAACACTACTTACCTTGAGTTAGTATTCAGTCCCATAGGTTAAGGACCCAGTCCCACAAGACTGTACCCACTTTAGACACCAAGTGGGTTACACTCACTTACGTCCAACTTGACTACAAAACAAAGGTTCCCAGGAACCCCTCCTCGGATTCAATAATTTGCTATAATGGCTCATAGAACTCAGGGAAATGCTTGTTTATCAGTCTGTCATATGATAAAGGACACTGTAAAGGACACAGTCACTCCATGGCAAATAGATGGGGAAACAGTAGAAACAGTGTCAGACTTTATTTGTTTGGGCTCCAAAATCACTGCAGATGGTGATTGCAGCCATAAAATTAAAAGACGCTTACTCCTTGGAAGGAAAGTTATGACCAACTTAGATAGCATATTAAAAAGCAGAGACATTACTTTGCCAACAAAGGTCTGTCTAGTCAAGGCCATGGTTTTTCCCGTGGTCATGTATGGATGTGAGAGTTGGACTATAAAGAAAGCTAAGTGCCGAAATATGGATGCTTTTGAACTGTGGTGTTGGAGAAGACTCTTGAGAGTCCCTTGGACTGCAAGGAGATCCAACCAGTCCATCCTAAAGGAGATCAGTCCTGGGTGTTCATTGGAAGGACTGATGCTGAAGCTGAAACTCCAATACTTTGGCCACCTCATGCGAAGAGTTGACTCATTGTTAAAGACCCTGATGCTGGGAGGGATTGGGGGCAGGAGGAGAAGGGGACGACAGAGGATGAGATGGTTGGATGGCATCACCAACTCGATGAACTTGAGTTTGAGTAAACTCTGGGAGTTGGTGATGGACAGGGAGGCCTGGCGTGCTGTGATTCATGGGGTCAAAAGAGTCAGACAGGACTGAGCGACTGAACTTGACTGAAAGGATACAGATGAATAGCCAGATGGAAAAGTTTACAGGGCAAGGTCCAGAAGTGGCCTGCACAAGTGCTGTTTCACTGCTGCTGGAGTGCCCCACTCTCACAGCACAGACATGTATTCACCAACCCAGAAGCTCTCCAAAGCCATTCAGAGACTTGTCCGTGGATTTTTATAGAAGATTCCTCACATGGGCATGATTGATTATTCACTCAATCGCTAGTCCCTCTCCCCTCCTCAGAGGATGCATGAGGGGTGGAGAGCTGAAAGTTCCAAGCTTCTAATCACAGTTTGGTCTGTCTGGTGACCAGCTCCCATCCAGGAGCTCATTAAGAGTCACCTCGTTAGAATAAAAGATTCTGCTAATACCCAAGAAATGCCAAGGACTTAGAAGCTCTGTTATCAGGAACTTGGGTCAAAGACCAACTATTAGAACAAAAGATGCTCCTAACACCTTTATTGACTAGGAAATTATAAAGGTTTTAGGAGCTCTGGTCAGGAACCAAGGATGAAGACCAAAATAGGTATTTATTATATCACAATATCACACACAGGCACACGTTTATTTTGGATATCTATAGGAAAGGAACTTCTAGGCCATAGGCTGAGTATCTTGCCTTCTGCTGGATAATTCCTCACTCTTTTCCTCAGTGGTTATACCAATACATCACTCATTCGAGTGATATAAAGAGTTCCATTGTTCCACATCCTCACTAAGACTGATGTTGCCAGATAGCTTAACTTTAGCTATTCTGATTGAGTATCTAATTGTGGTTTAAATATCCATTTCCCTTATTATGAGTGAAATTTACCAGCTTTTAATACATGTATTAGACATTTAGATGTCAACATTTGTGAGGTGCTTGTTTAAGTTCTTTGTTCAGTTTCCTACTGGGTTGTCTTTTTCTTATTGATTTGTAGAAGTCCTTTATCAGTTTTGGAGATGGACTGTTTGCTATATGTATGTCAAGTATCTTCTTCTATTCTGTTACTGCATTGACAGAATATTCTGTTTTTTACAGTATCTTTTGATGAACTTAAGTCCTTGATTTTACTGTAGTTTTTCCCTTAATGTTTAGTGATTTTTATGGGCCATATAGAAAACTCTCCTTATCCTCAAAGTCATGAAGATATTGTCCCATTTTTATCTTCCCAGAGCTTCTTTGTTTTGCACTTATCATTTAGATACACAGCACATCTAGATTTGATTTTTGTGTGTGATATGAAGTAAAGGTCTAGTTTTTTTTTTTTTCATACAGATACCCAATTTCCCCAGCACCATTCTTTCTTGCTCTGCAGTATCACTCTTATCATAAATCAATGTCTACACATGCATGATCTGTTTCTGGATTCTCAAAATCTCTTCCATCACCATACCTGTTTATCCTTGTGCCAGTAACACTGTCTTATTATTACATATCCTAATAAGTGCCCAGGAAGTATTACATACTTGTTTCTATAAGATTGTGTTTGCTCCTCTTGTCCCTTTACATTTCCATATAAATTTCAGAATCACCTTGTAAAGCTCCACAAAAACAAAACACTTGGGACCTTCGTTGGGACTGCATTAGAGTCCATATATCACTTTGCGAACTGATTTGAGTCTTTCAATCCATGAACATTGTATGTCTCTATTTTTTACTCTTTACTTCTTTATTTTCTTTCAATAATATTTTCTAGCTTTCCCTATAGAAGTTTTGTCCATGTTTTATTGGGTTCATTTTAGGTATTTGATATTTGTTGATATGTTTAAAGTTTAAACATATATTATCTGTTTGTTGCTGGTACACAGAAATAGGACTGATTTTTTTTAACATTGTCTTTACTACCAGCTAAAATTTCTTATTAAGTCTAATATTTTATCTGCAGATTCTTTTTGGATATTCTACATCTACATTCCTATCCTCTTTAAATATTGAGAATTTTGTTTATTCCTTTCATTCACTCTATTTTTTTTTCTTACCATTCTGCTCTGGCAGCATTTTCAAAACTTACTTGACTACAGATGCTTCAGTTATGGACCTCCTATTTAATCTCTAAAAAGCTTCCCACTAAACAAAGTCTTGGGAAAGGCAAAATAAGGGGAAAATAACAAGAAAATGACTTAGAACTCAAAGACCTAGGTCTGACTCACATTTAGTAGTTATGTGACCCAGGCAAGCTACTTAAGGACGTATCAGAGTAGACTTTTAATACAGATGAAAGCAAAAGGTGACAGCAACTGTGAGAAATTTCTCAAGAAGTAAAATCAAGTTATGAAATCAGTGCTTTTATAAATCCTGGGCCCAACATTTGCAGAATGCATATTATTTTCAAGTATCCATGAGATATGTATAAAAATTGTATACCCTGAGGCTTAAAGCAAGTCTGAAAATTTTTAAAGAATTGAATAATTTTTTACAAAATGCAATTAAGCTAAGAATCAACTTAGAAAAGGATAACTATATTTGTAAATTAAGTAATATTATTCTAGAAAAAGTAAAATCCACAGTGGAAAGTAAACAAAATATCTCGAACTGAAAATAAAACTTGTGGAAGGCAATTAAACATATAATTATAAGGAAATATATCCTTAGAAACATATAAAGACTGAAATTAATGCACAACATCTATTTCAAGAAATTATGAAAACATCACCAATAGCAACATTAAAATAAACCCAAGATTCAGAAGGAAAAACTTGTATGTTAAAGATAAGAGTAGAAATGAATGAAAGAGAAACCAAACATGAAATAGAAAGGATCAACAAAGTCAAATTTGGTTTATTGAAAAGACTAATAAAATCGATAGTGCCCTGGTTTTTAAGGAGATGTAAAGCAATGTTAGGAATGAAAAAGAGGACATGAACTTCAGAGTCACAGACATTGGGGAAAACAAGAGAGAGGAAATCATAAATTCTATGACAAAACTTTGAAAGTTTAACTGAAATAGATAAATTCTTATTAAAAACACAACTTTCAAATGTATATAAGAAATAAAATGTTAATGGTTCTATAATTATGAAAAAGTTTAATCCAAAATAAAAAATATGTCCAATAAGAAAACATTACAGACAATTTCTACCGTTTAAGCTAGAAATTTCATTAATCCAATCAGAACACAGCTCTCTTTACAAGGTTAGCTGTAACTCTTTTACAAAATCTGCCTCCACACATCAGAAAAACACACTTGAATGTAGAAGCAGAAATCCTCAATAATGTATTCTCAAATCTAATTTGGCAGAATACTAAGAGAATAACAAGCAATGAACTCTTGGCAAGCATGCAGGAGAGCTTGGGGAAGCTGAAATGAGAAGCTGATTTACCACTGTCTATCCCAGTACCCTGGGCATAAGCTATTTTGTTTACAGAAAAAGTAGAGAATGTAAGCTAACCCACCTAGTCAATTCAACTGAATGGTCAGTTAAGTGAAGGTCTATAAAGGCAGATTGATGGTGTGGATGTGTGTATGATGATGGAGGTGTGAAAGACACAGTTGAAAGAACTCATAGTACATACAGTGTTTTGTATCCTTTTTTAAGTTAACATTTTCCCATAAGTCTATCTTTCATAAAGATCATTTGAAACAACTGACTACCATTTCTTTTTATGAATATTACCACTTTTGAAATTAGTAACCTTTTCATGTTAGGCATTTAAGTTTCTCTTTTCTAATGCTAAAAATTATATGGCAATGAACACACTCCTGCCTAATTCTTTGTCTACCTTTCTGATATCTCCTTAGGAGATAGAAGTATTATACCAACTACTGCCACATTTTAAAGTTCTTAATATTTATGAAAAATCTTAATGCATTTGATACAAGTGCTCTCTAGAAAGTTGCCCCCATTTATAACTTCCACCATCAATTCACAAGCACACCTTTCATCCTCAGTAGCCTTTAAGTTTTCTGTTTTCTTAACCTGTGTTAATGTAATGTGTTAAATATGGTACATCACTGTTCTTTTAATTTAGCAAGGTGTGATGAACAGTGATAGTAAATCTTTCCATTTGTCAGTCAGTTCCTTTGCTGGACATTGGCTTTACTTGAGTAAAGACAAACCCTGAATTCTCCTGCCTTATAGATCTGAGGAGGGCACGGCAACCCACTCTAGTATTCTTGCCTGGAGAATCCCCATGGGCAGGGGAGCCTGGCAGGCTACAGTCCATGAGATCACAATGAGTCAGACGTGAATAAGCGACTAAGCACAGCACAGCACATAGATATCTCTACAGGGTGATTTTTTCAATACAAAGTCTCCAGCACGTGTGCTATGGGACACATGGTCTGGGGCCGGCCATCAGCCTGGTACCTGGCTGGCCTAATGACGGAGATCTGGAAACCCGAGCACCTCCTTGCAAAACCACTTTCCTAATGACCAACCCTCTGAATAAGCCAAGAGAAGGATAAAGTGAAAAGGCCATATGTGAGGTCTCTGAATTGCCACAGGACTGGAAACACTATTACACTTGTCTTTAATCTCCCCACCCTCCGTTCGTCTCTCTCCTTTTAATTTTCCTAAATGGCCCAGCCGCTGCTGTTGAGGAGAAGGTATTTAATATGGGTGAGGATTTAGCTGCTCTTCCAGGAATAGGCTGGGCCACTGCTTTTGAAATGTCATCTTGATTTGCTGCTTCCGCACTAAGTAAGAGACTTACTAGGGCTTAGGGGATGAATCTGGACACAAACCTCCCTAATGAAATGGCCTGGGGCCTCGCCCATGGCTGTGGCTCTGGGGACAGCTGCCCGGAGCAGGAGCATCTGACAGGGAAGGGCTCTGGGACTTGAAGGCCCTCCCTCACAACCCCTTCTGCATCCCCCACCCCAGCTCCAGCCACTCAGAACCTCATCAAGTGCCCTTCATTACCTCTCTTTCCCACCACCCCTCCCCACTCCCAAGTTCCCCCAGCACCCTATACTGACACCTCTGCTTTCATTTATTCCTAGCACTAGTTGACTACCACTTTCCCTTCCTCCTACACCCATTCCACACTGAGCTCGACAACAGACTGGATCTACTTTGCCCGGTTAACCTGGTATTTGATAGTATCGCTTCCAAAAAGTGAAAGTGTTAAGAGGCTCAAGTACGTCTGACTCTGCAACCCCATGGACTGTAGCCCAACAGGCTCCTCTGTCCATGGAGTTCTCCAGGCAAGAATACTGGAGTGGGTTGCCATTCTTTTCTCCAGGGGATCTTCCCAACCCAGGGATAGAATCCAGGTCTCCTGCATTGTGCACAGATTCTTCACCATCAGAGCCACCAAGGAAGCCCTTGCTTCCAAAAGTTGCTCAGTAAATAATTGGTGAGTAGGTAGGTGCACAACTCACTAGATGATCCTTAATGAAACTCTTAACATCTGTATGTTACAAGTCAGTTATGCCTCAATTTCCTTAGCTAAGTGGGAATGCAGATCTTTGCTGTACCCCCCTTACAGAGGTCTGTGAACAGCTAACTGAGGGCTGTGAGCACTTTGTATTCAGAGGATACAGTAGCACATTTCGCTGTACTTCTCAAGGGTGTCCGTATAAGAGTGTGAGTGGAATCTGGGATCAGACCTGAGCTCTGCCTACCAAGCCAGGTACCCTGGCTCATAGCTGTGTCAGGCTCAAGGTGCTGCCAAAGAGGCAGTAAACAAACAAGTGGCAGAATTACTGGGCCATTTTTGCACCAGCCAGCCTCTGCCATCTGCTGCCCAACTGCTAGCTCCAGAGAATCTACCAGGTCAAATGTTCCAACTGGCAGGCCACTGGCCCCATAGCCTGGACCTGCTACAAAGCCCTTTCATGCTCTGCGCCCCTAAGATCTGTCAGCTCTCTTTATCCCACATAAATGGATCATGCTAGTCTCCACAAATGCACAGTATGCTACTTCCAGAAGCCACAGAAGCTCATCCAAGCTTTTGCTGGATACAGTAAGTGTCCTTTGGAAAGGATACTCCAGCATGCCTCTTACCACTGAACCCTTAAGCATTTCACAGATACAGAAGTTCCTGTGTCTTCACAGGATTAATCTCCAACCATATGGAGAATACACATCATCCTAACACCTCCAATGTACCTGCCATTTCTTGATCATCTAGTTTTATTAATATGTTGTCATCAATCTAGTGAACAAATATGACATTCTTCAGAATGTTCAGAAAGAGATTTCCCTGGTGGTCCAGTGGGAAAGAAACCACCTGCCAATGCAGGGGACACAGGTTCTATACCCAGTCGGGGAAGATCCCACATGATAAGAAGCAACTAAGCCTGCGCTCCACAACAAGAGAAGCCACCACAATGAGAAACCCACTCACTGCAACTAGAGAAAGTCCACTTGCAACAATGAAGACCCAGTACAGCCAAAAGTAAATAAAGAAAGAATCTCCAGAAAGTCCAGGTCCCCTTTATACTATATTGTAACATAAAAAGAGAAATAGCATCATTCTGGGGTGTACTGTTGCCTATCGTCCCACATGAATCTAAACTGATCCTGCTCCTGCTTCATGACATGTATGGAAAAAGTGAAAGTGTTAGTTGCTCAGTCATGTCTGACTCTTTGGGACCCCATGAACTGTAGCTCCCCAGGCTCCTCTGTCCATGGGGATTCTCCAGGCAAGAATACTGGAGTGGGTTGCCATCCCCTTCTCCAGGGGATCTTCCCAACCCAGGGATCGAACCCAGGTATTCCACACTGCAGGCAAATTCTTTACCATCTGCGCCACCAGGGTATGGACCAGAACACAATTGCCAGATTGATGCTCACGTATCACGCACTAGAGACGGTGCTGATCTTCAACAAGGAGAGCACATCTGGTTCAGCGCTGCACAGGGCCATATCTCGGTGCTAAAATAAGGCTAATCAAGACCAGAACTTGATGGCTAGCTGTAAAGGTTTTACTGCCAAACAGGGAACCTGACTCAGCAGACATTCTAGGTAAGCTATCGGGAATAAGGTGCAAGGAAAGAGAATTAGGGAAACTCTGTCAAAAGCCAACCGACTGAGAGTTGGGTTTTGTCCCATATTGGGAAAGCAAAATCTGGGAGTGGAACTGATTCACTGACAATGAATGGACTTTTCTGTTGTGTGTGTGAGCACTGGATGTGGTCCACTGTATACACATGGTGCATGTTTTGGAATTACATCTTCCAGGTGCCTCTGCTGAGTATCTGCAGTCCCCGCCTCAGGCCTATAGTGTCCAGCTGTTCTGTGATGTGTCTGAGTTAGTTATGTCACCCAGTCTGGTGAGAAGCATCAATAGGCCAGGTGGACAGCCTAACTGGCCAGGTCAGAGTCACCATTGATTGGTTAAGTATGGGACAGTCCACTGTCATCCATCGGAATCTAAGAAGGGGTTGCAGGTGCCAGGCTGCTGAAGGAAAAGGGAACACAACACCCTTTAGGTCTTAGAGGGTAGCAAAGAGTCATACATTTCCAGTAGTCATGTATGGATGTGAGAGTTGGACTATAAAGAAAGATGAGCACTGAAGAACTGATACTTTTTTTTTTCATTTATTTTTATTAGTTGGAGGCTAATTACTTTACAATATTGTAGTGGTTTTTGTCATACATTTACATGAGTCAGCCATGGATTTACATGTATTCCCCATCCCGATCACCCCTCCCACTTCCCTCTCCACCCGATTCCTCTGGGTCTTCCCAGTGCACCAGGCCCGAGCACTTGTCTCATGCATCCAGCCTGGGCTGGTGACCTGTTTCACCCTAGATAATATACATGTTTCGATGCTAGAACTGATACTTTTGAAGTGTGGTGTTGGAGAAGACTCTTGAGAGTCCCTTGGACAGTAAGGAGATCCAACCAGTCTATCCTAAAGGAAATCGGTCCTGAATATTCATTGGAAGGACTGATGCTGAAGCTGAAACTCCAATGCTTTAGCCACCTGATGCAAAGAACTGACTCATTAGAAAAGACCCTGATGCTGGGAAAGATTGAAAGCAGGAGAAGGGGACAGCAGAGGATGAGATGGTTGGATGGTATCACCGACTCGATGGACATGAGTTTGAACAAGCTCCAGGAGTTGGTGATGGACAGGGATGCCTGGCATGCTGCAGTCCATGGGGTTGCAAACTGTCAGACAAGACTGAGTGACTGAACTGAACTGAACTGATGAGTGTCTGCTGGCCCTCCCAGGATGAGGCATGACTGTTTTAGGTACCATCTCAGCTGGGAGCAAGGTGGTTTCAGAGCCTCCATTTAGCTTTGCTCACTGTAACTGCTCTTAGCCCACAGGACAAGGAGCTGATGTGAGGGTTCTGCAGACTACCAAGCAAGTCCACTCCAACTGCACATGGAGGGCCTTGGGAAATGACCATCAGGTGGACCTGTGGGTCCATGGGATCCCCTGTGAGCTACATCAGGACCAGGAACCATCTATTATGTGGACCTCACATGCCCTCCTTGTAGGGAAGCCATGATAGCATTTTGGTTCTGGTGTCAATGTCAGCTCAGACTCTGTGAAAAGTCTGACGCTTCATTCATATTTTGGAACTATCAGAGTAGTGTCTCCTGTGTGTGGTTACCTAAGTAAATGACCATAAGCAACTCTGAGAAAGATCTGGGGTATTATTACTGATGACAGTTGCTTCAGAGTTGCAGGGTTGTTCCTCATAAAGACCTAGCCTCCCCTTGTTGACTGTCCATCTGTCTTGTAAGGAAGACTGAGGTCCTTTGACCATCTCCATAGTATTACACACGTGGGGCTCCACTACCTTCCTCAGACTTTAGTCATGCCCCACCCTTGCTCCTGAGATTTAAGCACTGTGTTTGGCCTCTGGCATTTGGGACTCCATCATTCCCCATTGCTACAGAAAGCCCAGGACTACTGGGCCAAAAAGTTCACAACATCTTACAGAATAACCTGAGTGAATTTTTTGGCCAACCCAATATAACAGCAATTCTCACTAATGCCAGCCCAGGTCCACTGATCTTTTCAATGATCTCAGGCCCTCTCTCAACACCTTCCCTGTAAACACTCCCAGCCCTCGTGGAACACAGCCAACTTTCTCCAACGTTATGCAGCACATCCACTCTACTCTCTGTGCCTTTCGGTTCTTTCCACGCAGTTGGTCATGTCCACTTCACTTTGTAGGGACCATCACTTTTGCCAAGTTTCCAAAGGCCATCCCAGCAGCACATTAGCACATTTCTCCTGAGGTTCTTGCCAGGTTGTTAAATCCTATCTGTGTTTCTGTATCACTAAACACCTGTCTATCTAGCTTTCCATTCCACCTCCTTTGATATAGCACCTTGACCCAATCCCACATGTACCCTCCCAACTCCTTCCACTCATATAACAGATAAACCATGTTCTGCCCCCTGCATCAGGCCCAGTGCCTCCCCAGTCACATCCTCTGGGATTTGATGTTTGCTTTTAGTCTGGTTGCCTGGAAGAGAAGTGGGGATAAATCGCAAGATAGTTAAACATCATTTTATAAAGCACCTGCCTTATTTCCTTTGAGGCCTTTACTTGATCTTCCAAGAGGCAATGGAGGTGGGGAGAAGACAACTGTTTTTTAACAATAGGGAGGAGTTGGGGAGCTCAAGCTCCTCGATAGTATCTCCCCAGACATCCCTCTCTCAAGTGCCCTAGACAAGTTGTGTAGGGCTCTCTGAAGCTGAGAAGTCAGCTCTCAGGTTCTACTACTCTTAGTTAAGCCTAGTCTTCTGCTCTGTCTGGCCTCTGGCTACATAAGACTATAGTCTTTCCTTAAATGATGCCAATGACTCTACAATTCTACCTCAGGAGACATGGGTTCAAATTCTAGTGGGGGGGGCGCTCTGAAAGATGGCAGAGCAATAGGACAGGGAGACCACTTTCTCCCCCACAAATTCATCGAAAGAACATTTGAACGCTGAGCAAACTCCACAAAACAACTTCCGATCACTAGCAAAGGACATCAGGCACCCAGAAAAGCAGCCCATTGTCTTCGAAAGGAGGTAGGACAAAATATAAAAGATAAAAAGAGAGACAAAAGAGTTAGGGATGGAGATCCATCCCGGGAAGGGAGTCTTAATAGAGGAAGTTTCCAAACACCAGGAAACCCTCTCACCAGCGGGTCTGGGGGAAGTTTTCGAATCTCGGAGGGCAACCTAACCGGGAGGAAAAATAAAAAATAAAACCCACAAACTCTAGCTGGGGAACTAAGATCTCACATGCACTGTGAAGCCAAAAAAATTTTTAAAGAGAGGCAAAAGAGGCTCTCTTGCCTTCCCATTTTGCCTTAAATTAGTGACTAATTATCCAGAGCCAGCCATGATCTCTTCTCGACAAACTGGTGATGCTCAGCAATAGCCACCTCATCCTATAGTTACCATTTCCCTCTTACTTCCTTAAATGCCAGAGATAATATCTCCACCTGCTTTTGCCCCCTATCAGCATCCCCACCCAGTTCACAGAGTTTTAGCAACTGCACTTCTCCAGCACCAAGGACCATCTGTGCTCTCCTCCCACTAGGGATGGGTTCTCATTCCCAACCAGCTGGCAAGTCATCTTAGCTTAAAGCCTGATTCCCAAGACCATTCTGGATACCAGCTTAGATTGGGCTCCCTAAAACGGACTCCGAGACAGAGACCTATGTGCAGAAATTCTACTATGGGTGCTCCGGAGAGAGACAGGAGTGGGAAGTAAGGAAGGCAGGAGGAGACAGGGGGAGAAACTGATCCTTAGTACAGTTTGCAACTGAGACCTCAGCTGATAATGCTGGTGGGTCCTCAGCACCCTCACACCTACCAGTCATTAGCCCATGAGCTGTCCCTAAGAGGGGCTATCACCTCGATGTGACCCTTTTCTGCAAAGGACAAGGCCAAGTGAGGGAGGTGGCTGTGAGCCATCAGCCAATATTCCTAGCAGCTGAAAGACAGCGATGTCCTCCCTGGAGAGGAGATCTGAGCAGAGCACCATGGTACCCAGTTTTTCCTCTCTCCATTCCCTGAAGGCCCCACCCTCACTGCGGACTCCTGGCACCAGAGGCCTTGCTCCACCCACCATAGAACAACTGCAAACTTGGCTTTGAGGATGGGTGGGACTTCCTGAATGGATCCCTAAGCATTCACCACTCAAACAGGGATACCAGCGCCCACTCCTCTCTGAGTTGAATCCGAGTGGGGAGCGGGGATGAGTCTGTGCTTCCCCTCTGTCCATGGCGGAGGGCGAGCGGAAGCTCCTCCTCTAACCCCTTCCTGCAGAAGATCCAGGCTAAGGACGTCACTCGCCCGCCCGACGCCCATGCCTCTAATGCTGTCTGTGCTCTCCCTCTACTGTCTCCTGCCAAAGGACAGGGCGTACCATTCCCAAAGTGTCAAGTTCCACTATTCACCAGGCAGTGAGTACCCAGCTCGCTGCTGACCCTGGGTTAAGTGCCCCACACGTGACCTCATTAAACTCCTGTAACGACCTTTGCAAAGAACTCTGAAGGCAGTTATTACTGTTCCCATTTTAGGGATGAAAAAACTAAGATTCAGAGAGGTGAGACGACTTGCTTTACTGCTGCCCAGGCAGTAAGCTGCAGAGCCAGCATTTCAAGCCTGCTCTTTTCTCCCTGCTCCCTTCTGAAGCAAGCCTCAGCAAAGCCTTGGAGTGGAGTTTAAGAGCAGCCCAGGGGCCCCTTTCATGGTGCCCACAGCAGCCTGCCCAGGATTGAGAGGTTCTCTGGGGATCTCGCCCAACTCTTGTTCTACTCTTGCTTCTGTTTTCAGGAGAAAGAGGGCAGCGGTAAGTCAGTGATCGTGCATGGAGTTGGCCTTGGCCATCAAGACCACTGATCCCCACTCCCATCACTGCTCTCGCTCCAACACCCTCCCTCTCCACAGCCAGCCCCAAATCCAGCTCTGCCTTTAAGGTTCAACTCAAGTGTTGAACCAGGTGACTCTGCCATCTGTGCCCACTAAGCACCCGTGCTTCTCCAGCATGAGTCACACATCCACCCCAAACTCCTCCGACCCATCTTCTCCACCCAGTCAGCCTTTGGCACACCTTACCTGTGCCAAAGCTGGGGTGCAGCTCAGGGCATTCAAGGGAGATCCCATGGCTATGACTAGACTATGGTTGCCAGTAGGAAGTCCTGTTTCCCCTGTTTTCCTTGCCTGCTTGCCTATCGTGGTTGACTTGAGTGTTTGAAATGGGCCAGGCATCATGCCAGAAGCTTTAAACCCACCACATCATTTGGCGCTCAAGAGTTCACTGTGTATTAGCTCCATTTTGTAGATGAGATTGAGCCTCACAGAGGTTAAGTGACTTACCCAAAGGTACACACTGGTGAAACCAGGATTCAAACCAGGTCCTCCTGTCTCAATGCCCACTTTCTGGCTCATGCCCCAATTACATTAAACTTGACACATTATGGCCTTCACTGCCTTCTTGTCCATAAGACATGTTTACTTCCTCCCAGTTGTCCAAAACCAGGTGGCAGCCTTGATCTTGACCCCTCCCACACCTCGGTCAGTCCCTGAGTCCTTTTCCACCACCTCCCCAGTTCCTCCCCCATCATTTCCCTTCTCTCCATTCCCAGTGACCCTCCCCTGCCCAGGAGAGTTCTCACCATCCCTCACTGGATTCCTCTCCCAACCTATAGTCCCCCACCCTTCCAATCCTGTCACTTCTTTATCTCCTCCCCACAAAATCCCAACCTGCCTTTTGGTCATGGTTCTGCCCCTTCCTAAGTGAGCCTTGCTTTCTCACAACCCTGCATATCCCAACACTGCTGCCCCCACTCCCCACCTGTGAGTTCCTGGTCAGCCTCAGACTCAGTTGAAATGTCACCTCCCCTGAGGCAGGGATAGGTGCCTTTCCTTTGACCTTTCACTGAACTTTACAACCTTCTTTCATGTCCGTTGTCACTCACTAGTGCAAGAGTTTATAGTGTGTGCATATATCTCCTCCACTAGTCTCTGAGCTTCCTGGAAGCAGGGACTGTCTCTTACTTATCTTTGGCATTTTGTTTTGTGTGTGTGTGCACATGTGTGTGAGTGTGTTTGTGAGTATGTATGTATGTGTTTAACCTAAGGTGCAGAGGGCTGCATGTGCTTCTCAGTTTCATGGAACTTAATCACCACTGGTCCACAAAGGCCTCTCTGCCTTTTATCTCCATCCACATTCCCTCTCCCCTCCTCTTCCTGTGTCTCTCTGCATGCTCAGAGCCTGTCACAAACACAAAGCACAAAGGATGCTCAGCAAATGTAGCTGGGTGCAGGAGATGGGTGACAAATTAATCATGAATCCTATGTAATTTCACTCTTTGCAGGCTCCATTGGGCAGCCAAAGTGGAAAAAGATATGATTTAGCTACTGCAGTCTAGAAACCTCATATTGACAAGGAAATAAGAGTTACTGAAAGATGAAGTCTTCACTGTTGAGGGCCTGGCTGTGGCAGAGAGAAATAAAAAGCAATATGTTTTAATACACCAGAGGCTGGTTTATCATTTGGGGACTGCAAGTTAAGATTTTCAATGCAAATTCAGTTCAATCCAACAAGTCCAAGGTGAAACTCTCATCTCTTCATCCAAAAAGGCACTGTCTTCCCCAGAAATCATCTCAGGGCTATACCCTTCCTTCTAATCTGGAATGCTTGTCTGGGGCAGTTCACTGACTACCTAAAAGATCACTGTCAGATCTTGAATCCATGAAAAAAAATTTTTAAATAAATAAAGTAGAAAGTCTCTTTGTCGTTGTTGTTTAGTTTCTAAGTCATGTCTGACTCTGCAACTCCATGGACTGTAGCCCAATGGGCTCCTCTGTCCATGGGACTTCCCAGGCAAGAATACTAGAGTGGGTTGCCATTTATTTCTCCAGGGGATCTTCCTGACCCAGGGATCGAACCTGCATCTCCTACATTGGCAGGCCGATTCTTTACCACTGAGCCACCTGAGAAGCCCAGAAAGTCTCCTTAGAAGATGTTGAAAAAAAAAATATTATCAGGATTTTGAGGCCACAACTCCCTCTGGTACAAAAATACATTCCAATTTAATCACCGTGATAGATGACAAAAAAAAAAAGTCACAGTCTTCATTCCTCCTTATATCCATATCATTTGACTTATGACTTGCTTTGGCCAATGAGGTGTTGGCAGAAATGATGCACAGGCTTGAAATGGACTTGCAAACTGAAGTCTCTTTCTCTTTACGCCTCTGCCATCACTATAAGACTATGCCCCAGCTAGCCTGCTGGAGGGTGAAAGACAAGTCAGAGCTGGGGCCCCCGGGTATTCCAGATGAGGCCATTAAAGACTAGTCATCATGCAGCTGCTCTCTAGACATCAGAGGAAACTCAACTGAGATCAGCTGACCACGCACACTTGAGGAAGCCAAGATCAGCCAAACCCAGCCCAGATCAGCTGAACCTCTGCAGAGTCATAAGCTAAATTACATTCACAGTTGCAGGTCCCTGAGGTTTCTGCATTTGTTTGGCTCCTTTGCAGTAATACTGCAGCAATTGATAACATCTTCAATTATTTACACACACACACATTTCATTGATCAGAGCTTGAATTGATTTGGGGATTTTCTAAAGGCCACATCTGCCCCTAAGAACAAAGAATTGCCTTAGAGACACTGAATGAACATGTATTTTGTTCTGAAGGCAAAATATCCCAAAGCAATGATAGTGTCTCTGGAATAAGTGAAGAACCCTCTGGGGAAGTGCTTTTGAAAAGGCCACACACATGTGGACATGTAAATGCTGGCATATTTACCCCTTTACTTGTGGTCATAAATTTCACAGTTGCTGAGTATTTTCTAGTGTGACTACTGGAAATGGCAATATTTTTTTCTGTACAGGAGACGGTCCCATTTAGAAGTTTTGTGAATTCAGCAAATGGATATTAACTATTTCCAAATCATGGGCTACTGTTTTTCTCTTTGGAAATGATAAATGCCTGTGAGTATCTCCAGAGAACTGTTGAATTCATGGAAAATTGTTTGAAGATCTGTTAGACTACCGTGAAGCTCAGACAAGCATTATCTTTGGGATTCCGGGCACAAGTGGCAGAAACCAAGGCATATGTTCATATGTTTTCCATCCCTACCCCAAATGCACACAAAAAGGGAAGGTCCTTGTGACCTAAAAATACAATTTGCAAATGTTCAAAGCCTGCTTGTCATTAATTCTCCTCTGAAGATGTGCAGAGCTTGTACTTTTAAGTGCAAATGTCTAACAGGTCTCCGGGCTGGGGAGAGTGACCTCTCCACCAGGCTGCAGGCACACACAGACTGGCACCTTCACCACTAGACAGCTGTCCCCACAAGCTGACCTGCCAGAGCCTCATGCCACCACACCAGGACAAGGTCCACACACTGGGGGCGGAGGGATGTGCATTTTCTGAGGAGCCAGGGAGGCTTTATGGAATTGCACAGAACTTCTCCAAGGGAGGGCTGATGACCAAACAAAGGACAAGGGCTTCAGCGTCATCACACCTGGTTCTATCCTGCCTCAGCCACCTGCTTGCCTCAGTGCCCTCAGGAAGTCACCACATCCTTGCAGCCTCAGCTTCTTCATCTGTGATGGGGGACCAGCAGCACCTTCCTTGGAGGGCTATCAGGGCAATTAAGTCAGACAACGAATGTGGTGTGCTGAGCACAGTCCTTAGCACAGAGTAAACACTCAGTAACAACTGTTATTAGTGAATTAGAGGCAGTGGATTTTGGCTTGACTTGGGGAAGTTGTTGCAAGCAACAAAGTTGCTAAACTGCTAACAACTTCAGAACAAGCCAAGGAGTCACACATATGTCCTGTGGCTAATGACATGTTGACTGTGTCCATCGACGGGTTCTGTCTGCCCAATGTGTCCCCAACTATCTCCTGTCCATTTCTCAGTAGACACACAGACTAGGAAAACAGCAAAATGAACAAGAAACATGCTAGTAGAACTGTGTCTAAAGTAGGAGTAAAGTTGTTTTGAATGAAGGTCTGAACCTATGAGGATGGTGCCCAGACCTCAGATGTGAACTCTGAGCTCCACCTGTTTTTTCTACTTCTTTCTCAAGTCCACTGCTGTTTATTAAGCAACTGGTATATCCCAAGCACTCACAGGGACACTTTAAGATGTACAGTAACATCCCAGTTCTGCAGATGAGGAGACAAGGCCCAGAGAATGTAAGCCACTTGCCAGATGTCACATAGCCATTACATGACCAAGTCAGAATCGAAACATGGTATGTGTGTCTCAAAAGCCCAATTATGTCATGCCCCTCACACTGAATTTTCTAGATAAAGGGTCCCATAAAACAACATATACTCAAGAGTAATAAACATGAGCCCTCTCTCATCAGAGCTCTAACAATATTTCTAAAACTTCAGCAATTCAGTTTCCACCTCCATCATGTCTCACATATTCATGTGCTTCTTCCTCTCCCATTATCTTCTTAATTCCTTTCATCAAATCAACTTGATTTTTCTTTTTAACTTTATTTTAAAAGGAAACACTCTGCACTATCACAGCCCATATCACTTGTTATTATTAATTAAATTTTAAATAATTATTATTCAAACTTAAAAGTTCATTGGCATATCACTTAAAATCAGCTTGAGCACTCTTCCTATACATCATATCCAGTGAAGCCCTGCCATAAATACTACTTTCTCATATATATATATATACTTATGCATATAAATTTTTTTTACTTTTTATCATGAAAAATTTCAAAACAAAAGTACAAAGAATAATATAATGAACACCTGTGTACCGATCACCCAGTTTTAATAACTGTCAGCTAAGCTATAGCTAGTCCTATTTCATCTGTACCCCAACCCACTTCCCAACATCCATGCTATTTTTGTTAATTGGAGGATAACTGCTTTACAACGTTGTTGGTTTCTGCCATACAACAATGTGATGCAGCCGTACGTGTGTGTGTGTATACATATATGTATATCCCCTCCCTCTTGAGTCTCCCTCCCACCCCTTCCCATCCCATCCCTCTAGGTTGTCACAGAGCATGAGGCTGAGCTCCCTGTGTTATAAAACAACTTCCCACCAGCTATCTATTTTACACATGGTAATGTATATATTTCAATGCTACTCGTAAAATAAGTCAGAAAGAGAAAAACATGTATTGTATGTTAATGCATATATATGGAATCTAGAGAAATGGTCCTGATGAATCTAAATTTTCAGGGCAGGAACAAAGAAGCAGGCATAGAGAAAGGACTTGTGGATACAGCAGGGGAAGAAGAGGGTGGGACTAATTGAGAGCGCAGCATTGAAATATATACATCCATGTTATTTTAAGCACCACCACCATCAGCTTACCTAAGAGGCACTGCTGTCCACAAGGCAGGAAGGACAGGCCCCCAGGTACCCCTGGAGCCTCTGCTAAGGGCAGAGTGCAGGGCCATCATTCACGGTATAAGCCACCAGTACCCAGGACTAGGGAGAAAGAAGACAGCATATTGCAGTTAAAGGAAGCCATATACAAGTCAACTCTTGACAATCATTCACAACATGACATCCCAGTACTCTTCTTTTCAGCCTTCGGTGTCTTCACACAAGGCACTGATATCTCCTAGGCCTTGCTTCCCAGGAACACATCTACTGCTGAGGTTGACCTTGGCCACACTGGGACCAGGCAAGGAGGAATGTCTCTTGTCATGGTTGAAACCTTCCACCCATTTGCTTTAGCACAACAGGTTTAAAGAGGGGGTGAAAAGGCTGAAATGTCTCCAAAGGTTTCTGAAACATGGGATGTCTCAAGGGAGACACGGTGATGATTTCAAGGTAAATGAATCAAAAGCACATACACTGCCTTTCTCCGTGCACACAGATACTTAGCAATGAAGGGAGGAAAGCATTGGGGAAAACAGTTTTGAGTTCTGTTGAATCGACATTAGAAAAATACACAAGACAGCTTCCAAACAGCTTCCCAAAGCAGAACTATGTCTTTCCACCTCTTTGGCAAACTCTTCTGGTCTGGAAGTCAGGTCTCCTGGGGTTGCCAAAAGTCCCTTAGCCTCAGCACAGCACCCCCTACCCACTTCTTTCTGACCAGAAGCAGAGGGTCTCTCAGCCATCCTCTCCCACCCAAAAACCCAATGAAGGGCGAGTTGGAGACGATGCCAAGGCTGGTGAGTCTCCTTGGCAGAATCTTCTCTCTCTGCTCATCTGTGGTGCCCAACAAAACCATCTCCAGCAGCAAGAACGCAGGTGGGCCCTTGTGTGGCTGGGCTCCACTAGTGAGCAAGAAGATAAACAAGTTCAAAGAACCTCCAGGGATGCATGTTTGAGTAAGGCTACTTGGAGGCACGCAAGTGCTCAGCCGTGAGGAGCAGGAACTACCTTCAGGAGGCCAATGTTTCTCCAGGGATCTGACATTCTCATGACTCAGTTATCTCCTATCTCCTACTGTTACCAGCCAACCATCCTCTCAACAGTACCTGCTATCCTGCTGTCCTAGGACTTCCAAGACTCTCTTGACTCCCTTTTCTCTGCCTGCCTGTTGGTGTCTATCCTTCCTCTCTGATACCCACAGAGGAGAAAATCTGATTGGGCTCAGTGGCCATGATACCAAATCCTGAATCTCTATTGATCAGTATCCTACAGAAGACCATCCCACACACCATTTGGTAGCCTATGACAGGCTGTCTTTGGCTGAGCCTCAAACTCTGGTCCAATCACACAGCCAGAGGGCAGGGACATAAAGTTCAACTCTAGGCAACCAATGCAAAATGACCTGCCTTCAGCCACTCTGATTGGACCAGGGACTTGGGGATGGTGAAGTAAGGGGAGTTCATCTTAGAAGTTGAATGTTCTTTGTTGCCCCAGACCTTGAAACTGAGGTTTCATGGTCCTGGGCAGAGCATGAAAGACTAGCAACAAAGTCTGCAGCCTGAGGGAGGCACCCACATATGTGAATGTTTCTGTGTGTGGGGGTGGGTGGGTGTGTATCACACGCTAAGAGCAATGCTAAGATTCATTAGGTTTCAGACCTGTTTTGTAACATGGCCTGGCCTTTTAAATCCTGACTCTCACGGAGGCCTCTGCTTTCCAGGAAGGTATTCCCATCAGCAGTTGTTTCTGCAATCATGGTTGTTATGGAACCCTTTATTTTGAAAACATGTTTCAAAACAAGGCTTCTTACACACTCCACTTTCTCTGGTCCTTCGGAGCAAAACGGTGCAGATGTTTTCCTGTGGCCCATACACTTGTGTGTTATCCCTGCAGACCAGTCAAGTCCCCAAACCCATCCTGCAGTCACCACGGAAAAATGCAGAGGAACACACTGCGGGGAACACATGTCAACTCATCCCAAACACTCCCCTTCAGTCTCCTCCCTGCCCAACATGTGGCTGAGCCATGACACAACGGCCTGCTCCTCAGAGAGTAATTCATTATGTAATTAAATTTTTTTCATCAAAGTCAATTTCTAAAGCAACTGCTGAGATAAAACCAATTAGCAAACACTAACAGAAGAGGCACCGGCCCTGACGTCAGGGCTCACGTCCATTAGAGTTTACATGACTTGTCAGATGCTTGTGCCAGGGACCCTGACGGAACGCTGGGTAAGACACAAACAGCACATGCTCTTCAGACTGGAATGGACCTTTCTGGAGGGAGCTTGTTACCACAGACCAGACTTGCAAAGCCCTGGGAAGAGCCAGGAAAGAAACGGACTCTGAGACAAGACTGGTATGAATTCTAATCTCTGCTCCAAAAGTTCCCAGGACTCTGGCAAGTCACTTAAGCTCTCTGAATCTCAGCTTCTTCTTTGGAGGGATGTTTTTATACTACCTACCTCACAGCGCTCTCATCTTAGAGATGGAAACCAGGGATGGCACATGGTACGTGCCCCATGTGGAAGCGCAGTGGCATCCCCAACTGCCTTCCCACACTAGCATGTGTTTTGAGTCTATTGGCCCTTCAGTCTCCTGGTCTGCCCAGGGGTCCCAGGAGAGGCAAAGGCAGAGATGGACAACATTCCTCTCCTCAGATTGCTCAGCAATCCCCTGCTGCAGAGGGCTTCCCCTGACCCTCCTTGGTCCCAGTCATGATGCGTCTGGTTCAGAAAACCCCTCCTAAGCCCCCATTCTTAAGGTGCTCACTCTGAAAGGAGACAACAGACAGGTAACCCCAGTACCTCCTGATCAGGGCAGTGTGCGTCCTGATGCTTGGGGAAGCACAGAAGAGAGATCAGGGACAGCTTCCTAGAGGAGGAGACAGAGGAGTGGAGGGAAATTTCGAGGCCAATAAGATGGGTTGAGCAAAAGTTCAGAGGTGGTGAGACATGAGCTGTGGACAGGACCAGGTCTCCAGCTGCAGTGTTAAGGAGCTCACGCTTCCCAGTGTGTGTTTACTTTAGAGAGATGACTCCAGCCAGAGTGAGGAAGAGGGAGCCCACAGGTGAGACCCAGGACTCCAGAGACCAGAGGGAGGTGGAGGAAGCCATTCAAGGGAGAAGAGCAGCCTGGTGCCCTGCTGACAGCTGGGCCAGGCTTATCTTCACTCTGGAACCAGAGGAGAAAACCAATTTGACAAATGGAAAAAAGTCTCTTGTCCAGGAATCAAGTTACCTAAGAGGCAAGCTGGATAAGCCACAGCCTCCTCCTGGCCTGCTTCCTGAAGCAGGTTCCCTCTGAGGCCCCATGAGCCCAGCTCTGGGTGGACCCGGCTACACAGGCCCTGGCTGCAGACCCTCACACTGGGCAGGAGGTGAGACGGGCCTCAGGAAACAGCAGAGGGTGGGTCACATCTCAGAAGTGACCCAGGACCCTCCTGTTCTCCTCCCACCTGCCACTCCTCTGGGCCACGCGAGCCCCGAGCCTCCCCCCAGGTGTCAGCCCTGCTCCTGCCTGGTGACACAACTGCCATCCACAACCATCTAGGCAGCACACTCTCCACTTGTGGACTTGGGGCTGGAGAGCAGTTTCCTGATGTCAGTCTTCATGACTGGCCATCCAATGACTTCAGCTCTCTCTGAGGTCCCCATGGGTGCCCCTAACCATACCCAGATCCTGGAAGGGTGCCTTGGTGACAGGGGATTTGCTTCAGGCCTGGCCCAGGCCAAGAGGCCTTGGGGAGAGTGTCGGGTTACCGAGCCTGGATGGAGTTGTGCTGGCAGAGGCAACTCTCTCAATGGACCTGAGAGTCCTTCACATCCTTCATCCCTGCTCTCATCTCTAGGGAAGAGCTATGCCCCAACTACGATCACAAGAAGAGCTATCCCTGGGGATCCAAAGTCACCTGCCTCAACTTGTGATTCAAAACAAAAAGTGTACCCCCAACCCCCACTCCTTTAGAACCAGAAATGTATAATTTGTACATAGTAGACTTCAGAACCACTTCCCAGGTGGCACTAGTGGTAAAGAACCTGCCTGCCAATGCAGGAGATGCAGGAGACATGGGTTCGATCCCTGGGTCCTAAAGATCCCCCAGAGAAGGAAGTGGCAACCCAGTACAGTAATCTTGCTTAGAGGATCCTATGGACAGAGGAGCCTAGTGGGCTAAACTCCATGGGGTCACGAAGAGTTGGACATAACTAAAGCAACTTAGCATGCACTCAGACTTAGAAGAATATATAAAGAAACAATACCTGATTTTGGCAGTTTACACACCCACACATATATGTACTCACTCCAAAAGCCTGTCTCTCCCTACCCACCACTCCTGGCTCAATCCTTGTCTCCTGCCCCTCCCCCATCATGGACAACACCCCCTCTTCCTTTCCTTCATATGAGCACTGCACAAGACTTACCTCAAGGTGCCCCTCCTACGTGAAGCATCCTTAACCCTCTAGTCCACACTACCCTGTACCTTCCCTAAGCTTCCAACCAAACCAGTGTCTAATAATTCGGTGCCACCTGTAGGTGTCCTAACATGTCTTTCATGAGAGTTGTTCTCCCTGTTCACTCTAAACTCGTTGCAGCTTCCCCTGCCCCCCAGCCCCAGAACCCAGCACAGTGACAGGCACATAGTAGGCACTTCATGTAAATTTTGCTGACATGCAACCCCCAACCCCAAGACTTTCCAACCATCAGGTAACAATTCAGAAAACATCTCTGAGAACAGCCTAGTCAGCTGGAACCCAGCATCTTCCTGGAAAATGCAACAGTTCTTGGGGTGCCAGAGCCAGGGGGCAAGAAAGGGCTCTGAGCGCCACGGAAGGGCAGCCTTTGTGTGGCTCAAGTGTCCTGGCAGAGTTGTGGTGTGGCAACTGAACTTGCCCAGTGCTACATTCCAAATCACCCACCCATGAATCAGGACCCCAAGCCCAGACCAACTTTGGGGCTCTATGTCGAGGGGCTGACAACAGCACCCCACAACCCCAGTCAAGCTCGTGTTCATGAGATGAGCCATGAAAATAAGATGACTCAGGGGAGCAGGATGGGTGCCCCTAGGAAAAGGAGCCTAACAACCTTGAAAAGTCAGTGGCCCTGCCAAAACACTATCATCCCTTAACTGGTCCCCAAGCTAGAGGCCCGGCCTCCACCACCCTTGACTGCTTATCATACTGCACATGCTCAGTCAGTCAACCAGTATATCCCATCCATGACATCCAGTTCTGTCCCCTCAACCAGACCTCTGTGGCCACAGTCCTCTTCTCAGTGACCACCACAGTTGCCACACGGCTGCTGGGCCCCAGCGTCACCCCATTCACTCCACACTATGCCCTCTCAGAAACTTACAGCTGCCAGTACTACTGCCCATAAACAGGGTCTAAATTCCACTGGCTTGTGCCCTGCAGACCTCAGAGGCTGCTCTCTGTCCTGCCTCCCTCTGCCTCTCTTCTCCAAAACTCCAGGAGCCCACCACATTGAGCCACTCACAGGGCTCTGATGGGGCCATGCTCTTTCTTGCTTCAGGGCCTTTGAAAAGGACACTGATGCAGACACTCAGACATGCACAACTTCACCTGACTATGACTGTCTCTTTGTCTTCCTCTCAAATGTCCTTCCCTGAATCCCCAGGTGGCATGAGGGGCCTCCCTTCTATGTTCTCAGGGTTCCCCATACTCCCACACCTAACTCTCAAGAGTTGAGCTTATGGGGGTAGATCTCCCCCTGGGACAGAAGACTAGTAGGCTGTGCTGGTCTCCACCAGATGGGACCCAGTTAAGCCTTTGATCAAAGGCATGGCATCTGTGTGGCCTCTACAGTCTTCACTGGGCCCAGAGAATGAAAGACACAGGAGCTGGGCTGTGCAGGCAAGGTTGTAGACATCTCCATTCCCTAGAGCCAACACCACAGCCAAAGTTCTTCCCCACTATTTAGGCCATCTTCTCCTGCCGAGAGGGCTCTGGTAACATTCCTGTAGAGGCCCCTGTCAGTCCTCACAAGAGCAAACCAGAGCCAGAAGGGCAGTGCCCATCAGGAAGTCTTAGCAGACTCACAGCCACCAATAGGAAAGCCTGAGGAATATTCTGGAAAAAAAAAACATCTCATGTGCTTTTGGCCCTTTGTCGTCCAAGGACTCCACAGCATGCCTGCTCCTGGGAGGGGCTCTTCCTCCTTACCCCTGGTTACAGCCTAGCTCTTCCCTGAGGAGTGGAGGGCCAATATATTGTTTCACTTGCTGGGTTTTTGTTTGTAGGGGGAGTCCCCTCACAAAGAAGAGGCCACCTAAGACTTCCAATGACCAGGATGGAGAGAACCCAGTTAGTCCCTGTGATGGTTCTTTTTGTTTTATTATACCTACATTTTTGACTGCATGGATGTTCAGTGCCCTTGACCCCCATGTTGTTCAAGGGTCACTTGTATTGAGGATGTCCAATTGGAAGCAATCAGGCTCTGCTAGGTACTCTATCTTGTTGAACTCTCCCAATAATCCTTTGAGACAGTTACTATAATTATTCCCATTTTCCAGAAGAAGTTGAGGCCAGAGAGGTCAAATCGCATGTCTAAGAATGTACACTCAGTGGCAGGGAGATTAATCAACCACCTGCCTGCCCTCAAGGAGGTTGCCATCTGTAAATTAGTGTGAAGGACGGCTGGCTTGGGGCACCCATTTCCAACCATATGTATTGTCTGGACTTATCTTAGGTATCCTCAGTGAATTAGGGCTTTAAATTTACCCTGGTAGGGTCGGGGGTGTCATGTGTGTGTGTCACACATGCACATGTGTTTTAGAAAATGATGCCCAAGGTAGAATCGTCCATGAAAGCAAGACAATCCCTGCATGGTACCCAAGCTGGAGACCGGACCTCCATCACCCTTGATGGACTGTATAATCAGGGTTCTCCAGAGATGTCAACAGGGGGTGGATATAAATATATAATGCAGGTATAATTAACAAAACAAAAAGACAACCTGCATAATGGGAGAAAACAATCGCAAATGATGCAACCAACAAGGGCTTAATCTCTAAAATATACAATTATCTTATATAATTCAATATAAAAAATTCAATCAAAAAATGGGCAGAAGACCTAAACAGACATTTCTTCAAAAGAGACATACAGATGGCCAACAGGCATGTGAAAAGATGCTTAACATCACTACTTACTAGAGAAACACAAATCAAAACTACAATGAAGCATCACCTCACACTGTCAGAATAGCCATCATTAAAAAGTCTACAAATAATAAATGCTGGAGAGGGTGTGGAGAAAAAGGAACCCTCCTGCACTGTTGGTAGGAATATAAGTTGGTGCAGCCACTATGGAAAACAGTATAGAGGTCCTTAAGAAACTAAAAATAGAGTTACCATATGATCCAGCACTCTTACTCCTGCATATATGTCTGGAAAAGATGATAACTCTAATTTGAAAAGATGCATGCACCCCAATGTTCACAGCACTACTATTTATACTGGCCAAGATATGGAAGCAACCTAAGTGTACATCAACAGTGAGTGCTCAGTCACTCAGTCATATCTGACTCTTTGCAATTCCATGGACTATAGCCCCCCAGGCTCTTCTGTCCATGGGAGTTCCCAGGCAAGAATACTGGAGTGGGTTTCCATTTCCTCCTCCAGGGGATCTTCCCAACCCAGGGATCGAACCAGCACCTCCAGCATCTCCTGCATTGGCAGGTCAATTCTTTACCACTGAGCCACCTGGGGAGCCCAATACATCAAAAGATGAATGGATAAAGATGTGGTATATATGCCATATATATATATATATATATATATATATGGGAATGTTACACAGCCATAAAAAATGAAATAATGCTATTATGCAGTAACATAGATGAACCCAGAGATGATCATAAGTCAAACAGACAAAGACAAATGTATCACTTAGATGTGGGATCCTTCTCTCTTAAGATTTTTTTCCCCACATTTAGCCCTACAATCTGCTGTGGCCAGAATCTACATGGAATACAACAAAGACATGAAAAGGAGATCTAACTTGGAGCTTTCTCTTGGCAATGAGGTCTAAAGACCTCAGAACACCAGACAAAAGAGGCTGATGTGGTGTTGGGGACCCTGTTTGAACACAGAACTGGATCAACTGGAAAGGCAGGGTGTGACCGTCAAGACACTGGCTCTGGTGATCAAAGACCCACCTTCTTTCTACACTAGCCATGTGTCTATGGGCAACTCATTATGTCTGTGGTTGCCTCAGTTTCCCCATCTATGTAAAAAATGAGTTGGATAATTTCTAAAGTCCTAAACATGTAGGATTCATTGACATACAGCTGCATCTTCATAGATAAGTAACCACTTATATCAAGAAAAAATATGTCATGAATGCTACTCTTGCCCCAAGCCTCTGCAGGCATCACTGACCGAAAACAGCCTTCTTTCCTCCTGAAGCAGATCCAGCCCCAGAAGCCTTCTCAACATAACACTCCAATACCTACTATCAACCATTAGCATTAATAAATGTTATTAATACACAAGATAACATTTATTTGCATTAGAAGCATTCAAGCCTCTGAAAGTTCATCCCAATCCAAACCCCCAGTACTGTCCACCCAGGGCCTATTGGGGCTCTGCACTGTCTCTGGACATGGATTTCAGGAGAACTCCCCAGCTGTCCACGGATGGGTGGGCCTGAGGAGAAATGGACCTGACCTCGTCATGCTGGAACTCCCTAAGTTCAGGTACCTGCGTCCCGGGCCCACGGGAATCCTGAAAAATATATCAGAAGTAATAACTTCTATTCTAAGGAACATTCAAGAGAAGCAGAGGCTCGGGGGTATTGGAAGACCCAAGTCAGGGATACCCAACGCACACACACACACACACACAGACACATACACACACACACACCAGCACACACACACACACACACACACACACACACACACACACACACCAGCACACACACACACACACCCCAGCACACACACACACACACCAGCACACACACACACACACACCAGCTCAGGTATTCACTGGAGCGCATGCTCAGACAGGCGCCCTGAAGGACTCCTGCATGGAAACAACCTGCAACAGTGCCATCTAGTGGGAGCAGGGGCTGTCCTGCCCTCAGAGGTTCCAGAAGGAGCCCAGAGAGATGGTCCTGAGGTCAGAGCCCTGAGGGCCGGGCTGTGTCTCATGGGGAAGTATACAAAGGAAGCTGTAACGTGAGACTCTGTCCACTTGAGATTTCTCACCGCCTGGCTCACCACCTCCACATGGTGCTAAGTGAACCCTGGCCCTACATACCCAAATGCCCGCAGCCCTGTCAAGTCCTGCCCCCCTGGGGCCCCGCTGCAGGATCTTCTACCCCAGCACACTGTCTCCAGCTCTGAAACACTTTTCCAACAAATGTGGGCAAGGCTCTAACCAGACTCTGGCTTGGTTATTCCCCGGTGCTTCGTTTCCTGCATCTGAACCTCAGTTGACTTCTCTGTATGATGGAAGAATCACCATACCTTCCTGACTGGCTGCTAGCACCATGGTGCCCAGCAGCACCCAGGAGGGTCATGGCCCTGGGCTGTTGGGAAGGCCATCTGCTAGAGGCCAGAGTAGGACTCACTCCTATAGGGTCTGGTAACACCTGCACTGTCCCTCTCCCCACTACAGGAGACTCTGCCCCACTCCTCTTCTGCGAGGAGTAGGATGTCACATTTTAAATAATTAAATCTTACACGGGCTCCTGGCCAAGAGGACCACTCCTTTTTAGCAATTTATTTACCAGAGACATATTAAGACATCTTTTGTTACCCAAACATTATGGACCAGAGATGGTTCAGTGTTCGCTTACAAAGAAATCACCAGTCACAGGCATCAGTTTCTGTAAAACCCCTGCCAATAATGTGTTAGAATCTGTAGGAAGAGTGGCTGTACCTTAACAATCTCTGGATCAGAGATTCCAGCCAGTGTAACCAACAGAAACATAGTTAATGATCATGTAAGAGGACTCTGAGATGAGCAGGAGCATTACTGATCCTCTCTCAGCAAGGGGAGAGGGTGGAGCAGTTTCCCAGGGTTTCCCAGAGCCTGGGAGACACCAATAATGGAAGACTTTTGTAAGGAGATGGGACTTCCCTAGTGGCTCAGATGGTAAAGCATCTGCCTATGATGTGGGAGACCCGGGTTCAATTCCTGGGTCGGGAAGATCTCCTGGAGAAGGAAATGGCAACCCACTCCAGTATTCTTGCCTGGAAAATCCCATGGACGGAGGAACTTGGTAGGCTACAGTCCATGGGGTCACAAAGAGTCGGACACGACTGAGTGACTTCACTTTCACTCTTGCAAGGAGATGAGGGGACAAGGAGGCCCTTGAACCCAGGACACTGCTGGGGCTGAGCAGGAGATGCAAGGGCACCCAAGAGGCCCCAGCAAGAGGAGATGGACCCAGGGGGAGCACCTGGCCACTCAGCTTACTGCTAAGGCATGAAGGCCTGGCCACCCTTCAGCCTGTGAGGAGGGAAGCCCCAAATGGTGCCTGGAGTAGCAGCATGACCCAAGGCCCGGCCTTTCCCTATGCTGGGTCTCTGAACCTGGAGCGCACGGGCTAGGTGGAGACCAGCTCTGATGGCACCAGGGACCCCCCGCCTCACTCAGAGACCCATTTAGCAGTGGCTCCTGATCCCTTCTCTTTCCCCGGCCTCCAGACCTGCAGCTGCCGTCAGCCGAGCCTCTCCTCCAGCGACCAAGCTTCATGCAAATCCTCCACTTTCCTATTCCTTGCACTTCACTAAAATAGAAGGATCACTTCCAAGTGTCCCCTCATCATCACAGGGAGGCAGGACAGTTCCCTTTGGGGCTCCTTCCGGACCCATCCAGCCTCCTGCATCTAGTTCCCACACGCTTGTCTCCCCATATTCCCACCTTCTTTGGGCCCAGACCCCAACCACAGGAAGGCCAAGACCAAAGCAGGGGTCCAGTGAGAGGGCACCAGAACACCACTGGCTGGCCCGGAGAAGGGTACAAAGATCCACTGAAGGGCAGAGTCACACATGCATCTTTTGGAGAGGAAGGAGAAGGCAGGGTGGGTGGCAGGGTCTGTGAGGTGCTGACCACGTTACCTACCTCCTGTCTCTTTTAAATGGCACGAGGGGCTGTGAGTCAGGTTCCTAGATGCCTACCTCACAGGGAGGACCCTCAAGATTAGGGGACTCACCTGGCCTGAAGCCACCAAGGTAGAGGACTTTGGAACCCAGGGACCCAAGTCTGTGTCCTACGTCACTTCAAATATCACTCCAATTCTGTGGGCATGGTCATGGGGAGTGGTCTAAGCTGGAGGCCATGTTCATGGTAGTGAGGTGCCTAGAGGCAGAGGAGAACCATCACTGACAAATTCTGGCATGGGCTGGGTACATGAATGGGAGACCTTTCTCTGCCCAAGAGACAAGTGGAGAGAAATGGACAATGACACCCTCGTTGATCTGTAAAGTTGGGTGGGGTGGAGCAGGGCAGGAGTGGGGGAGATCACTCACAACCTCCCCCTCCCCCAGCTCACACGGGACCTGCTCTGGCCCCATGAGAAGGTCAGAACTCCCAGCATCACCCCACCCACTGGAAAGCTGCACAGCAGGAGGAGGACGCCTATATCGTGGGAAATGGCACAAAGAGAAAGGACTCTTGGTTTGGTTTGGGAAAGGATTCAGAGACATCTCACAGCATCTGCAGGTAGAAAGCATAAGCAGCCCTCAAAGGAACTAAAGTCATATCTGCCATATCGCTGGGGCCAGTGATAGCTTGTCTGTGTCCATCTGTCTGTCTCGGCTTTTTCTGCTCACTCACTTTCTTGCACATGGCCCCATAATGGCCACAAAGAATCTAGCCTCGGCTCTGGAGTCTGCAGTTATACCACACCTTTCTCTGTATCTTAGTTCAAATCTCAAGAGAGGATCTGAATAATTTAATCTAGTCTAGGATTTGAGTCCTCTGGAGTCAAGTGACCTTCCTTATCCAATCAGCTGTAAACTGGCCCCAGGGGGGTTGGAATGGGGAGGGTGTTTAAGGTTAAGTCACATGACACAAACAGAGCAACTGGAGAATGTGATGTGATTAGTGACGGGGGCAGGAGGAATATGATTAACATCTCTCTGTATAATATATAGATGTAAAGATGTTTCATGTGGAATTGTTCATAATAACAAAAATCAGGTGTCTCACTCACTGGCTCACTCAACATTATTAATTCTCTATGCATTTGCTGAGCATGTGCAGCTTTTCAGACTCTGAATGGAACCCTGGACACTAAGACAAGGAAATCTAGCCTCTGCTCAGGAAAAAAGCACAATCACTGTATAAGTAGAGGACCAGACACAGGCTTCTCAAAGGGAGGTGATAGGCAAAACCTGGAAGGCATCTCTAAAAAAAAAAAAAAAAAAAAACTTAATAAATAACCAATGAATCAAATAAACTAAGCCCCAGTGAGAAACCTGCAAAACAACCAAGATGATGTGACAAGCAATAGTCAGGCCCTTCCTGAACTGGAGGCAGATGACGATAGAATCAGAGCCCTCTGGGCCACTGGCCAGAGCACTGGAATCTGGCAGAAGAGGTGATTCCTCTCCAGAATTGGCAGACCCAGTCTCCCAGTCTGAACCTGCATTTTGGCCCGAGAGTCAGCAGCCCCAGCCGACAGATACAGTGTCCTTGCCTCTACCTGAGCTTAATTCAAACCATTCTGTCTGCCCCTAATTCGGAGCTTTTATTGGGTTTTAGGTTACTCTCTATATATGGCACAATAGAAATATTTTTTTAATCTTAAATTAGAAACATACCACAGGAGGATTTTTTGAAGCTTTTTAACAACACTGCAGAGTGAAATGTCTTCAACTCTGCAACAGAAACCTACCCGAGGTAACCTTCCACCGGAGACACTTTGATATCAAGTGTGGCATGTGTCCTCTGGAATGTGCTTTTCTCCCCCTGGTCCAAAAGCAATCCACAATGGTCCTCTAATTAGTCTGGGGTGTGTGAGTGCTGAAAGCAAGGCTACTCTGGGGGCATTCCTAGAAGGACCAGCAGTAGAGAGGGACAGAAGAAAATCACCGCTTTGGCTGGCCTATTCAGTGGAGATGCCCATCACCACCATCTCTTGTTATACGATGAGGCCTAAAGACAAGACTGTGTCCAGATGGGTCAGGCCAAAATTCCTAGCTTGCCTGGTATATTTAGACACTTGAGACCATTCTCATGAGAGGAGGGGATTTTAGAGATCAAGATACTGGTCTGAGCTGGTCTGAGTTCCAGGTAGCCCAAAAGAACTCAAGCTAGAAAGTGCTTCTGGTGGCCCTGCTAAGAACAGCTCTTCCACTGGGTACTCCTCCAGTGAACACACTGAGCTCACAGCAGGAGCTCCTTTGCACTCTGGCTCTAATCCTGATGGACATCATAAGAATGGCCTATTGAATGACCACAGACCCAGGCTCATGGCTTGTGCATGGCTTGGCACATGGCACAGCCCAATCCTTTAACATTTGGGGTCCTACTTAGAATTTTGGAATACATCTAATTGTTTTTTGGAAAGAAATCACAGCAATGAATAAGAGGCAGCCGATAAATGCCAGGAAAGAAATAGGACAATCAGGAGACTATGCATATATTTGTCCTTTACAGGGTAATCTAATTTCCTTGAATTGTGCCAAGAAGCCCTAAAAACCAGAGCATCACTTTCCAAGGCTGCTTTCTGGCCCTGTGATCTGACCACCATCTCAAGGTCAGAGCAGCTGGCCAGCTTGATGTCACTGTCACCACAATGGTGGGCAATGCAAGCCTTGGTTCTCCCTCTAGAGAACTGGGGAGGGTGTGTTCACTCTTGTTTTCAGTGGGGAGGGATGGGCTGGTGTTTGCTATCTACCTTCACTTGCCAGCCAGCTGGGTTGAGTGACAAATGCCAAATAGATTAAACCAATCTGGCTCCTCCAGGCTGTGGGGCCCAGGTTGCACCTCCATTCGAGGACAGCCCACAGCTCTGCCCATGGTCCCTCTGATGCTGCAGTTTCCTGCACACCTGCACCCAGCCCTGGGTCTGGTCACTGCTCACCACTGTGCATTGGGGAGGAAGTGACGTTGGCCCTGCAGCTCCTGCCTAGTAGAAGAGACTGAGCTTCATGCAGAATGGTGAGGGACTACACAGGCCATGGGTCGGGATGGGGTGTCCTTTGGGCACACATTACAGGAGGAACTCTGAGGTGAAAAGGTGTTGTTGGATTGGAAAAGGCATAAAGGTTTTCCCAGAGAGACAGACCTGAAGTTGGGCCTTGAAGGATGTGCAGAAAGGGGGCAGGCATTTTAGGCAGGTGGTACAGTCAGTGATAAGACAGAGATGGGAACAAACACCATGTGTTCAGAAATACCCAAAGCAGGACAGAGGGCTTGGCCTGTGGAGGAGCAGGAATAAGCAAAGTTTCATCCTCCTAGGTTTATTTCCTTGTTTGTCCTCATCTCTGAGAGTTCTCTAAGGTGGCTCTTCAGATCTAACATGCCACCTGACTAAGAGAAAGCAGGTGGGGCTGCCTGGAGGAATGATTGAACCCATGGGGAAATTTGCTGGCCCTATTTCCCCCTCCCCAACATCTGGCCCCCACCCTCTCAGATGTCAGCTTCTACCATTCATAACTCCCCAAGATCAGGCTCAATCAGCCCCACCTGGGGATCTGGGGGTCCAAGTGAGCTCTGGGCCTTGGATACAGCCCCCAGAGGTTGGGCAGGTTGAAGTCCAGACTGGGGCCCATCCCCAGCCTGCCCTCAGCCCTGGGGATATCACTCCTCAGGACAGGACACTCAAAGAGCCTCGGTGCATTAAAGGGCGGGCCAGGGCAGCTTTGGACCTCCAACCTGGCTTTCAGCTGCCCTCTGGAAATGGAAAAGGTCACAGGCTTTTCTTGTCTGAAGCGGCCCACTGCAGGGCCTGCAGCCATCCAGCTTCTCGGCTCTGCCAGGCCTCTGGGCTTTCTCGGCAGCATGAGTCTCCCTTAATCCATCTCCACCACACATCCATTAACTCAGCCCAGGTCCTTCTGCTCACTCCCTCTGATTTCCTCCTCTTTCAGTAGAAAGAGGTGCTAGGGGAGTTCCTCTGGATGCTGCCTCATAGGCTGGCTCCCGAAGCAGAGTCTGATCAGCCAACAGCTCCACCTGCCCCCTCTCTGCCCCAGGTCCCTTTGCACCAGGGGCCTGGTCTCACTCTGCTCAACAAGGAACTGAGAACTGCCCATGAACTAGCCTAGACCAGACCAGCCCCTGCCCCCAGTACAACCGATCCTGGAGAGCTGCTGCCCCTTGGATAATCAAGGCTGAACAGGTTCCCCACCTCCCGTGACAGTCTGGTTTACACCCATCTTCCCCACTCAATTCACTCTCAGAAGTCTTCCAGTTGAGACGATAAATTATATGGCCACCCTGTTTTACCACGTCTAAGGGTAAGGGGTAAGTGAGTGGTCAAGACAGGGCTGGAACTCAGACCTAGCTCTCAAGTACCAAGCTCTTATCCCCTCAGGCATTAGGACCAGCAAAGGCTTAAGGAAGGGAGCTGGTCAACAATGTTGGTGGTGCCGTCATAAAGCAGCCCGCAAGCTGCACAAGCCAGGATAGAGAAGATCCTAGAAGATCTCCCGGTGGAGGAAGTGTGGCCACAGGCTGTGACTGGTGAGCAGAAATAAAGAAGAGTGTGTACAAAGGTGGCTGCCAGCTTGACCCTGGTGGCTGGGAGAGATGACTCTGCCCATGGTCCCTGTTAAACACTAAGATGGCTGTGAAGAGAGCATGGGTTTGCAAGGAAGGGTCTGGTTATCTAAAATATTTGCATTTGGCTTGAATGAAGAGGTTTGATCTCTGAATAGAATCTGGCTATCTGGGCCAGCAATCAAAGCCAGGCATCCAATGTCAGACAGACAAGCTCTTAAAAAAAACCCGGGGGGTGGAGGACGACTCGTTCTTTCCCTGAAGCATCAAGGACATCTGCTGGGCAGGTCACGGGCAGGCCAGGGCAGGATGTGCAGCCGGGAGACATGGGGAGTCGGCGGCACCGTCTCTGGGTAACACTAACAAGTGGCACCAGCAGTTTGCGTATTAACCTCCAGAGTCCTGCAGCCTTCGGCCGAGGTGTAAACTGGGAAGGCTCTGTGCAGGCAGGGGTACCATGCAGGCTCAACCCATCACAGACCTTGGCCTTGGCCTGGGATGAACAGTCACAGAGCCAAGGAAGGCATGCAAGCTTGGACATTTTTCCTGTCTGGCCCTGACTCCCCATCTGACTGTTTAGCTCCTCTGAAATGTCTTCCAAATTCTCACCCCTCAGTGGGAGCAGGATCCCGTCAGTTTAATTAGGATCTCCTGTTATACCATATCACAGAATCTAAAATAATATTTCTGTCAAGGAATTGATCACAATTCATAAATAGAAATGTGTTTGTTTGCTTATTATCTGATTATCCCCACTACACCAAAAGCTCCATGGTGAGAGGTGGGGGATTGGGGATAGCACTGTGGCTGTTTTATCCACTAATATATCCCCAATATCTGGCACACAAAATAAATGTTTGTAGAGAGGCTGGATGCATGAGCACACAACTGAAAATCCATTAGAACATCATTCAGGTCCTTTCACTTATCCAATCAACCAACTTTTACTGAGAATCTACTATGTGTCAGACTCAAAGTTGGGGAAAGCAGTTTTTAAAAATTCTTTTAAAATACCCATGGGAAAAAAAATAAATAAATAAAATACCCATGGGAGGGCTAAACTCTAGGATATTATCAGTTATTCACAAACTGATGGGAATTTGATTGTCCAGTTCATTTCCAAGGTGATAGCTGGTTCAGAGAAGGTCTTGGAGGAGGACCCTGGCAGCAGGAATAAAGAGGACTGAGGGTCTGGAGAGACAAAAGAAAAGCCTGACTGAGGCTCTAGGTGAAGGGGAGAACTTGGGTGCCTGGCGAATAAAAGGGTTGAATGCTAAGCAGCTGGGTGTGGGTGCATAAAAGAAGATCACATACAGGAGATCCAAATAGGAGGCCTATCTGCCTTTACACAATAGGCCCGTGTTATATGTTTATACACATCAGCCCAATTCACTTCACAGCAACACCTAGAGGTAAGCAGTGTTACCCCATTTTAAGAAGAGGCAGCTGATGCCAGAGGGGCCGAGTAACCTGCCAAAGGACACACAGCAAATTGAGAGGCAGAACCTGTATTCAAATGCAGGCCTACTGACTCCCGACTTTTCATCAGCCCAGGGCTGCTTCTGTGGCAGGCCCTGTCCAGGCGCTGTCCACGTGAGGGTCTCCATGATGGAATTACAGGCTGCAGTACAGCTCTGACACTGGGCAAAGGAGCACGCTCGCCTCCTACCACAGAAAGCGGAGGGAGCCACCCCCTCTAGTGCTAATCTCGCCCGTCAAGGCCCCAAGCCTTGCTTCACAACCCAAGGACCTTGAGAATGAAGAGGCAGGGCTGAAGATAGTAGAGTTCACACACTTGCCACCAACAGTTCTTCCAGCTTGGGACGGGGCCCAGCACTGATCCTCAGCCATGTTAAAACCAAAGTTCTGGGGTGGCGGAGACCCCAAAGTAGAGGGCAGGGGCTGGGGCTCCCCTAATGAGAGAGGGAAGGTAGCCTAGCAAATCTCTGTGCAGTAAATAACAGCCGGCTCCCCACTACACCCTCCATAGGATACTTCCCCCCCGCCTCTAGTTCCCCAGCCACACAGAGGGGGCTCTAGGAGGCAGGGTCACAGTTGCACAGGGCAGCTCTCTGCTGTTCCACTCTGTCTCTAGACAGGAACGCTCGACAGGGAGTAGGGAGAAGGACTAGGCCTGAGGGGTGTCAGGAAGCACAGAAGGGATGTTCTGGGAGGAAGCTGGAGCTCAGTGAAATCAGTCCAGGGAGCGGGCCATGCGACCTCACACTTTACCGCTGGGGAAATCAAGGTCAGAGAGAGCCAGATTGTGCTCCAGACCACAGAGGGAGGGCTGCTCTGAAGCTAGGTTTCCAGGCCTGGATTTCCCCACACCTCTCTGAAATTTGTGAGTCTCTGTGGCTGGCGGTACCCAGACCCCCGCCTCCCCCCGCAGAGATTGGACAGAATAACTGAGCAGGACTGAACTGAAGCAGGTATTCGAGGACCTGAGGGTTTGAGCACCACCACCATCACCCCCCCACACACAACCAGGGGTGCGTCTCCCTCACTCCTGTGAGCCTGTGATTTGACCTCCTCCCACCCCTCAGGGATGTGATCACAGACTAGAAGCCAAATTCCCTGAGTCCTTCTGGAGAAGCCATCCCCCATTTCTCAGGTTCTGACAGAGAACAAGTGGGGAGCCACAGGAGGGTGGAGAAAGTCAGGCTCTGGCAGTGTGCAGACCTGCATTTATCTAAGCACACACTCCATACCTGCTGGCTCTCCAGCCTTCAGTCACCTCAGTGCTGTTTCCTCTTCTATAAAGTTAAAGCAGTGCCAGGGCCTCAGAGGACTGCAGGGAGGCCAAACAGGCCCACATGCAACCAGCACACGGCAGGGCTTCACTTGGGATGGGGTCGTTCTCTTACTGCCTCCGCCCCCACGCAATCCCTCAGCTTCCAGAAAACACCTCTATGGATTTTTCCTTCCTTTATGACGTGGCTCCAGCATATGGAGTTGAGACCCAACATACGGCACATCCTTGGAGAGCCCTTCTGTGTGTTGAGTCAGTGGGGACACCGTTGGGGAGGGGGGTATAGGATTCATAATCTGGCAAGGAGACTATAGCTTCAGCAGGCACATAGCAGCCCCTCAGTAAACAGCTGCCCAAAGAGCTGACAAACAGCTCATACAGTCAGTCAACAGTCACTATCATCCTCTTCTCCTGTTTTTACCGTGGGTTGTCTGACCCAGAGGATGTGATGAGAACACAGAGATGTTCAGAGACTTGCTTTATATCACCACAGTCAATGCCAGAGACCTGGCCAGGGGACCAGCAGAGCACATTTATTCATAGAATAATCCCTGACTTGAAAATCAAATTGGCTTGAATCCCATTTCAAGCTCTGGCTTGACCACTTAAGGCTGTGAAACCTTGGGCAGGATACTTAACCTCTCTGAATATCAGTTTCTTCTGCTAAACGAGGTGACACTTTTTGCTCAGAGTAGAAGCAAGATGGATAAGAGATCTCTGGATGTAAAGTGTGGTGTGAGGCACTGGGAGGGGATCAGCACCTGCCCACCCTAAGCCCCCTAAAATAGTCACTGGGCAGTAACAATGGAAGGCATGAAGTACCAGTGAGGCTCAACTCTAGAATGTCCTTAGAAGAGCAGCAAGAAGATGGAAAACCACACAGGAGCTTGTTTTTAAAGACAAAGAAAAATATGATTAAGCCTGAGGATGATGTAATGAAAGAATGAAAATATTTTCCTTACCAGGGCATTTGTATGTCAACAGCTGATAGGGGTGGGAACAGCCACCACAAGGCCACCAGGTGCTGCCAACAGCACCACATGAGGATCAACCAACAGAGACGGAGTAGGCTATGGCTGCACAGTGGGGAAGGGAGGCCTTCCCAGGGCCTCAGTTCTCCAGCCTGTGAAATGGGACTGCCCAATCTGGGCTCAGTTCGGCCATGTGAAGTGAAAGTCACTCAGTCATGTCTGACTCTTTGCGACCCCATAGATATACAGTCCATGGAATTCTCCAGGCCAGAATACTGGAGTGGGTAGCCTATCCCTTCTCCAGGGGATCTTCCCAACCCAGGAATCGAACCAGGGTCTCCTGCATTGCAGGTGGACTCTTTACCAGCTGAGCTACAAGGGAAGCCCCACGGCACCCTTCTTTTCTTTTTTAAATAAAAATTGTATGTGTGTAAGATGTACAACATGATGATTTGTTATATATAGTAATATGACTACTACAGTCAAGCTAATTAACATATCACCTCCTCACACACTTACCTCTTGGTGTCTGTGAGAGCACCTGAAATCTACTCTTTTAGCAAATTTCCAGTATTCAATACAGTATCTTTTTTTTTTTTGGCCACACAGCACAGCATGTGGGATCTTAGTTCCCCCACTAGGAACTGAACCTGTGCCCCCTTCAGTGGAAGCATGGAATCTTAACAACTGGACCACCAGGGAAGTCCCAATACAGCAGCATCAACTATAGCCATCATGCTGTACATTAGATTTCTAGTCTTATTCATCCTACAGAACTGCAGGTTTGGACCCTTTGACCTACACCTCCCTATTTCCTTTATGTCCCTGCCTCTGGTAAGCACTGTTTCATGCTGCTCCTTTGAAATTGACTTTTTAAAATTCTACCTATAAGGGAGATCATGCACTATTTGTCCTTCTGTGACTGGTTTATTTTACTTAGCATAATGTCTTCCAGGTTCATTAATGTTGCAAATGGCAGGATCTCCTGCTTTTCTAAGGCTGAATAAAATTCCATTGTATATATCCCATCATTTCTTGATCCGTTCATCGGTGGCTCCTTTCTGTCTGCCCTCTTTTTGGTAATCCAGGCTGTAGCAGCTCTAGTTTGGTCTCAAGGTCCAGGAAAAGGAGCTGGTATGTTACAGTTAGGCTCAAAAAAGTTAGGGATTGCTCCTGAGGTCACACTGCTAAGAGTGGTGCGGTGAGGCTGGACCAAAGCCCCTGTGGTCTTACTCTGTCACACTGCCTCCCCGTCCTGGGTTGTGGGTAGGCCTCTGCGTTCAGTCACTTGGGCCCTGTGACAGCACTGACATGTGTCCCAGGCGCCCTCTGGCCAAAAGCATGCACTCTCAGCAGCCCTGCCACACGCTCTCACGGAGGGCCAGCCGCCTGGTCCCAGCAGCCCTGCCCTCTCCCCACACCCAGACACAACATCTGGGGATTTTCTTTCGGGCTGTCCTCACCCTTGCTCCTCTCTGCTCAAGCGACCATGACCCAAGTCCTATTCTTGGATTCCCTGCCTAGCCCTGTCGCCTTCTGTTCACTACAGTGGCCAGCCTAGTCCAACTTGTCCTCACTTGATCCTTGGGTCACAGACAGCGCCCTCCTAACCTTGCATATTCTAGCTTGTCGCCCCTCCCAAATGCCCCTATGGAAATCAGCCTCTGAGGAACACTAGTAAGCCTAGCCCGTGCCCTTCCATTCTGACTTTGAATCCTTCTACCCTGGCCATCTACCTGATACAGTTCCCAGCTTTTCCTATGTACCTGTTTCTGGAGCGGCATTCTCCCCAGCTGCACACAGGAGGTGCTCAATAAATGTGTGTGGATGATACATATTTCTGGACAGTGGTTTGATTTATGTCACTAGGATCCCCTTTGACTTCCAGATTTCACCCAGAGCTCCTGGAGTCTGTGATCCTACAGTGGGTGCTGCACCGGGTCCAGCCCTCAGTCTGCATCTTCCAAGGAGAGCTCTCACAATGGACTCTCCATTCACCCTGGTAGCCGGCCCCGTCACGCCTTTCCCCAGCCTTATGCACTGACCTCAGAGGCCAGAGGGCATGAGGTGATCTACCCTGGGAACAGAGCCTTACAGGACTGAAAACATCTCCGTGTCCTCAGGATGGAGAATCCTAAACGAAGAAACTGAGGTTCTGAGGGGGATGTGCTTCAGTTGCCCAGAGCCCAGGCTCAAGCCCTGTCATTCTGTCCCTTTCCACTACCCCAGGCCATCCCTTCCCACCCAAATCCTCTGGGAGGGAGTCACACTAAAGCTTCATCCCCAGGGGACAGCCAGCTTCAGATCCTCCTCCTCTGGGCCTGAGGAGACAGCAGCTCCAACCAGGTCCACCTAGAGGGATTCTTTCACAACAGAACTGCCCAGGAGCAGGCACGAGTGCCTGGGAAGGTCTCCCTCAAGCCTTCTCACAGGCCGTCTGGGGGTGAGGTGATGATGAGGGAGACAGTAGAAGCAGCCCACCTGGTTTCAGGACAGGCACTCCCTTCCACTCCCTGAAGGTGGCAGACAGAAAAATCTGCAGTTCCTGGGTGCATTCTCAGAACAAAAAGGGGCGTGTTTATGAGAAAGGCAGCTGCTTCCACCTCGCAAGCTGTGCTCTAGGGAGCGCGAGCTGGGGGCTTCCTGTGCCCACAGCCACAGGCAGAGCAGGGCCTGTGTGGACTGACAAATAGTGCAACGCCAAGCAATGGGATTTTCCCGAACAATAGCTGCCACTTCTAAAGACTTCCCAGGCCCAGGCCCCATGCATCAGAGCTGGGCCTCTGATTGCTTACCGTCAGGTAGACCAGTCAAAAACTGACTCTTCTGCCGAGCCGCCATTTGGGTCTTTGTGAAACCAGCAGGAGAATGTGTGGCCCACCTTGCCATAGTTCTCAAACCACTGGTTGTCAACGTGGGCCAGGCCAGGTTCCAAGCACTGAAGATCCAGATGTAAACAAGATGTGAGCCCCATTTCCACAGACCTCAGGCTGGTGAGGGAAGACAGTCAGATGAACAGCCCTGAGTCTGAGTGTTGAGGCTGTCAGCAGGTAAGAGACGCAGCCTGTGGCTCCCTCTGCCCCCTGGGCCACCATGGTGTGGGCCACATGACTCCACCAGCCCAGCTGATCAGACCAGGTGGACAGTGGCCCAAGAGTGACCAGTCTACAAGCTGGCTGGTGAAAAGATGAAGAGGGCCATGAAAAGTCTGGCTTTGGAGAACTGGAGCTTCAAAAGCTAATGAGTTAGGACTTCCCTGGAGGTCCAGTGGTTGGGAATCTGCCTACCAATGCAGGAGACTCAGGTTCGATCCCTGGTCTGGAAAGATCCCACATGCTGTGAGGCAACTAAGCCCGAGCACAACAACTACTAAGCCTGTGCTCCAGAGCCCACGAGCCGAAACTACTGAAGCCTGAGTGCCCTAGTGCGCATGCTCTGCAACAAGAGAAGCCACCACAATGAGAAACCTGTGCACCACAGCAAGAGTCACCCCCACTTGCTGCAACTAGAGAAAGCCTGCATGTAGCAATGAAGACCCAGAAGACCCAAAAATACATAAATAAATAAAAGCAAGTGAGTTGGACTGGGAAGGACCACATGGCAGGGTTGAGGCCAGAGATGCCTTGACAGCCACACACAAGCTGAAGCAGCAGAAAACACACAAAGCCTGCAGTTAGAGACACAGCGGGCCAGGCAGTGCCAACTCTCGGATCAGAAGGGCTGGAGTGGGCAAGAAAGGCTGCCCAGGAGGCTGTTTGAACCTCAGCAAGTGGGTGACCAGACTGGGAACTTAAAGGACCTTCAGGCCACAGGACTGGGGCTCAAACTCACTAAGTTCATCCAAGAAACATTAATGGGTCACTTCCAGGCCCCATGTCAGAATGACAATGACTTCGTCTGTGTCCCCAAGGAGCTCACAGCATGAAGGAAAACATAAAGATTACTCAGATGACAGCAGCATGGGAGAAGCCCTGCTATAAGAGCAGGAAGCCGAGTAGGCTATGGGAGCTTTTTGCAGACCGGTGACACAGCCTGGTTTTCACAGGGAATTCATCTCCAAGTTTGAAGCTACCAAGACAATGGAGCAATTCTGGACAGGGACCAGCACCAGCAGGTAATAAGGGGCTCTGCTTGCCTGGGAAAGCCCCGGGATACACTCATACAACTGATTTTTTCTAGCCACAAGCAATCACAAAAAGCTGACTGTCCATTTGTCATGTCCATTCCCAGAGCAGTGGGTTCAGAGCAAAAAGATACTCTGCCTAAATACACATAGAGGCAGAAGCCAGGGAAGCTTCTCCAATTAGCCCAGATCCGGCCCCCACTCTGATGGCAGGCACAGGGGTCAGCAGGCATTTGGAAAAACCAATCAGACCAGCTGGACAGGGCCTATAGAAAAGGGAAGTAAACAACTGATCAGCACTCTTTGGCCTTGGATTCTTTTTTTTTTTTTTTTAGCCTATAAATAACAGACTGGAAACCTAAGATCGGGGTACCAGCATGGCCAAAATCACTTCGGACAGTAACTGCAATCATGAAATTAAAAGACTCTTGCTCCTTGAGGAAAACTAAAACAAACCTAGACATTATATTAAAAAGCAGAGACATCACTTTGCTGACAAAGGTCCGTATAGTCAAAGCCACGGTTTTTCCAATAGTCATGTACAGACATAAGAGGTGGACCATAAAGAAGGCTGAGCTCTGAAGAATTGATGCCTTCAAATTGTGATGCTGGAGAAGATCTTGAGAGCCCCTTGAACAACAAGACGATCAAAGCAGTCAATCTTAAAAGAAATCAACCATGATTATTCATTGGAAGGACTGATGTAGATGCTGAAGTTCCAACTTCAATACTTTGACCACTTGATGGAAACAGCCAACTCACTGGAAAAGGCCCTGATGCTGGGAAAGGTTGAGGGCAGAAGAAGGGGACAACAGAGGACGAGATGGTTGGATGGCATCACTGACTCAGTGGACATGAGTTTGAGCAAACTCAGGGAGATAGTGAAGGACAGGGAAGCCTGTGTGTTGCAGTCCATGGAGTTGCAGAGTCCAACACGACTGAGTGACTGAACAATGAACAGTAACAATAGTTGGGTAAGGACCCTCTGAAGTGAAGTGAAGTGAAGTCGCTCAGTGTGTCCAACTCTTTGCGACCACATGGATTGTAGTCTAGCAGGCTTTTCTGTCGATGGGATTTTCCAGGCAAGAGTACCGGAGTGGGTTGCCATTTCCTTCTCCAACTTCCTTGTTGTATCATCACATGCAGAAGAGGCTAGGAATCTCAGAGCTTCTTTTATCCTTTTTTTTTTTACTTTTTATTTTGTATTGGGATTTAGCCAATTAGCAATGTTGTGAACAAGCTTCAGATGAACACCAAAGGGATTCAGCCATACATATACATATATCTATCCTCCCTTGGGCCTTGGATTCTTAATCTGAAAGGAAAACAATCTGCTCCAAAAGGCTCGTGTCAGGATTCAATGAGAGCATGTGGGTAGAGCTCTCTCCAGTAAGTGCCCTGCTGCATTAGAGGGCTGGGTTTGCAGCACAGTCCTCCAGACCAGGAGCTGTGTCCTCTTCCGCTTGCCACCCCCACCCCAAAGAAGGCTTGTGGAGCTCTTGCATCAAGAACTTTTATTCCCCTACCAAGGTATTCTATTTATTTCCTGCCTTGTTTTAAAAACAATTAGTTAAACCAGTATTTCTTTTTTCCACACCCTCTTCAGCATTTATTGTTTGTAGAGCTTTTGATGATGGCCATTCTGACCCATGTGAGATGATATCTCATTGTGGTTATGATTTGCATTTCTCTAATAATGAGTGATGCTGAACATCTTTCCATGTGTTTATTAGCCATCTGTATGTCTTTTGCCCATTTTTGGATTGAGCTATTCATTTTTCTAGTATTGAGCTGCATGAGCTGCTTGCATACTTTGGAGATAATTTTTCATCAGTTGTTTCATTTGCTATTATTTTCTCCCATTCTGAATGTTGTCTTTTCACCTTGCTTATAGTTTCCTACATTGTGCAAAATCTTTTAAGTTTAATTAGGTCCCATTTGTTTATTTTTGTTTTGATACCATTAAATAAAATAGTGAGACAGAACATTCTGTACAGCACAGGGAACTCTACTCAATGTACGGTGGTAGGAAGGAAGTTCAAAAGGGAGGGGATATATGTATATGTATGGCTGATTATTTTTCTGTACAGTAGAAACTATCACAACATTGTAAAGCAACTATACTCCAATAAAAATTAATTAAAAAAAAAAACAATGCCTCTTAGGAGCAAGAGGTTACCAGTCTTTGGTTTCTTTATGGCTGTTTTTGTTTCAACTGACATGGAATTAACATTACTTGAGCAACTTTCATTGACAAGCTAGAGGATTTACAGATACTAACTTATTTGATTCTAGGATAAAGTGGAAAGAAACATATTACTTCAAAAAACATGATAAAATATCTTTTAGGAAGAGACTGTGTTGACCAAGTGACTTAACCTCCCTAAGTCTCATTTCCTCAGTCTCCTCAGCACAAAAGTGATTGCAATCATACCTATCCCATGTGGCTGCTGTGAAGAGTAAATTAGATAATACATGGGATGCATGAAGCACAGTGTTGAGAGAAAGCTACCAAGTACCTGGAAAGTATCAAACCTCCATTGCAGCAAGCATTAGGGACCAGATAAATAAATGCACAGTACACATTGTAATCCACAGGATAACCTCTAAAGGAACAGAGGAAAAAATAGCATAATTAAATAAATCCAAAGAGAAAGACAAGAATAGAGAAAAAAAGAAACAAGAAATCTCATGTGGGACAAATAGAAAGCATATAGTAAAATACATGCAGATTTAAAGACATTAAATGTAAATGAACTAAAGATTCCAACTAAAGATTATCAGAAGCATTCTTTTAAGTAACTTAAACATATCTGCTTAAAAAGAGAAACATAGGGGAGGAGGGATAAATTAGGAGTTTGGAATTAACATAAACACACTACTATATATAAAACAGATAACCACAAGGACTTACTGTCTAGCAGACAGAAATAACTATACTCAGTATTTTGTAAAAGCCTATAAGCAAAAAGAATCTGAAAAAATTAGGTATATAAGTACACTTAATGTAATCACTTTGTTGTACACCTAAAACTAACACAATACTGTTTATCAATTTTACTTCCATTTTTAAAAAATTTAAAATAAAAAGAGAAACACATAAAACAGAGGTATATAGAAAGGGGCTATGGTTTGAATGTTTGTATACCCCCAAAATTAATGTTGAAAAGTGATGGTATTAGGAGGTGGGGCATTTAGGAAGTGATTGGGTCGTGAGGGCTCCGCCTTTATAAAAATTATTCCCTTTGAAAGAGGTCCCACAGAGACTTCTACCATGTGAAGTTACAGTGAGAAGACAACCATCTACTGAGGAATCAGGCCCTCATCACACCATCTAATCTGTCTGTACCATGATCTTGGACTTCCTAAACCATTAGAAATTCCTGTTGTTTATAAACCAGTCAGTCTACGATATCTTCTTATAGCAGACAAAATAAACTAAGACAGAAAGCTTACAAGTAAAAGAACAGAAAAACACACTATGCAGTCAATAACCTAAAGAAGCAGCATGTCTACACTATTATTAGTCTGTCAAAGTTTTAAGGCAAAAAGGATTACTAGAAAATAAGAGCCAGCTCATGATGACAAAAGGTTCAGCTCATCAGAAAGATAAAATAATTCTAAATTTGCACACACTTGATAATATGCCCTCAAAAATACAAAGGAAATATGGACACATCTACAAGAAAAAGAGACAATTCTCAAAAGGAGAGATTTAATAATTGGCAGCTGTTAAAAGAAGCAGATTTAAAAAATTAGTATGGATAAAGATATGTTAACAACACTTTACTAATGCAGAATTATAGAATACTGCACCCAAGATCTGTAGAATAAAATTTACTTTCAAGTATACATAAAACAATGATAAAACTAACACACTGGACCATGAAATAAGTCTCAACAAATTGAAAAGTACCGAAATCATAGCAGTATGTTCTCTAACTATATTAAATTAAATTATAATCAATAAGAATAAAAACAAACTCTAAAAACTATTTACATGTTTGGAAATCAAGAAATGTATTTTGAAATAACCAGTGGATTAAAGAAGTCCCAAGAGAAAACAGACAATATTTTGAACTGAAGGATACCAAAAATACTATGCATCAAAATTTGTCAAATACAGCTAAACCAGTGCTTAAAGGAAAACTCATAGCCACAAATACCTACGTTTGCAATGAAAAAGAAATGAAAATAAATGAATTAAGCATTATCCCCAAGTAATTAGTAAAAGAGATTTGGGGAACACGGCAGCAGCAGTGAGAGCATTACTTTCTAACCTTTCTCTTCCCTACATAAAAACAGAAAGCATTCAATTAGCAAAACCAAAAACATTTACATGTACAATATTTACAACAAAAGTGATAAGACCTAAATAAATGAAGAGATATCCCATGTTCATGGATCAGAAGTCTCAATCTTGTTAAGAAGGCAAGTGTCCCCAAATTGGTTTATAGATTCAAAACAATCTCAATCAAAACCCAAGTAGAACTTGAAAAAAGAATTTGCCAAACTGACTCTAAAATTTAGATGGAGATGCAGAATGACCTAGAATAGTCAAACAATTCTGAAAAAGAGAACAAATTTGGAGGACTTATACTTCCTAACTTCAAGACTCACTAAGAAACTACAGTAATCAAGGCAGAATGGCACTGGCATATAAACATAATAGATCAAGGAACAGAATAGAAAGTTCAAAGATAGGTGCACATATGCACGGCCAATTGATTTTTGACAAAGATGCCACGGTAACTGGATAGAGAAACAAAATATTTTCCACAAACAATGTTGGAGAAATCAAAAAGGAAGGAAGAGACAGAGTAGGCATCAGAAATCGTGCCTGTCCAGCACTAGATCCCCAAATCTAGACACTGTCAAACAAGGAAGAAAACTACAAAAGAGGGTAGAGAAAAACAAACATGGAAATCAGGCCCTCTAGGTTGTCTTGTCCCTCACCAAAGAGAATGGAAGCCAGTATCACACAGCAGGCACAGGAACAAAGAGCTGGAAAAAGAAACTTTTTAGGAAGGTAGAGAGATGCCCTGAAAGACAGCTCCAAGAGAGGACCCCTGACCTGAGCAAACATTCCCCCTACCTGCAAGTCTAACTGTGGATTCAATGATGGCACCTTGGGCCAGAGGAGTGTGGGGCCAAGATGGGAGCACTGTTAATGTTCTCATACTCTTAAATGGAGCTACTAGTAGTCAGAGAGCAGAATCTGTATGGCCAGAAGAGACAGCCTTCTACCTGAGTGTGTGCGTGTTAAGTCACTTCAGTCATGTCCACCTCTTTGCAACCATATGGGCTGTAGCCCGCCAGGCTCCTCTGTCCCTGGGATTCTCCAGGCAAGAATACTGGAGTTGGTTGCCGTGCCCTCCTCCAGGGGATCTTCCCAACCCAGGGATTGAACCCTCATCCTTTACATTTCCTGCATTGGGAGGCAGGTTCTTTACCACTAGCACCACCAGGGAAGCCCAGCATTCTACCTAAATGGGTATAACACCTACTTCACCAGGTTGTTGCACGAATTAAATGGACCTGGTATGGCACTAGCTGCTTTCTGTACATTACAGCATTTAACTCCCTCCTCCCACTTCCCCAGTGCCCAAGAAGAAAGACTGGGGACATATGCTGTATGTTCCCTCTCCCTGTCTCCTCTACATCTATCCTGAACTGTGATATCTGGGTGGGAAACAGCTTCAGGCTGCAGATGCTATGACAGCGTTGCTTAAATTGAATTACGAGGAAACTAGAGAAGGCTTCAGCTCTCCCAGGGAGTTCAGAAGTGTTCACCCTGAGAGTAACTGCACACTGCACAGGAAAAGGCATTCAAGTTGATAAGAAGTCATTCGGATCACCATCTAAGGCAGATTTCGCCTTTGAAATAAACTCATTCCTTATTAGCACACACTTGGGATTTCCAGGACCGAATATTATTTCTATTACACAAAGGCCATTTTAAAGGCATTTTCTCATGCTGTCAGGGTCCTATGTAATTTCATCTCTCCACAATGTTACTCTCTTTCACATATATAGAATCACTGGTCCTGATGAGAAAAGAGAGAAAATGAACAAGAGTCATGATTCAGCTAGGGCTAGAAGCAGGGCAGCAGTGTATATGGCAAGGCAGCAGTATATAAGACAGGCAAGTTCACGTCATTGAGAGCCTTCTTGCCATCAAACAGATTTAGAACTTTTCCTGAAAGCAATGGGAAGTCACTGAAAGCAAACTAAGAATTTAAAATAGGAAATGACTGATAAATTTTTATTTTAAAATGCTCACTTTGATTACAATGAAAAAGACAGATGTGAAGATGGCAGGCAGGGAAGAGTAGTTAAGAAGCTACTCAATTGGCTTCCCTGGTGGTGTAGACATTAAAGAATCTGCCTGCAATGCAAGAGACCTGGGGTCGATCCCTGGGTCGGGAAGATCCCCTGGAGAAGGGAATGGCAACCCACTCCAATATTCCTGCCTGGAGAATTCCATGGATAGAAGAGCCTGGTAGGCTCCATGAGATCACAAAGAGTTGGACACAACTGAGCGACTAACACTTTCACTTAAATAGATAATACTGCACTATAAATATGTAATATGATAAATATCATTACAATCACAACCCTATTACAATATACAAATGTACCAAAATAATATGCTTTACACCTTAAATTTACACAGCATTACATACCAAATTCATCTCAAAAATTTGGAAAGAAAAAACTTTTAAATTTAAAAACAAATAGCTTACATAAATGAGGTGTTTTAGACTGCTCTTGTTATGCAGTCACTCAGTCATGTGACTCCATGGCCTGCAACACGCCAGGCTTCCCTGTCTTACACCATCTCCCAGAGCTTGCTCAAACTCATGTGCATTGAGTCGGTGAGCCATCCAACCATCTTGTCCTCTGTCATTCCCTTCTCCTTCTGCCTTCCATTGTTCCCACCATGATGGCCTTTTCTAAGGAGTCGGCTCTTTGCACCAGGTGGCTAAAGTATTGGGGCTTCAGCTTCAGCATCTGTCCTTCCAATGAATATTCAGGATTGATTTCCTTTAGGATTGACTGGTTTGACCTCCTTGCAGTCCAAGGGACTCTCAAGAGTCTTCTCCAACACCACAGTTCAAAGGCATCAATTCTTCAGCACTCAGCTGGTGCAACTCTCACATGCATACATGATTACTGGAAAAACCATACCTTTGAGCATACAGACTTTTGTTGACAAAGTAGTGTCTCTGCTTTTTAATATGCTGTCTATTTTTGTCACAGCTTTTCTTCCAAGGAGCAAGCGTCTTTTAATTTCATGGCTGCAGTCACCATCTACAGTGATTTTGGAGCCCAAGAAAATAAAGTCGGTCACTGTTTCCATTGTTTCCCCATCTATTTGCCATGAAGTGATAGAACCGGATGCCATGATCTTAGTTCTTTGAATGTTGAGTTTTAAGCCAGCTTTTTCACTCTCCTCTTTCACTTTCATCAAAAGGCTCTTTAGTTCCTCTTTACTTTCTGCCATAATGGTGATGTCATCTGTGGTTATTGATATTTCTCCCGGCAATCTTGATTCTAGCTTGGGCTTTATCCAGCCTAGCATTTAGAATGATGTACTCTGCATTTAAGTTAAATAAGCAGGGTGACAATATACAGCCTTGACATACTCCTTTCCCAATTTTGTTTTAGTTATTTTATTTTTTTTATTTATTTATTTTTTATTTTTTTATTTTATTTTTTTTTCCATTTATTTTTATTAGTTGGAGGCTAACCACTTTACAACATTGCAGTGGCTTTTGTCATACATTGAAATGAATTAGCCATGGATTTACATGTATTCCCCATCCCTGTCCCCCCTCCTACCTCCCTCTCCGCCCCATCCCTCTGGGTCTTCCCAGTGCACCAAGCCCGAGCACTTGTCTCATGCACCCAACCTGGGCTGGTGATCTGTTTCACCCTAGATATACATGTTTCTATGCTGTTCTCTTGAAACATCCCACCCTCGCCTTCTCCCACAGAGTCCACAAGTCTGTTCTATACATCTGTGTCTCTTTCTGTTTTGCATATAGGGTTATCGTTACCATCTTTCTAAATTCCATATATATGTGTTAGTATACTGTAATGGTCTTTATCTTTCTGGCTTACTTTGCTCTGGATAATGGGCTCCAGTTTCATCCATCTCATTAGAACTGATTCAAATGAATTCTTTTTAATGGCTGAGTAATATTCCATGGTGTATATGTACCACAGCTTCCTCATCCATTCCTTTCCCAATTTTGAACCAGTCCATTGTTCCATGTCCCGGTTCTAACTGTTGCTTCTTGACCTGCATACAGGTTTCTCAGGAGGCAGGTAAGGTGGTCTGGTATTCCCATCTCTTTAAGAATTTTCCACAGTTTGTTGTGATCCACACAGTCAAAGGCTTTAGCATAGTGTTTTCAAAATATTTTCTAATATTGATAATAAGTGTTTAAACATAAAAAAGAAACTATTCAAATGTTTGCTCAATTTAGATATGACACTAGAAAAATAAAAGTGATAAAAGAAAAAATAGAGAAACAAACTTGATCAAAATTAAAAGCTTTTGTGCTTCAAAGGAAAACATGGAGAAAATAAAAATAAAAAGACAGCCCATGGAGAAAGATCGGGGAATGGACATGTACACACTGCTATATTTAAAATGGATAACCAACAAAGACCAACTGTACACCACATGGAACCCTGCTAATGTTATGTGGCAGCCTGGATGGGACGGAAGTTTGGGGGACAATGGATACATGTAGATGTATGGCTGAGTCCCTTTGCTGTTTACCTGAAACTATCACAATGTTGTTTGTTAATCAGCTCTCCCCTCAATACAACATAAAAAGCTTAAAAAAGACAACCCAAGGAATAAAAGAAAATATTTGCAAATAATATATCGGATGAGAATTTCCTCAAAAATATAAAAAGAACTCTTGCAACTCAACAATAAAAAGGCAAAGAACGCAATTAAAACCTAGGCAAAGGAACTGAGTATACAATTTTCTAAAGAAGATATACAAATGACCAATAAGCATATGAAAAGGCATTGAACATCATTAGTCACTAGAAAATGCAAATCAAAACTACAATGAGATTCTACTTGACACCACTCGCTATTGTTCAGTGGTGTGAACAACACGACTAAGTTGTGTCTGTCTCTTTGTGACCCCACAAACTGCAGCTTGCCAGGCTTCCCTGTTCTTCACCATCTCCCACAGTTTCCTCATATTCATGTCCATTGAGTCAGTGATGCTATCTAACTATCTCATCCTCTGTCAGCCCCTTCTCCTTTTGTCTTCAATCTTTCCCAGCACCAGGGTCTTTTCCAATAAGTTGGCTCTTCGAATCAGGTGCTAAAGTATTGGAGCTTCAGCTTCAGCATCAATCATTCCAATGAATATTTAGAGTTGATTTCCTTCAGGATTGACTGGTTTAGTCCCCTTGCAGTCCAAGGGACTCTCAGGAGTCTTCTCCAGAATCTTCATCACAATTAGAAAGCATCAATTCTTTGGCACTCAGCCTTCATTATAGTCCAACTCTCACATCCATACATGACTACTGGAAAAACCATAGCTTTGACTAGATGGACCTTTGTCAGCAAAGTGATGTCTCTGCTTTTTAATATGCTGTCTAGATTTGTCATAGTTTTCCTTCCAAGGAGCAAGCATCTTTTAATTTCATGGCTGCAGTCACTGTCTGCAGTGATTTTGGAGCCCAAGAAAATAAAATGTCACTGTTTCCACTTTCTCCCCATCTATTTTCCATGAAGTGATAAGACCAGATGCCATCTTTGTTTTTTCAATGTTGAGTCTTAAGTCAGCTTTTTCATTCTCTTCTTTCACTTTCATCAAGAGGCTCTTTAGTTCCTCTTTACTTTCTCCCATTAGGGTGGTGGCATCTGCATATCAGAGGTTGTTCACATTTCTCCCACCAATCTTGATTCTAGCTTGGGCTTCATCCAACCCAACATTTCATATGATGTATTTACTTTGCATATAAGTTAGATAAGCAGGGTGACAATATACAGCCTTGACATACTCCTTGCCCAATTTTGAACCATTACATATTCCATATCAGCTTCTAACTGTTGCTTCTTGACCCTCAAACAGGTCTTAGGAGGCAGGTAAGGGTGATTTGATATTCCCATCTCTTTAAGAATTTTCCACAGTTTGCTGTGATCCATGCAGTCAAAAGTTTTAGCATAGTCAATGAAGCAGAAGTAGATGCTTTTCTGGAAACGCCTTGCTTTCTCTATGATCAAACTGATGTTGGCAATTTGATCTCTGGTTCCTTGGTGGGAATATAGATTAGTGCAGACACTATGGGAAACATTTATGGAGGTTCCTAAAATTACTAAAAATAGAAATATCATATGATCCAGCAATTCTATTCCTGCTTATATATCTAAAGTAAACAAAAATGCTAACCCAAAAGAAATAGGCACCTCAATGTTCATAACAACACATTTACAACAGCCAAGATACGGAAGAAATTTAAGTGTCTATTGACAGATGAACAGATAAAGCAGATGTGGTATATATACACAGTGGAATATGACTCAGCCATAAGAAAGAATAAAATTCTGCAAGTTATAACAAGATAGATGGACACAGAGAGTATTATGCTTAGTGAAATAAGTCAAAAAGAAAAAGACAAATACTGTATGTTTTCACTAAATAAAACAAACAAGTGAATATAACAAAACAGAAACTGACTCAACCATATAGAGAATAAAATGGTTAACAGTGCAGGGAGAGAAAGGGGATGGTCAAGATTGGGGTAGGGAATTTGAAGGCAAATTTGAAGCCAAAACTACTATATATAAAATAAATAAGCTATAAGAATAAAGTTACAGCACAGGGAATATAGCCAATATTTTATAATAACTTTCAATAGAATATAATCTATTAAAAATTGGATCACCGTGTTGTACATCTGAAACTAATATAATATTGTAAATCAACTATTCTTCAATTTTTAAAAATCCAATCACAATACCACCCAAAATGATAAACTACATAGGAATAAATTTAACAAAACAAGTGTAAGGCTTATATACCACCAACAATAAAACATTAAGGAGATTAATTAAATAAGATCTAAATAAATGGGGAGACATTTATGATTCATGGTTGAAATCATTCTCATATTTAAAAGACTCTATACTGGCAATACAGAAATTCTTCCCAAAATTGATTTGTACATTTAGCACAATCCCTATGAAAATACAGCAGATATATATCAGAAATTGACAAACTGATCTTAAAATTCATATGGAAATACAAAGGACCTGGAATTACCACGACAATATTTTAAAAGAAAAGAGTTGAAGGACTTATACTACTCAGTTTAAATCTTACTCAGAAGATACAATTATCAAGACAGTGCGGTACTAGCATACAACAATCTCTATAATAAAAGGCCTAAAGACTCCACACAAAAACTTATAAATAAATTCAGCAAGGTAGCAGGATACAAGATTAACATACAGAAATCACTTCCATTTCTTTACACTAACAATGAAATATCAGAAAGGGAATGTAAAAAAATAAAACACCTTTAAAAATTGCACCAAAAAATAAATAAAATACCTAGGAATAAACCTGAGTCAAGGAGGTAGAAAACTTACATGCTGAAAAATATAAACATTAATAAATAAAATTAAAGACAATTCAAAGAAATGGAAATATACCCCATTCTGTAGGACTGGAAGAAGCAATACTGTTAAACTGTCATACTATCAAAAGCAATCTACATATTTAACACAGTCCCTACCAAATTGTCCAGGACATTTATCAAAGAATTAGAACAAATAATCCTAAAATTTATATGGAAATATAAAAGATCAAGAATTGCCAAAGCAATCTTGAAGAAAAGGAACAAAGCAGGAAGCATAACCCTCCCAGATTTTGGATAATACTATAAAGCTACAATAATCAAAACAGGGTGGAGTTGGCACAAAATTAGACATACAGATCAATGGAACAGAATAGAGAGCCCAGAAATAAACCCAAATACCAAGAGTCAGACACAACTTAGTGATACAACAACCACCTATGGTCACTGAACCTTTGACAAAGGAGGCAAGAATGGGAAAAAGATGGTCTCATCAGCAAGTGGTACTGGGGAAATTGGACAGTTGTATGTAAATCAATGAAGTTAAAACACACCCTTACACCATGCACAAGAATAGAGTCAAAATGGCTTAAAGACTGAAAACATAAGACATAACACCATATACCTCCTATAAGAGTTCATAGGCAAAACATTCTCTGAAATAGACTGTATGAATGTTTTTCTTAGGTCAGCCTCCAAAGGGAATAGAAAAACTAAACAAACAAATGGGATCTAATCAAACTTATAAGCTTTTGCACAGCAAAGGAACCATAAATTAAATTACAAGACAACTTACAGGACGGGAGAAAAATACTTGCAAACAATATGACTGAGAAAATATACAAACAGCTCATACAACTGAACAATAACAAAAAACAAACAACCCAGTTGAAAAATGGGTGGAAGACCAAAGAAGACATGCAGATGGCCAACAGGCACATAAAAAGATGATCATCATTGCTAATTATTAGGGAAACGCATATCAAAACTACAGTGAGGTAGCAGTTCATACAGTCAAACTGGTCATCATCAAAAAGTCTACAATTACAAATGCTGGTGAGGGTGTGAAGAAAAGGGAACCCTCCTACACTGTTGGTGGGAATGTAAGTTGGTGCAATCACTATAGAAAATAGTATGGAGATTTATCAGAAAACTCAAAGTGGAATTACCATATGATCCAGGTATCCCACTTCTGGCTATATATATCTAGACAAAACTGTAGTTCAAAAAGATTCATGCAGGACTTCCCTGATAGGTACAGTGGTTAAGACTCTGCCTTTCAACACAGGGGGTGCAGATTCAATCCCTAGTCAGAGAACTAAGGTCCCACATGCTGTGGGGTGTGGCCAAAAAAAATTTTTTTTAAAGCTACTCACACTCCTATGTTCATAGTATCACAATTCACAATAGGCAAGACATTGAAACAACGTAAATGTCCATCAACAAATAATGGATGCAGAAGATGTGGAATGGAATACCACACACACAGTGGAATACTACTCAGCCATAAAAAAGAGTGAAATAATGTCAGTTGCAGCAACATAGATACAACTACAGATTATCATACTATGTGATCTAAGTCAGAAAGAGAAAGACAAATACCACATGATATCGCTTACACGTAGATCAAGAAGATACAAATGAACCTCTCTATAAAGCAAAGACAAAATCAGAGAACAAACTTGCAATTGCCAAGAGGAAGGAAGATTAGGGGAGGGTGGACTGGGAGTTTAGGGTTAGTAGATACAAACAATTACATATAGAATAGATAAACAACAAGGTCCTGCTGTATAGCAGAGAGAACTATATTCAGTATCCTGAGATAAACCATAACAGAAAAGAATATTTTAAAAGTATAAATGTGTATAACTGAATCACTCTGTGATACAGCAGAAGTTAACATAACACTGTAAGTCAACTATACATCAATAAAAATTTTTTTAATTCCATTCACAATACCACCAAAACAAATAAAGCACTTAGGAATAAGTTTAACAAAATAGGTGTAAGGCTTATAAACTGACAACAATAAAACACTGAGATTAAGTAAAGATGATTAATTAAATGGGAAGACATAAGATTCATGACTGAAGGCATGTTCATGATGGAAAGACTAAACATTGTCAAAATAGCAATTCTTCCCAAAATGAGCTGTACATGAATCTAGCAGGCATTAATCAGAAAATAACAAAATGATTCTAAAATTCACATGAAAATGCAAAGGACCTAGAATTGCAACAAAAATGTTTTTAAAAAAACAAAGTTGAGGGACTTACACTAGCTTCAAACCTTACTCAAAAGATACAATAATCAAAACACCGTGGTATTAGCACAAGTATAGTCATACAACAGGTAAATTAAACTGAATTATGAGACAAAAACAAATCTTTACTTTTATGGTGAATCTATTTCTGATAAAAGTTCCAAGACAATTAAATGTAAAAGGTATAGACTTTCTAACAACTGAATATATACATTCAAAAACTAAACTTAAACAATTAGTTCACACCATAGACAAAAAACTAACTCAAATTGAATCAGAGACCTAGATGTAACAACTCAAACTTTTAATTTCCTAAAAAAGGCAATGGCAAGAATCTTTATGACTTTGGTTGAATAAGAGGTTCTTAGATACAATACCAAACTTACAACATATTTTTTATTTGGTATTTTGAGGGTCATCAAAATGTAAAATGCATGCACATCAAAAGTCACCAATAAGAATTTTGTGAAATACACTTAACACTAATATGTCAATTATACCTCAATAAAACAAGGGAGGAAAGTCCATAAAATGAGATAAAAATATGTGCAATTACATATAAGATAAAGGATTTGCATCCAGAATATATAAAGAAATTTTATAATTCAAAAATAAGGCAAAAAAGACAATTTTTAAATAGACAAAATATTTGAGCAGATATTTAACCACAGAAGATACATTATATAAGCTCAGCTTAATAAGCTCATGAAAAAATGTTCACCATAATTAGTCATTAGAGAAATGCAAGTTAAGCCACAATAACATAACACAACACACTCAACTAGGGTGACTGTAATCAAAAAAGACAGTATCAAGTGCTGGTGAGAATGAGGAAAGACAAGAACCTACATGCATTGCTCATTGCAATGTAAAATGGTACAACCAATTTTGAAACCATTCCTTGTGAAAGTCACTCAGTTGTGTCCGACTCTTCATGACCCCGTGGACTACAGCCTGTTAGGGGCCTCTGTCCATGGAATTCTCCAGGCCAGAATACTGGAGTGGGTAGCCGTTCCCTTCTCCAGAGGATCTTCCCAACTCAAGGATCAAACCCAGGTCTCCTGCATTGCAGGTGGATTCTTTTTACCATCAGAGCCACAGGGAAGCCCAAGAATAGTGAAGTGGGTAGCCTATCCACTCTCCAGTGGATCTTCCCAACCCAGGAATCGAACCCAGGTCTCCCACATTGCATGCGGATTCTTTACTGTCTGAGCCACCAGGGAAGCTCACAGTTTGGGGTTTTTTTAAGTAAAACATTCCATAGTTTGTTTTTTTTAAGTGAAACATAAACCTGCCCTTCGACCCAAGAGTCACATTCCTTGGAATCTATATACAATATCTGAAAATATATGTCCCCACAAAGACATGCATATGATTGCTCATAACAGCATTATTCATAAAAGCTCCAAATTAGAAATAACCCAAATATCAAAATATTAGTGAGTGGACAAACAAATGTGGTATTTCCATACAATAGATACTATTCCTCAAGTAAAATGAAAGAACTAGTGATGAAACATGCTACAACATGGATAACAATGGCTAAAATAAAAAATAAACTTCTAAAACAGTATACTGACTGAAACAAGCCATAGAAAAAGACTACAAATAGTATGATTCTTTTTATGAAACATGTAGTAAAAAGGCAAATTTATAGAGACAGGACAATCAGTAATTACCTTGGTCTGGGATTTTTGAGAGAGGATTTAATGCAAACAGGCATGACGGAACTTTTTAGGTGAAGATGTTCTAAAACTGGCTATGTTGATGGCTGCCCAACTCCATAAGTTTAATAGTCACTAAATTGAAAAAAAAATTAACATCACCTATAAGGAACAAATGGCTATGATATATCTCCACAGAAAGACATAGAATCACTTAGTAATGTTCAAAAACATTTAACTTTAAATAATTGATTTTAAATATTCCTTATCTTGAGGAAACATCAGAGAATCCCAAAGAACTACATATAATTTTCAAAAATATTAATAGCTTGAAAGACATCAAAGGGTTAGCAACTGTCCCACATAAAAGTTAATGAAGGAGACATGACACCTGAAAGCAACACATGATCCTGACCTGCATCTTATAGGCCAACCTTTGGAGGGCAGACTGGACGAAAGCTGTCAAATGGTACAAACTTCCAGTTATAAGATAAATGAGTACTATGGATGTAATGTATAACATGATAAATGTAATTAACACTGCTTATGTTATACATGAAAATTGTTAGGAGAGAAAATTCAAAGAGTTCTCATCACAAAGAAAAAATTTTTTTCTATTTCCTTAGTTTTGCATCTATAGGATACGAGGGATTTTTCTCTAAACTCACTGTGGTAATCATTTCACGATGTATATAAGTCAAATCATTATGCTACATACCTTAAACAATGTTGTGTGTCAATTAATATCTCAATAAAGCCGAGGGGGAAATACTAATAAAATTTAAAAATTTTAAAGTAGATACAAAGATATATAGATTGAGATATATTAAAAAAGGACATTATTGGTACAACTGACAAAACTGGAAAATGGACTGCAGATTAAAGTATGGCATCAATGTTAAATATCTCTAATTTGATAAATGTTCTAAAGATACATAAGAATACTCTTGTTAGCAAATATAAACTGAATTAACCTGAGGTAAAGAGTTCTAATGCATAAAACTTACTAATGATTCAAGGGGAAAAAAATATATGTATATCATCACATACCTCCTGTGATCTTTCTGAGAAACAGAACAAAAACTAATAAAGCAAGTGAGGCAAAATGTTAAAAGTTAATAAAGAATAAATGGAAGTTCGTTATATTATTTTTGCAATGTCTCTGTAAGTTTGGGAATATTTCAAAATAAAGCATTAAAAGTTCAATAAAACAGCAAGAGACCAATACTTATTTGACATGACACTTATTTCTGAGCAACAGCCAGTATCATGCTGAATAGGCAGACACTGGAAGAGTCCCACCAAAGTCTAGAATAGAAAAAGATGCCATTTTCCACTAGCATTTGACATTGTAGTGGAGATACTAGACCACAAATTAGACAAGAGAGAGGAATTAGATGTTTACAGTTTTGAAAGGAAGGAAAATAAGTCCACTTGCAGACCATATGATTGTAAATCTAAAAAATAACTGAGAAAAAAAAGAATCCCATAATAAAGCTGAATACAAAATTAATATACAGAAATTACTGCCTTTCATTAGAAAAGCCCAGGTATTCAGTTAAAAATAAGCCAAACAAATCGCTATTTAGCTCCAGCTTCAGTTTCAACCCCAAAATTTAAAAGGCCAAATAACTACTTTAAGGACAGTTTTGCCATTCTTAAAATGGTAAGATATTAATGATCTTGTGATCACATAGTCCATCATCATACCTAATCACTGGAATTCTTCAATAATAACAATGCTATTCACACCTCAGTAATGTGTTTGGGAAGTAACAGAAAGCACAGCCTAATAAATCAGAATTAACCAGAATTATCCAGAATTACTGTGAGCTAAGCAGAAAGTGAGTGGGCCACTATCATCATTCTGCTTCAGGCATAGACAAAAGTATATAAGAGGTATTTGAAGTTGCCTTCTTATACGTTTTCATATAAAAGCCAGTACTGCACACTGGAAAAGGTCTCTCCAATAACAGAAAGAGAGTTAATGTACTTTGTTAGAGCAATAAGCTCTAACATTTTTCAGAAGAAAAACCACAATACTATGCCATTTCAGGAAGAAAACAAATCCCCTGTGTTATGTGTGTAAATACATAAAAAAAGATCTTGGCACATCACCACTGGATTGGGAGCTGGTGGTGAGTTGAAGGAAGCTACAGCTTTAACTATGTTATTTAGATTTTCTAAAATATGTAACCAGGTATTATTCCTAAAGTGAATAAAAATAAATAAGAATGTTTAAAGGCTAGCTATGCATCCTTGGAGAATAACACAATGGCCCTCATTAGTGCCGATGTCAAGAGAACTGTCAGGCCTGGAGCTCTGGAACTGTGTGGCTCAGAGTCTCAAATGAAGAAAGAAAGCATTCACAGTGCTCAGATGCCCAATGTTGAGAAAACTCCTGAATTCCACTTGGTGATGTCCATCTTTTGCCTGGCTTCCTGTACCCAAGTTCCCTCACTCTTCTTCCCCAAATGGGACAGCAGCCACCCATCCTGTACCCTACCCAGAACCAGGATTTATTTGCTAATTCTGCACCACAGAGGTTGAAGCAGTTCATACTGACTGGATATTCCATGTTGATTGATACCAAGAAAGCCCAGCGAGTGGGTTACCCAAAGTACCCCTTTGGGTCTCTTAAACAAAAATGAGGCAGAATGAAAGATATTTAATCTGGTGCAAGCCATTCCTGAATTATACCGATTTTATGCCATGAAAACACCTAGAAAAGTACTTTCTAACAGATCAGACCCTTTTTTAGGATGATGAAGAAGATGATAATGATGATATTATTTACCATACATTACCATGTGTCAGGGATTGTTCAAGAGACTGAGAACAGCACTGACAATGTCAAGTGGGAAAGACATATTATAAACATTATCAACTATTTACTAAACACTCAACCAGACTCCTAGAACATCTTATGTACACTATTTCACAACCCCTCTGCACAGTAGATGGCACTCTGCCGACTTCACATGTAAGGAAACTGAGGTTAGTGAAGGTGAAATGACTTGCCCATGATTGCTCACTTAGAAAGAGGCTGAGCAGAAGAGAAAATCGGGTGCATCTATGCCAGGTCTCCAGTGATGTTTTTGTCTCGGTCCAGGTCCTCAGTGCTTTGGAAGGGAAGCTCACAGTAAGGAGTCACAGAGGTCTGGACAATGAACCCAGATATGAAATTGCTGAGGTCAGGAGAGCAGCAGACACAGGTTGGCACCAGCTAAGGACTGGTACCTCCACGTTCAGAACTGCAATGCCCATTATACCAGGAGCGCCAAGCCCCACCAGATGTCCTGGCCAGCTTTCAGTTGTACCATCTGTCTCTTAGAACATGGAACATCCACCTTCACTCTCCTGAACGGAGCCTCCACTATTTCCAGACCATGGAGTATTCAAAGGTCACCAAAAGAACTCTCCAGAACCAAAGCAGTTGTTCCCTGCAAGTTCCCACTCTTTCCCTCCCCACCTCCCCACCCCACCCTCTGTGCAAACAAAAGGAGCAGGGCAGATGCTCCTACTGCTTGGGAACACAGAGGCTGGTGACAGTGGCATCCACCTTCACCTCAAGGGAACTCAGGAGGGTCCCTCAACACTGATGTAGAGCTGGCCCAGGTTCCACCAGCCAGAGCCCAGACCTAAGTCACCACCACAAGGGAATTTCTTAGCCAGTAGCCTAGAACACCAGAAAGCCAGCCATAAACTCAAATGCGGGCCAGAAGTGTAGAGAAAACCACTGAATTTAAGCCCAGGAAGTTTGAGTTCCCTTTATGGCTTTGTCATCAACAACCAGGGGCCTGACTTCAAGCACAAACTGCCCTCTACCTGAACACCTCAACTGCTGAATGAAAACAAGTTTAGTGATCTTAAACTTTGGCATAACACAGAATCTTTGTGGAGGTGCTTAAAAAGAATTCCTCCACCCATGGCTTCAGGAACTCTGTTCAGTGGTTCTGGGATGGGGCAAAGAATCTGCATTTCACAGTAATTGGCCAGGAAAGGCCGGTGTCAGCCAATTCACACACAAGTAGTTTAAATGAGCATCAAAAGAGGCCTGATTTAAATGCAATTCTGTATAAAGGACAGAGAAGGCAATGGCACCCCACTCCAGTCCTCTTCCCTGGAAAATCCCATGGACAGAGGAGCCTGGTAGGCTGCAGACCATGGAGTCGCTAAGAGTCAGACACAACTGAGGGACTTCACTTTCACTTTTCACTTTCATGCATTGGAGAAGGAAATGGCAACCCACTCCAGTGTTCTTGCCTGGAGAATCCCAGGGACGGGGGAGCCTGGTGGGCTGCCGTCTATGGGGTCGCACAGAGTCAGACACGAGTGAAGCTACTTAGCAGCAGCAGCAGCAGCAGTATAAAGGAATGCTATGTGACCCTCAAAATGAGAACACATAAGGTATTTTGTTTAAAAATAAAAGAGTAAGCGATCACGTGGACATGGGTGGAAGGAAATCCTTTGAAACCATATGACAGTGTTACCTATCCTGAAATCATTATTGGATGTTTTCACCCATTAATACTGGAGAAGCTGAGCCACACCTTCCCTTGGTCACCAAGATCCACTGCATAGACTCACCTTCAAACTGATCTTCAGATCAAAGGCACTGTCCTCTTCATTATCTTGAGGGGAGCCTGACGTCTCACACTCAGCTAGACTAGTTTCTAGCTCCTGAGTAAACTGGTTCATCCTTCGGCAAGACGTTTCATCAATAGAAAATGGCGCCAAAACCGATGCACCTCTCCCAAGTAGTTTACGTCAAAATTAGAGACAGTAAACTCAGTTTGGGCTTCCCCGCTGGCTTAGCAGTAAAGAATCCTCCTGCAATGCAGTAGCCGCAGGAGACATGGGTTCAATCCCTAGGTTGGGACGTGGGGCATAGAACCTTACTCCAATGGAGAATCCCATGGACAGCGGAGCCTGGCGGGCTAGTCCACAGGGTCGCAAAGAGTCGGACACGACTGAAGCGACTTAGCATGCACACAAACTCTTGGTTCAGTTAATGGAAATGTAGATAACCATCATCGTGCTAGCTATATATCGTGATAGATAATATATGCTGACCCTGCCGGGGTTGCTATTAAGACACTCAATTCTAACATTGCTTTCCCTTTCAATACCGCTGCAAGGATCTGGCAGTCATTGACAATACAGGCAAACAGAGGTTTAAGGATGTCATCCAAAACCTGCTTCCCTCCAGGCTCAGCGTGTAAAGAATCCGCCTGCTATGCGGGAAACCTGGGTTCGATCCCTGGGTTGGGAAGATCCCCTGAAGAAAAGAAAGGCTACCCACTCTAGTATTCTGCCCTAGAGAATTCCGTGGACTGTATAGTCCATGGGGTCGCAAAAAGTCGGACACAACTGAGTGACTTTCACTTTTTACTTTCCAAAACCTCACCTCACTATTGGACCAAAAGAAAAGAAAAGGTCACTGAGCGAAGTCTCAGGAGATGGGGAACTACATCTCAGAGGCCTGGTGCAGCATTGCTCCGGTGGGACTTGAAATTTAATAGGTTTTCCGGTTAAGGTTTTCCGCTTCTGAGGTCAACACGAGGAAAGTCTTGACCCAGGAAGTCTAGTCATGGAGCGGCATGATTGCTCCGCCCCCTTCAGGCCTATAAAAGTATTTGTCTACTTCGAACTACCTACCACAGCTACAGCCCTTGCGCAACACAGACGCCTCCATTTTTGTGGGCGGAGCCTAGGAAGGGGCCGAGATTAGCGTGAGGCTGCTTTCCGACTCAAGTTCCGCCGGCGTCACTCACGACATCTTGGCCAACTCCGGTGCAAACCCGTCCATGTGAGGTGCAGAAGGCTCGAACACGCAAGGCCAAATCCAGCAGCTTCCCTAGACGCCAGGACTAAGTGACTCCCCAGAGGCAATCCCAGAGTTCCGAAGACTCGTTCCCCGTCCCGCGGTCCTGTGCCTCACCGCCTCGAGTCGGTCTCGCCTGTCAAGCAGATTGTCTTTACCTGTAGGACAGAGCCCTTCTTCTTCCTAGGTCCGCGGCGACATTGAGATGATGGGCAGCCGGCCCCGCAGCCCCACCGCTTCCTCTGCAGACCAGTGGGAACAGCAGGCCGAAGGACCCGGCCCTGCCAAGCGCCGTCGAACGGAGGAGCCCACGGACCACGAGTTCGAGGTAGCGCCCAGACTGGACAACGTGATGGGGACCCCCGACATGGGAGCGGTCACCTCCCTGGTGGTTTTGGCCGACGGCTATGCCCTGCATCTGACCCTGGACGAGGTCGAGCTGGTGCTGGAGCCCGAGCCCACATCGGTGCTGCAAGTTTCTCTCGGGGATCACACCCTCGTGCTGATCCCTGGAGCCCTCCTGGGCTCTAGCATCGAATTCCTAGACGGGGAGAGTGACTCAGCCCTTGTTCTGGAACAGGGCTCTTTTCTGACCGCTCCTGGGGAATGCATCGCCCTCGAGCAGGGATTCTATGGACCTGTCCCAGAGATCGCTGGCCAAGAAGAGGTCTATGAGGACGACGCAGAAGATGTGTTCCCGCCGGCTGGGATGAATGCAGCCACCAGCTCAGTTGCTGGGCTCCTCCTTTCCCCTAGGAGGGCATCCGACCCAGACCTCTTGGGTCTAGCCCCAGAGCCCTGGCCTCAGGCACCCAACCTTACTCCAGAGAGAGGCTCTCCTCACCACCAAGACAACCTGGACTTGTACGTTCCGGAGTTCTTCCCCGACTCACCACTCCAACTTCTGCCTCCCTCTCCTTGTCCAGGTTCTCAGGAGCGCCCGCAACACCCTCCTGTTCCTGCTCGAAAGGCCCAGAGACGCCTGTTTCAAGAATGAACTTCCTCCCACAATTCTTGGCCTCCGGCTGGGGACCAGGATGGAGTGTTCTGTTGACTGCTGTGTGTATGTTGCCCACCCAGCCAGCATCACAAGGCCTTGATGTGTTTTGGATGCACGCTGTGTTGCAGAATTTTGCAGCAGTTGCAAAATTTACATCTTCCTGGGAAGGAAGCTCACTTGGACAAAGAAAAGCCTCTTGAAACACAGGGTGCTTTAAGACAGCTACTTAGGTTTTTCTCTAGGGAGGTCACCCCTAAGCAGCTCTATGCCTCCCCCCCAACCAACCCCCATTTCTCTTCAAAGTCAAGTGCCAGCACTTTTATTTAAAATGCCATCCTTTCCCAGGCACCCTACGACTGCCGCTCCTCCTTGTTTTCCCCTCAGTAGAGTAATTAGTAGATGTATTTTGTTCAGTGAAGTTTTTGGCCTTGGTGTTCCAAACTTTTCCAGGTGATGGCTCTAGCCCTTTTGGAGGATCTAGCCAATAGTTGTATGTGCGCAAATGTTTGTTGGATACAAAACACAGAATGGGGAACAATGAGTATGACCCTTGTTTTTGAATGACTATGTTGGCAAGTGGTTTAAGTGTATTGCTATCTTTGTAAGGGTAGTTTCCAAAAAGAAACAACTGTTTTTCATTTTTCTTACAGACTTTTAATACAATTCTGTTGTCATGGAAAAGTTTCTAATTCTAAAGATTCTGTTTTTTGTATTTGTAAGATCCCAAAACTGTTTGTACATTGCTACTGGCATATAGAAAAAATTTGCTCTTATGTTGGTCTGGTATCCAGAAAGATTATTTAATTTCTGCAGTCACTTATCTGTTAATTCTTATGCTTGACTGACTTTATCAGATAATAATAAAGATATATCTATATTTATAGATATTTTTTGTGCTAAGTCGCTTCAGTCGTGTCCAATTCTTTGCGACCCTATGGACTGTAGCCCTCCAGGCTCCTCTGTCCCTGGGATTCTCCAGGCAAGAATACTGGAGTGGATTGCTGTGCCCTCCTCCAGGGGATCTTCCCAACCCAGGGATCGAACTTACATCTCTCTATGTCTCCTGCATTGACAGGAGGGTTCTTTACCACTAGCACCACTCTGGAAGCTCAAGAAAGAAAGTGTTAATCACTCAGTCGTGTCCAACTCTTCGCAACCCCAATGGACTATAGCCTGGCAGGCTGCTCTGTCCATGGAATTCTCCAGGCAAGAATACTGGAGTGGGTTGCCATGCCCTCCTCCAGGGGATCTTCCAAACCCAGGGATCAAACTTGGGTTTCCTGCATTGTAGGCAGATTCTTTACCATCTAAGCCACCAGAGGGCTTCTTACTGTAATGGCTCTCTTGTTGCAAAGAATGGGCTCTAGGCACATGGGCTTCAGTAGTTGTGGTGCATGAGCTTGGTTGTTCCACAGTATATGGGATCTTGCCTGACCAGGGATTGAACCAGTGTCTCCTGCATTGCAAGGTGGATTCTTAACCACTGGACCATCAGGGAAGCCCCAATTCGTTTCTCTTAATCTCATACCCTGTCTTTACCCTCTCCCCACTGTTAAACCACTGGTTTGTTCTTTATACCTATGAGTCTGTTTCTATTTTATTATATATATTTAGTGGTTTTATATTTAGATTCTACATATAAGTGATAAGATAGAGTATATGTCTTTCTCTATCTGACTTATTTTATTAAGCACAATGCTCTCTAGGTCCATCCACACTGTTGCAAATGGCAGAACTTCCTTCTGTTTGTGGCTGAGTGACATTCTCACATCTCCTTTATTAATTCATCTAAAATGGAGAGGTGACAGAATGATTTATCCCTGAAACATTAGATGGAGACAACTAAGTAGTTATATATTAATAACTTGAATTCCCAGATCTCTTTTAATCTTTGGCCTACAGAAGTGGCCTACCACTCTCTATGAAAACTTGCATATCAACCTTGCTCTAAGATGATGCAGAAGCCTCTGCCTGGCAAGACAACGTGCACAAACCTCATTTACCCCCATCCCCTCTCTTTGCCACCAGACAGTAACTAAAGTTAAGCATAATACAATACAATAAAAGATCAAAAGGCTCAAAGCAATGGGTATGGTACACTGATATAATACCTAAAGTAGAATAATATATCAGCTAGTGGGGGTGTGGAAGGGCCTACAGGGAACTGTGTAACTTACCAAAAGTAATGCACTGGGGAGGCACCAGCATCATGAGTTCAGTGGGCCAGGATTGGCCAGTGATGGCAGGAGATGCCATTAAGAAGCTAGACTCCTTGGTAGCCTTAGATCTGAGTGACTGAATATACAAACTAACAGTGGCCAGACCACTTATGACAACAAAATTCTGACCCACAAATTTTGTAGCAAGCAGCCCAGAAACAAAACCATAAGCCCTGTGGTAACTGGCCCCAGTGATCAGGATTTGGTCAACAACTGCCAGCTTCCCTAATTTTCATCCCTCTTTCTGGTAGTTCAGATGGTAAAGAATCCCCCTGACAATACAGGAGAAGCAGGTTCAATTCCTGTGTCAGGAAGATTTTTCTGGAGGAGGGAATGGCTACCCACTCCAGTATTCTTGCCTGGAGATTCCTATGAGCAGAGGAGCCCAGCAGGCTACAGTCCATGGAGTTGCAAAGAGTCAGACACAACTGAGCAACTAACACTTTCTTTTTTCTGTCCAACTCAGGACCATTTTAAGAAAGTCAAATATATTATGCTTAAAATGCAAAATCCACAAATTAATTGTATAGGATTCCCTGCCTCTAGTTAGCCTGCTTCTAGCTTTCCCCTGCCAACAACCTCTATTCAAACACAACAGAAGCCCCTTCTTTTTGCACTATAAACCTTTCTCACTCCCTTACCTGCCTATCAGCTCTCAAATGCAAGTGACGAGGCTGACTCTCTTGCTATATATCAAGCTCTGAATAAGTAGCCCCTACTTGTCCTACTTTGAGCAGCCTTAGTTCATATTCAGTTTTCCTGGGGTTCCCAGTGAGGCAGTCTCCATTCCCCATGGCCATAAATCTCAGCCTTGGGCTAAGTGTGGTACTCACAGAACACCTTGTGCTGTAAGCACTGTTAGCTTATAGTGTCCACACCAATGTGTAAAGTCCATGCCATGTCTGAAGTCTCTCGTTGCATTGAGTTCCTTAGCTATTTATTCTCAGTTTGGTACCAGGTTTTGTTACTGGTTCTGTTTATTTGCCATCATTGGTGACATCCAGACATTCATTTTAATGCCCTTTAGTTCTCTTTTGTGATTCCATTTTCTGCTATGCTGAATAAAAATCTTGTCTATCACAAGAAAGGGAATCACTGGGCAGAACACAAAATTGTGTCCTATAAGCCTGCTGTTCAAGTCAACCTCACAGTCTTGCGAGTTTGAAGTTCTCCTCAGACTGGCATCCATTTGCACATACTTGGCAGTGAGTCTTTAATAAAACCAGATGAGGTTCTTCTCATTTTCGTTTGCCTTGAAAGTTTGGCTTTAATCCAAAAAAAATTTTTCTCTTCGGTGTCAGGTGGTAGAGTCTGCATTCAGAGAAGTCAAGTTGGGACTAAAGTCACAAGGTGCACAAACACCACATTTACCCACCATTACCAACTCTTAGGGGGTAGTTGAAGTGTAGAACTTCTACTCTTCCAGGAAAGATGTGTGCTTCTTCCATGTCATCTCATTCAATTCTTCATTCCTGTGCCTATGTCTAAGTTACATAACTTCACTAAAGATGACCTGACATGAACAAATTTGTTCGAGAGGCTCCTTCAATAAGATGGAAGATTTCTCAGTTTCAATGGGCAGCATATCCCTGGTGGTCTAGTGGTTAGGATTCGGCACTCTCAATGGGCAGCATATTTTGATTTGGTATAAGGAGGTTTCCACACAAAACTCTGAATCAAAAGTTGATTCATTAAAACATTCTCTAGCCAAAGCTAATGACCAATTTGTTAGAAAAAAAACTAAACTTACTTCTCTATTAAGTCCTCCAGTTGCCTTTCCTAGATATCAGTCTACTTCTTCTCCTGCCATTCTCTCTCTTTCTGAACTTCCACTGACTCTTCTTTCCACTTCCCCTTGTCCAGGTCCCCAAAATGTGATCTGCCTCTGAAGATCCATGCACCAGGTATTCAGACAACTTCAGAGTTTAAACCTTGGACCTGAGCTTAATTAGGAGTTATTTGTAAAAGTGAAAGTGAAGTCGCTCAGTCGTGTCTGACTCTTTGCGACCCCATGGACTATAGCTCACCAGGCTCCTCCATCTATAGAATTTTCTAGGCAAGAGTACTAGAGTGGGTTGCCATTTCCTTCTCCAGGGGACCTTCCCGACCCAAGGATCGAACCTGGGTCTCCCGCATTGAGGGCAGACACTTTACCATCTGAGCCACCAGGGAATTCCTCTCTCTTAAGAGTTCCTCTAAATCAAAACCAACAAATATTCAAGGAAGAATTTAGCATTCTTTTGGATACATAAGCCCCAGGATTATCTGACACATATCACTTATGCATGAGTTGGTCAGAGCTGCCAGTGCTCATTTCTGGATTTCAGAGAAGACTGAATTGATCCAGGAAAGGATGTTCAGGATCTCTCTTACCACAGTAAATTTAAGGATTTGATAACAAGCTTGAAAAGCTGGGTAGAGTCTCCTAAAAAGAATACCTGAACCATTTCCAACAAAAATCAACACAACTGCTACTCTTTCTACATTAAATCCTGCTACCTTTGCTCAGCCACTTGCTTGACATAAATGTACAACACAGGTGGTTGGTATTTTAAATAAATCACAGACTTCCCTATCTCCCAGCCTGTATATGTAACCTTTCCTTTCTGCTCTGTGATAACACTCTTGCAAATTTAAGAAGGTAAAACTTCATTACTCAAAAAATTATTATATTAAAAGCACACCAAAGGGACTATTTCTTGAAATTTCAGAAGACCCTCTATTCATAACCAATTGTATTTGTTCTGAATATATCTTTTCTTTCCTCACTACGTGACACATAGCCCTGATAAAGATCTGGACACCACACCTGAGCCTGCAAATCTAGCTAGAAATTTCACTGACATATGAAAAATAATTGGGGCAGAACCTATTAAAGTTCAGATACATTCTACCAAGCCATTATGCAAACTCCTCCTAATATACCCTGAATCCAAATAAAGAGCTCAAACATATGGTTGAATGCTTTACATACCAAGGTCTTTCCATACACTGCCCTGTAACACTCTCTGTAAGAAAAGAACCCAAACAGATAAGGATATCAATTTGTTCAAGACCTTAAGACCATCCACAAAATAGGTACACCTCCCTTTCTGACAGAAATTAACCCAAACACCAGCCTTTCACCAATTGCACCTGAGGCCCCTTGCTTCACTCTAATGAGCCTGTGTCCTGCCTTTTTTTCAGTGTGCCTCTGGACCAAAACAGTCAACACCTTTTTGCCTTCACCTGGAGAGGACAAAAATATACCTGGACAGTCATGCCCCTGGAGTACACTGGAGCCCCCTTCTATTTTTCCCTGGTCCTTGATCAAGACTTCAAAGATCTAAATTTCCCTTGTGATAGAGTCCTAACACAATGTGTAGATAATCAACTTTGTTCAAAGAACAAGAAAGCCTGTAAAAGGATTACACTGATTTGCCCCGCCCTTAGCAAAAAAAGGGACATAATGTTCCAAATATAAGTTATTTTTGCCAAAATACAGCCCATTATTTAGAGTATGGTGCATCTCAGGAGAGAAAAACATTCTCTCCTCATAGACTAAAGCCTATTAAAACATATCCTAGACTCCTTAACAAGAGACAACTGAGTGTATTTCTGCTTTGAACTGAGTACTGCAGACACTATGTGCCAAGTTTCACTGAGACAGAATGACCTCTTTATGAGTTTGCTAAGCATTAAGAGACCTTCTCCTGTGGACTCCAATGTGAAGAGGGCATCTGAAACCTAAAGAAAGCTGTTTAACAGCCTCTTTCTCTAGTCAGGTCTAACTACTAAAAGTTCATGTCTATCTGTGCATAAGCAATCAGACACGCCATTGAGATTTTACCTCAACTTGATGAGACCTATCAAAAACCCATTGCTCCAAAAACTAGAAGCACCTAAGATGCCCCTCAACAAGCAGATGAACAGTTAAACTGGTGTATATGCATGTGATGAACTATTACTCAGAGACAAAAAAGAAAAAGAAACTACCAAGACATGAAAAGATGTGGAGGAAGCTTAAGTGAATGAGCCAGTCTGGAAAGTCTATGTGAATCCAACTATATAACTATCTGAAAAAGCTAAAAGGATCAGTGATGCCTGGGGTTTAAAGGGAGAGTGGTGAGTAGGTGGGGTGCACGGGACTTGTAGAGTAAGGAAGATACTCTGCATGTTTCTATCTGGATGAATGACATTAGGCATTTGTTAAAACTCATAGGACTATACAACACAGTAAACCTTAATGTAAACTATGGACCTCAGTTAATTATAATGTACCTGATCATTTATCAGCTGTAACATGTATACCATTGTAATACAACATATTAATAATGGGGGGAATGTGTGAGAGAGGAATGAGTGGTATATGGAAACTCTGTGGAATCTACTCAATTTTGTGTAAACATAAATTTTCCTAGACATAAATATATTAATTCTTAAGGATAAGTAATAAGGATAAACCATTTGATCAGCTAACTTCAAATTTAATTTTTTAATGGACATACATTAAAAACAAGTTGATATCCTCACAATATAAAGGAAAGGGGAACCTACTTAATGCACAAAAAAGGAGGATTTTGTTAGTAGAAGTCTGTCAAAGGCAAGCTTTATACATCACTAAAATGGCCAGTTCAATGTTTATCTACTTCCCCAACCTCTAACAAACATCCAAAACATCACTTACTATACTCCTACCCTTGACCCTGTTGGAATGGAATATTATTCAACCTTTAAAAAGGAAGAAAATTCTTACACACCTTACAACAGGTAATAATACTGAGGACACCATGCTAAGTGAAATAACAGTCACAAAAAAGATAAATACTGTATGATTTCATTCACATGAGATATCAAGAATAGTCAAACTCATAGAAATAGAAAGTAGAATGGTAGTTTCCAAAAACTGGAGAGAGAAGGAAATAGGGGTGGGGTTGTTTTTGCTAGTTTTGCAAGATGAAAAAGTTATGGACACTGGTTACACAACAGTGCAAATATATTTAATACTACTAAACTGCACTTTATGGCAAATAGATGGGGAAACAGCAGAAACAATGACTGACTTTATTTTTCTGGGCTCCAAAATCACTGCAGATGGTGATTCAGTTCAGCTCAGTTAAGTCACTCAGTTGTGTCTGACTCTTTGCAACCCTATGAACTGCAGCACGCCAGGCCTCGCTGTCCATCACCAACTCCCAGAGTCCACCCAAACCCATGTCCATCGAGTCAGTGATGCCATCCAACCATCTCATCCTCTGTTGTCCCCTTCTCCTCCTGCCCTCAATCTTTCCCAGAATCAGGGTCTTTTCAAATGAGTCAGCTCTTCGCATCAGGTGGCCAAAGTATTGGAGTTTCAGCTTCAACATCAGTCTTTCCAATGAACACCCAGGACTGATCTCCTTTAGGATGGATTGGTTGGATCTCCTTGCAGTCCAAGGGACTCTCAAGAGTCTTCTCCAACACCAAAGTTCAAAAGCATCAATTTTTCAGTGCTCAGCTTTCTTTACAGTCCAACTCTCACATCCATACATGACCACTGGAAAAATCATAGCCTTGACTACACGGACCTTTGTTGGCAAAGTAATGTCTCTGCTTTTTAATATGCTATCTAGGTTGGTCATAACTTTCCTTCCAAGGAGCAAGCGTCTTTTAATTTCATGGCTGTAATCACCATCTGCAGCGATTTTGGAGCCCAGAAGAATTAAAGTCAGCCACTGTTTCCCCATCTATTTGCCGGGAAGTGACGAGACCAGATGCCATGATCTTAGTTTTCTAAATGCTAAGCTTTAAGACAACTTTTTTCACTCTCTTCTTTCACTTTCATCAAGAGGCTCTTTAGTTCTTCTTCACTTTCTGCCATAAGGGTGGTATCATCTGCATATCTGAGGTTATTAATATTTCTCCCGGCAATTTTGATTCCAGCTTATTCTTCCTCCAGCCAGCCTTTCTCATTATGTACTCTGCACATAAGTTAAATAAGCAGGGTGACAATATACAGCCTTGACGTACTCCTTTTCCTATTTGGAACCAGTCTGTTGTTCTATGTACAGTTCTAACTGTTGCTTCCAGACCTGCATACAGGTTTCTCAAGAGGCAGGTCAGGTGGTCTGGTATTCCCATCTCTTTCAGAATTTTCCAAAGTTTATTGTGATCCACACAGTCAAAGGCTTTGGTGTAGTCAATAAAGCAGAGTAGATGTTTTTCTGGAACGCTCTTGCTTTTTCGATGTAGTTGACATCTAATCTTACCACATTGTGATCAGAAAAGATGCTTGAGATGATTACAGTTTTTTTGACTTTACCATATGGAGGGTAAACAACACACTTCTGAATAACCAACAAATCACAGAAGAAATCAGAAAATGAAAACACAACCCGAAACCTATGGGATTCAGTAAAAGCTAAGGGGAAGGTTCATAGCAATACAAGCCTACCTCAAGAAACAGGAGAGAAATCAAGTAAATAATCTAACTCTACACCTAAAGCAACTAGAAAAAGAAGAAATGAGGCACCCCAGGGTTAGTAGAAGGAAATAAATCATAAAAATTAGGGCAGAAATAGATGCAAAAGAGACAAAGGAGACCATAGCCCAAATCAACAAAGCTAAAAGCTGGTTCTTTGAGAAGATAAATAAAGTAAACAAACCATTAGCCAGACTCATCAAGAAACAAAGGGAGAAGAATCAAATCAACAAAATTAAAAATGAAAATGGAGAAATCACAACAGACAACACAGAAATGCAAAGGATCATAAGAAACTACTATCAGCAACTATATGCCAATAAAATGGACAACTTGGAAGAAATGGACAAATTCTTAGAAAAGTATAATTTTCCAAAACTGAACCAGGAAGAAATAGAAAATCTTAACAGACCCATCACAGGCACAGAAATTGAAACTGTAATCATAAATCTTCCAACAAACAAAAGCCCCGGACCAGATGGCTTCACAGCTGAATTCTACCAAAAATTTAGAGAAGAGCTAACACCTATCCTACTCAAGCTCTTCTAGGAAATTGCAGAAGAAGGCAAACTTCCAAACTCATTCTATGAGGCCACCATCACCCTAATTCCAAAACCAGACAAAGATGCCACAAAAAAAGAAAACTACAGGCCAATAACACTGATGAACATAGATGCAAAAATCCTTAACAAAATTCTAGCAAACAGAATCCAACAACATATTAAAAAGATCATACATCATGACCAAGTGGGCTTTATCCCAGGGATGCAAAGATTCTTCAATATTCCCAAATCAATCAGTGTGATACACCACATTAACAAATTGAAAGATAAAAATCATATGATTATCTCAATAGATGCAGAAAAAGCCTTTGACAAAATTCAACATCCATTTATGATAAAAACTCTCCAGAAAGCAGGAATAAAAGGAACATACCTCAACATAATAAAAGCTATATATGACAAACCCACAGCAAGCATTACCCTCAATGGTGAAAAATTGAAAGCATTTCCCCTAAAGTCAGGAACAAGACAAGGTTGCCCACTCTCACCACTACTATTCAACATAGTTTTGGAAGTGTTGGCCACAGCAATCAGAGCAGAAAAGGAAGTAAAAGGAATCCAGATAGGAAAAGAAGTGAGACTCTCACTGTTCGCAGATGACATGATCCTCTACATAGAAAACCCTAAAGACTCTACCAGAAAATTACTAGAGCTAATCAACGAATATAGTAAATTTGCAGGATATAAAATTAACACACAGAAATCCCTTGCATTCCTATACACTAACAATGAGAAAACAGAAAGAGAAATTAAGGAAAAAATACCATTCACCATTGCAACAAAAAGAATAAAATACTTAGGAGTATATCTACCTAAAGAAACAAAAGACCTATACATAGAAAACTATGAAACACTGATGAAAGAAATCAAAGAGGACACAAACAGATGGAGAAATATACCGTGTTCATGGATTGGAAGAATAAATATTGTCAAAATGACTATACTACCCAAAGCAATCTATAGACTCAATGCAACCCCTATCAAGCTACCAATGGTATTTTTCCGAGAACTAGAACAAATAATTTCACAATTTGTATGGAAATACAAAAAATCTCGAATAGCCAAAGTAATCTTGAGAAAGAAGAATGGAACTGGAGGAATCAGCCTGCCTGACTTCAGACTATACTACAAAGCCACAGTCATCAAGACAATATGGTACTGGCACAAAGACAGAAATATAGATCAATGGAACAGAATAGAAAGCCCAGAGACAAATCCACACACCTATGGACAACTTATCTTTGACAAAGGAGGCAAGGATATACAATGGAGAAAAGACAATCTGTTTAACAAGTGGTGCTGGGAAAACTGGTCAACCACTTGTGAAAGAATGAAACTAGAACACTTTCTAATACCATACACAAAAATAAACTCAAAGTGGATTAAAGATCTAAATGTAAGACCAGAAACTATAAAACTCCTAGAGGAAAACATAGGTAAAACACTCTCTGAAGTAAATCACAGCAGGATCCACCTCCCAGAGTAATGAAATAAAAGCAAAAATAAATAAATGGGACCTAATTAAAATTAAAAGCTTTCACAAAACAAAGGAAACTATAAGTAAGGTAAAAAGACAGCCTTCAGCATGGGAGAAAACAATAGCAAATGAAGCAATGGACAAAGAATTAATCTCAAAAATATACAAGCAACTCCTGCAGCTCAATTCCAGAAAAATAAGCGACCCAATCAAAAAATGGGCCAAAGAACTAAACAGACATTTCTCCAAAGAAGACATACAGATGGCTAACAAACACATGAAAAGATGCTCAACATCACTCATTATCAGAGAAATGCAAATCAAAACCACAATGGTGACACGCCAGTCAGGATGGCTGCTATACAAAAGTCTACAAGCAATAAATGCTGGAGAGGGTGTGGAGAAAAGGGAACCCTCTTACACTGTTGGTGGGAATGCAAACTAGTACAGTCACTTTGGAGAACAGTGTGGAGATTCCTTAAAAAACTGGAAATAAAAAATTTTAAAAAACTGGAAATAGAACTGCCATATGACCCAGCAATCCCACTGCTGGGCATACTCACTGAGAAAACCAGAATTGAAAGAGACACGTGTACCCTAATGTTCATTGCAGCACTGCTTAAAACAGCCAGGACATGGAAGCAACCTAGATGTCCATCAGCAGACAAATGGATAAGAAAGCTGCGGTACATATACACAATGGAATATTACTCAGCTATTAAAAAGAATGCATTTGAATCAGTTCTAATGAAGTGGATGAAACTGGAGTCTATTATACAGAGTGAAGTAAGTCAGAAAGAAAAACATGAATACAGTATATTAATGCATACATATGGAATTTAGAAAGATGGTAATAATGACCCTATATGCGAGACAGCAAAAGAGACACAGATGTAAAGAACAGACTTTTGGACTCTGTGGGAGAAGGCGAGGGTGGGATGATTTGAGAGAATAGCATTGAAACGTGCATATTATCATATGTGAAATAGACAGCCAGTCCAGGTTCGATGTATGAGACAGGGTGTTCAGGGCTGGTGCACTGGGATAACCCTGAGGGATGGGATGGGGAGGGAGAGGGGAGGGGGTTTCAGGATGGGGAACACATGTACACTCATGGCTGATTCATGTCAGTGTATAGCAAAAACCACTACAATATTGTAAAGTAATTATCCTCCAATTAAATTATTTAATTTTTAAAAAATAATGGAAAAGAACATGAAAAGGAAGATATATACACACATATATATATACATATCTGAATCACTTTGATGTACACCTGAAATTAACACAATGGAAATCAACTATGTGTTAAATAAAATTCAAAAAATTTTTTTTCATTTTTAAAATAAATAAATGAAGGATAAAAAGTGATTTTCCCAAACAAAATCTGAGGGAGTTCATCACCACTAGACCTGCCCTATAAGAAGTGCTGAAGGAGTTTCTTTACATTGAAATGAAAAATATGCTGTCACATAAAAACATTTGAAAGTATAAATTTCACCATTAACTGTAAGAAAAACTATAACCACAGAAATTTGTTATTGAAAATCAATATAGAAAAAAGTAGTATCTGCTGGAGGGCAAGGTAAAGTATAGCATTTCTCCAAGCAATTGAACTTATATTGCTATTAGCTTAAAACAGACTGCTATAAGATGTTCAACGAAAACACTATGGTAACCACACACACACACGCAAAAAAATACACACACACACACACAGAGTAGATACACAAAAGATACAAAAGAATCAAAGCACATTGCTACAAAAAAAATTATCAGACCACAAGGAAAGACAAGACAAAAAGAAGAGAACTACAAAAACAGAAAACAGTTAACAAAACATCAATAGTAAGTCCTTATCTCCATAATTACTTTAAGGGTAAATGAACTAAACTGCCCAATTAAAAATAAAAGACAGACTGGCTGAATGAACAAAAGAATAAGACCCAACAGTAAGTAGGATATAGGAGACTCATCTTAGATTTAAGGAAATTCTTAACAAAAGTTGAAAGTAAAGGGATATGAAAGATATTTCATCCAAATGATAATCAAAAGACACAAGAGTAGCTATACCTATGTCAGAAAAAAAGACATTTTTAAAACACCCAACATCAAAGCACCTTAATATATAATGTAGATATTGACAAATCTGAAGGGATAAATAGTAAATAATAATAGTAAGAAAATTTAATATTTCTATCTCTATAATGGATAGACCATCCAGTCAGAAAATTAATAAATAAACAGCAAACAGGGACAACACTATTAACCAAATGGCCTAATATACATATACAGAATTTTCCACCCAACTGCAGAATATATATCCATCTCAAGCACACACGGAACATTCTTTAGCACAGATCACATGTTAAGTCACAAAACAAGTCTTAAAAAAATTAAGCAGATGAAAATCATTCCAATCATGGAATAACACTAGAAATCAATAAGAAAATGGGAAATTTTACAAATACATCAAAACGAAATTAAACACTCTTAAACAGTCATGGGTCAAAGAGGAAATCAAAATGAAGGTTTAAAAATACCTCAAGACAAATGAAAACAAATCCACAACATATCAAAAATTCATGAAATTCAGCAAAAAATGGCACTAAGAGAGTTTACAGCAATAAACACCTGCACCAAAATGAAAGCTCTCAAAGAAATATCCCCAACTTCACACACCTAAAATACTAGAAAAAGAGCAAAGCCCAGTGGTAGATGAAGGAAGGAAATAATAAAATTAGAGCAAAAATAAATCAAACAGAGAATAGAAAAACAATAGAAAATCAACAATACTCAGTTGTTCTTTTCAAAAAATAAACAAAATCAACAAACCCTGAGCCTGACAAAGGAAAAAGAAGAGTCAGGTAAACAAAATCATAAATAAAAGAGGAGATGTTACAATAAATACTTTAGAAATAAAAAAGAACTTCAAATGTCTATTACAAATAATTATATACCAACAAATTACATAACCTAGAAGAAATGAATAAATTACTAGAAACACACAGCACATCAAAAGTGAATCAGGGAGAAATCAAAGGGCTGAACAGACCGACAACAAATAAGGAGACTGAATCAGTAATCAGTACTCGTAACAAAGAAAAGCCCAGTGCAGACAGCTTCACATGTAAATTCTACTGAACATTCAAAGAATTATCACCAATCTTAAATTTTTTCAAAAAGCAGAAGATGGGGGAATACTTTCAAACTAATCTATGAGACTAGCATCACCCTAATACCAAAGCTGGACAAAGACACCACAAGAAAAGAAAATTACATGCCAATATCCCTGATGGATACAGTTGCAAAGATCCTCAATAAAAGACTAACTTCAACAACACATTTAGAGGACTGTATACTATGACAGTGGGATTCATCCCTGGGATGTAATGATAGTTCAACATATCCAAATCAATCAGTGTGATACATCACATTAACAGAATGAAAGATAAAGCCATGGGATTATCTCAACAAGTGCAGAAAAGCATTGAAAAAGTTCAGCATCCATTCATGATTTTTAAATCTCAATAATGTAGATGGAGAACCAACCTACCTTACCACAATAAAGACTATAGATAAAAGAGTGCACAGCTAACATCATAAACAATGAAGGAAAACTGGAAGCTCTTCTTGGAAGATCCCACATAAGTCAAAGATGTTGATCTCATCACTTCTATTCAACACAGTACTATAAATTTTGAATGAACACAAAGCTGGAGGCATCAAAACTTCTGATTTCAAGAAATATTAAAAATCCACAGTAATAAAAATGGTACAAATGAACCTATTTACAAAACAGAAATAGAATCACAGTAGAAAACTAACTTTGATAGTTACCAAGGGAGAGAGGAGGGAATGATAAATTGGGATATTGGGATTGACATATACACACTACTATATTAAAATAGATGAGTAATAAGAGCCTACTGTATAGCACAGGGAACTCTACTAAATACTCTGTAATGATCTATATAGAAATAGGATCTAAACAAGAGTGGATATATGTATACGTATAACGGATTCACTTGGCTGTACAGCAGAAACTATCACAACATTGTAAATCAACTATAATCTGATATAAAATAAAAATTTTTAATATACACACTCAAATTATATTTATAGAAGGCAACAACTCTTTTTCTGTTTGTTTTTAACCCATGGGAGATGTATTAACCTTTTTTTGAAGTACAGTTGATTTACATTATATTAGTTTCAGAGGGAAAACAGCAATTCAAATTCTTCATAGACTATACTCCATTTAAAGTTGTTATAAAATATTGGCTATTATTCACCCTACTTTATTTTTTTTAACAGTTCAGCTTTTTATTGAATGTGTTACTAAAGAGGTTTAGTCAAAAAGACCAAGGCCCATGTCATCATCAGACTCTTCGGATTCTTCTTTCTTTGCTTCTACTTTCTCCTCCTCAGCTGGGGCAGCAGTGGTGGCTGGGGCAGGACCTCCTGCTGGTGCAGCACCAGCTGCTGGGGCAGGTCCACCAGCCCCCACTTTGCAGATGAGGCTCCCGATGTTGACATTGGCCAAAGCCTTTGCAAACAAACCTGGCCAGAAAGGCTCAACATTTACACCGGCTGCTTTAATGAGGGCATTGATCTTATCCTCCGTGACCGTCACCTCATCGTCGTGCAGAATGAGGGCAGAGTAGATGCGAGCGAGCTCCGAGACGGAGGCCATGGTGCGGGCGAGTGCCAGGTGGGGGCTGCCGGGCGCGGTGCTAGTCGCCGGATGAAGTGAGGGCCTCACCCCAAAACGGCCTTAGCTTCCTCGGAAGAACCGAGCACCTTAGCGGCAGCAGAGGAAAGAGCTATTCACCCTACTTTAAAATGTATCCTCGTAGTTACCTTTTTTTTTTTTTTGACCCCATGAAGTTTTATTAACAAAAACACACAGCAAGTCAGCTTTGTCCCAAGGGTAGTTTACTGACCCTTGCTCTATGCACTTGATAAAATAAAAACAGAATTCTCAAATATTTTAGCACTATTTAAACTTTGCTTTTTGGCGGCTTCTCCATTGGCTCAGTGGTAAAGAATCCTCCTGTCAATGCAGAAAACTCTGGTTCAGTCCCTGGTCTGGGCAGATCCCCTGGAGAAGGAAATGGCAACCCACTCCAGTATTCCTGCCTGAGAAATCCCTTAGACAGGGGAGCCTGGTGGGCCACAGCCCATGGGGTCACAAAGAGTCGAACATTACTGAGTACACACACACACACAAAACCAAACAAAACACAACCAAACTTTCCTGGGTTTCCAATAAACTCAACTGAGCTGCTTGGGTATCATGGTTCTGTGAATATATATATACCTAAACTCTAAATTATCTTTCAGATAAAATAAATAACAGTCCAGTGTTTCTTGTTAACAAGTACAAAGAGGAGATACGACAGCTGACAAAACTTAAAAGCCATGTTTGACTCACCAGTTGAATAAGCTCTGAGTAATTAGAGGAGTTGTGCTCATATATAATTTTTCTGCTTACCATGTGAAAACAGCACACCATATACATGATAAAAATACTATTATGTGCAACTGATCCTTGAACAAGAGGGATTTGAACTGCCCAGTTCCACTTAGTGGGGGAATTTTTAATCCATGGGTGTGGAAACTTGGGGACTTCCCTGGTGTCTCAGATGGTAAAGAATCTGCCTGCAGTGCAGGAGACCCGGGTTCTGTCCCTGGACCGGGAAGACCCCCTGCAGCAGGGAATGACTACCCACTCCAGTATTCTTGCCCAGAAAATCCCATGGACAGAGGAGCCTAGCAGGCTATACAATCCATGGGGTCACAAAGAGTTGGACATGACCCAGTGACTAACACTTTTTACTTGGAGTTACCTTATACATAGTAGTTTATACCCCTTATTCCTCTATCACTATCTTATCTGTAACTCTTTCCCTAACACCACCAGTAACCAGTGACTAACACTTTTTACTCATAGTTACCTTATACATAGTAGTTTATACTCCTTATTCCTCTATCACTATCTTATCTGTAACTCTTTCCCTAACACCACCAGTAACTACTAGTTTGTTCTCATATACGTGAGTCTGTTTCTGTTTTGTAATAGTCATTCATTTCACTTTTTTTAGATTTCACATATAAGTGATAACATATAGTACTTGTCATTCTCTGTCTGACTTTTTCACTGAGTGTGATACATGCCAGGCCCATCTATGTTGTTGCAAATGGCAAAATTTCATTCTTTTTTTTTTGATTGAGTAATATTCCATTGTGTGTGCTTCTGTATATATACATATATTTATATATGAATGTGTATATATACATATTTTCTTTATTTATTCATCTACTGATGAACACTTGGGTTGCTTCTATACCTTGTCATGGAAAGCAAATAATGCTGCCATGAACATGTATCATCCTTAGTCACAAAGAGTCCGATACAACTTGGCAACTGAACAACAACAAAAATGAACATTGGGGTGCATGTATCTTTTTGAATTAATGTTTTTGTTTATTTCAGATATACACCCAGGATTAGAACTAATGAATCATACAGTAGCTCTATTTTTAGTTTTTTGCACTGTTTTCCACAGTGGCTGCAACAGTTTACATTGCAATAGTTTACCACCAACAGTGTAAGAGAGTTCTCTTTTCTCCATATTCTCATCAACATTTGTTATTTGTAGTCATTTTGATGATAGCCAGTCTGACAGGTGTGAAGCTGATATCTCACTGTGGTTCTGATTTGCATTTCCCTGTTGATTAGTGATGTTGAACACCATTTCAAGTTCATAATGAGTCATCTAAGATACATTAAGTCATCTCTAGATTAAGTATAGTACCCAGTACAATGTAAATGCTATGTAAATAGTTGCAGGAGCATGGCAAATTTAAGTTTCTCTTTTAGGAAATTTCTAGAAATTTTTTTAATATTTTCAATTCCACAACTGGTTAAACCCAATCGTACTTCAAATTTACTAAGAGCATCCTCACCCCCTTCAAAAAAAAATTATGCAAGGTAATGTATATTTTGATTACTTTGATTATGGTGATCATTTCACCATTACACATATCAAAACATTGTTATATACCTTAAATTTATAAAATATTCATTTTTAAATTATAGCTGGATGTTAAAAAATAGAAGCAAACAGCTGACCTAAGACTTTCAGAACAAACAGGCAATCTCAGACAGTCCACAGTTTCTGCCCAAGACATCAGACCAAGACTCCTAATTCCTGTTTTATTTTGTGTTTTTCTTACTTATAATCAATCCTTTTCTCATTTTCTATAGCCCCGGGTGTTGTCCACTCATCCTGGCCCTTTTTCTTTTTGCTTCCCTCCTTGTTATAATTGTTAGGTCAAAACATACCCATTCAAACACCATTCTTAGATTATCCCAAACAATAGTCACTGTCCTTAATCTTACTGATTGCTCTCTATGCCATCCATTGGGCTTCCCTCATAGCTCAGTTGGTAAATCATCTGCCTGCAATGCAGGAGACCTGGGTTCATTTCTTGGGTTGGGAGGATCCCCTGGAGAAGGAAATGGTAACCCACTTCAGTATTCTTGCCTGGAGAATCCCATGGACAGAGGAGCCTGACAGGCTACAGTCCAAGGGACTGCAAGAGTCAGACACAACTTGGCAACTAAACCACCACCACCATGCCATCCATCACTAGATCTCCATTATAAAAAATCTCTGAAAAATTTCACTCTTATCAAGTGAGGCCACAGGAAACTACAGATGATGGGATTTCCACTTTCACCCACATGGACAAATTACCTAGAACAAATCAACCTATGACTTTGCTAGTGCCTGTGTCTCCAGAAAAAGAACCAGTTATTATAATTTATGGATCAGATCCCAGGTAATACTAAATTTGAATTCAACAATCTTGGGTTATGGCCTGAACACTTGCTAACTGGAAGAGATGAACTGAGGTCCAAACTTGCAACCCAGGCTTATATAAGGCCTTGGTTCTGACCTTGTACTGTGAACTCCTTTTGTCTTAGCTCACCACAAGACCATACTAGATATTACTCCTCTGTGAGGAGGCCTGATCTTGTTTGTCTCAAGCTAATCATCACACACTTTGGGAACATATTCTGACACTTGTCTGTACACTGAAAACCTAATTGTATAAACCACCATGGCTGGAAATTCTGACTCATGTGTAAGCTCCAAAATGAGGCTACCCTTGATTATCAGGCATTCAACTTGGACGAATTACTGACTCGTAGTTTACACAAAGAATTCCCACTGGTGAGAATCAGACAAATAGAAAATCCTATAAGACACTTATCACTAATTGTGGCAAAATTATTAATACTATCTCTTCTATCCTAGAAGGAATACAGATCAGTCTCAACTTATTGGCATAAATATTTATGAAAAAGACAAATTATTCTATATTTCTTATTAGTTGGTCATTAAGGCATTTTTATATCATTGCTAATATTTTTGCTACACTCAGATTAATGCAAGAGACAAGTTGGAACAGGCTATGCATCATCTTAAAGATAAAGCTATCTGGCTATCTAAGGCTGATCCCTATAGCCTGGCCTATGGGATTTGTTTTCTAGACTTGAGTTGGGCAACTGGAGTCCCCGGTTTTGAAACAACTAATAAAGAGACTATTAGTTGTTCTTGTTTCTGTCACAGTGGTCATGACACAGGTCTGTTGAGTTCTATCCACAGTCTTAAATGCTTCTGCACAGCTATTCTCTCACCAGATGTTTCCCAAAATAGTAGAGAAAGATCAAGACAATCTTGCAATACTATTGACTATGGAAATGAAGGGACAATCCCTAAGCAGTGAAGATCAGGATCTCTACCCTTCCTTAAATTGATCCACCTATTGCAAGAATGAAAATGATCAAAAGTTGGGGAGGAGGAGAGTCTGATAACCTGAATATACAAATGAACAATGACCAGATCATATATGACAATATAACACTAACTCACAGCCTCTGTAGCAACCAATCCTAAAAGTCAAACCACAACCTCCATAGCAGCCAGCCCCAAATGGTCAGTACTTGGTCATGACAGACTAAGGGGGCAGAAGTTTAACCCTCTCAGAGGAGCTGAAATCCCAGCTGCCACCACATGCTTTGATATTCAGTTCCTTGAGTGAACCCCAGTGTCACCTGTGCACTTAAGATTTAAACCTCCACTATATGCTGTACACTGTAAAGTTGTTTAGCTATTTTGAGAGCTGACATCTATGTTTAATATTATCCCTGTCAGTACTAATATCTGCAGGAGACAGCATATATGCAGCATATGATGTCTGCAGGAGACAGAGAATACTCCCTCCCCACACTGACCACACAATCCCACTAGGTTGATCAAAATTCATATTCTCACAGACTCTCACACACACACACACACACACACTATACCATGGTTCCCACCCATATGGCTCCAAATGAAGAACTAGCAGTTAATCAGCCTCAGGTCCCAGCCTAGGATGATGGTTCTATTTGTGTATTGAGACTTCCATTTCTCCAGAGTATCACACTGTATGCATAAAGAGATAATAGAAGACTTCCATTTTGAACTAGCATGGCCAAAAAAAAAAAATCCTCATGAATAAAACATGTAAAAGTGCTGGATACAGTCCTTCAAAATCACCAAATATCTGGCAAATAGAGGAAATACTGAGAGGCCAAAAATTATTAGAAGTCCTTGGTGCTTATAGATTTAGTTTCATAAAACCAAACATGAGGATCATGAGGCAAACCTAAAGGTACACATCAAACAGAAACACTCGTATCAGAGCTCTTGAATAGATCTCAGACCCCCAAATAAGACTCTATCTAGTCTTCAAATGGAAATGGTAACAAATTTTTCATATCTCAAACTTGTCATTGAAGGAAAAGGGAAATTAAGTCTCCTCTGCAAATTTCACAGTGAGGGAAGGGAAGTAAATGTTTGGCACTCAGATAATCCGCTGTTTACCGGGAGCTCATTCCCCTGGAGAATGAGCATCTTGGTCACTTGACCAGATAAATCACTTAGATCAACTGAGATGCAAACAAGGGTGGCCCTCAAGGGACCTTTGTCTCAAACTCACTTTGTCTATATAAAAAAGAAAGAAGGAAATAAGAGAGGAAGGAGAAAGGGAAGAAGGAAAAGTGACAGGAAGGAAAGGAGAGGTACAGGAAGGCAACAGCCGGGAGGAGCAAAAGACAGAGAGACTAAGAATTGAGTGGAAAGGCTTCCCTACTTGATGCTTCTTGGAACTTCCCAAAGCAACCCAAATCCTCTCTGAGAGAATACCCTTATCCCTAAGCCACAAAGTCCTCTCACAAATAAAAGTTCCAGTGAGCATAACCTCACAACCCAAAACAGGGACTTAGGCACCAATCCAATGTAAATGAAAGAAAAAAATTGTAAAATTAACTCCTCAAACAATGAAAATATTTGCCAGATTTGTAATATTTTAAAGGTATATAAATTATTCAGCAAAATAAAAGATGGACAAAATGAGAGTTAAGAACAAGAATTAATCATAAATGGCATAACTTGCTTTTTTAAAAATAGGTTAAAATGAACACCCTGTGCCATGCTATACAAGCATTTTAAAGAAATATAACTTATGAATCTAAACAAATTAGAAACAGCTGAAGATCTAGAGAAACTACCTATAATTCATCATATATGGGCACAGAAACAAAAATAATAAAAAGAGAATAAGAGAGGAAAGGAAATTCTAACATATGACTAATGAAGCTACTTCAGTGAAGAAACAGAGAAAATGAAATGGAGGGCAATATTTGAAGAGGGTAATATTATTCATAATAAATGAAACACATAATTGATAAAGGAAAAAACATTTATTTATTCAATTATATTTTTGAGTGTCCACTACATAGCTGAGAGTGTTCCAAAACTGAGAATATATTAAAGGGCAAAACAGTTAAAAGTCATTACCATCATGAGCTTATACTCTGGTGAAGAGAACACAGAGGGTAAACAAGATAAAGAAAACACACACCATGTTAAACACTCAAAAGTGCTAGAGATTAAAGAGAAGCAGAGGGTCAGAGATTACCATTTTAGATGGTAAGCTCAAAAACATCCTCAGAGATAGTATCTTCTGAGCCATGGTCTGAAAGAAGTGAGGAACTATGCAGACAGATGGGTAGAAGAACAACTGGAAAATCTGTGAGCGTGCCTGTAAATTTCCAGGAAATCTGCCTATAAATTTCTCTGTGAGCACAGAGATTGGACAGTCGTAACAGAAGGAGCATGGGGGAGAGTGATAGGAAGTGTGGTCTGATGTAACAGAGATGAGAAGTCCAGATCATAGAGAACCCTAAAATATGCTTTGACCTTGAGTAAAACTCCAGGTGTTTAGCAGAGGAGTGACATGATCTGACTTACGGTTTAACAGAACCACTCTAGCTATTGCATGGGACTGCCCTGAAAAGAGACAAAGAATAGAAGGAAGGAGATCACTTAGGAGGTTTCTATGGTAATTCATTAAAGGGATAAAAATGGCAGCAGTGTGGTAGCAGAAGGGATGGTAAGAAGTGCTATGGTCCAGGATATGTATTGATGTGAAATGTGAAAGACTTTCAAGAACAAATACAAATTTTTGTCTTGAGGAACAGGTAAACGAACTGCAATTACTGTGATGGGGAACACTTTGAAAGGATTGGGTCTGGGAAAATATGAGGAGTTCGAATTCAGACCTGAAGTTCGGACTATCTAATATTAGATTGACTTATATAAGATTGGTGATATTCAACATTTTGACATACAAAAATGAAAACTGTATATGGTTCGACTTAACAGATATCCAGGAGAAAATGCTGGTGATGCAGTTGGATACTCATGAGAAAAGTACAGAGAGTTGACAGAAAAAAAATAAGGTCAACAACAGGGTCATGGAATATTCCAGCTTTCATAATGAGGAGCAAACAACTAAGGAAACTGAGAAGAAGAGAGATAGACAAGGAAAGTGTGAGATCTTGGATGCCAGGGAGGGAATGTTTAAAGGAGACAAAGACTGACTGTTGTTGATGAAGATGGAATTAACCCCTGGATTTAATAAGGTGGGAATCATTGGTGACCTAATGAAAGCGCTTATAGATGACTGGTATAGACAGAAGTCTGATCAGAGTGCTTTCAAGAGATAGTGGGAAAAGGGAAATTAGATAACACAAGTATAGTTGACTAATACAAAAGTTTTGGTGCATAGGAATGGAGAAAATTAATGTAGAAACTGGAGGAAAATGTCATGTCAAGAAAGTACTTGTTTAAGATGGAAAAGTTTACCTCTCTATATATTGAAGATATTGATTTAAAGGAGGTAGTTAAAATATGATAATGCTGGACAGACATCTGAAAATTTCTGGAGTAATATTATTGAAGAGGTAAAATGAGACGAGATCACTTGCAAATATGGAAGGAGTGACCTTTGCTAGGTTTCAGTGAAAAGGTTGGATTGATGAATTTTTCCAAATGGACAGAAGGATTGATAGAGTATGGATATTTAAAAGACTAAGCTAGGAATTCAGATGGTCAATAGGTATATGAAAAGATGTGCAACATCCCTAATTAATAGAGAAATGCAAATCAAAACTATAATAAGGTACCACCTCAAACTGGTCATAATGGTCATCATCAAAAAGTACAAATAACAAATGCTGGAGTGGGTGAAGACAAAAGGAAACCCTCCTACATTGTTGGTGGGAATTCAGCTACTATGAAAAACAGTATGAAGTTTCCTCAGAACTCTAAAAACAGAATTACCTAATGATCCAGCAATCTCATTTCTGGACATATATCCAGACAAAACTGTAATTCAAAAAGATATATGTACTCCTATGTTCACAGAAGCACTATTCACAATAGATAGGCAAGACATGGAAACAGCTTAAATATCTATCAACAGGTAAATGGATAAAGCTGTGATACATGTATACAATGGAATACCACTCAGCCATAAAAAGAACAAAATAATGCCATTTGCAACAACATGAATGCAACTAGAGACTAAATGAAGTAAATCAGAAAGAGAAAGACAAATAGCATATGCTATCACTTATATGCTGAATAAGACACAAATGAACCTCTCTATGAAACAGAAACAGACTCACATAGAGAACAGATATGTGGTTGCCAAGATGGAGAGGGAACAGGGGAAGAATGGACCGGGAGTTTGGGGTTAGTAGATGCAAACTATTCCATATAGAATGGATAAACAACAAGCCCTGCTGCATAGCCCAGGGAACAATATTCAATATCCTGAAATAAACCATAATGGAAAAGAATCTAAAAAGAACATATATATATGTATGAATCACTTTGTAGTACAGCAGAAATTAACACAACATTGTAAATAAACTATACTTCAATAAAAACTATAATAATAAAACACTGAGAAGATTAAAGTGATCGAAATAAACAGGGAGACACTTATGATTCATGACAGAAGTCATGTTCCTGATTGAAAGACTAAATATTGTCAAAATAGCAATTCTTCCCAAATTGAGCTGTACATGAATCTAGCAGGCATTAATCAGAAATTGACAAACTGATTCTAAAATTCATATGTGGAGAAGGAAATGGCAACCCACTCCAGTATTCTTGCCTGGAAAAATCCATGGACAGAGGAGTCTGGCGGGCTGAAGTCCATGGGATTACATGACTGAGCATGTGTGCACAAGGGTGGAGGGAGATGGGTTGGTAGCAATAAACTGGTAGAACTAACAAAATTAAAAAATAAATAAAATTCATATGGAAATGCAAAGCACCTAGAATTGTAATGACATTTAAAAAGAACAAAGTTGAAGGACTTAAGCTAACTTAAATTTCAAATCTTATTCAAAAGATACAATAATCAAGACAGTGTGGTAGTGGCAGAAGAATAGTCATACAACAGGTCAAAGGAACTAAATTACGAGTCAAAAACAAATCTTTACATTTATGGTCAATTTATTTCTGACAAAAGTTCCAAGACAATTAAATGTTAAAAGCATAGTCTTTTTAAAAATTGAATATTCACATTAAAAATCTTAAACTATTATTTCACATTACACACACACAAAAAAACCACAAACTGGATCATAGATCTAGATGTAAAAACTAAAACTATTAATTTCTTCAAAAAAAAAAAGAGAAGGAAATCTCTGACCTTGGTTGGGCTGAAGGTTCTTAGATATAAAATCAAAGTTACAATTCATCTTTTCAACTTGACATTTTGAAAGTCATCAAAATTTTAAACACATGCAAATCAAAAATCACTAATAAGAATTTTTAAATACACCCAAAACTAATATAATGTCATATGCCAATTATATTTCAATGAAACAATGGAAGAAAGTCCATAAAATAGGAGAAAATATGTGCAATCAGGTATCAGATAAAGCACTGTATCCAGAATATACAAAAAACTGTAACAACTCAAAGATAAGGCAAATGATAGAATTTTTAAGTGGACAAAAGATTTTAATATATCTTAATCATAAAAGATACACAACACAGGCTTAGCTAATACACTCATGAGAAGATGTGCACCATTATTAGTCATTAGAGAAATGCAAGTTAAAACCACAATGACATACCAAAACACACTCACTAAAATTGCTATATTCAAAAAGACAGACAATACTAAATACTGGTGAAACTGAGGAAAGATTAAAAACCACATGCATTGCTTGTGGGAATATAAAATGGTACAGCCACTTTGGAAAACCATTCCACAGGTTTATTTTTAAGTAGAACATACACTTGCATTTGACCCAAGAATTCCACTCCTTGGAATCTTTGCAAGAGACTTGAAAACACATGACCTCACAAAGACATGTATATAAGTGTTCATAGCAGCATTACTCCTAACAGCCCCAAAAGTGAAATAATCCAAATGTCCAAATACTGATGAATGTACGAACAGGCGGTATATCATACAATAGATACTATTCCTCAAGAAAAATGGAAGAATTAGCAATATAACATTCGACAACATGGATAACAATTGCTACAACAGGAATAAGCTTCCAAATAGTACACTAACTGAAACAAGCCAGATGCAAAAGACTACACACTGAATAGTTCATTCTATGAAATAACTAGTAAAAAGGCAAATTTAAAGAAAAAGAGGCAATCACCTATTATCTTGGTCTGGGGTTTCAAGAGATGAAACCTTAATGCAAATAGGCATAAAAGAAATTTTTGAGATGAAAAAGATATTCTAAAATTGCTATGATGATGGTAGCCCAACTCTGTAAGTTTATTAATAATCATTAAATTGAAAAAAGAAATATTAAAATCACTGTAAGGAGCAAATGGATATGATGTGTCTCTAGAAGACACAGGATTGCCTATTAATATTCAAGGAAAAAAAATATAATTTTAATCTTTTTATGAGGAAACATCAGAGAATCCCAAATTGAGGAACACCAGCAAATAACTACCTATAATTTTCAAAAATATTAATGGCTTGAAAAACAACAGAAGGTTAAGGAACTATCCCAGATAAAAGTTAACTAAGGAGACACGACACTTGAATGAGATGCATGACCCTGACCTGAACTGCATGTACTAGACAAAAATAAAAATGGACAGAATTAGATAAAATTACAAACTTTCAGTTATAAGATAAACAAGTACTAGGAATGTAATGTATAGCATACTATATATAATTAATACTATTGTACGTCATACATGAGTGATAAGAGGATAAATCCAAACAGTTCTCGACACAAGAAAAACAAATTTTTTTCTATTTCTTTAATTTTCTATCTATAGTAGATGAGGGAGTTTCACTAAACTTATTGTGGTAATCATCCAATGATGTATGTAAGACAAATCATTATGCTGCACATCTTAAACAGTGCTGTATGACAATTATACATCAATAAAGATGGAAGAAAAAATAACAGTAAATTAAAATTTTTAAATCGATAAAGAGATAGTGATATATAATAAAAAACATTGTTAGTACAATTGACAAAATTGAAAAATGAAGAGTGGATTAAAGCATGACAGCAATTTTAAATTTTTTTAACTCAATAATTGTTCTAAAAATATATGAGAATATTCTTGTTAGGAAATATACACTGAACAATTCTGAGGAAAAGAGTCTGAATATATATAACTTACTCTTTAAAGATTCAAAGAATAGAAATATAAATATCGATATATCCTGTGGTCTTTCTTAAAGACAGAACTAAAGACTGGTAAGGCAAAGTGTTAAAAATAAAGGATAGATGAGAATTCATACTGTTTTTGTAATGTTTCTGTAAGTTTGGAAATATTTCAAGGTAAAGCATTAAATATTCAATAAAACAAGAGCTTGATAAAATAAAGCAAGAGTTTGATAATTCTTTGACATGACACTTACTTTGAAGCATCATGTTTAACAGGCAAACTTTAGCGGGAGTCCCACCAAAGTCTAGAACAAGAAAAAGATGACACTTTTCCAATATTTGACTGGAGATACTAGTCAACAAAATTAGACAAGAGAAAAAAAGTAACACATTTAAAATCTTAAAGGGAGGGCAAATAAGACCATTTGCAGACCATATAACTGTAAACCTAAGAAATAACTAGAAAAAATGAGAATTCTATAAGAAATCTAAATGTAAAATTAAGATTCAGAAATCATTGTCTTTCACATCACAGGGAAGCTGAAAAAAAAAACTGTATTTGGTTAAAAAAAAAAACACCTGTATTTAGCTTCAGCTTCAGCCTCAACCTTTAAAATGCCAAATAACTACTGCAATAACAGTTTTGTCTTAAAAACTCCTGAAAAAGTAAAAGATTAATAATATTGTGACAACACAGGCCATCATAAAATATTAAATCACTGGGACAGCATCAATTGTTGGTCAGTCGCTCAATAGTGTCTGACTCTTTGCAACCCATAGACTGTAGCACGAAAGGCTTCCTGGTCCTTCACCATCTCCCAGAGCTTGCTCAAACCCATGTCCATTGAGTCAGTGATGCCTTCCAACCATCTCATCCTCTGTCGTCTCCTTCTCCTCCTGCCCTCAATCTTTCCCAGCATCAGGGTCTTTTCCAATGAGTTGGCTCTTCACATCAGGTGGCTGAAGTATTGGAGTTTCAGCTTCAGCATCAGTCCTTTCAAGGAAAAATCATTCAATGAATGATTTCCTTTAGGATTGACTGGTTTGATCTCCTTGCTGTCCAAGCATCACTAATCCAACACAATTCACCACTGTGACACACTCAGGAAGCACAGCATAATGTGCAAGGATTACTGTGAGTTAAGCACAGAGTGAGTGGGCTACCTTACTCTGCTACAGGCAAAGACAAAAGTGTTGCTGTACAAGTAATGTTTGAAGCTGCCTTTTCTTACACAACATTTTCATGTAAAAGCCTGTATTGCATGTTGGAAAAGGGCTCTCCAATAAAAGATAGAAGAGATAATGTATGTTGTGGATGACAATACCAAATAGCAGTAAGCTCTAACATTTTGCAGAAAAAGACCCACAATACTTTGCCATTCCAGGAAGAAAACATCCCATGTTATGTTTGTACATACATAGAAAAGGATCTTGACACATAAACACTGGATTGGGAGGTGGTGATGATTTCCTAAAATATGTATTCAGGTATTCTATGTATTCCTAAAGTAAATAAAATAAATAAGAATTTTTAAAAGCTATTTATGCATTTTAGGGGGACAACAGGATGGCACTCATTAGAGGGAGGAAAGTGAAAGTGTTAGTTGCTCAGTCACGTCTGACTCTTTGCGACCCCATGGACCGTAGCCCACCCAGGGTCCTCCATCCATGGGATTTTCTGAGCCACCAAGGAAGCACTCATTAGAGGGAGGATCTGCAGGGAACCAGAATTTATTTGCTAATTCCTCCCTCACAGTTGTTCAATCAGTTCATGTTGATTGAATAGACAGTAATGACCGACACCAAGAAAAGCCAATGAGCGGGCCTGATAAATCACTCTGACAGCCTCAGTGCATCTTAGAGTAAAGAAAAATAAGGCAAAATTAAAAATATCTGATCTGGTGCCCAGTAAGTCATTCTTGAATTATATAGATGTTATGTCATGAAAAAACCTGAAAAATTACTTTCTAACAGATCAGATCCCTTTTTAGAATGATGATGATGATGAAAATGATATTTTTTTTTTACCATTCATTGAATGTTGGCTACTTGCCAGGCACTGTTTAAGATGCTGAGACTAGAGCTATAGTGTCAGGTGGGAGTAGACAGATTCTAATCATGATAAAGAGTGAATAGCTACCATTCTCTGGTGGCTCAGACAGTAAAGAATCTGCCTGCATCATAAGAGACCCGGGTTCAATCCCTGGGTCCAGAAGATCCCCTGGAGCAGGAAATGGCAACCCACTACAGTATTCTTGCCTGGAAAATCTCATGGACAGAGAAACCTAGCAGGCTACAGTCCATGGGGTTGCAAAGACATGACTGAGTGACTAATACGTTCACTTTCACTTGGCACTTACCCTGTTCCAAGAACATTTTATATACATTATCTCACAACCCTCGTGCACAGTAGATGGCATTCCGTCCACTTCATGTGTAAGGAAACTTCGGTCAGAGAAGGTGAAATGACTGGCCCATGATCACCCACTTAGAAAGGGGCTGACCATGGAAATTCCTTGGCAGTCCAGTTGTTACAACTAGGTGCTTCCACTGCAGGGGTCGTGGGATTGATCCCTGGTCCAGGAAGTAGGATTCTGACAAGCTGAGTTACACAGCCAATTAAAAGAAAGAAAGAGGCTGTTCAGAAGAGAAAATCAGTTGCCTCGGTGCCAGGCCACCAGTAACTGCCTTTCTCTCAGGACAGGACCACATTCCCTTGGAAAGGGAGCTCACAGTGACGATTCATAGGACCCAGAACAATGATGAGCCCAAATGTGAAACTACTGAGGTCGGGAGAGCAGTGGACAAGAGGTGGCACAAGGCAGAGACAGGAGCCACCTCATTTAGGGCTCCAATACCAGTTATGCCAAAAGCTGTGAGCCACAACTGGTGTTCTGGCCAGGTTTTGGCTCCTCGATCCATGTCTTTAAACACAGCATGTACATACTCATGGTCCTGAAAATGGAGCTCCCACTGAACTATCCTTGACAATGGGATGTCCAAGCATCACCAACAGAATTCCAACAGTGTCCTGATCTGGAGTGCCCTAAAAGCAGTGTTCAGCCCCTGCATGTTCCCTCAGCAAGACTCCTGATCTATAAGGGAATTTCTTAACCCACAGGCAAAACACTGCAATGCAACCATGAGAGTGGATGCAGGAAGGAGTATAGGGGAAACCACTGAAGGCAGGCCCAGGAAGGTTGAATTTCCTTCATGACTTTGTCACCAACAGGCTGGGATGTCACCTCGATCATACACTGCCCTGTTCCTGAACCCCTCAAATGCTGAATGAAAACAAGTTCTGTCATCTTAAACTCGGGCCCCAAACAGAATCTTTGTGGAGCTGCTTAAGGAGAATTCCTGTGCCCATGGCTCCCAGAAATCTGATCAGTGGTTCTGGGATGTGGCACAGAATCTGCATTTTACACTAACTGGCCAGAGAAGGGCAGTGTCTGCCAATTCACAGATCACTAGCTTAAATGTCCATCAAGGGAAGCCTGATTTTAATGGAATTCTGAATGAAGGAATATTATGCGGCTCTAAAAATAACACCATTAAAGGTATTTTGTAAAAAGGGACAAAGTGAGCAATCATGTGGTAAAAGGACACAAAGGGAAGTATTTCACCTTCTTCTGAAACTATATGAAAGAATTATCTATAATAGTAGTAGTAGTTTTCCAAAGTACTTATTGAGTGCTTTCTTCCATTAACTCTGGATAAGTTGTGGATCCACAGCTTCCCTTGGCAACCAGGATCTGTAGCACAGGCACGCCTTTAAAGTGACACCCATATATATGTGTTAGTATACTGTAATGGTCTTTATCTTTCTGGCTTACTTCGCTCTGTATAATGGGCTCCAGTTTCATCCATCTCATTAGAACTGATTCAAATGAATTCTTTTTAATGGCTGAGTAATATTCCATGGTGTATATGTACCACAGCTTCCTCATCCATTCGTCTGCTGATGGGCATCTGGGTTGCTTCCATGTCCTGGCTATTATAAACAGTGCTGCGATGAACTCTGGGGTGCATGTGTCTCTTTCAGATCTGGTTTCCTTGGTGTGTATGCCCAGAAGTGGGATTGCTGGGTCATATGGCAGTTCTATTTCCAGCTTTTTAAGAAATCTCCACACTGTTTTCCATAGTGGCTGTACTAATTTGCATTCCCACCAACAGTGTAAGAGGGTTTCCTTTTCTCCACACCCTCTCCAGCATTTATTGCTTGTAGACTTTTGGATAGCAGCCATCCTGACTGACGTATAATGGTACCTCATTGTGGTTTTGATTTGCATTTCTCTGATAATGAGTGATGTTGAGCATCTTTTCATATGTTTGTTAGCCATCTGTATGTTTTCCTTGGAGAAATGTCTTGGAGGAATTCAGAAAGATGGTAACGATAACCCTATATGCAAAACAGAAAAAGAGACTCAGATGTATAGAACAGACTTGTGGACTCTGGGAGAAGGCGAGGGTGGGATGTTTCAAGAGAACAGCATTGAAACATGTATATTATCTAGGGTGAAACAGATCACCAGCCCAGGTTGGGTGCATGAGACAAGTGCTCGGGCCTGGTGCACTGGGAAGACCCAGAGGGATCGGGTGGAGAGAGAGGTGGGAGGGGAGACGGGGATGGGGAATACATGTAAATCCATGGCTAATTCATTTCAATGTATGACAAAAACTACTGTAATGATGTAAAGTAATTAGCCTCCAACTAATAAAAATAAATGGAAAAAAAAATAAAGTGACACCCATACTCCTAGAGGAGAACATAGGCAAAAGACTCTCCGACATAAATCACAGCAGGATCCTCTATGACCCACCTCCCAGAATATTGGAAATAAAAGCAAAAATAAACAAATGGGACCTAATGAAACTTAAAAGCTTTTGCACAACAAAGGAAACTATAACTAAGGTGAAAAGACAGTCCTCAGATTGGGAGAAAATAATAGCAAATGAAGCAACAGACAAAAGATTAATCTCAAAAATATACAAGCAACTCTTGCAGCTAAATTCCAGAAAAATAAATGACCCAATCAAACAATGGGCCAAAGAACTAAACAGACATTTCTCCAAAGAAGACATACAGATGGCTAACAAACACATGAAAAGATGCTCAACATCACTCATTATCAGAGAAATGCAAATCAAAACCACAATGAGGTACCATTACACGCCAGTCAGGATGGCTGCTATCCAAAAGTCTACAAGCAATAAATGCTGGAGAGGGTGTGGAGAAAAGGAAACCCTCTTACACTGTTGGTGGGAATGCAAACTAGTACAGCCGCTATGGAAAACAGTGTGGAGATTTCTTAAAAAACTGGAAATAGAACTGCCATATGACCCAGCAATACCACTTCTGGGCATACACACCAAGGAAACCAGATCTGAAAGAGACACATGCACCCCAGAGTTCATCGCAGCACTGTTTATAATAGCCAGGACATGGAAGCAACCTAGATGCCCATCAGCAGATGAATGGATAAGGAAGCTGTGGTACATATACACCATGGAATATTACTAAGCCATTAAAAAGAATTCATTTGAATCAGTTCTAATGAGATGGCTGAAACTGGAGCCCATTATACAGAGTGAAGTAAGCCAGAAAGATAAAGACCATTACAGCATACTAACACATATATATGGAATTTAGAAAGATGGTAATGATAACCCTATATGCAAAACAGAAAAAGAGACACAGATGTACAGAACAGACTTTTGGACTCTGTGGGAGAAGGCGGGGGTGGGATGTTTCGAAAGAACAGCATGTATATTATCTATAGTGAAACAGATCACCAGCCCAGGTGGGATGCATGAGACAAGTGCTCGGGCCTGGTGCACTGGGAAGACCCAGAGGAATCGGGTGGAGAGGGAGGTGGGAGGGGGGAACGGGATGGGGAATACATGTAACTCCGTGGCTGATTCATGTCAATGTACGACAAAACCCACTGCAATGTTGTGAAGTAATTAGCCTCCAACTAATAAAAATAAACGAAAAAAAAAAAAATAAAGTGACACCCAGATTAAAGGCGCTGCCGCCTGCAACACCTGGAGGGGAGCCTGACGGGTCAAAGAACCCTCTGCTACTTCCGGGCTCCTGGCCAATTGGTTCTTCCTTCGGCACAACGACTGAGCTGCAACAGATACACCTCTGAATGTAGTGTAGGTCAAATTCAATACAATAAACTCTTGGTTTAGTGATGGAAGTATAACAATGACCATCTTGCTAAACTGATACATACATAAGTTGATCGTGCAGCAGTTGCTAATAAGACACTCCTAACACGGCTTTCCCTTTCAACATCGCTGCAAGGATCTGGCAGTCATTGAGAACACAGGCGTAGACTTAAGGATGTCATCCAAAACCTTACCTCACTATCGGACCAAAAGAAGATAAGACGTCACTGCCAGGGCGAGGTCTCAGGGGATGAAGGAACTACGTTTCAGTGTCCTGGTGCAGCGTTCCAATGGTGGGACTTGAAATGTAATCGGTTTTCCGGTTGAGGTTTTCCGCATCTGAGGTCAACACGAGCAAAGAAAGCCAAGGACTTCACCCAGGAGTGGCACGATTGCTCCGCCCCCTTCAGGCCGATAAAAGAATCTACACTGAACTACCCAGCAGGGCCAGGACTCCGGCTTCACAGAAGCCTCCATTTCTGTAGGCGGAGCCTAGGAAGGGGCGGGGCTTAGTGTGAGGCTGCTTTGCGACTCAGGTTCCGCCGGCTTCACTCACGACATCCTTGGCTCACTCGTGTGCAAACCCGTCCACGTGAGGAGCTGAAGCTTCCAACTCGCAAGTCTGAAGGCAGCAGCTCCCCTAGAAGCCACGACTGAGTGACTCCCCAGAGGCAACCCCAGAGTTCCGAAGACTCATCCTGCGTTCCTGCGCCCCACCACCCCGCGTCGGCCTCACCTGTCAAGCCGACCTGTCACTGCCTGCAGGACCCAGCCCTCTGTCGCCTTCTGCCAGGTCCCAGGCCCGCGGCGACACCCACATGATGGGCAGCCGACCGCGCAGTCCCACCGCCTACCCTGAGGACCCGTGGGACCCGCAGGACGGAGGACCCGGCCCTGCCAAGCGCCGCCGAACCGAGGAGCCCAGGCGCCCGAAGTCCGAGTTTGAGGCGGCGCCCAGCCTGGATAACCTGACCTGGTCCCCGACGGCGGGCACCCTCATCTTCGTGGCTGTCCTGCCGGCGGGATGTGCTCTGCACGTGCTCCTGGACGACGTCGAACTGCTGCTGGAGCCCGAACCAACGTCTGTGAGGCAAGTGTGTCTCGGAGGTCGCATCCTCATGCTGGTCCCCGAGGCTCTTGTGGGCTCGGGTATGGAAGGGCCGTGGGGGCAGGGCCTAGAACCGGGAGCTCTCCTGAGCCCTCGCGGGGAGTACGTGGCTCTGGAGCCGGGATTCTTCTGTGCCGCTGTCCCAGAGATCGCCTGCCAGGGAGAGGCCAGCAAGGAGGATGCAAATGCTGACGCTGACTTCCTGCTGGGCGAGATGGATGCTGCCTCAGTCCCAGTCGCTGGGCTCCGCTCTTCTGCTGGAAGTTTGACTCACTTTGACCTGTTAGACCTAGTCTCAGAGCCCTCCCCTCGGGCCTCCAATCCTAGTCCAGAGAGAGGCTCTCCTCAGCACGCCAACAGCCTGGACTTGCACCTTCTGGAGCCCATTCCTGACTCACCACTCCAACCTCTACCTCCTTCTCCGAGTCCAAGTCCCCAGGAGCGCCCCTGTCGCCCTCCTGGTTCTCCTTGCAAGGCCCGGAGATGCCTGTTCCCTGAATCCACTGCCTCCCACAATTCCTGGGCACGTGAACGGGCACCAGAACAGAGTCTTCTGATGTTGGCTGTGTACATATTGCACATACTGTAAGAATCAGATGAACAGATCCTTTTTGGATGCAGGCTGCAGATTTTTCTTTTTAAAATAAATTTTAAATTTATTTTTTAATTGGTGGAATATTGCTTTACAATTTTGCATTGGTTTCTGCCATACAACAATGTGAATCAGTCACAATGACATATATTTATATGTATTCCTTCCTACCTGAGCCTCCCTTTCCTCCCCTCATCCCACCCCTCTAGTTCACCAGGCTGTGCTCCCTGTGTTATTTAGCAACGTCCCACTATTTATCTATTTTATACATGATAGCGTATATATGTCAATGCTACCTTCTCAATTTGTCCCACTCTCACCTTTCCCCACTGTGATCACAAGTCCATTCTTTAGGTTCGTCAATGCCATTTTTCTAGATTCCATATATTTGTTAATATAGGATACTTGTTTTTCCCTTTCTGACTTACTTCACTCTGTGTACAGGGCTCTAGGTTCATCCACCTCACTGCAATTGACTCAAATCCATTATTTTTTTTTTACAGCTGAGTAATATTCCATTGTATAAATGTACCACATCTTCTTTATCCATTCATCTGTTGATGGACCTAGATAGGTTGCTTCCATGTCCTGGCTGTTGTAAATATTGCTGCAGTGAACACTGGGGTACAAGTGACTTTTAGAATCGTGGTCTTCTCAGAGTATATGCCCAGTAGTGGGATTGCTGGGTCATGTGGTAGATTTATTCCTAGTTTTTAAAGGAATATCCATGCTGTTTTCCATAGTGGTTGTATCAGTTTACATTCCCACCAAAGTACAGTAGGGTTCTATTTAATGGGAATAAAAACAAAAATAAAGACTAGGGACCTAATAAGGCATAAAAGCTTTTGCACAGCAAAGGAAACTATAAACAAGATGAGAAGATAACCCTCAGAATGGGATAAAATAATTGCCAATGAAGCACAGAAAAAGGATTAATCTCCAAAATATATAAGCAGTTCATACAGCTCAGTATCAGAAAAAATAAACAACCCCAATCAAAAATGGGCAGAAGACCTACAAAGGCTTTTCCAAAGAAGACATACAGATGGCCAATAAATACATGAAAAGATGCTTTGTATCACTCATTATTAGAGAAATGCAAATAAAAACTACAGCGAAATACCACCTCACACCAGTCAGAATGGCCATCATCAAAAAAATCTACAAACAATAAATGCTGCAGAGAATGTGCACTGTCTAATTTTGACCAGTGGCTGCCTAAAACACCTGAAAGGAGCTCACCTGGGCAAAAAAAAAAAAAAAAAAGGCGTCTTCAAATGTAGCGTCGTTTCAGGCAGACTTACTGTTGCTTAGGTTTTCTCTAGGGTGGACACTCAAGCAGTTCTATCCCCCAGCTTTCTTCAAAGCTAAAGCACAGCACTTTTCTAGTAAATATTAAAAGACATCTTTTCTCAAGCATCCTACCATCGCCCCTTCCACTTCTTTTCCTGTCAAGAGTAACTTATAAATTTCTTTTGTCTACAGGTTTTGGTCCTAGTATCCATCTAAATTAATAATATGACAACCCTCTACCCTGTTTTACCTTTTCTGGATGGCCTTTGTGGGGATCTTACTACTGGTTCTATGGGACAAATGTAACTGGATACAAGACTCAGAATGGGGAGCAATGATTATGGGCTCTCCTCTTTTTGAATGACTAGGTTGGAAAATTAACTCTAGCTATTTTTGTGGGAGTATTTTCCAAAAATGGACTCCCCTCGTAGCTCAGTTGGTGAGGAATCCACCTGCAATGCAGGAGACCCTGCTTCGATTCCTGGGTCCAAAAGATCCCCTGGAGAAGGAAATGGCAACCCATTCCAGTATTCTTGCCTGAAAAATCCCATGGACAGAGGAGCCTGGCAGGCTATAGTCCATGGGGTCGCAAGAGTTGGATATGACTTAGAGACTAAATCACCATCATTTTCCAAAAGAACTTACTATTTCCATCCTTTCCTTCTTACATGTTTTTAATATAATTCTCTTGTCATAGAAAATTTATAATACTAAAGATTTTTTTGTTTTTATACTTTTGTGAGTCAATATATTTTGTACATTGTTACTAGCTTATAGAAATAATTTGTTCTTATATTGGTCTGGTATCCAGCAATATTAATTATAGTAATCACTTCTCTGTGGATTCTCTTGCTTGACTGGTAAAGATAATATCTCCAAATAATGAGAGTATTGTCTCTTTTTCTCTTACTAGGCTTTTACATTGAATTTTTCCTTAATCTTTTTTAGTGGTTATTGAAGTAATAACCATTACTTCAAATCCAGGGTGACCAATACAGTTAATATGGTTATCCCTTTCTCTTCTTTTGAAATACAGTTATATATAATTTTATATGATTTTATATTAGTTTCAGGTATACAAAAATAATTCAATACTTTTTTGGATTATATTCAGTTTAAAGTTATTATTAAATAATGAGAATGTTTTCTTATATAATATGTCCTTGTTACTTACCTACTTTATATAGTGTAGTTTTAAATCTCTTAACCTTATACCCTATCTTATCCCTTCCTTCTCCTCCTCACTGTTAGCCACTTCTTTGTTCTCATTGTCTATCTCTTTCTGTTTTATTGTATGCATTTGTTTTATTTTTTAGTTTCCACATATGAATGATAACATAGAGAGTATATATCTTTCTCTGTCTGACTAATTTCATTAAGCAGAATACACTGTAGGTCCATGCACATTGTTGAAAATGGCAGAACTTCACTCTCTTTATGACTGAGTAATATTCCTCACATCTTTTTTTCTTTTAAACCTACACATTTATTGATTTGTCTGCGTTGGGTCTTCGTTGCGGCACATGAGACCTTCACTGTGTCGTGTGGGATCTTTCCTTTCAGCACATGGACTCTCCAGCTGTGGTGCCCAGGCTCAGTAGTTGTGGGCCATCTCTGGAGTACATGGACTCAGTAGTTGTGGCTCAGAGGCTTAGTTGCTCTGCAACATGTGGGATCTTAGTTCCCTAATCAGAGATCAAACCCATATCCCTTGTATTACAAGGCAGATTCTTAACCACTAGACCACCTGGTAAGTCTCCCTTACTGTGTGTGTTTAGTCACTCAGTCATGTCCAACTCTTTGCGACCCCATGGACTGTAGCCCACCAGGTTGTCCCCTCATCTTCTGTATTCATTCATCTGTAATAGTGAGATCACAGATTTATTGAGCCCTGAAACATTAGGTGGAGACAACTGGATAGATAGATATGAATAACTTGAACCCCCAGATCTTTTTTAATCCTCTTGGCCCCCAGAAGTGGCCCACCACTCTCTATGAAAACTTGCACATCTACCTTGCTCTAAGATGATGCAGAAGCCTCTGCCTGGCAAGGCAAAGTGCACCAACTTCAAGATTTACCCCCATCTTCTTTCTTTGCCACTAGACAATAACTGAAGTTAAGTGTAATATAATACAACACACGATCAAAAGGTCCAAAGTAATGGGGATGATACACTGGATATAATACCTAAAGCTAAATAATGTGTCAGCTAGTGGGAGTGTGGAAGGGCCTAGAGGGACACTGTGTAACTAAGCAAAAGAAATGCACTGGGGAGGCATCAGCATCATTGAGTTCAGTGGGCCATGGTTGAAAACAGGAGATGTCATTAAGTAGCTGGAGTCCTTGGTAGCCCTGAGGATCATAGGATCTGAGAGACTGAATATACAAGCTAAGAATGACCAGACCACTTATGACAAAAGAATTCTGACACACAAATTTTGCAGCAAGCAGCCCAGAAACAAAACTGTAACCTCTGTGGTAACTAGCCCCAAGTAATCAGAACTTAGTCAATAACTGCCAGCTTCCCTAATTTTCATCCCTCCTTCCAACTCAGGACCATTCTAAGAAAGTCAAATGTACTGTGCTTAAGGCACAGAGTTCACAAAATCAAATCAATTACATAGATTCCCTCCTTTGAGTTAGCCTGCCTCTGGCTTTCCCCTGCCAACAACTTCTGTTTAAACACACCTGAAGTTTTCCTTTTTCCACCATAAACATTTCTCACTCCCTTACCTGACTATCAGCTCTCAAATACAAGTGACAGGGTTGACTCTTGCTATATAACAGCTTCTGATTAAATAGCTTCTGCTTGTTCTCCTGAACTCTCTCATTGGTAAATACCCCCATATAAATTTCTTGACACCATATCTGACCCTCTATGGGCTAGAAATTTCATTGACATAGGAAAAAATGGGAAAAAGAAAAAACAGGTAAAATAATGGAAGCAGAGCACAGTAAAGAAGTTGCCTGCAATGCGGAAGACTCGGGTTTGATCCCTGGTTGAGGAAGATACCCTGGAGAAGGGAATGGCGACTCACTCCAGTATTCTTGCCTGGAGAATTCCTTGGACAGAGGAGCCTGCCTGGCTACTGTCCATGGGGTCTCCAAGAGTCAGACAGGACAGAGCAACTAGCACTTTCACTTTCAACCTATTGAAATTTAGATACATTCTACCAAGTCATTACCAAACTTCCCCCAATATCCCTTGACACTAAAAGGAAGAGCTCAAACATAGAGTTGAATGCCTTATATAAAAGGTCTTCCCATACACTGCCTTTGTAACATTCTCATCCACCAAGAAATGAAGGCAAACAGACAAGGATTTTGATTTGTTCAAGACCTTAAGGGCATCAACAAAATATGTATACCTCACTAGCTGACAAAAATTAACCCAAATACCATCCTATTATCAATTCTACCTGAAGCCACTTGCTTCAATTCTATTGAATCTTTGCTCTGCCTTTTTCCACTGTGCCTCTAGACCAAGACAGTCAGTGTGATTTTGCTTTCACTTGGAGAGAATAACAACATACCTGGACAGTCATGCCCCTGGAGTACGCTGGACATAGCCCATTCCTATTTTTCCCTGGTCTCATTCATGACTTAAAAGATCTAACTTTCCCTTGTGATTTAGTCCTATACACTGTGTAGATAATCTACTTTGTTCAAAGAACAAGGAAGCCTGTTCAAAGATCTTCATTGACTTGCCCCAGGATATAGTAATAGGGAAACTGTGTTTAGGAGAGGTGGGATATATGGAACTGTGTGCTATTTGCTCAATTTTCAGTAACATAAAATTGTCCTAAAAATAAATATATTACTTTTAGAAGGTAAAGAAGAAAATCCATTTGAAAAGTTAACTTCAAGAGTAAGATTTTTAAAAGAATATACATTTTTTAAAAGTTTGATATCCTCAAAATCTAAAGGAAAGAAGAACCTGCTTGATGTAAAAAATGAAGATTTTGTTAGAAGTCTGTTGGAGACAAGTTGCGTACATCACTAAAATGTTTAGCGTAGTGTTTAACTGCTTCCCTAACCTCTGAAAACAATCAATCTTAAAGTCACTAACTATATTCTCACTCTTGACCCTGTTAGAATGGTTTATCCGGTATGTCACAGAGTAATAGCTATTACCATCCCAAAACCAGTGTTCTGTGACAATCTGGAGGGATGGGGTGGGGAGAGAGGTAAGAGGGGGGTTCAGGAGGGAGGGGACATATGTATGCCTATGGCTGATTCATGTTAATGTATAGCAAAAACCATCACAATACTGTAAAGTAATTATCTTCCAATTAAAATTTAAAAAACCCAAAACAAACAAATTTGTTGATATTTCTGATGAATAAGTTCTAGCCTCCTCTTTTGATTTCATGGCTGCTCACTCAGTACAGATATTACTAATGACAGAGCAGACACTTTCAACCAGCCAATTAATATCTTCTGAGATACTATCACTCTCACCCTGTCCCATTACTGTCCTTTACTGCAACACTCTTAATCCAGTCACTCTCCCTGCACTATCAAAAGAAGGGGGAACCTCATGGTTGTCTCTTTTGAGGGGGTTGTCTCTTACTTTAGTTAGGAAAATCTCTGTACCTCACTCAGATTTATTAGAGACTCCTCCTGAGACTAAAGAGCCTCTTGATGAAGGTGAAAGAGAGAGTGAAAAAGCTGGCTTAAAAACTCAACATTCAAAAAGTGGAGATCATGACATCTGGTCCCATCACTTCATGGCAAATAATGGGGAAACAATGACAAACTTTATTTTCTTGGGCTCCAAAATCACTGCAGATGGTGACTGCAGCCATGAAATTAAAAGACGCTTGCTCTTTGGAAGAAAAGCTATGACAAGCCTAGACAGCATATTAAAAAGCAGAGACATTACTTTACCAACAAAGGTCCATCTAGCAAAGCTATGGTTTCTCCAGTAGTCATGTATGGATGTGAGAGTTGGACCATAAAGAAGTCTGAGCACTGAAGAACTGTTGCTTTTGGACTATCGTGTTGGAGAAGACTCTTGGGAGTCCCTTGGACTGCAAAGAGATCAAACCAGTCCATCCTAAAGGAAATCAGTCCTGGGTGTTCATTGGAAGTACTGATAATGAAGCTGAAGCTCCAATACTTTGGCCACCTGATGCGACTCATTGAAAAAGACCCTGATGCTGGGCAAGACTGAAGGCAAGAGGAGAAGTGGACAACAGGGGATGAGGTGGTTGGATGGCATCACTGACTCAATAGACATAATTTGAGCAAGGCCTGGGAGGTGGTAAAGGACAGGGAAGCTTTGCTGTGTAGTCCATGGAGTCACAAAGAGTCGGACACGATTGACTGAACAACAACAACCTCCTGAGACCCTGACCTAATACTGTTTGTCGATGATATCTCAAAGCTGAAACTGGAGGTTATCAAGCAAGATTTCTATCAGTACTCTATACAGGCTTCTACCTGACATAAAATCAGTCCAGACAGCAGAAGTTATTGTGCTTACTATAGCTTGTCAACCAATCAAACCAGAAACTAAGTATATAGCAGGTATGCTTTTGGTATAGTATGTCACTATGGGCTGCTTTGGAAACAAAGGGAGTTTCTTGCCTCTGCCAGTATCCTCTCAAAAGTGGACAAGTTAAGGACCTTTTAGATGCAGTTCCACTTCCTTGAGGTAGCTACAGGAAAAGTTGAACCCCATCTAGAGAGAAACAATATGGAAGCTAAGGGAGATTAATGCAAAATTAAGAGATTAACTCAAAATTAACCCCAAATTAAGTTTCTATGAAATCTCTGGAGGTATTCAAACAGCCATTATATCATACTAACTATTGGTCTCTGAAAAGGAAAAATGAAAAAAAAATCTGGTACTTTTCATTTGAATAATCTGTGGTGCTCTCAAGAGAGATGCCGGCTGGAACAAAGTGATTTCAAATATGTATAACTGATTTTATCAAGAAACTACTCATAATGATATAGGCAAATGGATTACTATCTTACATCAGCATTAGTGGGGAAATATTTTTTAAAAACCCAACTCATTACAATAACATCAGAAAGAATAAAATTCTTAGGAATAAAACTTTATCAGTGAGGCAAGACTATCTATCAGGTATTCTTGTACCCTTGTTGAAGATCAGTTGATTATAAATGTGTGGGTTTATTGCTGAATTATCTAGTCTCTTCCTTTTGTCTATATGCTTGTTTTTATGCTAGTATCATACTGTTTTGAGTACTGTAGGATGGGTTAAATCATTTCCAGGTTGCACATCTACAGTCTTTTCAGTTGCTAAAAAGCTACTCGATATTGTGTTTCCAACCTGGAACATACCAGTGACCAAGGCATGTATTTTACAGTAACAATCATAAAAGAGCTCTGTAAGGCATTATCTCTTACTCAAAAACTATACATATCAGGCTCAACCTCATAGAGAGGTTAACCAATGTCATCCTTAAATAAAAATTAGCCGCACATTAAGAAAATGTCCCTTGGCGAGTTGTACTCCTGCTGGAGCTTTTGAAGCCATACTTTCCACTTCCTTGGGGACACATTACTTGTCCTCCTGTTAACTGGTAACTGGAAAGTCCATAAATTCAGGGATCTTATCTCCAATTCTCCATTTTTACAGTTTTTACAGGACCATGTTTTTGACAGATTACATATGACTTGGAAATAATCTCAGATGTGTTTTAAGTAAAATTGTGGTGATATACATAACACAAATACAACACAAAAGACACATAACTTAATACTTACCACCCTACCCATTTTAAGTGTACTGATTAGTAGTCCTAAATATATTTGCACTATTGTGTAACCAGTCTCCACAACTTTTTTATATTGCAAAATGAACAGTCTGTACTTTTAGAATAATTCTCCATTGCCTCCTCTCTCCAGCCCCTGGAAACCACCATTCTACTTTTGTTTCTGTGAATTTGACTACTCTGGATACTTCATATAAGTACAATTATACAGTATTTACTTTTTGTAACTGGTTTATTTCACTTAGCATAATGTCCTCAATATTCATCCATGTTATGGTGTGTGTCAGAATTTCCTTTCTTTTTAAGGATGAATGATCTATTGTATGCATCTAATTTTTTTAAATCAGTTCATCCTTCTATGGACATTTGGGCTGCTTCCACCTTTGGTTTTTGTGAATAATGTCACTACCAACAGGAGTGTATAAGTATCTCTTTGAGGTCCTTTTTTTTTAATTTTGGGTATATAGTCAGAAGTGGAATTCCTGGATTATACAGTAGTAATATTTTTAATTTGTTGAAGAATTGACAACTATTTCCTATAGTGGCTGCACCATTTTCATACTGACTAACAGTGTACAGTAATTTTAAATTTTCCACATGCTTGCCAAACACTTGTTTTTTTTCTTTTCTTCTTCTTTTTTAAAAAATAGCAAACCCTCTAAGGTGACATCTCATGGTAGTCTGCATTTTGCTAATGATTAGTGATGTTGATGGAGAAGGAAAGGGCAACCCACTCCAGTACTCTTGCCTGGAGAATCCCATAGGCGGAGGAGCCTGGTAGGCTACAGTCCAAGGGGTCGCGAAGAGTCGGACACGACTGAGCAACTTCACTTTCATTTTTGCTTTCATGAATTGGGGAAGGAAACAGTAACCCACTCCAGTATTCTTGCCTGGAGAATCCCAGGGACAGAGGAGCCTGGTGGGCTGCCGTCTATGGGGTCGCACAGCGTCGGACATGACTGAAGCAACTTAGCAGCAGCAGTAGCAGCCCTAGCCATGATGTTGAACACTTTTTCATATGCTTCCTGTAAGTATACAAATATTTGTATATTTTCCTTGGAGAAATGACTATCAAGTCTTTTGCCCATTTAAATGTCAGGTATTTTTTTCCTGTTGAGTTGTAGTTCTTAATGTATTCTGGATATTAACCACATAGAAGATATGCAAGTATTTTCCAAATATTTTCCTATTCTATAGGTTGTTTTTCAGTCTATTAATTGTGTCCTTTTAAAAATTTTTTGATGTAATCCAATTTATCTATTTTATTTTTGTTTTCTGTCTTTTGGTGTCATATTGAAGAAATAAATGCCAAGTTCATTATAACGAGGGATTCCCTGGTGGCTCAGATGGTAAAGAATCTGTCTGCAATGCAGGAGACCCAGGTTCAATCTCCAGGATTGGGAAGATACCCTGGAGAAGAAAATGGCCAACCGCTCCACTATCTTTGTCTGCAAAATCCCATGGACAGAGGAGCCTGGCAGGCTACCGTCCATAGGGTCACAAAGAGTTGGACACAACTGAGCAACTATCACTTTCACTTCAGTATAATGAAGCTTTCCCCTTATGTTTTCATGTAAGAGCTCAATAGCTTTAAGTTTCTTTTTTTTAGTTTTAAGTCTTATGTTTAGTTATTTAACCTCATTTTGAGTTAATTTTTACATAAAGTGTAAGATAAGTGTTCAATTTCACTTATTAATTTGCATGTGGATATCCAATTTTTTCCACTAACAAAAATTATTATTGAAATATAATTGAAGGACAATATTATGTTCATTTCAGATGCACTAAACAGTGATTTGACATTTGCATACGTAATAAAATAATCACTATAAGTCTAGCAATCATCTGTTTCTATACAACATTATTATATTATTGATCATATTCTTTATGCTGTATATTATATCCCCATGGCTTATTTATTCTATAACTGGAGATGTTTGCACTGCTTAATCCCCTTTACCTATATCAAAACCCCTCTGCCCAACAAAATTGTTTGAAAAGATTATCCTTTCCCTATTGGGTAGACTTGCTGAATTTCATTGTACAATATATGCAAGAGTTTGTTTCTGGACTATGTATTCTAATCAATTATTTATCTTTATTATTCCAGTACCATACTGATTTGATACTGTAACAAAGTGCTGCACTCAATATGCCAGCAAATTTGGAAAACTCAGCAGTGGTCACAGGACTGGAAAAGGTCAGTTTTCATTCCAATCCCAGAGAAAGACCATGTCAAAGAATGTTCAAACTGCTGCACAATTGCACTCAACTCACATGCTAGCAAAGTAATGCTCAAAATTCTCCAAGCTAGGCTTCAACATTACATGAACCAAGAACATCCAGATGTTCAAGCTGGATTTAGAAAAGGTAGAGGAACCAGAGATCAAATTGCCAACACCCGTTGGATCAGAGAAAAAGCAAGGGAATTCTAGAAAAATATCTACTTCTGCTTCATTGACTACGCTATGCCTTTGTGTGGCTCACAACAAACTGTGGACAATTCTCAGAGATGGGAATACCAGACCACCTTATCTGCCGCCTGAGAAACCTGTGTGTAGGTTAGGAAGCAACAGTTAGAAGTGAACATGGAACAATGAACTGGTTCAAAATTTGGGAGTATGTAAAAATGTTGTGTGTGTGACGATGTTCTAATTTTGTTCTTTTACATGTAAGTTTCTAATTATCTCAATAGCCTTTGTTGCAGAAATTGCTTGACCTCGTTATGTATTCTTGCTTCCTTCACTGTAGGTTAATTGACCATGTGTGCAAGAGTTTATTTCTCAGCCTTCTATTCAGCTCCATTGGTCCCCTTATCTGTTTTTCTGCCAGTACCATACTGTTTTGATAACTCTAGCTGTGCAGTGTCGTCTGAAGTCAGGGAGCATACTACCTCCAGTTTTTTTGTGTGTGTGATTTCATATAAGTATTAAATTATTTTTCTAGTTATGTGAAAAATTGTGTGTATTGATAGAATTGCAATAAATTTGTAGGTTGTTTTGAGTTGTTGGGACATTTTAACAATATTAATTCTTCCAATCCATGAACATATGATATCTTTCCATTTATTTATATTGACTTCAGTTGCCTTCATCATTGTGTTATAATTTTCAGAGTATAGGTCTTTCACCTCTTTGGCTAAAATTATTTCTAGGTGTTTTATTTATTTATTTTTTGATGCAATTTTAAATGGGATTGTTTTCATGATTTATATTCCTGATAGTTTATTGTCAGTGTATAGAAAGGCAACTTCTAAATATTAATCTTGCATCCTGCAACTTTACTGAATTTATTAAAAGTTTTTTGATGTCTTTAGGGTTTTTTTTTTTTGCACTGCAAAGCTTATTTAGTGTGAAACCAAGGAGGCAGACGGCATTTTATTGACTCATAGAGGACAAATCACACTGTGATCGGGGTCATATATTTCCCCTGAACATGATAGGATTTCTTTTCTGGATTTCATAGTAAATACTTCAGGCAAAAGTCTTAAGTAGTAGATTGAAATGTTATTTGACTTGACACGTCACTTAGAGCTTCTATAAATTAGAAACAATATTATCTCTTCAACTACAATTATAAACACCTTGAATCAAAAGGGTGCTTTCATCTTAATTAAAATACAAATGAATAAATAAATCAACATACATGTATTGAATATACCCTATAGAGAAGTGCTGTCCTAGGCAGAGTGGAGGATATAAATGAGTGTCAGACATGACACCTGACTTCACAGGTCTTAGACAGTGATCACTTTACTCATATATTTAGCATTAGACATGTTTCATAAATAATTAAATTAATAGTGGTTTAAGAATTCCAATTGTCAGTTAAGAATCATATTAAGAAAAATAGCAACTTTCCAGAAATCATTATTTAATACTCTTTCAAGTCTAAGGCTATTAGCCTTTTTTCAAAATTGAAGTTAAAGTATGTTGTCTTTACAGTGAATTTAATGTATGAAAAATTTCATTCAAATGACATACTTTCTATTTAACGTTTTGATATAATAATGCAGGGATTCCCAATCACGAATCAGTATTGGGCCCTGGTCTGTTGGGAACCAGTCCACACAGCAGGAGATGAGTGGTGGGAGAAACCAAAAGCTCCACCTTCCCTACTGATCTGTGGAAAAATTGTCTTCCATGAAACTGGTGTCTGGTGCCAAAGAGGTTGGGGACTGCTGCAGTAATGTACGAAACCAATGCCAACTTCTAAAGAATACCTCTTTTTGGATCACTGAAACATTTTACCCTGTACTGGGGTCTTGGTATCAGTGAGAGTGATGTCAGATTCTTGGTCTACACTTAAGATACCAAATACACATGCCATCTGGACATTGTCTTGAACTAAATCCTAAAACAAAATCAAGTGACGTGTTCTTGTCAAACTCAGGTCTAGGTACCGCCGGGCTACTGGATAGGGGGCAGTCACTCCTCCAGACAGCCCTGGCCCTCTGGCAGACATCATTTTCTTTGTTTAAACTGAATTCGGCATCGTCCTTCCGGCTGCTGGACACCCACCAAGTGGAGAGAACTCTGTTTTGGCAATGGGTCCAGAAGACTACAGTCATAATAATAAAATATTAAAATAATACATATTTGAATCTCCAACAGAGCCAGCCACCTTCCAGGACACTGGTACTTCCCGCTCCCAAATGCCATGAAGCAGTCCAAGAAAGCATGCTTCTCTAAATTTGCCTTTTTCCAACGTTCAGGCTTGAACAGGTCAGGTTCAGGAAAATACTTTGGGTTTCAATGTAGCCAAAATGGAGACAACATCAATAAGTCACCAGAAGGAACAGTGTAATTCAAAATTTTAACTGGCTTCAGGACTTTTCGAGTGATGACACCAGGGGCTCTTAAACGAATGGTTTCCAAAATACACCATTTAATTAAAGGGAGTTTCTTCAAGTCATCCTCAGACACTTTAATCTCATCTTTACCTGCTGTGCCAAACACAGATGATATGCCTTCCATAATGGTCCTGTGGATATTGGGATGAGACAGGACAAATGCAAATGTCCAAAATGCAACAAGGACAGTATTGGACAGAGAAGCCCAAAGTAGTAAGAGCCCATAATTGGGACTCTTCTGTTCATTTGCTTCCATCTCTAGGAGATCCAGTACAGCCTGCATGACTGTCAGGGAATTATCTTTTGCAGATTTGTATGTTTTTATATCTGGAATGTTTTTCTCAAAAAGTTCTAGAAGCCATTTTTTGGATTTTGACCAGTTTCTGAGGAGGTATTCTGGCAACTGGGACCCATATTCGAAACCTTCATCGTAAGCTTGAAAGTGCTGATGAAACTCCCTGATTTTCCTCTCATCTGAGGGAAACAGACTTTTTTAAAGAGTATGTTCACTGTGACAGGGTAAAGGAGGTGCCTCATAAACTTGTTCAGGTCTGTGGTCCCATGAGTACCAAAATTCTGCAACTGTTCCTGTAATTCTTCAGTCAATTGTCCAGTGAATTTGTATACGCTTAAAGTCCCCATCTTCCCTTTCACCGTGATATAAAGTTTCTCATGCAGTTTTAAAAAGATATTCTTTGTGATGGATGCTGTACGATAGATGGGATTTTGCACTGCTAGTTCAAAATTTACTTCTTTGGATTTGAGAAACACATTAATTCCCTCTTCTTCAGTAACAAAGGTCATTCGGGTGCCCATAACAATGACTGTAAATACTGGTCCATACTTGATTCTTGCTTTCTCTATAAATTCTAGAGGGGTTTTTCCAAACTCAAAACCAGCTCCAATCCAAGAAATCCAGCCCGATATGCACGGGGGTCTACGCAAGTTCTTCCACTGAAGAAATAATAAAACAGCAACACAACCTAAGATTATAATCACTGTTGGGGAAATGAATTCCATGTTTTTGTCTAGCACCTTCCTGAATCAGAGAAGAGCAAAGTCTTGCTTCTTCACCCTGGAACAGGGCACTCACTGGACCTCCTAACTTTTCTGTTGTTACTTTTGCAACTTGCTCGACTTCTTAACTGTAGCCTCTTTTCTCCACCCCAATTTTTAGGTAACTTTTGCATCATCTCTTCCTCCCACGTCCACGTCTTTTTCAAGTCCTGGCTATCCGGGACAGAAGGCAGGGGTTGGATCCAGCCTGGGCCCTTTAGGGTTTTTATATATAGTATGTAGTCTGTAAATAATGACAATTTTACTTTTTCCCTTTCAATTTGGATACCTTTTCTTCTTGTCTGATTGCTGTTGCTGGACTTCTAATACTATGTTAAATAGGAATGGTGGCAGTGGGCATCCTCATCTTGTTTCTGATCTTGGAGGAAAAATTTTCAGTTTTTTTAGCCAATGATTATGATGTGAGCTGTGGCGTAGTCAAGTATGGCCTTTATTATGGTGAGGTATTGTCCGTTAGAGCTTCCTTGGTGGCCCAGCAGATAAGAATCAGCCCGCACACAGACAGAAATATAGATCAATGGAACAGAATAGAAAGCCCAGAGATAAATCCACGAACCTAAGGTCACCTTATCTTCGACAAAGGAGGCAAGGATATACAATGGAAAAAAGACAACCTCTTTAACAAGTGGTGCTGGTCAACCACCTGTAAAAGAATGAAACTAGAACACTTTCTAACACCATACACAAAAATAAACTCAAAATGGATTAAAGATCTAAATGTAAGACCAGAAACTATAAAACTCCTAGAGGAGAACATAGGCAAAACACTCTCCAACATAAATCACAGCAGGATCCTCTATGACCCACATCCCAGAATGTTAGAAACAAAAGCAAAAATAAACAAATGGGACCTAATGAAACTTAAAAGCTTTTGCACAACAAAGGAAACTATAAGCAAGGTGAAAAGACAGTCCTAAGATTGGGAGAAAATAATAGTAAACGAAGCAACAGACAAAGGATTAATCTCAAAAATATACAAGCAACTCCTCCAGCTCAACTCCAGAAAAATAAATGACCCAATCAAAAAATGGGCCAAAGAACTAAACAGACATTTCTCCAAGGAAGATATACAGATGGCTAACAAACATATGAAAAGATGCTCAACATCACTCATTATCAGAGAAATGCAAATCAAAAACCATAATGAGGTACCATTACACACCAGTCAGGATGGCTGCTATCCAAAAGTCTACAAGCAATAAATGCTAGAGAGGGTGTGGAGAAAAGGGAACCCTCTTACACTGTTGGTGGGAATGCAAACTAGTACAGCTGCTATGGAAAACAGTGTGGAGATTTCTTAAAAAACTGGAAACAGAACTGCCATATGACCCAGCAATCCCACTGCTGGGCATACACACCGAGGGAACCAGATCTGAAAGAGACACATGCACCCCAGTGTTCATCGCAGCACTGTTTATAATAGCCAGGACATGGAAGCAACCTAGATGCCCAACAGCAGACGAATGGATAAGAAAACTGTGGTACATATACACCATGGAATATTACTCAGCCATTAAAAAGAATTCATTTGAATCAGTTCTAATGAGATGGATGAAACTGGAGCCCATTATACAGAGTGAAGTAAGCCAGAAAGATAAAGACCATTACAGTATACTAACACATATATATGGAATTTAGAAAGATTGTAATGATAACTCTATATGCAAAACAGAAAAAGAGACACAGATGTATAGAACAGACTTTTGGACTCTGTGGGAGAAGGCGAGGGTGGGATGTTTCAAGAGAACAGCATTGAAACGTGTATGTTATCTAGGGTGAAACAGATCACCAGCCCAGGTTGGATGCATGAGACAAGTGCTCGGACCTGGTGCACTGGGAAGAGCCAAAGGGATTGGGTCGAGAGGGAGGTGGGAGGGGGGATCGGGATGGGGAATACATGTAAATCCATGGCTGATTCACGTCAATGTATGACAAAAACCAGTACAATATTGTAAAGTAATTAGCCTCCAACTAATAAAAATAAATAAATAAAAAATAAAAACAAAACAAAAAAAAGAATCAGCCAGCAATATAGGAATGCAGGAGACTTGGATTTGATTCCTGGATTGGGAAGATCCCCTGGAGGAGCACATGGTAACCCACTCCAGTATTCCTGCCTGGAGAATCCCTTGGACAGAGGAGCCTTGTGGGCTACAGTCCACGAGGTCGCAAAGAGTCAGACACAACTGAAGCAACTTAGTATGCATGCATAGTCCCTCTATATTCATTTAGTTGAGAGGTTTTTTTTTATCATGAATGGATGTTGACTTTTGTCAAAAGCTATTTATGCATATATGAGATGACCATGTAGTTTTTACTCTTTGTTTTGTTAATGTGTTGTATCACATCACTTGATTTTTGAATATGAATTCATCCTTGAATCCCTGGAATACATCTCACTAGATTGTGGTGTAAGACCATTTTTATGTATTGGTGAATTCAGTTTGCTAATATTGTGTGGAGGATTTTTGTATATAGTTCATCAGTGATATTGACCTATAATTTTATCTTTTTTAGTGTCTACCAGTCTCGTTTTGGTACCAGGGTAATGCTGACCTTGTAGAATGCATTTCAAAGTATTTTCCCCACTTCAATTTTTTGGAGTAGTTTGTGAACTACTTTCCCTTAAATATGTTGTAGAATTCCCTTATGAACCTTTACATATAATGTCATAGAGAGTAAATACCCACCCTACAAATCATGTGCACTCCACCTATTTACCCAGCTCCTTCTGAAGCCCTGACAACCACTGATTTTTTACTATCTTGTTAGTTTTGCTTTTTTTCAGAACGTATTTAATTGGATTCAAACAGTATGTGGTCTTTCCAGATTGGCTTCTGTAACTTAGCAATATGCATTGAAAATTATTTATTACCTGGCTTGGTAACTCATTTACCTTTTTTTCTTAATGCGAATAATATTCCATATGTTATATCTATATAGGTATATAATATATATGGATTATGTGTATATATTATATATAATCACAGATTTTTCTCCATCTGCCTATGAAAGACATCTTAGTTGTTTCTGGTTTCAGGAGCAGTGGGTTTTTGCTAGTTCTCATCAAGTTAAGTTAAAACCTCAAAGACTTGTCAGATAGCTTATTTATAAATAACATAAGAACTTTTAGTACTTAGAGATGACTAGAGAAAGAGGCCATTGGACAGTCTTCTTCTGGTTACAAAATAATCCCTCTTCACATATGAGTACCCCAGGAAAGGGTCTCTTATAGGACTTTGTCAATTCATATAATGTGTTTCAGTATAGTAAACTTGGACCCATTGTCTGCAATATCCAGTTATTTAATAAAAGCAGAAATACTCTCAGCTGTCTTTGGTGAGGTGTTTTGGATATGTTTGAATTGTCTTTATTCTATCAGGAGAGAAAGTTTTCCCCTCTTGAAATGTCATACTATAAATAATAGACTGTATTTTGGCAAAATTATAACTTATATTTGAAATTGTATGCCTCCTTTTTGATAAGGCTGGGGCAAGCCAATGAAATCTTTGTACAGGATTCCTTGTTCTTTGAGCAAAGCAGATTATCTTACACATTATATTAAGAACTGAATCACAAGGGAAATTTAAATATTTTAAGTCATGATCAAGAACCAGGGAAAAATAGAAGGGGACTCCAGTGTATTCTAGGGGCATGACTGTTCAGGTATGTTGTGGTCCTCTCCAGGTGAAGGTGAAAACTATTGACTGTCTTGGTCTAGAGGCACACTGAAGAAAGGCAGAACAAAGATTCATTAGAGTGAAGCAAGTGGTTTCAGGTGGAATTGGTGAAAGGATGGTATTTGTGTTCATTTCTATCTAAAGTTTGTCGATGCCCTTACAGTCTTGAACAAATTGATATCCTTGTCTGTTTGGGCTCTTTTCTTGCAGAAAGAGAGTGTTACAAGGGCAGTGTATGGGAAGACCTTCCTATATAAGGCTCTCAGCTATACGTTTGAGCTCTTCCTTTGGCTTCAGAGGATATTGGGGAAGTTTGGGTAACGGTTTCGTAATGTACCTGAACTTTAATAGGTTGTATACCCATTATCTGTTCCATGTCACTGAAATTTATAGTCCATAAAGGGTCAGATATGGTGTTAAGATATTTTAGTGGTGTGTGCTAAGTTGCTTCAGGTGTGTCCAACTCTTTGTAACCCTATGGTCTATAGCCCGCCAGGCTCCTCTGTCCATGGGATTCTTCAGGCAAGAATTCTTCCCAACCCAGGGACTGAACCCACATCTCTTATGTTAGCTGCATTGGCAGGCAGGTTCTTTACTGCTAGTGCCACTTGGGAAGCCTATTTATCTGGGATATGTATCAAATATAACGGGGAATGTAAAGGCATATTTGGAACAGATACAATTGGTTATGAATGGAATTCCTCAGCAACTTCAAGAAGTAATTCATCTGGTGTGCTTTCAATATAAAAATTCTGTGTGTAATGAAAACTCCACCTTCTCTTAGTTTTATGAGTGTGTTGTCACAGAGCAAGAAGAAATTATTTCACTGAAAGGGCCCAAGAGTTAAGGGTGGGAGACAGGGAAAATCTGTGAGTTACTTGAAATACTAACCCCCTGTGTGGTATGTTTATGCCAAGGAAGTGGCTAAGCAAAGGTGGCAGGGTTTAATACAGAAACATTTTTGTTGGAAATGTTTCAGGTATGGTTTTTAGGAGACTCTGCCCAACTTTTCAGACTTGTTATCAAACCCTTAGGTTTATTGTGGTGAAAGATCCTGTAGGTCCTTTCCTGGGTTGGTCCTGTATGCTTTGCCATCTAGAAATGAGCATTGGTAGTTCTGACCAATACATGCATGAGTGATATGTGTCAGATAATTTTGGGGCTTATGCATCCAAAAAGAATGTTAAATTCTTCTTTGAATGTTTGTTGGTTTTGTCTGAATTTAGAAAAAAATTTTTACAAATAACTCCTAATTCAGCTCAAGTCCAAGTTTTAAAATTTGAAGTTGTCTGAATATGGGGTACATGGGGGTGGATTTTCAGAGGCAGCTAGTATTTTGGGTTCTTGGGAGGTTTGTTAGGAAAAGACAGGGGACAAGGGGAATTGGGAAGATGAATCAGTAGAAGTTCAGAAAGAGACAGAATAGCAGGAGAAGAGATAGACCAAGATCTAGGAAAGGCAACTGGAGGACTTAATAGAGAAGTCTAGTTGTCTTTCAAATGGTCATTAGCTTTGGCTAGACAATGCTTCAATGAAGTAGCTTTTTAAAAAATTTTATTTTATTGAAGGATAATTGCTTTATAGAATTTTGTTTTCTGTCAAACCTCAACATGAATCAGCCATAGGTATATATATATATATATATATATATCCTCTCCCTTTTGAACCTCCCTCCATCTCCCTCCCCATCCCATCCCCTAGGTTGATACAGAGCTCCTGTTTGAGTTTCCTGAGCCATATAGCAAATTCCCATTTTCTATCTATTTTACATATGGTAATGTAAGTTTCCGTGTTACTCTTTCCATACATCTCACCCTCTCCTCCCCTCTCCCCATGTCCATAAGTCTTCTCCATGTCTGTTTCTCCATTGCTGCCCTGTAAATAAACTCTTCAATACCATTTTTCCAGATTTTGTATATATGCATTAGAATATGATATTTATTTTTCTCTTTCTGACTTACTTCACTTTGTTTAATAGGTTCTAGGTTCATCCACCTCATTAGAACTGACTCAAATGCATTCCTTTTTATGGCTGAGTAATATTCCATTGTGTATATATACCACAACTTCTTTATCCATTCATATGTCAATGGACATCTAAGTTGCTTTCATGTTCTAGTTATTGTAAATAGTGCTGCAATGAACAATGGAATACATGTGTCTTTTTCAATTTTGGTTTCTTCAGGGTGTATGCCTAGGAGTGGGATTGCTGGGTCATATGGTGGTTTTATTCCCAGTTTTTTAAGGAATTTCCATACCATCTTCCATAGTGGCTGTATCAATTTACATTCCCACCAGCAGTGCAAGAGCATTCCCTTTTCTCCACACCCTCTCCAGCATTTAAATATTTTGTAGACTTTTTGATAATGGCCATTCTGACTGGTGTGAGGTGATATCTCATTGTAGTTTTGATTTGCATTTCTCTAATAATGAGCGATGTTGAGCATCTTTTCATGTGTTTATTAGCCATCTGTACATCTTCTTTGGAGAAATGTCTGTTTAGGTCTTTTTCCCACTTTTGATTGGGTTGTTTGTTTTTCTGGTATTGAGTTGTATGAGCTGCCTGTATATTTTGGAAATTAACTGTCAGTTGTTTCATTTGTTATTATTTTCTACCATTCTAAGGGCTGTCTTTTCACCTTGCTTAGAGTTTCCTTTGCTGTGCAAAAGCTTTTAAGCTTAATCAGGTCCCACTTGCTTACTTTTGTTTTTATTTCCCTTACTCTAGGAGGTGGGTCATAGAGGATCTTGTTTTGATTTATGTCACCGAGTGTTCTGCCTATGTTTTTCTCTAAGAGTTTTATAGTTTCTGGTCTTACATTTAGGTCTTTAATCCATTTTGAGCTTATTTATGTATATGGTGTTAAGAAGTGTTCTAATGTCATTATTTTACATGTAGCTGTCCAGTTTTCCTAGCACCATTTATTGAAGAGGCTGTCTTTGCCCCATTGTATATTCTTGGCTCCTTTGTCAAAAATAAGGTATGCATCGGTGCATGGGTTTATTTCTGGGCTTTCTATCTTGTTCATTGGTTTATATTTCTGTTTTTGTGCCAGTACCATACTGTCTTGATGACTGTAACTTTGTAGTATAATCTGAAGTCAGGAAGGTTGATTCCCTCAGCTCTATTCTTCTTTCTCAAGACTGCTTTGGCTATTCGGGTTCTTTTGTGTTTCCATATGAACTGTGAAAGTTTTTGTTCTAGTTCTGTGAAAAATGCCATTGGTAATTTGATAGGGATTGCACTGATCCTGTAGATTGCATTTGGTAGTATAGTCATCTTCACAATATTGATTCTTCCTACCCAGGAATGTGGAATAGCTGTCCATCTGTTTATGTCATCTTTGATTTCTTTCATTAGTGTCTTATAATAATGAAGCAGCTTTTGATTCAGTTTTGTGTGGAAGCCCCCTTATACCAAATCAAAACACACTGCCCATTGAAACTGAAAAATATTTTCCCCTTCTTATCGAAGAGCCTCTCCAGTGAACAGTTTTGTTCCAGTTAAATCCTTAGTAAAGTTACGCCATTTAAAGAGACAGGCACAAGAATGAGGAGTCAAATGAGGTGATGTGGAAGAAGCAGGCATCTTTCCTGGAAGAGTAGAAGCTCTACATTTCAACTATGCCATAAGAGCTGGCAATCATGGGTAAATGGGGTGTTTGTGCATCTCATAACTTAGGCCTTGACATGACTTCTCTGAATGCAGACTCCACTGCCTTTACCACCTGACACCAAAGAGAACCTATTTCTGGATTAAAGCCAAACTTTCAGGGCAAAAGAAAATCCAGAGAACCTCATCTGGTTTTATTGAAGACCAACTGCAAAGTATGTCCAAATAGATGCTAGTTTGATGAGAATGAATATCTACTCTTTGCAACAACATGGATGGTCCTAGAGTGTATTCTGGTTTGTAAAATTACTCAGAGAAAGACATATACTCTTATGTTATCACTCATGCATAGAATCTAAAAATAAAACAAATTAGTGCATATTATAAAACAAACGATTCTTATGAGAACAAAGCTGTGGTTGTCACTCAGGAGAGGGAAGGAGGGAGGAACAAGATAGGGTAGGGGATTAGGAGATTAAAACTACTATGTATAAAGTAAATAAGGAACAAGGACATATTGTACAGCATAAGAAAACATACCCATTTTTTGGTAGTTACTTTACCTTGAATATAATCCAAAAATATTGAATTATTTTATTGTGCACCCAAAACTTAATAAAATATTGTTAACTATACTTCAAAAGGCAGGTTATAGCTCAGTTGGTAAAGAATCTGCCTGCAATACAGGAGACCCAGTTCAATTCCTGGGTCAGGAGATCTGATGGAGAAGGGATAGGCTACCTACTCCAGTATTCTTGGGCTTCCCTTGTGGCTCAGCTTGTACAGAATCCCCTGCAATGCAGGGGACCTGGGTTTGATCCCTGGGTTAGGAAGATCCCCTGGAGAAGGGAAAGACTACCTACTCCAGTGTCCTGGCCTGGAGAATTCCATGGACTGCATAGTCCATGGGGTGGCAAAGAGTCAGACATGACTGAGCCACTTTCACCAACTAACTATACTTCAAAAAAGGGGTGACCCTATTAACTACACCAGACAACCTGGATTTGAAGTAATATCCAATAAAAGGATTATGGAAAAATAAGATGTAAGAGGCTTGTAAAAAGAAAAAGACATCTCATTATTTGGAAATATTTTATTAGTCAAGCAAGAGAATCTATAGATAAGCGATTACAGAAATTAAGTAATTTGCTGGTGGTCAGACAATATGAGAAAAATTATTTCTATATATTAGCAATGTAAAAAACATATTTTGGAGCTTATAAAATATAAAAACACAAAATCTTTAGAATTACAAACTTTGCCGGGACAAGAAACTTATATAACATTAAAAGCATATAAGAAGAACAGAAAACTGTTGGTTCTTTTGGGAAAACCCAGCAATAGAATTAAACCATCTGCCAACCTAGTTACTCAAAAGAGGAGGGGCCATAATCATTGTTCCCCATTCTATGTTTTTTGTATTCAACAAATACTTGTCCACATAACTTCCATCCAAAAAGTCCCATCTGGGTAGAGGTTGTTGTAAACCAGCATGGACACTAGTACCAAAACCGTGTAAACAATAGAAATTAGCAATTCTTCTGTCAAGTGGGGTGGGACACAACAGGGGAAGGGGCCAGTGGTAGGGTATCTGGGAAAGGATGGCTTTTTAGAGAAAAGTGCTGTTGCTTATGTTTGAAGCAAATGGCAAGTGGGTAGAGCTGCTTAGGCTTCCCCAGTGGCTCAGTGGTAAAGAATCTGCCTGCAACGCAGGAGAGGCAGGTTCCATCCCTGGGTCAGGAAGATCCCCTGGAGAAGGAAATGGCAACCTATTCTAGTATTCTTGCCTGGGAAATCACATGGACAGAGAAGCTTGGTAGGCTACAGTATACGGAGTTGCAAAGAAGCCCACACAATAGCGCCTAAACAACAGATCTGCTTAAGGGTAACTTAGGGAAAACCTACCAGCAGTCTGGCTGTCTGAAAGTATGCTGCATTTCAAGTGGATTTTCTTTGCCCGGGTGAACTTCCTTTCAGATGTTCAGGCAGCCACTGATCAAAATTCTGCAAAGCAGCCTGCATCCAAAAAGGATCTATTCGTATGATTCTACCGGTGTGTTCAATATACACACAACCAATATCGGAAGACTCTGTCCTGGTGCCCGTTCACGTGCCCAGGAATTGTGGGAGGCAGTGGATTCAGGGAACAGGCATCTCCGGGCCTTGCAAGGAGAACCAGGAGGGCGACAGGGGCGCTCCTGGGGACTTGGACTCGGAGAAGGAGGTAGAGCTTGGAGTGGTGAGTCAGGAAAGGGCTCCAGAAGGTGCAAGTCCAGGCTGTTGGCATGCTGAGGAGAGCCTCTCTCTGGACTAGGATTGGAGGCCCGAGGGGAGGGCTCTGAGACTAGGTCTAACAGGTCAAAGTGAGTCAAACTTCCAGCAGAAGAGCGGAGCCCAGCGACTGGGACTGAGGCAGCATCCATCTCGCCCAGCAGGAAGTCAGCGTCAGCATTTGCATCCTCCTTGCTGGCCTCTCCCTGGCAGGCGATCTCTGGGACAGCGGCACAGAAGAATCCCGGCTCCAGAGCCACGTACTCCCCGCGAGGGCTCAGGAGAGCTCCCGGTTCTAGGCCCTGCCCCCACGGCCCTTCCATACCCGAGCCCACAAGAGCCTCGGGGACCAGCATGAGGATGCGACCTCCGAGACACACTTGCCTCACAGACGTTGGTTCGGGCTCCAGCAGCAGTTCGACGTCGTCCAGGAGCACGTGCAGAGCACATCCCGCCGGCAGGACAGCCACGAAGATGAGGGTGCCCGCCGTCGGGGACCAGGTCAGGTTATCCAGGCTGGGCGCCGCCTCAAACTCGGACTTCGGGCGCCTGGGCTCCTCGGTTCGGCGGCGCTTGGCAGGGCCGGGTCCTCCGTCCTGCGGGTCCCACGGGTCCTCAGGGTAGGCGGTGGGACTGCGCGGTCGGCTGCCCATCATGTGGGTGTCGCCGCGGGCCTGGGACCTGGCAGAAGGCGACAGAGGGCTGGGTCCTGCAGGCAGTGACAGGTCGGCTTGACAGGTGAGGCCGACGCGGGGTGGTGGGGCGCAGGAACGCAGGATGAGTCTTCGGAACTCTGGGGTTGCCTCTGGGGAGTCACTCAGTCGTGGCTTCTAGGGGAGCTGCTGCCTTCAGACTTGCGAGTTGGAAGCTTCAGCTCCTCACGTGGACGGGTTTGCACACGAGTGAGCCAAGGATGTCGTGAGTGAAGCGGGCGGAACCTGAGTCGCAAAGCAGCCTCACGCTAAGCCCCGCCCCTTCCTAGGCTCCGCCTACAGAAATGGAGGCGTCTGTGAAGCCGGAGTCCTGGCCCTGCTGGGTAGTTCAGTGTAGATTCTTTTATCGGCCTGAAGGGGGCGGAGCAATCGTGCCACTCCTGGGTGAAGGCCTTGGCTTTCTTTGCTCGTGTTGACCTCAGATGCGGAAAACCTCAACCGGAAAACCGATTACATTTCAAGTCCCACCATTGGAACGCTGCACCAGGACACTGAAATGTAGTTCCTTCATCCCCTGAGACCTCGCCCCGGCAGTGACCTCTTATCTTCTTTTGGTCCGATAGTGAGGTAAGGTTTTGGATGACATCCTTAAGTCTACGCCTGTGTTCTCAATGACTGCCAGATCCTTGCAGCGATGTTGAAAGGGAAAGCCGTGTTAGAAGTGAGTGTCTTATTAGCAACTGCTGCACGATCAACTTATGTATGTATAGCAACTGCTGCACGATCAACTTATGTATGTATCAGTTTAGCAAGATGGTCATTGTTATACTTCCATCACTAAGCCAAGAGTTTATTGTATTGAATTTGACCTACACTACACTCAGAGGTGTATCTGTTGCAGCTCAGTTGTCGTGCCGAAGGAAGAACCAATTGGCCAGGAGCCCGGAAGTAGCAGAGGGTTCTTTGACCCGTCAGGCTCCCCTCCAGGTGTTGTAGGCGGCAGCGCCTTTAATCTGGGTGTCACTTTAAAGGCCCGCCTATGCTACAGATCCTGGTTGCCAGGGAAGGTGTGGATCCACAACTTATCCAGAGTTAATGGAAGAAAGCACTCAATAAGTACTTTGGAACACTACTACTACTACTATAGATAATTCTTTCATATAGTTTCAGAAGAAGGTGAAATACTTCCCTTTGTGTCCTTTTACCACATGATTGCCCACTTTGTCCCTTTTTACAAAATAACTTTAATGGTGCTATTTTTAGAGCCGCATAATATTCCTTCATTCAGAATTCCATTAAAATCAGGCTTCCCTTGATGGACATTTAAGCCAGTGATCTGTGAATTGGCAGACACTGCCCTTCTCTGGCCAGTTAGTGTAAAATGCAGATTCTGTGCCACATCCCAGAACCACTGATCAGATTTCTGAGAGCCATGGGCACAGGAATTCTCCTTAAGCAGCTCCACAAAGATTCTGTTTGGGGCTCGAGTTTAAGATGACAGAACTTGTTTTCATTCAGCATTTGAGGGGTTCAGGAACAGGGCAGGGTATGATCGAGGTGACATCCCAGCCTGTTGGTGACAAAGTCATGAAGGAAATTCAACCTTCCTGGACCTGCCTTCAGTGGTTTCTCCTATACTCCTTCCTGTATCCACTCTCATGATTGCATTGCAGTGTCTTGCCTGTGGGTTAAGAAATTCCCTTATAGTTCAGGAGTCTTGCTGAGGAAACATGCAGGGGCTGTACACAGTTTTCAGGGCATAGCCTACCAGGAACATGAGTTTTTATTGGGTGAACATGGATGCCGCAGGCACTTACTTCTATATTCCCAGGTGATGGGAGCAGCTGCTGTTCTCCTGTTGTTTGCACAGAAGGCAGGATAGGAAGATGCGAGGAGATGTTGGGCAGCTTGCAGGAAACATCTGTTTTGGTCCCGGAGAATTCTTTTGACAGCGCTTGAACATCCCATGGTCAGAGAACATTCAATGGGAACTCCATTCAGGACAGTCAGTGTGGACATGCTGTGTTTTAAGGGACAGATGGAGGAGCCAAAATCTGGCCAGGACACCAGGTATGGTTTGGAGCTCTTGGCATAACGAGTATTGGGACTCTGAGCAGGGTGGCTTCTGCCCCAGCTGGTGCCACCTCTTATCCACTGCTGTCCTGACATCAGTAGGCTTATTATCAGAACCTGGGCTTATTACTGTTCAGGGTCCTGTGAATCCTCACACTGAACTCCACTTAGAAGGGACTGTGGTCCTATCCTGAAACAAAGACAGTTACTGGGAGCCTGGCATAAACACTCCCAGTTTCTTCTTCCTGTCAGCCCCTCTATAACTTTGTGTGATCACAGGTAAGTCACTTCACCTTTGGTAACCTTAGCTTCATTACATATGAAGAGGGGAGAATGCCATCTACTGTGTAGATGTGAGAGATGGTTGTGAGATAACGTAGGCAAAATGTTCTTGGAACATGGGTGTCTAGTAAATAGTAATTATTCATTCTTTATTATGTTTATAATCTGTCTTTCCCAATGATATCGTAGCCTTGTTCTCAGTTTCTTGAAGAGTGCTCAGCATGTAGCCTACTTCAATGAATGAAATGGTAAACAGTATATCCTCATCATCATCCTAAAAAGGGGTCAGATATGTTAGAAATAACTTTTCCAGGACTTCCCTGGTGGTACAGTGGAGAAGAATCTGAGTGCCAGTGCAGGAGACACAGTTTGGATCCCTGGTCCAGGAATATTCCACATGCCACAAGGCAACTAAGCCCGTATGCCACAGTTATTAAGCCTGTGCCCTAGAGCCCCCATTGTGCAACTACTGAGCCCAAGTGCTGCAACAACTGAAGCCCGTGAACCTAGAGCCTGTGCTTCAAACAAGAGAAGCCACCACAGTGAGAAGCTCACCCACCACAACTATAGAGTGGCCCCCATTTCCACAGCTAGTGAAAAGTCCCCACAAAGCAATGAAACCCCAGTGCAACCAAAAATAAAATGCAAAACAATTTTAAAAGTTGTCCTGAAAATGATACCACCAAGAAAGTGAAAAGACAACCCAGAGACTGGGAGAAAATTTTTTTAAAATAATAAAGAAATTACTTTGCTAGGTGTTTTCATGAAAGAACATCTATATAATTCATAAATGACTTGCTGGGCACCAGATCAGTTGTCTCTTTTTACCTTATTTTTCTTTACTCTAAGATGCTCAATGACTGTCTGAGTGGATTTTCAGGCCCACTCATTGGTCTTTCTTGGTGTCAGTCAAAACAAACTATTCAATATGTATGATCTTCTTCAACCACTGTGAGGCAGAATTAACAAATAAATCCCAGTTCTGGGTAGGGTACAAGATAGGGTACAAGATGGGTGCCAGTGGTCCAGTTAGGAGAAGAGTGAGGAAAGTTGAGTAGAGAAGCCAGGCAAAAGATAGACATCACGAAGTGGACTGAGTTTTCTCAGCATTGGGCATCTGAGCATAGTGAATGCTTTCTTCCTTCATTTGACACTCTGAGGCACAAGTCCAGAGCTTTGGGACCTAGGGTGCTCTTGACATTAACATTAATGAGGGCCATTTGGTTATTCCCCAAATATGCATAACTAGGATTTTAAATTCCTATTTATTTTTATTCACTTAAAAATAATACCTGGATATATATGTTTAAAAATATAAACACCATATATAAAGCTATAGCTATAGCTATAGCTTTTGTTGATGTGAGGTGATCCCTTTCAATCTATTAACACATGTAACACAGGGAATTTGTTTTCTTCCTGGAATGGCCATGTATTGTGCATCTTTCTTTGCAATGTATAAACCCTTATTGCAATTCATATTGTTATCAGCAAAGCACATTACCTATTCTGTCTTTTACTGAAGAGACATTCTCCAAAATGCACTATAGGCCTTTACAAGAAAATGTGGTATAAGAAAGGGAAATTTCAAAATTTTTTTGTACAGAAACACTGTTGTTCTTGCCTGAAGTAGAATGACAACACTGCCCCTGAACAGTTTCTCTATTTTTAAAAAGTATTGGAAAAAACTAGTCTCAGCAGGCAGGCAAAATAAGAAATAAAAGGCACCCACACTGGATAAAAAGAAGGGAACCTATTAATATTTGCAGATGGCAAGAACTTTAAAAAAGAATATACTAACATCTTGACCACAAAAGAATAGGCACTAATAAATGAATTCCACAAATTTGGAGCATACAGATTAATACACAGGAAAATTTAGCTTTTTTATACAGGAAGAAGATATTCACCGAAGGGAAAAGGAAAATAGAAGAAGAAAGCCATCTATAATCCAGTCAATAAGAATGCCAGTACTAATCCCATAAAAAGAATTAAATACCTCAAAATAAAACTGGCTCATAGGAGAAAGACTTGAATTCTGAAAACTAAAACACTGACTAAGGCAATGAAAGATGACACAGAGAAATACAAAGATATCACAAGCTCTGGAACTAGAAGAATGGTTCAAATGGCCATACTGCCTGAAGCAATCAACAGATTGAAGGCAGTCCCTAGGAAAACACCCATGACCTTTTTCTCAAACCAGTACAAATATTCCTAAAATTCATAGGGAGCCACTCAAGACCCAACATGGCCAAAGCAAATGTGGGGGAAAAAAAAAAAAAAACAAGGTTGAAGCTACCACCCTCCTAGACTTCAGACCAAACTGCAAACAGCATGGTACTGGCACAGTAACAGACATAGGGCTCAATGGAAGATAATAGAGATCCCAGACATGAGCCCAGAAGTAAACCCAGGCACCTATAGTCAATGAATTCACAACATAAAAGGTACCAGTATAGAGCAGCAGAGTGTCTCTTCAACATGTGTTGCAGGAAAAACTGAACACCCACATGGACAACAAAGAGACCTGAATATTTCTACAGGCGTTCAAGAAACATAAAGTCAAAATGGGTGACAGACCTCCAAGTGAGACCTTAATCCATAAAACTCCTCAATGAGACATTGGTTCTTGGATATAAATCGAGGCAACATTTGTGTCAAGGCATATGTCTCCTCAGGCAAAAGTCATCTAAGCAAATCTGAATGCTTGGGACCTAGTTGAATTTCAAAGCTTTCATGGAGCAAAGGAAACTACAGACAAGTCCAAAAGGCATCCTATGTAATCGGACACAATATCTGCAAGTGATATGACCGATCCAAACCTATAAATAGTTCCTCCAGCTCTGTAGGATAAAAACAACCAAACAACTCAATCAGACTATAGGCAGACATTCTGAATACACATCTTGGCCCAAAGAGGAGAGTCAGATGCATAGCAGACATGGGAGAAGATGCTTCACATTGCTAATCAATAGAAATGCAATTTCAAACAACCATGACGTGTCACTTCACAATGTTAACAATGGATAGCATGTGAAAATCTTTTTAAAAGAAATAGTGTCTAGAAAGGGATGAATAGGGAATCCCCAGACACTGTTGTTGGGAATAACAATTGGGGCAACCATTTGTTGCCCCAACAGAATAAAGTTTCCTCCAAACACTACAGGTAGAGACACCATGTTATCCAACCATTCTATTCCTGAGTATACATCCTGAAAACAACAAAAACTCTCATTAAAAGTGAATGAGGCACTGGATGTTTACAGCAGCAGTATTGACAACAGGCAAAACAAGGAGGCAACCCTAATGCCTTATCCACAGAATAACAGATACAGAAGAGGACTGACAAACACAAAAAACCGTACACACAAAATGCAGTGATACTCCACCAGAAAGAAGACTGAAATTCTGCCATTTTCAGGAACTTGGATGAACTTGGCCTATAACAGTCTAAATGACAGAGGCCCAAACAAGAATAACAAGTACTGTATAATACCATGGACAAGGGAATGTTAAAAAAAGAATACGGACAAACGGTCGGCAACAGTGAAAGAGACTCGAGCATAGAGTAAACAAGCTTATTGTTATTGTTCAGTCACTAAGTTGTGTCTGACTTTTGAGACCCCACAGAATGCAGCACGCCAAGCTTCCCTGTCCTTTACTATATCCCAAATTTGCTGAAACTCATGTTCATTGAATTGATGATGCCATCCAACCATCCCATTCTCTGTTGCTACCTACTCCTGCCCAAAATCTTTACCAACATTGGGTCTTTTCCAATAAGTTGGCTCTTCACATCAGGTATGCCAAAGTATTGGAGCTTCAGCATCAGTCCTTCCAAAGAATATTCGGGGTTAAATTCCTTTAGTGTTGACTGGTTTGATCTCCTTGCTGTCCAAGGGACTCTCAAGAGTCTTCTCCAGCACCAAAATCGAAAGTGTCAATTCTTTGGTGCTCAGCCTTCTTTACAGTCCATCTCTCACATTTGTACATGACTACTGGAAAAACCACAGCTTTGACTATATAGACCTTTGTCAGAAAAGTGATATCTTTGCTTTTTAATATGTTGTCTAGGTTTGTCATATCTTTCCTCCCTAGGGGCAAGCAGCTTTTAATTTTATGGCTGAAGACACTGTCTGCAGTTAGTTTGGAACCCAAGAAAATAAAATCTGTCACTGCTTCTACTTTTTTCCCTTCTATTTGCCATGAGGTGATGGAACCAAATGCCATGATCTTTATTTTTTGAATGTTGAGTTTTAAGCCAGCTTTTCACTCTCCTCTTTGTCCCTCATCAAGAGACTCTTTAGTTCCTCTTCACTTTCTTCCATTAGAATGGTATCATCTGCATATCTGAGATTGTTGATATTTTCTTCCAGCAATCTTGATTCCAGTTTGTGAGTTATCTAGCTCAACATTTCGTATGATTACTCTGAAAATTAGTTAAATAAACAGAGTGATAATATACAGACTTGTAATACTCCTTCCCCAATTTTGAACCAGTCAGTTGTTCCATGTCCAGTTCTAACTGTTGCTTCTTGACCTACACACAGGTTTCTCAGGAGGCAGGTAAAGTGGTCTGGTATTCCCATCTCTTTAAGAATTTTCCAGTTTGTTGTGATCCACACAGTCAAAGGCTTTAATATAGTCAATGAAGCAGAAATAGATGCTTTTCTGGAATTCCCTTGCTTTCTCTATGAGCCAACTAATGTTGGAAATTTGATCTATGGTTCCTCGACCTTTTCTAAACCAAGCTTGTATATCTCTAAATTCGAGGTTCACATACTGCTGCAGCCTTGCTTGAAGGATTTTGAACATCAACTTATTAGCATGTAAAATAAGCACAACTGTGCAGCAGTTTGAACATTTTTGGCATTGCCCTTCTTTGAAATTGGAATGAAAACTGATCTTTCCTAGTCCTGTGGCCACTATGGCTGAGTTTTCCAAATTTGCTGACATACTGAGTGCAGCATTTTAACAGCATCATCTTTTAGGATTTGAAATAGCTCAGCTGGAATCCATCATCTCCACAAGCTTTGTTCTCAGTAATGCTTCCTAAGGCCCACTTGACTTCACACTCCAGGATGTATGGCTCTAGGGAGTGACCACATCATCATGGTTATCTGGGTCACTAAGACCTTTTTGTACAGTTTTTCTATGTATTCTTGCCACCTCTTCTTAATATTTTCTGCTTCTGTTAGGCCCTTACCATTTCTGTCCTTTACTGTGCCCATCCTTGCATGAAGTAGTCCCTTAATATCTCTGATTTTCTCAAAGAGATCTCTAGTCTTTCCCATTTGTTGCTTTCCTCTATTTCTTTGCATTGTTCACTTAAGAAGTCTTTCTTATCTCTCCTTGCTATCCTTTATCACTGCACTCAGATGGGTATATCTTTCCTTTTCTCCTTTGCCTTTTGTTTCTCTTCTTTTCTCAGTTATTTGTAAGGCCTCCTTGGAAAACTATTTTTCCCTCTTGCATTTCTTTTTCTTGGGGATGCCTTTGGTCATTGACTCCTATACAATGTTAAGAACCTCCATCCATAGTTCTTCAGGCACTCTGTCTATCAGATCTAATCCCTTGAATCTATTTGTCACCTCCACTGTATAATCATAAGGAATTTGATTTAGGTCAAACCTGAATAGCCTAGTGTTTTTCCCTACTTTTTTTCTATTTAAGGCTAAATTTTGCAATAAGGAGCTCATGGTCTGAGCCACAGCTCAGATCTTGTTTTTGCTGACTGTATAGAGCTTTTCTATCTTCAGCTACAAATAATATAATCAACCTGATTTCAACATTGACCATTTGGTGATGTCCATGTGTAGAGTCACCTCTTGTGTTGTTGGAAGAGGGTATTTGCTATAACCAGTGCATTCTCTTGACAAAACTCTGTAAACAAGCTAGTCCTTACCAAATTGGAGAGGTAGAGGATGGAGTTATATAAAATAGCAGGTATTGTTCAAAATAAGGAATGACTGCCTTGATCTTGTAATAAGTTGTACAGGCCTGGGATCAGTAAAGATGTTGAACCACTGTCTATACACCTGAATCTAATCTGAAACTTTTAGTCACCTCCACTTCAATAAATAACCCAATCAAACCCATCCATCCGTCCAGCAGACTCTACATGTGATCCTGCTGGGGCTCTTCCTCTTACACTTTTAATCCCCTACTCTTCCCAGGGGCATTCAAGGTTTTCAATCCCTGAAGCCTCAAGATTGCTCTCACTGGCTCTTTAATGAGGTTTCCCCTTGTACCCCCATGACCCCAAAATTCCAAGCAGTTGCTTTATGTCTCCCCACAAACCATAACATGCAACTTTGGGATGCTTCAGAGGGCCCCTGAGACCTCCCAAAGAGAGATATTAAACAACATGAGTTCATTTGGCATGTTAAACTACACAGGAAGTGCTCTCAGAAGGAGTGATGAATCTTCCCAAGTTATTTTATATGGTGGATGTTACTGTAAGGTATAGTTCGGGCCAAGGCAGAAAAGAAGGAGAAAGAGATGGCATTTGTAGTTGGGCAGGGGGTGATAAGTCCCAGATAGATACAACCAGCCTGGAGCCTCAGGACAGGACCTAAAGTTTGAGTTTGTTTTCTCCGAAGTTAGATGATTCAGCAAGGGCCTTTGAGACTGTTGTTTTCTTTTCTAGGCCCAAAGCCTCCTTCAGTTACTAATATAGGTATCCTAGAAATTATGTGACATCCATGAAAATGTGACATGTCCTGGTAAAATGCTGTCAGTTATAATTCTAGTTATCATATTAAAGTGTTTCAAGTCACAGCAAAAATAATAATAATAATAATAATAATTCTACAGAGTCTCTGTCTTCAACCAGAGACACACAAAACAACACTCCTACCTTTTCAGAATCAAAAAAACTGCAGACTAATATCTTTAGTACTAGAAGACTTACCCACAAACCACTGACGGAAAGTTCCTACTTCATGGTAAACTTTAGGAGTACTTCAATTGACACTAGGCTAGAGACATGGACATCCTCATCCAACCCACAGTTCCACTTGGATAAAAGGAATATTAGAAGATGATTAAGTTAAAAGATGAGAGAAAGATAAAAGGCAGGTCAACAAAACAAAGACGCAATACTCCCATGATTTGGAAACAGTTTTGTCTTTACTAGGATTCCCTGGTGGCTCAGATGGTAAAGAATCTGACTGCAATGCAGGAGATCAGAGTTCAGTCCTTAGGTTGGGAAGATCTCCTGCAGAAGGGAATGGGAATACACTCCAGTACTCTCACTGGAGAATTCTATGGACAGAGGAGCCTGGCAGGCTACAGTCCATGGGATCCCAAAGAGTCAGAAATGACTGGGCCACTAACACTTTTCACTTATCTTTATTGGTCAGTCAGGAGAATCAACCCATAAGCCATGGCTGACATCAAGCTCTTTTGCAGGATACCAGATTAATCTAGGAATCACCTGTTTCTACATGCCAGTCACAATGGAAAGAATTCATGTGGGGTCTTCTTTTTTTAATTTTTCACTGAAGGATAATTCTCCTGGAGGAGCGCATGGCAACCCACTCCTGTATTCTTGCCTGGACTGAGGAGCTACAGTCCATGGGCAATGTGACTAAGCAACTGCTGCTGCTGCTGCTGCTGCTAAGTCACTTCAGTCGTGTCCGACTCTGTGCAATCCCATAGACGGCAGCCCACCAGGCTTCCGCGTCCCTGGGATTCTCCAGACAATAATACTGGAGTGGGTTGCCATTTCCTTCTCCAATGCATGAAAGTCAAAAGTGAAAGTGAAGTCGCTCAGTCGTGTCTGACTCCTAGTGACCCCATGGACTGCAGCCCACCAGGCTCCTCCATCCATGGGATTTTCCAAGCAAGAGTACTGGAGTGGGTTGCCATTGCCTTCTCCGGACTAAGCAACTAAGCAGCAGCAAAAATAATTGGATACTTAGTTTACAATATTGTCTTGGGTTTCTGATATACATCGACATGAATCAGATATAGTTATACATACGTCCCCTCCCTCTTGAACCTCCCTTTCACCTCCAACCCTATTCCACCCCTCTAGGTTCTCACAGAGCACCAAATTTGTGCTCCCTGTGTCATGCAACAGATTGCCTATGTGGGATCTTAAGACGATTAAAAACACAAAATCTGGAGAATTAAAGACTTTTATGTGACAAGCAGATTTCTATTTTAAAAACATCAGAAAAAAGAAATGGAAACAGTTGGGAGGAGGAGGATGGCAAATTTTATTAAAAACCCACAAACTCAGCAACAGAGTTCAACCACTGCCAATCTCAGCATTCAGAAAGAGGAGGGAATATGATTTCTCTGACAATTCTGTGTTTTGTATTCACCAAACACTTTGTCCACACTCTTCAGTAGATATTGGCTAGATTCAACACACACACAAACATACACAAGAGACTACAGCAGCCATCCAGAAAAGCTCACAGTGGGCAGAGTGTTGTCATAAACTAGCATGGACAATAGGGACAAAACCTAGTCAACAAAAGATTAAATAATTACTCTATTGGTGGGAATATGAGGGGAAGAGGCAGAGGGAGGGTGCCTGGGAAAGGAGAGCTTTTGAGAGAAAAGTGCTGACAGTTGGGTTTGAAGGAAAATTAGGGGTGGAGGTGGGATAGAACTACTTCAGGGTTGCCTCCCTAGAGAAAAACCTAAGCAGCTGTCTGAAAGCACGCTGTATTTCAGGAGACTTTTCTTTGCCCAGGTGAGGTTCCTTGCTAGCGATCTAGTCATCTAGATGCTAATTTTCAACTGATGGCAAAATTCTGCAGCGCAGCATGCTTCCAATAATTGTCTGACTCTTGTCATGCTTGCGAAGTGGGCCATGTACACACAGTCATCATCAGAAGACTGTCCTGGTGTGCAGTTTACTGCAGAATCAGGCTTCTTCGCTCCTTGCCAGGAGGACTGTGAGGGCGCTGGCAGTGCTCGAGGGCACCCGGACTAGGAGAGGGTGGTAGAGGTTGGAGTGGTGAGTCCCGAAAGGCCTCCTGCAGCTCCACGTCCAGGTGGTCATGATGGAGGAAGAGCCTCTCTCCGGACTAGGGTTGGTTGCCCGAAGCCAGGACTCTGGGAAAGAGCCCTGCGCATCTGGGTCGTGGATAACAGTGCAGGCCGCCAGCAGCATCCATCCCATGGGGCAGGTACTTGACATGCAGGTCCGTGTACTCCTCACTGGCAGAAGAATCCTGGCTCTGGGGCTGTGTACTTGCCAGGAGAGCTCAGGACAGCAGCCTAGTTCCAGGATCTGTACCCACATCTGAGCCCGGTAGGGCCTCGGGGACCAGCATGAGGATGTGATCTCAGAGAGACCCTTGTACCACGGACGTGGACTCTGGCTTCAGCAGCAGGTCGACGTGCTCCAGGGACAAGAGCAAGGCACAGCCGGCGGTCACACCAGCTCAGCGGTGGGTTTGCTCCGGCCTGGGGCTTCCTCCCGTCGCCCAGTTTGGGTGCCACCTAGGACTCGGGCTCAGGCTCAGGCTCGGATTCGGACTCCAGGAGCTCCTGCACCTCCGTTCGACAGCGAGGAGCTCGGTCCTGCACGCTGTGACGGGTCTTGACCACAGACGAGGCAAGCCAGGGTGGGCCGGCTGGACCGCAAGACAGAGCGCTGCTGGGGAGTCCTCAGAGGTCCCGAGCCAACTCCTGGGAGACCCACAGCCCTCGCTCAGAGGGGAGCCACGTTCAGCGCTTCAGCTCTCTGGTCACCGAAGCCCACTCCTTGGAGCATGCGCCCGGGATGGCCAAAGCTGAGGCGAGTGAGGCCAGCGCAATAAATACAACCTGGCCCCTAGGCTCCGCCCCCTCTGAGGTTCTGTGGGGTAGAACTCACCAGACCTGAGCAGCCTACTTGACAACCCTGGCTCTAGCTAAGAGGTCACCTTAGGGATCTATGTTGAGAACTACCCTATGTTTACAGGATCCCCGAATATTCCCAAGGCTCTAAGGCTGGGTTTCCAAGTCACATGCTCTGCTTCCCCAAAACAGACATCAAAGACAGAAAACTTTAACCCAAAAACCCATTACCAATAGGGTCGCAAGGACCTGTAAGTCCCACTGACTCTCTCCACCCCCACAAACCCCGCCAGGCATGTCCTGGCCTCTTTTATTTGGCTCCCAAACTAGCATGCTTAGTGACAGAAATGACCAATACTGTATGGCATTGCCTACATGGGCAGTGTAAAAAAACATATGGATGAAAGTATGTGCAACACTGAAACAGACTCAAATGTAAAGTAAACACACTAATCCTTCCCAACTGGGAGAGGGAAGTGGACAGGGGCAAAAAGAGGTAGGAGATGAAGTCATAGGAACTAGCAGGTATTGTTCCAAAGGGGAATGATTGTCTTGGGTAATAAGTTGTAAAAACCTAGGAGTAGTCAAGCTGCTGAATCACTCCTCTGTACACCTAAATCTAATCTGTAAGGGGAAATCATTAATAAATAACCCAATCAAATCATCAATCCATCCACCCATCCATCAAACTCTGGACACATCCTTACTGGGACTGCTTTTCTTCTTTCAACTTCAATTTCCAAGTCCTCTGCAATGCCTGAAGCCCCCAAAATGCTCTCATTGGCCCTTCTGCCAGCTTTTTTGATGATGATGTGAAGTCGCTCAGTCGTGTCCGAACCTTTGTGACCCCATGGACTGTAACCCACCAGGCTCCTCCGTCCATGGGATTTCTCCAGGCAAGAATACTGGAGTGGGTTGCCATTTCCTTCTCCAGGGGATCTTCCTGACCCAGGGATCAAACTCAGGTCTCCCGCATTGCAGGCAGACGCTTTAACCTCTGAGCCACCAGGGAAGCCCTAGCTTTTTTAATGGACCCCCCAAAGACCCCCAAATGCCAAGTACCTGCTTTTTGTGTACCCACAAATTATAAAATGCCAACACTTGGAATAATAATTTGACAAAGTCTTTGTCATCACACAGACACACCAAACAACCTCCTAAGATTTCAGGATCAGAAAAACTGCAAACTAAGGTTTTCAGTACTAGAAGGGATGCTGACAAACCACATACAGAAAGGTGCTACTTCATGGTAACACTGAAAAGCATTTCCTTTGACACCAGGCATGAGACTTCAAAGCCCCTATCTAACTGACAATTCCGCACTTGGCAAAGAATATCCAATCAAAAGATGAAGGAAAGATAAGAGGCAGGTAAATAGAGACAGTACTCTCATGATTTGAAGATTCTTTTGTATTTTTTGGTCAGGCAGGAGAACCTACCCATAAGCTATGACCAAAGTGAAGCTGTTTTGCAGTAGGTCAACCTAAGAACCATCTGTTTCTAGGTGCCAGTCACAATGGACAAAATACACCTGGGTTCTTCTTTCCCTAGGCTTTATTTTTAATTGGAGGACAATTACAATTTCTGTTTCCTTCTGCCAAACATCAACATGAATGAACCATAAGTATACATATGTCCCCTCCTTCTTGAACCTCCCTCCCACCTCCCAACCCATCCCACCCTTCTAGCTTGTCAAAGGGCACTGGATTTGTGCTCCCTGTGTCATACAGTAAATTCCGCACGTGGGGTCTTAAAACATCTAAAAAATACAAAATCTGGAGAATTACAGACTTTTCCATGACAGCATATTTCTATTTTAAAAACATATCAGAAGAAAAGAATGGGAAACAGTTGGCTTGGGTAGGGATCACAAATTTTATTAAAAAACCAGTAACTGAGTTCAACTATTTGCCAACTTCAGCACTCAGAAAGAGGAGGGCACATAATCTCTCTGAAAAATTCTGTGTCTGGTATCCAAAAAACACTGTCCATATTCTTCAGTGGATATTGGCTAGATTCAACACACACAAGAGCTACACTGGCCATCCAGAAAAGCTTACAATAGGCAGTGTTGTCATAAACTAGCATGGACAATAGGGAAAAAATCCTGTTAACAAAAGATCACTCATTATCAGAGAAATGCAAATCAAAACCACAATGAGGTACCATTATACGCCAGTCAGGATGGCTGCTATCCAAAAGTCTACAAGCAATAAATGCTGGAGAGGGTGTGGAGAAAAGGGAACCCTCTTACACTGTTGGTGGGAATGCAAACTAGTACAGCCGCTATGGAGAACAGTGTGGAGATTTCTTAAAAAACTGGAAACAGAACTGCCATATGACCCAGCAATCCCACTGCTGGGCATACACACCGAGGAAACCAGATCTGAAAGAGACACATGCACCCCAGAGTTCATCGCAGCACTGTTTATAATAGCCAGGACATGGAAGCAACCTAGATGCCCATCAGTAGACGAATGGATAAGGAAGCTGTGGTACATATACACCATGGAATATTACTCAGCCATTAAAAAGAATTCATTTGAATCAGTTCTAATGAGATGGATGAAGCTGGAGCCCATTATACAGAGTGAAGTAAGCCAGAAAGATAAAGACCATTACAGTATACTAACACATATATATGGAATTTAGAAAGATGGTAATGATAACCCTATATGCAAAACAGAAAAAGAGACACAGATGTACAGAACAGAGTTTTGGATTCTGTGGGAGAAGGCGAGGGTGGGATGTTTAGAGAGAACAGCATCGAAACATGTATATTATCTATGGTGAAACAGATCAGCAGCCCAGGTTGGATGCATGAGACAAGTGCTCAGGCCTGGTGCACTGGGAAGACCCAGAGGGATCGGGTGGAGAGGGAGGTGGGAGGGGGGATCAGGATGGGGAATACATGTAACTCCATGGCTGATTCATGTCAATGTATGACAAAACCCACTATAATGTTGTAAAGTAATTAGCCTCCAACTAATAAAAATAAATGAAAACAAAAAAAGATCAAGTAACTACTCTATTGGTGGGAATATGAGGGGAAGAGGCAGAGATAGGGTGCAGAGATGGGGTGGGAAAGAATGACTTTGAAAGAAAAGTGCTGGGAGTTAGATTAGAAGGGAAATCAGGGGTGGAGGTGGGATAGAGCTGCTCAGGGTGACCTCCCTAGAGAAAAACCTAAGCAGGTGTCTGAAAGCACACTGTATTTTAGGAGGCTTTTCTTTGCCCAGGTGATCTCTACCAGTATTCTAGCCAGCTAGATGCTAATTTTGCAACCAAGACAAAATTCTGGAAGGCAGCTAGCATCCAAGGTCATCTGGCTCTTGTGATGCTTGCCAGGTGGGCAATGTACACAGAGCCATCACCAGAAGGTTCTGTCCTGGTCCTCAGCCTGGTCGGGTGTGGAGATGGGGGGAAGGGGGCAGTTCAATGCAGGATCAGTCTTATCCGGGCTTTGACAGAAGACCTTGAAGGCACTGGCGGCTTTCGAGGGGACCCGGACTAGAAGAGCGAGGCAGAGGTTGGAGTGGTGAATCAGGGAAGGCCTCTGGAAGGTGCATGTCCAGGGGATAGTCATGGTGAGGCGAGCCTCTCTCTGGACTAGAGTTGGGCGCCCAAGGCCAAGACTCAGGAGAAGCCCTGTGCGTCTGGGTCGCAGAGAACAGCGAACGGGTCGCCTGCAGCATCAATCCCAGGTCGCAGGACATCTGCCCTAAGGCAGCAATGAATTTCTTTTCACAGAATTCCATTTGCATCAGGACTGTCTCCTCAGGGCATTGAACCTAGTCGTCCGTGATTGGCCGGCACTGGCATCCTCTGGCCAGTGCAGAGGATTCCTGGCTGCATCCCAAAACAAGTCACAATTCCTGCAGCAAGGGCCCTGGAATCAATGTAAGTCCCTTACCAAAGATTCCACTGGATGTCAAAACTGAAGATCAAGTGACCTGTTTTCTTTCAGTATTGGAGAGTTCGGGTACAAGGGTGGTGGATCCTCAAGGTCAGAACCCTGCTGGTTGCTGACAAAGGAAACAGGGGAACTCCACATTCCAGGGCCAGCCTTCAGGCGTTTGCCTTGCACTACTGGTCACCATCAGTTCTTAGGGCTGGAATTAACATTTCCCTGACCAAGTGCCAACAAGTTCCCCTGAGGAGGTGATTTAGGTGTACGTGTTGACAAGGTACACAGGTCCTAGGGGCACGGAGGCTCTGCTGGAAGCCCGAGTTCCCCTAGGATGAACCTGGACACCAGAGGCACCAACCTCTATGATTCTAGATAATGAAGCAGACACAGTGCTTGTGCACTGGAGAAAAGCGGGTACTGGGAGGTGGAGGAGGGGATCTTAGGGGGAGGAAAAGTGAGGTCCATGGGGCCAGGGACAGAGGTGGGGTGGGGTGGGGTGTAGCTCTGGGGGAGGCTGATGGTAGTTTTGACAGCTCCACTGGATAAAAACAAACAACCCAACCCAAACACGGGCAGAAGATCTAAATAAACTCCTTGGTCCAAAGAAAAAAGGCAGATGCCTAACAGACATGTGAAAAGATGCTTCAGTTCACTAACTGTTAGAGAAAAACACTTTCAAAAAACCATGGCTTATCACCTCACAGATGTCAGAATGGCTGACATCTGAAGGTCTTCCAAAAGAAATATTTTCTAGGATATGAGGAATAGGCAATCCCCAAATGCTGTTGGGAATGACAACTGGGACAGCCACTGTGCAAAAGAGAATAAATACTCCTCCAAGCACTACAGGTAGAGACTCTGTACCATCCGGACATTCCATTCCTGAGTATACATCCAGAAAACAACAAAAACTTTCCTTAAAAGTGAGCCATGAACAGGATGTTGATAGCGCGACTACAGAAAATAGCCAAAACATGGAAGCAACCTTAGTACCCATCCACAGAGATACAGGAGAGGAGGGACACACAGGTAAACTCACACACAGACACATACACACCCCAAATGGAATATTATGTTACCAAAAATAAGAGTGGATTTCTATTTTCAGGAAACTGGGTGAACCTAGCATCGCTAGCATGCTTAGTGACAAAAGGCTGACTGAGAATGACAAATACTGTATGACATCACCACCATGGACAGTGTAAAGAAAGAATATGGATTAATGCAGGTGCAACAGTGAAACATACTCAAAAGTAGAGTAAACAAATTAGTCCATATAAACTAGGAGAGGAAAGGAAGCAGGGGCAAAAAGAGGTGGGCTGAAGTCCTGCAAACTATCATGTGCTGTCCAAACAGGGAATGACTGTGTTGACTTTGTAATAAGTTGTACAGCCCCAGGATTAGGAAAGATGATGAATTGCTAGTAGTCCATCTTAATCTAATCTAAGTGGTGAATCATCTTCACTTTAATAAATAACCCAATCAAACCATCAATACATTAACCCATCCATTAAACCCTAGACCAAACCCTTCTGGAATGCTCTTCTCATCCATCTTCAATTCCTAAGACCTACCAGGGGCATTCAAGGCTTCCAATTCCTGAAGCCCCAAATTCCTCCCATTGGCTCTTCTGCTAGGTTTCTCCATGGACTCCTAAAGACTTCAAATTCCCAGTAGCTGCTTTATGTCCCCACAAATCAGGAAATGCCAACAGTTGAAATATTTTGATAAGGAAATGGCAACCCACTCCAGTATTCTCGCCTGGAGAATCCCATTGTCGGAGGAGCCTGGTAGGCTACAGTCCACGGGGTCGCAAAGAGTCAAACACGACTGAGTGACTTCACTATCCTCAAGCACAGAGACACAAAACAAGACTCTGAAATTTTCAGGATCAGAAACACTACAAACCATCATTTCAGTACTAGAACACTTACTTACAAATCACGTAGAGAGAGCTCCTGCTTCATGATAATGCTAAAAGCACCTCCACTGACACCAGGCATGAGACCCTGGAAGCCCCTACCCAACCCATAGTTCTGCCCTTGGCAAGGAATATCCAATCAAAAGACGAAGGAAAGATAAGAGGCAGCTAAACAATACAAAGACACAATACTCTCATGATTTGGAGATACTTTTGTCTTTATTGGTCAGGCAGGAGAATCTATGCATAAACCATGGCCAACATGAAGTTGTTTTTTAGGATGCCAGGTCAATCTAAGAACCAACTGTCTCTTAGTGCCAGTCACAATGGATAAGATAAAATACATGTGGGGGTCTTTTTTATTTTTCATAGGAGGCTAATTACAATACTCTTTCATTCTCCCAAACATCAACATGAATCAGCCATAGGTATACATATGTCCTCTCCTTCTTGCACCTCTCTCCCACTTCCCACCCACTCCACCCCTCTAGGTTGTAACACAGCATGGGATTTGTGCTCCCTGTGTCATACGGCAAACTTCCCATGTGGGTGTTTTAAAACAATTCAAAACACAGAATCTGGAAAACTATAGACTTTTCCATGACAGCAGATTTCTATTATAAAAACAATGGGAAACAGTGGGCTTTAGGGGAGGGAGTCACAAATTTTATGAAAAGCCCACAAACCCAGTACAGAATTCAACCATTGCCAACCTCAGCACTCAGAAAGAGGAGGGCACATGGACTCTCTTCACAGTTTTGTGTTTGGCATCCAAACACTTTGTCCACACTCTTCAGTGGATATTGCTTAGATTCAACAGACAGACACACACACACAGGGAACGACAGGGACCATCCAGAAAAGTTCACACTGCACAGAAGTTCTCATAAATTAGAATGAACATTAGGGACAAAATCTTACCAAGAGATTAAATATTACTTCATTGGCTGGAATATGAGGGGAAGGGGCAGAGGCAGGTGCCTGAGAAAGTATGACTTTTGAGAGAAAACGCGTTGGCACTTGAGTTTCAAGGGAAATTGGGGGTGGGGTGGGGTAGAGATACTTAAGAGTGACCTCCCTAAAGAAAAACCTAAGCATCTGTCTGATCTTCTGAAAGTAAGCTGTATTTCAGGAGGTTTTCCTTTGTCCTGGTGAGTTCCTTGCCAGTGTTCTAGTCAGCTAGATGCTGATTTTGCAACTGATTGAAAATTCTGCAACACAGCAAGCATCCAAAACTCATCTGGCTCTTGAGATCCTTGCCAGCCGGCAACTGCGCATGAAGCCCTCATCGGAAGACTTTGATCTGGTCCCCAGCCTGGCGGTGGGTGGGAATGGGATCAGTTCATTGCAGGATCAGGCTTCTCCATACCTTGCAAGGAGGACCCTGAGGACGCTTCTGACGCTCCACAGGACCAGGACTAGGAGAAGGAGGTAGAGGATGAAGTGGGGAGTCATGGAAGGCCTCCTGTAGGTGCAAGTCCAGGTGGTCATCATGGTGAGAAGAGCCTTTCTCTGGACTAAGGTTGGTCTCTTGACGCCAGGGCTCTAGGAAGGGGCCCTGCAGCTCTGGGTCACAGAGAACAGAGACGGGGCTGCCTGTAGCATCCATCCAAGGCCGCAGGAAGTTGGCGTGCTGGTCAGCGTCGTCCTCATTGGCCTCTTCTTGGAAGGCGATCTCTTGCACAGCCGGGCAGAATTCAGGCTCCAGGGCCATGTACTCGCCGGGAGGGCTCAGGACCGCAGCCGGTTCCAGGATCTGTACCCTCGGCACTTCCACGTCCAAGTCCAGGAGAGCCTCGGGGACGAGTATAAGGATTTGATCTCCGAGAGACACTTGCACCACAGACATGGACTCCAGCTCCAGCAGCAGGTCGACGTGCTCTAGAGGCAGGTACAGGGCAAAGCCAGTGTGCACAACCAGCTGGGCCGTGGGCGGGCACTCTATGGGGGGTTCCGTCCCGTCAGCCAGGCTGGGTGCCACATCGGACTCAGACTCAGGCTCAAGCTCAAATTCGGACTTGGACTCCAGAAACTCCAGCTCCTCGGTTCGGCGGCGTTTGACTGGGCCGGGTCCTCCAGCCTGCGGTCCCCACAGATAGTCAGGGGAGGCACTGGGACTGCGGGGCCCGTTGCCCATCACAACAACCGAAGGACAGCGCACCCGAGACTTGACAGAGGGCAACGAGGCGCTCGGTCCTGCTGACTGTAACAGGTATCCAAGACCTGTAAGGCAAACCGGAGCAGGCTGGCTGGGGCGCAGGACCCGGTGATGCTGAGCGAGTCCTCAGATATCTGGGGCCAACTCCCGGGAGACTCACTGTCCATGCACACAGGGCAGCTGCGTTCAGCGCTTCAGCTCCCTGGTCACTGAAGCCCACTTCTTGGCGCAACCACCGGTGATGGCCAATGTTGTTGCAAGTGAGGCCAGCGCATCCTGCGCCGCAATAAATACCTCACTGCCCCTAGCCTCCGCCCCCTTCCAGGCTCCTCCCCGAGAACTCGCTGGACCTAATCTGCCTGATTGACAGCCCTGACTATGACTGGTAATTCACCTTAGAGAACTACCGCTAGAGAACTACCCTAGGATTACCGGGTCCCCAAATGATTCTGCCACTCTAAGTCTAGGCGTCCAGGGTCACATGCTTTGGTTTCAAAAAGTGAACCATAGAAGCAGAAAAACTTAATCAGAACTCCCACTCCCTATCGAGTCCCAAGGAACTCTAGGTCCCTACTCACACTGACTCTCTGCCTAGACTCGTCCTGGCCCCCTTTATTTCAGCCCCAGCCCGGGGTTGAGTCTGGGATGGCATCCTGAAGTCTCTCTGGGCCGAACTAGTCAGGGGCGGTCAGATCCTTCAAGCAGGGTGCAAAGGGAAAAGGCTCTTAAAACAAAGGATGTTATCAGCATCTGCTGCAGGATCAACTTTTACTTCTATCCCTGGAGCAGGTCGGTGCTCAAGGAGAGAGTTCCAGCAACTGAACCAAAGGTTCACACCCTCTGCTAGGACAGAAACCACACCCAAGAGATGGAGCTTTTAGAGCCCAAAGGACAGATGATGGGAACGTCAGGCACAAGGAAGAACCCATCTGCCCAGGATCCAGGAACCCACACAATTGCACCTGATCAGTCAACACACTCAAAAGGCAAAGCCTTTGATCCATATGTCACTGGAAACATTTGTCTATGGCACCCGTCCTCCTGCCCAAGCATAGGTGTGGCTGAACTTTCTCTCCAGTGTTCCCAGTGGGAAATGTCTTTGGAATGCAAAATATTGTCACAGGGTTGCAGACAAGAAGAAAAGACCTCCCTACCCACTCCCTCTTCTTTCAGCACTTGCTGGCTCACTTTTATCTTTTCACACCATAGCATTTCCTGTATACTCTCATAGAGTAGCATTGAATTCCTTTCCACAGAATTTTATCAGGCCTCTCTCCAAGGACATTGAACCTAGTGGTCTGTGATGGGTGGGCACAGGCATCTTCTGGCCAATCAGGATAAAGCTTCAGATTCCTGGCCAGCTACCCAGGAAAACAGAACAGAATTCCTGCAGTGAAGGACCCTGGAATTCAATGTAAGCCCCTCACCAAAGATGTCACTGGATGCCAGGGCTGAAAGTCAAAACACTTCTTTCCTTTCAGCATTGGAGTGTTTCAGGTACCAGGGTGGTGGGTCTTCAAGGTCAGAACCCTGCTGGATGGTAACAAAGGCAACAGAGATACTCCAAATTCCATGGCCAGCCTTCAGCGTTTGCCACGCACTACTGGTCATAATTGGGTCTCATGGTTGAAACTCCACTATCCCTGGACAAGGGTCAACAAATTCCCCTGAGGTGATGTTTCAGGTGTAGGTGCTGGCCAGGTGCATGGGTACTGGATTCACAGAGGTTCTGCTGGGATCCCGAGTTCCCATGGGGTGAACCTGAACACAAGAGGCACCAAACTCTATAATTCCAGGAGACGAAAGCAGACCTATGCTTGTATTCTTTAGAAAAGAGATTACTGAGAGCTAGATGTGGGAGCTTTAAGTAAGGGAAACTGGGGCCCATGGGGCTGGAAGCTGGGGACCAGAGTCTGGTTGTGGTTCCAAGGAGCAGGGAGGGAACATTTGCCTTAAACCTGAAGCATATTGCAAGCAAACTTTGAAAGTCCCATGCCTCTCACCTCTCCTTCCTTCAGAAATAGGGTTTCCATTCAGGAGACTGGAGGGTGCAAAAGCCACAAAGATGCCAAAGCTCCCCAGGACACACACAAGGGTTCAGAGCCTGTGATCTGGTGAGGAACAGGGCCCTCAACTTGATTGCTCCTGTCCCTGCTTGGTGCCATCTCAGGTGGGCTCTTCTCTCAACCATAGCACTTTCACATCTGGGCTCATCATTTTCCTGGACCTGGGGAATCCTCACAGTGACTTCTGCAGAGGGAATGTGGCCCTGTGTTGAGACAAAGACAGGCAGCAGGAGGGAGAGGAAACAACTACCTTGTGGAATAAAGGCCATTGAGGACAAACATACAGCTAACATCACACTCAAAGGGAACACCTCAAATCCTTTACTCCCATCTCCCAAAACCACACAAGGATACCCCTCTCACCCCTTCTATTACACAGAGTATTGCAAGTTTTAACCCTAGCAATCAGCCAAAAACAAGAAAGAAAAGGTACCCACCGTATATGGGAAGTACTAAAACAGCCAATGGTATGATTCCTTAAAGAAAAAACTCACAAGTCTCCACCCCAAAATGACAAGTGCTAACTAATGAATCCACAAGATTAAAGACAGAAAGTTGCTGTTTTTCTATACATTAGGAAGTAATTGTCTGAAATGGAAAAAAATAGAGGAGAAGAATCCCATCTCTGACTACCTCTAGAAAAATTTAACACCTTGGATACACCTAACCAAGGAGTTGAAAGACTGTATTCTAAAAACTTGAAAACACTGACCAAGGCAATGGAAGATGACATAAAGATATTGAAAGACATCCCTAGCTCTGGGATTGTAAGGATTGCTATTGTTCAAATGATCATACTACCTGAAGGAATCAAGAGATTGAAGGGAATGCCTAGAAAACACCCAGGATGTTTTTCTGAGACTCTAAGTACAAATATTCCAAATGTCATAGGGAGCTACACAGGACCCAACCTGACAAGGCAAGTCAGGAAGAATAAACAATGAAAAAGAAGGCTGAAGCCACAACACTCCCAGACTTCAGACCAAATTTCAAAGCTACAGAAATTAAAACAGCATGGTACTGGCACAGAAACACATATGGAGGTCAACAGAACAGAATACAGATCCAAGACATGAGCCCAGAGTATATACAGGCAGCTACAGCCAATGAGTTTGCCATGTAAAAGGCATGAATACACAACAGGCAAGAGACAATCTCTTCAGCACTTGTTGCAGGCAAAACTGGACATTTACATGGACAACAGTGAGACTAGAACACTACCACACTCCTTCAACAAACATTAACTCAAAATGAGTTACAGGCTTATGAGAGAGAGCTGAATCCATTAAAATCTTCAATGAGATATCGGCTGTTAGACATAAATGGGGGCAATATCTTTGTAAATGGATCTGTCCCCTAAGACAAAAGTTATCTAAGCAAACCTAAACATATGGGACCTAGGTGAACTTCAAAGCTTTCACACTACATAGGAAACCAGGGACAAACCCGAAAAGACATCCTATGGAATGGGACACAAGATCTGCAAATGATATGATGAATCCAAACCTATAAACAGTTACTATATATCCATAGAATAAAAATAAAGAAGCAAACAGCCCAATACAAACATAGACAGAATATCTAAATACACTTTTTGGTCCAAAGAAGAGAGGCAGAGGCCTAAAAGGCCTGTTAAAAGATGTTCCAAATCAATAATAATTAGAGGAGTGCAATTTCAAAATAGCATCACATATCACTTCACAACTGTCACAATGGCTAGAATCTGAACGTCTTCAAAAAAGAAATATTCTTTAGGATGCGAGCAATAGAGGATCCCCAGACACTGTTGCTAGGAATGATCAGTGGGACAGCCACTATGCAAAGCAGCATAATTGCTCTTCCAAGAACTACAGGAGAGACACTGTGTCACCCAGACATTCCATTCCTGAGTATACATCCAGAAAACAACAAAAACTCTCCTTAGAAGTGAGCCATGAACCCAGATATTGATAGTACTAGTACAGACAACAGCCAAACATGGAAGCAACCCTAGTACTCATCTACAGAAAAAAAGATACAGAAGAGGAGGAACATACACACACACATACACACCAAATGGAATATTACACTGCCAGGAATAAGAGTGAATTTCTGCCAGCTGCAGGAACCTGGACAAACCTAGCATCACTAACATGCTTAGTGATATAAGGCTGACTGAGAATGACAAATACTGTATGATATCACCAACATGGAATGTGTAAAAAAGAATATGGATGAATGCAGGTGCAACAGTGAAACAGACTGAAAAATAAACAAATGAGTCCATAGCAACTAGGACAGGAAAGGAGGCAGGGACACAAATAGGTATGTAATGAAGATCTGCAAACTATTAGGTATTGTTCCAAACAGGCAATGACTGCCCTGACTTTGTAATAAGTTGTAAAGCCCCAGGATTGGGAAAGATGATGAATCACTTGTAGTCTATCTCAATCTAATCTAAAAAGATGAATCACCTTCACTTTAATAAATAACCCAATCAAACCATCAATATATTAACCCATCCATCAAACCCTAGACCAAACCCTTCTGGAATGCTCTTCCTCATCCTTCCTCTTCTTCAACTCCTAAGACTTACCACGGGTGTTCAAGGTTTCCAATTCCTGAAGCCCAAATTCCTCTCATTGGCTCTTTTGCTAGGTTTCTCCATGGACTCCTAAAGACCCTCAAATTACCAGTATGTGTATGTACCCACAAACCATGAAATGCCAACATATGGAATAATTTGACTAAGTCTCTGTCCTCAAGTGCAAAGACACAAAACAAGACTCTGAAGATTTTAGGATCACAAAGACTACAAACTATCATTTCAGTACTAGAACACTTAGAAATCATGGAGAGAAAGGTCCTGCTTCACGGTAATCCTAGAAGCATTCCCACTGACATCAGGCACGAGGCCCAGAAGCCCCTACCCAACCCACAGTTCTGCCCTTGGCAAGGAGTGTCCAATCACAGGAAGAAGGAAAGACAAGAGGCAGGTAAACAGTACAAAGATACAACACTCATGATTTGGAGATACTTTTGTTTTTATCGGTCAGGCAGGAGAATCTATCCATAAGCCATGGCCAACATGCAGCTGTTTTGTAGGATACTATTTCAGCCTAGGGCTTTCCTGGTAGCTCAGCTGATAAAGAATCTGCCTGCAATGCAGGAGTCCCCTGTTCAATCCCTGGGTCAGGTAGATGCCCTGGAGAAGGGATAGGCTACCCACTCCAGTATTCTTGCTTGGAGAATCCCCATGGACAGAGGAGCATGGCGGGCTACAGTCCATGGAGTCGCTAAGAATCAGACATGACTGAGGGATTAAGTACAGGTCAACCTAAGAACCAACTGTTTCTAAGTGCCAGTCACAATGGAGAGAACACATGTGAAGTCTTCTTTTTCACTTTTTATTGGAGTCTAATTACTTTACAATAGTCTGCAGGTTTTTTTTCCTTCCAAACATCAACATGATTCAGCCACAGGTAAACATATGTTCCCTCTCTCTTGAACCTGTCTCCCACTTCTCACCCGATCCCACCCCTCTAGATTGTAACAGAGCACTGGATTTGTGCTCCCTGTGTCATACTGAAAATTCCCCACTGGGGTCTTAAAATTATTAAAAACACAGAATCTGGAGAATTACAGACTTTACATGAGGACAGATTTCTATTTTAAATATATATCAAAACAAAACAATGGGAAACAATTGGCTTCAGAGAGACAGGGTCACAAATTTTATGAAAAACCCACAAACCCAGTAACAGAGTTCAACCATTTGCCACCCTCAGCATTCACAAAGAGGAGGGCACGTGATCACTCTTCACAATTCTGTGTTTGGTATCCACCAGATACTGTGTCCACACTCATCAGTGGATATTGGCTACATTCAACACACACACACACACACACACACACACACACACACACACACTAGGAACTATAGCAGTCATCCAGAGAAGCTCACACTGGGCTGTGGTTGTCATAAACTAGCATGGACACTAGGGAGAAAATCTTGTAAACGAGATTAAACATTACTCTATTTTTGGTAATATGAGGGGGAGGGGCAGAAGTAAAGTGCCTGGGAAAGGACAGCTTTTCAGAGAAAAGTTATGGGACTTGGGTTGAAGGGACATTAGGAATGGGAGTGGGGTAGAGCTACTTCAGGGTGACCTCCCTAGAGAAAAACCTAAGCAGCTGTCTGACTGTCTGAAAGCAGGCTGTATTTCAGGAGGTTTTTCTTTGCCCAGATGAGCCTCTTTACCAGCGTTCTAGTCAGCTAAATGCTGATTTTGCAACTGATGCAAAACCCTGCAATGTAGCATGCATCTGAAAGTCATCTGGCCCTTGCGATGCTTGCAGGTGAGCTATGTACAGAGAGCCATAATCAAAAGACTCAAATCTGGTCCCCAACACTTTAGGGCGTGTAGTTTGAGAGGTCAGTTCATTTCAAGGTCAGGCTTCTCTGTGCCTTGGGGGAGAGAACCTTGAGGGCACTGGAGGTGGTCCATGGGACCTGGACTATGAAGGGGAGGTAGAGGTTGGAGTGTGGAATCATGGAAGACCTCCTCCTGCAGGTGCAAGTCCAGGTGGTCATCATGGTGAGAAGAGCCTCTCTCTGGAATATGGTTGGTCGGCTGAGGCCAGGACTCTAGGAACGAACCCTGTGGGTCTGGGTCACAGAGAACAGAGATGAGGCCTCCTGCAGCATCCATCCCAGACAACAGGAAGTCACCATGCAGGTCCATGTCATCTTCACGGCTACCATCCTGGCTGGGAGTTCACTTTAGAGAACTACTTTACATTTACTGGGTCCCCAAATGATCCTGCCACTCTAAGGCTAGGCATCCAGGTTCACAAGCTCTGGTTTCCCAAAGTGGACCTCAGAGGCAGAAAAACTTTACCAGAAAACCCACTCCCCATCGAGTCCCAAGGACCTGTAGATTACTATTCACACTGACATCCCAGGAGTGACCAGGCCTCTTTTATTTTAACCCCAATCTGGGGTGAGTCCATGATGGCAGCCTGAAGTCTCCCTGGGCCGAAATAGTCAATGATGGTCAGATCCTCTGAGCAGGGTGCAAAGGAAAAGGGCTCTTGGCACAGAGGATCTTATCAGCAGCCACTGCAGCGTCAACTTTTACTTCTACCCCTGGAGTAGGTCAATGCTCATGGAGATAGTGCCATCAACTGAACCAAAAGTTCACTTTCTCCACTTGAACCAAAACTATACCCAAGAGCAGAGCTGTCAGAGCCCAATGGACTGATGATGGAAATGTCATGCACAAGGATGAACCCAGCAGCCCAGGAACACAGAACACATAGAGCTAAACCAAACCAGCCAGGACCCCTCCAGGTCATGCAGGCTGCCGCGCCTTTGATCTAAGTGTCACGGGAAAGGCATATCTATGCCGCCAATCTTGTGGCCAAGGGAAGGTGTGGCTCAGCTTTCTCTCCAGTGTTCATGGGGAAAACTCCCCATATTGACTTTGAAATTGGGAATTCTTGTGCATGGTTGCCGACAACAGTGAAACCACTCTGTTCCCACCCCATCCTTTCAGCCCACACTGGTTCGCTTTGTCCCTTTTTACACCATTGAGTCATGTATACTCTTATTCTCAGGGCAGCATCGAATTCCTTTCCACATAATTCCATTTCCATGAGGCCTCTCTCCATGGCTATTGAACCTAGTGGTCTGTGATTGGCCATCAGTGGCATCCTATGACCAACTGTGGTAAAGCTTCAGATTCTTAGCCCACATCCCAGAAAAATGCCTCAGAATTCCTTCAGCGAAGAACCTGGGAATTCAATATAAGCCCCTATCAAAGATTTCATTGGATAGGAGTGGAAGATCATGCCACTTGTTTTCACTCATATTTGGAGGCATTCAGGTACAAGGGCAGTGGGTGATCAAGGTTGGAACCCACATGGTTGGTGACAAAGCAAACAGGGGAACTCAAATTTCCATGGCCAGCATTCAGGGGTTTGCCCTGCACTACTAGTCAAAATGAGTAGTTTTGCCTCAAGGGCTTCCCCTGTGGCTCAGCTGGTAAAGAATCCACCTGCAATGTGGGAGAACTGGGTTTGATCCCTGGTTTGGGGAGTTCCCCTGGAGAAGGGAACGGCTACCCACTCCAGTATTCTGGCCTGGAGAATTCCATGGGGTCACAAAGAGTAGGACACAACTGAGTAACTTTCACTTTCACTGGTCAAAACTAGTTTGCACAGATGGAACTCCTGTGTTCCTGGCCAAGGACAAACAAGTTCCCTTGAGGTGGTAATTTAGGTGTGGTGGCGGTGGTTTGGTCGCCAAGTCGTGTCTGACCCTTGAGACCCCATGGACTATAGCCAGCCAGGCTCCTCTGCCCATGGGATTCTCCAGGCAAGAATACTGGAGTGGGTTGCCATTTCCTTCTCCAGGGCATCTTCCCAACACAGGAATCAAACCCAGGTCTCCTGTTTTGCAGGCAGATTCTTTACTGACTGAGCTATGAGGAAAGCCCAAGGTGCTAGTAAAGTATACAGGAGATGGGGCACTGAGGCTAAGCTGGGAGCCTGAGTTTCCATAGGGTGAACATGGACACCAGAGGCACCAACCTCTGTAATTCCAGGTGATGGAAGCAGACACCATGTTTGTGTTCTTGAGAAAGAGGGTACTGAGAGGTGGGGAAGTGGAGCTTAAAGCCAGAGAAAGTAGGGACCATGGGGCCAAGGGTGGGGTCTGGGGTAGGGGAGGCTGATGGTGGTTCCAAAAAATGGGAAGGAACACCTGCTTTAACCCAAAGCATACTGCAAGCCATCTTGAATGTTGCACCTCTCTCACTTCTGGCTCAGGGAGTAACAGGGATTCCATTCAGGAGACTGAGGGTGCATGTGCCAGGTTGCAAAAGACACAAGGACAAACCTCAAGCTTTCCAGAACACAGGCAGACATTTGGAGCTCCTGGCCTGGCCAGAATGTGGCCCTCCACCTGGTGACTTCTGTCCCTGCTTCTGCCATCTCAGTTGGGCTGTTCTCACAAACTCAGCACTTTCATATCCAGGCTCATCATCATTGCCCTGGACTCAGGGAATCCTCACAGCCAGTATCCCTCCCAAGGGAATGTGGTCCTCTCCCAGGACAAAGACAGACATGAGAAGAAGAGGGGGAACAAACACCTCTGTGGGAAAAGGTCATTGAGGACAAACACACAGCTAACATCAGACTCAAAGGAGAACACCTCAAAGGAGATCCTCCTTGCAGGGGTGCAAAAGGAAAGGACTCTTGGTACAGAGGATCTTAGCAGCAGCTGCTGCAGGATCAACTTCTACCTCGATCCCTGGAGCAGGTCAGCACTCATGGAGAGAGTTCCATCAATTGAACCAAAGGTTCACTTTCTCCACTTGGACCACAACTATACCAGAGAGGTTGAGCCATTAATAAAGAGGTCACAATTTGGAGTAACTGTTACTGAATCATGTTCATTTGCCTTACAAGCAGGAAGTCAAACTCTGAGACATGGGAGATTTGCAGCAGAAAGGGTTTATTTTCAAGGCATTCAAGCAAGGAGACAGGAGAATAAACCTCAAATCAATCTTGCCAAAGGCCAGGGGTTTGTAACATATATGGGATAAAGAATTAGGGTGGCCTGAGTTATAGAAAGCATGGCAAAAGGTGACTAGAAATAAGAAAAAGATGAGATTTCATCATTTGGGGCAGGTGCAACTAAACTACATGGTGTTTCATAGGATGCATGTTCAGAAAATGGCGGCATTAGTATTTTCTGAGGGTGGAGTTTTTGGCCCTCTGACATCAAAAGGTCACTGATCAAACACTCTCCCAAGCCAGGAGGAGAATGGGTAGTCCCAAACAGTCTTAATCAGCTGGAGTTCGAACAGGACAATAGCTGACTCCGAGTTCCAGAAAAAGAACATGGGGAAACATCTTAAAACTCTTACATCAAAGGTACCGATAAACAGGGGTCTTGAGGAGATCTTGTAGCTTATTCTTTAGGCTACATGATGCTTGGAGGATATGCAAGTTCTGTAAAAACAATTAAGGTGATCTTGACCAGTGAAGGCAGATTACAGTTAACTATTAAGTTATAGTCTTATGCAGTGGTTCCCAATCTTTTTGCCACCAGGAATGTTTTTTTTAATTAATGTATTTATTTTAATTGGAGGCTAATTACTTTACAATATTGTGGTGGTTTTTGCCATACATTGACATGAATCAGCCGCGGGCATACATATGACCCCCATCCTCCCTCCCCATCCTGTCCCTCTGGGTCATCCCAGTGCACTGGCTTGAGTGCCCTGTTTCATGCATCAAACTTGGACTGGTCATCTATTTCACATATGGTTAATATACATGTTTCAATGCTATTCTCTCAAATAACCCCACCCTCACCTTCTCCCACAGAGTCCAAAAGTCTGTTCTTTACATCTGTGTCTCTTTTGCTATTTTGCACATAGTGTTATTGTTACCATCTTTCTAAATTCCATATATATGCGTTAATATACTGTACTGGTGTTTTTCTTTCTGACTTACTTCACTATGTATAGGATCCAGTTTCATCCACCTCATTAGAACTGACTCAGATACATTCTTTTTAATAGCTAAGTAATATGCCATTGTGTATATGTACCACAACTTTCTTATCCATTTGTCTGCTGATGGACATCTAGGTTGCTTCCATGTCCTAGCTTTTGTAAACAGTGCTGCAAGGAACCAGTTTTGTGAAAGACAATTTTTCCATGAGACAAGGTTGGTGGATGGCTTGGGGATGATTCAAGTGCATTACACTTATTGTGCACTTTATTTGTATTATTATCATATCAGATCATCAGGCATTGGATCTCAGAGGTTGAGGACCTATGGAATGGATCTAACTGATGACTGCAAAATAGGTTTCATAATGACAATGTCAAGAGTTTGAGTCAATGAAGTAGGAAGGAAGACAAAAGTACTAAAGGGGAAGAGAACTAAGAAGCCAAGACTGGGGGAGAGGGGGTGGAAAGGGATGAGATCCATGAGAATATTAAACTCACCACAAATTACAACAGATGTGGAATGAGTGAGAATTACAGTGAATCAAGTGTTAACATCTTTGAAACTCTGATACAGACACTTGTTACACTCACATTTGATAAGTGACTGGCATGTAGTATGACTGAGCCTCGGTTTTTTTAAACAATATTTTGTTTATTTACAAATTATGGTACTACTATGAAGGCTATAGAGAGAAGGATGATATAAAGAGTAAGTCAAGAATGCCATTTCAAATAAAATGGCCAGAAATGCCCTTTTCAAGAAAGTGCCTGTCTGAATTTGTCTTTGAAGAAGAGAGAATCAGCACTGCATAAACCTGGAGTAAGAGTTGAAACCTAATTTTTTAAAGGTTAAAAAAGATAGAAGATAGGAATACTTCAAAGAATTAGATATGATATTGACTAATAATCATGTGGAAAAATGATCCATCTTCATTTGCAATCATAAATGCAAAATGAAAATACAGTGAGATAACATTTTACTGTACTAGGTTGGAAAACAGGTAAGAGTCTATTAATAAGAAATGTTTGCAAGGATGCGGTGAAATGGAAACATTTCTCTCCTCTGCTCACAGGAATGTAAATTATGAAAAATATTTTGGGGGAAAAAAAATGAAGTCATTACCTGTTAGCTTGAAAAGGCACACATAGAATCAATTAGTACTGAAGACCTAGGTGTATGTGATAAATATATGAGTTAAGAGTTCACGATTTAAAACCAGATAAGTCTGCACTGGACGCCTAAACATCTAACATAAACTTGGTACATACTAACTTTTGAAGCTTATTTGACTACTCTGTTGTGAAGACCAAAAAAAAAAAAATCATTTTTTTCCAAAGACGGCAGGAAGAAACTTCTGCATTTCATAGATATATGTTGTGCTATGCTAAGTCTCTCAGTCTCCTCGGACTCTTTGTGACCCCAATGAATTGCAGCCTGCCAAGTTCCTCTGTCTGTGGGGGTTATCCTGGCAAGAATACTGGAGTGGGTTGCCATGCCTTCCTCCAGGGGATCTTCCCAAACCAGGGATGGAACCCAGATCTCCCGCGTTATGAGCAGATTCTTTACCGACCACACCACCAGAGAAGCCCGTTCGTTTATGGCTTAGATTGTGGTGATAGTTTCACCAGTGTATACTTACATACAAACTCAAGTTGTATATATTTTAAAAGTATAGCTTTTTGTATGTCAATCATACCTCAACAAAGTATTGAGCTCACATTTGAGAAAATGATTGTTTTTCAAAACTCAGTAGAATGAGTGATACATAATCAATAATAAAACAATTTAATTATCCCAAGATAGTTTTATAGTTTTTTAACAGGTTTTTACCTTTAGGAAGAAACTGCCACAAATATTTTATTTAATATTAAGACAAAACTTTACCTAAACAGATATGAGTATTTTCTATTTACTCTTCAGAAGACAAGCTTTAAAGGATTTTCATGGAGCATTTAGATAGGTCTGTTTTATGCTGCCAAGGGGGTGGTCTATTTGAGTGGTTGTCTTTCTCTGTGTGTGTGTTAGTCACTCAGTCATGTCTGACTCTTTGCAACCCCATGAACTGTAGCCCTCCAGGCTCCGCTGTCCATGGGACAAGAATACTGGAGGGGATAGCCATGTCCTTCTCCAAAGGATCTTCCCGACCCAGGGATGGAACCCGGGTCTCCTGCATTGCAAGCAGACACTTTATTATCTGAGTTACCAAGGAAGCCTACCATGGTTTTTTTCTCTACCATGCCTGAAATCAAAGGAAAACACTAATTTAAAGGTAACTATATTTACAGTTCTACTATTGGTGTATCTTTTTTTTCTCTCTCTAAAAATGCGGCACACAAGTATTCTGTCCCCTAGAGGACTATAGAGGTAGTTCCCTACTGTGATCTACCAACTACAGCCCTGACTATTGGGCAGCACAGATACCGCGAGTTCTGCGAGGCGGGGCCTCCGAGGGGGCGGAGCCTCCGGGGGCAGGGTTCAGCGTGACATTTTACGACCAGGATTCCACTGGCGTCACTTGCAACATCTTTGGCCATCTGGTGCGCTGACTAATCGGTGTGAGGTGCTGCAGACTAGAATGGGAGAGGCTCAGCAGAGCGCCTGACACCGATCCCCTAGAAGCCTGGACTGCAAGAAAACAGGGAGGCAGCCCCGGAGCTCTGAGAACTCGCCCACCATCGCGCCGTCCTGCGCCCCAGCTGGCCCGCACCGCGTCACAGCGTGCAGGACTGAGCCCTCGTTGCCCTCTGCCAGGCCCCAGAAGCGCCGTCCTTCGGTCGAACTTGATGGGCAGCAGGCCCCGAAGCCCCGGTGCTTACTCCTCAGACCGATGGGGAAACCAGGCCGGAAAACCCGGCCCTGCCAAGCGCCGCCGAATGGAGGAGCGCGCGCGCCCCGAGTCCGAGTCCGAGTCCGAGACGGCGCCCAGCGTGGACAATCTGACAGGATCTACGGCTGCAGACGCGCTCACACGCGTAGTGGTTCTGCCCGCTGGCTGTGCCCTGCATCTGCCCCTGGACAACGTAGATCTGGTACTGGAGCCCGAGCCCACGTCCGTGCTGCAGGTGGCTCTCGGAGATTTTATCTTCACACTGGTCCCCGAGGCTCTCTTGGGCTCGAGGGTGGAAGGCCCGTCGGGACAGGTCCTTGAACGGGCCTCTGTCCTGAGCCCTCCCGGGGAGTACACGGCTCTGGAACCGGGATTCTGCGCAGCTGTGCCAGAGGTCGCCTGCGAAGAAGAGGCCAACGCGGACGACGCCGACTTGGGCGCTGACTTCCTGTCACCTGGGATGGATGTGGCAGGCGACCTCATCCCTGGGCTCCGCAGCCCAGCCGCCAGGGTGTGGCGCTCCGACGCACAGGGTTTCTTCCCAGAGTTCTGGCCTCGAGCGCCTAACCCTAGTGCAGAGAGACGCTCTTCTCACCACGACGACCACCTGGACGTGCACATTCTAGAGCCCTTTCCCGACTCACCACTCCAACCTCTACCGCCCTCTCCAAGTCCGAGCCCTCATGAGCGCCCCCAGCGCCCTCACGGTCCTGCGCGCAAGGCTCGGAGATGTCTGTTTCCAGAATGAACTACATTCTGGTGCACAAGCACACAATTCTAGCTACCATCCTGCCGGCCCAATGGATTTCCCAGTGTCCTTTACATTTAAAGTCCTACAACCTGGAAATTAAGCATCTCATGTGCTTTGTACCAACAATTTCTTTTCCCCTCCAGACAGGCTATAGTGGCAGGAGAAGGCCTCAAGAAGAGAAAGCAGATTCTAGACTTCATCTTTGAAATGGAAAATCTGTCCAGGGATACCAGACAATGTGTTTTCAGACGTCTGGACATTTTTACGCATCATTCTCAGGCCTCTCCATTCCCTTTCCTTTCGCATCAGTTATTTTCTCTCAAATTCTACTCTCTCTTGCACCATACAGTTACTACCCTGTTGCTCCCCCAAACAGGAAATTGCTGGAGATTTCTCATGTTGTTACTTTCCTTCCTTATATGTTTTCTCATGAATTTATAAAGATATTTAGCCAGAGCTTTTCTCTTGGCGTTTGGAGCTGCTCCCTTGGAAAACTGCAAAATAGTATGATGGCTGCCAAACATAATAGCATGATGTTTGTTCTTATCTTCCTCTTAACCTGAGGAAGTTCTCTTCCAGTTAGAATTCTACCTCGAGTTTTTTCTTATATCAAAGTTCTTTGAAAACATTAATTTATTACTACATTTGCTTCACATTTTTATAAAAGATAAAATCTAATGGTATTTTTTTATATATTAATACTATCTATATACACCAACATGCTTTACCATTTCTTCTCTACCATTTTATTCTTACATTCCACTCTCAGTCTAGCCTGTTTTCTCAGTGAAGAATATCCTTTAAAAATTGTTCTTTACATTGTATCATATTATAGTAAACTATCTTGGTTTTATAAATCTCAACATGTTTTTGCATAGCATACTCTCCTAGTCTGTTACTGAAAATGTTTTATTATATATTCATTCCTAATTTTAATGTGACATTAAAGTACTTTAAAGATATTACTCCACTGTTCTGTCATTCTTTGTTGTTGTTGCAGCCAAGAGTTCTCTGCCAATTAAGTTGTTACTCCTTTTCTATTTGATTCAGTTGTTCATTTTAGCATTTTTTAAAATTTTGTTATTTTTATTGAAGTACAGTTGATTTACATTGTTGTGTTAGTTTCTGGTGTACAGCAAAGTGATTCAGATATATATATTATTTTTCATATTCTTTTCCATTATGGTTTGGGGCTTCCCTGATAGTTCAGTTGGTAAAGAATCAGCCTGCAATGCAGGAGCCCCTGGTTCGATTCCTGGGTCAGGAATATCTGCTGGAGAAGGGATAGGCTACCCACTCCAGTATTCTTGGGCTTCCCTTGTGGATCAACTGGTAAAGAATTTGCTCAGAACCCAGGAGACCTGGGAAAGGCTACCCACTCCAGTATTCTAGCCTGGAGAATTCCATGGGGTTGCAAAGAATTGGACATGACTGAGTGACTTTCACTTTTCCATTATGGTTTATTACAGGATATTGAATGTAGTTTCACTTTTCCATTATGGTTTATTACAGGGTATTGAACATAGTTCCCCATGCTATACAGTAGGACTTTATTGTTTATCTACTTTATATATATAGTAGTTTGTATCTGCTAGTCCCAAATTCCTAATTTATCCCTCCCCCACCCACTGTCCCCTGTGGTAAGCATAGATTGTTTTCTATGTCTCTGATTCTGTTTCTGTTTTGTAAATCCATTCATTTGTATCATAGTTTAGATTCTACATATAAGTGATATCATGATATTTGTCTTTCTCTGACTTATTTAACTTCATATGATACTCTCAAGGTCCATCCATATTGCTGCAAATGGCATTATTTCATTCTTTTTATGGTTGAGTAGTATTCCATTGTATACATATACCATATCTCTTTTATCCATTCATGTGTGGATGGACATTTAGACTGTTTCCATGTTTTGGCTATTTTAAATAGTGTTACCATGAACACTGGGGTGCATGTGTCTTTTCAAATCAGAGTTTCCTCTGGATATTTGCCCGGGAGTGAGATTGCTGGACCATATGGCAACTGTTCTTAGTTTTTTAAGAAACCTCCTGGGCTTCCCTGGGGGTTCAGTGGAAAAGAATCTGCCTGCCAATACAGGAGACATGGATTCAATCCCTGGTCTGGGAAGACCCACATGCAGCAGAGCAAGTAAGCCCTTGCACCATAATTACTGAGTGTGTGCTCTAGAGCCCAGGAACCACAACTACTGAGCCATGAGCCACGACTACTGAAGACCCTGCACCTACAGCCTGTGCTCCACAACAAGAGGAGCCACCAAATGAGAAGCCCACTCACCCAGACTAGAGAAAAGTCTGAGCAGCAATACAGACCCAGCACTGCCAATAAATAAGTAAGTAAAGGAATCTCCATGCTCTTCTTCATGATAGCTGCACCAGTTTACATTCCTTTCAACACTGTAGGAGGGTTCCCTTTTCTCCACACCCTCTTCAGCATTTATTATATGTAGACTTTTTAATGATGGTCATTTCCACTGGTATCAGGTGATACACCATTGTAGTTTTGATTTGCATTTCTCTAATAAGTAGTGATATTGAGCATCTTTTCATGTACGTTTGGCCTTCTGTATGTGTTCTTTGGAGAAATGTCTTTTTAGGTCTTCTGCCCATTTTTTGATTGGGTTGTTTGGGTTTTTGTTATTGAGTTGTATAGTATGTTTCTATATTTTGGAAATTAAGCCCTTGTCAGTGACATAAGTTGCAAATATTTTCTCCCATTCTGTAGGCTTTCTTTTCATTTTCTTTATGGTTTCTTTTGCTATGCAAAAGCTTATAAGTTCAGTTAGGTCCCATTTGTCTATTTTTGCTCTCATTTCTATTGCCTTGGGAGACTGACCTATGAAAACACTGCTATGATTTATGTCAGAGAATATTTTGTCTATGTTCTTTTCTAGGAGTTTTATGGTGTCATATCTTAAATCTTTAAGCCATTTTGAGTTTGTGTATGGTGTGAGGGACTGTTTCAACACTGATTTACATACAGGTATCCTGCTTTCCCTAAGTCACTTGCTGCAGAAACTGTTTTTTCTCTATTATATATGATTGCCTTCTTTGTCAAAGAGTAACTGAACATATGTGTCTAGGTTTACTTCTAGGCTCTCTATTCTGTTCCATTGATCCATATGTCTGTTTGCCAACACCATGCTATTATGATAACTGTAGTTCTGTGTTACTGTCTGAAGTCTGGGATGGTTATTCCTCCAACTTTGTTCTTTCTTCCTCAGGATTGCTTTGGCAATTCTGGGTTTTTTTATGGTTCAAAATAAATTTTAGGATTATGTGTTCTAGTTCTGTAAAAAATGTCATGGATCATTTAATAGGGCTCCCATTAAATCTGTACGCTGCTTGGTAGTATGGCTGGTTTAACAATATTAATTCTTCCAGTCCAAGAACATGGGATATCTTTCCATTTCTTTCTATTACCTTCAATTTCCTTTATTAACATTTTATAGTTCTCAGCATGTAAGTCTTTTAGTTCCTTGGCCAGGCTTATTCCTAAGTATTTTTTTGACATTTTAGCCCACTTTAAAATGTTTTTTTTCCCTTTGGCATCCTGCAGCTTGACTGTAACATATCTAGAGGTAGATGCTATTTTTATTTGGCTTGATGGGTTTAGTTAACCATCAATATGAGAAATTATCTTGCCTGAACTTCCACAAAATCTTAGGCTCTGTCTCTTGCAATAACCCACATATACCCATATCTGCAAATCCAATCAGACAAATAATGGCATTGTTCAATCTCCCATGACTCTTAACATCTTAAAGTCATGTGCTGTATGTTTTATGAATTCCAACTTTCTATTTTTAAATCTAATTAATCCTTTCATCAAGTTTTCAGTATTCTGTTTATACTTCCACAAAAACATTTATTTCAAAGAATTTTGTCAAGATTTTACTTCCTTTATTCTTTTTCAAAACTTGCCCATTTAGTATTATAAACTCCTATTTTTTTTCATGGATATTATTCTACCCTTTATGTTTTGAAATTTTTAAAACATTAATCAATGGCTCCCGTAATTCAATTTCCTCACAGATAAAATCTCCTATTATTTTTTCTTTACTTTGGATTGCCCCCACATAGTTGGTAATTTGACTGGTGGGTGCATTTTGAGTAAGAATTCATCTTCTACAACCCAATTATATTTTCTTATAGTTTCCACTTTCTAGTGGACCACAACTCATAGTCAAGGCTTTTGGAATTCTAGAAAGTCACAGGTTTAACCCCCAAGCAATTATGTGTCACAAATCACAACTGGCCATTCAAAGTTTCAGTTATCTTTTCTGATCAACCACAGGTACAACCTTGAAATACTCGTCACTGCCTCTTCAACCTCTCATGATTGGCAATGGGCTGATTTTCAGCCCCTTTGAAGTAACAGAAATCCCAGTTCCCATTATATATTTTAGTCTCAGTGCCACAAATACATCAAAATATCAGTTGTCCATTCAGAGATTGGATTTTCTATTCTATTTCTGGTCTCTGAAAGCTTGTGTCCTTTTTTTAATTTATTTATTTTTATTAGTTGGAGGCTAATTAGTTTACAATATTGTAGTGGTTTTTGTCATACACTGACATGAATCAGCCATGGATTTACATGTATTCCCCATCCCGATCCCCCCTCCCACCTCCCTCTCCACCCAATTCCTCTGGGTCTTCCCAGTGCACCAGGCCTGAGCACTTGTCTTATGCATCCATCCTGGCCTGGTGATCTGTTTCATTCTAGATAACATACATGTTTCGATGCTGTTCTCTCTAAACATCCCACCCTCGCCTTCTCCCACAGAGTCCAAAATTCTGTTCTGTACATCAGCCATTAAAAAGAATTCATTTGAATCAGTTCTAATGAGATGGATGAAACTGGAGCCCATTATACAGAGTGAAGTAAGCCAGAAAGATAAAGACCAATACAGTATATTAACGCATATATATGGAATTTAGAAAGATGGTAACAATAACCCTATATGTCTTTCTTTTTAAAGTAGACATCTCTATTTAATATGCTTTAATATTTTCTATCATTGCTCTCTGCCTCCAGTAGATGATATCTTTCTGTACTATCATCTTGTCCCCAACTCAACAATCCATCTTTCTTATGCACTATAAGATAGCAGCTAATCAGACTCAAGTCCCAACCTAATTATCTGATTTATTGTAAAGAGGGAAGATGGCACTCTTTGCAAAACTGTATCTTGTATTGCAAGAGCCTCATAATCTACATTGGAAATAACTGCGGGCATCCATTTTTAGCAATATATGAACCAAAGAGTCCAAAATATCCTCAAGAACACTCTTGAAACTAATGGATAAAACTTATTTTAATATTTTTATTTTTTATGATTTTTAAAAACATGACTTTTTTTTTTAGTTGCACTGAGTCTTCATCGGGGCATGTGGGCTATTTGTTGTGGCACACAGGCCTTCTCTAGTTGCAGCACATGGGGGGCTTCTCTTGTTGCAGTGCAAAGGCTTAGTTACCCTGAGGCATGTGGGATCTTACTTCCCCAACCAGGGATCAAATCTGCATCCCCTGTATTGGAGGGTGGATTCTTAACCACTGGGCCAATAGGAAAGTCCCAGAAAAAAATCTTTTAATATTTTTAAAGGTATAACACAGCTAGTAAAAATGTAAGATGGCTTAAAACTCAACATTAAAAAAACTAAGATCATGGCATCTTGTCCCATTACTTCATGGCAAATAGATGGGGAAACAATGGAAACAGTGACAGACTTTATTTTCTTGGGTTCCAAAATCATTGCAGATAGTGACTGCAGTCATGAAATTAAAATATGCTTGCTCCTGAGGAAAAAAGCTATAACCAACCTTGACAGCATATTAAAAAGCAGAGATATTATTTTGCGAACAAAGGTCCATCTAGTCAAAGCTATGGTTTTTCCAGTAGTCATGTATGGATGTGAGAGCTGGACTATAATGAAGGCTGAGTGCCAAAGAACAGATGCTTTTGTACTGTGGTGTTTGAGAAGACTCTTGGGAGTCCCTTGGACAGCAAGGAGATCAAACCAGTCAATCTGAAAGGAAATCAGTCCTGAATAGTCATTGCAAGGACTGATGCTGAAGCTGAAATTCCAATACTTTGGCTACATGATGTGAAGAACTGACTCATTTGAAAAGACCCTGATGCTGGGAAGGATTGAAGGCAGGAGGAGAAGGGGATCACAGAGGACGAGATGGTTGGATGGCATCACCAACTTGATGGACATGAGTTTGAGCAAGGTCCAGGAGATGGTGAAGGACAATGAAGCTTGGGGTGCTGCAGTCCACGGAATCACAAAGAGTCAGTCACAACTGAGTGACTGAACAACAACAAAAATGTAAGAGAAATCTTCCAAGGCCAAAAATGATGACATATCTGAAACCCAGGAAGGAAAGTAGATGCTAAAACAAGAAGGTACACAGGGGACACCTATCATTTATGATGACCTAGAGCTTTGGTTTTAATGGCCAATTAATGAGGGAGAGAAAATAAAAGTCAGTGTTTACAAAGCCCTGGAAAAAAAATCCAAGGCTTCAAAAAAAATACCTCCAGTAGGTAATCTGACAAGCAAAAGGAAAAAAAAACTTCATAATACAAAAGGAGGTGGGACATAAATGTAACTGTCTCAGTCCTGGATCAAGGTAGAATCAAACAGAATAGCAGGTAGGGGAAGCTGACAGTTTACTAAAAGCCGAAGATATTCTCTGGTAGATGGTTAACCTGGCAAATGTAAAACTAATTTTCTCAGAGAATATACCTTATATTCATGGCTAAGTATATTCTCAGAGATGACCTTCCAGTAATTCTAAACTCATAGTCCAAAATCAAAACTCATAGTCCAAAGAACACTTAATGAAATAAACTACCATAAGTAAGAAAAAAATGAGAAATAATCCAAAACAAAGAAAAGGAAAACCAGTCCCTCAAATGACTGAGATTGATGAATTATCATATATAAAATATGTTAAATAAAATTGACATGTTTTGAGGACACAAAAGAGAGCAACATAAGTGTAGCTAAGGAAAAAATATCAAAGATACAGCAACTCTAAAAGGAAACCAAAGAAAATTTCTAGGGATTAAATATGTAAACTTGGAAGTGAGAAATATAATGAACGGGTTAAACAATTTTAACAGAATTGAAAATGGAAACACTAAACTATATAAATCATCCATAAAGCTTTTGCACAGTAAAGGAAACCATACACAAAATGAAAAGGCAACCCACAGAACAGGAGAAAATAGTTTCAAACAAAGTGATTAACAAGGGATTAATCTCCAAAATACAAATAGCTCATGCAGCTCAATATCAAAAAACAAACAACCGAACCAAAAAATGGGCATAAGATCTAAACAGATATTTCTCCAAAGAAAAAATAACATGGCCAAAAAGCAAATGAAAAATTCTCAATATCACTAATTATTAGATAAATGCAAATCAAAACTACGATGAGGTATCACTTCACATGGGTCAGAATGACCACCATTCAAAAGTCTACAAATAATAAAAGCTGGAGAGGGTGTAGAGAAAGGGGAACTCTCCTGTGGTTGGTGAAAATATAAATTAGTACAACCACTATGGAGAGCAGCATGGAGGTTCCTTTAAAAATTAAAAACAGAAAGAATTTGGAAGTTTACCTTCCTCTGCAATTTTCTGGAAGAGTTTGAGTAGGATAGGTGTTAGTTCTTCTCTCAAGTTTTGGTAGAATTCAGCTGTGAACCATCACCTTAATACCAAAACCTGAAAAAGATGCCACAAAAAAAACTATAGGCCAATATCACTGATGAACATAGATGCAAAAATCTTTAACAAAATTCTAGTAAACAGAATCCAACAACATATTAAAAAGATCATACATCATGACCAAGTGGGCTTTACTCTAAGGGTGCAAGGATTCTTCAATATCCACAAATCAATCAATGCAATATACTACATTAACAAATTGAAAAATAAAAACCATATGATTATCTCAATAGATGCAGAGAAAGCCTTTGACAAAATTCAACATCCATTTATGATTTTAAAAAAAACCCTCCAGAAAGCAGGAATAGAAGGAACATACCTCAACATAATAAAAGCTATATATGACAAACCCTCAGCAAACATTATCCTCAATGGTGAAAAATTGAAAGCATTTCCCCTAAAGTCAGGAACAAGACAAGAGTGCCCACTCTCATCACTACTATTCAATATAGTTTTGGAAGTTTTGGCCACAGCAATCAGAGCAGAAAAAGAAATAAAAGGAATCCAGATTAGAAAAGAAGTAAAACTCTCACTGTTTGCAGATGACATGATCCTCTACATAGAAAACCCTAAAGACTACACCAGAAAATTACTAGAGCTAATCAATGAATATAGTAAATTTGCAGGATATAAAATTAACACACAGAAATCCCTTGCAATCCTATACACTAACAATGAGAAAACAGAAAGAGAAATTAAGGAAACAATACCATTCACCATTGCAATGAAAAGAATAAAATACTTAGGAATAAATCTACCTAAAGAAACAAAAGACCTATATATAGAAAACTATAAAACACTGTTGAAAGAAATCAAAGAAGACACAAATAGATGAAGAAATATACTGTGTTCATGGATCAGAAGGATCAATATAGTGAAAATAAGTATACTACCCAAAGCAATCTACAGATTCAATGCAACCCCTATCAAGCTACCAACGGTATTTTTCCGAGAACTAGAACAAATAATTTCACAATTTGTATGGAAATACAAAAAACCTCGAACAGCCAAAGCAATCTTGAGAAAGAAGAATGGAACTGGAGGAATCAACCTGCCTGACTTCAGTCTCTACTACAAAGCCACAGTCATCAGGACAGTGTGATACTGGCACAAAGACAGAAATATGGATTAGTGGAACAAAGTAGAAAGCCCAGAGATAAATCCACACACCTATGGACAACTTATCTTTGACAAAGGAGGCAAGGATATACAATGGAGAAAAGACAATCTCTTTAACAAGTGGTGCTGGGAAAACTTGTCAACCACTTGTAAAAGAATGAAACTAGAACACTTTCTAACACCATACACAAAAATAAACTCAAAATGGATTAAAGATCTAAATGTAAGACCAGAAACTATAAAACTCCTAGAGGAAAACATAGGCAAAACACTCTCCAACATAAACCACAGCAGGATCCTCTATGACCCACCTCCAAGAACATTGGAAGTAAAAGCAAAAATAAACAAATGGGACCTAATTAAAATTAAAACTTCTGCACAACAAAGGAAACTATAAGCAAGGTGAAAAGACAGCCTTCAGAATGGGAGAAAATAATAGCAAACGAAGCAACAGACAAAGGATTAACCTCAAAAATATACAAGCAACTCCTGCAGCTCAATTCCAGAAAAATAAATGACCCAATCAAAAAATGGGCCAAAGAACTAAACAGACACTTCTCCAAAGAAGACATACAGATGGCTAACAAACACATGAAAAGATGTTCAACATCACTCATTATCAGAGAAATGCAAATCAAAACCACAATGAGGTACCAATACACACCAGTTAGAATAGCTGCTATCCAAAAGTCTACAAGCAATAAATGCTGGAGAGGGTGTGGAGAAAAGGGAACCCTCTTACACTGTTGGTGGGAATGCAAACTAGTACAGCCGCTATGGAGAACAGTGTGGAGATTTCTTAAAAAACTGGAAATAGAACTGCCATATGACCCAGCAATACCACTTCTGGGCATACACACTGAGGAAACCAGATCTGAAAGAGACACGTGCATCCCACTGTTCATCGCAGCACTGTTTATAATAGCCAGGACATGGAAGCAACTTAGATGTCCATCAGCAGACAAATGGATAAGAAAGCTGTGGTACATATACACAAAGGAATATTACTCGGCCATTAAAAAGAATATATTTGAATCAGTTTTAATGAGATGGATGAAACTGGAGCCTATTATACAGAGTGAAGTAAGCCAGAAAGAAAAACACCAATACAGTATACTAATACATATATATGGAAATTTAGAAAGATGGTAACAATAACCCTGTATGTGAGACAGCAAGAGAGACACAGATATATTGAACAGTCTTTTGGACTCTGTGGGAAAGGGCAAGGGTGGGATGATATGGGAGAATGGCATTGAAACATGTAAATTATCATATGTGAAATGAATCGCCAGTCCAGGTTCGATGCATGATATAGGATGCTCGGGGCTGGTGCACTGGAATGACCCAGAGGGATGGGATGATGAGGGAAGTGGGAGGGGGGTTCAGGATGGGGAACACATGTACACCCATGGCAGATTCAAGTCAATGTGGCAAAACCAATACAATGTTGTAAAGCAAAATTAATTAATTAATTAATTGAAAAAAACAAAAAGTGAATTAAAAAAAAACTAAAAATAGAACTGCCATATGATCCAGCAATCCCACTCCTAGGTATATATCTGGAGAAAACTAACTCAAAAAGATACATGCCCCCCAGTGTTCATTGTGGCACTATTTACAAAAGCCAAGACACAGAAGCAACCTAAATGTTCATTAATTGAGGAACAAAGAAGATGTGGTACACATACACAATGGAATGAAGGTGAAAAGTGTTAGTCACCCAGTCGTGTCCAGCTCTCTATAGACTTTTAAATGATGGTCATTCTGACCCACGTGAGGTGATACCTCATTGTAGTTTTTATTTGCATTTCTCTAATAATTATAGTGTTATTTGAGCATCTTTTCATTTACCTTTTGGCCATGTTTATTTTTTCTTTGGAGAAATATCTGTTTAGGTCTTATGCCCATTTTTTGATTGGGTTGTTTGTTTTTCTGGTATTGAGATGCATGAGCTATTTGTATTTTGGAGATTAATCCCTTATTAACCACATGTAGCCCCACAAGGTTCTTCTGTCCATGGGATTTCCCAGACAAGAAATGGGGTGGGTGGCCATTCCCTTCTCCAGGAGATCTTTCCGACCCAGGGATTGAACTCAGCCCTCCCACATTGTAGGCAGATTCTTTACAGTCTGAGCCACAAGGGAAGTCAGTAAAGTAACAATGGAATATTACTCAGCCATTTAAAAATGAAATAAAGTCATTTGCAGCAACATGGATGACCTAGAGATTACCTTAGTAAGTGAAGTAAATCAGATAAAGACAAATATATGATGTCGCTTAAATGTGGAATCTAAAAACAAGATACAAATGAACTTACTTGCAAAGCAGAAACAGACATATAAACTTAGAAAACAAATTTATGGTCACCAAATGGAAAGGAGGAAGAAAGAAATTAGGAATTTGAGATTAACATATACACATTACTGTATAAAATAGATATTCAACAAAGACCTATTGTATAACACAGGGAGCTCGACTCAGTATTATGCAATAATCTATATGGGAAAAGAATCTGAAAAAGAATTGATACAGGCATATGTATGATTGAAACATTTTCCTGTACACTGCAAAATAATACAACATTGTAAATCAACTATACCCCAATACAAAATTTAAAAAAAAATTTAAAGAAACCGGAAACACTGAGCTAGATAAATCATTCATAAAGGTAAGAAAGTCAAAAACATATAAAATATGAAAGAAAGACTAAGAGACATTATCAGAGAGGGAGTATTTCTACTATATGACTGTTGTAGACTGTTCTGCAAGAACCGAAAGCCCCATTATTCACAAAGATAATGAATGAGAAGTTCTCCAGATATGATAGAAAAAAATTTAGTCACTCATTATTCATTCAACAAACATGTATTAAGTGCTTACTATGTATCAGGCACCTGCCAAACTCCAGGAGTACAGTCGAGAACAAATAGTTAAAAATCACTGCATTCATGGAGTACAGTAATTTATACAAGAAATAATGGTACCTTACATTAAAGTAACAGCAAGATATGAAAATGGCACATAGTTGGATACATTCTGAAGACAAAAACAGGATTTCTTCATGTAACAGGTAAGAGAGATTCTATCATAACCTGAGGGTTTAGGACATGGGCAAAAAAAAATGGAATTGTTACTTTCTGAAATTGGAAAAACCTTGAGGATAGTATCTATAGAAAAAATACGTTCAATTTTGGACATATGTCATTTGAACTGCCTGTTACATATTCAGTGGAGATATTTACTAGGAAGTGAGCTATGGGGTGTCTAGACTGTAGGGAAGTGGTACAGGATAGATTTACATCAGTGTTTTGGAAGAACTGCCTATGTGTATTTTGAAATCACCAAAAATTGTGACAACATCAAGAAAGTGACTGAAAGTCAAGAGTAAAAAACATTTAAGGAGTGAGGAAGAGGAATCCTAGAGTTTGAAACCAAGCCAGATTAGAGAGTGGTTATACTCTGATGATGTGCAATTCAGGAAGAACAGAGAAATGATTGGAAAACATCAATGAAGAGCAAGAACACACACTGTACCTCCAGCTATGGATACTAAGACAAAGTCTCCACTTGTGAAGACTCCAGGGAAAAATGAGGTACTCAGAAGTAACAGGTTTCAGTTATAATAGAAAGTTAAAGGGAATATCAGGGAAGTTGAAGATTTTTTTTAGTTTTGTGATTGAGTATGACTTCCAGAGGGGCTTCCCAGGTGGCGTAAGAAGCAAAGATTCTGCTGCCAATGTAGGAGATGCAAGAAGTGAGTTCAATCCCTGGGTTCGAAGATCCCTTGGAGTAGGAAATGGCAACCCACTCCAGTATTCTCGCCTGGAAAATTCCATGGACAGAGGGACCTGGTGCACTATAGTCCATGTGGCCACAAAGAGTCAGACACAATAGCACAACCTGAGTTCCAGAAAGCAGTTCCAGAAGAAGGATATAAGGTAGAGAGAAAAGGCCATGTCTGGAGTATCTGAAGATTTTTAATCTGAGATATTAGGGATGAACAGCTTCCTACCATTAACAGGAGTAAAAGGCATGCTGAGAAGATTCTTCATGACTTTAGCATGGAAGAAGGGGGAAAGCAGCCTATTTGTGAGAATATACGTAGTTATGGAACACAGTCTAGTGTCCTCATTCAGGAAGCACAACAACTTCTAAGATTGATAAATTTTTTTAAAAAATACACATTTAGACAGATTATTGTAGGCCCACAAAATACCAGTCCAAAGACAGTATTTTTTATAGGCAGAAAGAAAAGACAACCACAATTAAAAAACCATGACAACCAACTTCTCAGAAACAACAATGGGAGACAGTAAACAGTGGAATAATAGCAGTATTGCTAGAAAACAAGTGTTTTGACCTGGAATTCTTCGCTTAATAAACCCATTTTTTCAAAAATGATCATAAACAAATATTTTGTCCACCAAAAACTTATTATGAAAATATACTAATGTAATTAGTATTGTATTATTATGTATTAAATGTCTTGCATCAAACAATGTATTAAAAGTATTATGTGAAATTCCTTCTGGTTAGACAATTAAATCAATGCAACAAGAGATCAAAAACATATCCACACACAAACAAAGAACTATGTAACCCAGGAACTGATTCATGTCAAAGGAAAGAACTTTTTCTGGGGGCCACACTGCACAGTTTGTGAGCTCTTAGTTTCCTGACCAGGGATCAGACCCATGTCCTCTGCAATGGAAACATGGAGTCTTTTTTTTAATTAGAGGATAATTACTTTACAACATTGTGATGGTTTTTGCCATACATCAACATAAATTGGCCATAGATATACGTGTCCCCTCCTTCTTGACTCCCCTCCCACCTCCTTCCCCACCTCATCCCTCTAGGTTGTCACAGAGCACCAGATTTTCAGCTCTCTGTATCATATATCAAACTACCTCTGGCTATCTATTTTATGTATGGTAACGTATATGGGAAATAGTCTTACTGCTGGACCACCAGGCAAATCTCAAGAAAGAACCTTTCAATAAAAGCACCAGGTTGACAGGTTTTGCACAATGAGGAAAAAAACTGAAATTGAATCACTGTCTTATCCATAGAGAACAATCTTTTCCAAATCTGGATTAGGATAGAGTTTACATTTTGAAAAGTAAAGATTTAAATACTTTGAAGATACAAAAATCATCTTGGAATAGGGAGCATTTCCTAAACAATACACAAAACTTACAAAGCATAAAGAACAAAACTAATACATCTGAAACTATATTAAAGTAAAGAAAATCTGTTTCTCAAAAAGCACTATAAAGAATGTGAATACAAACAAGCCACAAAATGGGAAAAGATTATATCAACACACATAAATAAAAAAGAAGTCCCCCCTCAAAAAAAGTCCCAAAACTCAGTAACATCCAAAAAATGGGCAAAAGACATAAACACATAGTACACAGATGTTACATGAGAGACCAATATATATATGAAAACATGATCAACCTTATAAGTAATCAGAGAGGGTGAAAGTGAGAGTCGCTCAGTCCTGTCCAATTCTTTGCAACCTCATTGACTATAGCCTGCCAGGCTCTTCTGTCCATGGAATTCTCCAGGCAAGAATACTAGAGTGGGTAGCCATTGCCCTCTCCAGGGAATCTTCCCAACCCAGGGATCAAACCCAGGTCTCCTGCATTGCAGGCACAAAAGGGGGAAAATGGAAGCAATGACAGATTTTCTCTTCTTGGGCTCTAAAATCACTGCAGACAGTGACTGAAGCCTTGAAATTAGCTTGCTTTTTGGAAAGAAATCTATGACAAACCTAGATAGCATATTAAAAAGCAAAGATATCACTTTGCCAGCAAAGGTCCGTACAGTCAAAGTTATGGTATTTTCAGTAGTCACAGACAGATGTGAGAGTTGAACCATACAGAAGACTGAGCGCTGAAAAACTGATGCTACAAAATTGTTGTGCTAGAGAAGATTCTTGAGAGTTCCTTGGACTGCAAGGAGATCAAACCAGTCCATTATAAAGGAAATCAATCCTGAATATTCAATGGAAGGACTGATGCTGAAGTTGAAGCTACAATACTTCATTCCCCTGATGTGAAGAATCAACTCATTAGACAAGACCCGGATGCTGGGAAAGATTGAAGGCAAAAGGAGAAGAGGGTGGCAGAGGATGAAATGGTTGGATTGTATCACTGACTCAATGGATATGAGTTTGAGCAACTCTGGGAGACAGTGAGGGGCAAGGAGGACAGGTGTGCTGCAGTCCATGGGGTCGCAAAGAGTCAAACACAACATAGCAACTGAACACTAACACAAAGGGAAAGAATCTGAAAAGGAATACACACAAACACACATATAACTGAGTCACTATGCTATACAACTGAGACACAATATTGTAAATCAACTATAATTCAATTTAAAAAAAAAACATAAGATACACACACACACACACACACACATATGCAATATCATTCAGTCATTAAGAAAGGAAAGAAATTCTTCTATTGGTGACATGAATGGATTTTGAGGACATTATGATAATTGAAATAAGTCAGATAAAGACAAATATTGTATGGTTGTACTTGTATGCTGAATCTAAGAAAAAAAAATAATAGTAACCCAGATATACAGAGAAGGTTGGTGGTTTCCAGGGGTAGGCAAGCAGGGAAGGGTTTTTGGAAAGAGACATCCAAAGGTACAAATTTCTGTTGTGATTGTTGTTTAGTCACTCAGTCATTTCTGACTCCTTCTGACCCCATGGACTGCAGCACACCAGGCTTCCTGGTCCTTCACCACCTTCCAGAGTTTGTTCAAACTCATGTCCATTGACTCAGTGATGCCATCCAACCATCTCATCCTCTATCATCCCCTTCTCCTCCTGCCTTCAATCTTTCCCAGCATCAGGGTCTTTTCCAGTGAGTTGGCTCTTCGCATCAGGTGGCCAAAGTATTGCACCTTCAGCCTCAGCATCAGTCCCTCCAATGAATATTCAAGATTGATTTCCTTTAGGATTGACTGGTTTGATGTCCTTGCTGTCCAAGGGACTCTCAAGAGTCTTCTCCAACACCACAGTTCAAAAGCACCAGTTCTTCAGCACTCAGCCTTCTTTATGGTCCACCTCTCACATTTGTACATGACTACTGGAAAAACCATAGCTTTCACTATATGGACCTTTGTTAGCAAAGTAACGTCTGCTTTAATATGCTGCTTAGGTTTGTCATAGCTTTTCTTCCAAGGAGCAAGCATCTTTTAATTTCATGGCTTCAGTCACCATCTGCTGTGATTGTGCAGACCAAGAAAAGAAAGTCTGTCACTGTTTCCATTGTTTCCCCATCTATTTGCTATGAAGTGATGGGACCAGATGCCATGATCTTAGTTTTTTTAATGTTGAGTTTTAAGCATCAGGAAGCTTCCACAAGCCTCTTATCTTCATCCATCACAGAGCAAACAGAATGAAAACCACAATCAGAGAAAACTAACCAAACTGATCACATGGATCACAGCATTGTCTAAGTCAATGAAACTATGAGCCATGCTTTGTAGGGCCACCCAAAATGAATGGGTCATGGCAGAGAGTTCTGACAAAACATGGTCCACTGGAGAAGGGAATGGCAAACCACTTCAGCATTCTTGCCTTGAAAACTGCATGAACAGTATGAAAAGGCAAAAAGATATGACACTGAAAGATGAACTCCCCAGATCGATAGGTGCCCAATATGCTACTGGAGAAGAGTGAAGAAATAGCTCCAGGAGAAATGAAGAGGCTAAGCCAAAGAGGAAGCAATGCCCAGTTGTGGATGTGTCTGGTGGTGAAAGTAAAGTCTGATGCTGTAAAGAATAATATTGCATAGGAAGCTGGAATGTTAGGTCCATGAACCAAGGTAAATTGGAAGTGGTCAAACAGGAGATGGCAAGAGAGAACATCAACATTTTAGGAATCAGGGAATAAAACAGATGGGAACGGGAGAATTTAATTCAGATGACCATTATATCTACTACTGTGGGCAAAAATCCCTTAGAAGAAATGGGAGTAGCCATCATAGTCAATAAAAGAGACCAAACTGCACTTGGATGCAATCTCAAAAATGACAGAATGATCTAGGTTCATTTCCAAGACAAACCATTCAATATCACAGTAATCCAAGTCTATGCCCCAACCACTAATGCTGAAGAAACAGAAGTTGAATGATTCTATGAAGACCTACAAGACCTTGAGGAACTAACACCAAAAAAGGTGTCCTTTTCATCATAGGTGACTGGAATGCAAAAGTAGGAAGTCAAGACATAGCTGGAGTAACAGGCAAGTTTGGCCTTGGAGTACAGAATGAGGCGGGGCGAGGGCTAACAGAGCTCTGCCGAGAGAACGCACTGGTCACGGCAACCAGCCTCTTCCAGCAACACAGGAGATGACTCTACACAGACATCGCCATGGACTTTACACACGGACAACACCGAAATCAAACTGATTATATTCTTTGCAGCCAAAGGCGGAGAAGCTCTATATAGTCAGCAAAAACAAGACCGGGAGCTGACTGTGGCTCAGATCATAAACTCCTTACTGCCAAATTCAGACTTAAGTTGAAGAAAGTAGGGAAAACCACCAGGCCATTCAGGTATGACCTAAATCAAATCCTTTACAATTATACAGAGGAAGTGATAAATAGATTTAAGGCATTAGATCTAATAGACAGAGTGCCAGAAGAACTATGGACGGAGATTCGTGACACTGTACAGGATGCGGTGATCAAAACCATCCCCAAGAAAAAGAAATGAAGAAAGGCAAAATGGTTGTCTGAGGAGGCCTTACAAATAGGTGAGAAAAGAAGAGAAGCAAAAGGCAAAGAAGAAAAGGAAAAATATACCCATCTGAATGCAAACTTCCAAAGTATAGCAAGGAGAGATTAAAAAAAAAGCCTTCCGAAGTGAACAAATTTCTAGTTATACAATAAATAAGTCCTGGGGATGTGGTGTAAAGCATGATGACTATAGTTAAAAATATTGTATTATATATTTGAAAGTTGCTAAGTCAGACTTTATTTTGGGGGGCTCCAAAATCATTGCAGATGGTGACTGCAGTCATGAAATTAAAAGACACTTACTCCTTGAAAGGAAAGTTATGACCAACTTAGATAGCATATTAAAAAGCAGAGACATTACTTTGCCAACAAAGGTCCATCTAGTCAAGGCTGTGGTTTTTCCAGTGGTCATGTATGGATGTGAGAGTTGGACTGTGAAGAAAGCTGAGCGCTGAAAAATTGATGCTTTTGAACTGTGGTGTTCGAGAAGACTCCTGAGAGTCCCTTGGACTGCAAGGAGAGTCAACCAGTCCATCCTAAAGGAAATCAGTCCTGGGTGTTCATTGGAAGAACTGACGCTGAAGCTGAAACTCCAATACTTTGGCCACCTCATGCGAAGAGTTTACTCATTGGAAAAGACCCTGATGCTGGGAGGGATTGGAGGCAGGAGGAGAAGGGGATGACAGAGGATGAGATGGCTGGATGGCATCACCGACTCTATGAGCATGAGTTTGAGTAAACTCCGGGAGTTGGTAATGGACAGGGAGGCCTGGCATGCTGCGATTCATGGGGTCGCAAAGAGTCAGACACAACTGAGTGACTGAACTGAACTGAATTGAAGGAGTAACTCAAAAATTCTCAGCACAAGAAAAAAATGTGTAACTCTGTATAGTGACAGATGTTAATTAGACTTATCGTAATAATCATTTTGCAGTATATACATATATTGAATAATAATGTTGCACATATACACAGAAAAAGATACAAAAATGAACAAATAAAGTATTTGTTTTATTTTTAGTTTTTTCTCCCAGTTTTACTGAGATATAATGACACAGCACTGTACACATTTAAGGCATACAGTGTAATGGTTTGACTTACGTATATCATGAAATGACTGCCACAATAAGTCTGGTGAACATCTATCATCTTACACACAAAATTATAGAAAAAGACAAAACAGTTTTTGTTGTGGTAAGAATTCTTAAAATTTCCTCTTTTAACAACTTTCAAAATAACAACATAATTGCATTAATCATGCCGTACATTGTATTTCTAGTACTGATTTGTCTTATAACTGAAAGTTGGTCCTTTTGACCACCTTCAAATACCCCTGCCTGCACCCCCTACTTCTGAAATGAAAAGTGAAAATGTTAGTTGCTCAGTGGTATACAACTCTTCGTGACTCCATGGACTGTCACCCACCAGGCTCCTCTGTCCAAGGGACTTCCCATGCAGGAATACTGGAGCCATTCCCTTCTCCAGGAGATCTTCCCCACCCAGTGATCAAACCTGGGTCTCCCGCGCTTTGGGCAGATTCTTTACTATCTGAGCATACTTCTGATAACCTCAAATCTGATCTCTTTCCTATGAGTTTGTTTGCCTTGGAAGTGTTACTGACCTATAACACTATGTTAGTTCCTGGTGCACATCATAGTGATTGGATATTTCTATACATTTCAAAAATGATGACCATAATACATCTAATTACCATCTGTCACCATACAAAGATATTACATTATGAATGACTATATTCCCCACACTGTACAGTTCATACTTGTTACATATATTTTTTTAACTGGAAGTTTGTACCTGTTAATTTCCCTTACCTGTTTCACTCATTTCTCCACGCTCCTCCCCTCTAACAACCACTTCTTTGATCTCTGTATCTATGACTCTGTTTTGTTATTTTCTTTGATTTTCTAGATTCTACATATAAGTGAAATCATACAATCTTTGTATCTTTCTTTGTCTTATTTCACTTAGTAAAATATCCTCTAGGTCTATCCATGTTATAGCAAATGACAAGACTGACTTCTTTTTATGGCTGAGTAATATTTCAATAAAGGACAGAAATGGTATGGACCTAACAGAAGCAGAAGATATTAAGAAGAGGTGGCAAGAATACACAGAAGAACTATACAAAAAAGATCTTCATGACCCAGATAATCACGATGGCGTGATCACTCACCTAGAGCCAGACATCTTGGAATGCAAAGTCAAGTGGGCCTTAGGAAGCATCACTACAAACAAAGCTAGTGGAGTTGATGGAATTCGAGTTGAGCTATTTCAAATCCTAAAAGATGATGCTGTGAAACTGCTGCACTCAATATGCCAGCAAATTTGAAAAACTCAGCAGTGGACACAGGACGGAACAGGTCAGTTTTCATTCCAATTCCAAAGAAAGGCAATGCCAAAGAATGCTCAAACTATCTCACAATTGCACTCATCTCAAACACTAGCAAAGTAAAGCTCAAAATTCTTCAAGCCAGGCTTCAACAGTATGTGAACCACAAACTTCCAGATGTTCAAGCGGCATTTAGAAAAGGCAGAGGAACCAGAGATCAAATTGCCAACATCTGCTGGATCATGGAAAAAGCAAGAGAGTTCCAGAAAAACATCTACTTCTGCTTTATTGACTATGCCAAAGCCTTTGACTGTGTGGATCACAACAAACTGTGGAAAATTCTGAAAGAGATGGGAATACCAGGTCACCTGACCTGCCTCCTGAGAAATCTGTATGCAGGTCAGGAAGCAACAGTTAGAACTGGACATGGAACAACAGAATGGTTCCAAATAAGGAAAGGAGTACGTCAAGGCTGTATACTGTCACCCTGCTTATTTAACTTATGTGCAGAATACATCATGAGAAATGCTGGAGAGGATGAAGGACAAGCTGGACAGGCTGCCGGGAGAAATATCAATAACCTCAGATATGCAGATGACACCACCCTTATGGCAGAAAGTGAAGAGGAACTAAAGAGCCTCTTGATGAAAGTGAAACAGCAGAGGGAAAAAGTTGGCTTAAAATTCAACATTCAGAAAACTAAGATCATGGCATGTAGTCCCATCATTTCATGGCAAATAGATGGGGAAACAATGGAAACAGCGACAGACTTTATTTTGGGGGGCTCCAAAATCACTGCAGATGGTGACTGCAGCCATGAAATTCAAAGATGCTTGCTCCTTGGAAGAAAAGTGACAACCAACCTAGACAGTATATTAAAAAGCAGAGACATTACTTTGCCAACAAAAGTCTGTCTAGTCAAATCTATGGTTTTTCCAGTAGTCATGTATGGATGTGACAGTTGGACTATAAAGAAAGCTGAGCCCTGAAAAATTGATGCTTTTGAACTGCGGTGTTGGAGAAGACTCTTGAGAGTCCCTTAGACAGTAAAGAGATCCAGTAAGTCCATCCTAAAGGAAATCAGTCCTGAATATTCATTGGAAGGACTGATGCTGAAGCTGAAACTCCAATACTTTGGCCACCTGATGGGAAGAACTGACTCATTGGAAAAGACCCTGATGCTGGGAAAGATTGAAGGTAGGAGGAGAAGGAGACGACAGAGGATGAGATGGTTGGATGGCATCACCAATTCGATGGACATGAGTTTGAGTTAACTCCGGGAGTTGGTGATGGACAGGGAGGCCTGGCGTGCTGCAGTCCATGGGGTCGCAAAGAGTCAGACATAACTGAGGGACTGAACTGAACTGAATATTCCATTATATATATATATATATATGCATACATGTATACCCACATATACACACATGCATGCACACACACATACACACAAATCTTCTTTATCCACTCATCTACTGATGGACACGGAGGTTGCTTCCATATCTTGGCTATTGTGAATAATGCTTCAATGAACATACGGGTGTATATATCTTTTCAAACTACTTTGGGGAAAAAACAGAAGTGAAATTGCTGGATTGTACAATCGTTTCAATTTTAATTTTTTTAGGAACTATCATACTGTTTTCCATAGTAGCTGCACCAATGTTTATTCCCACCAACAGTGCATGAATATTCCCTTCACTCCACATTCTTACCATTGATTTACATGTCTGTTTTTATGCCAGTACCACATTGTTTCAACTACTGTTGCCTTGTAGTATATTTTGAAATCAGGGTGTGTGATACTTATTTTGTTCTTCTTTTTCAAGACTCTTCTGGCTTTTCAGGGTCTTTTGTGTTTCCATACAAATTTTAGAATTATTTGTTCTGGTTCTGTGGAAATTGCCATGGGTAGGATAATAAGGATTGCATTAAGTCTGTAGATTGCCTTGGCGATATGGACATTTTAACAACATTAATTCTTCTAATCCATGACATTATATCTTTCCATTTGTTTTTGTCATCTTCACTTTCTTTCTTTGACTGTCTTTTCTTTCAGTGTCTTATAGTCTTCCAAGTACAGGTCTTTCACCTCCTTGATTAGACTTATGTTTAAACAGCTTTTGATACAACTGCAAATGGGATACTTTTCTTAATTTCTCTTTCTGATAATTCACTGTTAATGTATAGAAATGCAACAGATATCTTTTTAAATTTATTTTATTGAAGTATAGTTTATTTACAATGCTATGTTAACTTCTGCTGGTAACACAGTTCAGCAAACTCAGTTTTATATATATATATATATATATATATATATATATATATATAAACTGGGAAACAGTATGGTAGTTCCCCAAAAAATTAAAAATGAAATTATCATACAATCTAGCAATTTCACTTCTGGCTTTTTTCCCCAAAGTAAAGATAAGTGTGTGTATCCTCATCCATAAGTGTGTGTATCTATCTATCTATATATAGATATATATATAGATATATATATATATATGTATGTAACTGAATCACAGTGCTGTGATTATACACATATGTGCTTTATATATGTGTGTGTATATATATAACTGAATCATGTTTATATGTATGTAAATATATCATTATTATGTTTATATCTCATATAAGTAAATATTCACATCTATATACAAGTAATCATATATATGGACTTTCATGGTGACTCAGCAGTAACGAATCACTTGCAACGCAGTAGCTTTAGGAGACATGGATTCGATCCCTGGGTGGGGAAGATTCCCTGGAGGAGGGTGTGGGAACCCAATTTAGTATTCTTGCCTGGAGAATCCCATGGGCAGAGTAGCTTGGCAGGCTATAGTCCATAAGGTCGAAAAGAGTCAGACATGACTGAAGCAACTTAGCACACACATACAATCATATATATATTCATATATATGTACATTCTTTAGGTAATGATGTCACTGTTCAGTCGCTCAGTTACTTCTGACTCTTTGTGACCCCACGTGATACAGCACGCCAGGCTTCCCTGTCTTTCACCATCTCCCAGAGCTTGCTCAAACTCATGTCCATTGAGTCAGTGATGCCATTCAATCATCTCATCCTCTGTTGTCTCCTTCTCCTCCTGCCTTCAATCTTTTCAGCATCAGGGTCTTTTCTAAGGAGTTGGCTCTTTGCATCAGATGGCCAAAGTACTGGAGCTTCAGCTTCAGCATCAGTCCTTCCAATGAACACCCAGGACTGATTTCCTTTAGGATGGACTGGTTTGATCTCTTTGCAGTCCAAGAGACTCTCAAGAGTCTTCTCCAACACCAGTTCAAAAGCATCAATTCTTTGGAGCTCAGCCTTCTTTATGGTCCAACTCTCACATCCATACATGGCTACTGGAAAAACCATAGCTTTGACTAGACAGACTTTTGTTGGCAAAGTAATGTCTCTGCTTTTTAATATACTGTCTAGGTTTGTCATAGCTTTTCTTCCAAGGAGCAAGTGTCTTTTAATTTCACAGCTGCAGTCACCATCTGCAGTGATTTTGGAGCCCAAAAAAATAAAGTCTGTCACTGTTTCCATTGTTTTCCCATCTGTTTGTCATGAAGTGATGGAACCAAATGCCATGATTTTTTTTTTTTGAAGGCTGAGTTTTAAACCAGCTTTTTCACTCTTCTCTTTCACCTTCATCAAGAGGCTCTTTAGTTTCTCTTTGCCTTCTGCCATAAGGGTGGTGTCATCAGCATATCTGAGATTGTTAATATTTCTCTCTGCAATCTTGATTCTGGCTTGTGCTTCATCAAGCCTGGCATTTCGTATGATGTACTCTGCATATAAGTTAAATAAGCAGGGTGACAATATACAGCCTTGACAAACTCTTTTCCTAATTTGGAATCAGTCCATTGTTCCATGTTTAATTCTAACTGCTGCTTCTGTTGTGGGTTATTTGAGGTTTTCTTGTCCCCTGAGGTAGGTATATCACTATAAACTTCCTTATTATAAGTTTTTGTTTTCGCTATGTCCCATAGATTGGATTTTTGTGTTTTCATTTTCATCTTTTCATTTGTCTCCAGGAGGTTTTTTATTTCCTCTTAGATTTTTTAATTTTAATCCAACATTTTTAACCCTTTTGGGTGGGATTTGTTTCTCTTCATGTTAAATTATAATCCAAAGACAGTTCTTTTGAAACACTAGATCATGATTTAGTTTCTTTACTCTATATGTCAAGTTATATATATATAACTTGTTCTTTACTCTAACAAGTTCTTTACTCTAATGTCAAGTTATACATATAATTACATAACTCTATATATAATGCTGTAATTTGTAACTACCACATCTATTTGTGCTAGTTGTTGAGAAAGAAAATAGACTCTTCAAATTTGTTCTTTTTAAAAAGGATTATTTTCTGACTTGTTTTCCTTTGGCCAGAGTAAGGGAGCAGTAAGGATGATGCGACTGGGCAGGAGCAGGGAATGGAAATACTGTAGGACAGGATAACCATGCCATGGAGAAGCTGACAATCAGGACTATAGTAGCACACAGTCAATGTTAACAATAAAGAAAGAATATTGTGCTGGATGGACAACCTTGTTGGGACTTTTAGTTCTGACGTCAGTCATAAGTACCTTGTCTCCAAAACTCTTATGTACCAAGAACCTTAGTACTTCATTTCCACAAAGAATGCTTTCTGAGCATGACAATTACACAACACAACACTGTTAAAATAGCGTATTTTTAAAAGGACTCAACAATCCACTTTATGGCCTTCTTCAAATTAGTTTAGTTTTTAAAATCTAAGAGCATATAACAGTTAAAAAGGATTTAACTCTTTTAAATAGTTGTGCCCTTTATCTTACCTACTTTTGTTTTTTCTTTAAGAATAATTTGCTTCAGGGAGGAAGAAATATAGGTTTTTCTGACCTGGGGAAATGCAAGAGGATGGGAATAGAAACGCAAAGCAAGGTTTCTATCTTAAAAAAAAGAAATTTGGCCTCACCCTCGCCCCTGCAGTGGAAGCATGGAGCCTTAAGCACTGGACTGCCACGGGAGTCCCTCTATCTAAAAATTTTTAATTTAAAAAGTACTCTAAATGATTTTCTTGTCAAGCAAAGAGTCATAGGAAAATGTGGTAAGCTTCACAAAAAGTTCATTGTTTCGTTGAGGGATATGGGAAGGAACGGACAAGGAAATGGCAACCCACTCCAGTATTCTTGCCTGGGAAATCCCATGGACAGAGAAGCCTGGCGGGCTCCATGGGGTCGCTAAAGAGTCAGACATGACTAGGCAACTACACAACACCAGGAGAAGCAAACTCCATTTCGTAGGAAAAATGAAAAAAAGAAAAAGACAGCTTTAGAGAAATCTAATTCAGTCAGAGAAAAAATAAAGGGTATTTTATGTTATGTGAAGTATATTTCAATAAAGCTATTTTAATGTAAACTGCATCATCTTACTCTCCAGCTTATAAATAATCATTTCTCAGTTTTTAAATTAAAAATCAAATCCCTTACTAAACAAACAAACAAACAAAAAGGAGGCAGGAGAAAAGATGAATCCATGAACTCAGATTCTAGCCCAAGCTGCTCAACTAACAGATCAAGGGTCACAGATCAAGATCTATGCTCAGATTCCCCTGCTCCAATGGGACATTTTATGAGTATGTGCCTCTCCAGTAGGCTCATCTGCTGGTGGGTGGATGTGTTCAAAGAATACAGCCAGGGAATCATTTGTCACCCTGTTTCCCTGAGACCTGGTTCTAACATGAACTCTATTCTGAGCTGGGGTCCTTTTAAATCCACTCATTAAGCTGAAGCTGTCACAGCCTCAAAGCCCTGCAAGCTAAGCCTATATGGAGACCACTGAAAACACAGCCAGGATCGATGACTGAACCATCAGCTCCTGTCATGCTCATTAGAAAGGAAGAGCCTTTGGACACCTCTTGGAGTTTTCTCCCTTTTCCCATCAAACTGGCAAAGAATCCAGGACATTATTGCTTATCAACCTGTGGTCCACTAATTTCACTCCCATCTTTCCACAAACCTGTCCATCAAAATCAGGTAGGAGAGAGAAGACTCACTTTTTCAGAGGCCTCATCAAAGTGCTCACTTTGACTCTGGAACAATACAAGTAACTAGCCATCATGTTTCCTTGAGCTGCATGATTCTGTGCAAATCCCTCCCCCATAAAGACTTCACTATCCCCATCTGTCAAATGGGCAAGTATCAGACTAGATTTCTAAGGGCCCTCTTAGTTCTATTCCTTGAGGTTGAAGCTGGAAAATATCCATGAAAGGCCAGAGTAGAGGCTGAAGAACACTTGGGAAAGAGTGAGCGAATGGGATAAGAGAAGGGGAAAGAAAAGCAACACCCTCTGACAAATTCCTTCCCAGCCTGACTCTCCCAGGAAGCCCTCCCTGAACCCCACCCGCATGGCCTTCTTTCAGACTGCCCTTTAGCCCTCAGCCCGGGCCCAGAGCAAGGCCTGGTCCTGGGCTGAGGGCATGTGGTGAACTGAAGAAGCAAACTTCTGAGACAGAATCTGTGAACAAAGTGAGCTGCCTCCCCTGTAGTGCCAGCAGGTGCTGGGAAAGCTCCGTGGAATCAAGCTGACATGGTGTGTGAATCAAAGACGTGTGAGTACATAAGCCAGTGAGTTGGTGAAAGAAGGACCAGGACTAGGCAGCTGCATCCCCAGAAGGGGGCTTGGGAAGGCACAGACCAGCTGGTTAGTTCTGGGGGTAACACCAGGGGCTGAGGTCCACAAGCAGTTTGCAGAAATGGAGTTTTGAACACACACCAAATGCCCCTGATGCCTTAATCAGGAGCTGAGGTTTGGAGGGAGTCAGGAAGAAGGTGAAAAGTCAAACAGAATGGACTTTTTATGAAGTGCTCCTGGACTCCCCAGCTCGGCACCTTGCTAACTCCTGCTCCTCCAATGGTCAGCTTACTAGCCTCTGACTGCCGGCACTAACTGCATTCTCCCCTTACAAACTCCCAAACCCCCAGTGTGGCCCCTTGGCCTGCTTCCATCATGACTTTAGCTAAATGACTATTCAGCATCTGACTGATCTCTCCACAGGGTCTGCTGCTGCTGCTGCTGCTACTGCTAAGTCGCTTCACTTGTATCTGACTGTCCGTGCTACCAGGCTCCTCAGTCCATGGGATTTTCCAGGCAAGAGTACTGGAATGGGTTGCCATTGCCTTCTCCACCACAGGGTCTACTAGTTCTTTAAGGGCAGGGATAATGCCCTGTTCATCACTGAATGGACAGCTCCAGCCCTGGACCTGGCACCGGAGAGGTACTCAGGAAATATTTGTTGAATGCAAGAATGAATGAAAGATACGAGAGCTCCCTGTGTTAGGGGCTCTGCCCTCTCACTGCCAAGGGCCTGGGTTTGATACCTGATCAGAGAACTAAGATCCCACAAGCCACGCAGCTAAAACAAAAACAAGAATAATCAAAAAAGGCAAAGAGAAAAGAATGAGTGCGAGAGATGGAGGAGGGGTGCAGGTCTGAAAGACCTCCAGAGACTAGGCAGTCCTCCCAGGGCCCCAGTGGGAGTCAGCCTGCTCAGGACAGATGGATGAGGAGTAGTATGCAGGCTGGCACTCTCTGCCACATGGTCTATGTAGTTTAGCCCCAGATCCTTTGAGAAAGGGTGAAACCAGGCTGACAGACAGCTGTCTGGAAGCACTCCATGTGTCACTGATTCTGTGCCCTGGCTTGAGGGCCACATTGAAGGAAGCTTGGGAAATTGTTTCAACCAACTTGCCTTGCTGGGGTCTGACATCATGCTGCCCTCTGCTGTGGTTTGGTGATTAAGGAGTTTGCCTGTGGCTCACTCTCCATCATACAAGCCCAAATGAGGCACGTTCTTACTCCAGTTCACACATGGAACCAAAACATCCTGGCCCTGGTTTTACTTCCTCTCATAAGCTCTTGTGCTTCCCTGACTCAGGGTCCTTCTGAAATCCTAGAAGTTTGTTCCCAAGCAGTGTATTCCATACACAGCCTGCAGTGGGATTACAGTAGAGATAAATAAAAGATTAGTTTCCAAGTTTTGGGACTAAATAAAGGATCATATTCTTAGTGATTGGGAGATAAAAGGAATTTTGGGGTTTGTTCATGGATGAACCAATTCAGAAGCAGTTTGGGGCAGTGGGTGGAACCTAGAGCTCAATTTTCCCTGGGTTTTTTCTTTTGTTGGTCTCCCTCACTACCCACCCTGGCCATCTGGTTTCATTTCTGACACAGGCTGAGCAAGCTAGGGCAGCAGTGAGCCCAGTGAGGAGGCTGAGTAGAGCCTCTGACCAGGCTGGGTGTTGCATGGGGAATGGAGGAACACAACTGGACCTTATGCTGAATTGGGAGGGTCTCTCCAGTCCCACTGGAGCATCATGTCCAGGTAACACTTGGCTTCTCTGGAAGGCATTTTGCATGACAAGCATAACTCTCCAAAACATCACTAACAACCTATGATATCCCTTAGGCATTGGATATGCTTATCTGTCTTGCTTGTTCGTCCTTACAACCTGACAGATTTGGTGCAGCAAGTTACCAGGGAAAGTAGAATAAGATTACTGGAAGCAGAGACAAATGAATATCTGAATGGGGAAGGGGCACGACAAAAAATGAAAGAGAGAGAAAAGGGGCAACTTGTAGGGACTGGAATGCAAAATTAAGAAGTCAAGAAATACCTGTAGTAACAGGCAAACTTGGCCTTGGAGTACAAAATGAAGCAGGGCAAAGGCTAACAGAGTTTTGCCAAGAGAACACACTGGTCAAAGCAAATACCCTCTTTCAACAACACAAGAGATGACTCTACTCATGGACATCACCAGATGGTCAATACCAAAATCAGATTGATTATATTCTTTGCAGCCAAAGGTGGAGAAGCTCTATATAGTCAGCAAAAACAAGACCAGGAGCTGACTGTGGCTCAGATCATGAACTCCTTATTGCCAAATTCAGACTTAAGTTGAAGAAAGTAGGGAAAACCACTAGGCCATTCAGGTATGACCTAAATCATAACCCTTACGATTATACAGTGGAAGTGAAAAATAGATTCAAGGGATCTAGACAGAATGCTTGAAGAACTATAAACAGAGGTTCGTAACGTTGTACAGGAGGCAGTGATCAAGACCATCCCCAGGAAAAAGAAATGCAAAAAGGCAAAATGGTTGTCTGAGGAGGCCTTACAAATAGCTGTGAAAAGAAGAGAAGTGAAAGGCAAAGGAGAAAAGGAAAGAAATACCCATTTGAATGCAGAGTTCCAAAGAATAGCAAGGAGAGATAAGAAAGCCTTCCTCCGTGATCAATGCAAAGAAATAGAGGAAAACAATGAAATGGGAAAGACTAGAGATCTCTTCAAGAAAATTAAGAGATACCAAGGAAACATTTCATGCAAAGATGGGTACAATAAAGAACAGAAATGGTATGTACCTAAAAGAAGCAGAAGATATTAAGAAGAGGTGGCAACATCAGCAGATGAATGGATAAGGAAGCTGTGGTACATATACACCATGGAATACTACTCAGTCATTAAAAAGAATTCATTTGAATCAGTTCTAATGAGATGGATGAAACTGGAGCCCATTATACAGAGAGAAGTAAGCCAGAAAGATAAAGACCATTACAGTATACTAACACATATATATGGAATTTAGAAAGATGGTAACGATAACCCTATATGCAAAACAGAAAGAGACACAGATGTATAGAACAGACTTTTGGACTCTGTGGGAGAAGGCGAGGGTGGGATGTTTCAAGAGAACAGCATCGAAACGTGTATATTATCTAGGGTGAAACAGATCACCAGCCCAGGTTGGATGCATGAGACAAGTGCTAGGACCTGATGCACTGGGAAGACCCAGAGGAATCAGGTGGAGAGGGAGGTGGGAGGGGGGATCGGGATGGAGAATACATGTAACTCCATGGCTGATTCATGTCAATGTATGACAAAAACCACTACAATATTGTAAAGTAATTAGCCTCCAACTAATAAAAATAAATGGGAAAATTAAAAGTACACCAAGAAAAAAAAAAAGAAGAGGTGGAAAGAATACACAGAAGAACTATACAAGAAAGATCTTCATGACCCAGATAATCACGATGGCGTGATCACTCACCTAGAGCCAGACATCTTGGAATGCAAAGTCAAGTGGGCCTTAGGAAGCATCACTACAAACAAAGCTAGTGGAGTTGATGGAATTTGAGTTGAGCTATTTCAAATCCTAAAAGATGATGCTGTGAAACTGCTGCACTCAATATGCCAGCAAATTTGAAAAACTCAGCAGTGGACACAGGACTGAACAGGTCAGTTTTCATTCCAATTCCAAAGAAAGGCAATGCCAAAGAATGCTCAAACTATCTCACAATTGCACTCATCTCACACACTAGCAAAGTAAAGCTCAAAATTCTTCAAGCCAGGCTTCAACAGTACGTGAACCACAAACTTCCAGATGTTCAAGCGGCATTTAGAAAAGGCAGAGGAACCAGAGATCAAATTGCCAACATCTGCTGGATCATGGAAAAAGCAAGAGAGTTCCAGAAAAACATCTACTTCTGCTTTATTGACTATGCCAAAGCCTTTGACTGTGTGGATCACAACAAACTGTGGAAAATTCTGAAAGAGATGGGAATACCAGGTCACCTGACCTGCCTCCTGAGAAATCTGTATGCAGGTCAGGAAGCAACAGTTAGAACTGGACATGGAACAACAGAATGGTTCCAAATAAGGAAAGGAGTACGTCAAGGCTGTATACTGTCACCCTGCTTATTTAACTTATGTGCAGAATACATCATGAGAAATGCTGGAGAGGATGAAGGACAAGCTGGACAGGCTGCCGGGAGAAATATCAATAACCTCAGATATGCAGATGACACCACCCTTATGGCAGAAAGTGAAGAAGAACTAAAGAGCCTCTTGATGAAAGTGAAACAGCAGAGGGAAAAAGTTGGCTTAAAATTCAACATTCAGAAAACTAAGATCATGGCATGTAGTCCCATCATTTCATGGCAAATAGATGGGGAAGCAATGGAAACAGTGACAGACTTTATTTTGGGGGGCTCCAAAATCACTGCAGATGGTGACTGCAGCCATGAAATTCAAAGATGCTTGCTCCTTGGAAGAAAAGTGACAACCAACCTAGACAGTATATTAAAAAGCAGAGACATTACTTTGCCAACAAAAGTCTGTCTAGTCAAATCTATGGTTTTTCCAGTAGTCATGTATGGATGTGAGAGTTGGACTATAAAGAAAGCTGAGCCCTGAAAAATTGATGCTTTTGAACTGTGGTGTTGGAGAAGACTCTTGAGAGTCCCTTAGACAGTAAAGAGATCCAGTAAGTCCATCCTAAAGGAAATCAGTCCTGAATATTCATTGGAAGGACTGATGCTGAAGCTGAAACTCCAATACTTTGGCCACCTGATGGGAAGAACTGACTCATTAGGAAAGACCCTGATGCTGGGAAAGATTGAAGGTAGGAGGAGAAGGGGATGACAGAGGATGAGATCGTTGGATGGCATCACTGACTCAATGGACACGAATTTGAATAAGTTCCAGGAGTTGGTGATGGACAGGGAAGCCTGGCATAATGCAGTCCACAGGGTCGCAAAGAGTTGGACACAACTGAGCAACTGAACTGAACTGAAAAAGCACTTCCCCTGTGCCATGCTGTGACCTGACAATCACTAGCTGTTTGTCAGGAGACCACAGGAAAAACAAGGATGTATCCACCAAATTTTATTTATAAAGACAAGGCAGTCCAGCATGACCTCCATGTTCCAATGGCTAAAGCTACCAAGATCTCCCGTCTTAAAGCATGAGAGTTCAGTTGGCTGAGAATTTAATGACTGTAGGACAAACAATTCCCCATTGGCTTGAAATAACTAAAGGTTGCTCTGGATGGATTTATGTTAACAGAATACATCTAGAGTTGTAGTAGTAGTAGTTGTTGTTTTTGTTTAGTCACTAAGTCATGTCCAACTCTTTGTGACCCGTGGACTGTAGCCTGTCAGGCTCCTCTATTCATGGGATTTCCCAGTCAAGAATACTGGAATGGGCTGGCATTTCCTTCTTCAGGGAATCTTCCTGACCCAGGGATCAAACTCACATCTCCTGTATTGACAAGCTGATCCTTTACCACTGAACCACCAGGGAAGCCCTGTAATAGCTATAGTAACAGCCATGGCGGTGGTGTTGTAGTAAAGAAAGATGAGCGTCATTTTGTAAGAATTTATCAGGCACAGCTGTAAGTACATTTCACGTGTTAACTTGTTTAGTCCTTATAAGAAGCACATGAAGTTAGCAGATCTTGTTGACTGTGGGAAGAAGGCCCTGGGAATAAGACGAAAGAACCATAATTTTTAAACTGGAGTTACTTTGAATCTTTAAGAAGAGCTCAAGGATGTCCTTGTTGGTCCACCTTGCAGTGCAGGGGATATGGGTTTGATCCCTGGTTGGGAAGCTAATATGCCACACGCCACAGAGTAGCTAAGTCTGTGTGCTGCAACTAGAGAGTCCATGCACACAAAGGTCCCACATGACACAATGAAGATCCTGCATGCCACAACTAAGACTCAACACAATCAAATCAGTAAGGGCTTTAAAAAAGAAGAGCTCAAAAATCCTACTATCTCTTTAGAATTCATGAATTTGGCCTGAATGATGATGATGACAGGGATGAACTGTGACTGTGAAGTAAAGTAGGATGATCCAAAGATAAGTTGTAACCTATCATCTACTTGCAAGCTTCATTATCACACCCCAAAACATCAGGATAAAACATTTTAATTTCCATCTAATACATGAATGTTTGCAAAGATCTGTATGTTTAGCAACATGCAGAGAAAAAATCCAAACATTTGGCTAATTTTTCACTTTCCACTCAGTTATTTTGGGAACCATGTAGTATCTCTCTCTCTTTCTCTTTCTCTCTCTCTCTCTCACACACACACCCACACACCCCACCACTATCTCAACCAGAGTATCCTGCCTGAGCCCCAACCAACCTGACTCCTGGTTGCCCTTCCTCAAGGATCCTGGCCTGAGGTTTATGGAAGGAGCTGGGCAAAATGACTTAGAATCTGCACCAGGATAATTGGTGATGAGCAGCCTTGGCAACCTAGACTCCCCCAAAATTCCCATTATACTTGAAATGAAAGAGGAAATGCTCCTGATCTGGCTGCTTTCTACGTGGGCCTCACAGGTCAGAGCATTGAAACCTAACAGCATCAACCAGATAAGGACTGGGCCTCTCATCTGTTGTTGTTGTTCAGTCACTCAGTCATGTCTGACTCTTTGAAACCCCATGGACTGCAGCATATCAGGCTTCCCGATCCTTCACCAACTCTCAGAACTTACTCAAACTCATGTCCATTGAGTCAGTGATGCCATCCAACCATCTCATGCTCTGTTGTTTCCTTCTTCTCCTGCCTTCAGTTTTTCCTAGCATCAAGGTCTTTCCTAATATGCTGGCTCTTTGCATCAGATGGCCAAAGTATTGGAGCTTCAGCTTCAGCACCAGTCCTTCCAATGAATATTCAGGACTGATTTCCTTTAAGATGGAATGGTTGGATCTCCTTGCAGTCCAAGGGACTCTCAAGAGTCTTCTCCAACACCAGTTCAAAAGCATCAATTTTTCAGCACTCAGCTTTCTTTATAGTCCAACTCTCACATCCATACATGACTACTGGAAAAACCATAGATTTGACTATATGGACCTTTGTCAGCAAAATAATGCCTGCTTTTTAATACACTGTCTAGGTTTATCATAGCTTTCCTTCTGAGAAGTAAACGTCTTTCAATTTCATGGCTGCAGTGATTTTGCAGACCAAGAAAATAAAGTCTGCCACTGTTTCCATTGTTTCCCCATCTATTTGTCATGAAGTGATGGGACCAGATGCCATGACCTTCATTCTTTGAATGTTGAGTTTTAAGCCAGCTTTTTCACTCTCCTCCTTTACTTTCATGAAGAGGCATTTTAGTTCCTCTTCACTTTCTGCCATAGGATGATGTTAACTGCATATCTGAGGTTATTGATATTTCTCTTGGCAATCTTGATTCCAGCTTGTGCTCCATTCAGTCCAGCATTTCGCATGATGTACTCTGCATATAAGTTAAATAAGCAGGGTGACAACATATAGCTTTAACAAACTCCTTTGTTTGTTCCATGTCTGGTTCTAACTGTTGCTTTTTGACCTGCATACAGGTTTCTCAAGAGGCAGGTAAAGTGGTCTGGTATTTTCTTTAAGAATTTTCCACAGTTTGTTTTGATCCACACAAAGGCTTTAACATAGTCAATGAAGCAGATGTTTTTCTGGAATTCTCTTGCTTTTTCTATGATCCACTGGATGCTGGCAATTTGACCTCTGGTTTTTCTGCCTTTTCTAAATCCAGCTCAAACATATAGAAGTTCTTGGTTCACGTGCTGTTGAAGCCTAGCTTGGAGAATTTTGAGCATTACTCTGCTAACGAGCATAGAAACTTAACAGCATCAACCAGATGAGGATTGGGCCTCTCATGGTGGCAACCAATGAGGAGAGGAGGGACCTATCCTTCCAGATGACCCCCTCACAGATTCCCTGGCTCTGGGAACTCCAAAGTGGGAACTCAACCCCTAGAGAACAACTTGCAACAAGGAAAGGCCTCTCTACTTACTCTGAACTTCTCAATTCTGGAGCTATATTTCCCAGAGTGGGCACTGGACCACCTGCAGCAGAATTCCCAGGAAAGTTTGTTGAACCTATAGATTCCTAAGCCCCATCTCAGGCATCCTGGGTCAGATCCCTGCGCTAGGGACCAGGAATCTGCATGTTGAAAGGGCTCCATAATCAGCCTTATGCTCCATTAAGACTGAGAACCACTTCTTTGTTTTTTTTTTTTTTCCGGCTGCCCTGGGTCTTCGTTGCTGCACCCAGGCTTTGTTGCAGCACATAGGTTTTCTCTAGTTGCAGCATGTGGAGGCTTCTCCAGTTGTGGAGTACAGGCTCTAGAGCACACTGTCTCAGTAGCTGCTGTGTGCAGGCTCTCCAGTTGCAGCACTCAAACTTAGCTGCTCCACGACATGTGGGAACATGGAGTTCCCTGACCTGGGATGGAACTTGCACCCCCTGCATTGGAAGGCGGATTCTTAACCACCAGACCACCAGGGAAGTCCCTGAGAACCACTTCTTCAGAGATGTATTTCACCAGGTTGTAGTTTCGTCCATTTCTACAGGTTTCATATTTCACTCTGCTTTAGTTCAACAAAAATTCATGGAGAGCCTGCTCCAGACCAGACACTGTTCCAGGCACAGAGTGGGCAGCACTGACAGGGACCCAGGTCCTGCCTTCATGGAGGCTGCAGTGATTTCAGTCTCATGACAATGCCAACAGCCACAGCATGCCAGGACTCTTTTTTTTTTTTTTAACAAATGAGAAAACAGCACTTAGAGTGTAAGCAACTTACACGGACTGCTAAGTGATGTTTCTAGAGCTAGAATCCACTCCCCTCATTTCAGACCCACATTCTTTGCACTGCCCCTCAGAGCATTAAAGGCTCAGGTGGGGGAGTGAGAGCTGCAAAGACCCTTATCAGACAACCAACTGGAATATCCAACTGGAATATCCAATATCTTAATTGTCATTTCAACTCTAACCAGTTGCCCCTACATGTAAGGGAAGGCTCTGCAACTATCCCAAGATTATGGCATCCAGTCGTGGAAAAGCCGACTCATTAGAGAACACCCTGATGCTGGGAAAGATTGAAGGCAGGAGAAGGGGACGACAGAGGACAAGATGGTTGGACTCACTGACTCATGATGGACATGAGTCTGAGTAAGCTCCAGGAGTTGGTGATGGACAGGGAAGACTGGCGTGCTACAGTCCATGGGGTCACAGAGTCAGACACGACTGAGCGACTGAACAACAATAACTGAACTACCAATACAACCAGGATCAATGAGAAAGCTGCTGCAATTGGTTAATCATGTCTACAGGGGGTATAGAACCAAGGAGTGGCTGCACGGACTACATATGCACACTGGTCCTGTATATGCACAAACCCTCCATTCTTATGTATGTATTTTTGTATATATTTATTTTTGGTTGCGCTGGGTCTTTGTTGCTGTGCACAGACTTTCTCAAGTTGTGGTGAGGTGGGCTACTCTCTAGTTGCAGTGTGCTGGCTTATCATTACAGTGGCTTCTCTTGTTGTGCAACACAGACTCTAGGCCCTCATGCTTCAGCAGTTGCAGCATGCAGTCAGTAGTTGCAGCGCCTGGGCTTAGTTGCTCTGAGGCATGTGGAATCTTCCCAGGCCAGACCCAACCCATGTCCTCTGCACTGGCAGGTGGACTCTCATCCACTGTAGCACCAGGAAAGTCCAAACCCTCCACTTTATAGATGAGGAAATTGAGGTCCAGAGAGAAGTAAGTTATCCAGGCCTCAGACCTGGGACTGGACTTGAACCAAGGTCTCTAAAATTATAGTCAAGGGCACTTTGTACTACCCAGTGCTGTCTTTCCCACGCAGCCAAGATAATTAAACTGAGAAATGGATCAAAGCATCAGGAATCAAAGACTTTCTGGTACTGGTGCCAAGGGTCCTGTGGAGGCCAGAAGAGGGAGGAGAGGCTGAAATGGTGGGAGGTCCCAACAGGACCAGCAGGGAGGCTGCTGCTGCTGCAGCTCTTTAATCTCTCAGTCATGTCTGACTCTATATGACCCCATGGACTATAGCCCACCAGGCTCCTCTTTCCATGGGATTCTCCAAGCAAGAATACCAGAGTGGGTTGCCATTTCCTTCTCCAGGGGAGAAGGAAAGTCTTCCTGACCCAAGACTTCAATCTGTGCCCCCTGCTTGGCAGGTGGATCCTTTACTGCTGAGCCACCTGGGAAGCCTAACTAGGGAGGCAGTCCCTCCCACTTCTGCCCTCCCAGCAGGGAAGGAAGAAACCCACATTACTGAGCCCTTACCTGTGCGAAGCACTGTGCTAACTACATCATCCCCTTTAATCCTTTCAATCACCACATGAGGAAGCTCCAGTCAGAGGAGGAAACAGAGTGGGGGGGGGGGGGGGCAGGTTAAGTGACTGAGCCAAGCTCACATAACCAAACCAGGGCAGGCTCCCAGGTATTAGTGGCTCTACACCCCACCTATGACCACACAGGGGGGCTTAGACCACATGCTTTGGGTCCAAAGATCTTATTTTGAGTCCCAACTCTACCACACGCTGGCTCTGTAACTTTGGCAAGTGCCTTGACCTCTCAGAGGAATTCCCTGGTGGCTGAGATGGTAAAGTGTCTGTGCCTACAATGCGGGAGACGTGGGTTCGATCCCTGGGTCAGGAAGATCCTCTGGAGAAGGAAATGGCAACCCACTCCAGTACTCTTGCCTGGAAAATCCCATGGACAGAGGAGCATGGTAGGCTACAGTCCATGGGGCTGCTGAGAGTCGGACACGACTGCGACTTCACTTCACTTCACTTGACCTCTCAGTCTTTTCATCTGTCAAATGGAGAGATAGCAAGCCTTAGCTCAGCGGGTCGTTGCTATAGTATTAAAAGAAATAATATATAGGAAGCACTAAGCCACAGAATATAGTAAATGCTCATTAAATGGTAGCCCTTACTGTTGCCCTCACCACTGCCCTGGGCATGTCACCTGAACACCTGGCACCCAGTGCTGGCCTAGATGTCTTTCTTGGAGAAGGTCTCATCTTAAGATCATCTTGTTCTTACAGCTGGAGTTAGCAGCCCCACTTGCAAATGTATTCAAGTATCATATAAATCACAAGGGAGTGAGTCTGTAGAGAAGTTAGGAAGCCCATTACCCACAGACAGACTCACCTCAGAACAACTGCCACAAGATGGCAGCCTAAGAAGTGGCCATAAATCAGCAGAGCTCTTCCAAGTCAGGCCACACCCTGTCAGATGGGGTCTCCCCCAGCTCTGTTCACACTGACTACGGTGTGCAAGGACCTCTTTAGGGTACTTCCTGAGGTGGTCATTGCTTTCCTGACCTCACTAGGGACTATTAGGACATCAAAGAAGGGTGTTTGGAGTTTTAACCTTAGATAGTGAAGCGTGGTGCTTCTATTTACTAAGAGTAAATAAAAGTGATGTGTTTCTTTTAGGTGATTCTTTTGATAAACTTATGGTTACCATGGGAGAAAGCAGGATGGGGTGAGGGGTAAACTGGGAGATTGGGATTGACATATATACACTACTATGTATAAAATAGATAATTAATAGGGAACTACCGTACAGCAAAGGGAAATCTACTCAATACTCTGTAATGGCCTGTATGGAAAAAGAATCTAAAAAAGAAGGGATAGATGTATAGGTCTGATTAACTTTTCTGTACACCTGAAACTAACACAACACTGTAAATCGATTACACTCCAATTTTAAAAAATGATATAAACAATTAAATGCCTTTTTTGAATTAAGGTCCCCAATAATATAACTAAATAAAAAGTGTTACTAAAAGACAGTAGTCTCCACTTTGTTTTTGGAAATCAGACCCAAAGAAGTTGTGAACTTAGAAGGCCTAAGATACACCACCCCCTCCCCCCCACACACACACACAACAGGTCCCAGTATGTGCCACATCTCCTCTGACCCCCTGATTCAAGGAGGAGGAGCACCCTCAGCCTCATTCATTGCACAAACTAACATTTATTATGTTTTATATGCATTATCTCATTGAATCCTCCTCACAAAACCTTATACAAGAAAGATAACTATTAATATGGTCCCCATGTTAGAAGTGAGAAAATAGGTTCAGTGATAGTAAGTAACATGCACACAAAGTTCTCAAGTCACAAGTGGTAGGTCCAGAAGGCAGGCTTAGTCCCTACTACTCCATTCAGTTCAGTTCAGTTCAGTCACTCAGTCGTGTCCGACTCTTTGCGACCCCATGAATCGCAGCACGCCAGGCCTCCCTGTCCATCACCAACCCCCGGAGTTTACTCAAACTCATGCCCATCAAGTCAGTGATGCCATCCAGCCATCTCATCCTCTGTCGTCCCCTTCTCCTCCTGCCCCCAATCCCTCCCAGCATCAGGGTCTTTTCAAATGAGTCAGTTCTTCGCATCAGGTGGCCAAAGTATTGGAGCTTCAGCTTCAGCATCAGTCCTTCCAATGAATATTCAGGACTGATTTCCTTTAGGATGGACTGGTTGGATCTCCTTGTAGTCCAACGGACTCTCAAGAGTCTTCTCCAACACCAGTACAAAAGCATCAATTTTTCAGCGCTCAGCTTTCTTTATAGTCCAATTCTCACATCCATACATGACTACTGGAAAAACCATAGATTTGACTAGATGGACCTTTGTTGGCAAAGTAATGTCTCTGCTTTTTAATATGCTGTCTAGGTTGGTCATAACTTTCCTTCCAAGGAGCAAGCATCTTTGAATTTCATGGCTGCAGTCACCATCCGCAGTGATTTTGGAGCCCCCAAAAATAAAGTCTGTCATTGTTTCCACTGTTTCCCCATCTATTTGCCATGAAGTGATGGGACCAGATGCCATGATCTTAGTTTTCTGAATGTTGAGTTTTAAGCCAACTTTTTCCCTCTGCTGTTTCACTTTCATCAAGAGGCTCTTTAGTTCTTCTTCACTTTCTGCCATAAGGGTGGTATCATCTGCACATCTTAAGTATGCATAAAGGCCTAGACAATGAAGGTGGGAAGTGGAAAAATGCACGATCTCAGACCTTGCGTGCTAAGTCACTTCAGTCATGTGGAACTCTTTGCAACCCTATGGACTGGAGCCCACCAGGCTCCTGTGTCCACGGAATTCTCCAAGCAAGAATACTAGAGTGGGTTGCTATTTCCTTCTCCAGAGGATCTTCCTGACCCAGGGATCAAACCCAGGTCTCCCACATTGCAGGTGGATTCTTTACCATCTGAGCCACCAAGGAAGCCTCTGTCTGCCCTCAAGGGCCTTCAATCTACTGGGGGCAAGAACAAGTTAGAATTGCCACCATGCAGCAGGGATAGTTTTCTTGGAGAAGAATCTTAGCAGAGGAAGTTCTGAAACAAAAACTTTCACCAAAACCCCAGGGCCTAGGGCTTCTTCACATGACCCACTTCCTCCAGAATCCCAGAAACCCATCATTTTGGCTAGTGCTTAACTCAAATAGGCAATGGGGGAGGGCTGGGCCATGCTCTGATGACCAAGCTGTCATGATGTAACCTTGACTTGACCTTGCTGTCTACCCACAGATGTCCTGGTCTGGAGGAAACACAATCTGTCACCTTAGGCAGGAGCCAATATCAAGAATGGGGCTGGAATCATCATGTTTACCCCTGTGAACTGCTGTCACATAGAAGCACTTTCAAAGGGCAGCTGATAAAATTGCTGTTTTGACCCTCCTTTTAGCTGAAAACCAGACACCGTCAAAATAGCTTTTCTTTTTATTAGCTACATTATTGAAGAAATGGTGAGGGATTGATTTCATAATTGATTCTCCAAATAAAGATAATGTCTGTGGAGTAAACAGGCAAGAGCTGACCAAGGATGGATACACGTGTGTGTGTGTGTGTGTGTGTGTCTGTGTGTGTATCTGCCTGTCCTAATGTGCGGCTGTGTCTCATCTCAGAACATGTGGTCTGCTCATACTCTGTTCATCCTCCATAGACAAGACCTCTTTGCCCCCAGACCTCACAGAGTGCAGTCAACCAGGCTGCCTGGAACCATCCCTGATTTTAGTCTGAAAAGTAGCAAGCTCTAATGGAGCAGCCATTATATCAACAGTCTCTAGAATGAATTAAAAGCTTAAAATAAAGTTATTCATTTAAGTATTCAACCAATATTCACTGAGGCTAAGGTGCAAGGGATACAAAAGTCATCAAAAAAGCTAGTTCCTGCCACTGGATAAGCTAGTAAGGACATAGAAAAAATAACTCTGTAAGCAAATATAAAGTACCACTAAATTACAAATAAAAAGAGTAAATTATCAGAGATGATAGTAGCTTGGCTGAAAGGGTGGCAACGGAGATGGACAGGATGGACAGGCACATAGAGGGTGAGACTAAGAGTGCTGACTGTAAAGCCAGTTCTCCCGTCCCTGACCTAGAACTGCAATATTCTGTGGTTTACATCTTCCTTGTGGGTCCATTGTTTATTCAGATTATTTTAAAATCATAGAATCTTAAAGACCTGCAATCTTTAAAATCATGGAATCTTAGTCTTTTGTTTGGGTTGTTTCTTTTTTTCTTGTGGGATCTTAGTTTCCTGACCAGGGATGGAACCCAGACCCTGGCAGTGAAAGCACCAATTCCTAACCACTGGACTGTCAGGGAATTCCCAAGGAATCTTGGCTTAACTGTGAAACTGTGATCCACAGGGCCTTAGGTTTCTATGGGATACCCTGATATGCTCTGAGAATCATGCTCTGGGAATCTGAGACCTGTAGTCCCCACTTTTAACCAGTGCAGTCCCACTCTCATCTATCAGGGAAATCACCAATTTTACAGATGGGGAAACTTCCAGTTCCTTGGGGGCTGAAACCTCCTCTCTTCCCAGAAAGCACATTACTTTCCCAGTTCAGGGCACACTCCATCTTCCTAAGCCACCATTTTTGCAACCACAGGGCCCTTCCTCTGCCTGGTGGGCTGCCATTAGGACCTGGGGGGCAAGCCCACCCCACAGGCCATGAGGCCTCACTGCTCCGTTTGTACTCGCTTCTCAGGTCATCCCTGTCAAGCCTGTGGTGTCAGAAAGCACAGACCTGCACTGAGAGCCAGGTCACCCTGAGCTGTAGGGCCGCCTGCCGGAGCCCCCTGTTTATTTTCCTTCCTGGACACACCGGTGACGCGGTGTTTGAAAAGCTCCAATGAGGCTGGAATGAGAGTCCACAGGAGAATGGACAGTCACCTCACAGAGGCCTGCTGGTGATTTGGAATGTCCTTCAGAAGGCTTTTTAATAAACTTTGTTTGTGGTCTGCCTTGATGAGGAACACATTTGCCTGGGGTCGGCAGGGATGTTTGGTTTCTAGGCTTCCCTTTCTTGGCCTTAGAAGTTCTTGGTGGCAGTGGCTGCCTGCAGGCCCTGGGGACTTCCCTGTGGAGGGCTGACCTGCCTCCAGCTTTGTCCCAGTAACTTTAGTCCTGCTACACTCCTGGCCCCTGGTGTCCCTGATAAACTCCAGAGCTCAAAGTGCAGGGTCAGAAAGGCTTGAAAGTTCAACAGGAAAAAAAGGTCCCATTACCTTTTCTAAGAAGCTTCCAGGCTCAGCACTGGAATTTGTTTTTTTTTTAATCCATCAAATAATGTCTCTTTGCCTCCTGGCTCTCCCTGTTCCCTGTTTTCCCAGCCTACATCAACTGTGAGAATTAGTTTCAGTAGCTTACACACATAACAGTTCCTGGCCAAGAATCCCCACTAGAAAGAGAAAAACATTTACAGGCCTGCTCCTCCCATTAGGGTTATCTCCCAGGCAGGAGTAGGCAACAACCGGCTGCTTTCCCAGACACCCCATGTGTGGTAAGTGCCCCAAAACTCTGTGCTCAACTGTTCTATTGGGCCAAAAAAGGGATAAGCACTCAGCCCATGTGCTCTGTGGCCTGAGATACATGCACATAGATGAACCTTCTGGAGAAGGGGTACTTTTTATTCCCGTTTGACTCTGGGGTGCACAAAGCAAAAACTGGTCCAGGGAAGACAGGTTTGCAGTAATTTGAGGTCATGGGACAGGAAGGAGGCAGCAGGGCCATGCTCTTGCTCCACTTATTCAGGGTGACCTCCACACGGCCCAATGGAACAAATACCCATGCTGACTAAAACATTTGCCAAAAACAATAACAGCATGGAGTAGGGGCGACAAGAAGAAGAGCTGGTAAGAAGCACACTACAGTTGACTAACAGCAAAGTCTGTGACCTGCTAGGGGTCAGGGCAGTGCCCAGAATAAGGGTTTCCTGCTGCTCTCTGGAGTCACACAAACTACCAACAATGGATTTAAAACCCAGCTCTGCTGTGTGCCCTTGAGCAAGTTGCTTAGCCTCTCATCTTCAGTTTTCTCCTCTGTGCAATGGGAAATGACAATGCTTTCCTTGAAGAGCTGTTTTTGCTTATTTTTTTTAATTTGGCTGCTCTGGGTCTCAGTTGCAGTACATGGGATCATCAGTCTTCATTGTGACATGCGAGATTTGTAGCTGCAGTATGCAAACTCTTAGCTGTGGCATGTGGGATCTAGTTCCCTGATCAGGAATTGATCCCAGGCCCCTTGCACTGGGAGCGCAAAGTTTTAGTCACTGGACCACCAGGGAGGTCCCAAAGAGCTGTTTATATGGTGAGAAAATAATATATGATGTATATGTATACAAATGCATAGAAAGAAAACTGAAAGGATAAATCCCAAAGTTGGGAGACTGGTAAGAGAGTGGGGAGGGAACTGCAGGTGGGAGAGAAGGAGAGGCTTCGGCTTTCTTTCATCAGGCAGATAAAGACAGCGTGGGGGAAGAGAAAGAGAGAAGAAAAACTGTGATTCATGTTATGATATGCTTAGTGCATTGCACACAGTAAATCCTTAATAAACAGTAACTCTTGGTACTCACCTTTTTCTCTAAAATCTTAGATCCTTATGTGGTAAAGGAACTGTCACCATGAAAAGTCCCTTGTAGTAGTCCCTTTGGATTCTGACCTAGGGCAGAGGAAGGAGTGGCAGTCAAAGGCCCTGATCCTTTCTTTATTTTGGTTCAAAACCACCAACAGGAGAGGAAGCTGGATGTGTGGACACCCCGTGGGTTACTTTCTTGTTATGAAATCCGAGCGAGAGCAGTTCCCGCCTGGCTAGAAAACGTGCGGTCTCCCTTCCGGCCTTGGCTGGAGCCCCTCTCAGGCTGTGCTCTTGCCAGACCCAGGCGGCCCCCCTCACAATACCATCCTGGAGGGGCAGCCCAAATATGCGGTACAAAAACACCCCCGCAGCAGCCCATTTCATAACATCACGTGTCCAAATAAATGGAGCTGTTGACTCAGGCTAATTCGATGAGGGGCCTTTCCTAAAGAGCAATCTGTGTGAGGCTAAGAAAAACAGGATTCTTGGTGGACTTAGGCTCCTAATCCCCAGCTTCCCCAGCAGAGCCATGGCCTGGAAGAGCTGGGAGGCCTCCCAGAGATGCCCTGTGACGAGAGGGCCAGAAGGCTGCATTCTTGTTCTGCGGCCTGCCTCCAGGCTTGCTCATCCCTCCAGGTTGTTCATCCTGCCAGGGCAGGAGGATGGGGGCCTCAGGGCCGCAGTGGGGCCAGGACCCAGGCTGAGGGCTTCCCTGGGGCTGCACACCTGACCTGCAGGCGGCTGGGGCTGGTGAAGGCACCCCACAAGCTCCTCACTGTCACCTCACATGGGCTTACTAACCCCAAGAGTTGGTACCATTCAAGCTGTGATTACCCAGGCTTACTTTCCAAGGGGAAATTAAAGGGAGAGATGGGTTTATGGGGAACCCCCCCTCCACAAACACACACACCCCAGCATACAAAAGAAAAAGTAGGAAAACGAGAGGGGATGTGTTATAAGCATCTGCAAAGGGGCTGGCCTCCTGGCCAGGCCCACGCTATCTCGCATCCACATCGCTTCTGTGAGTGCCTGTGAGTGGGGACCCTGTTCAAGACCTCTTTCCAAGTCACCTGGGGGACAGTCAAGATCCAGGGCTTATTGTGAGGAATCTGGAAACTTGTGCCAAGGGCTTGGCCCCTTGCCCAGCCTGCAGCAAATGTTTCATAAGTGGTCTAGCCCTGTCCATGAATCTTATGCAGTCAGCAAAGAGTGGGTTGGAGCTGTGGCTCCTGCCAGAACATGGGGAGTTTATAAATAGGGTAAATGAGACAGACATTAGAAAAGGGCCTGGGACCCTCTGCTAAGAACTAGGAGAACTGGAGTTCAGAGCATAGAGAGAGATTACAGAAAGGGCCAGAGAGAGCTTCCTGAAGGAGCTGAAATTCCCAGAGGGGCCATGAAGGGACAGGCAGGATTTGGGCCCATGGAGAGGCAGGAGGATGACATGCAAGTGCGGAAATAGCAGACACAAAAGTGGGAAACCAGAAAGGAGTCCAGCAGGAGCAGAATGTCTGCAGGGGGCCAGCGGGAGAAAAGGTTAACATTTCAGTGGAGATGCAGGACCTCAAGTGGCCGAACAAGACCCTTGATGCAGGGATGGGGCCCAAACAGGAAGTTGTGCAGGTAAAACAGGAAGCTTCACCTTACTGCCTGCCCTGTACAGCCAGCCAGGGCATGCCCCCTCGCCTGTACCCATCCAGTTCCCTCACCTCTCTCACACCCTGGACTTATCCTCCCATCTGCCCTCATACACACTCAAAACTCACCCTCCCCGAGAAGCCTTCTGGAAGAGTTTGGGAGTCAGACTGGGCTTGAGCAAGCCATTCAATTTCAACAGACCTCCTCTTTATACTCACATTTGCTTATCTGTGAAATGGGAAAAGTACCTACTTCTGTGGCTATACTGAGATAAAATTAGATAACATACATAAAGGGCCTCATAAGTGTCTGACACATAGTAAGAAGGTTCTTAGTAAACACTTGTGGTCTGAATGGATTTCAAGCCATGTAACCTCCAACCTTTCCACCCTGTGAAGCCCTCCCTAATCTTTTCTTTTCTCTTCACACTAGTTGGCATAGGCTCCCCACTGGAACTCCTTTCCTACTCTGTCTAACACAGTGCCCCACAGAGGCCCAGCTCAGCATCCTTGGGCCTGACATCACATGGTCCTAATTATGTACACCACATTATTCACCATTCCCTGAGGTCAGACCTAGCTGTCCACTCCTTGGAGACAGAGAACAGTCCACCTTCCCTCCACAGTAACCAGGATAAAGCTGGGTATATGCTGTGTGCTGGGCAGGGACTGTGGCTCAAATATCTTCAGACCAGGCAGATCACACAAATGAGGGATGCAAGCCTGGTGACGTACTATAGGGCAAGGTGGGGCCTGTGGCAACCTGGTCAGTCTTGCTGTGTGTTGATTGGTTGACCAAGTTGCACAGAGAAGAGGCTCTTTAGAGACAGAAGTCCTGGATCTCTTGGTGGACAGGTGACTGTAAGCCAAGTGGCTTCCCTCTCTCTAGACCATAGGGACACTATCTGTCCAGAAAAGCCAATAAACCCTTTCAGGCAGTTCCTAAGCTATGAAAAAGATCAAATGAGTTGGTGTTTCTGAGAACACTTTGAAAGTCTGAGGCCCTGAGGGACCATGTGCCGAAGTCTTAACATTTTCCCCAAACTAGGCCCCATATCTCAGATGATCAGGAACGGGTGTACATTTAGGGGAGCTTAAAAGGCCCCTGCTGCCCAGCTGGGAGCCGCCTATCTCCCCAAGATCTCTGGTGGCCCTGGCTCCACAAGAGGGTGGTAATTGGGTCCCTCTGGAAAACAGCAGAAGCGGCTTAAGGCAGCTGGAGGCGGCAGAAACCCTATCCCCTCCAGAGCCCTGACATTCTCATCAGCTCCCCTCCCACCCACCAGCCACGGCTGCAGCTTCCTGGGACCACCTGGCTTCCTGCCTGCCCCTGTTCCCATGGCTCCCCGCAGCTCTTCTCCACTGCCTTGGCTGAGGCCAGTGACTGGAGCTGCTCCAAGGTCTAGGTGGCAGCTGCCAAATGGCACAGTGACCTCCTCAACCACAGTTCCAATGTCACTCACTTCCTGAGGCAGGGGGACACTGAGCCCCAATCTGTATCCCAGCCTGACCCCAGACACTGAGGTCAGCTGCCACTGGCCACAAGGAGCACAAGATTGCCATGAACAAGTGCGTTCCTGGCTTTGCATCAGAGATGTACTATGCTATTAGGTTGGTTCAACCTTAATTACGGTTTTGAACTGTGAATTTTAAATCATTATAACTAAGCACAAACACATATTTATTTATCAAAATAGGAGCCATTACAATTAACACATTTTTTACGAATAAGAAATAAGTCTGTTTATTCCTGCAGCATAAAAATCTGTGCTTCAGAATTTGAAAAACTCTTGGAAAGCATTTTCTGCCTCCTGCTGGTTGTGTAAGCGTTTTTCCTACAAAAAGTTGTCAAGATGTTTGGAAAAGTGGTTGTCAGTTGGCAAGAGGTCAGGCAGATGAGGCAAACATCCAGCCCAATTCATTCAACTTCTGAAGTGTTGGTTGTGCGATGTGGTCAGGCATTATTGTAGAGAAGAACTGGACCCTTTCTGTTGATCAATACTGGCTGCAGGCATTGCAATTTTTGGTGCATCTCATTGATTTGCTGAGCATACGTCTCAGATGTAATGGTTTCTCTGGAATTCAGAAAGCTATAGTGGATCAGATGGGCAGCAGACCACCAAACAGTGATCATGACATTTTTTTGGTGCAAGTTTGGCTCTAGGAAATGCTTTAGAGCTTCTTCTCGGTCCAATCGCTGAGTTGGTCTTTGCCAGTGGTCACATGAAATCACTTTTCATTGCACATCACAATCCGATTGAGAAATGGTTCACTGTTGTTGCACAGAATAAGAGAAGACAACACTTCAAAACAACGACTTTTTTTTCCAGGCAGCTCATGAGGCGCCCACTTACCAAGCTTTTTCCCCTTTCCATTTGCTTCAAATGCCGAATGACCATAGAATGGTCAACGCTGAGTTCTTCAGCAACTTCTCATGTAGTTGAAAGAGGATCAGCTTCAATGATGGCTCTCAATTGTCATTGTCAACTTCCAATGGCTGGCCACTCTGCTCCTCATCTTCAGCGCTCTCATCTCCTTTGCAAAATTTCTTAAAGCACCACTGTACTATTCCTTCGTTAGCAGTTTCTGGGCCAAATGCGTTGTTGATGTTGCTAGTCTTCTCCACTGATTTATAACCCATTTTGAACTCAAATAAGAAAATCGCTCAAATTTGCCTTCTAACATCAATTCCATGATCTAATATAAAATAAACAGCAAGTAATAAATCATTAGGAAAAAAAACATAAAGCAAGAAATGCACATTAAAATGATGTATAACATAACCACATTTATTTAGAATGTATTCCAATAATGAATGGCAAATTTCAACAATGCAAAAACTGTTGATTACTTTTGCATCAACCTAATAGTTTCCGGGGCTCACGCATACATGCTAAGTCACTTCAGTCGTCTCCAACTCTTTGAGACCCTATGGACTGTAACCTGCCAGACTCCTCTGTCCATGGGATTCTCCAAGCAAGAATACCGGAGTGGGTTGCCATGCCCTCCTCCTCCAGGGGATCTTCCTAACCCAGGGATCAAACCTGTGTCTCTTACATCTCCTGAATTGGCAGGCAGGTTCTTTACCACTAACGCCACCTGGGAAGCCCTTCCAGGCCTCAAGCACCAGCTATTTACCCAGGACTTTCCATGTCCCTTCAACAGCTCCAAGAGGCAGTATTATTACACCCATTTTTCAGAAGGGAGAACTTCAGCTTGGAGAGGTGAGGTAACTTGCCAAGATGCAGATATAGAATTTACCCCCAGTTCTCACTAAAAGCTATTGTGTGTGTGTGTGTGTGTATAGTGTGTGTATACATATATATGTACATATATACATATATATATACATATATATGTATACACACACTATACACACACCATCCCTGACCCATGAACATCCCCCTAGTTACTGTTCTTCCTCTCCCCACTTTGTATCTACTCATCTTAAGAAAATTATCTGGGGAATGCCCTGGTGAGCCAGTGGTTAGGGCTTGGTGCTTTCACTGCCATGGCCCGGGTTCAATCCCTAGTTAGGAAGTAAGATCCTGCAAGCCACACAGTGTGACCAAGACAAAGAAAATTTTCTGTGCTCATTCTCTGCACTTCTTCATCTCCCTCAACTATCTTCAACCTGGCTGCTACACTATTTGCCTCACTCTCATGTCATAAAATATTTGTAAAATGTTCCTAGCAGGAGCAATATAAGGGTAGGAGATTCAGAGGTAAAAAATGTTATATATAAAATAAGCTACAAGGATATATTGTACACCATGCAGCATATAACCAGTATTTTATATAATAACTGTAAGTGGAGTACATGGGCTTCCCAGGTGGCTCAGTTGGTAAGGAATCCACCTGCTGATGCAGAAGACACAAGTTCGATCCCTGGGTTGGGAAGATCCCCTGGAGAAGGAAATAGAAACCCACTCCAATATTCTTGCCTGAGAAATCCCATGGACTGAGGAGCCTGGTGGGCTACAGTCCACAGGATTGCAAAAAGTCAGATAAGACTGAATGAGTGAGCATAGCATGTAAGTGGAGTCCACACTTTAAAAATTGTGAATTACTCTGTTGTACACCTGTAACTTATATAATAGTGTGTATCAGCTATATTTCAAAAATAATAAGTAAATAAATAAATATAATCATTTTTAAATGTTCATATTAGTTTTATTAGGGCTTAGGTGGCTTAGTGGTAAAGAATCCACCTGCCAAGCAGGAAATGCAAGTTCCATCCCTGAATAAGGAAGAGCCCCTGAAGAAGGAAATGGCAACCCACTTCAGTATTCTTGTCTGGAAAATCCCGGACAGAGGAGCCTGGAGGGCTACAGTTCATGGGGTCACAAGAATCAGACATGACTGAGCAGGTAAACAACAATAACAAACTCATCAGCTTTATTACGATATCTAAAAACTGTATACAACTCAGGTGTCTAACAATAGGAGAATGGATAAACTGTGTTATAGTCAAACAATGAAATATTACTCAGCAATGAAATATTACTCAGCAATAAAAATGAACAAAATACGATACACACACCCACAAAATATGAGTGAACCTCAAGATTCTTTTCCTGAATGAAAGAATAATTACCCGAAAAAATACACCTGGTAAGAATTTCTAGAACAGGCAAAACTAGTCCATGAAGGAAACAACAAAAGAGTTGCCTCTGGGAGAGGGCAGGGACTGACTGGGAGGGGGCAGGAGGGAACTTTCCTGCAGAGATGATGATACTCTATATCTTCATATTATACAGGTGTATACATCAGTCAAGACTCATGTGTGGTATAGTTAATATTAGCTCATTTGTACATGGGGGGAAGAACCATATATAAATATTTAACTCTGGTTAATCATATGTATGGGCTTCCCTGCTAGCTCAGATGGTAAAGAATCCAACTGCAATGCAGGAGACTGGGGTTCAATCCCTGGGTTGGGAAGGTTCCTGGAAAAGGGAATGGCTACCCACTCCAGTATTCCTGCCTGGAGAATTCCATGGACAGAGGAGCCTGGTGGGGTATAGTCATGCAGTTTCAAAGAGTTGGACATGACTGAGCAACTAACATTTTTACTTTCAATAATAGGTATGCCAGGTAATTCCCTGGTGGTCCAGTGGCTAGGACTCAGCATTCTCACTGCCAGGGGCCCAGGTTCCATCCCTGATTGAGAAACTAAGATCCCAGAAGCAACAAGGCACAGCCGTGTATATACATATATATACATATATATGCATGCTGAACAGGCTTCCCTGGCAGCTCAGACTATAAAGAATCCACCTGCAATGCAGAAGACCTGGGTTTGATTCCTGGATTGGGAAGAGCCCCTGAAGGAGGCCATGGCAACTCACTCCAGTATTCTGGCCTGTAGAATCCCCATGGACAGAGGAGCCTGGCGGGTTACAGTCCATCGGCTTGCAAAGAGTCGGACATGACTGAGCGACTAAGCACAGCACATGCATGCTGAACTGTTTAGAGATGAAGTATACTGACACCTACAACTTATTTTGAAACACGTCAAAATACAAAAGGAATAGATGAATGACTAGAAGGATGGGTAAATGGATAGACACATAATAAAGCAAATACAACAAAACAACAATTTTAAAATCTGGGTAGATAGTATGTATACGTATTATGTTTGAAGGTTTTAATAATGAAGTGATGGCGAAAGGAGATCATTACCAATAACTTCCTAAAGGCTACATTAAGTGAAATCAGAAAAACTGGGTTCAAATCTTGACAAAGCCATTTCCTACCTGTCTGATCTAGGACAAGACTTAAATTTGCCAAGTCTCAACATGGTAGTGCATAAAAAGAAGTTGATAAATAAGGTCTGTGTCACACAGTACTTGTGAGGATGACGTGAGAGAACATATATGAAGATCCTGGAAAGGTTCATCATGACCCGAAGCTATAAGAGGAAGGAGTAGAAGGAGGGAGTGTGTGGGGGAGGGGGGTGGAGGGAGGGGAGGAAGAAAGAGGAAAAGGAGGGTCTTCTACTACAAACTCACAGAAACCCTAGATTTTAAAATAACTAATAAAAAAGATCTATTTTTTTCAACTTCTTGCTCTCAAGAAAGAAAAATCCCTAGACAGCAGAAATAGAGGGAACTGAAAGCCAGAAGAGCAGCACAAGAGAAGACACTGAAGAAAGCCCAGACAAGGGGCAGAGGGCTTACAGACTGCAAAATATCTTTAAGGGTGGGGTGCTTCAGTTTGAACCTTCTTATGGACACAAGAGACAGAGCTTTGGGCACTCAAGTTAAACTTAGGGGTTAGAATACTACAGAAAGTCAGGACTTGTGAAGAGCTGCACCCTTAGTAAAAAGGTTAGAAAAACTTCCCCACCAGCTCAGAGACATAGCAATAAAACTTGTCTCTTCTTGATCTCCATAAGAAATCAAAACACCATCCTTTCACCAGGTGATGGTTTAAAGGTGGACTTATACCACCCACACTGTACAGCAATCCCAAGTCAAAAAATTAACAAATAAATTAAAAATAGATCCCAAGCTGCTGATGCCTTCAGGGTACCTAGCAAAATCAAAATAAAACCTCTTTTTGAGGTCATTCCTACAACTCAGGCAGTACAGGATTCTCACCGATGAAGAAATCACCAATGAAAATGGCAGACAATACAAAGGAAAGTTTACCATGAGCAAGTTTTCAGACACAAAAAAACAAGATAAATAGCATCCCAAGAGATTCTCATAGATGAACATTCTGAAAGACTATAAAATAGGTATGTTTAAAATAATAAAAGAGAAAATGAGAAGAAACCAGAAACCATAATGCAATGCCAGGCAGTTGTTTAAAGAACCAAGCAAAACTTGTATAAATGAAAAAATAGTCACAAAAATTAAAATTTACTGCATGAGTAAAATCATATTTTAGATGGAGCTGAAAAGAAAATTGCTGACTTAGAAAATAGCTATGAGGAGGTCACCCAAAATATTGTGCAAAGAGATAAAGCAATGGAAAGTATAAAAGATAATTATGTGAAAAAGAAAATAAAATGAAAAGATCCACAAATTTCTAATAGAAAAGAACAAATAATGGGAGAAAGGATAATATTAAAATATATAACAGCCAGAAATTCTCAAAAATGATGAATAATATGAATCTTCATGAGGAAGAAGCACTTCAATCCTCAAACAGAATATACAAAAATAATTCCATGCCTAGGCATACCATATTAAAACTGCAAAACATCAAGATAAAATCTTAAAAACACCTAGAGAGAACAGACACATTACCCAAAAAGGAACAATTAGGCTTAACTCAACTTCTCAGCAGACACCACAGATGCCAAAAAATAATAAAACATTCCAAGTATCTTCCATGTGATAAGGAAAATTAACTGTCACCTTCAGTGTTCTATATCCAGTGATATTACCATTTAAGAGGGAGAATGAAACTTCTTAATTTCACCAGGATTTACTACTCACAAACTTTTGGTGAAAGCACCATGAAACTATATACATCAGGAAAAAGGAAATTAAACTCAAAAGGAAGAAATGGGTAAACAAAGAAAATGCAAACATGTAAGTGACTCTAAAATAAGCATTAACTGTAAAAACACACAGATAATTGCGACAAAGTCTTAGCACATAACAAGTGCTTGACCGACGTTTATTGGTTGGTGGTGATTCTCGACTGCATGCACCTCTTCTGAGACCTAATTCTACATGTGTTTTGGGCACAAACTCAGAAGCACTTCAGCTTATGGCTGTCATATCCTATTCACTTCTTCATTCCAGGAGTATTTTATCACTTCTGATCTTCATTTATTATTTTTTTTATTTTTTCCATCTTCTGTTGATGAGGGAGGGAATTCTGGTTTGAGTTCAGTCTACTATTTTGAAACTCCACTCATTAAATTTTTATTGAACTGAAAAAATTATTCCCACCCCTCTGATACTGCACCCAACAAGAACAATCCTCACTGCCTGCCAACCTTCAGAAGAGTTAGATTCTCACATGGCAACTTGGAGCTCCAAGTACAGGTCTTTCTTTACTTACAATGGAGTTACCTCTCAATAAATCCATCATAAGTTGAAAATACCATCAGTCGAAAATGCACTTCATATACCTAATCTACTAAACATCATAGCTTAGCCTAGCCTACCTTAAACACACTCAGAAGACTATAGTTGGGCAAAGCCTGTTTTATAATAAAGTGTTGAATATCCCATGCAGTTTATTGAACACTATATAGAAATTGAAAAACAGAATGGTTGTATGGGTACAGAATGGTTGTTAGTATATCAGTTAGTTAATCTTGTGGTCTCGTAGCTGATTGAGAGCTGCAGCTTGCTACCACTGCCCAGTATCACAAGAGTGTTATACCACATATCACCAGGAAAAGATCAAAATTCAAACTGTAAAGTTCAGTTTCTACTGAATTTGTATCACTTCCATACCACTGTAAAATCTAAAAATCAGAATTAAGGGATCATCTGTATAAGTGTTCCAGCAACTAAAACCAAGTCATACAATGTCACTTCTACTGTACCATACTGGTCAAGGTAATCACATAAACACCCAGATTCAAGGGGAGGGGACACAGACCCTACCCCTTAAAATGAGCAATGCCACAGAGTTTGGAGGTCTTATTTTAAAACTATCACCTGCAATCAGAACACAGCTGAAATTCGGCGCAACTAAAAGTAGGAGGCAGGCTTTACAGGTGGCTCTAGTGCTAAAGAACCCATCTGCCAACACAGGAGACATAAGAGGCACAGGTTCGATCCCTGGGTTGCCAAGATCTCCTGGAGGAAGGCTTGGCAACCCCTTCCAGTATTCTTGTCTGGAGAATCCCATGGACAGAAAAGCCTGGCAGGCTACAGTCCATAGGGTCGCAGCATTGGACATGAATGAAGCGACTTAGAGTACCCTCACACAGAAGTGAAAGGTAAATAACCAGTTAACAACAATGAGATCTGTAAGTTACTGGGCATATACCATGTTCCAGACACTTCCATATTTCACTTACCTTTATGCTGAACCTATGATATAGGTAGGGCTAATATGCCCTATCTTACAGGGGAGGATGTGCATTCATAGGGTCAATGTGAATGCCCAAGGTCCTAGAGCTAAAGAGTAGCCAGATTCAAATCCAGGACAGACACAGGGCAAGGCCATCCTTTTACCCACTCTGCTATGCTAATTCTTTAAGTAACTGAGCAGGGATAGCATACTCCAGTCCTGGCTGCCTAGGAGGAATTTGAGCTTGTAGCCAGCCATCAGGAGAGGGAGGTGGCACCCCAGAGCAGGGGCTTCCTGTATAAACAGGAGGCGCATGGGAAGCGGCACTGTGGTGCAGGGACAATGGGCAGTGAGCAGGCAGGGCCTCCTGTCTCCGGTGGGCGCTCAGGGCTGCGGGCGGCCGGGCAGGAACAGCTGGGGCCCTGACTCCCTGATGCCTGGCCCAGGAGAGGAACTGCCCCTCTCATGGCTTTCCCAGGAGGAAGTTCCCTACTGATTCTCGGGAAGCCCTTCCCATCCCAGGCCTCGGCTGTGCCTAGACCTCCTCTTTCTTCTTCAGGAGCATGTTGTCTTTAGGGCTAATCTGGGATACAGGCCTCCTCTGAAGTCCCTGTGGGCTGGAGGCTTGGAGGGTGTGGGCGAGGCAGGCCAGGCTCAGATGCCAATCTAGGAGGCAGCCACCTGTGAAACGTGTGCTAAGGAGAAAAGTATAGGGCAATTAAAGGAGAGAAAAAAAAACTTGGAATGTGTAAAGCAAAAGACCTGACTCCACATCGCAGCAACAGTTCTTAGCTGTGTGACCTTGGGCAAGACACTTAACCTCTCTGAGACAGTTTCCTCATTTGTCAACTCTGAAAAAAGTCATTTGAAGCTTAAATGAGATAATTTGTGTAAAGTTACCAACACACAGTAAGAGTTACATAAACAGTATCTGTGAGTATTTAAAGCACATAGAAGCTCCTCCAACCTCTGCCCAACAACCACTTTACAATAGCATCTAAACTTTCACCATCAGAGAGACTGTGTCACCACTAAAATCACCTCATAAGAGGCAAGGCACCCCTAGTCTGGGAAGCCAGAGAAGGTGGGCTTGAGGGAGGGTCCCAAGCAGCCCCTCACCATTGCCTTCCCAAGGCTCCCCTTACACCACATTCTCTTGTCACCCCCACTTCTCTGTCAACTCCTGCTTAGTTATTTTACTGGCTCCTCAACTCTACCCATCTCTTTTCTCTCTCTCTCTCCACCCTCCTTGGGTGTATTCATACTGTCCCATCTATAGGTTAGTGACTCCCAAACCTCTCTCATGAGTCCACACCTGCGTATCGAACTGCCTCCCAAACATCTCTAGCTGGATGCCCCTTGGGCAGCTCCAACACAACTTGGTCCTCACAGATAATCATCTCACCCAAGAAAACACTGGGCCCTTCTCACCATCTTCCTGCTCCTTCCTTAGCAGGCCTATCACCTCTCCCCTGTGTGCCTGTCACATCCTTCTATCCTCTAAGTCACAGTCAGAATAGGCTTTCTAACATACAAACCCTGCCTGGCCACAGGATAAAGTCCAAGTCCCTCTGGAAGGCACCCTTAGCCCTCAGTGATGTGTCAACTGGTAGAGCCTCATGGTCCACTGCCTGCCACCTCTCTCCCACACTGAGCACTGCCAAACCCAGCCACTGGTGGTTCCCTGAGAACATCATTCCCTCCCCCAGCTCTGGGCCTTTATACATATGCTTCTTACTGGAATGCCTTCCCTACATCTTTCCTTAAGACTTAACCCCAGTATCACCTCCTCCAAGAAGACTTCCTCCTCCTTCCTCTATCAGAACTTATTACACTATATTGTATCTGCCTGTTTACCTACACAACTCACCACAAAACTGTACTTCCTAAGGGCAAGAACAAGGCCTTCCTCTCTAGATCCCCAGGTCCAGCACAGGACCAGTATGAAGGCAATATCTGGATATGTTCATTTGAATGCATGAATGAATAACAAATTCTGCCCAACAAGGAATGTTACCTAAAGGTAATCCTTATGGGACGTCCAGTCTCAAGCAAACTCACATATGTAATAGAAGCTTCCTCCTCCCAGATGACTCACGTAGTTTATTTTTATTTAGTTTTTGGCCACGCAGCGCGGCATGCAAGATCTTAGTTTCTTGACCAAGGATGGAACCCATGGCCCTTGCAGTGGAATGGAAGGTGGAGTCTTAACCACCGGACCACCAAGGAAATCCCAGATCATGTAGTTTAAAGCTTGAAAACAATTTTGAGCCACAGCCCCAGAAGTCACGAGAATGATAGACATTCTGTAATGGCGCTTTTTTAAAGACTCAAACTGGAGAGAAAAGGGGTGGGTGTGGGAGAGTGTGCGTGTCTGCACACACCAGTGAGGACACACGTAAACAACTGCATGTGAATGTGTGGGCACACCTGTGCAGAATGTATGTGGAATGGTGGCCACACACTCACCATTTGTGATTTGTTCTCCATTTATACACTCTACAGACGAAAGAAGGACCACCCGGGACACAAATAATGCCCCGAAACTTGCGAGCACCCATTTCTCAGAGAAAATTAGAGCTAAGGCAGCCCCGCCGGTCCCGCATGAAGCTCCAGCTTCCCCGCACAGGAGTTCCCTCCGTCTGGCCTTTACCTCGTCTCCAGTGTCGCCCCTGCCTAGAGACTGTCTTAGCTACGCCTTCTTGCGGCCACAGGAAGCTGCAGTGGGTCCCGCCGTCTCGGGCGGATCCTCTCTTCCCTTCCTGGACGGGCCTCCGAGTCAGGGCTTAGCAGAGGCCGACAGTGAGGGGCCAGAGTCTCCAAGGACTCGAGGAGACAGGGAGATGGCGGGGCGACCACAGGGCAGGCCCCAGGCGGCCCGGCCGCTCTGGGCGCGAGCGTCTGCGCTGAGAGCCGAGGGCCACGCACCACGCCCGGCGGAGGCCCCGCGCCCCAGGCTCCGGTGCGCTCCACACGGGCTTCCTGCGCCGCCGCGGGCAAGAATGACACGGTCGGGACGGCCCTGGTCCCCACCGCCGGCCGCCGCTTCCGGCGCTGCAAAGCGAGGAAGCCCCCCGGCGGCGTCGGGCCAGCCGGCTTCCGGCCAGTGGGACGCGCAACGCGGGGTCAGCGTCCTGCAACCTCGGCACGCGGCGTGCCTGGCACACCCGGAAGCTGCGCCTTCCTTCCTCCACCCGAGGGCCTGGCAAGACGGCCCACACAGCCGCTGCCTTCTAGTCCTCCGGGACCGTCTCTCATCCAGCATTCCCTCCTCTTCATCCAGGCACCTCACTGTCCATGAACATACACGTTCGGACCCCAAATGTTGTCCTAGAGTCCCTCCCATTCCCAGTTTCTACCTCTCTCAAAACTATCATGAAATCCTGGATTTATTCATACTAAAGTGTCAATGACTAAAAACGTTTGAAAGCCTCATCTTTCCCCAGACTAAATCTGCACCTAGGAGAAAGAAGCGCTAAACTTGGAATCTCAGACTTTCATTCAACAAACATTTTCTGCACTGCAGGGACATCAGTAACTAAGAATACAAAGATAAGAATACAAAGATGAGAACGTGGTCACCGCCCTCAGGGAGTTCACACTCTAGGAGGAGATAAACAAATTAAGAAATAATTTACAGCAGAGGGTGATAATTGCTGAGATAGAAGGAAGCACCAACAAAGTGCCATAGGAGCCCAAACACCCAGCCCAGCCTGCTGATGTAGATTATTGCAGTGGTTCCCAGCCTTTCTGGAACCAGAGACCAATTTTGTGGAAGGCAGCTTTTGCATGGACCAAGAGTGGTGGGGATGGTTTCAGGACAATTCAAGCACATTACATTTACTGTGCACTGTGCTTCTAATCTAATGCCTCCACTGATCTGACAGAAGGTACCAGTCTGCGGCCTGGAGGTTGGGTACCCCTGGATTATTGAGCCAGGGAATACCTCCCAAGAGGAGCCTATACTCGAGCACACTTAAAGGATGAAGAGCAAGCAGCTGAGAGGACAAGCAAATCACTTTTACCAAGACCCACATGACCAAGGATGCACCCCTTGTTTGGAGTGAGAGGAGAGGTGTATAGGAACATAGAGCACCCAAAATGTGGACATGCTGAGAAGGCCACACAGCCTGTTGAAGGCAGGGGGCATGTCCAACTCACCTTCGGAGCCCTTTTTCTGGCATAACATAAACACTTAAGAAATGTTTGTTGAATTACTGCCAAAAGCTGATCTATTGTGGAGTGAGTGTGTATTGTCTTTCTTCCCGATCAGACTGAAGAAAACTCTTCATGTGTAGAAACTAGGTCTTTTCCATGTCCACCATACCACTTGGCACATACCTTGGCACCTGACAGGCACAAAGCTGAAAAGCACCCCTTGATTAAGGCAGTAACATGCTGTTTTATGGCCCCCAGCCCTGGCAGTGGCAGGGGGATGGGGAGGGCAACACAGCCTCTCCTGGGGGCCTGACCTTTACCTGCCAGGCCTGCTCAGATTACCCAGCCAGAAATCTCTCCTTTCTTCCTCTTGTCACCTATGGCATTTGCATCTTGGGCTGAAGGGATGTGTACAGACTGTGTACCTGTCACCTGGAACTCCCTGTGGGCAGAGATCACACGTGGCTCCTCTCTGCATCCCCACACCTGGAACAGCCACTGCACAGAAAAGGGTCTAACACATGTGTGTGAAGAAGCAAATTAAGTGATTGGGGAGTTTGTGAATTTGTTCATTCTTTCTTTTCTTCCTTTCTTCTTTTGGGTGGAAGACACTCCTGATATCATTCAAGATGCACAAAAGCAGCTATTTCCTAAATGATTATTTAGCATCCCATTGTCATTGTCATTAAATATAAGAAAAATCCATTATTCATCCTGCCTGTCCTTCACAGACACTACCTCAGGGCAATCAAATGGTTGATAAGGAGTTTCTCCTTATAGAAGAGTCCAGTTAATTAATGAAGAAGGACCGACAAGATTAGAATATCACTATTTTGCTAATGAACCCTAATGAATAAAGCCTCTAGACAGTGATCATCAATGGATGTTAAAATCCAAAAGAGGAAAAACTAAATATGAGTGTGTTCTGATTGAACTATGGACTTCCCTGGTGGTTCAGACAGTAAAGAGTATGCCTGTAATGTGGGAAACCTGGGTTCAATCCCTGGGTTGGAAAAATTCCCCGGAGGAGGAAATGGCAACTCATTCCAGTATTCTTGTCTGGAAAATCTCATGGAGAGGGGAGCCTGGCGGGCTATGAACCATGCAACACTATTGGTGTTCTTGCCAAAATACCAAACCTGATCTAACCAAGCCTCTAGATCTACCTGCACACAGGAAATACAGAGGACAGAGGGGCATGTTAAAGGATGATTCAGGGATGCAATCAGCAAAATCCAGGCTGTGAGAAGCCCTGTCCTAGAGGACGAGTGGCCCACTACTATAGAGATATAATGCATGGAGAAAGAAAAGAGGCATGATATCTATGGGCGAAAAGACTTAAGAGACATATTAACCAAATGTAATAGTCCATCTAGTCAAAGCTATGGTTTTTCCAGTAGTCATGTATGGATGTGAGAGTTGGACTATAAAAAAAGCTGAGCGCCGAAGAATTGATGCTTTTGAACTGTGGTGTTGGAGAAGACTCGAGAGTCCCTTGGACTGCAAGGAGATCCAACCAGTCCATCCTAAAGGAAATCAGTCCTAAATATTCATTGGAAGGACTGATGCTGAAGCTGAAACTCCAATACTTTGGCCACCTGACTCAAAGAACTGACTAATTGGAGAAGACCCTGATGCTGGGAAAGACTGAAGGCAGGAAGAGAAGGGGATGACTGAGGATGAGATGGTTTATGACATCACCAACTTGATGGACATGAGTTTGAATAAGCTTTGGGAGTTGGTGATAGACAGGGAAGCTTGGCATGCTGCAGTCCATGGGGTCACAAAGAGTCGGACACGACTGAACTGAACTGAATATATGGATAGGGCTTACCCTGATGGCTCAGCAGGTAAAGAATCTGCCTGCCAATGCAGGAAATACAGGAGACCCAGGTTCGATCCCTGGGACATGAAGATTCCCTGGAGGAGGAAAATGGTGAGCCGTTCTAGTATTCTCACCTGAAAAATCACATGAACAGAGGAGCCTGGTGGCCTACAGTCCAAAATGTCAGAGTTGGACACAACTGAATGACTAAGCACAAAAAAAAATATGGATATATGGATCTTATTTGGATCTTGGCTCACACCAACTGTAAAATCCTTTGGAGATATTTAAGGAAATTTGAACATTAACTGTGTATTTGATATACTAAAAAAAAATCACCCTCAATTTTTAGGTATGTGTAGTTTGGCTATTTTTTTAAGTGCTTATATTTTAGGGATATTGACTCTCATATATACAAGTAAAGTAATAGATACGATGTCTCTATTTGGCTTCAAAAGAATGGTGGGGGAAGGGTAAAGAAATGGGTGGAGATATAGAGAAAACCAGACGAAGGTTCACTGTACTATTCTCTCTTCTATTTTATAGACTTGAAATGTGCCACAATAACAGGCTAAAAACAAAGAGATCAAAGACATTGTTATTATTGATACTATTACTACTACTACTACTATTATTATTACTGGGTTTTTTAGTGCTCCTTCTTTAACAGATCCTGTGCTAAATACTTTTCACACAATATATTATTTAATCTTCTCAAGAAGACTGTACCTGAATACTATTATTTCTGTTTGCAGATAAGGGAACTGAAGCACAGAGAGGCTGGATAATGGCCCAAAGTCACACAGCAAGTAGACCATAGAGCCAGGATTTAAGTATAGATCTACTGAGATCCAAGCGCACTCTCTCCCATTCCACCATCTCACTTACCGACACTGACTTCCCAGGCACCAGGCTTCACTCTCTCTGTATAACAGATGAAGAAGCTGAGGCTCTGTTCAGTAGTAACTAGTAAAGTTGAAGACACCTGAATCCTTTGACACAGCAGTCTCACTTCTTGGTAAACTGTAGCACATCAGCACTGGCAGACATATAGATGGACATCCATAGCAGGCTAGTTGGTAACCTTAAAGAATAGGAAATAACCCAACGTCCCTCAACAAGAACATGGATAAATAAACTGTGCTGTGTCCATACAATGGAATGGTGCAACCCAGTGAAAATGAATGGAGTTTGTCTTTGTGTATCAACCAGGAACTTTTCTCAAACATAAAGTTGAATGAAAAAGCAAGCAGGCATAGTTAAGAAACACAGCGATACTAAGTATTACTTAGAAATGGATACATGTCAAACAAATATTAAAATAGCTGTGGGAATATTTAGCACCAAATTTACTGTAATCACATCAGGAGAGAGGGACAGAGAAGGATCAGAGAGGATTCAGGGTAGTCCTTGACTATGTCTTCAAGATTTCTTGAAAAAGTTTGTGGAGAAGCAGGAATCCCATTTGGGAGTGCACACTGCTTCAATCTATAAAGAGGGTAATTTGGCAATATCTATCAAGGTTACAAATGCATATACCCTTGGACACAACTCTGCATATTTAGAAATTTTTGTACAGATATATGCACACACCTACAAAATTAGATATATACAAGATTTCACATTACAGTATTTTTTTCCTTTAATGAACCATCATAGGCTTTTGGTATTTTGTTTTTTAATTTTTATTGAAATATAGTTGCTTTACAATGTTGTGCTAATATCTATTGTACAGCAAACTGAGTCAGTCATACTTTTATATATGCATTTGTATGTGTGTGTGCATGCTCAGTTCTGTCCGACTATCTGTGATCTCATGGACTGTAGCCCACCAGGCTACTCTCTCTATGGGATTTCCCAGGCAAGAATACTGGAGTGGGATGCCATTTCCTACTACAGGGGATCTTCCCGACCCACTGATCGAACCATGTCTCCTGCATTGGCAGGCGGATTCTTTACCTGCTGAGCCATAGACGAAGCCCATATTTACATATATCTCCTATTTTTCGGATTTCCCATTCATCACCATAGAGCACTAAGTAGAGTTCCCTGAGCTATATAGTATGTTCTTACTAGTTACCTACTTTATGCTGTGCTGTGCTTAGTCACACAGTCATGTACAGCTCTTTGTGACCCCATGTAGCCTGCCAGGTTCCTCTGTCCATGGGGATTCTCCAGGCAAGAATACTGGAGTGGGTTGCCATGCCCTCCTCAAGGGGATTGTTCCAACCCAGGGATCAAACCCAGGTCTCCTACACTGCAGGCAGATTCTTTACCAGCTGAGCTACCAGTGAAGCCCTACCTATTTTATACACAGTATCAGTAATGTATATATATTCAATTCCAACCTCCCAATTCATCCCATCTCCCTTTTTCCCCTTGGTATCTATATGTTTGTTCTCTACATCTGTATCTCTATTTCTGCTTTGTAAGTAAGATCGTCTATACAAATTTTTTCAGATTCCACATATATGTGCTAATACACAGTATGGTTTATAAAAGCAAAGTATTTGAAACAAGCTAATATTATGCCACTCTAAAAAGGGAATGCATTGATATGGAAAGATTTCTGAAGTGCAGAACACTGTGCACTCAGTTGTTTCCATGTGCAAAAAAGTGAGGGAGGACTGGAAAATGTATGCAGTATGTTGCATATGTCCCAGAAGGCTATACCCTAAACTAGGGTCACTTGCTGCTTGTGAGATGGGTGACAGGGACAGAATTGAGAGAGTTTTCATTGTAAGCCTTCTATTCTTTTTAAATTTTGGTATATGTAAAGATATTGCCTGTTCAAAGAATGATAAAAATGTTAAAACTCTGAACCTAAGCAAGGTTTCATAATCTCCGAGGCTGATGTCATTAAGAATTAGGACAGACGGGACTTCCCAGGTGGTCCAGTACCTAAGACTCCTCACTCCCAATGCAAGACCCCAGTTCAATCCCTGGTCAGGGAACTAAATCCCACATACTGCAACTAAGACCCAGTGCAACCAAATAAATAAATAAACAATTCTTTTAAAAAAAGAATTAGTACAGAGCTGTGTTAACCACTCCACTACAGTGCCTCCCAGCCTGCAGTGGGTGTGCATAGGTGACAGTACCATGCACCAGGACCGTCCTTCCATCTACACTACTTCTGGGGCCTACTTTGTGTATTTCTGGACCTTCGTTCCCATCACCCACTTGAGGGGGCCCTTTCTTGTTCAGACATGCTACCAGTTCTCATTCCTCAGAAGTACTGCTTCCTAGCAAAAGGTTAAGGCCAAGAGGTACCTGGATAGAGCACACAAGAATCCTGGACTGTTCCCACCCAAAGCCCCAAAATCCTGACCACAGTTTCCCCCAACAAAAGCCTCTTGTACCACCACCACAGCAGCCTACCAGCAATTACCCCCAATTACAAACCCAGAGCCCAGCAAGGCCTCAATTAGTCTAAAAAGGGGCCTGAGGAGGGGTCAGCCACACAGTGTAGTGCCCATGTATCACCTCCACCCACAGGGTAGCACACTCCTCTCAGTGAAGCCCGGGGCATTGGTTACTTGGTAAGCAAGCCCTCAGGATATGCTCCTGAGAAGGCATTTGGCTCTCCTCCGAGTGACCATTCCTTGCAGGGCCCCATCAAGCACTCTATCCTGAAGTGCAGCCCCTCCCTGCACAGACTGCACACATCCTTCCTACTCCCCACTATCCCAGGCAGGGTGTGACATTTCCAGGTTATCCTCGTCATCAACCCCGGATGAACATCCCTGGATGAATCTGCAGATAGAGGGATGCCCAGGGCTGATGCCTCTAAATCACCATGGTTAGGGACTTGGCTCAATGTGTTGGGAGAAGGACCAAATGCCCATCTCTTCCCAGGAAAGGATGGCCTCTGAATCCTTCTTGGGAGCGTCCAGAAACAAACTTGTCCCTGGTTTTATCTTTTCCTGAAAATTCCCTGAGATGAACACCATCAGGTTGCAGAGCCCTGGGCTTGGCAAACTTTGAGGTTTTCATGAATTAGCCCCCATGCCCATCTTCTTCACAGTGGGTGTGCATGGCTGTGAGAAGGTGTGCATATATGTGTATACACAGATCTCAAGCTTAAGTGTGACTATGTATTCGGGGAGGACCAGAGGTTACAGGAAATAGGTCTCATAAGTAACAGCTAGATTTGGTCAGATGGAAGGAAGGACTGCCTGACCTGGCAGTGACAGAGGCACCCTCTCAGAGGTGAAACTCAGCACTCCCAAGTCAAAATGCCACTTAGTGACTGGGGGCCTCCAGCAAATTACTTAACTTCTCTGAGCCTCAGTTTCTTCATCTGTTAAATGGGAATAGTACCAACGTGTCAGTTTGTCACAAAAATGAAATGAGAGAGAGACACAGTTTGGGAAAGATCCCCGGTGTTCTCCTACTTGCTGCAAGTAATAAATCCTTCCTTCTCTGGAAAAAAAAAATGAAATGAGAAAATGAAGGTCAAGTCCCTGGTTCAAAATAAGTCTTTAATAAAAGATACCTACTTTAACCCTTTATTATGAGGACAATAATAGCTGGAGGTACAAAGAGGTCATCAGAGAATGCTTTCTAGAAGGAAAAGGCCTTGTTACAGCATATCTGTCTGTCTATATAACACTGTAATTTTTTCTTTCACTTTGGAAAACTGACAATTTCTACTAAAACTAAACAGATGCCCACTTTCCTACATAGCCATTCAAGAGTGATTATAAAATGCCCTTCACAAAAAGACATGTAAAAAAACATTGACAGCAGCTTTATTTATGATATCCCAAGACTGGAAACAACACCATCAATAGGTTAATGGATAAGCAAATTGTGGAATATTACACAGCAATAAAGAGAATGAATGTCTGATACATGCAACAAGATGAGTGAACAGCAAAAATATTTTACACAGAAGAAACCAGACCCGAAGAGTACATATCATGTACCCCATTTATGAAGCTCAAAGTTAATTTGTGATGGTAGAAATCAGAATACACGTTACCTTTGGGAGTAGGTATTGATGAGGCTGGAATTTCTAAAAAAGGGACTACAGGTGAAGAACAGTGGCTCATATCCTGAGCTGGCCCTGTGTGGTCCAGCCACTCTTCTTCACTTGTAGTCCCTTTCTTAGAAATTCCAGCCTCATAACTAGGGAAATGGCATTTCTCAATTTTCTGTGGAGCACAGCCATGTTCCAATATCACTATAATGAATTAAACCCATGCTGGTGGGAAACACTGAGTGAGAAGTAGAGGACAGAGTTTCTGTCCATCGAGGTTTACAGTTTGGACATGGACAAAAGCAACTTTGGGTTTCCCTGGTAGCTCAGTCAGTAAAGAATCTGCCTGCAATGCAGGAGATGGGGATAAATGCCTGGAGTCAGGAAGATGCCCTGGAGAAGGAAATGGCAACCCACTTCAGTATTCCTGCCTGGAGAATTCCATGAACAGAGGAGCCTGGTGGGCTACAGTCCATGGGGTTGCAAGAGTTGAACACAACTCAGTGGCTAAACCACCACCACCACCAAAAGCAACTTTAAACAACACATCAGCTCCTTCCACCCTAGACTTCTCTCTCTGGGGAGCATTCCAAAGGTCTTTGGAAGAGAGAGGTCCTGACACGGCCCAGGAACCAGCCCCCTCTGCCTTTTCAACCCTGAACTAGACTCAACCAGGGAAAAGGTCTACAACTGCTCTGCAGTCTGCCTGGTATAGGGGAGGTCATACACTCCTTGGAGCAAAGAGGGGCTGGCGGACTTGAGGCTCAACATCAGTAAGGTAAGGCCAGAACTCTGGCCTGCTGCCTCCCAGCTCAGCTATCCACAGGGTAGGGTGGGGAGGAGGGTGGAGGTGGGGGAGATTCAGCAAGATACTTACCAACTGGAAACAACTCTCAGCTCTTCTCTGTTAAGTTCTTCCCCAGAATGGGTAATGGTTTCCTCTCTCTCTCTCTCTCTCTCTCTCTCTCTCTCTCTCTCTCTCTCCATATCCTTACTCTTTCTTGCTCACTCTCCCAAGCACTTATTTGGATAAGTGTCTCTGCTAATCCTAACCAGGCAGAATAATACCTGGCCCGAGCCTGGTGCGGGGTGAATGTGTGCACGAGAGAGAACCGCCTGTCGCAGTAAGCTCAGCTAAGGACAGAGATGAAGCCTGTGTGAGGAGCCTGCGTGTGTTAAAGTGTGTCAGGGGTGTGTTCTGTACCTGAGCTTCTGTAAAGAATTCTTAACAGCGATCTTGCCATGGGAACATCCAAGTGGCAACCCAGTCACATTAAACACAGGCCAAGGACATCAGAGAATCAGCAGGCTTCTGGGAGTGTCAGACTTGAAAACAGGGAGCCAAGAGATCAGCCATGGGATAGCTGGGTGTGGGAGTGCGTGAAGAGGCTTAGAGTGCCAGCATCGGATTGGCAGGTTTTCCACCAAAATGTGCAGGATCCGAACTAGTATATGTGACAGGTGAGTGTGAGAGAGTAGTGGGGAAAAGGAGAACTGAGCGGGCGCAGGGAGGATACGGGAGCTGACTGAGACAGACGGATAGAGGAATGTGAGCTGGGTAGAGGGCCCTGGAGTCCGCGGGGCGGGAGGGACCTGGGTGGCTCTAACAGCTGCTGAAGCGTAGAGTCTCGTGGGGATGTGTTAATCAACACGGATATTCAGGTTTCCCTTTTCCCGCCGGCGAGGCGAAGCAGAGAGCTCCCTCTTGCCCCGCAGTAGTGGGGAGCGGAGGATGTTGGAGAGCCCCGCTGGCTGTGGCGTGGGACCCGCCGAGCGGCGCGAGATGAGCTCTGCCGCCTCGGGCCGCCGCGCCGCTCGCGCGACTGTGGCAGGATTCCTGGCCGTGGGGAGAGGCGCGCCTCGCCCCATGAGAGCCGAGGGCGCCGCTCGCGCCGGCTGTCTGGGCCTCCACCGCGCAGCACGGGCGCGGGGCCCGCAGCCCTGTTCGGTCAGCGGTCTCTTCACCGCTCCGACAGCACTGCTCGGACGGGAAGACGGGAGGCGCAGCGGCGGGCCCCTGAGAAAACAGGACAGGAGAGGTTGGGAGCTCCGCCCGGCCCCTGGACGTGGGCACCGCCCCAGGGTCACCAAGCCGGAGCCCTGCGTCGCCGCGACGCCCTGGGGCCCCACACAAGCCTCGGCGAGGTCCGCCCTGCCGGCGGGATCCCGACCTCGCTCGGAAGCGGGGCCCTCCCCAGCCTGGCCAAGAGGGTCAGAAGGGAACGAAGGCGTGCCCCGCGGCTTCCTGGAGAGATCAATACCTGCAGGCAGGACTCCTCTTCCTGCCACTCACAAAATCCTTTAGAGGAACCCCTTCCTTTAACCCCAGCCCCTACACACACACACACACACACACACACACACTCTCTCTCTCTCTCTCTCTCTCTCTCCTCAAAGGCTGAAAGGGAGCTGAGTTTGGAATTCGGGGAAGTGATGACACACACAACAATGCTGTCACACCTGGCTGCTGCAGGCCAGCAGCGGAAATGCCTGCAAGGGGGGAGAGAGACAGAAAGAGGACACCAGCCTGGGTGGTCAGAAAGAGAGGACAGAGCACCCACCCCCAGGTAGGGACAGACCCAGCTGTTTTTGTCTCTATCAAAGCCCTGAGGGAGGATGGGCAGTGGGGTCCATCTGTAGCAGCCCTAAGCCCAACTCACACCATTCCTACCCAGAGCCTGGCCACAAATGGGGGTAAGGAAGAAAAACACACCTTCACTCCAGCTCAGGAAACAACAACAAAAGTTCTGAAGAAGAGCCACTTGCCTCCCGTGTATGTTGGAAGCAGTGAAAGAAAACAAGACACTCTGGGATCTTTTCAGTGGCGGGTGGAGAATGGTATTTAGTGAGGTGAGTTTAGGAGACCCCTGCTTCCTCTTACTGTGGTGCTCAGGTCACACTGCCCTGCCGACCTTCCTGGCGTCGTCTTCAAGGTGCTGAATTCCAGAGAGCCCGATCACACCCTGTCCTCTTGTTCTTTTAATTGCAGAATGCAGATCAGGAGCCTAAGTGGCACGAAGCAGCTCTAGAGGGTGGCTTGTGGATGCTGGGGAAAAGGCCCAGAGACCACCAATGGCTCTTCCCCAGAGATTGGGCAGCTTGGGAGGAAGAGGTAGCAACAGGCATTGGGCCAGTCAATCCAGACGTGCCAACTAGTACACACAAAATTGTGTGCCATCCATTCAGTTCACCTTCCTGCACAAAGGACCCTGGCTCCGCCAGCAACAGGGAGTTTGGGGCATGAGGACTCAAAACACTGGCCATCTCTCTCACACTTTATGACTGCAGACTTTTTGTTAAGGCCGAGTTAACCATTTGAGTATTGTTTCAGCACTGATTTCCCCCAAGACAACCTCCATTCATGCAATTGGGTCCCAATCAGACTTTTGCTAAAAGTAGGTGAGAACTCAGCCCCCCAACACTTGAGAAAGATCAGAACAAAGGTCTTGTCCGGAGAGAGATTTGAACAAATGCCTCCCTCACAGCCTGTTGTTTTTCTTCCTAGGCTGTGACAGAATATGTACACTGGCAGGCGGGCGGGCAGGAAGAATTGAGAAAGAAAAGAAAAGGGGGGAGAGGGAAGGAGTGAAGAAATAAAGGAGGGGAGGAGAAAAGAGAAGAGGAAAAAGAAGATGCAATATTCATGAGTCACATTTACTCTGATACATTTATATACAAATGTCATTATGCATCTATAAAGTATAAACGCGTTTTACCCCATAAATATAAATTTCACATCTTGTATCTGTGCATACCTGTGTTTCTGCACACGCACATCCAAACAGCTATCTCACGTGTCACAAGGACAGACCCTCCCCATGACTTCTATTTGTGATAAGAAGCACAGACGTAAACTGTCCCCCAAAGTCCCACGACAACGTTTGCGCCTGTGTCGGAGCAGAAGCAGAGTGGGGTCTACTTGGTGTTTTAAAGCATACGTCCAACCCGTAGGATTAAGACGCGGATACTGAGTAGGTATCACAGGGCCAGGAGCAGCGCGAGGAAGAGCGGGAGCTTCAGGCGGAGCCCCTGGGCGCCTCCTCCCAGCGATCCTCTTCGGCTCCTTCCCGGCCCAGGCACTCTGAGAGCGCGAGGGACAGGCCAGGCCAAGGTTTCTTCGTTCAGTGACACGCGTTTCTGGGCTGATTTTCCCAAAGCCACCGCGCAGCCCTCTCCACCCCACCCCCGGCCGGCCCCCTCGCCGTCCCGCCCCTCCCCCGGGCCCGAGCTAGAAGTTAGCCCCGAACCAGCAGCAAAGGGCAGAGCAAAGGAGCCGTTTTCTTTCACCTGGACGCTGCGAGGAGGCTTGGCGCGCCTCTCCGCGCTAGGGCCCGAGTTCCTTGCGCGCGCGGGCCGAGGGCGGACGGACCTCGCCGAGGCCCTCGGCATCTCCCGGCCCAGTCCGCAGAGCGAGCACCGGCAGATTCAAGGGCTTGTGAAAGTGTGATCGCGGCTATCCGCCGGGCTCCCTAAACTCGCTGGGAGGGGGCAGGCCGGTCCGGGCTGTGCGGGGCGTTTACAAAAAAGTGACTTGGAGATGAACTCTCCCGTGCGCGACTGGCCGCCCCGCTATAGGGGCGAAGGCGCCTGACGCAAGCGGAACTCGGTGGAGCCCATACGAATCAGAACAGAGCGAGGCTCCTGGCGCTCTGGAAACTCCAGGAGGCAGCTCCGCCAGAGACGCGGGTCGTGTCTCGGGAAACCGGAGGGTGGGGGGAGGGGAAGAGCGCAGAAAAGAAAACCCACCGAGGCGGGGACTGGCCTGGGCGGGGAGGGGCGGCGGAGCCGGAGCCCCTCTCTGTTAGGCGGACTCCCCATGGCCAGAGACTAAGCTCCACTCCCGCCGGCCGCTCCCTTGGGGAAGGGAAAGAAGAGGAGAGAGGAGCGAGAGGCCGCCAGCGAGAGCGCGGGCGGCATACGCGAGTCTGCAGAAGTTTGAGAATCGGCCGTGAACGGACTTGTGCGCCCGGATTCTTTGCCGCGCCAGCGCCAGCGGAAAAGAGCAGGGATTGCCCGGCCGCGGCGCGCCGGCTTTGTCATGATGGCCAGCTACCCCGAGCCCGAGGACGCCTCGGGGGCCCTGCTGGCCCCGGAGACCGGCCGCGCAGCCAAGGAGTCCGAGGCGCCGCCGCCGCCCAGCCCGGGCAAGGGCGGCGGCGGCGGTGCGGGAACAGCACCGGAGAAGCCGGACCCGGCGCAGAAGCCCCCATACTCGTATGTGGCACTCATCGCCATGGCGATCCGCGAGAGCGCCGAGAAGAGGCTCACGCTGTCCGGCATCTACCAGTACATTATAGCCAAGTTCCCGTTCTACGAGAAGAATAAGAAGGGCTGGCAGAATAGCATCCGCCACAACCTCAGCCTCAACGAGTGCTTCATCAAGGTGCCGCGCGAGGGCGGCGGCGAGCGCAAGGGCAACTACTGGACGCTGGACCCGGCCTGCGAGGATATGTTCGAGAAGGGCAACTACCGGCGCCGCCGCCGCATGAAGCGGCCCTTCCGGCCGCCGCCCGCGCACTTCCAGCCGGGCAAGGGGCTCTTTGGGGCCGGAGGCGCTGCGGGTGGCTGCGGCGTGGCGGGCGCAGGGGCAGACGGCTACGGCTACCTGGCGCCCCCCAAGTACCTGCAGTCCGGCTTCCTCAACAACTCGTGGCCGCTACCGCAGCCGCCTTCGCCCATGCCCTACGCCTCCTGCCAGATGGCGGCGGCCGCCGCGGCGGCTGCAGCGGCCGCGGCGGCCGCGGGCCCGGGCAGCCCCGGCGCGGCCGCGGTGGTCAAGGGGCTGGCGGGCCCGGCCGCCTCGTACGGGCCGTACTCGCGCGTGCAAAGCATGGCGCTGCCTCCCGGCGTAGTGAACTCGTACAACGGTCTGGGAGGCCCGCCCGCCGCGCCTCCGCCGCCGCCGCACCCCCACTCACACCCGCACGCACACCATCTGCACGCGGCCGCCGCACCCCCGCCGGCCCCGCCGCACCACGGGGCCGCCGCGCCGCCCCCGGGCCAGCTCAGCCCAGCCAGTCCGGCCACCGCCGCGCCCCCGGCGCCCGCGCCCACCAACGCACCCGGCCTGCAGTTCGCCTGCGCCCGGCAGCCCGAGCTCGCCATGATGCATTGCTCTTACTGGGACCACGACAGCAAGACCGGCGCGCTGCACTCGCGCCTCGACCTCTGAGAGTCCAGCGCACGAAGGCTGCGAGGATGCAGGGACGCGCGACGCCCGCCTTGGCCGCCGCAGCCGGCCAGACCGCGCGCCCGCTGGGGCCCCCTGAGCCAGCGCCCACCGCCCCTCTGCGCCTCCTAGCTCTCCTCAGCTCCTCTTGCTCCTCTTTGTCTCCGCTTCTCCCCCTGTGTCCGCCTCCCTGCCCTCTTTGCCCTTTCGTTCCCCTGGCCTGCAGGCCGCCTCTCCACGCGTTTTCCGCAGGCCTAGTCTTCTCCGGGCGCCCCAGCGTCGGGGCTGGACACCCGTCGCCAAAGTTCACGGCGGAGAGGAAGTGTCCGGGGCCGAGGTGCAGCCGGGCGTCGGCAGCGCAGACCTCCTGGCCTTTTCTCACAGGTCGGTGCACTCGCACTCGGCTCTCTCCGCCGGGCTGCCGCGCCATCCTTGGCTAGAAGCGACGGCATGGGCCGGCAACAAGACCCGCGCCGCCCGAGAAAGGGACAAATGGGTGTTCGCTCCTCATACCCTTTTGGAGCTATTCAGAAGCCCCTTCCTGGGGCCCACTGGGCAGGGCGGGGGTTGGGCTGGATCAGGGAGCCGGGTCTGCCTCGCTCGGCGGCCTGTGCCCGGGTTTACACAGCATCCCGGCTCGGAGAGAGACTGCGTTTCCTCCGCTCTCCATCCCGGCGCTTGGGGCCCCTTCAGGCCCGGGCGGCTGGCTCATGTTTTGCTAAAAAGATCGCGAGGGCTATTTTAGATAATATCAAAAAATAATTTTTAAACGAAAAAAATTCACCGGAAAACCGGCGAAACATTGTGGCCTTGGAGTTTGCTAAAGCGAAACATGAAAATCTTTTGCAGGAGATTTGAAGAATTCCTGTCGGGCCTTCAAAAAGCTATGTTCAGAGAGGTAGGAGTATATGCCCCGTATCAGATGGTTTCCTCTACAAATTATAGAGTATTTCACCCCTCAACCTATGCTTTTTTAAAAAATCGAAAACAAATTTCCCCTTATCTTCCGATGCCAGCCTTGAGCGCGGGGAGATCACTGTCTGCCTGGCGGAAGCTGCAGGGTCGACTCATCCCCTCCCTGATTTTTGTTTTCCAAATGTCTTGCTTCTCCCACTTTGGGCAAGAGAAATGTGAAACCCGGCAGCAGTCGGACCAGGCGGGCTTGTGGCTCCGAGCCTGCCGGCCCACAACTCTAGACCTGGTTTTTTTGTAGTGTGTCGTTCGGAGGACCAAATTTTTCTAGAAAGAACTAGAGCACTTTTGTTGTTTTGTTGTTTGTTTGTTGTTGTTTTGTCTTGTCAATTCTCGAATAAATTTTTTGTTCTTTCTTTTAACACGGACTTACATTATTTACATCGCGCCTAAGTTTGTTCTGCAGCTAGTTAAAACAGGGAGATTTTTTTTAAAAATGTATCCTTTCTCAGATAAACGAGGGTTGAGGACGGCCGGAGTGGGGGCCCTTTGTGGTTGTTGCTGCTGCTTTGTTTTCCCGGAATTGTTTGTTTTGTGTGTCATCGCTGGCTTGTTGCTGCGGCTGTTTCACGTCATGGGAGAGACTTTATCTGCCGTGGTTCTTTCACAAGGCCCACTATAGGTAGGATTTGTTCTATTTTTGCATCTATGCAAGTTTGAACTTTATCTCTTACACAGCCATGCTAGGTGTATGGGTCATGTTTGTATTATATTGTCTTTATGTTATTCAATTTTTCCAGTTATATCTAACAGAAGAGTTTATTCCAAATAGATAAAATCCTCGTTGTGGTCATGCTCTGTAAGCTGCAGACCTCTGTACAAATGTAATGAGTGACTGGTTGCCTTATTTTTAATAGTCAGAATTCATTTACCTTGACATATGTTTAAGAAATATGGGGATATGAAAGAGAGGTAGCTATAGAAATTTAATCTTTTCTCTCTCTTTTTCTTTACTGAGACTCTTCGAATAATGAATTAAGACTGGCACTTCTGTGCAGGCACACAGGCAGGCGTTTGACTGGATTTCAGGCTGCTAGGGGGATGAGAGGTGGTCAGCGGTGAGTTCTCTGGTGGGATGACAAGTATTATCCTGCTCTCGCCCCCTCTGCGGTTCAGCTTGAGCGGGACCCGGCGCCCAGCCACATGTTGCTCTCTGCCCCCGACTCAGCCTGTACAGCAGTAGCCACAGATCTAGGCCAACCAGTAACCTGGGAGGGGCTGCCGGCATCTTCCTTGGGCATCCTGGGGAGGCTGGAAGGTGGAGGATGAAGCTGTGGGGCTTCTGAAAGGCATCACGCTGAGACCAGGACTGGAGCCTGCCAGGACCAGGAGGACCAGAGCACACTGCAAATATGACCCAGCCAGCTGGGGCAGGCAAGAAGCCCAAGAGGCTGGTCAGACTTGGTGTCAGGGTTTCTGGCAACCTGTTGCAATTTTGTCTGGCTGACTAAGGTAAGTAGCAGAAAAGAAAGTAGACTGCTGCATGCTTGTCTTTGCTTTTTGTGGTGTGAACGATCTCATGGGCAGTTGTATAGTCTATACCTCCTATAAATGAGTGTGTATACGGTGTAAGTCGTGTCCTGGTTACAGGGAGGGAGGTGTCTAAGTCTGACACTCACCTTCGGAGAAGGCATGAATTTTAGGCATTGTACTAATCATATCACTAATTCAGGGAATGCTTCCTGGGACCACAGCGTGTGTTGCATTCATAAGTCATTGGTAACATGTGCAGTTATGTTCTTGGTATGTAATCTTGGTTTGCTGAATGAAAACAGAGTACACACAGAGCCTTTGCTTTAGCCGGTTGAGACTCTCTGTTCCAAGACTGACTCCCAGCACCCCAAAACTGCTATTCCAAGCAGAGAAAACAGAGGCGGGAAATCTGGGTAGAGCCCCTGGTGAGATGGGAAAGTTGTCCTAGGCCAGCACTGGAGGACAGACCCTCTCTCATTTCCCCAAGAACTGAAAAGCAAGAGGCACCCATGACTAGGGAAAGAGCAGTAGCCTCTTCCAGTTTGGAGGATGAGATGAAGGAATCAGGGAGGGATTCCTGGTCTACACAGGGATTGGAGGAGTTGAGAGAAAGAAGCCAAATCATACCCCACTTCCCCATGGATGCCCGCAGGAAGACATCTGTCTCTAATTCCAGCCCCAGGAGTTTCTGCAAAACTCTGTAGTTTGGTCATTTCCCCCCAGTGTTACAAGTTCGGGGCAATGGTTGACTTTCTTCATCTCTCATTTCCTTTCTTTCCTCTCCCTCTTTGCACTTTTTTGTTTCTGTTAGAGAAGATGATCTAAGGAATTCCCTAAGCAAGGACAAAAGTATTTAAGAGCGTTCTTGGTGCGTAGCAATTATGCCTTAGCATATACAGTCTGGTTTAGATGGCCAGACCACGTGGGTATATGTATATATGTCTGCCAGAGTATATTGTAAATACTACGTAAATAGTTTGATACAAATACGCTGCCAATTTCAGCATGTCCTGGATAATAAGTTGCTACACATGGCCTTGAATGAGGAGTACATGTGTACTTGTATGCATGTAAATATCCTCACACTCAGCACTGACAAGATGAGCCCCCCCCCCCACATTTACACACAAATTCATGGTCAATCCCACACCCTAGAACTGCTCTGCCAGAGTACTTGGGTTCTGGTGGGGAGTGTCCTGTTCTCAGAGGGACCTGGGAGAAGTCTTTTCCAGTGCAGTATATGTACCAAAGGACTGTAAGGTGAGGACCTAAGGGATTCCCTGAGATGGCCCTGCACCCTACTCTAGAGGCTGTTCTGGACCTGTTTCCTCCTTTACTAAATAAGCATTCACTGCTGTGCATCCTGGCTTTAGGTGGGCAGGAGGCCCAAGACCTTTCACCTTAGGGTTAGATGCCCTAGGGTCCTTGTCAGGGCATCTAACCTTCCTAGGCTAGAGCTACAGATTGGGAAGAGCCCCCTGGTGGTGGGTGGAAACCAGGGGCAGACCAGGGCTTCTTGGAGCCACAGGGGCAGGAGAGGATGGGCCAGGAAATTGGGTCAGACCCAACACCATCTGCCTGTGAATAAGCTCTTCCCTTAATGGAGCTTTGGAGTACTGGAACTGCTGAGCCAGGCTCATGGTCTCCAGGAGCGGGTCAGGGGCCAGGAAGTGGCTTGGTCAGGCTCAGGAGTCCTGCAGCGCTCCCACTCTGTAAGCTGATGGTGACTATACCGTCTCTGTCTTGCTGCCTCTACAGGTCAGCCCCTACTTCTGGGAGTAGCCTGTGGAACCTGTAGGAAGAGATGGGCCCAGGAGCCTTCACCTCTCTTCTGTGGTGGGGACCAGAGGCCTGGAGTGGTTGGAAAGGGTCTTCATGGCCCCAAGTGTGTGTTAAGGAGTGCCAGAAGTGAAGGATTCTCGAAACCAAGTGGTCTGATTGGCTTTCTGCTTTCTGGAGAGAGGGCTCTACTGTGTCACAAGAGTGTCTGGGCCCCAGAAACCCCAAATCTTGTTTACATTTAAGGAATCTGGGGTCCTGAGAAGAGAAGGGGCCAGCCAGAGGTCACCCAGCTGTCTGTGGGACAAATAGCCTCAGAAATTTTAAGGAGAGACCTGAGAGTTTCGAGCCCAGTTCAGCCCTGCTGACTGTGTTGGAGAGCTAAGTGGATAAAGGGGAAGCCAGCCAGAGGAGAAGGAAGCACAGGGTTGGATCTGAGCCGTGGACTGACTGTACTCTGGAAACTTCTGTTCTGCCAGCTGTTTGCTGCCCAGGCTCCAGCTCGGTGGTAAGCTCTCACAAACCTGTCCTGGGACCAGGTCACCCCAGGGAAGTGCAGGATGAGGCTGTTCAGCCTGGAAGGACTAGTGTGGAGGCCACTGACTTCTTTTAATAACTGTAGGATGTTAGCCAAAAAATAATAATAATTCTTAATTTCAGTTTTCTCATCTGTAAAATAGAAAAAATATATATACCTTGCAGGGTTATTAAAATAATTAAATGTTCTACTGTCAAAGCGCCCAGTTTACAGTAGATGGTCAATATGGTTTTCCTTCCCCTACTGAAAGAAGAAGGAAAGAAAGAATGTATGGAGAAAAGGAAGAAAAGGAGAGGGGAGGAGGAGGGAGGGAGGGAGGAAGAAAGGAAAAGCCTTAGGTAGTAACTCTGTGGGGTCTGACCTTCAAACGAAGCGGCTATGGCCACCCAATTGTGCCCCAAGAGCCGATCGGGGCCACCGATCACTTTCCCGCGGCGGGGCTTCGCGGACTGCTTCCACCCTGACCCAGCCCCTTAACCCTAGGTCTGAGCTGCGTACTGTTGCAGGGAATACCCGAGTCCTGGGGGCACAGACCGAGAGCCCAGTTCAGGGCTACCCCAACCTCCCTCTCGCTTCTCCTAAGGCGCTTTTCGATGCATGAGGTTTTCTCTGAGAAAGGCCCGCTGACCTGCGAAATGACACTGACTCAGGCGCTTGGGTCCGGACACAGCCGCCACTCTCAAGATCTGGGGGAGACGCCTCCCGCCCTCAGGCACCTCCCTCTGGAACGCGAGGCTGTTAGAAATTTTCTCCCTTTTTTCAGAAAAACAATACGTAGCCACCTGGCGGGAGCTGACGAAGCTCAGCTTGCGGGAGAGGGTGCCCTCGGTCTTTACGGAGAAACGGGAAACCTGAGGGTAAACGCAGGAAGCGGGTTGGTCGAGCTTCGGCGGGCAGACACGCTGCCCGCAGGTGGCAGCGAGGACCGCATGGTGCGGCGGCTCCGCACACCCACCCGGGCGCCGGAGCCTCCTGTTTGCGGGCCTGGTGGCGGCGCTGCAAGCGCGGATAGTCAGGAGGGATCTGGCTCCACCTAGCAGTTCGAAACCAAATTCGGGGAGAAGGGTTAGGCCCATCCGACCTCAGGATGCTACCGACGGCAGAGCCGGCAGGGGAAGCGCAGGAGGCCCTGATGGTCCCCGGAGGTGGTGAAGCGCACCCGGCATTGGCCGCCAGAGTCCCCGCCACGCCGGGAGACCGACTCCGCTTCTCCACGTTAGGAGCACAACCTGACCTCTCGTCCTTACTAATGGCCCTATCAAACCGAATAAAATAAAACCTTTCCCAAATTCTCCACGTAAAGTATTCTTATGCAGAGGAAGAAAAGGACAGGATCCCGGGAATCTTAATGGACGAGCAGGGAAGGGGAATGTGCTTCTTGCTTTTTTGTTTGTTTCTAGGGAGAAAGAAGGAAATTCGACACATATTTTTAAAAGTCTCCCCGCAACAAGTCCTAAAAGTCTGAGTGTGAACAGAGTCAGGAAACCGAGCCCCCGCCCGCAGTGACACTGGGCCTTTGTCTTCTTTCCTGAAGCCCCTATGACTGCTGACCGCGCCAAGATAAAGGCCGGGTCAGAGCCCTGTGGAATCCCGAGGGAGGGGGCCGCGGGGCCGTCCACTGGCCACTTCCAACAGGCCAGCCTTGCTGGAATGGGGCTACTCGGCCAGGGGCTGCTCCCCAACCCCCAGGCCCAACTGAGGCACGGACCCGCGTTTCTCAACTTGCCCGGCGTCTTCAGCCACTAAATTTCCTGGATCCAGCCCCACCAGCATTAGGTTTTCCTACTTAAGGACTTCAGGAGCGAGGTGAGGGCCATGCCCGCTCCGCACCCTGACGGACTTCTCCTGACTTGATCCTCTGGAGTGGACTTACGAGCAACTTCTGCTGTATCTCTGGCGCTTGCGGCCGCTGGGCTCGACTGACCAACAGGATCCGAACCCGTGCCCTGCCTTCGCGGCGGGGCCTCTGTGCCACTCTCTCAGATCTGTGCAGACCTCCTCTAGCTCTTGGCCTCAAATTTTCTGCGTCATGCCCTCCTGTCGGCGGAACGGGTCTGCGGTGGTGCCGGGAGAGCGTTTGTGACCTTATCCTACCGCTCTCTCTGTGGTTTGAAATGTGGGTCGCAGAGGAGCTCAAGCCGCGGCGGTACTGACTTTGCAAGGCGGCAGCCTCTGGCATTCCAGGGTACTTGCCCGGGGCCCTTTCTCCGCAGACACACGCAGGTGATGGAAGTGCCGCACAGCTTAGAACTTATCCTAAGAAAGAAGGGGAAGATGAGCCCGGCGACTGCATGAGCAGATGGAGGGGTCTCCATCAGCCTCGCTGAGCGCCTCCCACGAACACCAGGTTGTGCCCTGGGGCCCCCAGCCAGCGCTGCAGCCGCATGTTTTCCCAAGCTGATGACGAATCTTCGATTCCCCTCCCTTCATGATGGCTTGTGGAGTAGGGACCTGGGCCGCCTTCCCAGAGCCGAATGGAAGATCCGGGCCCCACTTTTATCTTCCTCAGAGACGCGACCTGGAGAGGAAAAGGAAAGGCGACAGACCAGAGAAGTGAGGTCCCCCGGCTTCGCGTGCTGGAGCGCCCTCCACCTCTTCCTTCTCTCCACCCTTGCTCCCTCCAGCCGACTCGGGGATCCTGGTCCTTATCGAAACTGGAGCTGGCCAGCGGCCGTCTGATGAGAGATAAAGGAGTTCGGCGGCGCCGAAGCGCTGACCGGATCCGGGCTTTCTCGCACCCAGGAGCAGCACCTGAGATCCTACTTCCCCAGGTGGCACTGACTCAGTTTGAGAGAAACGGTCAGCTGAACAGTGTGCACATTCTGCCCTCTGACACAAACAGTAGCGTCTGCATGCGGAATGTGCATAGACACATCTATGCGAGAGAATCCTGTATCTGTGCGCATGTACATGCACACGTGTGTGCATCTGAGCCTAGAGAGACAGACACATCTACACACGTGTGATATACCTGTGCATATATCTGAACACTCATCTTGCCTCTGTCCTGTTCGCGAGCTGTATAGACGCTGACGGAGCCGGCTGCTGGTGAGCGGCAATTATACCTCACATTTACACAGGCATTGACGGTTTCTAATCTCGATTTTTACAACTCAGGCGGAGAATACTGTCCTTCCGAATTTTCAATGGGGAAACAAGCCCAGGCAAGTTAATGGGTGCCGTTTTCACACAGACCCTGAGACCCCCGGACCAGCCAAAGACCTGGCCAGTTTGTTAAAGGTGGATGTGTTTGCTAGACGCTCACCAAGGTTGGCCTGTTTAGCTCACTAAGCTACCCCCAGGCCCGGCTGGCCTTGGCCCTTGGCCAGGCTTCCCGAGAAACCCACCGCGCCGGGTGTCTGGTCTCAATTCGTTTGATGATAAGCGCGCTCTGCCGGAGCTCGGTGACCCCGGTGTCCAGGGCAGGGGAGCTTAGGGCTCGCCGGAGTGCCGCGGAAGAGCGCCGAAGATTCCAGGACTGTGACCGCCCACGCCCAGCTGGGTCCCCAAAGCCTGGCGGGCCTACGTCCTCACGACAGCCACGACAGGCAAATGCGCGATCCTTTCACCCCAGCCGCAAGCCCAGGAGCCCTGAGTTGTGCCAGAGCAGGGACAGTAACGAACGAATTCTGCTGTCTCAAATCTCCGGGCCCTGCAAAGCCCGGAGCCCACCATGCCCATTTTACAGAAGTGATTAGTCGGAGGCAAGAAAGGTACAGTAAGTTGCCCCAAATTCAACAGCCGAGAAGTGGCCGGGATCGGAGCGGGAAAACCCCAGTCAGCTGAGTCTGGATCCTAAACTGCGGCTCCTCTGCCTCCAACCCGGATCGCCAGGTCCCTCCTTGCGCCGTCTCCTGCGCGCGGTTCGGTGTCGCCCGGCTCTTAGCCTCTGATTTCCCTCACCAAGGACGCGAAGACTATTCTAGCTCTCACCCACATCACTAAAAAGGTTCCTACACGCTTGTAACGTGTTGTTTATATAGCAACATCTCTGTGTGTGTCGGGCTTTGCCTCTTCTCCTGGGTTATCTGGTTTCCCGGCTCCAAGCCTTCGCACTCCTGAGACTGGAGTTGTCCGAGGGCTGCAGCTTGACCACATCTCTCCGGGTGCCCTTGGGCCCCGGAGCCCGGCTCCGGCAGGCTGAGGTCGCTGGGCTCTGGGCTCCAAGGCCGCCCGCACCCCACCGAGCCGGGGCGCTGGCAGGGAGCCTGCGGCGTGGCGAGGTCGCCCGGGGGCCTCACAGCCTCGAGGCTGCCCTCTGCTGGCCTTAAACGACATAATCGCCGCTTCCCTCGGCGGCCCCGGAGCCGAGCAGACGAGAGGGTTTCGCACAAGACAAGACAACCCCACAGCGCCGAGTGGGTGACACCACTCTCGCCGGATCCCGGGAGTGGCCGACGCGCCTCCAACCACTGCCGGTACCTCTCAGTTTCTGGTCCCTGCTCCCTGCTGGCACTGGACACTGCGTGCTCCAAGCCGGAGCAGCTCAGAAAGCCAAAGCTCTGTGGTGGCAATCTAACTGACCTGGGGTTTCTGCCGGGATCCCCAACTCACCGGAGAGTGGGGCGGGACGCCACAACTTACAGGCGCCCACCAGGCGCGTCACAGCAGGCCATTGGCGGACTCCGAAGAGAACCCCAGACTGTGCTCAGGCTCCTTTATTTTCGGCATCATGGCATTCATTAGCACCCCTGGGTCAAGACCCAGAAAACACTGCCCTCCACTCCGCTCGACTTTCAGCTCCACTAGATGGTCGCCCTGGCGCCTCGCTACCTCTATCTCTCGCAGTACATTCGTCTCCTCAACCAGATTAGGGGTGCTTCAAAGATCCGCAAGGACCGGTCCCCAGCCTATACAGTTCGCGGCCTTGCCTGGAGTCTGCCGAGTGGAGACGGAGCCGAGCAGCCATCCTTACTCTTGAAAATAAGCCCTGGGCAGTGCGGTGGGAAGATCTTCCGCCTGCTGAAATCCAAGGTGGGATAAAAATTATTCAGTAATCATACCTGTGCCCTTCCAGTGCTACATATCAGGACTTTGCATTTTTTTCTGTCATTTATAAAGCTAATGCAGATTAAAGAAAATTGAGAAAAAGAACAAAAATTACAGTGGTCGCACCCCTCCTCCACTGTTTAACCACAGTTATTATTTTGATGACTTTCCTCTGATCTTCTATTTTAATAAATCTAATTTACATAATTACAAGAATATATTTAATATGGAATTTGCCATTTTGTATACTACTTCTTTTTACCTTTCACTACGAGGGTTTCTCCACATCTGATCCTTTGAAAGATGATTTCAATGAATGTTTAATAATCCATCATATAGGTGAGCCAAAATCTTTTAATATAACAGCACTAATCCACTTTGTTTCAGGTCTAGGAAACACACTCTCTTGGTCATTAAATATAAAATCAATAGTTGATTTTAAAAAAATCTTGAGTCCTTTGCTAGCCCAAAAAGGAGTGTTGTGGTCCCACTCTCAGGGCACAAAGGATCCACCCAGAAATTTGAAATTGCCTTGAGCTGGGAGAGAGCTTTCCACACCCTGCTGACAGCTATTCCCCTCTGCCAGAGACCAGTGGAGCTGGGGTGCTGGTTGAAATGTCCTGAAAGAAAACAGGGATGAGGAATGTGCCTGAAAAGCTGCCCTGGACTGCTTCTAGGACCAAAGTGCTGAATCCCCAGCTAGCACTCAAGAAGGCAGCTGAGACCTGGGTTTCTGTGTGCAGTATATTATAACAGGAGTCAAACATGCATTTATCTGGATCCTGGGTCTTCCCTTAGAAGCTGTGTGACCTCATAAAAACTGTTCAACCTCTCTGAACTTCATTCAAAAAATTGCAATAATAATGCTACCACACTGAGATTTTTTTTAAGTATTCCACTAAATGATTACTTCATTTAGCCTGGTACCTGAACCAAGAAATTCTCAATGCATAATAGCTACTGCCTCTGCAGCTGCTGCTGCTGTTGCTTCTGGCATTTACTTTGGTCTCAGGGATCACTGCAGTTGCCCTCTCCCTCAACTCCTGACCCCACTGCTACTGTTAAACACAAGGCTGAATCCTGGCACTAAGCCGGGTCCAGGTTCTCAGGGCTGGAGTCATTTCCAGCACTCTGGTTGGGCTGCTCAGGACCTACTGACAATCAGGCCTGGGCTTGGGCTGTTTATACTAGAACCGTTAAAACAGGAAGATATGCAAACCCTTCATTCACAGGGATCCGGCTATTGTTGGGTCAGAAATGATATTTTTGTTTCTAAAATAAAAAGTACATTTGCTGCTTTACTCACACATACAAATGCTCTGTGTGTGTGTGTGTGTGTGTGTGTGTGTTGGTGGGGAGGGAGTTGTGTCTACAGGCAAAGTAAATGATCTAATTCATTTGACCAGTTCAACAAGCCTGAACTTCACTGGGTTCTATTCTATCCGTATAGAATCTTATCCATCCCTCAAACAAAATGACTTCAAAAGCCATCTCCCAGACATGATAGGGGGATACAACCTCCAATTAGAAAAGAGGTTAAAAGGGAATTTCATAAATTACATTAATTCAGTCAGCCTGATTCCAGTAGGTGCAAATACATATCAAAATCTCACAAAGAAAGATTTTAAAGGGCAGATTTCATGATCCTCTTCACACTGGGCAGCTTTTGCTTCTCTATGGCTGGTGCTTGGTGATCTATGTATGTGCATCTCTAAGTCATTTTCTCCAGGTGATTCTGATGAAGCCCATGGAGCCACATTATGGAACCACTGCTGTTCCCAATTGAATTGAAAGCTGAGGTTTCTCCTAGTGGACGCAGGAAAATACAGATTCCAAAGAATCTTCCATTGGGACCACATGGAGTTACAAAGAGCCTGATTCAAACACCGGATGTGTGTGTGTGTGTGTGTGTGAGAGAGAGAGAGTGTGTGTGTGTGTGTGTGTGTGTGTATGTGGTGGGAGTTGGGGGTGTGAATACATGTTTGTTTTTGTGTGCTTTTGTTGTACTGTTGCCTGTGCGTGTGTCGGGCCTCTTTGGTCATAAGTAACATAAGCCCACTAGAGCTGGCTTAAACCAAACAGAGGGGGTGGGGTGAGATTGTCAAAAAAGAGGCTGAGGTGATGGCATGAACCCAGGTAGATCTCCTGTACAGACTGACTTTTCTTGTTGCTCTGAACAGGCCTCTCCTCTGCTGTGTTCTAGGTAGGAGCCTAGTCATAGCTCAAATCTCTGAATCCCAATTCTCTTTTCCTTTGAAAGAGAGAGAAACTGGCCTACCAGGGTTGGGTCCTGTCAACTGGAACTGTTGGTGAGGGACGGGGTAGGGGGTGGGGGCATCTTATAGTTTTGGATGGTTCCTCCCTACAGGGAGAGAGCAGTCATGGTGCTCATTGTAGGCTAAGCAGACACCCCCAAAAGTCTAATTTGCTTCAGCTTGGCCCCTCCAACCACTCAGTCAGTAACTCAGGGCTTCTTGATGCTAGCTGCACTCCAAAAATCACCCGGGGAGCCTTAAAAAACATTGTGTCCAGGCTCCATATATGGGATGTAAGCAGGGCATCAGGATTTTTCAAAGCAACCCTGATTCCAACACACAACAGTGATAACTAAATAAGGAACCTAGAGGCAATTTAGACATTTCCTAAATACACAGTTTCAAAGTACAACTAATTAAGAGGAAAAGTATGAAAACCTAATGGGTTGCACATGGCTTATTTTCATCTAAATTGGAGACTGACATCCTAATCCCAATGTTAAATGCCATGATTATTCACATTTGACATTCTCTAAACCTCTTGGTGCAAATGTTATTACATTCCTAAAGAAACTTGCCTTTTCTGGAGATCCTGAGCAACAAAAACCAAAAGATGCCTCCCTGTGGCTTTGGTTGACCCCTGCCCCCCAAGGACTAACCTACCCTTTCTTTTCCAAGGTCTCCAGCTTGCTGGGGTAGTCCCAAAGCTCCCAGCACCAAAGCACACTAACCTTGCTGGCTCCCACCCAGGAGCCTCTGACACAGGAGACTAAAAAGGAAAGAACTTGCCTCCTTAGCCAAGCTGAAGGATGCTGATGAAAACCTTGTCCTAGGGAATTCCCTGATGGGCCAGTGGTTAAGACTTGGTGCTTTCACTACAGTGGGCCTGGGTTCAATCCCTGGGCCAGAAACTAAAATCCCACAAGGTGTGCAAGACGACCAAAAAGATACCAAACACCTTGTCCTAGTCCATGGAAAACTTGAGGAAGGTCTTCATTTTGTTTTGTTTCCCCTTCTGCTAAGTTTCCCTAAACAGTTAATCAGCTGAACAGCAAATATTTCATAAATCGCTATAATGTACAAAGCAGGGGAGGGGAAGGCATCACTCCCCAGACATTCTGTTGCTGGCAGAAGAGCAACAGTGACCCCTCTGGGCCTGGCCTTGCATGGATCCAAAGGAGTACATTAAAGGGTCCTTTCCAGCCCCTGCCTCCACCCCAACTAGGACTCAAGCACACCTAGAGGGTGAGGGATAGCAGGAAGGAGAAGGGAGCTGTCGTCCCTGGCTGTGTGCAAGAATGGGAGTGGGGAATGCTGCTCTTCCCATGCCTGAATCATCCTGAAGGCTGTTCCCTGCCCCAAGAACCAGACAGCACAGAGAGCAAGACCAAACTGCTTCTGAAAGCTGGAAAAGTAGTCAACACAAAGGCCAGTGACTGATGAAGGATGTACAGAGGATGGGGCTGAGCACACATACCATGACCACTTTGCAGCTACACTAAGGGCTTTGTTGCTGTTATTGTTTAGTCAATGTCACATCCAACTTTTTTGCAACCCCATGGACATGTAGCCTGCCTGGCTCCTCTGTCCATGGAATTTCCCAGGCAAGAATACTGGAGTGGGTTGCCATTTCCTTCTCCAGAGGATCTTCCCCACCCAGGGATTGAACCTGTGTCTCCTGCATTGGCAGGTGGATTCTTTACCACTGAGCCACCTGGGAAGCCGCTACACTAAGGGCTTCTCTCTCTCTCTCTCTTTAGTCACTAAGTCATGTCTGACTCTTGAAACCACATGGATTGTAGCCTGCCAGGCTCCTCTGTCCTTGGGGTTCTCCAGGCAAGAATATTGGAATGGGTTATCATTTCCTACACTAAGGGTTTAGAGATGCCAAATAAAGCCTAGTGTAATGGTTTTCAAAGTGTGGAACCCAGATCATCAGCATCACCCAGGACCTTATTGAAAAACCCATTAAATCAGCAACTCAGGGGTGGGAGGTGGGGGTGGGAAGCAATCCAAGTCCTCCAGGTGACTGTGGTGCACACTGGAGTTGGAGAATCAGTGGGGGTGTAGGCACTCTTCCCAGACATGGTAAGTCTAACTCTTCCAGGTCTCTCAATGGGTTCCATGAAGCCAGGCAGGACCTCAGAGATATCACCCCAGCAAGAATTACTGCTCCTGTCCTCTCCAGTACCCACCTGATCACCCCGCATACTCCACTCCTCCGCCGCCCCCCCCCCCCCACACACACACACTCCCTACTAGGAACCTCTGGCCCAGGCAGGACAACTCAGAGGCCAGGAACTTCTCTAGAGGCCAAGAAGCTGGAACAGAAGCATCACCCAGAGAAGCTGCCTAGAAAGCCAGAACTGGTATCAATTTTTTTCAGGCCTTTGGCAGTTACCCTGTGAGATGCCTTACCCTCACAGGCTGCTGGGAAATTCCAGCCAGGGAGCTTTGGAACCGGACTTGGTTGGTTCACTTTTGGACAGATGTCCTTTGAGCAGTTCCTGGATAGTTGACCCCCTGTAGACCTCTGGGGGACTCAGCCATCTGAATGCCATATTTGTCTGATGGTTCTTAAAGTGGTGTGCCTGGACGAGCAACACCAGCATTACCTGGGACGTGCAAATTCTCAAACCCCACCCTACCGCACCTAGGAATCTGAAATTGTGCGGTAGGGCTTGGCTACATGCTTTTTAACAAGCCCTCTGGAAGATTCTGGGACTCGCTAGCCCAAGTTGGAAGACCACTGGCCTGAGAGCGATTTCGGCTCAACCGGCAGCCCACCCAGAAGCAGGGTGCTCAAATGACATGAAGGATTCGGAGCCCCGTGGACCAGGATCCCCCTATCCCCATCCCCACCGCGGTGCAGGGGGCGAGTAGCCCCCCAGTGCACCGTCCCTGCGAAGCTTTGCGGGGTCGTAAGGCCCCACGGCCGCCGGCAGACGCCTTGCGGCTTGGAATGACGGCCGTGAGACTCCACTCTGACTTGTTTTGTTCCATTCCGGGAGGAATAATTTGTTTCGTATTGGAATCAAAGCGCCTCTTGCGGCGCTTCCGTTTTATCTCAGAGGCTCTCGGCCGGGGCGCGGCGGCTGCTTCGCATTAGGGCGGGCATGGTCCCCATTATGCGCTGAGCCCGTCCCGCCGAGGGTACTGACGCTGACCCGCCCCTGCGCCGCGACATTCAAAGACCCACCCTCTCCCCCGTTACAGATGGCCCCAGAGAGAAGTTGGAGCCGACCCTGGCTGTCCCAAGAGCTGGCCTCCGCTGCTTGGCTGCCCCGCGCCTGTAGCTACACCGTTACGGCACTCGGGCTCAGGCTGTGTGTTAGTCGCTTAGTCATGTCCGTCTCTTTGCGACCCCGTGGACTGTAGCCCGCCAGGCTTCCCCGTCCATGGGGATTCTACAGGCCAGAATACTGGAGTGGGTTGCCATTCCCTTCTCCAGGGGATCTTCCCAACCCAGGGATTGAACCTAGGTCTCCGGCATTCTGCGGGGGGGGGGGGGGGATTCTTTACCTTCTGAATCACCAGGGCTCAGGTCGCGGTCCAAAACTGCAGGTACAGGCCCCTCGCTCTTCAGTGGAAGTAAGTTCAAAGGGCTCTCAGATTTCGGACATGGGCCTAGCCAAAGTGTTCCCTGACGGGGGAAAGCATCACAGGGATTCCCTGGGTGGAGAGGAAAAGGTTTCCAGTTTACCTGTTTACACAGCACCTAAGCCCAGGCCCTACTCAGCTGCTCAAGGAAAACAGGTCGACCTGGTTTTCTCCTCCTCCTTTGGGTTCAGTTTTCCCTGATGGCTCAACTGGTAAAGAATACGCCTGCAATGCCAGAGACCTGGGTTCAATCCCTGGGTTGGGAAGATGCCCTAAAGAAGGGAAGAGCTACCCACTCCAGTATTCTTCTTCCTGAAGAAGGGAAGAGCTACCCACTCCAGTATTTCGGCCTGAAGAATTCCATGGACTATCCATGGGGTGTCAGAGTCGGACATGACTGAGCAACTTTCACTTAACAAACAGTATAGAACCTCACTGATGAGAAGATTAAGAAAGAAAAGCCACAATCAGTCCTCCTGCCTTAATATCCTCTGCAGACAAGGGGGACCCTGAAGCTTACCACCACCTACTCAAGAACGGATGGTAGCCGAATGAAGCGGTTGTGCCTGCCACATCCTGGTGTCCCCAGGGCGACAGAAGGTCTGTGCTGGGGGCCTGCCAGTGCTTGGGAAAGAGCCGGACACCCTGGCAACCAATCCTGTTCAACTTCACACTTCTTCTCTTTTTTTTTTTCACACACATTTCCTTTCATCTCATTTCTTTTTTTATTGCACACACAATATTCTAATAATCACGACAACTTTAAAATAGAATGGAAAGCCAACAGTCATCCAAAGTCTGACCACTAACAAATCAATTCTTTTCATTTTTCCATTTTGCTACACATTTCACAACTATTTAACAAGTGTGTGATATTCAGCCATGTGGATGTGGTCTAAATTATTTAACTCTGCCATTTAGGATGGGCCCAAGTTTTTCACCATTATAAAAAGAGAACACTGGTTGAAGAATAATAAAATAAAATAATAAAATGTATAAAGTATTTTAGTAACTTTTATGCAATTAGGCAATGGATTTTTTGCAGAGCATTTGAAAAGTTCAGAACGTTATAAAAATCAACTATTGGGAGTTCCCTGGTGGCCTAGTAGTTAGGATTCCAAGCTTTCACTGTCATGGCCTGGGTTCAATCCCTGGTCAAGGAACTAAGATCCCAAAAGATGGGGAGCTCGGCCAAAAAAATCAGTTGCAATTCCAACTCCCTTTTTGTTCATCAAGTTTTTCTCACCACTGAGCACATGTCCCTGTACTCCTACAACTTCACGCCCTTTCATTTGTCAGGTCTTGCTTTGTATTTAATGGCTGTTTGTCTTTTCCTAGTCTTTGATTGTAATGCTATTGAGGCAAAGATTATACCCTTTTCATCTCAATGATAATCATAAGAGCTAGTTTTTACTGGGTGTCCAGTCTGAGCCAGGGAGGCTGAACCCTAAAGAACTGACACTTTTGAATTGTGGTGCTAAAGAAGACTCTTGAGAGTCCCTTGGACTGCTAGGAGTTCAAGCCAGTCAATCCTAAAGGGAATCAACCCTGAATATTTACTGGAAGGGCTGATGCTGAAACTGAAGCTCCAATACTTTGGCCACCTGATGTGAAAAGCTGACTCATTGGAAAAGACCCTGATGCTGGGAAAGATTGAAGGCAAAAGGAGAAAGGGGAAGCAGAGGGTGAGATGGTTAGATAGCATCACCAACTCAATGAATATGAATTTTAGCAACCTCTGGGAGACAGTGGAGGACAGAGGAGCTTGGCGTGCTACAGTCCACGGGGTCACAAAGAGTTGTACATGACTTAGCAACTTAAAAAGCCTGTGCCAGACATAATACAACATTATCTTACTGAATTCCCATTCCTATATGTTATTTCCTTTTACTCTATGAAGAAAGGGAGGCTGAGCAAGATTAAATAATTTATGCAGGGTCACCCAGCTTGTAAATAGCAGCCCTGGGAGAGAAACTGACTTCACATTCATGCCCTTTCCATTGTATGAACTTAAGAGCAGAATTGTATTAGTAGACAGCTTCTAAAATCTTTACTGGTTCAGGATTATAGTAATCTGGTTGTTATTAATAATAACCTGTTGTATCTTTGCATCAATTACAATGTTTTTGGATTTTTTTTAAAAAAGAACTTTTACAATGAGGTCTTTGTTATCTCATGAAAGAGAAGACTCAGAGATTAGTGGCTCCTCGCTATGAGTAGCCACTCAAAGATTTGGGTATGAGTCCTGCTCCTTGTTATCTTTCTCCTTTGTAGACTGTAGCTGGTCCAAGCATCATGTTATTTTTAAAAGTCCATGGGAAAAGGAACCATTTCTTCCAGGTTCTTTCTTAGGAATCTGGACCACTTACCTAGAAACCCTCAGCAGACTCCCCACTCATCTCATGGGCCAGGACTGAGCCACATGCTTATTCCAATTTCCTGACAAAAACATGAGAGAGAAAAAAAAAAAAAAGATGAGAGCACTGTGACTGGCTCAGACTAACTGTGGTCTGCCCAGGAGTGGGGCCAGGGTCTCAGCAGTATCTGAGTTACCTGTATCACTAAAGAAAATTAGGATTCTTTGAAGAAGGAAGAGAGGGAGAGATGGCTGTTAGAAGGGCAGCTAACGCAATAATCTTAAAGGGAAATGTAGGACTTTCCTGGTGGTATAGTGGATAAGTATCCACCTGCCAATGCAGGGGATACAGGTTCAATCCCTAGTTCGGGAAGACCCCACACTCTGTAAAGCAACTAAAGCCCCTGTGCCACAACTACTGAAGCCTGTGGACCTACAGCTAGTGCTCGGTAACAAGAAAAGCCATTGCAATGAGAAGCCTGTGCACCGCAAAGAGGAGTAACCACCACCTGTCGCAACTAGAGAAAGCCCGGGTTATGCAGTGAAGATCCAATGCAACCAAATAAAAAACTAATTTTTTAAAAAGAAAAGAAAACACTGAAGGGGGGACTTTATCTTCCTCATTGTTTAAAAAAGGGAGAAGTATACATTAATATAAATTAATGTATGTGAGCTAAAGTGAAATTAATTTGAAAAGTTCCTCCCTCCACTTGGAATATTATTATCTCTTTTTAAATTTGTAAGTATTAACAAAGCAATTAAGCATAAATTGTCCAATGACTGTGTTTTAGTTAGACTGTGAAGTGACCAAGGAAAGAAAAGAGGTTCAGTTTTGTGGTCTTGAGACTGAACTGCTGTCCGGATCAGAGGTTCCACTGCTCTCTGGTCCTGTCTCTCTCCTCAGCTGCCTAATCTCTCCCAGCATCCCCACCACCGCCACTCTGGCTTCCTTTGCAAGTCCCTGTCCCTCTGCTTTATCAACTGCTCCCTTGGGCCACTGGTTTGCCTCCTGGATTTGGTGGCCACTCCCACTGCAAATTAACAGCCTCTCTTGAAAATTCCTACTCCCAATTTCCAAGAGAGTGACTGCTTGGGCTGCTCATCCTGTCAAGACAGCTACCTCAGAGGTTGCTGACCTGGCCAGCATCTGGAGTGACCACCGTGGGGTCACGAGCTACCCTAGGTCCAACTGGCTGACCAAGGAAGGAATCAGGGTCACTTGTTACAAAAACTGACTGCTCAGATCAGCACCTATGGGAAGGCCTCAGCCGTGGGGATGCAGGTGTGATGAGGTGTGGGTGGGATGGTGAGGCTGGGCACATCCCATTAGAAGGTTTGACCCTTGGAGTTCATTTTGCTTTTCTGTGGCCAAACCTACACTCTTGGTAAGTCAGCTCCTTATTCAAATCTGAGCACACAGTAGGTGCTCAAAAAATGCAAGTTGGTTGGTCTCCTCATCCCAAAGGGCCGTTATGTGCTGTGCTTAGGTCGCTCAGTCATGTCCAACTCTTTGCCACCCCATGGATTGTAGCCCACCAGGCTCCTCTGCCCACGGGATTCTCCAGGCAAGAATACTGGAGTGGGTTGCCATGCCCTCCTCCAGGGGATCTTCCCAACTCAGGGACTGAACCCAGGTCTCCCACATTGCAGGCAGATTCTTTACCATCTAAGCCACCAGGGAAGCCCAAGAGTACTGGAGTGTAACCTGTCCCTTCTCCAGGGGATCTTCCTGACCCAGGAATTGAACCGGGGTCTCCTGCATTGCAGGCAGATTCTTTACCAGCTGAGCTATCAGGGAAGGGGCTGTTAAAGGTCACTCTGTATCCAACTTTCATGTGCAGGCAAATGACCTGGGACTTGTTAAAAATGCAGATTTTAATTCGGAAAAGCAGCGGTGGGGCCTAAGCGCTGCATTTCTTACAGTCTCTTCTTCAGGCTCACAGGAGGCAGCTCCAGCATATCTAGGGCACAAAGTTGTAGATGACTTCAGGATTTCCTTTCAGCCCAGATATCTATGGTTTTAGGGCTATTAGCATGTACCCTCCCCACCTGCCAGGCTGCCTATGACCTGCCCCCATCAACCAGATACTTTCTCCTGCAGTACCTTCACTTGGGCACATCCTCTGCTAGGAATGCTCTCCCATGGTTCTATGAGCTCCAGTCTACCTCAGCACTACTGACATTCTGGACCAGGTAATTCTTGGTTGTGAAGTGCTGACCTATCTGCTGGAGGGTGTTAAGCAGCAGCCCTGGTCTCCACCCATTAGATGCCAAGAGTCCCCTTTCTCAGTTGTGACAATGAAAAATATCTCCGGGTACTGCCAAAGTCACCTCTGGTTGAGAAGCACTGACCTAAGACCTTGAATCAGAATCTACATTTTAACAGGGTCCCAAGTGATTCACATGTATGTCCACTCTCTCCTCTGAGCTCTCACAGTCCTTGCTCTCTGTGCCTCTCATTTGAAGGGTCCTCATCCCTCATCTCTACTTAGACCCCAGCATGACCCTCAATTGCTCCCAATGCAGGGATGCAGATGGGCCTGGATGTAGAACACACCTGAAATTTTGGTCCTTCCTGGCATTTGTTCTCCTTTCTCCTTCTAAGAGAACTTTGATTTTTCTGGGGGAGCCAACTCTCCCTCGCTCTCATTCCAGTAGTTCAGATGGAGCCATAAACACTTCCGTCTCCACTCTCATGGGAGGGCATGTATATTTCACCCCCCATCTCCCACAGGGGTTACTTCAATGGCAGACAAGTGACTTAAGGCAAGGATACCCAATTCCAGAAATGTGCGGGCACTGAGCGCAAAGAGAAGCTTTCTTTCCACCAAGACTGACAGCTCTAGAGAAGACATAAACCTGGAACTTATGAGGACACCCACCTGGAGAAAGTCTGCTTGAGAGTGAAACCAACACACTGGAAAGCAGAATAAACAGAAGAGACCGAATTCCAACCACATTGTTTTGAGTTCCTGGTTCAAGCCATACCTGAAGACTTGCAATGAGTTTTCAGTGACATAAACAAATAAATTTCTTTTAAAAACCAAGGAGGCAGCTTGAGTTGAGTTTCCATCAATTGTGAACCGCAGACTCATGACTAATATGTGACTAACAGCAGTTCAGTTCAGTTCAATTGCTCAGTCATGTCTGACTCTTTGCGACCCCATGAACCACAGCACGCCAGGCCTCCCTGTCCATCACCAACTCCTGGAGTTTACTCAAACTCATGTCCACTGAGTCAGTGATGCCATCCAACCATCTCATCCTCTGTTGTCCCCTTCTCCTCCTGCCCTCAATCTTTCCCAGCATCAGGGTCTTTTCAAATGAGTCTAACAGCAAACTCATAACTAATATGACCTAACTTTCTTAAGAGTTAGGTCATCATGAATGTATGGCAGGGTCCTATGGAACCATAGCCTGAGGCATAAGAGTCGTCCTCAGGAGGGTCCTAAGAGCCTAGAACAACAGGCAGCACTACATCTGTGCCCAGGTCACCAGGTCCAATGCAGAGCAAGCGAGGGGGCAACCTCCCACCTCTGCTGAGGTCGCTGTCTGGCTGCAAGGAGACCACAACTGTGTGGACCCCTGGATCCTCAAGGTCTGCAGCTTTGACAGGCTGGTTGATGCCCCCTGGACAGGAGAAGAGCCTCCCAGTCATCACAGACGCGGGCAGCAATGGCAGTGAAGAGTTGCCACTCTCAAGTGGTTTCTCTGGCAGCCAAATTCCACCAGGGGGCGGGGCAGACCTGAGTATAAGGTGAAAGCAATGTGTGAGCTCTCCTGAAATGTTGCCTGGCAACCCCAGCAACAAGAAAAACCAGCAGTTTTGCAGCAAGTCAAGGTCTTGCATCCTGCAGATGGAGAACGTAGTCATCCAAGTTGGAGTGAGAGCTGAGTACCCTTAGCTCCCACATACAGGAAAGTCTCCGTGACTCTAAGTTTCAGTAAGTTTCCCTGAAGGAGGCAGCAGACAGATGCTCAGAGGGGATGACCACAGGCTACATCTGTGACCTGGAAACAGGTTCCCAGCTTCACCAACATGGCAACAACAAAGCAAAGATGTCAGGCCCAAAGGGACCATGCAGCCTGGGAGAGCAAGCAATTTGGCGGTAACTTCTGAGAACTGATGTACCAAGACCCCGGACACTAGGCAAGGTGAGGGATTAGACAGAACTGAAGAGGACCACAGGTTGTGCTGTTTCTTTCACGCCTGAATTTGTGGAAGAGCATTCAGTTCTGTGTGGTCTCTGCCTGTTCAGGGCAAACTGCCAGGGAAAGAAAGGTCCCTGAGCACCTGAGCAGACTTGGGAAGGGGATCCCAGCAGAAGAGACCCTTAGAAGTGCAGTTTTCCCTTAAGCCAGGGCCCCTGTCCCTAGAGGCTTGGGTGTGAGGTCTGAAGCATCCTTTTTAGCTGGGATGGGGCAGTCATGATTCAGTCACTCAGTCTCTCTCCTGAGCAAAAGGGCAAGTGCCCCAACCTACAACTACTGAGGAAGCAGAAACCAAACTCCAGTAATAAATTAACAGGATGGTAGGAAACCTGCTCTGCACATGGAAGCATCAGAGGAAATTCTAGATTCAGAGGCTCTGAGATAGAAACCTTCTCATGCATCACTAAGCCCAACCCACTTAGGAAGCTAAAAGCCAAAGAAGGCAAGGGACTTGCCTAAGATCACACAGTGAGTTGGTGGCACAGCCAGGAGCCAAAACCAGGCCTCCCAGCCCCAGATCTGGGGCTCTATGCCCTATGATTCAAGACACCCCCTTCCCACACCAGGGAATCTCCATGTTTCAGAAGAAGAAAGAGACAACGCCATCTAACAGTTCTGGCTAAGGCTGGTTTCAGGCAATAAATAGCCAGTATTCAATTACATGGTAACAACAGTACGTATCATTAATTGATCACTAGTATTAGTCAGGATTCTTCAGCGAAATAGAACCAACAGGGAGAAAGAAGGAGAGGGAGGGAGAGAGATTGATTTTAAGGAATTGGGGGCTGGCAAATCTGAAATCCTGATATGCACAAGGCATGACAGCAGGCTGGAAATTTCAGCAGGAGCCCACACTGCAGTCTTCAGTCCAAAGACAGAATTGCTTCCTCTCAGGAGGACTTCATTCATTTCCCCCCAAGGCCTTCAACTGTTTCAAGGCCACTCAGACAATGAGAGGTAATCTGCTTTATGCAACGCTACTGATTCAAAGGTTGACTACATCTAAAAAATAACTTCATATCAACATCTAGACTGGTGTTGAACCAAAAAAATGGGTACCATCACCTAGACCATGACACATGAAACCAACCATCACAAGCACTTACTCTGTGCCAGGTACTCAGATATTTCAAACAACCCTATGAGACAGCCAGCATCATCCCCATCTCACAGAAGAAAAGCCAAGGGGTAAGCCCACAGGAAACTGTGGGCCATGCCTGGAACCCCAGTCTCCCTTCCTTGTTCACAGCTTCCCTCTACCTCATCGTTTCCTCTCAGTTGCTAGAGCACTAAAAGGTGCCTCTAGGCTTCAGGCTGTCAGTCACTGATGCACTTTAGAATCACTGGGGGAAACCACTTTAAAAACCAAATATACACACTACAATATGTAAAGCACATAAAAGAGAAGGACCTACTGTACAGCGCAGGGAACTACATTCAACATCTTATAATAACCTATAGTGGAAAAGAATCTGAAAAATAATTGGTATATATATCACATATGTGTATCACGAAATAAGAATTGAATCACTTTGCTGTACAGCTGAAACACTAAATCAACTACACTTCAATTTTAAAAAAGAAAATTAACTATACTCCAATAAAAAATTAATTAAGAAAGAGTTTTAGGGATTTCCCTGGTGGTCCAGTGGTTAAGAATCCAACTTGCAGTGAAGGGAACGCGGGTTCGATCCCTGATCAGGGAATTAAGATCCTACATGGCACACCCCAAAAATACTGAGCCTGTATGCCACAGCTTGAGAGCCCGTGTGTCACAATGAAAGATCTCATGTGATGCAGAGGAGATCCTGTGCCCTGCAACTAAGATCTGGTGCAGCAAAATAAAATTTTTAAAGAAAAAATTTTTAATTTTTAAATTATTTTTAAAAATTAGAAAAATTTCTCTAAAAAATTAGAAAAAAGAAACTGTGGAGATGCACTTATATTCCAGATTTCCTCTTCCGTTTCCCTGTTATGTGTATTTCTTAGTACCTCTGAGAGCTAATCATAAAAAAACAAAGTAAAAATAAATAATTTTTAAAAATTCAAAACAAACAAAACCAGAAAAAAAAAGTCAATGCTCAGACCCCATTCTGGTTCCATTGGCCAGAAGTGAGCCTGAGAACCAATATATTAATCCCTTCCTATTGGTTCTAATGTGCAGCAAGGCTGAGAATCCCTGTTCTAAAAGGTGTCACAATGAAAGGCATGAGTTCCTCTCATTTTTGGAGTGTAGGTTGCCCAACAGAAAATATACAGCCTAAAAGGAAATCAAGTGGCTATAAAATAGCCTGTGGGGAAAACTAGCAACTGTATTTCCTCTCTCAGCATGAAATTAGCCATTTCCCCTCTGATTTTGAAGTAGCTTACAGTGAGGACTTCCTTAATTATTTAATTGGAAATACAAAAGAGTGAAATGGAGTATAATTCATTCAGGCAATAAGCATTTGGTCAGCACCTGCTGAGTGCTGGGCACAGCGCCTGGCAGCCAGCAGCCAGATCCAAAGCGGTTCCTGTCTTTAGCCAGCAAGCCTTTGAGTGGGGCATCAGAAGACCAAACCAGTGTGGGGAGGGCAGCGACAGACACCTGTCCCGAAGGTCCCAGAGTCCAGAGATGGGGGTGAACTGCCACAGACCTGGCAGGTGGAACACTGCATTTTATACAGTGGTGTCTGTGTCCTCAGAGACTTACACCCTGGATGGATATCCCTTCTAGATCAGCAAGACCTCAGGGGCTCAGGGCAGCCAGCCCCTATGAATGCAGTCAGCCTGGGCTCCCAGATGCCCGAGAGGACGCTTGCTGCCCTTTTCTGTTTCACTGGTCCTTGGTGAAATGAGAAAAACTTCATGTTTTGAGTTTTCTCAAAACTCTTGGAGTTAAAATATCCTTTCTTTTCTAAACTGATCATAGAATTTGGTTTTGCCAATATCAACTTAAAAAAAAAGCACAGCATGAGAGTTGTGAGTTAAGTTTTATTTGGAGCAGAATGAGGACTGTAGCCCAGGAGACAGAACCTCAGATAGCTCTGAGAAACTGCTCCAAAGAGGCAAGGGAGACAGTTTAGTATATCTATGATTTTTGTGAAGGGGTAATACATGCAATCAAGCACTTATTTTTCCAAAAGATTTTTTACTAGTCTCATGAGGCTTTTGCTAGTCACGAGGAACAGTCATCACCATGAAGAATTTTAGTGGTTTTCTAGATATGAGGAGATACAAGAATTGGGCTCATAAAATCAGCTCCTGAAAATATCTATCTGAAGACCTGCTCTTGCCAGTTTTTCCCTGAGCACAGAGTGCCTCATTTCTGCTCTCCACCCTGAACTCCTTTCAGGGGGTGTTGAAAATCAGCAGCTGCAGCATATGATTTAATCCTTGTAGAGGCAGATGGCAGTTGCCAATTGTAGTTGACACTAATGTCTTGATGTACCAAAACAGCAGGCTTCCCAGGTGGCACTAGTGGTAAAGAATTCACCTGCCAATGCAGGAGACACAAGAGACACGAGTTCCACCCCTAGGTCAGGAAGATCCCCTGGAGTAAGGAAATGGCAACCCGCACCAGTTTTCGTGCCTGGGAAATTCCAAGGACAGTCAAGTCTATATTGTTTCCCTAATAACTTTGGGGGATATTTCACTGGTTTCCAAAACCTGGGAACAACCACTCTAGGACAATGACCTGGGGCCACATATGAGCAGGAATCTCTAGAAATGTCACCTTCTGCACCCAGACTTGTCCCCACCCTGTCCACCCACAGGCTCCTGAATGAACCACATGACACACATAAGCTGTCAGCTCTTTGAAAGAGGATACCTGTGTTTTGGAGCATTGTTGTTGTTGTTCAGTCGCTTTGCAACCCCTGGACTGCAGCACACCAGGCTTCCCTGACCTTCACTATCTCCTAGAGTTTGCTCAAACTCATGTCCATTGAGTCAGTGATGCCATCCAACCATCTCATCCTCTGCTGCCCCCTTCTCCTCCTGCCCTCAATCTTTCCCAGCATCAGGGTCTTTTCCAATGAGTCAGCTCTTTACGTCAGGTGGCCAAAGTATTGAAGCTTTTGCTTCAGCATCAGTCCCTCCAATGAATATTCAGGACTAATTTCCTTTAGGACTGACTGGTTGGATCTCCTTGCAATCCAAAGGACTCTCCAGAGTCTCCTCCAACACCACAGCACAGTTCGAAGCATCAATTCTTCAGCGCTCAGCCTTCTTTATGGTCCAACTCTCACATCCACACCTGACTGCTGGAAAAAACCATAGCTTTGACCAGACAGAACTTTGTTGGCAAAGTGATGCTTTTTAATACACTGTCTAGGTTGGTCATAGCATTTCTTCCAAGGAGCAAGCATCTTTTAATTTCATGGCTGCAGTCACTGTTGGCAGTGATTTTGAAGCCCAAGAAAATAAAGTCCATTGCTGTTTCCATTTTTCCCCCACCTATTTGCCATGAAGTGATGGGATCAGATGTCACGATCTTAGTTTTTCCATGTTGAATTTTAAGCCAGCTTTTTTACTCTCCTCTTTCACCTTCATCAAGAAGCTCTTTAGTTCCTCTTCAGTTTCTGCCATTATCTGTTCAGCATTGCTGAACTGGGTATTTTCAGGTGCTTAATGGGAACAAATAAATACAAATTTGTACTATGTAAGGTAGAAAATGAGTATAACTTTGCAACTAACGGAACCTGGACTTCTGGGACTGGACACCCTCGATCAAACCAGGAGGGAGGGCTACAGGGTTGGCCTCTGCCACCCTAGATATGCAATGCTGTCCCATCACTGACGTGGCCCTTTGTAAGCAATTCAGATCAACTGAGAAGGCGGCTCACCATGGCAATTGTGGCTACTAGTATATCAAAGTAACACTACATCAATAAAATAAAATTGTCCTTGAGTAGGTAAGAACGTGACAAGGACAAAAAAAATTATAATCAAGTTATGAAAAAAGACAACAGTAAGAAACCCTTAGACGCCCCTGCCTTTTCTTTGACTGCCACCAGGCTCTTTCAGTTCTACCTTCTACCCCCTTTTTTTGTGGCCACTCCTCCAGTTCCACAGCTGCCTCCAGTGTAGTTTCCAGCCCTGGGGGCAGATGGGCCAACCCTACCAACATCTGGAGTAACAGGCAAGTTTGGCCTTGGAGTACAAAGTGAAGCAGGGCAAAGGCTAACAGAGTTTTGTCAAGAGAACACACTGGTGATAGCATACACCCTTCTTCCAACAAGACAAGAGACAGCTCTACACATGGACACCACCAGATGGTCAATACTGAAATCAGATTGATTATATTCTTTGCAGACAAAGATGGAGAAACTCTATACAGTCAGCTAAAACAAGACCTGGAGCTGACTGTGGCTCAGATCATGAGCTCCTTATTTTAAAATTCTGCCTTAAATTGACAAAAGTAGGGAAAACCAGCCATTCAGGAATGAGCTAAATCAAATCCCTTACAATTATACAGTGGAAGTGATGAATAGATTCAAGGGATTACATCTGTTAGACAGAGTGCCTGAAGAACTAGGGACAGAGGTTCATAATATTGTATGAGAGGCAGTGACCATAATCATTCCAAAGAAGAGGAAATGCAAGGAGGCAATGTAGTTGTCTGAGGAGGGTATACAAATAGCTGAGAAAGAAGAGAAGCAAAAAGCAAGGAAGAAAGAGAAAGAAATACCCAACTGAATGCAGAGTTCCAGAGAATAGCAAGGAGAAATAAGAAAGCCTTCTTAAGGGAACAACAAAAAGAAACAGGAAAACAACAGAATGGGAAAACTAGAGATCTCTTCAAGAAAATTGGAGATACCACAGGAACATTTCATGCAAAGATGGGTATGACAAAGACAGAATCAGTAAGGATCTAACAGAAGTAGAAAAGATTGAGAAGAAGTGGCAAGAATACAAAGAGAAACTATACAAAAAAGGCCATAATGACCCAGATAACCACAATGGTATGGTCACTCACTTAGAGCCAGACATCTGGGAGTGTGAAGTCAAGTGGGTCTTAGGAAGCATTACTACGAACAAAGGTAGTGGAGGTGACGGAATTCCAGCTGAGCTTTTTCAAATTCTAAAAGATGATACTGTTAAAGTTATATACTCAACATGTCAACAAATTTGGAAAACTCAGCAGTGGCCACAGGACTGGAACAGGTCAGGTTTCATTACAACCCCAAAGGACGATGCCATAGAACGTTCAAACTACTGTACAATTGAACTCTTTTCACATGGTAGCAAGGTAATGTTCAAAATTCTCCAAGCTAGACTTCAGAAGGACATGAACTGAAAACTTCCAGATGTACAAACTGGGTTTAGAAAAGGCAGAGGAACCAGAGATCAAATTGCCAACATCCATTGGATCATAGAGAAAGGAAGGGAATTCCAGAAAAACATCTGCTTCATTGACTATGTGAAAGCTTTTGACTGCGGATCACAACAAACCATTGAAAATTCTTAACAAGATGGGAATACCAGACCACCTTACCTGTCCCCTGAGAAACCTGTATGCAAGTCAAGAAGAATTAGTTAGGGACCTCCCTGGCAGTCTAGTGGTTAAGACTTTACCTTCCAATACAAGGGGTGCATGTTTGATCCCTGGTTGGGGAGCAAAGATCCCACATGTCTCGCGGCCAAAAAACCAAAACATAGACCAGAAACAATATTGTTAACAAATTCAATAAAGACTTTGAAAATGGTTCGCACACACACACAAAAATATTTTTTAAAAAAAGAAGAAGAAATCGTTAGAACTGGATATAGAACAATGGACTGGTTCAAAATTGGGAAAGGAGTATGTCAAGGCTGTATATTGTCCCCCTGCTTATTTAACTTACATGCAGAGTACATCATGTGTAATGCCAGGCTGGATGAATCACAAGCTGGAATCATGATCACCAGGGAAATATCAACAACCTCAGATGAAACCACTCTAATGGAAGAAAGTGAAGAGGAACTAAAGAGCCTCTTGATGAGAGTGAAAGAGGAGAGTAAAAAAAGCTGGCTTAAAACACAACATTCAAAAAACAAAGATCATGGCATCTGATCCCATCACTTTATGGCAAATAGATGGGAAACAGTGGAAATAGTGACAGATTTTCTTTTCTTGGGCTCCAAAATCACTGCTGACAGTGATGATAGCCATGACTACAGTGACTGTAGCTTGCTCCTTGAAAGGAAAGGTATGACAAACTCAGACATACTAAAAGCAGAAACATCACTTTGCAACAAAGTTCTGTCTATTCAAAAAGCTATAGTTTTTCCAGTATTCATGTATGGATGTGAGAGCTGGACCATAAAGAAGACTAAGTGCTGAAGAACTGATGCCTTCAAATTGCTAGAGAAGACTCTTGAGGGACCCTTGGACTGCAAGGAAATCAAAATAGTCAAACCTGAAGGAAATCAACCCTGAATACTCATTGGAAGTAATGATGCTGAGGCTGAAGCTCCAATACTTTGGCCACCTGACATGAAGAAGAGGTGACTCCTTGGAATAGACCCTGAAAAGACCCTTTCCCAGAAAGATTGAGGGCAGGAGGAGAAGGGGGTGACAGAGGATGAGATGGCTTGATAGTATCACCGAGTCAATGGACATGAGTTTGAGCAAACTCCAGGAGATAGTGTAGGGCAAGGAAGCCTGGTGTGCTGCAGTCCATGGGGTCGCAAAGAATCAGACACGACCTAGCAACAACAACAGCACCTAATACCACCTTAACATGCCTATTCCAAATGATCCAATCGCTAAGTGAAATGGACCCAGGGATCCTGTGTTAAGGGCAGGAGGGCAGAGCCTGGTAAGTGACGCCAACACCGGGATCCCTGTGCTCAAGGAGCCCCTAAAGGCGCTGGTGGCGCCAGTGGTAAAGAACTCGGCTGCCAGTGCAGGAAAGATAAGAGACATCCCTGGCTGCGGAAGATGCCCTGGAGGAGGGCATGGCAACCCACTCCAGTATTCTTGCCTGGAGAATTAAGTCAGAGAAGACTGAAGCGACTTAGCATGCACGTACAAGGCACACCTGGGCTGCGGGACACGGGCTTCGGCCGCCAGGTGGCGTCCTGACCTCGGCTCGGGCAGGCTCTTCACTCCCATTAGGTCGTAGGGCAGGGCTTCCACCAAACCAAGCCCGAAGGGACGCGCCCAGTGCCCGCCGATCGTGGAGCCTGAACGCAAACACGGAAGCCCCGCCTGCTTGATCTCAAAGACCAGGACAATGCCGAGGGACTTCGTGTCCCAGGAGGACTTAAGCACGGCACTCGTCTCTGCCTTCTGACCTCGCAGCCCCTCGCCTCGCGAGGCGTGGGAGGAAGGGAACGAAGATAAGACTCGAAGGGGTCCGGAGGAAAAGCAAGGATATCCCAAAATAAGGGGACCTCGAAACTGAATAAACATGTCTTGCGTATGACGCGGAGGAAGAAGTCGTCAAGATTCTGACCTCCCTCCTAATTCCCTGTCGGCCCCTCCCCTCACTTCGCCCTTCCCCAGTCCTCCTTCCTCTTTCCGCCTCGGCCGAAAACAGAAGTATCTGAAAGTAGGGAAGAAGCGACCGGAGAGCTCGCCAGGTTTCCAGAGCGCAAGCCGAGGGAGGTCCCTCCGCCGCCCCGCGCGAGGTCCCTCCGCCGCCCCGCGCAGCTCCTGCTCCGCCCGCAGGGAGGCCGCCAGGAGGCGCTGTGGGGCGGGCGGGCCGCGTCTCTGAGAGCATTGGCTGCCTCTTCTAGATTTCCTTTAGAAATCTATGTGACCTTCAGCCCATCGCCGAGAGCATCTCCAGGCTCCAGGCTCCTAAGCCGGGTCAGGTTTCCTGTCAGGCCTTGAGGGCAGGTCCTCTGTCCCACTGGCTGCTGCAGCTCCAGCTCCTGGAACAAAGAAGAATAAACGCCATCTTCACCAAATATTGTCTGAACTTCTGGTAAGACCAGGAAATGTCCTTGGCCCTGATGATAAATGAGTGATGAAAACAAAGCCACTACCATTGTGAAGCTTATATTCTATTGTGGAAGAGAGAAGGGGAGACCAAGGAGATAAGCAATAAAATAGAAGTGGTAAAAGTAGTAAATAGGTGTCAGAAAGGGATAGGTGCTATGGAGAAAAAGCAGAGTAAGAGGAATATGGAGCTGTAGGGTGATGTGGGGATTCTTATTTTATACAGGATGGTCACAGAAGGCCTTTCTTATCAGAAGGAAACACTTCATCAGGGCCGGAGAGCAGCCACTCTGAGGTAAGAAGAGAAAAATAAGGAAAATAAGGAACACTTCACACTTGTATAGAATGAATTAATATTCAAGGCAGGATTCCCTGGCGGTCCAGTGGTTAAGATTTCCCCTTCCAGTGCAGGGGGTGCAGGTTCAATCCCTGGTCTGGGAGCTAAGATCTCCCATGCCTCCTGCCAAAAAGCCAAAAGGCAAAACAGAAGCAATATTGTAACAAATTCAGTAAAGACCTTAAAAATGATCCATATCACGGCAAGACCCCACACTGGGCAATGTGATGTGACGTAGGTCACACCTGTCTGCCCCACTTCATCCATCCAATCCTTTTATTTTTTTTTAATTGATTTATTTGGAAACATTGGGGCTCTTAGTTCCCCAACCAGGTACCAAACCTCTGCCTTGCAAGGTGGATTCTTAACCACTGGACCACCAGGGAAGTCTCAACTATTCCTTTGGTCAGCAGCCTTCAGTCACCTACCTTCTTTATGGTAGACCTTATGCTGGGTGTATTGCATTTCTATATACCCAAACCCAGGATATGGAAATGAAGAAGACATACTCCTTGAAGGGGAAAGAGACCTTCACATTCCCTCTGGTAGGATCAGAGTATGACACAACCTTCTTGGGAAGTAATTTAGCAGCATCTCACTTTGAACCAAATCTTCAGTCTGGAACTCCAAGCCGGGCCTCTCAGCATGGTAGCCAGGACCACTGACTGGAACTAGGCCGACTGGGCTTTAACTCCAGCAGCGTCTCACATCAGCTTCCCAGGTGGCTCACTGGGGAAGAACCTGCCTGCCAGTGCAGGAGACACAGGAGACGTGGGTTTAACCCCTGGGTCAGGAAGAGCCCCTGGAGGAGGAAATGGCAACCCACTCCAGTATTCTTACTCAGGGAAATGCCATAGACAGAGGAGCCAGGTGGGACACAGTCCATGGGGTTGCAAAGAGTTGGCCACAACTAAGCTCTACACGCTAACGTCTCTTATCAGCCCTAGGACCCTGAAGATATTATTCACCTGTGCTTGAACTTTCACATCTCTAACACTAAGCTAATAATAATATTAGCTAGCCTTTAGTAGTTTTGAGAAAGTACATCACAAAGGGCTTAGAGCAGTACCTGTCTCATTGCAAGTGTAAATGTTAGCTATTATTTGCTTGGGCAATTGTTTGCACAAAAGTGCAGGGTTTGTTTGTTTTTTTTAAGTCTTTATTGAATTTGTTGCATTGTTGCTTCTGTTCCATGTCTTGGTTTTCTGCCCAAGAGGTATGTGGGATCTTAGCTCCCTGACCAGGGATCAAACACTCACCCCCTGCATTGGGATATGAAGTCTTAATCCCTGGACCACCAGGGAAGTCCCAAAAGTGCAGGGTGACTTGTTCACCACAATGCTGTCTGCAGTGAGCTCCAGATTAGAGCAACCTCAGTGAATATCCAACCGTAGGGAGATGACTAAGCAGATGATAGTACATCCATTCTATAGAAGAAAATGTAATTTTAGAAAGCTTGTGTCAAAGAGAGACATCATATCAGATCAAATGTCAAAAAGTGTTGAGTCTCCTGGAATGCTGGGATGTGTATCATGGGAGGACTGGGGAACACTTGGCTCTGGGGATCTTAGTTCCTGTGATAAGAGCTAATTTGATCTGTTACATGAAGAATCCATCAATATCAATCCAAAATTTTAGATGCAAATATCTTTTGACCCAGAAATTCAACTTCCAGGAGCTTATCCTAAAGGTATAGTTGCACATTTACACAAATACTCATCAACAAGAACGTTTGTGGAGCATTATCAAAGATGGAAACAGCCTTATTGTCCATCAACAGAGGATTAGTTAAATAAATTATGACGCATCCATCCTGTGAGAGATTGAGCAGCTGTTAAAGTTAATGAAGCAGATCTATATGTGCTGATGTGGAAAAATCTCCAAAATGCACTAATTTAAAAACACACCATGATAACAACGAGATCCCACTTCATATCCATTTAAATGGCTGAAATTTTAAAAACTGACTACACGAAACATTTGTAAAACTGTGGTGCAACTAGAACTTACACACTCTGCCAGTGGTTGTATAAAATGACACAACAATTTTAGAAAACACTGTTTGTTCTTAAATAAAGTTACATATACACGTAAGCAGAGATCTACCAAATTCACTCCTAGGTATTATCCAAGAGAAATAAAAATTTATACATATATTGTACAAAAATGTTGATAGCAACTTTATTTGTAATAGCCCCAAACTAGAAACAACTCAAAAGATCATCAGGAGATAAGTAGATAAATGGATTGTGGTAAAACTACTCAACTATAAAAATGGTATTCTGCCTCCAGAATTTCACCACTGTGAACTTACATCGCCCAGTCAACAATAAAAAAAAAAAAAAAAAAAAAAAAACCTGCTCATATGCAACTGCATGCAAGTGTTTGTCGTTCAGTTGTGTTCAACTTTTTGAGACCCCGTGGACTGCAGCCTGCCAGGCTCCTCTGTCCGTGGAATTCTCCAGGCAAGAATACTGGAGTGGGCAGCCATTCCCTTCTCCAGGGGATCTTCCCGACCCGGAGATAGACTCCAGGTCTCTTGTATTCCAGGCAGATTTTTTACTGTCTGAACCACCAGGGAAGCCCATGCAAATGAATCTCAAAATCATTATTCTGAGTGAAAGAAGCTAACACAAAAACAATTCCATTTTTTTTAAGTTCTGTAACAGGCAAAAGTAAGCTAAGGTGATAGAAAGCTAACCAGTGAATTGGGGTTGGGGATGTTTAACTGGGCTTTCCTGGTAGCTCAGATGGTAAAGAATCTGCCTGCAATGTGGGAGACCTGGGTTCAATCCCTGGGTCAGGAAGATTCTCTGGAGAAGGGAATGACAAGCCACTCTCGTATTCTTGCCTGGAGAATGACAACTCACCCCAGTATTCTGCCTGGAGAATCCCATGGACAGGGGAGGCTGGTGGGCTACAGTCCATGAGTTCACAGAGTGGGACACAACTGAGTGACTAAGCAGCAGAGCAAGTTTAACTGGAAGATCAACTGATTACTTTCTGTGGTGGTTTTTTTAACTGGAAGATCAACTGATTACTTTCTGTGGTGATTTTTTTTAACTGGAAGATCAACTGATTACTTTCTGTGGTGATTTTTTTGTGTGTGTGGTGACTTTTTAAACTAGAAGATCAACTGATTACTTTCTGTGGTGACTTTTTTTAACTGGAAGATCAACTGAGAACTTTCTGTGGGATTTGGATTATAAGGGTGTACACGTTATCAAAAGTCAGAAAACTCTCAAGAATTGTTTGTTTTATTGAATGTAAAATTATTCCTCAGTTTGAGAAAAAGAGAAGAAAGAACAGCCTAGGCCCCTCACAATGAGAGTCATGAAGCATTTGAGGGGAATGGGGCTGCCCTGGGGACCCCTGGAGGCGGTGTGCTCTCTTAGTGGTGAGCTCCTGGGGGAAGAACCCATCAAATTCTGCTTCGTTGTTCTCTCCACCCTCAGTGCCCAGAACAGAACTGGGCAGGACAGGTATTTACTGAGCACCCCAGCAAAAGCTGGGGCATGAGACAGGGCTTCAGGTCCTCTGAGCCTCACAATAAGCAGACAGGACAGAATCCGACAGGGCACCCCCTGGACTGATGCCAAGGTGAGCCCTGTGAGCCTGCAAGCTGTCTGGGGATGCAGACCCCAGGGTTCCTGTTCCTTGTCCCTGCTGGTGCTCGGGGCTGGACTGCAGCAGCTAGTTCTGGTAGATTTGGAGCAAACACAAGAGCAAGAGCTTAGAGGTGGCCTAGTAAGGCACAATGATCCATTCTTTCATGGCTAGCCCAGCCCTAGGGTTTCTAGGCTTTCTCACCACACATATGCTTTGAAGCTTCTTGTTGTCGTTCAGTCTCTCAGTCATGTCTGACTCTTTGCAACCCCATGTATTGCATGCTTCCCTGTCCTTCACCATCTCCTGGAATTTGCTCAGACTCCTGACCATTGAGTCATTGATGCCATCCAACCATCTCATTCCCCTGTCGCCCCCTTCTCCTTCTTAACTGTTTCCTATAAGTCTTGGCCTCCAGCTCATAGCCTGGCAGAGCCATCTCAGTTCCAAACACCCAGAATTTTCCCCCTCGATATCCTGAAGTCCATGAACTTTAAATGAAGTGAGGCAGATCCCTTGCTGCTGCAGTTTCCAGTCCCAGAGCAGCGGTTCCTGAAATGACTGACTTCACCCAGTATACCTGCCCCAGTATGAGAAGCAATCACAACAAAATTCCCATGTGATCTTGGAGGAAAAAAAGAAAAGCATTGCTAATGTTGGCTAAAAAATAAAGTCACAACCTGAAAGTAGAGACTTATTTTATTTGGTGGGAATGTTTAGGACTCCAAGCAGGAGAGAGGCAATCTCAGTAGCTCTAAGAAGACTGCTCCAAGGAGGCAGAGGGAAGTCAGGCTATAAACAAGTTTGCAACAAAGGGAGCAGGCAGTCTGAACATCAAAGATCAGGTATCAAGTTAAGGAATTTAACAGTCTATGTATGGGAAGATGCAAGCCTCTGGGCTCACAGAATTCATTCCTTTCTTATGCACCTCAGCTATCTGGGGCCAATCCTGTTTTCTTGTTCTTGCATTCCCCTCGCACCTCAGCACTCACCATGGGGGTTGGCAGCATTTTCTGGATCACAGTTTTGGGAGCCCTCATTCACATTTGGAGGCCAGAAATCACTGATGGCTGTGACATTTCTTGTTGATTAATATGGCAGGAGATATTTTCATTTCACACTAACTATGATTTGAATCCAGAATCCATAAAACAGAAGATTGATAAATTCAACTAAAATTTTAAAAAATTTTAATTCTTGATTGTAAAACCTCTGTAAACAAACTCAGAAGACAAATAGCAAACTGGGAAAATATTTTTTAATTCATATAACAGAAGAAGAGCTTAATTTCTCTAATATGAAAAGAGATCCTCTAAAAAAAAAAAAAAGAAAAGAGATCCTCTAAATTAGTAAAGGGCAACCCCTAAATTTTAAAATGGCAAAAGTTCTGAAAAAAGGTATAGATAAATGACTTTTTTTAATTGGGGTATATTTGCTCTATAATGTTGTGTTAGTTTCTGCCGTATATCAGAGTAAATCAGCTGTACATATACACATATCCCCTCTTTTTTAAAATTTCCTTTCCATCAGGTCACCACAGACTGCTGAGTAGAGGTCCCTGTGTTTCACAGTAGGTTCTCATTACACATCTATTTTACATGTGGTGGTGGTGGTGATTTAGTTGCTAAGTCGTGTCCAACTCTTTGCAATCCCATGGACTGTGTAGCTCACCAGGCTTCTCTGTCTATGGGATTTCCCAGGCAAGACTACTGGAATGGGTTGCCATTTCCTTCTCTGGGGGATCTTCCCAACCCAGGGATTGAACTCCCATCTCCTGCATTGGCAGGCAGATTCTTTACCGCTGAGCCCCCAGGGAAGCCCTTTTTATACACAGTAGTGCATATATGTCAATCTCCATCTCCCAATCCATTCCATCCCCCATAAATAACTCAAAGATGAAAATATTCTCAATCTTACATTGAGAGAAGTAAAACCACATAAAATTGCCAAGAGTCAACAATTATTATTACCTAAAGATCACAACAATTTCATACAGCTAATATTAATACAAATTAAAACAAGATAGAGATACGGTTTTATCCTTTCAGTCTGGTAAAGATGAAAAAGATTTGTAAACACCTTAGTTGGCAAAAACTCTGAAATAACATGGACTTTGAAGGCAGAAGGCTAACTTGTACAGTCTCTGTGGAAGTAGCTGTCTCTCAAATGACAAATGTAAATACCCTTTGATGCAGTTATTGCTCCACTAGGAAATTATTCTACACATACCTGAAATGTACACAGTTATTTACCACACTCTTTGCAATCTCAAATGATTACAAAACAACTAAATGCCCATCAATTGGTAGACTGGGTAAATAAATTATGGCACATTCACACACAGAAAAACAAAGCATCGATAAACATACAATGAAATGATCCTTAAAATACAGTGATAGATTTTTAAAACCGTACCCACAAGGTTCAGAACAATGTGTATAGTATGTTACCATCTTGGTAAACAAATATAAATGTGTGCATTACAGAATCTGGAAAAACTGAAGGCATTTGTTCTGCCTGGAAAGGGGAACCTGGGTGGTTGAAAAATAGAGGTAGTAGGGAAACAGTTCACTGGATATTGTTTTGTAGCTTTTGGATTTGGAACCCTGTGAATAATTACCTATTCAAAACAAACAACAAACATAACAACCAGCCCTGGCAGGGCTCTCGGTGTATTTCCATCAAATACCTCACTCTAACCAAAGTATTAACATAACAAGACTCAGACAGATAGATGATCTCAGCAACGGGAGGTCTATTCTCCCAAAGTCTGCTCTATTCTTGTTTTGTGTATTGTCCCAGGACATTTTGACTGGCAAAGTTCTGTGGGGCCATTGGGTGATACTAGACTTAAGGTCTTAAACAGGTGCTAGTCTGAGCTTCCTGAGCTCCTGCTGGGCTGGGCCTGCCCTAAGGAATCAGTGAGGCAGGAAGCCAGGTACCTGGTGGCGGCGCTTAGAGGCAACCTGATTGAGAGGAGACTGAGTTAACAGACTCATGAGACTAGGGTGCATGTTGCCAAGAGATAACAGACCAGCCAAGCTGGAGAAAGTGGTCTGTGGTGGACCAGGGAGTTCTGGGTCTGAGCCCCAAAGAGGGGAAGCAAGAGTGGTCCTTCCTACTCACCATCCCTCCCAGGACCCACATTTGTGCTTCTCATGCCCGCAACTCTGGGCTCTATAGGTTCTGACCCCCAAGAGGCTACACTCTTGCCAGGGTACATGACCAGGGTCTCACTGAACTACAAGCTACAGTTCCTCCTCCTGCAGTTCCAATGAGAGGAGGAGTCACCATACTGGCAAGAGACATTGACCCTGATGAGCAGAAGGAGGTAGAACTGCCTTTATACAATGATAGGCAGGTGGGGTGGGGAGGTGACACATGGAACCCACACGATTCACATCAGTGCCCCTTGGTACTCCCTATGAATGGACACATATAGCAACCCCAGCCTGAGATGGTTATGATTATATCGACTGGAAAAAAAAATGCAAAAAATCTTCAGCCCCAAAGTTGAGACTCATATATTATTTGGTAAACTTTGAGGACTTCAAGCCCAGGAGGCAGCTTCTCAGACAGCTCTGAGGGATTGCTCAGAAGAGGGAGGGGAGGAGCCAGGACATATGGGGGTTTTGCAACAGAAACCAGATAATCAGAACATCAAAAGATCACTATTCATTAAAGAAAACCAGACATCAAGTTAATGAATTTAGTGCTTTTATTTGTAAGGGAAGATGCAAGAGTCAGGACTCTGAAATCATTCCTTTGATATGCACCTTATCTATCTAGGGCATATATCCTGTTTTTCCCATCCTGGTTTCCCTCAGGGTGCAGCTTTGAGGGCTGCTGCAGTGGTAGACGGCTTGCTTGATGATTCTGTGTCCACCCTGAGTTCCTTCGGGGCTCACCTTTGGGGGTGGGAGTACGTGTGGCAGCTGTAGTGACTGGGGGCTTGATGGAGCAACAACCTTTGTTGACTGATATGGCAAGTGGCATTCTTTGTCCACAGTTAACAAGAGTCATACAACCAGGTAAGCTGCAACCTGCAGAGATGACCAGTGAGCTCGAGTGAAAGTTAGAGGAAGTAGTGAGCAGAGAGAAGGTAAGTGCCGGTTGTAAACCAGAAATCAGCTCCATGAATGGGGCTGTAGTTGTCAGATAAGCTCCCTTCTGTTTACCCCCAGAAAGAGAGGCTTGAAGGAGCCAGGCAGGAGCTGCCCACTGGACCTCTGGGAAAGCATATTTGTGCAGTGCAAGGAGGTAGACTGAAGCAGCAAGGAGACAGTGCCTCTCTGGTCTCCAGACCATAACAACTCCCCTCAGGCTGCTCACAATCAATGACTAAGCACAACAGGGACCTCCAGGCAGGGCTGTACCCTGGAAACAGGGGACTTTTCTGACGGGCAACTTTGGCTCAAGAACTAAAACTTTTTTAGCAGAGCTAAAACTTTTTTAGAAGTGCATTGCACTCTAAGACTTCCTGTCTACCCTTCCCTCCCTTTCCCCTCTCCTCCACAAGGCCTGAGGCTCTCTCAGCCTCCTCTGGCTTCCTCACCATTTCCCTCTCAGGTCTTTTCCTGGCGAATCTCTTGGGATCTAACCTCATCTTAGCATCTACTTGGAAGACCTGAACTAACACAAAAGCCATCACCATTGTGTGTAAAACATTGTTCTGAAAATTCTCTGCAACCAAAGGAAAAAGCCTGTGTTATTGTGCGATAGTCACTAGTGTTTTTCATCAAATTATGTTTTTCATCCACTTCCCCTACCTCCGGGCACACTGGTAAGATTGCTTCCTTGAACTAAGTTCCTCCAAGTCAATAAAGTTCAAGGAATCCTTTTTAGAACCCTAACAATTTCCTAACTAAAACACATTGATTCTTTTACCTAATTCAGTGTTTGCCAATAGCCACACTATTGCCACTGTGGATCAGATCACTCTTTGCTGTGAGAGAGAGAACTTTGCATTACAGGAGGTTTAGCAAGCTAACTGGTCTTCACTTATTGGATGTCACAGTTGTGATGACCAAAAATGTTTCCAGCTATTGTCAGAGGTCACCTAGGGAGCAAACTCACTGTCAATTGAGAATCACTAAAGTGACTAACAGCAGCAAAGATTTTCTCCAAAAAGGGATAAAATTTAAAATGGAATTATATAAAATGCTCAGTTAAAACCAGACAGTAGGGACTTCCCTGGTGGTCCGGTGGTTAAGACTCACCTTCTACTGAAGGGTGTACGGGTTCGATCCCTGGTTGGGGACCTAAGATCCCAGATGCCACATGGCAGTTAAGCCCGCATGCTGCAGCTACAAAGCCTGAGTGCCTAGAGCCTGTGATCTGTAACAATAGAAGTCACCACAATGAGAAGCCCTCAAAATGTAAAATGAAGAGTAGCCCCACTTGCCACAACTAGAGAAAGCCCACACACAGCAAAGGCCCAGTTCAGTCATAAATAAAATTAACAAAAAGAAAATCCCAAAACAACTTCTGGAGCTAATATACAGGTATAGCAAGATGGCAGTTCATACTGATATAGATAAATGATTAAATAAATAAACATGGATGGTCCTAGAGATTATCACACTAAGTGAATTAAGTCAAACATAGAAAGACAAATACCGTACGATGTTACTTATATGTTGAACCTAAAATATGATGCAAATGAACTTATTTACAAAACAGAAACAGACACACAGACTTAGAAAATAAATTTATGGTTACCAAATGGGAAAGTTGGGAGTTGGGATAAATTAGGAGTTGGGATTAACATATACACAGTACCATACATAAAATGGGGCTTCCCTGATGGCTCAGACACTGAAGAATCCATCTGCAGTGCAGGAGATAGGGTTCAATCCCTAGGTCGGGAAGATCCCCTGGAGAAGGGAATGGCTTCCCACTCCAGTATTCTTACCTGGAGAATCCCATGGACAGAGAAGCCTGGCTGGTTACAGTCATGGGATCACAAAGAGTTGGACGTGACTAAGTGACTAATGCTTTCACATACATAAAATCAATAATCAACAAGGACCTACTATATAACACAAGGAACTCCACTCAATATTCTGTAATAACCTATATGGGAAAATAACCCAAAAAAGAATGAATATATGTATAACTGAATCACTTTGATATACATGAGAAACTAGCACTACATTGTATTTATAGTCAATAAAATTGAATTTATATTCAATAAAAATAAAACAAAATAAATACTTAATAAGTAGGAAAAAAGTGATAAATCTTCTAGGCAGAAGAATTCCAGATAATTTATATATAATAGATACTCCCCTGTCCTTATGAGTTGAATTGTGTCCCTCAAAAAATTATGTTTAAGTTCTAAAGCCCAGTACTTGTGACTGTGACTTTATTTGGAAACAGTGTTGCGGATGCAATCCAGTTAAGATGAGGTCATTAGGGTGGGCCCCCATCCAACATAACTGGTGTTCTTGTAAGAAAAGAGGGACACAAAGACAGCGTGTGAGGGGAGAACACTGTGTGCTGATGGAGGAGATGTTGGATTAATGTGTCTACAAGCCCGGCAACGTCAAGGTTGCCAGCAGCGCCAGATGCAAGGACAGAGGACTTGAAGCAAATTCTCCCTTAGAAGCTTCAAAGAGATCATAGTTTGGCTGATAACTTGATTTCAAACTTCTAGCCTTCAGAACTGCGGGAGAATAAATTTCTGTCACTTAAAGCCACCCATTTGTGGTACTTTGTTATGCAAACCTAGGAGACTAAGGCATTCCTCAAGGAGCTACAGCATAATTCCCTGGTCCATAAGGGCGCTTTGGTCATAGTGATTTCCTTCCACAGAGCACAGGAGAGAGGGGGGAAAAGAGTAACTTTCCAACAGAGAAACCTGATAGACATAACCTCATGATCAAGGTCATGTCAGTGGGGAGGGAGGTGGGAGGGGTGTTCAGGATGGGGAACACATGTAAATCTATGGCTGATTCATGTCAATGTATGGCAAAAACCACTACAATACTGTAATTAGCCTCCAACTAATAAAAATAAAGAAAAAAAAAAGGTCATGTCAGTAGTGATCACTCAGGTTGGTAGTGTACACAATGTTATGATACAATGAATATAGGACTTTATGTTTGTGGTCCTCTCAAAAACCTATAACTCCTGTCTAACCTTGAGAAAAATGACAGACAAATTCCAATAAAGGAACGTTGTATGAAGGGAACAAATGCTCCTCAAAACTGTCAAGGTCATCAAAACCAAGGAGAGTCTGAGAAACTCTCACAGCCAATGAGAGCCTTATGGAGATATGATAACTCAATGTAATGTGATGTCTTGAATGGGATCCTGGATCAGAAAAAGGACATTAGGTAAAAATTAAGAAAATCCTCCATTAACAGAGGAATGGATAAAGAAGATGTGGTATAAATATATGGTGGATTATTACTCAGCCATTAAAAGGAAAAAAATAGTGTCATTTGCAAAGACATGGATAGACCTAGAGACAGTCATACAGAGTGAAGTAAGTGAGAAAGAGAAATATATATATAATGGTGCCTATATGTGAAATCTAGCAAAAGGATACAGATTAATTTATTTGCAAAGCAGAAATAGAATTACAGATGTAGAGAACAAACTTATAGTTATCAAGGGGGAAGTCGAATGGGGTGAACTGGGAGACGAATTGACATATACACACTGCTATGTATAAACTACTATGTATAAAATAGATAACTAATAAGAACCTATTGTGTAGCACAGGGAACTCTACTCAGTGATCTATGATGTCAGAAATGGGAAGGAAATCTAAAAAAGGGGTGTAAATATACATATAATTGATTCATTTTGTTGTACAGCAAAAACTAACACAACATTGTAAAGCAACTAGACTCCAGTAAAAAATGTTTAAGAAAATATGAATAAAGCATAGTTAATGGTTAATGATTATATATCAATATTGGTTCATTAATTGGAACAAACACAGCATATTAATATAAGATGTTAATAATAGAGGAAACTGGGGGTGTGGGCTGTATGGGAACTCTGTACCATCTCCTCAATTTTTATATAAATCCACAACTGCTATAAAAAAATAACATCTAAAAAAAAATAATAATAACATCTATTTTTTAAAAAAATTTGATGACAAAAAAGTCAATTCTGCAAATATGTCAGTATTCTCCAAGGTTATAAAAGTTGACAGATTTTTTTTTTAAAAAAGAGATCAGATTTATTCTGGCACTTATGCCCAGAAAGTTTAGCACTGGCTCTTTATGCCAGTGCTGGTGGTTGCTGTAAGAGGCCATTTGTTTCCTATGGAAGTTTTGTGATTTGGGGCACAGGATTGTTCCCTGGGTGACTGCCTCTCTTGATGACTGCAGATGAAAGATAAGGGTCAGAAAACCAGTCTGGCCTTGTGATCTCTTAGGAATATACAGAAATAATAAGCAATCCTAGCTAATACATAGCACTTGCTTTGTAAGCATTTTGAGGCATCCCTGGTGGCTCTGCAGAAAAGAATCCACCTACAATGCAGGAGACACTGGTTCGATCCCTGGGTAGGAAAGATCCCCTGGATGAGGGAATGGCAAGTCACTCCAGTATTCTTGCCTAGGAAATCTCTTGGACAGAGGAACCTTGCAAGCTACAATTCATGCGGTCACAAAGAGACCTGAGACATGACTCAGACATGACTGAGAGTGTAAACATTTTAATTATAATGACTTTATCCTCACAACATACTTATAGAATAAATATCATTAATTCTCCACATTACATTATGAAAATTAGGGCACAGAGAACTTTAATAATGAGCCCAAATCATGCAGCAAGTAAATTACTTAATCCAGCTAGCTCCAGACTTGATCTAGATAAGCTAGCATACTATGGGAAGTCAAACTGCAATATGGAATTTCATGATAACTTATGAAATCAGGGGAAGAGGGTATTTGGAGGGATTGTGCAAGTCATAATAAACTATTCCAAACTTGTTACTTAGTACATTTGCATAGGAAGTATAATATACAGGGATCAAATTAATTATACTTCAGTAAAAAATAAAAAAGCAAAACATACAAATTAAAAATGTAGGCCCTGGAATCAGTCTTCCAGAGCCTAAACCTCATCTCAGCTTCTTACTGTGTAATGAAAGAAAGTTACTTACCTTCTGTGGTAGCAAAAATGAGGGCCTGTCCAAAGATGTCTATGCCCTAATTTCCAGATACTGTGAGTATATTAGTTTATATAGCAAAGGGGAATTAAGGTTGCAAGTGGAGTTAAGGTGACTAATCAACTGGCGTTAAGACAGGGAGGTTTTCTGGGTTATGCAGGTAGGTCCAATGTAATCCCAAGGGTCCTTAACAATGGATGAAGGAGGGACTTCCCTGGTATGTCCAGTGACTCTGACTCTGCTCCCAATGCAGGGATCCACGTTTGATCCATTGTCGGGGAACTAGATCCCACATGCCTCAATTAAGAGTTTGTGTGCCACAGCTAAAAATCCCCCATACTGCAAGTAAAAAGATCCCACATGCTGCAGTGAAGATCAAAGAGTCCAGGTGCTGCTATATATATATATAAAATGGATGAGGCAAACTGAAGGAGATTCAGTCAAACCTAGGAAATATGTGATAAAAGAAGCAAGCTCAGAGTGCTGCTATATGAGAACTCAACCCATCACTGCTGGCTTTGAAGCTGGAAGGGGACCATAGGCCAAGCAATGCAGACCCTTAGAAGAGAGCCCAGTACATAGTAAGTTGCTCAATAAATGCTAAATATAAACAGTTGAGGGAAGGCACCACAATGGATGCTGAAAACATTGGGTGAAATGTTGTTCAGGAACAGGATGTCAGGATGGTGACCAAGAGTTACTCCACAGTTTACATACTCATTGCGAAAGGGGGAAGTGCCTTTACATTTGAGACATCTGCAGCCACCATCTGAGCTCAGTCTTCAAACATAGTATCACGGGAGGTGGGAGCCTGGGCTTCTGATTGGATGCAGTATAAAGTATGACATCATGTTTGAAAAACTGCTTACCAAAATAGTAACCTGAATGGAGCCACACTACAGAGCTGGGTTTCCATTTGCAGAAAACACAAGGACTTGAAGAGGAAGTTAAACAACATGAAGAAACACTGAGACAAATCCTGAATGTGGCGATATTCTACGACTGTCCTGGTCTCTTCAAAACTGCTGGGTCATGAATTTAAAAAGGTTATAAAGAAAATAAATAAATAAATAAATAAATAAATATTAAAAAATGAAAAGGTTATGAAGAGGTGGTTCTCTATTCTACTTGTCATGCAGGAACCCAGGCCTCTCTCATTCGTGATGCTGCCATGGTTCACACGCTTCCTATAAGGAAGGGAAAGAGGATATGCAGGATCTTGCGGATTGGCTTTTAATCCATGCCTGACAGTGATATACTTCAGCTTCAGCTGGCCCCTACCCAACTGCAAGAGAGTTGGGAGATGAACCTGGAAGCTTGGGAGGAACAAGAAAGGAGTATGGTGAGCATCCAACTAGACTTGGCACACACGTAACACCCCTTACCCCTCTAGTAATGCAAGGCTCAGCGTGGCCTCTGCGAGGGAACCCTAAGCCATGAACACCCCAGTTTCATGCAGTTCCTCGCTTTGAGATAGACAAGCAACCCAGTGTCCTCCCTTCTCCCCTCATCACCTGTGTGCATGTTCAATCACTAAGTCATGTATGACTCTTTGCAACCCTTTGGACTATAGCCTGCCAGGCTTCTCTGTCCATAGGATTTCTCAGACAAGAATACTGTGTGGGCGTGCTCAGTCACGTTCGACTATTGGCAACCCCATGAACTGTAGCCCCCCAGATTCCTCTGTCCATGGGATTCTCTAGGCAAGAATACTGGAGTGGATTGCCATTCCCTTTTCCAGGGGATCTTCCTGACCCAGGGATCGAACCCATGTCTCCTGCATTGGCAGGCGGATTCTTTACTGCTGAGCCACCAGGGAAGCCCCCTCACCCCCTATATCCTCAATCAAAAGTACCAATGTCTCCACCTCTACATATCTTGAAATAGACTTTACTTCTCTGACTGCATGTACCAGAGCCTAATGCAACAGCCTCTGGTCTGGCATCCCTTCATGCAAGGATCCTGTTTTGATGTGGGAGATGTGGGGGCTATATTCTTGTAATAGGCTGCATATGAGCCAACAATGAGCAAAATAACTTAATGTGCTATGAAGTCACCAGAGACTGCAGTGGTAAAGAATGACTATTTGGGGTGAGGAGGAGGAGCTAATTTATATAGGACTGTCAGAGAAGGCTGCACTGAGGAGGTAACAGCAGATAGAATCATCCAGAAAAGTGATATTCCTATTGCTGTGTTCTGTTGCAGAACTCTGCCACTCCCTCTTCCTCTTGGTAGAATCTGTTTCCTCCACTTGAACTTGTACAGGTGTTTTGGTTTGCAAAATTAATAACCAAGTACAATGTTAGTGATGCTGTGTGACTTCTTAGTCTGTCATAAAAAGACAGCACAGCTTTCACCTGACTTCTTTGAGACCCAACCAAGATCCGTTGCCCTCAACCCTGGTTTAACTAACAGGTGACTGCCAGTCCCAGTGGGCCAGCCATGGAAGTGAGCCACTTTAGAAGCAGTTTCTCGATTGATTTGCCCCCGCTGATGCTGAGTGGAACAAAAATACATCTTCCTCTTGAAGCCCTGCCCAAATTACAGAGAGATGATAAGTGAAATAGATAGCTGCTCTTCTGAAGCCACTGAGTTCAGAGGCATTTCATTAGGGAGCAATAGTGCTGAGCTAAGTTCTAAATACTAAGGAGACACTCATGAAGAAATCTTCACAAAGCATTTTAAGCATTGCCAGCAACAATGGCAATCGATCCCATGGCTCTAAGGCACACTGAAGGAGCAGGCAAGGCCATGAGGCCAAGGAGGGGAGCAGTAAGACGGATGGCTACAGAGGAAGGCTGGAGACTCATCATGCAGCGCCTCTTGCACCATGGTGAGAAGTTGGAAATGTGCCAAAAGTTCTCTGGGAGCCCCTGAAGCGTTATGAGCAAAATAGTGGGGCTGGTTTGTCCCTGAGAGATGGCTCTTGCTGCTCTGGAGAGGGTGATCTGGAGCAAGATGTGTAGAGGCAAGAAGACCGGTTAGCACATCACTGCAGCTGTTCAACTTGAATGCAAAGGTCACTAAGTGGTGAGGAGAAGAAAGTAGATTCTGGGCATGTTTTATAGACAATAAGTCTTGTCTTTTGTTTGTTTTTGTTTGTTTGTTTTGTTTTTAATCAATTTTTAATGGAAGTATAGTTGATTTACAATGTTACATTAATTACTACTATTCAGCAAAGTGATTTAGTTATACATATATATATATATATTTCTTTTTTATATATTTTTTTCCATTATGGCTTATCATAGGATACTGAACATAGTACTCTGTGTTATACAGTTGAACCTTGTTGTTTATGCATTCTATATATAAAAGCTTATATCTGCCAGCCCCAGCCTCCTACTCTGCCCCTCCCCCAGCCCCTTCCCCTTGGCAACCACTCGTCTGTTCTTTACATTCCTGATTCTGTTTGTTTCATAGATAGGTTCTTTTGTGCACATTTTATTTTATTTTATTTTTGGCTGCGCTGGGTCTTTGTTGCTGCACGCAGGCTTTCTCTAGTTGCAGTGAGTGGGGGCTACTCTCTTGTTGCGGAGCACGGGCTCTAGAGCACACAGGCTTCAGTAGTTGTGGCATGTGGGCTCAGTAATTGCATCACATGGGATTAGCTGCTCCTCAGCATGTGAGATCTTCTGAGACCAGGGATCGAACTCGTATTCCCTGAATTAGCAGGGGGATTCTTGACCACTAGACCACCGGGGAAGTCCTGGGCCATATTTTATGTTCCACATGTAAGTGATATCATACGGTGCTTATTTTTTTCTCTCTGACTTACTCACTTAGTGTGATAGTCTCTAGTTGCATACATGATAGGCCTTGTTGATAGAGAGAATGAGAGGTGAGGGATAAGGAAGAATGAAGGTAAACTTTTAGGCTTTTCTCTCAAGCAGTCAGGTGAATAACTGTTACTGGCTGGAAGGGGAACGCTTGGGAAGGAGCAGGGTTGGGGTGGGAAACTTCCCTTTCCCTCAGGATATCCTATCTCAATGTGGTAGTAGAAAGAATTTCAAGCTGCTTAAATAAGCCTCACCAAGCAGTTATCGCAGGCGAGTACAAAGCTTCTGGGTCTGGTGGAGTTGGAGATTCTGACAACTACTTGAATTTCCTTAAGAGTTCCTTTCTGGAGACTTCACTGGTAGTCCAGTGGCTTAGACACCATTCTCCCAATACAGAGGGCCCGGGTTTGATCCCTGGTCAGGGAACTAGATCCCACATGTCATAATTAAAGATCTCCCATGCCACAACTAACACCTGATGCAGCCAAATAAATAAATATTAAAAAGAAAAAAAAAAAGAATCCCTTTATGTTTGTTTGTCTACATAGCTTTAAGATCCTCTATGCAGAGTGTGGTTGTTATAATTACTATGGCAAAGATCCCAGTTGGAAGCTAAAACACACCCAAGGGAGGAAACGGAACTCACATGTAGGGGACCAAGCCAAGCACTTTCCCTGAAGCTTAATCCATTAGCCATTAGTCTGGAGACAAGTCTCTGAGTGACGAAGAGGACAGGACCACACCTTAGCTGCCTACTGGAAGAATGACTAAGAAGAGTTAAGGGAAAGAAGGATGAACTTCTGGAAGGACTCAACATAGGCAGAAGACATAGACTGCTGGAAGCAGCTGCTGCATCTCCTACAGGAACGGGGAGAAGAAAGGGTCGTAGGGCTCCCCAGGAGGAGAGGAAGCAATCCTAGGTGAAGCCATACCAAGATGTCTCCCTTACCTTTCTCTCCGGCCCCAGTTTCGAGATCTTGGTTGATCCACTCAATTCCCTACCTCTAGAGAATGCATCTCTGAAGCTCAGAAGGAAACTCACTGTTCACCTGATCTTCAGCGAGGGTCATTCATCTGTTCAGGCTTCATGGAGATCACCTCACAAGCCCCAGGTTGGATGGGTCAGTAGGCAGAAGCTGGTATCCAGTCAGGCTCTCTATACATGCAAAGAATAGGCAATCCCAACAGCAGGGACAGGGGCACTCAGTGACCTGGATTGTCTTTGCTGGTTCCCACTCAAACTCCCAATTCCACTGACTCCTCCTGTATTTTTTTTAAATAAATTTATTCATTTTAATTGGATGCTAATTACTTTACAATATTGTAGCGGTTTTGCCATACATTGCCATGAATCAGTCTCCTGTATTTTTCATGCTTTCTTCAACTTTCCTCCCTGTTGTCTCCTCCATGGGCCCACAGTACTCGCTGCCCAAATATACTTCTTCCTATTCTCTCTCCAAAATATGGCAAAGGGTCTCTAAAGTAACTGTGAGCCCTCAAACCACCAAAGATTACTCATACCTGGGAATTGCTTCACTTATTCATTCAACAATTATTTGTCCAGGTCCTACCATGAGTGATTGTTAGGGAGGTTATTGCAGTAATCCAAGTAGGACATGATGGAGGGTTTCTCTGGTGGCTCAGTGGTAAAGAATCTGCCTACCAAGCAGGAGACATGGGTACGAGCCCACTCCAGGAAGATCCCACCTGCCTCGAGCAAGTAAGCCTGTGTGCCACAGCTGTTGAGCCTGTGTTCTAGAGCCCAGGAACTGCAACTAGTGAGCCCATGTGCCCCAAGTACTGAAGCCCGTGCACCTAGAGCCCAGGCTTCACACCAAGAGAAACCACTGCAGTGAGAAGCCCACACACTGCAACTAGAGAATAGCCTTGCTTTCTACAACTAGAGAAGAGCCTGTGCAGCAACCAAGACCCAGCGCAGCCAAAAAAATAAAGAAAAAATAAAAGACTCGGACCGGTATGATCGTAGTGGAGGTGACGAGAAGTGGGTGGACTCTGGATGTATTTTGAAAGATAGAGCCAACAGAATTCCCTGAAGCAGTGGACATAAAGTATGAGAGATGAAAGCAGAGAAAGATGCTTCCAAGTTTTGGGCCTCAGCATCTGAAAGGGTGGTGTTGCCATTTTCTGAGAGGAAAATCAGCAAGACAAGCAAGTTGAAAGTATTAAATCAAGGGCTTGATATTTGGACATATTAAATTTGAGATGCTTCTTTAGACATTCTAATGGAAGTATTCAATTAGCAGCCTGGGGTTTCTGAGAAAGGTCCAAACTGCAGATAAAAAATTTCAAAGCCTTATCCTACCTTGCTCTGCTCACAAGCAAAAAGAAATGTTGGAAACATAGGGAATCTGCAAAATTTCAAGAAACACATATCAGGTAATATAGACCAACCAAGATATCTAGAAGTATTGTGGTTGGCATTGTCTGACAGAGTTGGTGAATGACTTCTCTCAGAGATGATTATATATCTAGAGTTCTAAGCTCCCATAAACGGGCACCATCATTGTAACTGTCTGCAGTGGGCCCCTGCCACATAGAGACTGAAGTAGGATGAATTTTATCCCCCTAAATGAAAATAGACCAATGGCCTTTCTGGATCTCTTCTCTTCCAAGATCACTATCACTATTTAAAACCAAACACCCTTTCCTCCTTGAATAAACTTTCTCCTCTCTTCCTGCACCTTGGCCTATTCCTTCTTCTACTTACAAAATAAAAGCTATCATCCACATTAATGAAGACAAACAGAGGGTAGGAGGAAGGGAGCAGGGAATAGGGCATGACCATACCTAGCAATAACCAACATTTTAATGTGTATTAAAATTTTTTTAAATTTCTTTTCAATGTGTATTAAAGTTTTTTTCGCATCTTTTCAAATTTAGATAATAAACATACTTGCTTCTTTTTTTAATTTATGAAGTAGAGTTGATTTACACTGTTGTGTTAATTTCTGCTTTTCAGCAAAGCGATTCAGTTATACATATATAAATTCTTTTTCTTATTCTTTTCCATTATGGTTTATCACAGGATATTGAATATAGTTCCCTATGCTATACAGTAGGACCTTGTTGTTCATCTATTCTATATATAATGGTTTGCATCTACTAGTCCCAAACTCCCAGTATATCCCTCTCCCACCCATCTCCCCTTGGCAACTTCAAGTCTGTTTATGAAAAAAATTTTTTTGTCATGTCCTGTATGCAGATCTTAGTTCTCCCAACCAGGGATCAAACATTCGCCCCCTGCAGCAGAAGCATTGGAAGTGCTGAGTCAACCACTGGACTTCCAGGAAGTATGATAGCTCATTTCTTTTTAGCACTAAATATTTCATGCACTGATGTACAATGCATGATGTACCACTGACTATTTACCTGTTTACCTATTGCCTTCATTAGTTGATCATTCATCTGGGTAGCTCTCAAGATGCTTTTAGTATAGTCTCCCTGACTTTAATATTCTGTAGTTTCCTTATGAAAAGTGTAAATGTGGACTTATTTTTATTCTTGAGATTCATTCTTTTCTAAATCAGAGGATTCATCATCAATTCTGGAAAATTTCTCAAGCATTTTGTCTTTGAATAATATTTCTTTTTCATTTTCTCTATTCTTTTCTGCTGAAACACAGTGGTCTATATGTTAGACTTTCTCATTGCATAATTCATGTTTCCTAACATCTGTTCCTCTGTCTTGCATTCTGAATAATTTCAGCAGTTGTATCTTCTAGTTTATTAATTCCCTTTTCAATTACATTTAATTTGCTTTTTGACCTGTTCATTTAGTGTTTTATGTATTTGTTTGTTTTTGTTTTGGCCATGCCACATGGCTTGTGGGATCTTAGTTTCCCAACCAGGGACTGAAATCATGCAGTCCTAACCATTGGACTGCCAGGGAATTCCATATATTTCTTAACTGTAAAGAAAAACCACATAATTGAAAATTTACCATCTCATCCATTCTTAAGATGAGATTCTGATGACATGTCAGTAATGTTAAGCATATTCACATTACTGGTGCAACCAGTCTCCAGAAATTTTTCATTCTGTAAAACTGAAACTCTATACCCATTATTCAACTCCCCATTTTCTCCTTCCCCTGGCAGCCAACTTTCAACTTTCTAAAACTATAAATTTGACTAATTTAAATACCTAATATAGGTAGAATCACATATACAGTGTTTGTCTTTTTGTGATTGGTTTATTTCACATAGGATGTTGTCCTCAAAGTTTATCCATGTTCTCCTGGGCATATACCTGGATAAAACCATACTTTGAAAATATACATGCCCTCCAATGTTCACTGAAGCACTATTTACAATAGCCAGGGCATGGAAGCAATCTAAATGTCCATCAACAGAGGAATGGATAAAGGTGATGTGGTACGTGTATACAATGGAATATTACTGACCCATAAAAAAGAATAAAATAATGCCATTTGGAGCAACATGAATGGACTTAGAAATTGTCATAGTGAGTGAAGTAAGTCATACACAGAAAGACTAACATCATATGACATCTTTTATATGTGGAATCTTTTTTTAAAAAAAAAGGTACAAATAGCTTATTTACAAAATAAAAGTAGAGCAAAACAAACATTGTTATGGGGAGAGGGGAGGAGAGATAAATTGGGAAATTGGGATTGACATTTACACACTACTATGTATAAAATAGGCAATTAATAAGAACCAGCTATACAGCACAAGGACCTCCACTCAATACTTTGTAATAGCCTATATGGAAAAAGAGTCTAAAAATAAAAAGTGGGTATATGTATAACTGATTTACTTTGCTGTATGCCTGAAGCTAATACAACATTGTATATCAACTATACTCCAATAAAATTTTATAAAGAAAAAAATTCATCCATGTTGTAGCATGTGACAGGATTTCTTCCTTTTTAAAGCTAAATAATCTTTCATTGTATGTATATACCATACTTTGTTTATTCATTCATCCATTAGTGGATGCTTGGGTTACTTCCACATTTTAGCTATTGTGAATAATGCTGTTGTAAATATGGGTATGAAAATCTCTTTGATACCTTGCTTTCAATTCTTCCAAGTATATACCCAGAAGTAGGTTTGCTGGATCATATAATTCTAGTTTTAATTTTTTGAGGAACTATCATACTGTTTTCCACAGAGGCTGTAATATTTTACATTCTTAGCAACAATGCACAAAGCTTCCAATTTCTCCACATCATCATCAGCACTTGTTGTTTGCTGCGTTTGGAGTTGTATGAAGTTTGTTTGAGGAAGAATAAAGCACAATTGTCCTGGATCAATAAATAAGACAATTTTGAGATTCCTCGTTTCTTAGGAAAGTCTCCAACTACCTCATTCTGCTTAAGTTTTCATTGGCCAACCTGACCTCTTGGCTCCTAAAGGGGAGGTTTCCCAGATGTATGAAAATAACTAGTGGGAGAGTATTTCCCCACAGCTTCTGGAGATCGGTCTCCAGAGAAATGTGAAAACTTTTCTCTGGAGAAAAGTTGGGGGAAGAAGGAATTTCTGAGCAGCTAACGAATATTCAGCCATGTGGAATACACAACTACTTCCTCAGGGTTGAATAACTTTCCATATTCCCTTCCCTTCAAAGGACAAGAATTCCTCTACCCTTGCCAGAAAATTGATACCTGCTGTGTTCATCTGGAGGAGGATCCTAATCAGAGAATATTCAGTCTATATAAAATGGAGACTTCCTTTGGTGGAAAGAAAGCTGCACTGAGAATCTGCAGCTCAGAACCCTGGATTTCAATTCTGGTGCTTTAGCTCAGAGGTTTGTGATGTGACGTTCCTCCAGGAATTTCCTTGTTCATAGAATGCGGCTCACTCACCTGCTCTGGATCCAAAGCAGAGGCAACAGCTCTCAGAATGCTTTGAATGGCTGTTCTAGTTCAATGATACCTTGCTCTTTTATCATTCTTATACAGCACTGAAATGTCCACCTGTATGAAAATTGTATGGTTCTTTCCATCACAGCAAGCCAGGCTCTGTGTGATCCCCACTCAGGGAAGTACATAGCAATAAAATGACTTGTGCTAAGGTAGTGAGACTACTGGGTGGGAAGGGATGAAGGTATGCATGGCATACCTTTTAAAAAGCTAGTTCAACATCCTTGTTAGATTTTCTATTTAATGGTAGTATTTAAACACAAAATAAAAATTATTCAAGTCTTATAAATAAATTATTCCAGTTTAAGTAAGAAAGCAAAATATGAAAAAATGAAAAAAAACCCACCCACCTACCCTTCACCACTCAATAATGTATTGCCCATTGTTGTAGGCTGGGTATCCCAAGAAAGACACTGTCAAGGAGACTTGTGTGCAAGTTATTGGGAAGTACTCTCAGAAACATCTGGGAGGGAAAGAGAGGAGCAAGATGAAGCCAAGAGAAAACTTAGGTTGCCAAGTAGATGCAGGTTGCAACAGAGGTTGCAGCAATTCCTGGGGGGAGCTCTGAAGCTAGGGTTGCCCTTTATCACTGTGCCAAACTGAAACAAAGGGCACAAGCATTTGTACTACATAAAAACCAGCCATTGGATACAATCTGTCCCCAGGCAGGAACTTTGGCTTGGCAAGGTAGCTACATGCAGCTGAGGGCAGTGTCTGGAGAGGCACTCTGTATAAGCTGGCAATAGGCAACATTTCTTGCAACTGGGTGAAGTGTGTTGGTCTTAAGAAAGGGCATCCACAGAACACCACACAGTATCCAGGACATCCCTACCCTCCTAATCTCTCATCAGAAACAAAAGCCATGACATTTAAACATGTATCTCTCCAGACCTGTGTTCTGGAATTCATATATATTTTCATATACAGGCATATATATATGTAACTTTTCTTTAATTCAAGAGATTCATAAGATACATTGTTTTATTGCTTTCTTCACTTGTATTAGAGTTCTTTCCATTAAGGTACAAATAGCTCTTTTTCTTGCTCTGTGTCTCTCTTTATCTTAGACAACTGCATATTTCATATTGTAGATTTTCAATTTTATCAAATGCTATTTTGACATCTATTGGAATGACCATAGGGTCATCCTCAAGCTTTGAGTCTCAAAGGTTGTTCAAATTGAAAATCAAGAGTACAGAAAAGAACATTTTTAAAAAATGATCAATAATGAGGAGAGCTGCCTTATCGAATAGCAAATCACAGTAAAAAGCTGGTGTTGGAGGGGCTTCCTTGGTGGTTAATAATCTCCCTTGCAACGCGAGGGACACTGGTTCAATCCCTGGTCCCGGAAGATCCCACATGCCATGGAGCAACTAAACCTGTCCACCGCAACTACTGAGCCCACACATTGCAATTTCCGAAGCCCATGCACTTCGAGCCTCTGCTTCTCAACAGGAGAATCCACCTCAATGAGAAGCCCACACACCGCAACAAAGAGTAGCCCCCACTTGCCATAACTAGACACAACTAGAAAAATTCTACTTGAAGCAACAAAGACCCACTACAGCCAATAAATAAATAAATAAATCTTAGAAAAAAAAACAACCGGTGTTAGAAAACTGAATATTTAGAAATTATGTTCTACCTCACACTACATGTCAATAAAAATTATTTAAAAGTTCAATATAAAAACCCAAGAAAGTATTAAAGGGATTCCCTGCCGGTCTGGTAATTAAGACTCCATGCTTCCACGTGAGGGGTGCAAGTTTCATCCCTCCTTGAGGAACTGAGATCCCATATGCCTTGTGGCCAAAAAACCAAAACTTAAAACAGAAGGAAGGACTTCCCAGGTGGTGCAGGGGATAAGAATCCTGCCAATGGAGAGGATATTGGTTTGATTCCTGGTCTAGGAAGATTCCACATGCCACACAGCAACTGAGTGAGTCCATGTCTCACAACTGTTTAGTCAGCCCTCTAGAGTGTGGGACTTCCCTAGTAGCTCAGCTGGTAAAGAATCCATCTGCAATTCAGAAAAGTCCAGTTTGATACCCAGGTCAGGAAGATCCCCTGGAGAAGGGATGGATTACTCACTCCAATATTCTTGGGTTTCCCTGGTGGCTCAGATGGTAAAGAATCCACCTGTCAAGGTTATATATTGTTATCCTGCTTATTTAAGTTACATCATATGAAATGTCAGGCTGGATGAATCACAAGCTGGAATCAGGACTGCCAGGAGAAATATCAACATCTCTGATATGTATATGATACCACTCTAATGGAAGAAAGTGAAGAGGAACCAAAGAGCCTCTTGATGAAGGTGAAAGAGGAAAGTGAAAAAGCTGGCTTAAAACTCAACATTCAAAAAACTAAGATCATGGCATCCAGTCCCATCACTTCATGGCAAATAGATGGGGAAATGTGGAAACAGTGGCAGATCTTATGTTCTTAGGCTCCAAAATCACTGTGGACAGTGAATGACTACAGCCATAAAATCAAAAGACACTTGCTCCTTGGAAGGAAAGTTATGACAAACCTACATGGCAGAGATGTCACTTTGCTGACAAAAGTTTATATAGTCAAAATTATGTTTTTCCAGTAGTCATGTATAGATCTGAGAATTGGACTATAAAGAAGGCCTGAGAATTGATGCTTTCAAATTGTGGTGCTGGAGAAGACTTTTGAGATTCCCTTGGACAGCAAGGAGATAAAATCAGTCAATCCTAAAGGAAATGAACCCTGAATATTCATTAGAAGGACTGATGCTGAAGCTGAAGCTCCACTGTTTTGGCCACCTGACATGAAGAGCTGATTCATTGAAAAAGACCCTGATGCTGGGAAAGATTGAAGGCAAAAGGAGAATGAGCAGCAGAGGATGAGATGATTAGATAGCATCACCAACTCAATGGACAGGAATCTGAGCAAACTCCTGGAGATAGTGAAGGACAGAGAAGCCTGACGTGCTGCAGTCCATGGGGTTGCAGAGTTGGACATAACTTAGCAGCTGAATAACAACAATCTGTAGGAGAGATATAAACATCCAATAAAGATATGCAAATTTACTCAACCTTCTTAGGAATCAGAGAAATGTGAATTAAAACAGCATAAAATAATTTGGGGGGAAGAGGACAGCAAGGAGATCCAACCAGTCCATCCTAAAGGAGATCAGTCCTGGGTGTTCATTGGAAGGACTGATGCTGAAGCTGAAGCTCCAATACTTTGGCCATCTCATGCGAGGAAAAGACCCTGATGCTGGGAGGGAGTGGGGGCAGGAGGAGAAGGGGACGTCAGAGATGAAATGGCTGGATAGCATCACCGACTCGATGGACATGAGTTTGGGTAAACTCCGGGAGTTGGTGATGGACAGGGAGGCCTGGCATGCTGCAATTCATGGGGTCGCAAAGAGTCGGACACAACTGAGTGACTGAACTGAACTGAACTGAAACATGCAATAATGTCCATTACTGGCAAAGCTATGGAAAAATGGGTGCTCTGTTTTATTCTTGAGCAGCAAATAAATTGGTAAGTCTTTTGGAAGGCAGTTTAGCAGGTTCTATCCAGAATTTAAGTGGATAGATCTTTAGCCCATAAATGCTTTGTCCCTAAATTGATCCTAAAGATACATAGATGCACACAGGTTAGTACATGCAATAATACTGAATGCAATAGAGTTTGTAATTGAAAATATTTTTTGAAATAAACTAAACATTAAAGAGACTAGTCAAATTACAGTATTCATTTACGAAATACAGCAATTTAAAAGGGACAGACCTAACATTGAGAAGTCTTCAATACACACTGTTAAGAGAAAAAACTTTGATCATACTTTTAAATACACATACCTATAAGTGAGTGCCAAGTAGCTTCAGTCGTGTCCAACTCTTTGCTACTCTATGGACTGTGGTGTGACAGGGTCCTCTGTCTGTGGAATTCTCCAGGCAAGAATACTGGAGTAGGTTGCCATTACTCCAGGGGATCTTCCCGACCCAGAGATCGAACCTGCGTCTAGTACAACTCCTGCATTTTGCAGGTGGGTTCTTTACCATTAGCACCAACTGGGAAGGGCCCATATATACCCATGCATGTATACAGTAAAATTTTATCAGTGGTTATAAATTTGGGGGGGTGGGACTGGTATTGATTGAGTGAAGTGATCCTTTCCTTTTTTATATTTAGTTATCTGTGTGATCTGAACACTTTACAATGATCCTCCATTACTTTCGTGATTTAAAAAACAATTTAAGGGAATTTCCTGGAGGTCCAGTGGTTAGAACTCAGTGCTCTCACTGTCAATCCCTACTCATGAACTAAAACCCCATAAACAGAGCAGCAAAATAAAAAAACTTTATAAAAGGAAAAGCTAACACCTACTGATAGAAAGAATATAAATAAAAAAGTGAATCACTTTGCTTTACAGCAGAAATTAACATTGTCAATCAAGGACATTTCAATAAAAATAATTACTTAAAAAAAAGAAAAATTAGCTGTAATCGCATATTAAAAGACGAATCTGTTAACAAGCTAATGTTAATCTTTTCAGCTCCTTCTCTTCCTAACTAATTTTTTAACCTAGGAGACTGAGTGGTATTTAAATTTTGTTTACCATTCTTGCTTTAACTTTCTCTAGAGTTTATCTCTAGTGTGGAATTTTCCCTCTTCCTTTGAAGTCACTATCTTCATTCAGGCTCTGCCAGGACTCTGTCTTGCTGACAACTTGAAACTCCAGATCCAGCCCCAGGGCACAGGAATGGCCCAGTAGGAGCCATAGTCTTCATACTCTTCTGAGGCCCCTGGGAAGTAAAGGCATTCCAAGGTGCAGGACTGGAGGCTTGGGGATCAGAATACAGAACTGAGGACACGCTAACTTTGATTACTGAAAAGAACTACTCAAAAAACAACAACTGGTAAAAGAAGTATCCCCAGCAGAGAGTGGGTACTGCTTCTGCCAGCATCAGGACCCCACACAAACTGAACTTTGCTTCCTCTATTCAGGTTATTCCTCTATTCAGAACAAGGGTAAAGGTCTTGACTGCATCACATGCTCTGGCAGCTGGTGATTCCTTAACACTGAGCCTAATTCGGGGGCAAAGTGTTTACTTAGACCACAAGGGCAAATCTTTATTTCTGGTTTAAAAAAGACCCTTGGAAAGTGCCCTGTTAGACTTAACTACAGGAAGCAGACCAAGCTTGGCCAGTCTTAGCCAGAAGCCTAGTGCTTCAGGGTGCCAGCTGCAGCTGCCCAGGATCGCATCAGCTAGGGATGAGCAAAATCTGTGCCCATGTGAGCCTGATTTGGTGTCCAGGGAAGGAGTTATGTTAGCATCTGAACTTTATCTAATTGTGATCCTGTACGCTGTGGGATAAGAATCCATAAACAGGTCATTCCTGGTGGTCCACTGGGTAAGACTTCGTGCTCCTATGCAGCGTGCCTGGGTTTCAACCCTGGTCAGGGAACTAGATGCCACATGCCAAAACGAAGACTGAAGATCCCTCCTGCCTCAATTAAGACCTGGCATAGCCAAATAAATAAATATTAAAATAGAAAAAAAAAAAAAAAGACAGAGTTTGGGGCTCTTAAAAAGAAATCCATGGATAAATTTATAATCAGAGGAAATTTAGTGTACAAGAGTCAATAAGGAGATGAAAATCAATTACAGATCCAAAAATGAAAGTTATCCAGATTAAGTGTTTCAAATTCACTTAACAGTAATCATTTTGCAATAGCTATATATCTCAAATCATTATGTTGTACACCTTAATGTAATATAATGTCAGTTATAGCACAACAAGACTGGGGGAAAAGTAAAAAATAAAATCTTCTTTGGGAATTCCCTGATGGTCCACTGGTTAGGACTCAGCACTGTCACTGCTGAGGGTGCAGGTCCAATCTCTGGTCAAGTAACTGAGATCCTGCAAGCTGCCTGGTATGGCCAAAACAACAACAACAACAACAATTTGATCTGCTGTCTCAGTCTAGACCCTAGAAGATTTTAGATGTTCCTTTAGCAAACATATTTGCTGATTTACAAATGAACACGACTGCAGAAATATTGTCTTTGGAATGGGCAAGGTCTTCATGATTAAAGTTTGGACCTGCCACCTCTTTACATCCCCTGCTCTTCTACCACAGTGAGAAGCTTCATATTAATAAATTTTGGTTGATGGCAAAGCTGTTCACTTTCTGTGTTCAAATCTGATTATTCTCTTAGAGGAGTGGGGAAAAGGCACGAATAATTGACTCTGTGAATATATTTGATTTGGTAGTGTGATAATTTTATGGTAAGTTCACTTTGGCATTCTGAGCATAAATTAATTAGCAGGAAGTGGCAAGTGTCTGGAGAAGATACTTTCAATAGGAAATTCCCCTTACTGTCCCCTTGGGGCATGTGACTCTAGTGCTTTATCTACTATACCACACAGTTTAGGCCAAGGCTTGCCCACACCCAGTTGTAGGGATAAAATGAAAGAAAAACACCAACAGATTATTTTTAAATAAATGAGGGTGAATCAAAAAGTAGAATTAATTTTATTTCAAGTAAATGAGTATTAAAGCTTATGTATAGTCCCTGAAAACACATTACTGGAAAGGGAAGAGCCTAGAAGGGAGATTTCCCAGGAGAGAATGGTGAGGCCTCACGAACACACACACACCAACACACACAGAACAGAATTCTCCCCTACCAGAGAGGATGAATCTCAGTCAAAAGAAAGCTGATGGCTGAGGTGTTTGGAATGAAAAAGTAAACAGTCAGCCTCTTGGCTGCAAGTGAAAGAAACCCAGTTCTACTAGCTTAGATGACCACAGAAAGAGCCTCAAGGGCCATGACAACTAAGACTGGCTCTCTCTTTCTCCCCTTCCTTTTCTTGTCTGTGCATCTCTCTGTATGTCAACCATTTTCTCGCAGACAAGTTACTGCAAGTGAATGTAATAATAGCTGTTGGCAGTTTTCAGGCTACACCTTCCAGCTACTCCACCCAAGAACATTACTCCTTCCCCTAATGCCAACTGAAACATCCTGGTGTAGAACTAGAGCGAGTGGGGCAGGTGAGGTGGAGGGGACGGGGCTAGTTCAGTTCAGTTCAGTCACTCAGTCGTTTCCGACCGTTTGCGACTCCATGGACTGTAGCACACCAGGCCCCCCTGTCCATCACCAACTCCCAGAGTTTATTCAAACTCATGTCCATTGAGTCGGTGATGCCATCCAACAATTTCATCCTTTGTTGTCCCCTTCCCTCCCGCCTTCAATCTTTCCCAGATTAAGGGTCTTTTCAAAAGGGGGGCAAGTTAGCAGAGGGGAAGAGGAGGCAACCAGTGGTGATGATAAGCCAAAAGAAATGGGGACATATGATTCTGCGATGAAAACATTTAGTGTCCTCCTCATGGAATTATAATTCTAATCTGCCTCAGTTCTTTCTGGTTATAAATGCCTCATTGACCCCACAAATTCAGAAAAGGTTTGGCTGAAACAAGAGGCAAATGGGCTCAACTGTTATCCCACATCTACATTAGCAGCATCATTATTTTTATTTATGGGTATATTCTTTTGATTGCTTTTACGGCTATTGGCTTTGATGGACTGTGACATTTGGAAATTTGAGTATGCTGATCATCTTTAATAACTATTCTAGACTTTTCTGTAGATTTTCTTGACTCTTAACTTCTATTTTAGTATTTGGCCCATTAACAAGAATAATTCCAAAGACTTAAATATACATTTCAGAATTAATTAAGCATTTTTAAGTAGGTAGATTCAAACCAATATTTACTTGCAAAAGAATTCATTAGACTGTATAGCACAGGGTACTATATACAATCTCCTGGGATAAACCATAATGGAAAAGAACATTTTAAGATATATATGTGTGTGTATGGGCTTCCCTTGTGGCTCAGCTGGTAAAGAATCCACCTGCAATGCGGGAGACCTGGGTTGGGAAGATCCCCTGGAGAAGGGAAAGGCTAGCCACTCCAGTATTCTAGCCTAGAGAATTCCATGAACTGTATATGTATAGTCCATGGGGTTGGAAAGAGTCAGATACAACTGAGTGACTTGCACTTTCAGTTTCATGGATTCCCAGGTGGCGCTAATGGTAAAGAACCCACCTACTAATACTGGAGGAGACATCGGTTTGACCCCTGGTTCGGGAAGATCCCCTGGAGGAGGGCACGGAAACCCATTCCAGTAGTCTTGCCTGGAGAATCCCATGGATAGAGAAGCCTGGAGGACTGCAATCCATAGGGTCACAAAGAGTTAGACACAAGTGAAGCGACTCAGCAACAGCAGGTGTGTGTATAATTGAGTCTATATGGCAAAAATTAGCATGACATTGTAAATCAACCATACTTTAATTTTTTTTTTTCTTCCATTTATTTTTATTTGTTGGAGGCTAATTACTTTACAACATTGCAGTGGTTTTTGTCATACATTGAAATGAATTAGCCATGGATTTACATGTATTCCCCATCCCAGTCCCCCCTCCCACCTCCCTCTCCACCCCATCCCTCTGGGTCTTCCCAGTGCACCAGGCCTGAGCACTTGTCTCATGCATCCAACCTGGGCTGGTGATCTGTTTCACCCTAGATATACATGTTTCGATGCTGTTCTCTTGAAACATCCCGCCCTCGCCTTCTCCCACAGAGTCCACAAGTCTGTTCTATACATCTGAGTCTCTTTTTCTTTTTTTGCATATAAGGTTATCGTTACCATCTTTCTAAATTCCATATATATGTGTTAGTATACTGTAATGGTCTTTATCTTTCTGGCTCATACTTTAATTTTTAAAAAATACATTAGAGGACTTCCCTGGTAGTTCACTGGTTAAAACTCCACACTTCCCACATACTGCACATTGCTGCCAGAAAGGAAAAAAAAAAAAAAATTAGAGCCCTATGTTTGCATTTTCCACCTCATTTAATATAGAAAAAAAATAGGGGGAGCAAACTGGGGTGGAAGTGTGGGCTGGATTCCCTCTCTGCTTTTTCATGCATCCTGTGACCCTAGTTAGGTCCTTTAGTCATTTAAAATTCTATTTCATTCTCCCTGAAATGGTTAACATCACCTACTTAGGGATTAGAAGCAGAAGTAGAGATAACAGATGCTTAATACAGGGTATGGGATGCTTAATAAGTGGTGCTTTTCAATTTTAACCGAAGCCATTCCCCCTCAACACCCTGAGAGATCTTTATTCCAGGTTGAGAGGACTCAGAAGTGCTCCACTACACACTCACCTCCCCAAGGTACAGAGAAAACCATCAATCACCAGTTTACTGGGATCTTCTCTCTCTCCAAATTGCCCTGCATGGCTTATAGTCTATTTGATCTTTCTATTGCACTGCTATGTGTGTCTTACATTGTTAACTCAGACTATTAGCTCTTACACTGTTCAGTGTTTCACTACCAGTTGCCAAACTGACCTCATTTCCTGCCAAGCTAACCTCATTTCCGTTTTTGATAAGGCTACTAAATGAATAGATTCTAAGAATACTGCAGGCACAGTATTATCTGGGTTCTGCAAGGGGGACGATAAGGTCCTGTGGTGTCTCTGTGGCCAGGATGGCCAAAAAATGGAACAGAGTGTAGATAGCAGGAATCATAAATAGCTAGACAAATACCTCCAACAGCTCTTCGATCAAACCGAGGAGAGGTTGGTTGTGGGAAGTAGATGCATACAGAGGGGTCAACCTGGGAGTAAGAACTGATGTGGTCATAAAAAATATCCTCCAAGATCTAGAGTAGGAAGCCCACTCCCTCATTCACATACCAAATATTTATTGAGTGCATGGGCAGGGCATTGAGTAAGACCCTGGCGATAGAAGAGAACAAAACAGATCTGACTTCTGCCTTTTTGGAACTTACATTCTAGTGGTAGGGAGAAAGACAAGAAACACACATATCATCTATGTGTTTCTAAAACAGATGTGATACCAAGAAAGCAGCATTACTTGGGGCAGGAGAAGGGTGGTCCTTTAGGCAAGATTATCAAGTGAGCTAGAGAATGAGTAGCCAGCTGTGTGAATTTCTGGGGCCACAGCCAGCTAGGCAGAGGGAAGAGCAAATGTAAAGGTCCTAAAAAGAGAATGTGGGACCTCCCTGGTGGTCCAGTGGTTAAAAATCTGCCTGATAATGCAGGGGACAAGGGTTTGATCCCTGGTCAGGGAAGATCCCCCATGGTGAGGGCCAACTAAGCCTGTGGGCCACAGCTACTGAGCCCACAAGCCCTAGAGCCGGTGCACTGAAACTAGAGAGTAGATCGCACTTGCTGCAACAAGAGAAAGCCTGCTCACAACAACAAAGACCCAGCTCAGCCACACATACAAAAAAAGAAAGAAAGAAAGAGAATGTACTTGGTATATTTAGGTCTAGAAAGAAAAGCAAATCTGGGGAGCAGAAATGAAGTGAGAGAGGTGGAGAGGGGAAAGGAGTGGACCTTCTAGTGAAGAGTTTCCCAGATAATGTGCCCCAGTGGGGGTTCACCGTGTCCCAGCTGTGGCTCCCTCAGCCCCCACATCAGAAGTAGGGCCTGGAGTAGCCTAATTTGCTCCCTACCACCGCCATCACCTTGGACTGAAAAGGCTTCATCTACTTACCCCAGTGTTCCACACACATATTATGAATACCTTTTGATTTTGAAAGCTTAGCTTCTCTGTTGCTGTTCAGTGGGCCAGTTGTGTCTGACTCTTGGTGACCTCATGGACTGCAGCATGCCAGGACTCCCTGTCCCTCCCCATCTCCTAGAATTTGCCCAAGTTCATGTTCACTGTATCAGTGATACCATCTAGCCATCTATTCCTCTGATGCCCTCTTCTCCTTCTACCCTCAATATCTTTCCCAGCATCAGGGACTTTTCCAATGAGTTGGCTGTTCGCATCAGGTGACCAAAATACTGGAGCTTCAACTTCAGCATCAGTCCTTCCAATGAGTATTCAGGATTGATTTCCTTTAAGATTGACTGGTTTGGTCTCTAAGGTACTCTCAGGAGTCTTCTCCGGCACCACAGTTAGAAGGCATCAATTCTTTGGCACTCTGTCTTCTTTAAGGTCCAGCTCTCACAACCATATGTGACCACTTGGAAGACCATAGCCTTGACTAGCTGGACCTTTGTCAGCAGAGTGATGCCTCTGCTTTTCAACACACTGTCTGGGTTTGTCATAACTTTCCTGCCAAGAAGCAATTGTCTTCTGATTTTGTGGGTGCAGTCACTATTTGCAGTGATTTTAGAGCCCAAGAAGAGGAAATCTAAAGTAATGGGGCCAGATGCCATGATCTTAGTGTTCTTTATATTTAGTTTTATGCTGACTTTTCCACTCTCCTCCTTCACCCTCATCAAAAGGTTCTTCAGTTCCTCTTTGCTTTCTCCCATTAGAGTGGTATCATCCACATACCTGAGGTTGTTGATGTTTCTCCCACCTATCTTGATCCCAACTTATAACTCATCCAGCCCAGCATTTCTCATGATGTGCCTGGCATATAAGTTATATCTGTGTCAAATCAAATCTCAGAGACAGAGTTTTGGGGAGAGTAGAAAAAGATAGCTTCGTTGCTATGCCAGGCAAAGGGGGACACAGCAGGCTAATGCCTTCAAAACCATATGTCCCAACTTGGGGAAGATAGTGACAAGTTTTATAGTGAAAGAGGGCGTGATCAGCTGGTGGACATTCTTCTGATGGGTTGGTGGTGAGGTAAATAGGAATCAACATCGTCAACCTTCAGGTTTAACTGGTCTAGGGTCTACATGCTTGTGGGCAGCATACCATAACTTCTCCTACCTGGAGGCAGTTTCAGTATCCACAAAATAGCTCAAAGCTATTGTGCTCAAAAATAGCTCAAAGCTATTGTGCTCAAAAAATAGCACAAAATCCATAAAATAGCTGGGGAAAAAAGATGACCATATCTTCTAGGAATTAAACATATTAAGCATAGAATAACAAAAACAGTATGGTAAGTGACATGAAGAAAGTTAAAAGAAAAATCATAGTCCTAAAAATGGCATCACTCCTCTTAAAAGTCCATGTACAAAACCTAAATTTAATACCTGATTTAATGTCCCTGCTAGTCAGGGCCTGACAAAATGTGGTCCACTAGAGAAGGGAATGGCAAATCACTTCAGTATTCTTGCCTTGAGAACCCTATGAACACAATGAAAAGAAACAGATATGACACTGGAAGAGAAGCCGACCACGTCAGTAGGTGTCCAATATGCTACTGGGGAAGAATGGAGAAACAGCTCCATAAAGAGAGAAGGAGCTAGGCTAAAGAGGAAACCTTGCTGAGCTCTGGATGTGTCTGGTGCCCAGGTGGCAACAGTGGTAAAGAACCCGCTTGCCAATGCAGGAGACTGTAAGAGATGTCGGTTCAATCCCTAGGTTGGGAAGATACCTGGAGGAGTGCATGACAACCCACTCCAGCATTCTTTGCTAGAGAGCCTGGCAGGCTGCAGTCCATGGGGTCACAAAGAGTCAGACACCACTGAAGCCACTTAGCACACACGCTGATGGTGAAAGTAGAGTCCAATGGTGTAAAGTACAATATTGCTTAGGGACCTGGAATGTTAGGTCCATGAATCAGGTAAACTGGATATGGTCAAGCAGGAGATGGCAAGAGTGGACATGGGCAATTTAGGAATCTGTGAAATAAAATGAACAGGAATGGGCAAGTTTAATTCAAATGACCAATATATCTACTACTGTGGGCAAGAATTCCTTAGAAGAAATGGACTAGCCCTCATAGTCAACGAAAGAGTCCGAAATGCAGTATTTGCATGCAATCTCAAAAATGACATAATGATCCTGGTTCATTTCCAAGGCAAACCATTCAACATCACAGTAATCCAAATCTATGCTCCAACCATTAATGCCGAAGAAGCTAAAGGCGAACAGTTCTATGAAGACCTACAAGACCTAGAACTAAAACCAAAAAAAGATGTCATTTTCATCATAGGGTATTGGAATGCAAAAATAGGATGTGAATGTAAATCCATGACTAATTCATTTCAATGTATGACAAAAATCACTGCAATGATGTAAAGTAATTAGCCTCCAACTAATAAAAATAAATGGAAAAAATAAATAAATAAAAGAAAAAAAATAGGATGTGAAGAGATACATGGAATAACAGGCAAATTTGGCCTTGGAATATAAAATGAGGCAGGGCAAAGGCTAACAATTTTGTCAAGAGAACACACTGGTCATAGCAAACAGCCTCTTCCAACAACACATGAGAGAACTCTACACACGGACATCACCAGATGGTCAATACTGAAATCAGATTGATTATATTCTTCATAGCTGAAGATCAAGAAGCACTAAACATTCCGCAAAAACAAGACCGGGAGCTGATTATGGCTCAGATGATGAGCTCCTTATTCAGCCTTAACTTGAAGAAAGTAGGGAAAACCACTAAACCATTGAGGAAGGGGCTAAATCAAATCCTTTGTGATTATACAGTGGAAGTGACAAATAGATTCAAGGGATTAGTTCTGTTAGACAGAGTGCCTGAGGAACTATGGATAAAGGTTCATGACATTGTATTCAAGAGGTGGTGACCAAAACCATCCCAAAGGGGGGGGGAAAATTCAAGAAGGCAAAGTGGTTGTCTGAGGAGGTCTTACAAATAACTGAGAAAAGGCAAAGAGAAGATAATCAAAAGGCAAAGGAGAAAGGGAAAGATATACCCAACTGAATGCAGAGTTCCAGAGAATAGCAAGAAGAGATTAAAAAAAACCTTCTTAAGTGAACAATGCAAAGAAACAGAGGAAAATAATAGAATAAGAAACACTAGAGATCTCTTTAAGAAAACTAGAGATATCAAGGGAACATTCTGTACAAAGATGGGCATAATAAAGGACAGAAACAGCAAGGACTTAACAGAAGCAGACGAGATTAAGAAGAGGTGGCAAGAATACACAGAAGAACTATACAAAAAACAATCTCAATGACCTGGATAATCAGCGTAGCGTGGTCACTCGCCTAGAGCCAGATATCTTCAAGTGTGAAGTCAAGTGGACCTTAGGAAGTATTACTAGAAACACAGCTAGTGGAGGTGATGGAATTCCAGCTGAGCTATTTCAAATCCTAATAGGTGATGCTGTAAAAGTGCTGCACTCAATATGCCAACAAATTTGAAAGACTCAGCAGTGGCCACAGGACTGGAAAAGGTCAGTTTTCATTCCAATCCCAAAGAAAGGCAATGCCAAAGAATGTTCAAATTACCATACAATTAGACTTATTTCACATACTAGCAAGATTATACTCAAAATCCTTCAACTTAGGCTTCAGCAGTGTGTGAACTGAGAACTTCCAGACATACAAGCTGGGTTTAGAAAAGGCAGAGAAACCAGAGATCAAATTGCCAACATCCATTGGATCATAGAGAAAGCAAGGGAATTCCAGAAAAGCATCTACTTTTGCTTCATTGACTATGCTGAAGCCTTTGTGTTGATCACAACAAACGGGAAAATTCTTTTTTTTTTTGGAAAATTCTTAAAAAGAGATGGAAATACCAGACTACCTTACTTGTCTCCTGAGAAACCTGTATGCAGGACAAGAATTAACAGTTATAACCTTATATGGAACAACGGATTGGTTCAAAATTGGGAAAGGAGTATGTCAAGGCTATATATTATCACTCTGCTTATTTAACTTTTATGAAGGGCACATCATGTGAAATGTCAGGCTGAATGACTCACAAGCTGGAATCAAGATTGTCAGGAGAAATATCAATAACCACAGATATGCAGATAATATACCACTTTAATGGCAGAAAGGGAAGGGTAACTAGAGAGCCTTTTGATGAGGGTGAAAGAGGAGAGTGAAAAAGATGGCTTAAAACTCAAAATTTAAAACATTAAGGTCACGGCAGCTGGTTCCGTCACTTCATGCAAATAGATGGCGGAAAAGTGAAAACAGTGACAGGCTTTGTTTTCTTGGGCTCCAAAATCACTGCAGATGGTGACTGCAGCCATGAAATTAAAAGATGCTTGCTCCTTGGAAGAAAAGCTATGACCAACCTAGACAGCGTATTAAAAAGCAGAGACATCACTTTGCCTACAAAGTTCCGTCTACTCAAAGCTATGGTTTTTTCACTAGTCATGTGAAGATGTGAGTGTTAGACCACAAAGAAGGCTGTGTGCCAAACATTTGATGCTTTCAAATTGTGGTGCTAGAAACTCTTGATAATCCCTTGGACAGCAAGGAAATCAAACCAGTCAATCCTAAAGGAAATTAATTCTGAATATTCTTTGGAAGGACTGATGCTGAAGCTGAAGCTCCAATGCTTTGGCACCTGATGTGAAGAGCCAGCTCACTGGATCCTGACACTGGGAATGATTGAGAGCAAAAGAAGAGGTCGACAGAGGATGAAATGGTTATATAGCATCACTGACTCAATGGACATGAATTTGAGCAAACTTTAGGTGATAATGAAGGACAGGGAAGCCTGGCTTGATGCAGTTCAATGGGTTGCAAAAAGTTGGATATGTCTTCATGACTGAACAACAAAAACAAAACTGAAGTTTCACCCTCTTCCAGAAGTGTAATCTGAACCAACCAGCCTGGAATTTTCAGATCCAGCACCAGTAAAGTAATCTGTCACATTGGCCCTCTCCCTTTCCACCCCTCTTCCTCCATTCAAGAAGTGCCAATCTGCATGATAAAACCTTTGCCATTCCTTTTCTTCTAAAATAGATGCCCTGGCCTAAAAATAATCCTTTCTTTTCTTTTGCTAATAGCTCTCTTTCCCCAACATGGGGCTTCCAGGTGTGCTAGTGGTAGAGAACCTGCCTACCAAAGCAGGAGACTTAAGAGCTAGGGTTCAATCCCTGGGTTGGGAAGTACCCCTGGAGTAAGAAATGGGAACCCACTCCAGTATTCTTGCCTGGAGAATCCCATGGACAGAGGAGTCTGGTGGACTACAGTCCATGGGGTCTCAAAGAGTCGGACACCACTGAAGCGACTTAGCATGTAACACTTTCCCCACCCTTCTTTCTATAAAAACCTTCCATTTTGTACAAATCCTTGGAGGTTCTTCTAGTTGCTAGATGAGGTTCTACCCAAATCATGAAGTGCCCAATGAAGCCAATTGTAATTCTTCAAATTTACTTGGTTGAATTTTGTTTTTTAAACACTAGGCAGATAGGTTAACGAAACAAAATTAAGAGCCCAGAAACTTATATATGCGAAAATTTGTATATAATATATATATATATATACATATATATTTATAGTTTGTTATTGAGATGATATTCTAAAAATGGATTATTCAGGGAATTCCCTGTAGGTCCAGTGATTACCACTTGGCACTTCTGAAACAGGAGGGAAGGGGGCAGGGCACAACCTTAAAAGGAATAACATAGCCTGAGGACTTGACATAAACTGATTAGAACCAAAGAAGTCCAAGATGGCAGACAAGTGGACTTCCACTAGACCTTGAGCCTCAGCTTATCCTTATTGTAACACATCAACAAACTAAATGACACACGTGCATGTGTCAAGACAATTCAAAGGCCAATCAAAAAGTTCAAAAAGTAGGCAGTGGTCCAATTCCTGGGCACCTCCCCCAATTAGCTGGAATACTCTCCCCACTCATTAGCCTATGAAATTACCCACTCCTATGAAAACTGACAGGCTTCCCAGGTGGCAAAGTGGTAAAGAATCTGCCTGCCAATGCAGGACACACAAGAGATGGGGGTTCGATCCCAGAGTCAGGAAGATCCTCTGGAGAAGGAAATGGGAACCCACTCCAGTACTTTTGCCTAGAGAATCCCATGGACAGATTCTGGGGGGCTACAGTTCATGGGGTTGCCAATAGTCAAACATGACAGCTTGCCCACACACATAAAAAAAGACAACCTCATACCTTGGTGCTGCTCTCACATTCTGACATGGCCCACACTGTGAAGTATGTTTTTCTGTAAATAAATCTACCTATCACTTTGTCTCTCACTGAATTCTTTTGGTGATGAGAAATTAAGAACCTAAGCTTTGGGCTTCCCTGATGGCTCAGTGGTAAAGAATCTCCTGCCAATGCTGGAGACACAGGTTCGAGCCCTGGTCTGGGAAGACCCCACATGCTACAGGGCAACTAAGTCCATGTGCCACAACTATTGAGCCTGTGCTCTAGAGCTAGTGCTCTGTAGCAAGAAAAGTCGTAGCAATGATAAGCCCAAGCACCTCAACTAGAGAGTAGCTTCAGCTCGCAGCAATGAAGCACCAGCACACCCAAAAATAAATAAATAAATAAATTTGTTTTTAAAAAGAGAGAGAGAACCTGAGCTTTTTTTCCCCCGCTTTATTTTTTTAATTGAACGATAATTGCTTTACAGAATTTTGTGGTTTTCTGTCATAGGTACACTGATGTCCCACCTTCCCAAGCCTCTCTCCCATCGTTCGCCCTATCACATCCTTCTAGACTGTCACAGAGCCCCTGTTTGAATTCCCTGAGTCATACGGCAAATTCCCATTGGCTATCTATTTTACATAGGGGACTGGAATGCAAAAGTAGGAGGTCAAGAGAAACCTGGAGTAACAGGAAAATTTGGCCTTGGAATACAAAATGAAGCAGGGCAAAGGCTAATGCTAACAGAGTTTTGCCAAAAGAACACACTGGTCATAGCAAATACCCTCTTCCAACAACATAAGAGATGACTCTACACATGGACATCACCAGATGGTCAATACTGAAATCAGATTGATTATATTCTTTGTAGCTAGAGATGGAGAAGCTCTATACAGTCAGCAAAAACAAGACTGGGAGCTGACTGTGGCTCAGATCATGAACTCCTTATTGCAAAATTCAGACTTAAATTGAAGAAAATAGGGAAAACCACTAGACCATTCAGGTATGACCCAAATCAAATCCCTTATGATTATATAGTTGAAGTGACAAATAGATTCAAAGGATTAGATCTGATAGAGTACCTGAAGAACTATGGACGGAGGTTTGTGACATTGTATAGGAGTCAGTGAGCAAGACCACCCCAAGAAAAAGAAATGCAAAAGAATCAAAATGGCTGTCTGAGGAGGCCTTACAGATAGCTGAGAAAAGAAGAAAAGCAAAAGGCAAAGGAGAAAAGGAAAGACATACCCATCTGAATGCAGAGTTCCAAAGAACAGCAAGGAGAGAGAAGAATGCCTTCCTAAGAGATTAATGAAAAAAAAAATAGAGAAAAATAACAGAATGGGAAAAACTAGAGATCTCTTCAAGAAAATTAGAGATACCAAGGAAACATTTCATGCAAAGATGGGCTCAATAAAGGACAGAAACAGCAAGACCTAACAGAAGCAGAAGATATTAAGAAGAGGTGGCAAGAATATACAGAAGAACTATACAAAAAAGATCTTAATGACCCAGAAAACCACAATGGTGTGATCACTCACCTAGAGCCAGACATCCTGGAATGTGAAGTCAAGGGGGCCTTAGGAAGTATGACTACAAACAAAGCAAGTGGAGGTGATGGCATTCCAGCTGAGCTACTTCAAGCACTGTGAAAGTGCTGCACTCAATATGCCAGCAAATTTGAAAAACTCATTATGGCCACAGGACTGAAAAAGTTCACTTTTCATTCCAATCCTAAAGAAAGGCAATGCCAAAGAATGTTCAAACTACCGTACAATTGCACTCATCTCACACTCTAGCAAAGTAGTGCTCAAAATTTTCCAACCCAGGTTTCAACAGTACATGAATTGAGAACTTCCAGATGTTCAAGCTGGATTTAGAAAAGGCAGAGGAACCAGAGATCAAATTGCCAACATCTGTTGGATCACAGAAAGAGCAAGAGAGTTTCCATAAAACATCTACTTCTGCTTTATTGACTATGCCAAAGCCTTTGACTGTGTGGATCATGACAAACTGTGGAAAATTCTGAAAGAGATGGGAATACCAGACCACCTTACCTACCTCCTGAGAAGTCTGTATGCAGGTCAAGAAGGAACAGTTAGAACTGGACATGGAACAACGGACTGGTTTCAAAATGGGAAAGGAGTATGTCAAGGCTGTTATTGTCACCCCATTCATTTAACTTATATGCAGAGTACACCATGCAAAATGCTGGGCCGGATGATGTACAAACTGGAATCAAGATTGCCAGGAGAAATATCAATAACCTCTTTTATGCAGATGATACCACCCCTTATGGCAGAAAGCAAAGAAGAACTAAAGAGCCTCTTGATGAAAGTGAAATAGGAGAGTGAAAAAGCTGGCTTAAAACTCAGCATTCAAAAAACAAAGATCATGGCATTCAGCCCCATCACTTCATGGCAAATAGATGGGGGAAAACTGAAAACAGTGACAGACTTTATTTTCTTGGGCTCCAAAATCACTGCAGTTGGTGACTGTAGCCATGAAATTAAAAGATGCTTGCTCCTTGGAAGAAAAGCTATTAAAAAGCAGAGACATTATTTTGATGACGAAGGTCAGTCTAGTCAAAGCTATGGTTTTTCCAGTAGTCATATATTGATGCAAGAGTTGGAGCATAAAGAAAGCTGAGTGCCAAAGAATTTATGTTTTTGAACTGTGGTGTTGGAGAAGACTCTTCAGAGTCCCTTGGATTGCAAGAAGATCAAACCAGTCAATCTGAAAGGAAATCATTCCAGAATATAGATTGGAAAGACTGATGCTGAAGCTGAAGCTCCAATACTTTGGTCACCTGATGGGAAGAACTGACTCATTGGAAAGGACCCTGAGGCAAGGAAAGATTGAAGGCCGGAGGAGAAGGGAACCACAGAAGATGAGATGGTTAGATGGCGTCACTGACTCGATGGACGTGAGTTTGAGCAAGCTCTGCGAGTTGGTGATGGACTGGGAGGCCTGGCATGCTGCAGTCCATGGGGTCACAAAGAGTCTGACATGACTGAGGGACTGAACTAACTGACCCCCTTCCTATCTCAGCACTAGAAGAGAATATGGTAGGATTTTTGTATTTTGCTGTAAACAAGCCTCATTCAGTATGGTGAAACAAATGCAAAAATAAATAGATAAAAGCAAAACACTGTAAAAGAAAATGATAACAAATTCCAGAGGAGCCTGGCAGGCTATAGTCCATAGGGTCACAAGGAACGCAACATGATTGAGGGCAGGAGGAACAGGGGGTGAAAGAGGATTAGATGGTTGGATGGCATTACTGACTCAATGGACATGAGTTTGAGCAAACTCCAAGAGATAGTGAAGACAGGGAGGTCTGGCATACTGCAGTCCAAGGGGTGGCAAAGAGTTGGACACAACTTAGCACCTAAAAAAAACAGTACAAAATGGTACATCTATTGAGAGGAACTGGAAATGTCTATCAAAACAACAAGAACATCTGCCCTTTGATCCAGAAATTCTGCTTTTAAATATTTATCCAGCAACCTTGCATGAAAAAAAATGTAATGCAACCAAAGTTATTCTTTGCAGCCTTGTTTCTAATAGCAAAAGGGCAGGAACACCAAAATATTCATAATAAATTGATTTGTTAAATTATGAGTTATCTTTAAAATGAAATGCTATGGACCTGTTAGAAGGAATGAAGGAGCTGACTCCAAGTAATAGTATGGAATAATTTCTAAAACATGTAATTAAGGGGAAAAAATGTATGTAATCTGCTAACACTTGTGCTTTTTTTAAAAAAAGAATAACATATATGCTTGGAAAATGCACAGACTATTTCTGGAAGGATGTATATAAAGATAGTAACAGTGACTGCCTTTGTGGATCAGAACTGAGGTGCTAGAGGGAAAGGGATAGAAGAGATTTTGTTTTCACTGTATGTTCTTTTTTTTTGTTTGATTGTTTTTGTCTTTTTCTTTTTCAATTTTTTTTTCTTTTTCTGTTTTCCTTTTTCTAAATTTTTTTTTCATTTTTTTCCTTTTTGAGAAAAATTTTTTTTACTGTATTTTTTTATACTCTTTTGGTTTTTATATTGTACATGTTATCTTATTTTAAAAATAGATTATAATTGAAAGTATGGGATGGAATTTTTATATATGTGCTTGTGCAAGTATAGAAAATAGTGAGCTATTTTCATCATCCAGTAACAAATGGTGGATGAGGGGATTTGAGCTGAGGCTTTACTTTTTACTGTGATACTCTGCTGTATTGTTTCAATGTGCTACATTAAGTTATATAGTTTTTCTAATTAAAAAAAATAATAATAGTTTCTTCACAGAAAAATGTTGATAGAAAGCTGAAAAGACTATTTGCAGAGTCCAGAGTACTTTGTCAGGGGTGTTCCACCTTGGTAGGGAATTTCAGACCAGATGGGTCTTTAGACAGCTTTCAACATAACACATTCCTTAGATCTATGATCTGTAACTCTTGGTAGGCTGGCCTTAATTTCTCACCTGTACTATAAACTCCTTAAGGCCAGAGAGTCTCAGTTTTGCTTTAAAACAAACAAACAAAAATTTCCCTCATCTCTTAATACAAAGTTACATAAACTTACCAAATATTCTCACTTGAATGCTGGGATGTCTGTTTTTTCACAGCTGACAAAGTGCAGATTCAGTGCCCAGAGCTGTTAAGGTCACATATTGTTTTTCTAACCTTTGCTATCACAAAGAGAAGTATAATACAATTTTCCTGGTAAAGAAAGCTTAGTCAGCACATCTTGTTTTGGGTTTGGTAAAACAAGAATTTATTTGCTCAAAGTCAGTGGACCAAGAAGTGTTGGCCAGCGCATTGCCATGATCTCAATTTACATAACACCAACAACAGGACTGTAGGTCTGGGCCTGGGGCTTTTCCCTGGGCACCCATTTGGGTCTCTAATTATCATTGATTCCTCTGGTAACAAAGTAAAAAGTTGTAACTTTTTTTGGGGGCTATTCCACGTGGCACTCAGGATCTTAGTTCCCAGTTATTATTGTTGGTCAGTCACTAAGTCGTGTCCAACTCTTTATCACCCCATGGACTGCAGCATGCCAGGCTTCCCTGTCCTCCACTATCTCCCAAAGTTTGTTCAAACTCATGTCCATTGAGTCAGTGATGCTATCTAACCTCTGCTGCCCCCTTCTCGTTTTGCTTCAGTCTTTCCCAGCATCAAGCTCTTTTCCAATGAGTTGGCTCTTCACATCAGGTGGTCAAAGTATTGGAGCTTCAGCTTCAGCATCAGTCCTTCCAATGAATATTCAAGGTTGATTTCCTTTAGTATTGACTGGTTTTATCTCCTTGCTGTCCAAGAGACTCTCAAGAATCTTCTCTAGCACCACAATTTGAAGGCATCAGTTCTTCAGCACTCAGCCTTTTTTATGGTCCAACTCTCACATCGGTAGTTCCCAGACTAAGGATCAAACCCACACCAACTGCAATGGAAGTGCAGAATTAACCACTGGACTGCCAGGGAATTCCCACAGAACTTACACTTAATGTATACTGAATGAATGACTGCAGTAGTGTACAAATGCATGCTCAAATGAATAGAGGGGTAAATAAATGCATAAATATATGCATTAATTAATGAAACACTTTCTCATGGGGGCAGACAGACGTACTATGTATGGGTCATGGATACCGATAGACCGAGAAAGTAGAGATAGGTTGTACTGAGTGACAGGCATTCGGAGCAGTTCTAATGATGGTTCACAACCTGCAACTATTTGACCAGAATGGAGTGTGTCTGCATTACAGCAAGTGGCCTGCAAGAAACAAGTGGGGATCCCCAAGGAGGCAGCATACAAGCTGACATGTGGGATGCTCTTCTCTACCCACTCCTTTGTTTGCAAGATGTCCCTGCCAGACATGAAGGACAGCTTTCTGGACTTCCAAACTAGTTGTTACAAGTTCCACTACTATGAGACACTCACTGGGATCAAGGGTTGTCATGAATACTGATTGGGTGTGGGGCCCAGCTGAGATGTGCCTTGCCACACCCGCAGTGTGCTGTAGGTTCAGCTGGTGGTGAAGAATCCCCTGTGCCCTCTGAGCCAAACTGTGCCAAGTGAGCGCTTTCTCTTGGACTGGTCTCCCACGTCCATCTACTCTCTGCCCTTCTCTGCCTGGTTGGGTGAAGGCAGCACTCGACATCACCCCTCAGAAGAATTCCTGTCCGTTCCCAGCCCTCTCTAAGATGTTTCACTTGAGGGCCCCCTAATGAAAGCCCTGCCCTGCCTCAGACCCCTCTAGCCCTCCAAGAAAACAGCCTTAAGCCCTCCCTGGTACCCTCCGGCACAGAAAGGAATCCTACTGGGTCTCCTACACCTCCAAACCAGGCCCTCTCTCCAGGTTTATCCCCTACCTGATGCTGCGTGAAGCACCAAATAAACTTTCCATCACCCTAAAAAAAAAAAAAAAAAAAGCAGAGATAGAAACAATGAGCACAATAAGCCCCAAACTGGGGCACTTCCTGTTAGGACCAAAAATGGCCCCACCTCCTGGTCAGTGCCCAAGACTGTCCCCACATAGCACAGGGTCACAGCCTTAAGTGGGTGCTTACCATGTATGGGTTCCTACAAAGGAAACTTTTATCCTTCCTGAGGGCCAAGGTTCAGCTACTACTTCTCAAAAAATACTTACCTAAGCCTCCTGATTCCCAAAGAGAGAAAACTGATGCTGAAAGCTCAGCTTCTCTGTACACCAGTCCCAAATCAAATCTCAGAGACAGAGTTTGGGGGGTAGTAGAAAAGCGTGGCTTTATTGCTTTGCCACGCAAAAGTGGAGATGGCAGCCTAACGCCTCAAAACCATGTATCTTAACTTGGGGAAGATAGTGACAGGTTTTATAGTAAAAGAGGGAGTAATCGGCTTGTGGATATTCTTCTGATGGATTTGTGGCAAGGTAAGTAGGAGTCAACATTGTCAGCCTTCAGGTTTAACTGACCTGGGGTCTACCTGCTTGTGGGCAGCATACCATAACTTTTCCCACCTGGAGGGGGTTTCAGTATCCACAAAATAGCTCAAAGATGTTGTTGTGGGTTTCCGTTGATGGGGAAATGGCACCTGTCCCAAGGCAGCTCGTGACTTTCTTTCTCCCTGGTCTCACATCCCCTCCAGTCCCTAACTGACAACTGCTTGAATCTGCCCACTGAAACTCAGGGAAGGTCCTGGAGGCTGAATGAAGGTTGTTTCCTATAGTCAAAAAAATGGATGACATGAAAAGGCTTTGTGCTCAGGAGTCCCACAGGGCCCTGCAGGGTATGAAATATATTTGCATAACAGTGCAAACAAGTAAAACTTTGCATTAAACTGCTGCTTCATTTGTTCAACCAATATTAACTGTGAAACTCTTAGGAACTCCAGGGAAACAAAAATAAATTACACATTCTTTGCCATCTAAGAAATCTACATTTCATTTCTGGACAGTTTCCCAATTTTAGCATAAAATGATGTATTTTAGACCTGTAGTAATCTTTTTATTTTATCTTCACATATTTCCCTTTACCAAAGGTATGTAAATTTGGGGATGTTAAGGAATTATTTCAGGGCTTCCCTGGATACTCCAACAGGAAAGAACTTGCCTGCAGTGCAGGAGACCAGCATTCAATTCCTGGGTTGGAAAAATCCCCTGGAAAAGGGAATGGCTACCCACTTCAGTATTTTTGCTGGAAAATCCCATGGACAAAGGAGCCTGGCGGGCTACAGTCCATGGGGTCACAAAGAGTAGGACACAACTGAGTGACTAAAACTTTCTTTAAGGAATTATTTAATTCCAAGGTCTGAACTGACAATAAATTGCCTAATTCTACAGAAAAAAAAAATGGTTTTCTCCATATTTGAATCTTTATGATTTAATATTCTATCCCCAATTTTTTTTTTCTCCACAGTAGGAAACATGTATATGTCCAAGTGTCATCATATCCAAAAAATTTTTTTAATCTCTGTTTCATTCTCTCCCTCTCTTTCTCTTCCTCTCATACAAATGTATACTCTTACACACATACACACCATACCAACAGCAAATGGCAATTACAATCCAAAAGCTTACAAAGTCCAAAATGTGGTCAAGATAAATAATGATATAAAATGCTACTTTGGGCTTCCCTGGTGGTCCAGTGTTAAGAATCCCCCTTGCAATGCAAGGGACACTGGTTTGATCCCTGGTCTGGGAGATCTCACATGCCATGGAGCAACTAAGCCTGTGTGCCACAACTACTGAGTCCAGGAGCTACAACTACTGAAATCCCTGTGGCTAGAGCCCAAGCTCCACAGTAAGAGAAGCCACCACAATGAGATGCTTGTGTACCACAAGGAAGAGTAGCCTCCACTCAGGACAACCAGAGAAAGCCCAAGTGCAACAGCAAAGACCCACTACAGCCAAAAAACAAAAAATAAAATCTTTTTTAAAAAAGAAAGAAAAGTTAAACTGGAAAAAAAAAAAAAAGCCCCTTTGACAAAAGGTGAATCACCTATTAAATTGGCAAAGTTTTCTTTTTTAATAAGAATGCTCAGTGTTACTGTTGTCCAAGCTGCTCATTTGGCAAATTTATACTGGTGGCAGTATAAATTGGGAAAACTCTTGGATGAGTACTGGGCCATCCATCTTGAAAGCCTTAAAAAAAAAAAAAAGAAAGCCTTAGCAATATTCCCTCCCTATGTCTTGTGATCTCACTTCTCACAACAAGGAGGTGATACAAAAGAAATTATCCTTTATTCTTAGAATATAATCCCAAAACATTTTTTAAAAGATTTAAAAATAGCAAACCCCGCCCCTTCTCCCCATCCTGTAGGCTTTAATCTCTTTTCTTACTTTTCTCCATATTGCATATTATATATTCATGTGTTTGTGTTTCCTCCCCACTGCTCACAAAGAGTCAAAGCAAATGGTGTCCTTAATGCCCTTGAATAATTCCTTACACATAGTAGGTACTCATATATATCCATTTAGCTAATAAATTATTTATAATAGTGAAAATTAAAACAAATGCAAAAACTAGAGTAATAATGATTAAGTACATTTTGGCTGTCCTTTGATTGGTTATTTTACAGTTATTACAAATATAATTATAAAAACTATATCCTTCCTATCCTCTCAACCTCTTCAGAGCAGTTTCCTCAGAGCTGTCTGAAACACTGTCTCCCAGGCTATAGTCCTCGTTTTGCCCCAAATAAAACTTGACTCACAGCACTAAAAAAAAAAAAAAAAAAAAAAGAATTGTAAAACTTGGAAAATAGATAAAATTTTTTTTCTTTTTAAAAGTTTTTTACTGGAGTATAGTTGATTTACTATGTTGTGTTAGTTTCAGGTGTACAGCAAAAAGAATCTGTTATACATATATCTACGCTTTTTTAGATTGTTTTCCCATATAGGCCTTTATTGAGTATTGAGTAGAGTCCCCTGTACTATACAGTAGGTCCTTATTAGTTGTCTATTTTATATATAGTAATGTATATATGTCAATCCCAATCTTCCAATTTATCCCTGCCTCCTTATACCCTGGTAACCATAAGTTTGTTTTCCACATCTGTTACTCTTGAAAATAGATACACTGTTAAGGAGGAAATGAAAATGCATAATATTATGTAGGTGTGGTAGATTGTTACAGTAATGATCCCAATGAGCCATGCCTGTCTCTCTCTGGATTTTCATTAAATCCCCTCTCACACTGACTCTGGGTTTTCCCATATGACTTGTTTTGGATGATGGGACATCAGCAAAGATGATCCAACGGCTGCTTAAAAACTATTTGTATGCTGGGTCTTGACCTCTCTCTCTTGTTGCTTCTGGAACCCTGCTACCTAGGTAGCATGCTGGAAAAAAACTACCCAGCCCATAGCCAGTGCCAGACACTGAATGTCTTATTCATAAAATAAGGTCATATAGCATATAGTATCCAGCTCCAGTTGGGCCACCAGAAGACTGCAGTGGCATGAATGATCCTAGTTGATAATACCAGAAGAAATGCCCAGTTGAGCTCTGCTCAAACTGATGACTCACAGTATTGTGAGCCAGTGAAAGGGTTGTAGTATTAAGCACTAAGTTTTGAGGTAGTGTGATCGAATACCTGCTTTGTTGAAATAGGTATGCATATGTAGGGCAAAAGTATCAGTACTGTTTACACAGAAAGAACTCATGGCAATCCTGTGATGAAAGAAACTCAGGTGAGGAGAACTTGACTAGGTGTGACTGATCAGGCAAGACTCTGCCAGTACAGGGGTCACCATATTCTAGAGAAAAAAACAGCCACAGAAACAAGCACACAGAGGAGTACAAAGGTTCTGTTTAGAGTGGTGGAAAAGTTTTGGAGGGACTTTTGGTGGTCCAGTGGTTAAGTATCCACCTTGCGTTGCAGGGGACATGGATGTAAGATCCCACATGCCCTGTTGCAAAGTCCTTGGCTGCAACTACTGAACCCTTGAATTTTGGAGCCTGCACACCACAACTAGAGAGTTCACAACTGAAGAGTCTGTGTGCCACAGTGAAATATCTCTCATGCGGCAACTACCACCAGACACAGCCAACTTAAAAAAAGGGTTTTGGAATTAGTTAGTAGTGATAGTTGTACAGCATTGTGAATGTAATTAATTACTGTATAATTAAAAAATGGTTAGTTAAAATGGCACATTTAGAGGAGTTCCCTGGTGGTCCAGTGATTAGGATTCCATGATCCCACTGCAGGGGGTACTGGTTCAATCCCTGGTCAGTGAACTAAGATCCCACAAGACCCAGGGTTCAGTCAGAAAACCCCACAAAATAGCAAAATTTAAAAAAGTGAAGTGAAAGTCACTCAGTTGTGTCCAACTGTTTGTAACCCCATGGAATTCTCCAAACCAGAATGTTGGAGTGGGTAGTCTTTCCCTTCTCCAGGGGATCTCCCCAACCCAGGGATCAAACCCAGGTCTCCTGCACAGCAGGCAGATTCTTTACCAGGTGAGCCAGTAGGGAAGCCTACTTCGCTACTCCAAGAATACTGGAGTAGGTAGCCTACCCCTTCTCCAGGGGATCATCCCAACTGTAACAGGAGGGAAAGGGGCAAGGCACAACTTTTGAAAGAATGACATAGCCCAAGGACACAACATAAACTGATTAGAATCAAGTGGTACTAAGATGGCACTCATTGAGGTACTTGATCCTCAATCAGCAAGTGAAATGACACACCCAGAGGTGCCATGACAGTTCCAAGGCACTGCTAAAAGACCAAGGAGTGGGCAGTGGCCCAAATCCTGGAAATCTCTGCCCCTTCCCAAAAATAGTTGGAATAATCCTCCCACTCATTAGCATATGAAATTACCCAGCCTGTAAAAACTAACCACACCAAATTTCGGGGTCGCACTCGCCCTCTGCAACAGCCCGGACTGTGGAGTGTGCTTCTCTCTGATTCTGAATAAATCCATTTACCTATCACTTTATCTCTCACTGAATTCTTTCTGCAATGAAACATCAAGAACCTGAGCTTCATTAGGTCCTGAAACCAGATACTAAGGGTTTTGACTGGGTTTGAGTCCCAGCCACATGGGTTCAAGTCCCAAGCAGGGTTTTGGCTAGGTTCAAGTCCCAGCACATAGGTTCAAGTCCCAATCTGTGGTAAATGGTTTCACAACCCAGGGATTGAACCCAGGTCTCCCACATTGCAGGCGGATTCCTTACCAGCTGAACTACCAGGGAAGCCCAAGAATACTGGAGTGGGTAGCCTATTCCTTCTCCCGCGGATCTTCCCAACCCAAGAGTCAAACCGGGTCTCCTGTATTGCAGGTGGATTCTTTACCAGCTGAGTTACCAGGGAAGCTCCTAAAAAAAAAAAAAGAAAATACCCACAAAACCATATAAGCAAAGTCACCCATCTCAAACTTCCTCCAAAGATGGCAATCTTTCCCTTACATGCAATATAATCATCGGTTCCTTAGCCTCTGTGAACCGCTCTCACAGGCTGAGTGCTGAGCTCGCAGGCTGAGTGATGAAACCGGTCCTGCCATCCTTTCAACAATCCTGAATGCCATGATGGGGTGGTGGAACTTACCTTCTTCAAAGGAACTACATGCCAGTTGGCCAGATCCCCAGACCATGCCTCAGTCTCCCCTGTGAGGCACCCAAGCACTCCGCATACTTATGGCCATGCCCGAGACCGAGAATATTCTTTAGTTTCCAGGTTTCCTTGCCTCCTGCAGCAAGGTGTGACAGTCACAGCCATCAGCTGGGACTCACCCCTTTGCCCTCTGTGCTATGCCAACCTTGACTTTAGATAGCTTTATGAAACCAATGGGCAGCATGTCTGGCAGAAACCTCCTGTAGAGGAAAGAAGGTAGAGTACCTGGGCACTTCACTTTCATTCTCTCAGAGAAGGAGCTCTTCTGCAGGGGCCAGGGACCCCCTAGTTTCCTGCATAGGGCCAGGGTTTGGGTGGTGAGAGAGCCCTCTCATAGGAAACGTGTTTGCCCAGTGCCTTCCAGTGGCTTTTACCCTAAAGTTGGATCTGTTGGCACTGACTCATCCTTCCCTTGAGGCACCGATACTCAGTATTAGGCCAAGGCAGCCGCCAAGAAATCCTGGCGGGGCTTGGAGCTTTCTCTCTTCCTCTGGGGATCCTGCCCCGGCCCAGACCTGCCTGCCAATCTCAGCTTTCCTCAGTGCCTGAGCAGTTCAGCTCTGGGCTTTTGACTTTTTTGCTTCTGGACACAAGTGAATATCTGTTACTAATTTCCCACTCCTTGTCTTTGTGTGCCGTCTTCAGCCCTTCTTTCTGGGAGCTGCTTCACCTCTGCTCCAGGGTCTTGGTAATTCCCCTTCTAATTCAATTAGATGACCTGATTCTTTCCCACTTCCTCTTTCCTTCCATTGTTATGCAGGCGCGGAGAGCTGGATTAGGTAGCAGGGTGACTCCACAGCTCTCTTCCGGGTTCTGCCTCTGCCCTTGAGGTCTCACTTCCAGCAAGCCCCACACCCCCTCCACACTATCTTCCCACCTGCAAAATGTGGAACAAAGGAGCTGGGAGTGTGGGAGAAATGAACAAGGGGGCTTTGGCTAAGGCAGGGGAGAGGAGGAAAAAGTTGCCCTCTTAGGACTCCTGGCTGGGTATGAAAATGAAACTGGCAAAGACAGGTTAACAGGAAAACTGCATACAACTTTTAATACATTTTAATTTAGTTCTTCACAAGTGAATGAAGACGTGATCAGAGCAGGAAGCTTTTCCATCTCTTAGGCAAATAATGAATGTGTGAAGAATTGACAAGACAGAGGGTTTGGGCTAGGAGTAGTAAATGGCCAAGAAGTAACTCGGAAGATAAGGGTTAGCTTAACACAGTTTGTTTACACAGCCTCTGCCCCAAATTCACTGTTCCTGGCAACAAGAAAGTTCTCCTTCCTCCTGGTTTAGGGAGGGTACTTTCACAAGGGAATTTTATGACCTGTTTCAGGGAAGAAGGGTAGGGAGGTCAGAATGACCATCCTGCTTTAGCCACTTTTTAGTATTATTTTTTTAAAAATTTTATTGTCTTTTAAAATCATTATTTTATTTTTTAACTTTTGGCTGCACCAAGAAGTATGAGGGCTCTTAGTTCTCTAACCAGGGATCAAACCTGAGCCCCCTGCAGTGGAAACACAGAGTCTTAACCACTGGACGGTCAGAGAAGTCCCTCTGCTGCTTTTTAAAATTCCTTCCGATTAAGGTATTTAATATGCCAAGGTGTCATATTTTGGGGTAGCATGTCTTGAACCTCATTGGCATCTCCTTACCATTTCCTCAGATGAATGGGAGATTCTGACATTACAAAGTAACACACCCCAAGAGATTATATATAGGAAGAAAGCAGTAGTATTGGGAAGAAAAAGTAATTCAGTTCAGGAAAATGAATTGGAAGACAATTTATATAAAACATCCATCTTGGACTATGTTCTTAAGTGATTATCCTTCTGGGGGACACACACCCTTTTGAAAATCTGATGAATGATTCAGAATCCTATCCTTAGGAAAATACATATAAACACGGAAACCAAACCTTAGGGGCTCATTGCCTTCTTGAATCCTGGAGGCACAGGATAAGTGGGTAATCAGGCCTTTCCTTCTTTGTAAATCCCATCCCGAGTTCAGTGTAGTTTGGAGAAAGCATTCATTTGTTCATTCATTCAACAAGTAACTCTTTGAGAAACTTCCAAGTGTCAGGCCCCATGCTGGGCCACATTGTGAGGCAGAAAGAGGTGAATCGGACACAGTGCCTGCTCCTGGGACGTTCATGGTCTGGCGGGGGAGACCTACAGAGAGCAGACAATGAGGGTACAGTGATGGAAGAGGCAGCCCAGTGAACAGTAGGAGCAGGGAGGGAGGGGGCAGAACTGCTTCCCACACTTCCCCCTTTCCACAGCAGTCAGTTCCTACACCTCTGACTACAAAGCAAAGCGGTTTTAGAAAGCCCAAGTGTAGCCTGAGGGGTTAACTGAGCTCTTACACCCACCCCTAACCCCAGCCAGCATTCACACCTCCACTGCAATGGACCCCTTTTCCTCTCTCCTCACAGACCCCCTGGGTGCTGTCCATTCACAGCCACCCAACCCCCACCTACCCCATCTGGGGATGTTCTCAGCTCCCCAGACCGGTTTTTAAGTAAGTAGCCAACCCCCCGTTGCACTTCCTCCTTTCTTTGCTTAAAGCTTATTCAGTTTACTAGTTGAGCTGCAGGGAAACAAGGAATAACAAAAATAACCAACTTTAAGGAAGTTACAGATTTGTAAGAAACCTGGGGAGTCCTGGTATGAGCTGGTCTTTATTCATATGACTGAGGGCTGGGCAGGGCTGGGCTGGACCTAGCCCGGCTTCCTCTCACGTCTTCCCTTAATTCCTCATTCTTGGAGTCCTAGGGAAAAGCCACTTGCTACAACTTTGGGTGTCAACCACCCTACCTGTCTCGGTTGGATGCTAGGCTGCTCTGTTTATTCCAGTTGCTTCCCTATCACACCTCTGGCTACTGTCCCCCAAGCACCTCTTGAAAGGCTCTGGCTGCCCCTCTTCCCTTCCTGCTTTCAGCTCTTGACTCCTGAAGAAGAATGTCCCCTTCCTCTTTGGTATCTGAAGAGCCTTTGCCAGGGCTTCAGGCCCTCTTGGCCGGAGTAGTTTTCAACTGGAAGCTCCTCCAGCTTGAAGACCTGGAAGTCTTACTGCATTGTGCATTTGTTTCTAGACTATTTGAGTCTATTTTAGAAAAAGAGAAAGTTTATAGTTTTGTAAGAGGAAGACAAAACCCTATATAGATTTGTGAAGAAAAGATAGTAAGTACAGGGTCTTCGCTGGTAGTCCAGTAGTTGACTCTGTTCTTCCAATGCAGGGGATACTGGTTTGATACCTAGTGGGGAACAAAGATCCCACATGCTGAGTGGCATGACCCAAAAAGCAAAACAAACACGTGACAAGCCTATACCAATTTTTTAAAAAAGGTAGTAAGTACAAGATGTGTGAGTTTAAACACAGAGAGGAAAGATGGAGGGACCAAGAGATACTTAGTATTCTGTGAATGTGTGCCAAGTTGTTTCAGTCGTGTCTGACTCTTTGCAACCCCCATGGACTGTAGCCTGCCAGGCTCCTCTGACCATGGGATTCTCCAGGCAAGAATACTGGAGTAGGTTGCCATGTCCTCCTCCAGGGGATTTTCTTGATCCAGGGATCGAACCTGCATCTTTTATGTCTCCTGCATTGGCAGGGGGATTCTTTACCACTAGCGCCACCTGGAAAGCCCACCTAATATTTCTGAGGTACTAAATATACGTGAGGTACTGGAATTCTAAGTATTCATGATACCCTAAATATATAAGGCACTAAATATTCATGCATGAAATCTTAATGAAGAAGATAGCAACCACTGTGGCTCCATCCTCTCAAAAATATATAAACAAAACTCATAACTGCTCAGCTGACTAATTGGTGAGCAACATCCGTGGCTAAGTATATTGCTGTGGGCATTTCTTTGAGTTTGTTTATTGATGAGGAAATTTCCATCCATAGGCATAACTTTGCTCAAACCTCAAAACTCTGGTCTGTAACTCACCATTAGCAGGGACGGCTAATGCAACCAAGGGACAATATACAAGCCCTGTGTTCCCCCAAGATTCAAATTCTCCCATGTTTCTACCTCTTTGCTTCCTATCTTAAATGTGACAACCGACTCTAACTCTTTCCCCTTGCTTTTCCATATGTATTTTTCCTTGGTTCAATAAAGCATGCAATCCAAGCATTTAATCACATGGCCTCTGAGATAACCGGCCTGATACTGTCCTTAGATGTTCCCATTCAATCATCATAAAGCAGCTACTCTCATACCCCTTGTTTCTCCAAATCTTATGCAGCTGGAAACTCAGCAATTCCACCCTGCACACAGTTTTGCCCCCCTCTTTTTTCTTTCCCCTCAAACACTGTCCTCTCAATGCCATTCCAAGTCCTTCTGCTGACCCCTACAACAGCCTGAGGAATCTGCGGACCAGGTTACACATCAACACAAGTACTGTCTTCCAAAGGCAAGGCTAAGGCCCCCACATCTGGGACTACAAAGCTCATTCTCTCAACTCTAGGTGAGCCCTTCACTACTCCTGGTTTGGTTTGTTGTTATTGTTCATTTTTTGTTTCTCTTCTGAATGTTAAGGGCTCCTCTTCTGTAAAATCCTTGAAGGCAAGGACTGCTTTCATCTCTGCTATCCTAGCTCCTCCTACAGGGTCTAAGACATTCCAGCTACTCTGTGACTGTTTAACTTAGCATTGGTTAATTAGCCATTTTATCCATTCATCTAGACAGTTCAGTCCCTTGTATCTAATCCATGACCAAGTCCTAGCAACTCAAGCAAAATTGTTCTTAAATTTGCTTCTCTTGATCTCTATTGTTGGCAAGACACCTTCATTTAAGCCACATTATCTAGATATTTTTTTCTAGCTGGGAATATATTGTAGCTTCCCAGCTTTCTCTAAAAACTCCCCTAACATTTCTCCACTCAGCTGATAAAATAATGAGAGAGAAAGAAGGAAGGAAGGAAGGAAAGAAGGGAGAAAATGACAATCTCATAAATCTGGAAATCTTGAAACCTGGCGTATTCCAGGCAAATTTCCCATTCATGGAAGAAGTGTGTATGTGACCCCATAAACATATTTCTTCTTTAAAAAAGAAATTAATTGGCTTTCTACCCTTCCTTTCACACTTGCAGTCAGTTGCAAATAGTCAGTTGCAAATAAAACCAGTTAATAGGGAAGAATGGAACTATTAGCTCAAACAATTATGAAGTATTGCTGGTTCTGGCTTGAGGCAATCTGGACCCACAGGGATTTTGTTGTTATTTTTGTTTCTGTTCTTTTCACCCTTGTTGGCCTCACGGTATGTAGGATCTTTGTTCCTAGACCAGGGATTGAACCCATGCTCCCTGCCATGGAAGTGTCAAGTGAGTGTATGCTCCTCGGTTCTTTGTCTCGTCACAACAAAAATTTGGAGTGATGGACATTGAAGCCCCCTCGGTGGGTCACAGCTCTTGGGTCTTGGACAGACCAGTGTTATAGCTCTTAAATAAATCAGTGTTACAGCTCAGTGTTACAGCTTTATTTTATTTAGATGATAGCAGGAAAATCCATCTTCGAGGTGTGAGGGCACTTCAATCCAAAGACGGGAAGAGAAGAGCGCCCATCGTGTGGGGGAGAGCGAGCGAGCGAAGAGGGCTTTGGCTCCTCTGTTTATATGTTTCTCTGTCCCTGGGCCTGTCTTATGTAAATTGGGCCAGCCAGGAGTGTTGTTTGTTTTACCTGAGGTTCTCACTCCAGTCCTCGGACCTTCCTTTGTTCTATTTTCGAGGGCTTTTCCCTTCCAGGTCTTTTAGCCAACGCCATTTTGGACTCCTTTTCCCTATTCTAACTACCTAACAGAAGTGCGGTGTCTTAACCACTGCACTACCAGGGAAGTCCTGGACCCAGAGTTTCAATTGACGTTCTTTCTTCTATTCCTCCTGCTCTTAGCACTCTTTTCCTCTGCATTTGGTTTCATTTTCTAACCTACTCCTTCACACAATGGAAGAGAGCTCTGGCTTTACTTATATCCAGAGTTTCAGAGGAAAAAAGACCCTTTCCACATACAAATTATAAAGGTGACTTTGGTCCAGTTAAAGTCACCTGCTCTTCCCTGAATGAATCACATTCATCATTGTGGTCAGGTAGGTGCAGAGCTCTGATTGGCTGGGCCCCAACTCATGCCTGTGAGATAAGAGCAAAGCTCCTCCAAAGTAGTCCCACCAGGTCCTTGTAGAGTAAGAGGTCAGGGCTTCTAAAGGAAAAGTGGGGACAGATCCAATAGAGGTCCAGGCTTCTTTCTGCAGACTCTGTGTGAGCAGAGATTTCACGTGTACCTACCTCCTTGTTGCCTCTGTTTACTGATACGGGTGCTGTTTCCTCTGCCTTGAATGCTCTCCCCACTTCTTTGCCACTCACATCCTATGTGGCCAATTTCTTTTTTTTTTTTTTTATTTGAAATATAGTTGATTTACAATGCTGTGCCAATCTCTGCTGTATAGCAAAGGGACTCAATTATACACATATAGACATTCTTTTTTAAATATTATTTTTCATAATTGTCTATCACAGGGTATTGAATATAGTTCCCTGTGCTACACATTAGGATCTTGTTTTTTTGTTTGTTTGTTTTGTTTTCTGCACTAAAAGGTATGTGGAACTTCCCCAACCAGGGTTCAAACTCCTGATCCTGCAGTGGAAGCAGGGAGTCTCAACCCTTGAAATACCAGGGAAGTCCCAGGACCTTGTTGTTTATCTATTCTAAATGTGATAGTTTGCATCTACCAACTCCAAACTGGAAGGCCATTGCTCCCCTGCCCCCACCCTTGGCAACCTCAAGTCTGTTCTCTATGTCTATGAGTCCGTTTTGTGGATAGGTTCATTTGTTAGACGACACATATAAGTGATATCATATGGTATTTGCTTTCTCTTTCTGACTTGCTTCACTTAGTATGATAATCTCTAGCTGCATCCCATGTGGTTAACTTCTATTGGATGTTAGGTCTCAGCTTATACGTCACTCTGAGAGATGCCACCCCTAGCCCCACACATTGTTACATATATCTGCTGACATTCTTATAACAATTTTGTAATTCAAAAATAGTTTTTTATTTAGTTTCGTATTGGTTGAAAGTCTGTCTCCCTCAGTAGGCTGTAACCTCCATCAGGGCAAGGATTCCCTCAGCTTTAGCTCTTAGTTTTGCTCTTGGTTGCATACTTAGCTCCTGCTTTGGTTGCCTATGATAGGTATTCACTCCCTTATTTATCCAGAAAAATAAATAAATAAAAGGAAGTGATAGGTGCTAAAGATTCAGGTAAATAAGATATGTATCCCTGGATTCAGGGCTTCCCAGATGGCTCAGTGGTAGAAAATCTGCCTGACAATGCAGGAGACACAGTAGACTTGGATTTGATCCATGGGTTGGGAAGATTCTCTGGAGGAGGAAATGGCAACCTAATCCAGTACACTTGCCTGGAAAATCCTGTGAACACAGGAGCCTGTCTGGCAGTCCATGGATTAACAGTCAGATACAATTTAGCGACTGAACACACACATATTCCTGCATTCAAGGAGTGTTGCTTGTAGTTTAGTTGCCCAGTCGTGTTTGACTCTTTGCAACCCCATGAACTGCAGCACACCAGGCCTCTCTGTTGCTCATCATCACTTCTATATTTGCATTAGACCAGTAATTTTCAAACTGCAAGACTCAATGGATAGTAAAATTAACTTGGTGGATTGCAACTACAATTCTTAAAACATGAACTAGTATAGCACAGAAAATAGAAATGGCCTAGAAAACATCAAAATGCATCACACATGATGTGTGTTATTCCATCACATTCTTATTTCATTATACAATATTACAAATACACATATACACACACCCCTCCTTATGTACTTACTGGGTTGCAGTAAAATGCATCTTTTATTGTAGGTTGGGTCAAAAAGGTTTGGAAGCTCTGCATGAAGCTGCTTGGACTAAAGTATGATAAGATACTATCTTTCCATTTCAGAGCAATCCAGACCTACAGATATTAAGTCATGTCATCTTTGGAAAATAACACCTGGGAAGCTCATTCTCATTCAAAAATCCAGAGTGGAAGTAGAGACACAATTTCAGGATGCTCTTGCAGGGTGAACTCTGGGTTTCTGTGCTTTGATTGGCTTGTGTAACATCCTCAAGCCATTTAATCATACGTAAAATTAGGTGTGTTTTCTCTATTCTTTCTTTTTCAAATAACAGATGACTTAATGTTTTTCAAAGCTGAATACAAAATTTTAAAAAAAAACTTACTTTTCCCCATTGTCATGTATGGTTGGGTCATAAATTGCATATTCCTAGAATTCACTGAATTAATTAAGAACCCGGAGGAATAGAACTCAGGGAGGCTAGAGTGGTGTGAGTATGGTGTGGAAGGAACTGGGGCTATTGTCCTGAACAGATGGGGTTTGAATCCCTGATTCATGACTTGCTATGTGGATTCGGGTAAAGGGATCTAAAAAATATTTGCTGAAGACTCACTGAGAGGGAGGCCAGGTGTCAACTGTGGGAAGTATAGAAATAAACACTATACCATGGGCTTCCTAGGTGGCTCAGTGGTAAAGAATCCACCTGCCAATGCAGGAGACACAGGTTTGACCCTTGACCTGGGAAGGACCCACATGCCACAGGGCAACTAAGCCTGTGGGCCACAATTATTTAGCCTGTGCCCTATAGCCTGTGAGCCACAACTACTGAACCCATGTACCGCAACTACTGAAGCACGTGTGACCTAGAACCAGTGCTCTGCAACAAGAGAAGCCACTGCAAGAAGCCTGCACACAGCAACAAAGGGTAGCTCCCATTCATTGCAACTAAAGAAAGCCTGTATGCATCAACAAAGATCCAGTGCAACCAGAAATAAATAACTCTTAAACAAACAAAACACCTATGCTGAAGCTGAAGCTCCAATACTTTGGCCACCTGATGTGAAGAGCTGACTCATTGGAAGACTGATGCTGGTAAAGATTAAGGGCAGGAGGAGAAGGGGGCAACAGAGGATGAGATGGTTGGATGGTATCACTGACTCAGGGGACGTGAGTTTGAGTAAACTCCAGGAGATAGTGAAAGACAGGGAATCCTGGTATGCTGCAGTCCACAGGATCACAAAGAGTCAGACATGACTTAGCGACTAAACAGCAATACCATATCCTGTCTCCAAGGAATTTACAATCTGGTAGGAAATACAAGTACACTTGAGCCCTAGTGTTCTCATCTAGAAAATGTATATAGTAATAGGCCTTCATTTTGTCTGTTAGGAACATTAAATGAATGAATTCAGATACTTAGTTTGGTGCTAATAGTAGAGTGGTACTTGATAAATGTTTTCTATACGATTTTATAAAATGAAAAAAAAAGACACTCTTCTTCAGTGTTTAAGACTGAAAGTCAGAAGCTGCAAGTCAGATGCAGTTCTGAAAAGCTAGATATGGAAATTTATAACTGAATAAAGGTCTGTGAATGTAGATGAGATGTAGATATAGTTGTAGATGAAAGAAAGTCTGTGTAAATTCTGAATTAACTTAGTGTTTTTCCTTTGGGTTATGTATTTCCTCTGAGGAGTTTTTCAAATGTGGGATTGTATCAGTAAGGTATAGGTTTGCTAGGTTTACTGCAATTACAAACAACTTCTAAATCACAACGGTGGAACATGGTGAAGGTTCATACCCAATCTGCTCCTGTCAGCTTTGCAGGGTAGCCATTCTTCAAGTGTTAGCTCCAAGATCCACAGCACTGATCCTTTCTTCTGGTACCTTCACATCAGCATGTGGAAAGGAGAGGATCTGGAGAAAAACACACTCTGTGTCTTAAACGCTTCCACTGAGATGTAGCAGATGCCACTTCTGCTCGTATTTCATTGGCCAAAGCAAGCCTTATGTCTGCATTCAACTGTAAAGATTCCATCTAACTCCAAGGGAGCGAGGAAGTATAGGGCTCTGCAGGAGAAGAGAATTGGAAATATTAGCAAGTGGTGGTAATCTCTACCAAGGGTCTCATACTGTTACCAAGGCTGTTGCCCCAGAATCATACACGTGCCCTGCTCTGAAGTGGAAACCAATTACTCTTACTGAGCTTCAAGGGGAAAAAAAAACAAAACAGCCAAGGCAAGGGTCTTGTGGTAGGAGGGAGCATGGCTATTTGAAAAATCAAAAAGATCTGCAGAAGTGCAGGAAGCATGATATTGTTACCGAATTGGAGGACTAGCTCAGTTCAGTTCAGTTCAGTCGCTCAGTCGTGTCCAACTCTTTGCGACCCCAGATTCACACATCCAACAAGGAAACCTATGTTGAGAATGGATAAGTGCTATGGATCTTGGAGACCAGCATCCAGGCCTCTTCCTTCAGAATTTGGGGATGATAAGTAACTTGTTTTAGGGCTTCTTGTAAGGCTTCTCACCTTTAAGGGCTCAGATTTCTCCCTGTGTAAGATGAGTAGGGTATACAATGTAAGTCTCCAGGCTCCAAGCTCTAATAAAATTCTAAGAGCTGCAGAGAGAAAAAAATAACTGTTTAAGCTTAATATGGTGGAAGATTTGACTTGCAATACATCTTGAGCCTCTTTATGTGCTCACTGGAATGCATTAGCATGCTCAGTGAAATAGCCATCAGGCCTTGACAGTTGACAATCGCCATGACAACAACCGGAAAAGCCTCTAGGAGGACTGAAAGCGAGGGTTGCATCAATGCCAGGTCCCAACCACACCCCTGTTCTCCAATAACTCATGAATATTCCTCCTACTCTTCCCAAATCCCTTTTACTTTGACTTTCCAGTATGTGTGGTGTCTCCATCAGAATTGGGTTGAGAAGTTGATTTGGCAGTTAGAATCCTGCTTCTCCACTCTCTGGCCATTGAGTAAAGATCCTGCTGGTCTAGTCTCACCATAGGTTTCCTCATTGGATGTGTGAATCTGATTGGAAAAAGAACCTCCCTGAGACAAGAGGTCTCTGCTGGGGCTAGAACCCTGGAGCTGGTCTAGTCGACCAATTCAACAACAATATTAGGCTTCCAGCACTCCAGCCCATCTTTTTCATTTTTTAAATAGCCATGCTCCCTCCTGCCATAGGACCCTTGCCTTGGCTGTTTTGTTTCCCGTCCGCCCCCCGCCCCCAATTGTGACCCTTTGACTTTGCCAGGTCTTAGTTGTGGCATTTAGGATCTTCAGTTGCGGCATCTGGGATCTAGTTCCCTGAACAGGAATTGAGCCCAGCCCCTGACATTGGAAACATGAAGTCTTAGCCACTGGACCGACCACCAGGGAAGTCCCCGATTATGACACTTCTGACTCCCACTCTGCTTAGTCTAATTTTCCTTCAGACTGAAGCAAGTTTGCCTTTCCTTAGGGAAAGTTTTGCTTTCTCTTCTCAGTCAATTCCTCTGGTATTACTTTTAAAGCGTCAGGTGTCCCTACCTTATGGCATTTTGCTGTAATGTGCAGTTAATCATGTGATGATTTCATTAAAGACTTTCTTTCTCTGCTGCAGGCGCTGTAGGAATCGTATTGTTTTGTCCACCCCCATATCTCCATCATTTATCCAGTGCCTGGGGCTATTGCTGGTGAATATTCTCAAGTGAATATTCTCAAGAACCCGAGATTTTATTTATTTTTTTTCCCCTCCAAAGAAGGGTATTATTGGAATTTGACATGACAAATACTTGCTGATTTCATTCTGGAAGTTCCATCCAGATGTAACATCCCTGAACCCTCTGAATATGTAAGTCTTGATCCTTGTACATTTATCCATGTCTTGACCAATTTGGGGGATTGAGGACTGGAGGAGCCATTTCACATTTTGCTTTGGTCCCCACCCTTTCAGATTGAGCAATCCAGGCTTCTGTTTTCCAGACCCATCCTGTACCTGCTAGCTTCCCCATTCACTTGCATAAGTATTTCCAGACTACTCTAGACCTGTGAGCTGGGCTTGACTGAAGTATCAAAAGTTGCTGCAAAAAGTCAAACCATCTCCTCTACTTACATTTTGAAATAAAGACTTGATTAAGAAGCAGTAAGTAAAGTCAACTCTTTGGTTTGCAGTCTACTTGAAAAAAAGTCTCTGATGAAGCTCATCTTTTTAGCTAAAGAAATTCCCTTTGAAATTTGGGCTTTGTTGTGCAGATACTAGGCCCTGAGTGCTGTCAAAGGATCTGAATATAGGCTCTCCAATAAAATTTCAGTAATGGATTTATCAGGGTGAAAATGTAAGCAGGCCCCTAGGCTGTTTGAGGCATTTCTGCTTCTGACTCCTCCTTAATTGGCCTGAAAATTCTGGATTCCAGTTGTTAAGTTAGCAGATTATTTAAAATGTTAATTACATTACATCCTTATTTATAGAAACAGGTTAAACTGCAGTTTCAAGTGGCTTGTCCACAACAAAAAACAGGGTAGAGCCTTTGTTGATAAATAACTCACATTCCACAAGGCAGAGTCACACCCAAACCTCTTGGGAATCAGAGCTACAATCTTTGATCTAGTTAACTCTGCATACCAGAGCTAATTGGTTTTAGAAGTGCCTGATTTATTTTTTTTCAACATTCAACTTATGTTTCTTTACTGAACGGCACCATTCTAGACTTGCAAGTTAATAGATGATGAAAGTCGCTCAGTCATGTCCTACTCTTTGCGAGACCACGGACTATACAGTCCATGGAATTCTCCAGGCCACAATACTGGAGTGGGTAGCCTTTCCCTTCTCCAGGGGATCTTCCCAACCCAGGGATTGAACCCAGGTCTCCTGCATTGCAGGCAGATTCTTTACCAGCTGAGCCACAAGGAAAGCAAGTTAATAGAGTTGAAGACAAATTGCACTTAAAATACAGTGTGATCAGACTTCTTGATTTGAGGCTGGTCCCTGAGTCTACTTCCTGTCCTTCTAGTGCCCTCATTGCCTCACATGCTCCCTTACTAGGGTCCACCCCTTCCTTTCTTGTTTTTTGTCTCTCCTTCCTCAGTGATAGTCATATCTCTGGCTAAATTATATCTCTTCTATATGGTATATATATATATATATATATATATATATATATATATATATATATATTTCTAACTATATAATAGGTTATATGTGAGCATGATAAAAATTTCAAAGAGCATAAAAGACAATAACCATAAAAACTAATTCTCCCTTCCACTCTTTGTTTCCCAATCTCTAGTTCTCCTTTTCCAAGGCAACCACTGTTAGTTTCTTGTGTCTTTCTGATAATAATCTATGCATATACAAATAGTTGCAGACTTTACTGTTCTGCATCTTGCCTACTTCATAAAGTAGTATTTTAGAGATTGTTCTTGATCAGTTCATATAGAAGTGCTTCATTATTTTTGCAGTTGTATACTATCACATAATTCAGTTAGGACCTGTGTATGTGTATGTGTGTGCTCACGGGTGTAACTGTTTTATTGAATTTCCATTCAAAGTCTTATATAGATCTTACTTTGCTTTCTGAAAGCATGTGGGGTCTGGTTCCCGAGTCCTCTCTGTCCTCCACTCCCTTTCACTTTCTGTCCCCTTCCTCCCATGGCTGGCGGCCCTGGGGAGTGTGTATTTGTGGGGGGAGGCTAGGTCTTTTTGAAGTGGTCTTTGAAGGCAGTTGGGGAAGAGGAGGGGAGAGAGGGGCAGCATGCCAGGCGCTGTGGGCAGGACAGGATGTTTGTGGCTTTGTCGGCTCTCTCTGATATGCGAGATCAGCATCCAGGTCTCCTCCTTCAGAATTTGGGGATAAGTAACTTATTTTAGGGCTCTGTGTAAGTCTTTTCACCTCAAAGGGCTTAGATTTCTCTCTGTGTAAAATGAGTACGGTACACAATATAGTTTCTGAGTTCTCCAAGCTCCAAGCTCTAAAATTCTAAGAAAATTAATTCTCAGATATTCTGCTGGTAGGAATGTAAAGGGTATATTTCACAGACAGGGCAATTTGGCAATATCTTTCAAAATTACAAATACTGATACCTATTGACCCAATAATTCTACTTCTAGGGATTTATTCTATAGTTACACTTGCATATGCACAAAATGATATAGATTCAAGGCTGTTCATTACAGCATTATTTGTACATCAAAAGACTGGAAATAGTCTAAAAATATCCATCAATAAGGGACCATTTAAATATAGTGTATATCCTTACAATGGAACATTATATAACAAGAAAATAGAATGCAGATACAATGAAAATCAGCAAAATAGTTACATGCAGTAGTGTATGAATATCAAAATAATGTAGAGGAAATGTAGAGCAAAAGAAGCCAAACTCAAAAGAAGCACACACTGTATGAATCTATTTAATTAAAGTTCAAAAACAGGAAATAGGAATCTCTAGTGATAGCAGCAGCAGCAGTGATAGAAGCTGGGACTGTAGTTACCCCGGGAGAAAGGCAGTGACTGAAAGGGATCACAGTGTGTTCTGAGATATTTTGTCATGCTCTCTATTGATTTGAGAAGTTGTTATACAGGTGTGTTCTGTTTGTGAAAATTTTATGATGTGGGCAATTTTTTTTGTATTCTATATAGCAGTAAAATTGTAAAAGAATACATAAACTCTATAAGCACTGATATGAAACAACCTACTAGATATTATGTGAAAAAAAAAACAAGCATGAATCAAACACTTCCATAGGTGTGAAAAAATGGTGAAGTATACCTGTACTTGGTTATATATTCATATAATACTTTCAGAAAGATGCTCAAGAAACTGACAACTTTGGTTGTATGTGAAGAGAGATTCATAGCCGAGACTTCTACTGTGTGTTTTGTTGTACATTATAAAATGTATAAAGTTCCGCTGTATTATAAAATGAAAAGCACTCAAATTTTAAAAAGAAAAATGAATTTTTGTGAGCCTAAGAAATACTCAGAAGTAAGGAAGTACTCATAAGCAAGAAGAAGGAAAATATGGGTGAAACACTTCCCAAAACACCAAAAGATCATAAACTGAACATATAACTCAATACTCAGTAGTGGGGGTCTTGTAGAACATTTGAATCTTCTAAAAACTGGAGAGAACCTTTTCTTTAGGTTCACAACTTTAATCATGGTTTAAAAACTAGACACAAGTTGCTTTTTTCCTTTAAAGCTCTACTTATTAAAGGAATAAGATAAAACATACAATGGTTTTAACAGTAAGATATAAAATATCTTTAAAGGAAAAGATAACTCCCTCCCACCTAACCCCTCTTCTTCAGTCCTCTGAACTATCCTATGTGATCAGCTTAGTCTAAAGTTTTCCACCCCTTTTACGATGGCTACATGAATATATCTATAAATGGTTAGCAATATACTAATAGGATCATAGCATTCTTTATCACTCTTCAGTTTGCATTTTCCACTTTAGCAATATATCATGGGTATCCCTCTGGGTCAATATAGATAGGTGTAACTTATTTTCAATGCTGATAATATTGCATAGAAGGGAGACAGTACAATTGGTTCATGTATTCCACTACCTGTGGACAATCACATTGTTCTTAGTTTGTATTTCTTTTGCACTTCAAGTAACACAATAAGCATCTGTATTAATTTCCTTTGGCAACTTTAACAATTACCACAAACTGGGTCGCTTAAAACAACAGAGACTTATTCTCTCCAGTTTTTGGAGTTCCAATGTCTGAAATCAAGGTGTTAGCTCTGATGATCTGTTCTGTGGTCTTCTCCTAGCTTCTGGAAGGTGCCTGCAATCCTTGGCATTCTTTAGCTTCTATGTGCATTACTCCAATTCTACCTCATTCTTTACATCCCCTTTATCCTCTATCTCAAATCTTTCTCTTTCTCTTGAAAGGATGACTGTCACTGAATTTAGGACCCACTCCAAATTTGGATGATCTCATTTCAAGATCCTTCACTCCTTAATTACATCTGCAAAGATCCTTTCTCCAGAGAGGCTATGTTTCCAGGTTCCTGTGGACACATCTTTTGGAGGGTCAACATTCAACCTGCCACAGCATCCTTGGATCCATCCTTGCAACTAGTATTTTCCTTAATTTTTCAATAGGGTGGAGTTAATGTATTTCTTGGTCCTTGAATAAGTATTATGCATTTAAATTTCAATAGATTACTCCTAGAAAGTTTGTGGCAATTTACACTCCCATCAGAGCTTGTTTCTCCAAGTATTATTGATTGGTCTTGTTAACGTTGGCCAATCCAATGAGTGAAAAATGGATTACTGTTTTAATTTGCTTTACCATGAATATTAGTGAAATAAGCATCTTTTTAATGAATCATTTGGACCTTCTCATCCATTACTTGCCTGCTTATACTTGTTGCCTATATTATAAAAACAGTTCCCTGATAGCTCAGTTGGTAAAGAATCTGCCTGAGATGCAGGAGACCTGGTTCGATCCCTGGGTTGGGAAGATCCCCGGGGGAGACGGGAAAGGCTACCCAGTCCAGTATTCTGGCCTAGAGAATTTCATGGGCTGTATAGTCCATGGGGTTGCAAAGAGTCAGACACGACTGAGAAACTTTCACTTCACTTCAAGTGGACTTTTATTTTTTATTTTTTATTTTTTTTAAATTTTTTTTATTTTTATTAGTTGGAGGCTAATTACTTTACAAGTGGACTTTTAAAAAGCCAAATTTTCTTTTATTCAAAGTCACTCAGCCTTTCCCTTCTCCAGTGATCTTCCCAAACAAGGGATCAAACCAGGTCTCCAGTATTGCAGGCGGATTCTTTACCAGTTGAGCCACAAGAGAAGCCCAAAAACACTGGAATGGGTAGCCTATCCACTTATAGTGACTCACCTATGTTAGAGATATAGTGTGTTTGCCCTGTTTGGTGCAGTTCTACTCCCATCTATTTATTTCTTTTATAAAAAACTTGTCTTAGTGTGATGTCATGCAAAACTTGTAAAGTATTTATGTATTTTTTGGGGGGGGGAATGAGTCTGGGCTTCCCTCTTAACGTTTCCCCTTACTATAGTTATATTACTGTTCTTTAAAAAATTTCTTTTGTCTGTTCTGTATATTTTTATGTCTATCTCTTCTGGAACCTAATTTTTGAATATGGCAAGGCTCTAGATTTGACTACTTATGAAGAAATTAAATCAGGATCACTGATCAAATAAAGTATTCTTTTACCACTGGCTTGTATGTCACCTTTGCTTTATATTACGTTTACTTGAGATTTCATCCCAAACTACTGGACTGTTTACCTGAGCTATTACACAACTTTACAACAGAGTACCTTAACAGTAAGCTAAAATTTTGGTTTTCATTAAGAGAAATTCAACTGAGCCACTAAGAAAGAGAACCATGAAATTTCCCAGTTGAGGTCAAAAGATAACAGGAGATAAGGTATGCGAACAGAGCTGGGTAAACTGTAAGGCTCTGCAGATAAACGCTGGTTGTTATCGCAAAAAATAAGCACACAGAAAAACAATCTTGGGCTTGAAAGGCTGAACTTTTTGGCTTTGATGGTCAATTCAGGGATTGAAGGGCCAGCGGCTGGGAGGCCGACCTAACAGCCCCACCCGTAGAACAGGAATGACAGAGACGGAGAAGGAAAAGCAAAGTGCGTACCCAGGAACCTAGCAATCGGTTCAAAGTCGCAGAACTGGGGACAGCGATTGAGAAGAGAAAGCCGGCAAGTAAACGTAGGAACAGAGGAATCTCTTGGAGGCGGCTGCGAGGGTCGAGGGAGGTGTGGGTCTCTCCAGAAAGTAGCTTGCTGGGAATTCCCGATCCCGAATCCTCCCGGAGCTGCAAACAGAAGAACTGCCACACAGCACCACCGCCGCAGGGCGGGCAGCCGAGCAGAAGGAGGCGCGGGTTCCGCCTAACTCCCCTCCCAGCTGGGACCGGCGCGGCCGGGTCCGGGCCGCAGATCGGGGATTGGCCGGAGCGGCGCGCGGGGCGGGGCGAGGGCTGCTGGGAGGTGGGGCGGGGAGGCGAGCGCGCGCGCGCGCGGGCACGGCGGCGGCGCGCGCGTGCTCCGTCGGTCGGTACGGCGGCGGCGGAGCTTGCCATGGCAGTGGGCGGCGGGCTGGTGTAGCGCCGCGCGGGTCAGGCGGTCGGCGATTGAGAGAGACCGGGATGGGGGCGCCGCAGCTGGAATGTTGCGGCGGCCTGGTCTGCTGACCGCGCACCGGGAGCTGAGAGCGGGCGGCGGCGGCGGTGGCGGAGCGCTGAGCAGGTGAGTGCAGCGGCGCGGGACCCGGATGCGGCACGGCTGAGGCGCGGCGCGGTCGCGGCGGGCCTCTGAGGTGCTCCCGCGCGGGCGGCAGGCGCGCTCTTGCCCGCCACAGCCTGTGGCGCCGCCGAATGGGATGCCCGCGCCACGCTTCCTGCTGGCGCCGAGGACACCCGCCCGCCGGCCCGTGGGGGCGCCTCGCTCGCCTGCGGCCTCCCGGGCTTTCCAAGGTGAGCGGCGCTCCCCGGCCTCCGGGCGGCAGGGACGGGGCCAGGCGCCCCGGGCTGCCGGCGATTTGAGTCGCTTTGCTGAGGGGCGTCTGCGGAAAGGCGGCGTCCTCTGCCGCTGCGTCTCTGCGGACACCCGCGAGCTGCCGACTCTCAGATGCCTTTTTGCGCAGTGTATTTTAGGGGCGGGGATCCTGGACTGTTGGGATAGAGTCGTGTTTTCAGATCCCAGAGCCGCTGGTGACCAGTCCTGGGGCCTTGGGTCTGAGTATCTGGATTTGTTTGTGGGAATAATTACACCTACTTCACCTGGGTTGTTGTGAAGCTAGCACAGGATGATGTGCGTGACCGAACAGCAAGTGCTGGATCAGTGGGTAGCTATCAGGAGTAACTCTGCTGAAGCATCTTACCTTGTTAACTGTTCCTGATACCTGGTTGCTGGTGTACTTTTGGGGGGCACGCTTATTTTCGAAGTGCTTTGATGTTGCAGTAACCTCCACTGAAGTTGCTTAATATTGGAGCCTGTTATCTTAATAGTAGCCAAGATCGTGTAGTCTCTCTCTCTCTCTCTCTTTTTTTTTTTTGCGAAGGCTTTCTTGGAATACCTGTCTCAGGTATTGAATGGGAATTGCTGCTGAAATAAAATCGAGCGAATTTACTATTCTCTTCGGATGCAAGGTGGTGGGACGCATTAAACTTGAAGTGCTTTGCTGTTTAAAATCTTAAGTGCCACTTAAACTCTGTCACTTGTTACAGAGTATAAACAGAAGAATATGGAAACAGACTCCTTTTTCTGCATTGCTACATACACGAAGGGAGTGACAAGTGGTTTTGTAAACATCATTGTGGGCAGTGTTACTGTCTGGTGAAGTCATCATAATTAAATTAGATGAGTACTTATTTTGGAGCACTGAATGGATGTTTGAAAATATGAGTCCTAATAAAATCATCGCCAACGAGTCAGAATTCTCAGCAGTTCATTAATCATTTGGGGATTTTTAGGTTACACTGTTAAGATTTTTATGGTAAAAGCAGAACTGCTTAAGTCATGATAATGCAGAATAGGAGAGGGTGGTCAGGATAAAGATCTTAACTTAGTTTCAGAAGGCAAATGTGGAACAAAGTTAAAATCTTAAACTTTAGAACTGAAATTGTATTCATCAAAGCAAAAAGGCTGAAACCGAAAACTTTGTTGTACAATCTCTGATTCCCATCCTACTGAAGGTCTTCTGCCTTCAGAGAGTTTTTTAGAGGTGGGGAAAATTGATTTGGGTTTTGATTTATTTCCATTTTGCACTTCTTGTCTGTATTTCCTACTTTTCTTAGAGACTCATCCAGAAAGGTTTTTGATCCAACTTGCTTTGTGACTGTAAACAGAATATATAGAAAAAATTAAAATTAACCTTGTAATCTAAATTATGTACTTCCTTGTAGTCTAATTGTTGTTCTTCCTAAATTAAGACCTTCCCTGTTTCACTGGTGAACCGAACGGTAAGAGCACTGCTAGTCACTGAGAAAAGGCTGGGTCGAAAGTCACATCTTGGTTCTTAGGGCTGATTATTGTTTAGTTGCTAAGTTGACTCTCTGTGACCCCTTGGACTGTAGCCCGCCAGGCTCCTCTCTCCCTGGGATTTTCTGGGTAAAAATACTAGAGTAGGTTGCCATTTCTTTCTCCAGGGTATCTTCCCAACCCAGGGATTGAACCAACGTCTCCTGCACTGGCAGACATTGACAGGCAGATTCTTTACCACTGAGACACCAGGGAAGACTGGCTCTGGGTCCCAAATAGCTAGGACTTTGGGATGCCACCTGTTTTCTTGGGCCTGTTTTTTTGTTTATAGAATTTGAGAGTCTCTGTGGCCAGGAGTTGGGAGGGTTGTGGTTCGTTAGAGGATCATTATATAAAGAACCTTCCAGGGTACTACACTTTTATGGTTTTCTTTCTCTATCTCTTCTGTTGACTTTTTCTTCTCTTACTGAATTCTGAATATCCTAATGCCTCAGGGCATCCAAGCCCATCTCTTTCCTTTTTTCCACCTGTATTCTCTCTGGGTGATCTCATCCTGTCTGGTGGTTTAAATACTACCACTGTGCTGTGGACTCTTCAGATTTTTATCTCCAGCCCTGACCTTCAATTTCTTCCACCTGCCTGTGTATCTACACTCCATTTGTCTATATTAAATTTGACATGTTCAAAGTGGAGCTCTTGATTTTCATTCTTCAATCTATTCCTTCTCCAGCAGTCTGGATTTCATAAGAGCACTTGTCTGTCTCCTCTTCCATCTACTTAAGTGAAAAATTTGGTGGTCATTCTTTCTTTTCTTTCTTAAGTTTTGGCTGCCCTGAGTCGTCATTGTGGCTCAAAGGCTTCTCTAGTTGCAGCTCTCTAGTTGTGGCATGCTGATTTAGTTGCCCTGAAACATGTGGAATCTTTGTTCCCTGACCAGGGATTGAACCTGCATCTCCTGAATTGGAAGGCAGATTCTTAACCACTGGACCACCCTGGTGGTCATCCTGTTTTGTTTTTTTAAATTTTTTTAAAATTTATTTTTTTAATTGAATTGTGGTCATCCTTAATTCATCACTTTGCCTTACTGCTCCTCCACCACCCAGAACAATCAGTCCCTCAGCAAACCCTGTTGATTTTGCCTCCAAGATATATTTATTTTATTTTTATTTATTTTTTTAAAAATGAAGCCAACCCTGTTTATTTTTATTAATTTATTTTTGGCTGCACTGGATCTTCATTGCTTTGCTTGGGCTTTGCTCTAGTTGTGGTGAGCGGGGGCTTGTCTTTGTTGTGGTGCTCAGCCTTCTTATTACGGTGGCTTCCCTTGTGGAGCATGGGCTCGAGGTACATGGGCTTCAGTAGTTGCCGCACACAGACTCCAGAGTTCGGGCTCAGTAGTTGTAGCTAAGACCCAGCTGCTCCATGGCATGTGGAATCCTCCCGGACCAGAAGTCTAACACGTGTCCTCTGTGTTGGCAGGCAGACTGTCATCCACTGGGCCACCAGTGAAGTCCGTGTTTGTTTTTATTGCCACCACTCCAGTTCTTCCTGGGTAGTGGCTTCCTAACTGGTCTCCTTGCCCCTGACCTTGTTCTCCTACAGTCCATTTGCAGACAGCAGTCAGTTACTTTCCTGCTCCAGTGACTTATTACACTAAAAAGTAAACCCAAACTCTTTACCTGTGTTATCAACTAATCTTGTTTATTTCTTTGTTGATTTGTTTGTGGTCTTTTCTCTTCAACATATTATATGCTCTCTGATGGAAGGAACTTTTTCTTCCCTGAGGTTTTCTCAATAAGCAGAACAGTATCTGGAAAATTTAGCTGTTATTGAATGGATGAATGTATGAATGAAATACATATAACTCCAAGTATAGCATGTATTGAACACACGATCTTTTTTTTTTTTTGGTCCCAGGTTTGTGCAAATGAGGAAGTAATCACAGGGCCTATAATTCTGTTCTAGGTATCCTTATTCTATTAGTTATTCTTCCTCTCTCAGTCTTCATTAAGGTACTGCACCTCCTGAAAAGACTAAGCATTTAGACCTTAAGCCATTGATAGCAAGAACAAATGTGGATTTTGTCCATTGTATACTGGATCATTAGTATTTTTGTGAATAAGAAACCAAGCAAGCTTTTCAGCCTTGTTTTGTTCTTTAGAAGCATTAAATTTTGGTCTTGACTGGAGGGAACTGGTTCTGTAAAATGTGGTACTTTAATCCAGTGTTGCATACCAAATTGTATAGGGTAGCAGTTGGAATTTTTAGAGAACAGGCATTTTTGTTTCAGTTGCATTATATTTTTTGAATGTGAGACTCCCCCTACCCTGCTTGTGTGCATTTATGTGTTTCCTCTGAACCATTTGATTCAGTTGTATCCTAGCATATCTTGGAGATAAATCTCTATCATTTGTCTTCTGTTAACTGCTCACTGTTAACTGTTAACTGTGTAGAAAGAGGCAAATATTAATAATTTAGGGTTTTCCCTCTGCCTGAGACTGCAGCCCTTAAGACTGTCTACCAGGTTTGTGAAGAAAGAAGGGTATGGAAAAATCAAAGTGTAGAATTCCATTGTCAGAGTAGATAATAGGAAAAAGATATGTTGGAGAAGGAAATCCTAGACAAGAGGAATAATATTGAACATTTAGTAGAAGAGAAAAAGAAGATAGAGGAGAGCATTATAGGTTTTCAGGCTTGGGTGGGACAAATTCCCTTCTTACTCCTTTTACCTTCTCACCTTCATCTCCAAACTTTGATACTTTGGATTATTTTTCCCTCTGACTTCTCTGCATTCCCTGATTTGTATGGGCTATTTTTCTAAGAAATGTCTATGTATCTTTGGTAGTCTGGGACACCTTTTGTGAGAGGATACTAATTCTTTCTTGAAGAGGCCTTTCTACTTCTCATAATCAAGGTCTGACTCTGGATTTTCCAGCCACTCAGTCCAGCTTTACCCTTTAGAGTGACTCTAAACTGGTGTACTTCCTTTTTTTTTTAAATTATATTTTTATTTGTCTGTGCCGGTTCTTAGTTGTGACATGTGGGACCTTTAACTGAAGCATGCAAACTTAGTTGAGGCATGTGGGATCTAATTCCCTGACCAGGGATTGAACCCCAGACCCCTGCATTGGGAGCACAGACTCTTAGCCATTGGACCAATAGGGAAGTACCTGTACTTCCTTTTAAAGTTGTTCTCTCATATATCATGGTAGCCTTTATGTTATCATCTCCAGATTAAATAATCCTGAGTCACAAGCTTCTAGTTGCGAGAGGAAAAAGGAAAGGAATTAGATGTATGGTTGCGTGTGTATAGTGTGTTACCTACCAGTTGCTCTGATACTGCAGATTGCATATGTCTAATTTAGACCTTTCTTTTTCTGAGTTACTAGATTTTTTTTTTTTTTTTAAGTAAGAGGACATGTTTAAAAGGAGAATGACATTGAACTTTAATTTTGCAAAAACATTTTCATGTACAGTCCTATGAGTTTTAACATGTACCTAGATTGTTTTTACTTTCTTTTACTTTTTTTAAAATCATTTTTTAAAAAATCTTTTTCTAAAAAAAAAAAAAAAAATCTTTTTCTGCCTAGATTTCTGTAACTACCACTAACAGTGTACAGAATAATTTCAACACCCCAAAGAATTCTCTCATGTTACCCCCTTTGCAGTCAATGCCCCTTCATTAAAAAAAGTAATTAATTAATTTTTTGGCCATGCTGGGTCTTCATTGCTGCCCGGGCTTTTCTCTAGTTGCAAGTGAGGGCTTCTTTCTAGTTGTGGGGCACCGGCTTCTCCTTGCTGTGTCTTGTCTTGTTGTGGAGCACAGGCTTGAGGACATGTGGTTGTGGCAGGCTCAGTGGTCTCAGCTCCTGGGCTCTAGAGCACAGGCTTAATAGTTGTGGCACATGGGCTCAGCTGCACCATGGCATATGAGATCTCCCTCGATTAGGGATCAAATCAGTCTCTCGTGCATTAGCAGGTAGATTCTTCACCTCTGAAGCCCACTGCTTTCCTTTTTAACACTTGGACTTACTATTCTTTTTTTCTAAACAGAACATTTCTCATGGATAGAAAAGGTTAGAACTTGGAGTAAGTGGATAATTGATCAACCTAATTGTTGGTATTCTTTTAGAAAAAAGTACTAAACCTTGTAGATGGAGGAATGTTCTCTTGTTGTTCAGTCTGTAAGTCATGTGTGATTCTTTGCGACCTCATGAACTGTAGCACGCCAGGCTTCCTTGTCCTTCACTGTGTCCCCGAGTTTGCTCAAACTCATGTCTATTAAGTCTGTGATGCCATCCCACCATCTTATCCTCTGTCGACCCCTTCTCTTCCTGCCCTCAATCTTTCTCAGCATCAGGGTCTTTTCCAATTAGCTGGCTCTTTGCATCAGATAGCCACAGTATTGGAGCTTCACCTTCCAATGCATATTCAGGACTGATTTCCTTTAGGATTGACTGGTTTGATCTCCTTGTAGTCCAAGGGTCTCAAGTCTCAAGAGTCTTCTCCAGCACCACAGTTGGAAAGCATAAATTCTTCGGCGTTCAGTCTTCTTTATGGTCCAGCTCTCATATCCCTACGTGACTACTGTAAAAACCATAGTTTTGACTATACAGACCTTTGTCGGTAAAGTGATGTATCCACTTTTTAATATGCTGTCTAGGTTGGTCAGAGCTTTTCTTCCAAGGAGCAAGCATCTTTTCATTTCTGCAGTGATTTTGGAGCTCAAGAAAATAAAATCTGTCACTATTGCCACTTTTTCACATCTATTTGTCATGAAGCTATGGGACCGGATGCCATGATCTTCGTTTTTTGAATGTTTTAAGCCAGTTTTTTCACTGCCTTTCACCTTCATTAGGAGGCTCTTTAGTTCGTCTTGTCTTCTATCCAAGATTGTCTATACTGGCAGTCTTGATTCCAGCTTGTGCTTCATCCAGCCCAGCATGATGTACTCTGCATATAAATTAAAGAAACAGAGTGACAACATACAACCTTGACATACTCCTTTCCCAAAAGGCTTTAAATTTTTAAAAAATTATTGTAAAACTTCTGGAACCTGTCAAATGAGGCAAATCCCATAATGTCAAGTTACAGTAGGGGACATCTAACAAATTTGGTGGCTGAGTCTATGATAATATCATAATGGATGACATCACATATCTTTTCATCTCCCTTCAATAAATCCAGAATTCCCACTTACTGCAATTGCAGGGTAGGCTAGGGTAAAGTAGAGATTAATTTTGCTAAGGGTTATGTTATGAAGTCTCAGCTTTTCTCCCTTTTCTCTCTGTCTAACATTGTCACTTTTTGCTAGTTTATCCATTTTATTCTGCATTTAGTTATTTTAGGTATTCCACTTTTCTAGGATTGGAGGGAAAAGTGTGCTATCTTTATAGCTTTAGTGTTTTGCAAAGGTAGCTTTCTTGTTTCCAGCCTAAAATAGTCAGTAATCTAGAAATTCCCTCATTTCCTCAAAAAAAATTTACAAATCCTTCCCCTAAATCCTGGCTTTAGGATCTTTCACAGACTTCATCATCAAGAATGTTTAGTTCCTCATTTTCTTAAGTATTTAAAGTAGGTCACCTAAGGTTATTAGCACTTGCCCCTTTAATTGGGAGTATCTATTGCCAAAACAAAGGATGTTAATCTGGCAGTCCCCTGTGTTGTGGTATTGTAAAAGCCCAGGCCAGCAGTTCATGAGCCCCTGCTGCAGACCCAGGAGGGACTGGCGCGTCCTGGACCCTGTAGCTTGTCTTTTGCTGCTCTGGCTACTTGGGCGACCACTAGACAAATGCTCATTTGCCTTCAGTGGAAATGCGATCCTGATTATCCATGCCTTCAGGAAGAGGATTATGTGGATTAAAAGAAATCCATGGATAATCCAGAAGCTTTATTTAAACTGCAGTTTAACCACATTCCTGACCATAGTTTTTCCTTGCATTTCTAATAACTAATTTATAATATTTACCAATTTCATGTTTTTCTTCTTGTACCATTTAGAAGTAATGGTAGTTACAAAGTAAAGAAGATATGGGAGGGGACAAAGGAGTTGGATAATCTATAGGCTTTGCCCCACATGACTCCCTGTTGACTGGATGGTTTAACCACAGTGCTTACTAGACCTTGAAGACCAGAATTCCATGAATTCCTCACCTGCTGAGCCACTGGAAGAAATTTGAGGTGATTGTCAACAAGAGGCCAAACTCCATTTTGAGACATTTGTACTTTACTAGCTTAAATGATTGAGCTTTTGCGATTTAAATGAGTACTGGAGATTGTCAGAATTATAAATTTACTGCGATTTGAAGTTCTCTTTAATGTTTATTTAATCACTTAACCTGCTAACCATTTTCATAGGAATTAAACTGAAGATTTGCTATTCGAAATACAAGTGTTCATATTTGTAGAGAGGCAGCTATCCTACTGCCTCTGACATGTGATGCTGGAAAAGACTGAAGGCAGGAGGAGAAGGGGACGATAGAGGTTGAGATAGTTGGATGGTGTCAACTCGATGGACGTGAGTTTGAGTAAGCTCCAGGAGTTGGTGATGGACAGGGAAGCTGGCGTTTATGGAGTCTCAAAGAGTCAGACATGGCTGAGCGACTGATCTGAACTGAAATGATTCTTGAGGTACTGATTTAGTGTGGGTCTTGTATTTAGATATTATGCTATTAAAATGGATGTTTTCCTCTGGCTTTATAAATCATTACAAATTTCTGCCTTTATATCTGAACAAAAATTTATTTAAAACTTATTTCTGTAGTTGTGATATATTTCAAAAGTTGTTCAGTTTCTGAGCCATGTCCGACTCTTTGTGACCCCGTGAACTGTAGCACATCAGGCTTCCCTGTCCTTTAGTATCTCTCAGAGTTTGCTCAAACTCATGTCCCTTGAGTCGGTGATGCCATACCTTCTTCTTCTCTTGCCCTCAATCTTTCCTAGTATCAGGGTCTTTTCCAGTGAGTCAGCTCTTTGCATCAGGTGGCCAAAGTATTAGAGCTTTAGCTTTAGTGTCAGTCCTTCTAGTGAATATTCAGGGTTGATTTCCTTCAGGATTGACTGGTTTGATCTTCTTGGTGTGGAGGGGGTTCTCAAGAGTCTTCTCCAGCACCACAGTTTGAAAGCATCAATTCTTCCGGGCTCAGCCTTTTTTATGGTTACATATTCATTAGCTATGTGGGTGTCATTCCTGCAATTGAGATTCATTGTGGTTAATCGCTGGAGGCATGTCCTGGGGTAAAACCAACTGGATTTCTCTTATTGCACTTGTTTTTTGCTCTGTGAGCCTAAGGAAACATCCACAGAAGAAGGTAGTTGTTGGTTTTGGACAACGTTGTGATCTATTATAATTCTTTAATTTTTGTTCTCTTGATAGCGGTGGAAATTTCCCATTTTCATTGGAAGTCATTAGTTGTCTTAAACCGATGTGCTTCACCTACCATTTCATTACTAAATTGTATTAAGTTATTAAAATATCCCCTAACTAACTGAGAGGCTTCTGAGTTTAGATTCTCATTCTGCCTACAGGAAAGGAATGTTTCTCTGTGTGTGTGTGTGTGTTATGAGAACTATATATACCATACCAACCAGCAACAATTATTTTATCTTTAATTTGTGAAGAATTCACTGTCTTCTCATTGAAGTATAGGCAGTTACTTTTTAGTCAGTGATTTCTGTAATTCCATGTATTCTGTCTATTGTTACTTGTTTTCTTTTTTTTTTGTTGTTGTTACCTGTTTTATGTTTGTTTGCCATTCAAAATTGTGGCTTCAATATATGTATTAGAGAAACTGTGTGATTTACTATATAGAATTAAACTATAACCATAGTTAACGTTGTAAAATGTACACCTATGTGTCAGGTTATGCTAAGTGCTCTTTGTGTATTATTCAGTTTATCTTCATAACAAACTTGTTGTGAAGGTACTAATGATATCCTTATTTAAGAGATGAGAAAACTGAAGCTTTGGGAAATTAACATGCCAGGTGGCATACAGATTTTAAGTGGGAGACTCAGGTTTCAAATCTGAATCTGTATGACTCTGGAATTTATGTTCTTGTTTATTTTAATAAAATTTGTTTATTTTTTTATTGAGGAATAGTTGATTTATAATGTTATATAAGTTTCAGGTATACAACATAGTGATGAAAATTTTTTAAAGATTATATGGCATTTATAGTTATTACAAAATACTCTGTCTTGTGCAATATACCCTTCTAGCTTATTTATCTTATATGTAGTAGTTTGTACCTCTTAATCCCCTACTCCACCTTGCTCCTCCCCATTTCCCACTCCCTACTGGTAACCACTAGTTTGTTCTCTATATCTGTCAAGTCTTTTTTTTTCTTTTTATTCATTAGTTTGTTTTAATTTTTATATTCCCATGTAAGTATTATCATACAGTATTTTTCTTTCTCTGTCTGACTTATTTCACCTAGCATAATACCCTCTGAATCCATCCGTGTTGTTACAAATGGCAAAACTTCATTCTTGTTTTTAATGGCAGAGCAGTCATCCATTCTGTGTATACCATTCTTCTTTATCCATTCATCTGTTGATGGACATTTAGGTTGTGTCCATATCTTAGTTATTGTAAACAATGTTGCAGTGAAAACTGGGATAGAATTTATGCTTATAACTGATCACCTTAATAATTTTTTTATTTTTTGGTTTTTTCAGAGGAAGGTTAGAAGAGACTGTAAGTTTGAAGTGTTGTTTATTAGCATGATAATCACCACTTTGATTTGACAGTACCTGTGTATTTGGATATAGGAAGCAATTTTTTAGTCATTTAACCATTAACTTTCTTTCATTCAGTACTTTTTTTTTTTCCTCCTTTGGCTGCACTGAGTGGCATATAGGATCTTCGTTCCTCAGACCAGGGGTTGAACCTGCGTCCCCTGCATTGGAAGCACGGAGCCTTAACCACTGGCCACCCAGAAAGTTCTTCACTCACTACTCTTGAGCAAGTTTTTATGTGTATAGTCCTTTTTTATGGATAAGAGTTAAACAATAAATTAGTTATGTGATATAGTATACTTTTGTTTTGAATGTAAGATAAGCTTTCCTTTTCCCTTGGCTTTACAGTTGGACTGTGGCTTTGTGGTTTGTCATATATATATGTAAGTAACAAATACACTTAATGTATGACCTCATGTAGTTAGAGGTCCTAGTCTTCTTGTGTAGATAATCTTTACAGAGTTTTAAAATAAGAAAATACAGGGACTTCCCTGGTGGTCCAGTGGTTGGGACTTTGCCTTCCAATGCAGAGGGTGTGGGTTCTATCCCTGGTCCAGGAGCTAGGATCCCACATGCCTCATGGCCAAAAACCAAAAGATAAAATGAAAATAATATTATAACAAGTTCAATAAAGACTTTAAAAATGATCTACATTTAAAAAAAAGATATATATTTTTCCCCTCGTCTTTTTAGGTCATTTGTTTGGGTGGTTCATTAAAACATATTACTAAGCTTGATCCTAAATTAATGGGAATAGAGGAAGGTAGACATAAATTTATTTTTAAATAAATGAACCAGTAGACAATTTTTAATCCCTTAACGTTAAAAAAAAAAATGGTTTGAGAAGAATTGGTACTATTTGGCCTTTTTTTTCCTCTTCATATTCACATGAGAAAGGAATGTGAGCATTCCCATTACATTTGCTGTTAGCAGTACCTGGACACATAGGAGGAGATGCACAGGACAGAATGGAGATTTTTTTGTCTAACTCTGGAGCCCAGGTAACTTGTTTCAGGCAAGTTTCTGGTTGTGATGCCATTATAAGCCATTACGACAGCATATCCTATCTGCACATGGGAGATTTGTGGTGATTTTCTTTTTATTTCTTTATTTCTTTTTGGCTACGCTGAGTTGCTGCATGGTCTTTTTCTAGTGGTAGTGAGCAGGGCTACTGTAGCTGTGGACACAGGCTTCTCATTGTGCTGCCTTTTTTTGTTGCTGAGCCCAGGCTCTAGGGCTCAGTGGCTTCAGTAGTTTCCGTGCATGGACTTAGTTGCCATGTGGCATGCAGAATCCTCAGGGACCCGGGATCAAACCCGTGTCTCCTTCATTAGCAGATGAACTGTCATCCACTGTGCCACCAGGGAAATCTGTGTGATTATTTTCTTTACTGCTGAAGAGTTGAGATCTTACTGAATATGCTTCTTCCCATAGACAAGCTCTAGTGGGCTCAAATTGGGGTAGATGGGGTCACTTTTCTCTCTTAGAAGTCTGAATTTTTTCTGTTAGCAGTTATCTCAGTGACCACCAGGGTTATTTTAGTTACCTATTTTGCCCTCAACATTATTAACATTTCCCAAACTATTATTTTACAAAATAGAAAGCAAACATTTAGAACAGGAAAATCCTATCTTATAGATTCCATAATAATTATGTTGTTGGCAAAGTGATATATCTACAAACCTAGATAGCATATTAAAAAGCAGAGACATCACTTTGTTGACAAAGGTCCATATAGTCAAAGCTGTGGTTTTTTTTCCAGTAGTTAGGTATGGATGTGAGAGTTGGACCATGAAGAAGGCCTCAGAACTGATGCTTTCAAACTGGTGCTGGAGAAGACTTCTGAGAGTCTCTTGAACAGCAAGGAGATCAAACCAGTCAATCCTAAAGGAAATCAACCCTGAATATTCATTGGAAGTACTTATGCTGAAGCTGAAGCTCCAGTACTTTGGCCACCTGATGCAAAGAGCCAACTCTTTGGAAAAGACCCTAATGCTGGGAAAGATTGAGGGCAAGAGAAGAGGTCTGCAGAGAATAAGATGGTTGAATTGCATCACCGACTCAATGGACATGTATTTGATCAAACTCTGAGAGGTTCTTAAGGACAAGTAAGCTTGGTGTGCCGTAGTCCACGAGGTCTCAAAGAGTTGGACATGATTTAGTGACTGAACAAGAAAGGTTTGTCATTGCTTTCCTATCAAGGAGCAAGTGTCTTTTAATTTCGTGGCTGCAGTCACCATCTGCAGTGATTTTGGAGCCCAAGAAAATAAAATCTATGATTGTTTCCACTTTTTCCCCTTCTGTTTGCCATGAAGTGATGGAACTGGATGCTGTAATCTTAGTTTTTAGTGTTGAGGTTTTTGTTTTTTAGTGGTTAGACTTTAAAAAAAAAATTTTATTTTTACCTATTTGTTTGGCTGCACTGGTTGTTAGTTGTGGCATGTGGTATCTATTTCCCCCACCAGGGATTGAACCCAGGCTGCTTGCTTTGGGAGCAAGGAGTGTTAGACACTGGACCACAGGGAAGTCCCCCGAATGTTGAGTTTTAAGCCAGCTTTTTCACTCTCCTCTTTAACCCTCATCAATTTGCTCTGTAGTTCTCTTCAGTTACTATCATCTGCATATCTGAGGTTGTTATTTCTCCCGGCAATCATGTTCCATCATGCAGCCTGGCATTTTGCATGATGTATTCTGCATAGAAGTTTAATAAGCAGGGTGGCAATATAAAGCCTTGACGTACTCCTTTTCCAATTTTGAACTAGTCCATTGTTCCATGTAAGGTTCTAACTGTTGCTTCTTGACTTGCATACAGGTTTCTCAGAAGACAGGTAAGGTGGTCTGGTATTCCCATCTCTTCTTAAGAATTTTCCAGTTTGTTGTGATCCACACAGTCAAAGCCTTTAGTGTAGTTAATGAAGCAGAAGTAGACCTTTTTCTGGAATTCCCTTGCTTTCTCTATGACCCAACAAATGTTGGCAATTTGATCTCTGGCTCCTCAGCCATTTCTAAACCCAGCTTATACACCTGGAAGTTCTTGGTTCACGTACTGTTGAAGCATAGTTTGCAGGATTTTGAGCATTATTTTGCTAGCCTGTGAGATGAGCACAATTGTACAATAGTTGGAACATTCTGTGGCATTGTCCTTCTCTGGGATTGGAATGAAAACTGACCTTTTCCAGTCCTGTGGCCACCGCTGAGCTTTCCAAATTTGATGACATATAGAGTGCAGCACTTTAAAGCATCATCTTTTCCGATTTGAAATAGCTCACCTGGAATTCCATCATCTCCACTAACTTTATTCATACTATTGCTTCCTGAGGCCCACTTGACTTCACACTCCAGGATGTCTGGCTCTTGGTGAATGACTGCAGCATTGTGGATGATTCAGATCACTAAGACTTTTCTTGTATAGTTCTTCTCTGTATTCTTGCCACCTTCTCTTAATTTTTTCTGCTTCTGTTAGGTCCTTACCATTTCTGTCCATTTTTGTGTTCATGCTTGCATAAAATGTTCCCTTGATATCTCCAATTTTCTTGAAGAAATCCCTAGTCTTTCCCATTTTATTGTCTTCCTCTATTTCTTTGCATAGTTCATTTAAGAAGGGCTTCTTATTTCTCCTTGTTACTCTTTGGAACTCTGCATCCAGTTGGGTGTATCTTTCCCTTTCTCTTTTGCCTTTTGCTTCTCTTCTTTCCTCAGCTATTTGTAAAATCTCCTCTTACAACCACTGTGCCTTCTTGTGTTTCTTTTTGTTTTGGATGGTTTTGGTCACTGCCTCTTGTACAGTGTTATGAACCTCCATCCATAGTTATTCGAGTACTCTGTCTACAAGATCTAATCCCTTGAATCTCTTCTTCACCTCTCTTGTCTAATCATAAGAAATTTGATTTAAATCATACCTCAGTGGCCTGGTGGTCTTCCCTAGTTGCTTCAATTGAAATCTGACTTTTACAATAAGGAGCTTATGATATGAGCTATGGTCAGCTTGAGGTGATAGTGCTTGTGTAGAGTCTCTGGCTGACTGTATAGAGCTTCTCCATCTTTGGCTGCAAAGAATATAATCAATCTGATTTTAATATTGACTCTGGTGATGTCCATCTGTAGAGTCTTTGTCTCTTGTGTTGTTGGAAAAGGATGTTTGCTGTGAGCAACGTGTTCTCTTAACAAAACTCTGGTAGCCTTTGCCCTCCTTCATTTTGTACTCCAGGCCAAATTCACCTGTTATTCTGGGTATCTCTTCTCTTCCTGTTTCTGCATTCCAATCCCCTGTGATGAAAAGGACATCTGTTTTTGGTGTTAGTTCTAGAACATCTTGTAGGTCTTTCTGCTGCTGCTGCTAAGTCGCTTCAGTTGTGTCTGACTCTGTGCAACCCCACAGACGGCAGCCCACCAGGCTCCGCTGTCCCTGCGATTCTCCAGGCAAGAACACTGGAGTGGGTTGCCATTTCCTTCTCCAATACATGAAAGTGAAAAGTGAAAGTGAAGTCACTCAGTCATGCCCTACTCTTCACGACCCCATGGACTGTAGCCTACCAGGCTCCTCTGTCCATGGGATTTTCAGGCAAGAGTACTGGAGTAGGTTGCCATTGCCTTCTCCATGTAAAACGGGTCAGTTTCAACTACTTTGGCACCAGTGGTTTGGGTATAGATTTGGATTACTGTGATGTTAAATGGTTTGCCTTGGAAATGAACTGAGATTATTCTGTCATTTTTGAGGTTGCACCCAAGTACTGCATTTCAGATTCTTTTGTTGACTATGAGGGCTACTTCATTTCTTCTAAGGGATTCTTACTCATGGTGGTAGATATAATAGTCATCTGAGTTACAATAAATTTGCCCATCCTTGTCCATTTTAGTTCACTGATTTCTAAATTAGCAGTATTCACTCTTGCCATCTCCTGCTTGACCATATCCAGTTGACCTTGATTCATGGCCCTAAAGTTCCAGATTCCTATGTAATACTGTTCTTTACAGCACTGGACATTACTTTCACTAGCAGACACATCCATAACTGAGCATCATTTCTGCTTTGGCCAAGCAGCTACATTCTTTCTAGAGCTATTGGTAATTGCACTCTGCTCTTCCCCAGCAGCTTAATGACCATCTACCAAGGCTCATTTTCTTGTGTCTTATCTTTTTGCTTTTTCATACGGTCCATGGGGTTCTCCAGGCAAGAATACTGGAGTGGGTTGCCATCTCCTCCTCCAGTGCACCGCATTTTCTCACAACTCTCCACTATGACCCGTCCATCTTGAGTGGCCCTTCAGGGCATGGCTCATAGCTTCATTGAGTTACACAAGTCCCTTTGCCACGACAAAGGCTCTGAGCCATGATTTTATCCTGTGGTTAAATAGAATCACTGAATACAAGTTATGATCTTAACTTACAGTCAGTTAATTACTAGTTTTGTGTGTTAGCATGTTTATCTACCCTTCTATTGGTAGATAGTATGCCTTTTACTTTTTACTTCCTATACATGCTAGCTTGACACTTTATCTGTTTTATTTTTTGGCTGTGCTGGATCTTTGTTGCTCCAAGCAGACTTTCTCTAGTGGCGGTGAGTGGGGGCTGTTCTTCATTGTGGTGCGCAGGCTTCTCATTGCAGTGGCTTTTCTTGTTGTGAAGTACCTGCTCTTGGTGTGCAGGCTTCTGTAGTTGTGGCATGTGGCCTCAGTAGTTGAGTCATGCAGGCCCTTGAGCGCATTGGCTGCAGTTAGTTGTGGTTCATGGACTTAGTTCTGCACCATGTGGGATCTTGCCAGACCAAGGATTGTACCCATGTCTCCTTCATTGGCAGGTGGATTCCTTCCCACTGAGCCACCAGGAATCCCCCTGCGTTGACCTTTTACCTGGGTGTCTATTTTGGTTAAGTAGACTAATGGTTGCCTGCAAAGATTAGTTCATGCTCTCTGTAGCAAAGCTCTTCTCCACCAAGATACTTTACAATAATACTGAAAATCAGGAAATAGGAACTCTGTGTGATTGAGATCGTGTTCAGAGGATTATTTTTGTTTATTTATATACTTATTTGGCTTCACCATATAGTGCATCTTTTGAGATCTTAGTTCTCTGACAAGGGGTTGAACCCAGTCCGTTGACAGTGAAAGCTTAGAGTCTTAACCACTGGGCCACCAGGGATTTCCCCAGAAGATTAATTTTGTAGAGAACTTTATGTGTGCTTAATGCTCTACAGTATTAACCATGTTTTAGTTGTATACTGGTACATTATCTACTCAGTTCAGTTCAGTCCAGTCCAGTCGCTCAGTCGTGTCCGACTCTTTGCGACTCCATGGACTGCAGCGTGCCAGGCTTGCATCAACTCCCGGAGTTTACTCAAACTCATGTCAGGTAGGTTGAATAAGCTCAGGAATCCTTGGTACTATTTCATGACTCAGTGAAGAAAGGCCTGTTGTTACTAAGAAGTAAATAGTAATCTCCAAGGAGACTACTACCTTCTGGTTTTTAACATTCATTTATTTAATTTTTAAAAAATGAAAATTTTTTTCTTAAAGGGTAGTTGTACAATATTTTAGGTGTACAATATAGTGATTCATAAGTTTTAAAGATTATACTCCATTTAGAGTTATAAAGTATTGATATAGTCCCTGTGTTGTACAATATTCTTTTTTTTTAATTTATTTTTTTATTGAAGTATAATTGCTTTACAGAACCCTGTTGTTTTTTGCCAAACCTCAACATGAATCAGCCATAGGTATACTTATATCCCCTCCCTTTTGAACCTTCCTCCCGTCTCCCTTCCCATCCCATCCCTCTGGGTTGCTTCAGAGCCCCTATTTGAGTTTCCTGAAGCATACAGCAAATTCCTGTTGGCAATCTGTTTTACATACGGTAGTGTAAGTTTCGATGTTACTCTTTCCATGCATCTCAACCCCTTCTCCCCTCTCCCCGTGTCCATAAGTCTATTCTCTATGTCTGTTTCTCCTTTGCTGCCCTGTAAATAAATTCTTCAGAAATATTTTTCTAGATTCTGTACATGTGTGTTAGAATACAACATTTTTTTTCTTTCTGACTCACTTCACTCTGTATAATGGATTCTGAGTTCATCCACCGCATCAGAACTGACTCAAATGCATTCCTTTTTATGGCTGAGTAATAGTCCATTGTGTATATGTACCACAGCTTCTTTATCCATTCATCTGTTGATGGGCATCTAGGTTGCTTCCATGTTCTAGCTATTATAAATAGTGCTGCAGTGAACAATGGGATACATATGTCTTTTTCAACCCTGGTTTCCTCAGGGTATATGCCTAGAAGTGGGATTGTTGGGTCATATGGCAGTTTTATTCCTAGTTTTTTAAGGAATCTTCATACTGTCTTCAATAGTGGCTGTATCAATTTATATTCCCATCAACAGTGCAAGAGCCTTCCCTTTTCTCCACACCCTCTCCAGCATGCATTGTTTGTAGACTTTTTAATGATGACTGTTCTGACTGGTGTGTGATGATATCTCATTGTGGTTTTGATTTGCATTTCTCTAATAATAAGCAGTGTTGAGCATCTTTTCATGTGTTTGTTAGCCATCTGTATGTCTTCTTTGGAGAAATGTCTGTTTAGGTCTTTTCCCCACTTTTTTATTGGGTTGTTTGTTTTCCTAGTATTGAGTTATATGAGCTGCTTGTATATTTTGGAGATTAATCCTTTGGCAGTTATTTCATTTGCTGTTTTCTCCCATTCTGAGGGTTGTCTGTTCACCTTGCTTAGCGTTTCCTTTGCTGTGCAAAAGCCTTTAAGTTTAATCAGGTCCCATTTGTTTACTTTTTAAATTTATGTTACTCTAGGAGGTGGGTCGTAGAGAATCTTGTTTTGATTTATGTCATCTAGTGTGCTGCCTGTGTTTTCCTATAAGAGTTTTATAGTTTCTGGTCTTACATTTAGGTCTTTAATCCATTTTGAGTTTATCTTTGTGTATGCTATTAGGAAGTATTCTAATTTCATTGTTTTGCTTGTAGCTGTCCAGTTTTCCCAGCACCAGTTATTGAAGAGGCTGTCTTTGCCCCATTTATATTCTTGGCTCCTTTGTCAAAAATAAGGTACCCATAGGTGCATGGGTTTATTTCTGGGTTTTCTGTCTTGTTCCATTGGTCTGTATTTCTGTTTTTGTGCCCATACCATACGGTCTTCATGACTGTAGCTTTGTAGTATAATATGAAGTCAGGAAGCTTGATTCCCCCAGCTCCATTCTTCTTTCTCAAGACTGCTTTGGCTTTTCGGGGTCTTTTGTGCTCCCGTATGAATTGTGAAATTTTTTGTTCTAGTTTTGTGGAAAATGCCATTGGTAATTTGATAGGGATCACATTGAATCTGTAGATTGTGTTTGGTAGTATAGTCATTTTCGCAATATTTATTCTTCCTACCCAGGAACATGGGCTATCTCTTCATCTGTTTATGTCTTTGATTTCTTTCATCAGTTTCTTAGAGTTTTCTGTGTACAGTTCTTTTGTCTGCTTAGGTAAGTTTATTCCTATATACTTAATTCTTTTTGTTGCAGTGGTGAATGGGATCGATTCCTTAATTGCTCTTTCTGATTTTTCACTGTTAGTATATAGAAATACAAGTGATTATTGTGTATTGATTTTGTATCCTGCAACTTTGCTAAATTCACTGATTAGCTCTAGTAATTTTCTGATACTATCTTCAGGGTTTTCTATGTATAGTATCATGTCATCTGCAAACAGTGAGAACTTTACTTCTTTTCCGATCTGGATTCCTTCTATTTCTTTCTCTTCTCTGATTGCTGTAGCTAGAACTTCCAGAACTATGTTGAATAATGGTGGTGAAAATGGACACCCTTGTCTTGTTCCTGATCTTAGGGAGAATGCTTTCAGTTTCCCACCATTGAGAATAATGTTTGCTGTAGGCTTATCATATAGGGCCTTTACTATGTTGAGGTAGGTTCCTTCTATGCCCATTTTTTTGAAGAATTTTAATCATAAATAGGTGCTGTTTTTTGTCAAAGGCTTTATCTGCATCTATTGAGATGATTCTATGGTTTTTATCTTTCAGTTCATTAATATAGTGTATCACATTGATTAATTTGCATATATTAAAGAGTTCTTGCATTCCTGGAATAAACCCAATTTGATCATGGTGTATGAGTTTTTTGATGTGTTGCTGAATTCTGTTTGCTAAAATTTATTGAGGATTTTTGCGTCTATGTTCCTCAGTGATATAGGCCTGTAGTTTTCTTTTTTTGTGTTGTCTTTGTCTGGTTTTGGTATCAGGGTGACAGTGGCCTTGTAGAAGGAGTTTGAAAGTGTTCCTTCCTCTGCAATTTTTTGAAAGAGTTTTAGAAGGATAGGCATTAATTCTTCTCTCAATATTTGATAGAATTCTCCTGTGAAGCCATCTGGTCCTGGGCTTTTGTGGTTTGGGAGATTTTTGATCATAGCGTCAATTTCAGTGCTTGTAATTGGATAGTTCACAATTTCTATTTCTTTCTGGTTCAGTCTTAGAAGACTGAACTTTTCTAAGGATCTGTCCATTTCTTCCAGGTTTTCCATTTTGTTGCCATATAGTTTGTAACAGTCTCTTATAATCCTTTGTATTTCTGCATTGTCTGTTGTAACCTCTCCTTTTTCATTTCTAATTTTTTTGATTTGATTCTGCAATATACTCTTGTAGCTTATTATTTACATGATAGTTGTACTTCTTAATGCCTTACCTCTGTTTTGCCCCTTCCCTTCCCCTCTCATTGGTAACCAGTAGTTTTTTCTCTGTATCTGAGTTTGTTTCTTTAAAAATTTAATTTATTTTTGGCTGCACTGGGTCTTCGTTTCTTTGAATGGGCTTTCTCTAGTTGTGGAAAGGGGGCTTATTCTCTGGTTGTAGTGCTTGAGTTTCTCATTGTAGTGGCTTCTCTTGTGGAGCACAGGCTCAAGAGGGTGGGCTTCAGGCATTTGGTACATTGCTTTAGTTGCCCCAGGGCATGTGAAATCTTCCTGGATGTGGGATGGAACCTGTGTCCCCTGCTATGGCAGGTGGATTCTTAATCACTCGACCACCAGGGAAGTTCTTGGATATATTTATTTCTAATAGTAGGTACATGCCTGCTATTTAAAATTTAAAAAGAGTACAGTGAAATGTAAGTCTTGTGCCTTTCCTAATTCTCTGTGAGGAGATAATTATTCTCTTAAGTTTTTTTTGTTCTTTAGATAACCATGTATTTATTTTATTTTATTTTTTTGGCTGTGCCACTTGGCTTGTGGGGTCTTAGTTCCCCTACTAGGAATTGAACCTGGGCCCTCAGCAGTGAAAGCATGTAGTCCTAACCCCTGGACCACCTGGGAATTCCCGACCTATTTATTAATGAATATGTTGTTGTTTAGTAGCTAAGTCGTGCCTGACTTTTTTTGTGACCCCATGGACTGTAGCCTGCCAGACTTCTCTGTCCATGGGATTTCCCAGGCAAGAATACAGTAGTTGGCTGCCATTTCCTTCTCCAAGGGGTCTTCCCAACCCAGGGATTGAACCTGCGTCTTCTGCATTGGCAGGTGGATTCTTTACCACTGAAGCATGTGGGAAGCCACTATTAATGAATATACACACAGGTAAAACCCACCCTCACAAATGGTAGCTGGCATACTCATTTTTCTTTGTGTCTTTTCTTATTACTTAGCAAGATATTTGATATTATGTATCTATAGTCACAGAACTGCTTTATTCTTTTTCCTAGCTTCTTAGTATTCTGTTGAGTCAGTGTAACATAAATTTTCTCTATTTGTATATGAATTAACATTTAAATTGTTTCTAATCTTTTGCTATAGCTTTGATAGTTTTGATGTAGCCAGATTTGAATTCAGGATTTGCAAGCTATGTGTGGAAACAGAGATAGAGAGAAAGGCCATTATAATGTTTGAGACAAGGGAGGAGGATAGCAGGAGAAAATCTAGAGAGCTAGGAGAATAAAGGGAGAGAATAAACAATTGAAGAAGGCAGGATTAAAGGATAAGGGTGAAATAAGCCAGATGTTTCCAAGGCAGATACTAAAATTACTGTCTTGGTACCAGACTGTTCCAAGTTATTAACTATGTAATCTTGGGCAAGTTACCTGTTCTCTTTGTGCCTTTATTTCCTCATCTGCAAAATGGGATAATAGCACCTCGTATGTAAATACACGTAAAGCTGTTGGTTTAGCATCCATCCACATTGAGAAAGCTTTCTGTTCCCTGCCCCACCCCTGCTTTGCTATTTTTCAGACTTTACAGCTCAAGTGTAGTTCTCCCCAAAACCATCTTTATTGCACCAAGAGTCCCACTTCTGTATCCTATACCTTTGTCTTAGATTTCACCTCATTCCTTTGAAATTCGCATATCTAATTATTTACCCCTATCTGAGGGTGGAGGACCATCTTTTGTACTGTTTTGTGTAATTTAGTTTTACCCTGCAACCACCACTAAAATAGTTGTTAGCACAGTGTCTAGCATATAGTATGGAGAAGGAAGTGCAGCCCATTCCAGTCTTTCCTGGAGAATTCCATAGACAGAGGATCCTGCTAGGCTGTAGTCCATGGGGTCTCAAAAAGTCAGACACAACTGAATGACCATTATTCACCCACCCATAGCATATATTAGGCACTTGATAATATTTGTCTTAAACTGAAGAAAGCCACCGGCCTTAGGAACATTGAACCTAGAGAAATGCTAATCTTTCCACCCTTTCCCCAGTCACCCAGTTTTAATTCCTGAAGCAACTAGTGGTTGAAAATGGGTTTTTCCTCGGTTTATATAAACAAATACATGTATACATACATACTTATGTATCTCCCCCTCTTTAAAACTAAAACAATATCATACTCTAAACATTGTTATGCACATTGTAGTCATCCGCCAAAAGAATGATGTTTGATTCTGTGCACACTTCACCCATGTGAAATTGTAAGCATTGTTAGGTTTTCACGTAAGACTCTTGCTGTAGTATCAGTAGCTGTGATTGGTGAGTCAACCGTCTAATTACAGTGAGATGATAAGAGCATTTTTTTCTGTACAACAAAGAAGCTTTGTAAATAAAATTTTAGCATCTTAAAAAAAATGATAGGCACCATTTAATTTTTTTTTTTAAAATTTTGAGAGTTGTAGATTCACATGTAGCTATAAGAATTAAGCAGAAGAATCCTGGTTACCCTTTACTCATATTTCCCTAGTAGTAACATCTTGCATAACTATAGAAAAAACATCTAAATCAGGAAATTGATACAATCCATCTACCTTATTCAAAAATCACCAGATTTTCATGTACTTATTTTTGTATTTATTTCTGTACATTTTCATCACATGTATAGATTTGTGTGATCACTACAGTCAAGATAACAACAGTTACATCACAATCTTGCATGCTACCTCTTTCCCTCCCATCCTTTTAACCTCTGACAACTACTCTATGTTCTCCTTCTCTATGATTTTTGTCACTTTAAGAATTTTGCTTTTTTTTTAAATGGGTGATTTTAATTTTAATGAGGGATTACTTTCACTGCATTAAATTCTCAAAGCCTTTAAGGTGAGAACCATGTTTATATTGTGTGCTTAGTCATTCAGTGGTGTGTGACTTTGTGACCCCATGGACTGTAACCTACCAGGCCCGCCTGACTGTGGAGTTTTCCATGCAAGAATACTGGAGTGGGTTGCCATTTCCCACTCCAAGAATGCTGCTTCTTAAAGTGACTTCTGTGGACTTCCGTGGTGGTCCAGTGGTTAAGAATCTACCTGCCAGTGTAGGGGACAGAGATTTGAACCCTGGCTGGAGAAGATTCTACATACCTCGGGGCAACCAAACCCCTGTGCCACAACTAACTCCAAGCTCTAGAGCCCGTGCTCTGCAAACAAGAGAAGCCACGGCAATGAGAAGCCTGAGCACTCAACTGGAGAGTAAACCTCTGCTTGCCACAGCTAGAGAAAGCCTGAGTGCAGCAACAAAGTCCCAGTGCAACCAAAAATTAAAAATAAGTAAATAAATGTTAAAAAAAGAATGCTGTATAGGGAAGTCCCTGGCATCCAATGGTTAGGACATAGCACTGTCACTGCTGGGAGCCCAATTTAGAGTCCTAGTCAGGGAACTAAGATCTCACAAGCTGTGTGCTGTTCCCCCCCACCCCCCTGCCCCTGCCCCCACCCCCAATCACACAAAAGAATGCTATGTAAATTCTCCAGTTTGTGACCCTTTAGATTGGCTTTTTTCATTCAGCATAATTCCTTGAAGATCCATCCTAGGTGTTGCACATATCAGTAGACATTTTCTTGCATAGCCGTATATAGTTATCAGAGTTAGGAATTTAACATTGATAAAATATTATTGTCTAAAATCCATATTCCAGTTACACCAGTTGTATTAAGTATATTCTTTCCCTAGTGGCTCAGACGGTAAAGAATCTGCCTGCCTTGAGTGAGACCTGGGTTTGGTTCTGATTGGGAAGATCCCCTGGAGAAGGGAATGACCAGTGTTCTTGCCTAGAGAATTCCATGGACAGAGGAGCCTGGCAAGCTACTGTCCACGGGGTTGCAAAGATTGCTTACGACCCACTGACTGACACTTTCACTTCTTTCACTTTACACTGTCTCTACCACTGCCAAAGCCACTGTCACATTATGATTATCAGGTCTCAGTAGTTCCCTCGAATATGGAACTTTTTTTTTTTCCTTTAATAACTGATATATTTGGGAAGTATAGGTCAGTTTATATTGTAGAATGCTGCTCATTTGGGTTGGTTGTTCATCATGATTAGATCCATATTATGGATTATGGGTTTTTGGCGGGAGCACCATGTTTGATTACTTGATTAGAGTGATGTTGGCCTGATTTCTCCATTTAAGGTTGTTAAGTTTTGCTTTGGTTGTTAATTTGTGGGAGTCTAAGTAAAGATCGTGTTTCTTATCAACTGTCACCAATTTTAGCATCCCTTGAGGGTTTTTTTTTCCCTGAATTATTATCAAGGTTGCAAAATGGTGATAAAATTTTAAAGATCAGCAAAAAGGCAAAGCTGACTTCAGCATCCAGTTAACAAGTAGAAAAAACAATTCTTATATATATGTTAATAATATAAAGGCAAGCCTGAAAAGGCAAGGGTTAAATTGTATAGAAAAGGATAATAAATTTAGGCCCTCTCCAAAAGTATAATTTGTAAGAGCAAAATGTTGCAGTAAGGAGTAATTCTTAAGAAGTTAAGATTTGATGATGAATTACAAAATTATGAAAGCTTGTTTGAATATCTGAAGGTAAAAGGTGGTTTAAAAAAATTTTTTAGGACAGTGTTAGATTTCCAAAAATTTACAAAGATTGCCTAGAGTTCCTATATACTCTGCATCTAGTTTCTCTTATTAACATTACCATGGTACATTTGTTACATTGATAAAACAATGTTGATAAATTGTTATTAATTGAAGTCCATGTTTTATTCAGATATCTTTGGACTTTAATGTATTTTTTCTGTTTTTGAATTCCACCCAAAATACCACATTGCATTTAGTTGTTGTATTTCCTGAAAGGTCCTTTTTGCTTCCCTGGTAGCTCAGATGGTAAAGTGTCTGCCTGTAATGCGGGAGACCTGGGTTCAATCCCTGGGTCGGGAAGATCCCCTGGAGAAGGAAATGGCAACCCACTCCAGTGCTCTTGCTTGGAAAATCCCATGGACAGAGGAGCCTGGTAGGTTGCAGTCCATGGGGTTGCAAAGAGTCATACATGACTGAGTGACTTCACTGTCCTTTTCCTTTCTGTTCTTTTAGCTGACAGTTTCTCAGATGTTCTTTATATTTGAAAATGCTGATAGTTTTGAGGAATACTGATCAGGAATTTTTGCCATGGTATCCTTCAGTTGGATTTCTCTTTTTTTTTTTTTAATGATTAGATTAGTGTCATGAAATTTTGAGAGGAAGACTGTAGAGATAAAGTGCCATTTTCATCACATACTGTCAGCATGCATTTTTTTTTTTTTTCTTTTTTTGATTGGGTGAAGTGGCTTTATTAGAGAAAGCCAAGATTATAGAGGACTTAAGAGTTGGCACTGGGGCTCTTCTTGCCAAAGGTGGGCACAACTTTGACAAAGCACAGGTTGTACTAAGTACACCTCTTGGCCTGGCCCGCCTTCTTCATTTTCTCTCGTTTGTCCTCCTTGGGAGTCTGACATGTTAGTTTCCCAGCAGAGTCCAGAGAACCATGGAGTTTACCTCCAAGCATGTGGCCAGCTACTTCCAGAGTGCTCAGAGCCTCCATCCCACACTGTCCAGGGTAACCTCATTCTCTAGGGGTGTGCCTGCCAGGAGCAGGACTTGATCTTCTGGAGCGATGCCCTCCAAGAGGCTACATGAGCCTTGATCTGGGCGACTGTCTCCTGGACGGCCTTGAGAATATGTAGCTCCTGACTGTGAGCATGTTGGTGACTAGACTGTGGACAGCGCTGCCACTACCCTGAAGATGGAGTCAAGAAAGGAAGGAGAGAGGGTGCACATATCCTCTTTGCCTACTGTGTGCTGTGTCACTCAACATAACTTGTTGATGTTGCTGGTGATCACCTGGCTGAGAAGGTGCTTGTCAGGTTTCTCCCTTGTAAAGTTGTTTTCTTCCCCTTTTCATGTTATACTCCTTGAATGAAAGAGTGTACGTTTTGAATGAAAGGTTATACTCTTTGAATGAACTGTGTGTGACCCACTCTTAAGGAGAGGGGAGCTGTGCTCCATCTCTTTGAGGAGTGGAGTGATTCTACATAAATTAAATTCTTCCTCATGGTATATATGTCTCCTTCCCCACTTCCATTTATTTGTTTATTTGGTCATTTATATTATTATGGACTTGTGGATATTATACTTTAGGTTATAATCCAGTACTGCTTGCTTTATTGTGTTATTCAAAATGTTGCAGCTTGGCCACTGGGAATTTTTGGTTGACTCCTGTTTCCTTTTGACATTGTTGTTGTTTTAGCACTTTCTTACTTTCTTGTACCACAAGATGCTCAGGGCTTATCTTGTTTATTTTCTGCTTTGCTCCTAGGATCAGTCATTTCTCCAAGGGACCTTGGTTCCTTTTATTGGAGGCTGGTATTTAGAAACTAAGATGTGCCTATTAAATGTACTTATTACTACTGGTTATCACTGCCTCTAGGCCTTCTTGGCTGACAAAGCAAGGAAATACTCAAGTATATGAACCTGTGAATAAATAATTTCTAAATATATTTCTTTTATATTGTTCTGGATTTTTAAAAATTTTTGGTTGTGCTGTGAAGCATGCAGGATCTTAGTTTCCCAAACAGGGATCAAACCCTTGCCTCCTGCATTGGAAGTGTGGAGTCTTAACCACTGCACCACCAGGAAAGTCCTGTGTTTTTTATTTTTTATTTCTTTATTTAAAAATTAAAAAAAATTAAATGTTTCTATTTTTAACCATCTCAATCCATTATTAAATTAAACATGAGTTTCCACTGATGTTTCCAACTCGAAATCATACTAGCTTTTTGTTGCTTAGCTGCCCCACTGCAGTGGTTAGAAATCTGCTTTTGGTTTTCTTAGCAGTCTTTCAGTGTTATATGTTTTTGCCTTTTCATATTGTTCATGGATTCTCAAGGCAAGAATACTGAAGTGGTTTGCCATTCCCTTCTCCAGTGGCACATTTCATCGGAACTCCACTGTGACCTGTCTGTCTTGGGTGACCCTGCATGGCATGGCTCATAGTTTCATTGAGTTAGACAAGGCAGTGATCCATGTGAACAGTTTGGATAGTTTTCTGTGATTGTGGTTTTCATTCTGCCTGTCCTCTGATAGATAAGGATAAGAGACTTCCTGAAGCTTCCAGATGGGAGGGACTGGCTGTGGGGGAATCTGGGTCTTGCTTTGATGGGCAGGGTTCATGCTCAGTAATCTGTAATCCAATTTTCTGTTGATAGGTGGGGCTGTGTTCCCTCCCTGTAGTTTGGCCTGAGGCCAAACTATGGTAGGGTAGTGGTGACAATGGCTGCCCTCTTCAAAAGGACTGTGCCACACGCCACACCTCCCAGATCTGCTGTAGCCAGAGCCCCTGTCCCCGTGGCAGATCACAGTTGACTTGTGCGTCTGCAGGAGACACTCAAACACTCAAAGGCAGATCTGGCTCAGTTTCTTGTGGGGTCCCGTGATCCTGGTGCAGACAAGGTTTTGTTTGACCCCTCTGAGTGTCTGGTGGGTTTGGGGTTTGATTCTAAACGTGATTTCACTCCTCCTACTGTCTTGTTTGGGCTTATCCTTTGCCCTTGGACCTGGGTCATCTTTTTTTGATGGGATCCAATGTTCTCCTGTAGATGGTTGTTCAGTGGTTAGTTGCAATTTTGGAGTCCTTGCAGGAGAAGATGAGTGCACATCCTTCTACTATGCCATTCAATACCTAAATTAAATCTCTTACCATTATGCAGTGTAAAGTACAAACATGTTTAAGGGATTAGATTTGATAGAGAGAGTGCCTGAAGAACTATGGATGGAGGTTTGTAACATTGTACAGGAGGCGGTGATTAAAACCACCCCCAATAAAAAATGCAAAAAGGCAAAATGGTTGTCTGAGGAGGCCTTGCAAATAGCTAAGAAAAGAAGAGAAGCAAAAGGCAAAGGAAAATATATCCATCTGAATGCAAAGTTCCAAAGAATAACAAGGAGATATAAGAAAGCCTTCTTAAGTGCTCAATGCAAAAAAAAAAAAAAAAAAAAAACCAACGGAAAGCAATAGGATGGGAAAGACTAAAGATCTCTTGAAGAAAATTAGAGATATCAAGGGAACATTTCATGCAAAAATGGGCACAATAAAGGACAGAAATGGTATGGACCTAACAGAAGCAGAAGGTATGAGGAACAGGTGGCAGGAATACAGAGAAGAACTTACCAAAAAGATCTTAATGACCTAGATAACCATGATGGTGTGATCACTCACCTAGAGCCAGGCATCCTGGAGTGTGAACTCAAGGGGTCCTTAGGAAGCATGACTATGAACAAAACTAGTAGAGGTAACGGAATTCCAGCTGAGCTATTTCAAGTCCTAAAAGATGATGCCATTAAAGCGCTGCACTCAATATGCCAGCAAATTTGGAAAACTCAGCAGTGACCACAGTCAGTTTTTCTAATCCCAAAGAAAAGCAGTGCCAAAGAATGTTCAAACTACTGCACAATTGCACTCCATCTCACATTCTAGCAAGTGGAGAAGGAAATGGCAACCCACTCTAGTATTCTTGCCTAGAGAATCCTGTGGACAGAGGAGCCTGGTGGGCTGCTGTCCTAGGGTCTCATAGAGTTGGACACAACTGAAGCAACTTAGCATGCATGCATGTGTTGGAGAAGCAAATGGCAACCCACTGCAGTATACTTGCCTGGAGAATCCTCGGGACAGAGGAGTCTGGTGGGCTGCCATCTATGGGGTTGCAGAGTCGGACATGACTAAAGCGACTTAGCAGCAGCAGCAGCAGCACATGCTAGCAAAGTAATGCTCAAAATCCTCCAAGCTAGGATTTAACAGTACGTGAACCAAGAACTTCCAGATGTTCAAGCTGAATTTAGAAAAGGCAGAGGAACAAGAGATCAAATTGCCAACAAATTGCCAACATCCGTTGGATCATAGAAAAAGCAATAGACTTCCAGAAAATCATCTACTTTTGCTTCATTGACTGGCTAAAGCCTTTGACGATGTGGACAACAACAAATTATGGAAAATTCTTCAACAGATGAGGATACCAGATCACCTCACCTGTCTTCTGAGTAATCTGCATGTAGGTCAAGAAGTAATAGAACCAGACATGGAACAATGGACTGTTTCCAAATTGGGAAAGGAGTACGTTAAGGCTCTATATTGTCACCCTGCTTATTTAACTTACATGTAGAGTACATCATGCAAAACGCCAGACTGGATGAAGCACAAGTTGGAATTGGGATTGCTGGGTGAAGTATCAATAACCTCAGATCTGCATATGACAGCACCCTTATGGCAGAAAACGAAGAGGAAGTAAAGAGCCTCTTGATGAAAGTGAAAGAGGAGAGAGAAAAAGCTGGCTTAAAACTCAACATTCAGAAAACTAAGTTCATGGCATCCAGTCCAGTCACTTCATGGCAAATAGATGGAGAAACAATGGAAACAGTGGCAGATTTTGTTTTCTTGGGCTCCAAAATCACTGCAGATGGTGACTGCAGCCATGAAATTAAAAGATGCTCCTTGAAAGAAAAGCTATGACAAACCTAGACAGCATTCTAAAAGACAGAGACATTTCTTTGCCCACAAAGATCTATGTCTATGGGTCAAAGCTGTGGGTTTTCCAGTAGTAATGTATGGAACTAAGAGTCGGAGCATAAGGAAAGTTAAGTGCAAAAGAAATGAAACTTTTGAACTGTGGTGCTGGAGAAGACTCTTGAGAGTCCCTTGCAAATCAGTCAGTCCTAGAGGAAATCAGTCCTGGTTGTTTGTTGGAAGGACTGATGGTGCAACGCCAATACTTTGGCCACCTGATGTGACTCATTGGAAAAGATTCTGATGCTGGGAAAGATTGAAGGCAGGAGGAGAAGGGGTCGACAGAGGATGAGATGGTTGGATGGCATCACTGACTCAATGGACATGAGTTTGAGCAAGCAAGTTGGTGATGGTTAGGGAAGCCTGGCATGCTGCAGTCCATGGGGTCACAAAGAGTCAGACATGACTGAGTGACTGAACTGAACAGTGTTTCAAAGAACAGAAAATTTTGATTTTAATTATGTCCAACTTACCACCACTCCACCACCCATGGATTGTGCTTTTTATGTTGTCTAGAAAACTCATAGTGAAATACAAGGTCACCTAGATTTTCTCCTAGAAGTTTCATAATTTTGAATTTAACATCAAAAACAGCTTTTTGAGCTTCTTTTAGGTGAGAGATTTTTAGTATTTGAATAAGTAATATATTTTGGTTTTTTTTTTCCCTCCCTTTAATTTCTTGGATGGGATATAGATGTCAGTTGTAAGTTTCATGGTTAGAAAAAGAAAAAGAAATAGTGAAATGAAATTTTAGGACTTCTTTGAGGTGAATAAAAAGATGATATAATAATACCAGAATTAAAATACCATATGTCATATGGAGAAAATAAATCCTTCTTTTTCCAGCAGTTACTGGTTGAGGGTATAAGACATATACAGTAAAATAATCAACATTAAGAGACAACATACAGTGTAATGTATATAATTGTGTTTTAAAAAACCCTAAAATTCTGAGGAGACCGAAGTCAGAGTGAGCTGGACTAGTGAGGGAGCGCATCCTGGAAGTCAGACTTGAATTAAGTCTTGAAGGACTTGGTTATTAAACTTTCTTAATTGAGGGATGGGACAAAATCTAGATTGTTAGGCAGAAAGGGAGCTAGTGTGGAGAGACAAGTGGAGATAATCATATCTGATAAGGGAAGAAAGAAAATGATTTAAGGAATGCCACCCCCCTTCTACCACCCCACCTCCCTGCCAGTGTACCTCTACTTAATGTAATATGTCAACTCAGTCATTCCTGGGATGCCTTATTCTGCTGACCACATAACATAAGGTATCATGTGACTGACTTAATGAATGTAATAGTGATGTTTCTTCTGAATGTTTCTCTTAAGTCTGAAAAATTTCTGAAGATTTTATAAACAAACCACTGATGTGCTTATAATTGTATGTTAACATACCCATCTCTTAGCCTATATTAGAAACTATTGCCCTGCTTATGTTAAGGAAATCCTGGTTCTGTTTATAAGGGGAAGAATCCTTTTGAAATGGAAAGTTGACTTCCTAATGCTGATTTTAATACTTGCTGAGTTTTCTAAAGGCTGATGCTCAAAGTATGCTGGGAAAGAAATTGCAGAATTTAAGAATTCTTAAGGAATTATATATCATGCATTCAATGACCAGACTTTAGCTGATTTTATAGAAATGTTCTGAGAAGTTAGTGAGAGTAATAAGCATTGTTGTATCCACTTAATTTAAAGACCATATAAGGCTTTTTGAATCATTAACATAAAAAACAAAAATGAGAATATAGTAAAATTTTAGTGTACATTATGGATAATTTTAGTGAATATCTCTACCCTTTAGAAGAAAAGCCTGTTTTTTAAAAATTCACAACCCATGGCTTGCAGGATCCTGGTTCCCAAACAAGGGATTGAACCCTGGCCCTGGGAGTGAATATGCTGAGTCCTAACCACTGGACTGCCAGGGAATTCCCAGAAAAACCTGTTTTTTAAACTATGCCATTAATATAATTCTGTGAACCTTGTTCTAAGGGTATGCCAAAGTGAGTGTCTTTGTGTGGTGCCATGTTTACAGGTTGTGGTGCCAATCAAAAATATGTTGTGATTTTAACTACTAAAAGCTTAAGTAATCTGCTTTTATAAAACATAATAGAAACTGGGAAATTATTTTAATGGCTTTTTCTTTTCCAGAGATCAAATAATCTGTCAGGTTATTTCTGTTATTTCTTTATCTAGAAAATGTGATAACAGTGTTAACCCATTTGTTGTTAAATTATCTAACAGTAATTGAATGCTTTGCTAATACGATGTGGCATACTAATAAGCTGACTTTGGTTAAAATTCAGACATTTGGAATGTCAGATTAGTCTTCCAAGAGGTTGGGGCTTTCCTCGGCACACAAGTTAGACATTTCATGAAAATTGTGGCAGAGAATTTTAGAGCCTCTGCATTTTAGAGCTTTATTTTAGTTGAGTAAAAGGGACCTAGAGGAGGAGGCTACCAGCTCGAGGGCGTGCAGGCTGCAATGGATTCCCTAGCGCATAGGGAAGCCCTTCCTTGAATTTACCCTTCACGCCTGAGAATTGTTCGAAGAGCTTTTCTAATCATCTTGGTTAGCGTGAAATCCACCCTAACCCCTTCCCTGGCTTTACTGAAAAAGAGTTTCTCTCTGGCACAGGTACTTCTTCAGATATCAGATATTGGAAGCTATTTTACTGTAGATGTATTTTTAAATCTAAGGAGTTTAGAAAGATTGTGGTTTTGATTTTGTGGTGTTTGCTAAATTGCCAATTTCATTTCAGTTCAGTTACTCAGTCATGTCCGACTCTTTGCGACCCCATGAACCACAGCATGCCAGGCCTTCCTGTCCATCACCAACTCCCAGAGTCTACCCAAACCCACTTCTGCTGAGTTGGTGATGCCATCCAACTATCTCATCCTCTGTCATTCCCTGCTCCTCCTGCCTTCAATCTTTCCCAGCATCAGGATCTTTTCCAATGAGTCAGTTCTTCACATCAGGTGGCCAAAGTATTGGCATTTCATCTTCAACCTCAATCCTTCCAATGAACACCCAGGAGTGACCTCCTTTAGGATGGACTGGTTGGATCTCCTTGCAGTCCAAGGGACTCTCAAGAGTCTTCTCCAACACCACAGTTCAAAAGCATCAATTCTTCTGCGCTCAGCTTTCTTTATAGTCCAACTCTCACATCCATACATGACTATTCGAAAAACCATAGCCTTGACTAGACGCCACCATCTGTGGTGATTTTGGAGCCCAGAAAAATAAAGTTAGCCATTGTCTCTACTGTTTCCCCATCTATTTGCCATGAAGTGGTAGGACCAGATGCCATGATCTTAGTTTGCTGAATGTTGAGCTTTAAGCCAACTTTTTCACTCTCCTGTTTCATTTTCATCAAGAGGCTCTTTAGTTCTTCTTCACTTTCTGCCATAAGGGTGGTGTCATCTGCATATCTGAGGTTATTGATATTTCTCCATGCAATCTTGATTCCAGTCTGTGCTTCTTCCAGCCCAGCGTTTCTCATGATGTACTCTGCATATAAGTTAAATAAGTAGGGTGACAATATACAGCCTTGATATATTCCTTTTCCTATTTGGAACCAGTCTGTTGTTCCATGACCAGTTCTAACTGTTGCTTCCTGACCTGCATACAGATTTCTCAAAAGGCAGGTCAGGTGTTCTGGTATTCCCATCTCTTTCAGAATTTTCTACAGTTTATTGTGATCCACACAGTCAAAAGGCTTTGGCATAGTCAATAAAGCAGAAATAGATGTTTTTCTGGAACTCTCTTGCTTTTTCGACGATCCAGCAGATGTTGGCAATTTGATCTCTGGTTCCTCTGGCTTTTCTAAAACCAGCTTGAACATCTGGAAGTTCACAGGTCATGTATTGTTGAAGCCTGGCTTGGAGAATTTTAAGCATTACTTTACTAGCCTGTGAGATGAGTGCAATTGTGTGGTAGTTTGAGCATTCTTTGGCGTTGTCTTTCTTTGGTATTGTAATGAAAATTGACCTGTTCCAGTCCTGTGGCCACTGCTGAGTTTTCCAAATTTGCTGGCATATTGAGCACTTTCACAGCATCGTCTTTCAGAATTTGAAATAGCTCAATTGGAATTCCATCACCTCCACTGGCTTTGTTCTTAGTGATGCTTTCTAAGGCCCACTTGACTTCACATTCCAGGATGTCTGGCTCTAGGTGAGTGATCACACCATCGTGATTATCTAGGTTGTAAAGATCTTTTTTGTACAGTTCTTCTGTGTATTCTTGCCACCTTTTCTTAATATCTTCTGCTTCTCTTAGGTCCCTACCATTTCTGTTCTTTATTGAGCCCATCTTTGCATAAAATGTTCCCTTAGTATCTCTAATTTTCTTGAAGAGATCTCTAGTCTTTCCCATTCTGTTGTTTTCATCTGTTTCTTTGCATTGATCGCCGAGGAAGGCTTTCTTATCTCTCCTTGCTATTCTTTGGAACTGTGCATTGAAATGGGAATATCTTTCCTTTTCTCCTTTGCTTTTCACTTCCCTTCTTTTCACAGCTATTTGTCAGGCCTCCTCAGGCAGCCATTTTGATTTTTTTGCATTTCTTTCTCTTGGGGATGGTCTTAATTCCTGTCTCCTGTACAGTGTCACGAACCTCCATCCGTAGTTCATCAGGCACTCTGTCTATCAGATCTAGTCCCTTAAATCTATTTCTCACTTCCACTGTGTAGTCATAAAGGATTTGATTTAGGTCATATCTGAATGGTCTAGTGGTTTTCTCCACTTTCTTCAATTTCAGTCTGAATTTGGCAATAAGGAGTTCATGATCTGAGCCACAGTCAGCTCCTGGTCTTGACAGTTGCCAATTTAGCGCTTTGTAAATCAAAGGTGTTCTTTGCTTACAGTACTATCAAGTGTTGACAACATATGAATAATCTGTGACTCCAAGTTCTCATACTACCTTAAAGAAGTTATTGTATCCCTATTAAATGTATGTTTTAATAACCATTTGTCAGTGGTAACAAGTTCCTGTAAATTGTTTTTAGTATGTTATTTATGGTTGTAAGCTAACACTGACAGCCTAGAGGTTCCCTGGTGGCTCAGACAGTGAAGAATCTGACTGCAATGTGGGAGACCTGGGTTTGATCCCTGGATTGGGAAGAGCCACTCTAGGGGGGCATGGCAACCCACTCCAGTATTCTTGCCTGGAGAATCCCCATGGACAGAGGAGCCTGGTGGGCTACAGTTCATGGGGTTGCAAAGTGTCAAACCTGACTGAGTGACTAAGCACAGTGTTCAGATAGAGGGCAAATCAGAAAATATTAGCAAAGCATGTATCTGATAAGGAGTATATGTAATATTATAAAGAACATGAGAAACTCAATAATAAAAATTTACCATAATCCAGCTTAAAAACTGGCAGATTAACTAGCTTGAATAAACACTTTTCTTAGCAAGATACACAAATAGCTAATGTGCACATAAACAGTTGCTCAACAGTATTAGTCATTAGGGAAATGCAAATTGAAACCATTCGTTAATACTTCACTTTACAGTTCATTTCAGCCACTCAGTCATGTCCGAGTCTTTGTGACCCCATAGACTGCAGCACACCAGGCTTCCTTGTCCATCACCAACTCTTGGAGCTTGCTCAAACTCATGTCTGTCGAATCAGTGATGGCATGTAACCATCTCATCCTCTGTTTCATTCTCCTCTTGCCTTCAGTCTTTCCTAGCATCAGGGTATTTTCCAATGAGTCAGTTCTTTGCATCAGGTGGCCAAAGTATTGGAGCTTCAATTGTAGCAGCATCCTTCCAGTGAATATTCAGGACTGATTTCCTTTAGGATTCACTGGTTTGATCTCCTTGCAGTCCAAAGGACTCTCAAGAGTCTTCTCCAACACCACAGTTCAAAAGCATCATTTCTTTGGCACTCAACTTTCTCCATGGTCCGACTCTTAGTTGCATACATGACTACTGGAAAAACCATAGCTTTGACTAGACGGACCTTTGTTAGCAAAGTAATGTGTCTGCTTTTTAATATGCTTTTTAGGTTGGTCATAGCTTTTCTTCCAAGGTCAAGCATCTTTTAATTTCATGGCTGCAGTCACCATCTGCAGTGTTTTTGGAGCCCAAGAAAACAAAGTCTACCACTGTTTTCATTGTTTCCCCGTCTGTTTGTTGTGAAATGATGGGACTGGATGCCATGATCTTTGTTTTTTGAATGTTGAGTTTTAAATCAGCTTTTTCACTCTCCTGTTTCACTTTCTTTTCTTTTATTTCCTCTTTCACTTTCATCAAGAGGCTCTTTAGTTCCTCTTTGATTTCTGCCATAAGGGTGGTGTCATCTACATATCTGAGGTTATTGATATTTCTCCCGGCAATCTCGATTCTAGCTCGTGCTTCATCCAGCTCAGCATTTTGCATGATGTACGCTGCATAGAACTTAAATATAAGGTGACAGTATACAGCCTTGACAAACTCTTTTCCCAATTTGGAGCCAGTCCATTGTTGCGTGTCTGGTTCTTACTGTTGCTTCTTGACCTGCATACAGAGTTCTTAGGAAGTAGGTAGGGTGGTCTGGTATTCCCATCTCTTTAAGAATTTTCCACAATTTATTGTGATCCACACAGTCAAAGGCACTGGCATAGTCAATAAAGCAGAAGTAGATGTTTTTTGGAACTCTCTTGCTTTTTCTGTGATCCAATGGATGTTGGCAATTTGATCTCCAGTTCACTTTACAAGTATGGCTATAATAAAAAAAAGTGGATAATAATAAATGTTGCATATGGCATTGGAATCCTTACATATTGCTGATTGAATTATAATGTAGTGCAGCCATTTTGGGAAAGCAGTTTGTCAATTCCTTAAAAAGTTGAACAGAAATATCAAATGACACTTGCTACCGCTAGGTTTATACCAAAGAGAATTGAAACACATGTTCATACAAACATTTGTTCATGAGTGTTCAATGCAGTATTTTCATAATAGCCACAAATTGGAAACAATCTATATGTCAACAACTAATTAGTAGATAAAATGCATTTTATCTGTACAGTGGAATAGTATTCAATCTTAAAAAGGAATAAGTTTCTTATACATACTGCCATACGGATGTACCTTGTAAACATTGTGCTAAGTGAAAGAAGCCAGTTACAGAAGACTGTATTATATGATCCATTTATAGAAAATATCCAGAGTAGGCAAGTCCATGGAGAACTATTTGAAACAATTTGACTCTAGAGAGTTAAATTTATATGGATTAAAATGTATCCTCAAGACTTTATGTGTTTTCCTTTGGAAGAGACAAACATGTAAATAACAAATGAAGGCTTCCCTGGTGGTCCCAGTGTTTGAGAATATGCCTGCCAATGCAAGGAACTTGGGTTTGATCTTTGCTGTGGGAAGATCCCACATGCCTTGGAGCTGCAAAGCCTGCGAGCCAAAACTATTAAAGCCTGCTCATCCTAGAGCCCATACTCAACAACAAGAGAAGCCACTGCAGTGAGAAGCCTGCCAATCGCAACTAGACTGTAGCCCCTGTTCTCAACCACTAGAGAAAGCCCACATGCCAGGAGAGCCAAAAATAGATAAATCTTAAAAAAATTTTTTTAAAGTTTAAAAAATAATAAATGAGAATGGCAAGTACTAGTAAGTCTTATGAAGGTAGTCAAGTGATGTGGTAGCTGATGAATTAGGTTACAGTCTGAATTGTGGAAGGAAAGTTATGACCAACTTAGATCGCATATTAAAAAGCAGAGACATTACTTTGCCAACAAAGGTCTGTCTAGTCAAGGCTGTGGTTTTTCCAGTGGTCATGTATGGATGTGAGAGTTGGACTGTGAAGAAAGCTGAGCGTCGAAAAATTGATGCTTTTGAACTGTTTGTGTTGGAGAAGACTCTTGAGAGTCCCTTGGACTGCAAGGAGATCCAACCAGTCCATCCTAAAGGAGATCAGTCCTGGGTGTTCTTTGGAGGGACTGATGCTGAAGCTGAAACTCCAGTACTTTGGCCACCTGATGCAAAGAGTTGACTCATTGGAAAAGACCCTGATGCTGGGAGGAATTGGGGGCAGGAGGAGAAGGGGACGACCGAGACTGAGATGGCTGGATGGCATCACTGACTTGATGGACATGAGTTTGAGTAAACTCTGTGAGTTGGTGATGGACAGGGAGGCCTGGCGTGCTGCGATTCATTGGGTCGCAGAGTCAGACACGACTGAGCGACTAAACTGAACTGCACTGAAGTGATTTGTGGTGGTACATAGGAAACCTCTTAGAAGAGGTGACTTTTGAGTTGAGACCTGGATGTTAGAAGGTGAGAGATAACTTGGGACAGTAAATTCTAAACTGAAAGGATAACAAGTACAAAAGCACTAAGTTAGGAACACAGTAAGTATGAGAGGGACAAACAGGAAACCATTATGACTGAAAGGTGGTGAATGAGGAAGAGTGGAAACTGGGATCAGACGCAGACAGAGCCCAGATCTAGGGTTTTACTAGGTCATAGTTGCTGCTCAGGTGAGGTTACAGTGGGAAGTTTGGGAAGGTTTTAAGCAAGCAATTTATGCTGTTTATGCTCAATGAGGTGCATTCCGGTTCCTCTGACATACATGAATCGTAGAGCAATTAGGATGGAGGCAGAGACACTGATTTAGGGGGATGTTGAAGCAGAATAGCCTATAAATGCTGATAATGGCTTAGACTGAGGCTGGGTCAGGGACAGTGGGAGTGTTGATTGAATTTGGTAAGTTTTGAGCTCAAAGCCAGTTTTTTTTTTTTTTTGTCCTTTCATCTGAGATGTTGTTTGAAGGGGGAGCAGAACTGGAGGATATCAGTAGTTTACATTGTAAAAATATTGGAAACAATCTGTTGTTCTTGTTTAGCCGCTAAGTCATGTCCAACTCTTTTGTGACCCCATGGACTGTAGCCCGCCAGGCTCCTCTGCCCATGGAATTCTCCAGGCAGGAATACTGGAGTGGATTGCCATTACTTCACCAGGAGATCTTCCCGACCCATGGATTGATCCCGTGTCTACTGCATTGGCAGGCAGATTCTTTACCACTGAGCCACCTAACAGTGGTATATCCACACAATGGTTATACCATTGATATATTCAGATGTTAAAAAAAAGAATGAGAAATATGTCCATGAACTGATATAATGTGATTTCCAGGATATATTGCTAAAGGAAAAAAAGCCAAAAAACCAAGTACAGAAAGAATGACTATTTTTAGGTTAACATGGTTAACTAAGATGTATTTAAAAGGCATCTTTCAAGTTTGATTTTTCTGCATGTTTCCCAGTTTTTACCAGTGTTTGATAAAATTTGAAATCCCATCTTGAATTGTAAACAGTGGTCACACAGTTCTTTGGTGTATGTGAATAGTTGTTTATTCTCTTCTCTGTTCCTTTTCCTTGGGTCACATGGAATAGCCCATGTGGGGATGCTTGTATAAGTTAGTGTTTTGAGACTGGTAGAAATGCTTGGTTCCTAGAACCCTGTCTACCTTCTTGCAAAATGTTGCCTATACTTACTCTTTGTTATCATTATATATTATACTTTCTTTAAAACAAGAGAAGAACAAGGGTTGTGAAAATTTAGCACTGCAACATCAGCTAATTTTTTACTTCATTACCTTTTTTTTGCCACTCTGCAGAGCATGTGGGATACTAATAATGATAATATTAATTATTTTTATTATTTTGACCATGGGGCATGCAGAATCTTAGTTCCCTGACCAAGAATCTAATGAATACACTTCCCCCTCCCCCCAGTAGTGGAAGCTCAGATTATTAACCACTGGACTGCTGGGGAAGTCTCTTTATTTTATTTCCTTTTAATAGACATACTTAGTTTTTACATAGTTTTATGTAACACTTCTGAAGTGAGTGACATGTTTTCTAAATATTTTCAGCAGCTTTATATCTATGGAAGCCTTATATCTAAGACATTGATAATATTTTAATAAGTGTTATTGGAGTTGCTGTTTCTTCAAAACAGGGACTAAATGAAGTAAAATGCCTTAGGAGTGAAGCAGAACATTAAGTGGGATTTTAGCTACATGTGCAGTTTCTTTAATTCACTAAGTGAACATTTTTTATTACCTGATGTGATCAGAGTCATTTTGCAGGTAGTTGGATTGTAAATTTGGATGTTATTCTCTATTTGTCCTGCAAGGGATATAAGGAAACTAATTATTTATAATGCACTGTGATAAATGAGATACAAGTCACGGCAGGATCCCATGGGAGTGAGCCATGGGGGATCAGAAAGGGCTCTAGAGAAAATGTCACTGACCTGGTGCAGGTGCATAGGATCTGGCCTGATGGACAGGGTGATGGAATGGGCAACATCTGCACAGGCACCAGAGGTTTATGCTCCAGACTCTCATACTTAATCTTGTTGTTACCAGAATTTAGTCAAATAATGTCTTGCATTTTAGGGAAATGAGAGATGTATGATATAATTCACTATGGAGGACAGTTCAAAATAGGGGTTATCTCATTGTTTTAGTTTAAGTAGGAGATATTATTGGTGTCCCTTAGTTCTTGTCTCATCGTAGCAAAGATCTGAAACAACACAACACTTACCGCTCAAACAGGCAGGATTTTATTAAGCAGGCAGTTTTTGTAAGGACAGACTAGTTACAGCTCTGTTACAGCTCAAGCAGGGAGCAGGCAGTGAACCCTGGAAAGGTGAGGGCAGGCAGACCTCTGGAGGAGGGCCCCAACCCCTCTTGGCTTCCTTTTCTATACTGTCTCCTCCCCCCGGAGCCTGACTGGTTCAGCCCTATGCAAAGTAGGGCTTGTACCTGCCAACAAGATGGGCATATACCCAAGGCCAATCAGGGAAGGGGGAATGTTTTCCTGCCAGAGGTTCTCACTCTGGTCCTCAGCCTCCTCTTTCCTGGCCTTTTTTTTTTCTTTTGTGTGCCCTCTCAGTGGTTCTTCTAGCCATGGCCATCTTGGACTCCTTTTTATATTCCAGCTACCTAACATTGGTATGTTTGTGTGTGTGTTCAGTCATGTTTGACTCTGCAACCCCAGGAACTGTAACCCATCAGGCTTCTCTGTCCATGGAATTTTCCAAGCAAGAATACTGGAGTGGGTTGCCATTTCTGACTCCAGTGGATCTTCCTGACCCAGGGATCGAACCTGAGTCTCTTGAGTTGACTGCATGGGCAGGTGGATTCTTTACCACTGCACCACCTGGGAAATAAACTCTAAATGTTCCCTTTTGTACGTCCCCTTATTTATTAGACCATGCTTTAGTTGTTAGGGTGAATTAGTGGTGAGTAGAAAAGACTAGTCCTTGGACCTACAAGTGAGAGTGCGAGAACCTTTCGGTGAGTCTTTTGTTCAGAAGAGTCTTGAGGTTTTATGTAACTAGAGGAAAGGAGATTGACCTGATTCTGAGAGAAGCAAAATGGAATTTTGGAGAAAATGTACTTTCTTAAGGAGGCTAGTGTTAGAGATGATGACAGTCCAGGTGGATGTGTTCACACTACAAGACTTCAGTGAGATGGATACTGCTGTTGCCTCAGTTACAGATAGCGTAAAAGAATAGTTTCTGTCATCATATGTGTATGCTGGTAGTATTTGGACCCTAATTTGGTTTATTAATTTACTAATCTATGTATAGGCTGGCCCCCCAGGTGAAGAATTGCCTGCCAATGCAGGAGATACATAAGACTCAGTTTCTATCCCTGAATCACGAAGATGCCCTGGAAAAGGAAATAGCAACCCACTCCAGTATTCTTGCCTGGAAATTCGCATGGACAGAGGAGCCTGGCAGGCTATGGTCCATGGGGTCACAGAGTTGGACATAGCTTCTTGACTACACCACTACCACCACCACCACCACCACCACCAATCTATGTATACTGGTTTTCCCATGGTCTTAAAAACATTTCCGATATAGAAACTCTTCTGCCCTTAGCCCTCAGCCACCCTGTTCCTATTTATGACATTCCTCCAAAACTCCCTCTTTCCAGGAAACTGTTTATTAGCCTTTAATGTAGTCTTCTAGAGTTTCTATATATAAATAAAGGCAATAAAAATATCTTCATCCAAAAAGGTCACCAACTCCAAAAAGTACGTATATCTGTTGATCTGCAGGTACCCTTTCCTTTGTACATTGTGTTTTTTATTTAACAATGGACCCTTCCCTTTGTATGTTGTGTTTTTTACTTAACAATGAAGATCTTTACAAAAGATCTTCCTGTAGAGTAGTTTTGTTTCATTCCAGTATATAGTTTTTGTTTTGTATGATTTCCCTTTGATAACTTATTTAACCAGTTCTCTGTTGACTTGTTTCTGTTTTTTCATTATTATAACAGTGTTGCAATGAACTACCTTGTACATCTGGCATTTTGCTTGTGTGCAAGTATATAATTATGGAATAAATTCAGATGTGGTACTACTAATAAAACGCCATATACCTTTGTAATTTTTATAGATATTGCTTGGTTGCCCTTATGTTTGGACCCTGACTCTCCCACCAGTGAAAGGGGATAATTTGTGTTTCTCTCCTCCTTCCCCAGCTTTATTGAGATTTAATTGACGTATAACATGTTTGAATTCAAGGTGTGTAGTGTGATGATTTGATACAGGTATATATTGCAAAATATTTACCACAATAAGGTTCTTTAAAATATCGGCCACATAATTTACATACTTACTGTTCTATTCTTAAGGTGGGTGATTTGTATTTCCTCACAGTCTTGGCAACATTGTACCCAGGCAAAGAGGTTAAATTGGGTCTAAGTATAGTCTTAATTTGCAATTTTCTAATGAGTGAGGTTAAGAGTCCCCATAGTTTCAAGAATCTTCCCCTCTCCCCCTGCTTTTTTCTGTGACCTTAACTATTATAGGGGTTTCGAAGCAGAAATTGTTATCCTTATTTATACATTTTTTTTTCCTAATTCAAGTTTAACAGGTAGAGCAGAGTGTGTAAACCTTAAGGTTGGATTTTTATAAGCCTCTGACACTCAATCTGGATTTTTTTTGGTGATTTTTTTACCAGAAGATGTCAACAAAAGTTTCAGACAACAGCCAAGATAGGTATTTTTCTTTTCAGATGGCCCTTACATGATTTGTGTACTGAAATGTTAAAGGGGTGTAGTTGTCTCATTGGGCCATCAGGAAGAAGAACCAGGTTCACATGAGGCATTCGTGCTGCCTGATAGTGACTGTAAGATGCATTTCTGTATCAGAGGGGTTCAAATGCAGAAAACATTTCATCTTAAAAGTGATGAAAAGATGTTAGATAATGCCAGATTGTTTTCCTTAGAGAGTTCATACTAATTTACACTGTCAAAAGGAAGGTAAAACGTTTTGGTTGTTTAACATAATCTCAAATAGTTGATACTGTCAGATCTTTTTGTCAGTTTAACATGTAATATGTTCACTGTTTTTTTTCCTCCTTTTAACGTTTTTTTTTCAGTGAAGTCGAACTCATACAGTAAATGGCAGAAAATCATCAATGTAATAATAATATCATGATTTTATCTCAAAGTAAATAGATCCATGTAACTGCCACCAAGAAGCAGAACATTGCCAAGAGCCCACCTGTGTGCCACCTCCCACCCCACTCACTTCCGTTTGTTTCTTTCCCAAAGAAGTCACTATTCTGAAAGCTGACACCCTAGAGTCAGTTTTGCCCATTTTTTGAATGTTACGTACATGAATCATGCAGTAGGGGTACCTTTTCATCTGATGTCTTTTATTTAACAATATGCTGGTGACCCGAAACTAATCTTGTAAACAAACAAAACAAGCAAATATGTCAATGCCACCAGGGGAGGAAAAAATGGGAGTACTTTACATTTGAGAATAGCATTATTTTCAGGAGGAACCACTTTTTTCATGATCGAGGCCATAATGATGGGGAGGGCAATGGTCAGAAACCAGGAGCCCAAATTAGGATTCTTATACTGCCTTGCCCCAGCTGGATGACTTTGAGATCACATGAATTCAGTGCCTATAATGATCCCTACTCCAGCTACAGGAGAGGCTTTCTGTGAGGATTCTCTAAAATAATGCATAGGAAAATGCTCAACATTGAAACAATGGTGATGTTGTTACTTTAATTCCCATTGTGATGGTAAAGGTGGGGGCCTTTAGAAGATAATCAGATCATAAGTTAGAGCTCTCATTATGGCATTAAAAGTGTGAGTTAGGGAGGTGGGGGGGGGAACGGGATGGGGAATACATGTAAAACCATGGCTGATTCTTGTCAATGTATGACAAAAACCACTACAATATTGTTAAGTAATTAGCCTCCAACTAATAAAAAAAAAAAAAAAGCGTGAGTTAGTCTGTCAATCAGATCCACGGACTGTTGTAGCCTGCCAGGCTCCTCTGTCCATGGAAGTCTCCAGGCAATAATACTGGAGTGGGTTGCCATTTCCTTTTCCAGGGGATCTTCCCCATCCAGGGATTGAACCCAGGTTTCCCATGTTGCAGGCAGATCCTTTACCATCTGAGCTACCGGGAAGCTCCATTATGGCATTAGTGTCCTTATAAAAAGAGACTTGAGGGAGCTTGCTGCCTCTCTCTTCTGTTATGCACCATATGAAGATACAAGGAGAAGACAGTGGTCTGTAAACCGGGAAGAAGTCCCTCACCAAGAACCTGACCATGATGGCAGCCTAATTTCAAACTTCCAGCTTCTGGAACTGATATTTGTTTTTTAAGTCGATCTCCCCCTTCTAAAAAAGAGAAAACTCCAATGTATTCATAACATTTATCCATGTTTTAAGTGTCATTATGAGTTGTTCCGTGTGGCTTAGTAAAATGAACAGAGATATGTTCTCATTCTTACAGTGTGTAAAAGAGTGATTCCCACTGTATGTGTATGTTTGAATCACTTATGAGTTTTGTTTCATTGAGGAGTTTGCAAATTTTGTAACTCAAATGCTCATATCTAAATAGATTTAAAACATATATATCTGTGGTCTTTGAATCCTTTTTCTGAATTATTTATATTTGTAATATGTAATAGATTCCTGTGGTTCAAAGATTAAAAGGTATAAAAAAAAGTAGTCTCCCACTTCTACAACTATCCAGTTCATGTCTATCCCAATTGCCTAATATCTGACTCTGCCCAGGAAACTAATATTACTAGTTTCTGTATAATCTTCCAGTGTCTTTTAATTGTGGTGGTAGTGTTAGTTGCTCAATTGTGACACTCAGTCATGTCTGACTCTTTGCAGCTCCGTGGACTTTAGCCTGCCAGGCTCCTCTGTACTGGAGTGGGTTGTCATTCTCGTCTCCAGGGGGTCTTCCTGACCCAGGGATTGAACCCAGGTCTCCTGCACTGCAGGCAGATTCTTCACCGTCTGAGCCACCAGGGAAGCCCAGAGTCTTTTATACTTATAAGAAAATATCAATATAAATTACACCTTTATCTCTCTGCCCAAAACACATCGCAGCAACTATCCTGTACTTTTTTTCTGCTTAGCATTTTGCATATTTTTAATGTATCACAGCATAATTATCTCTGAGGTTCTTAATTCATTTTCATTGCAATATAGTATTATATTATGCTGATATATCATCCATTCTGTTTTGCACTTATACTTTTTGGCTAGTTTGAAATAATGCTGCAGTGAGCATTCTAGTAAATATCTTTTGGTGAAATGTACACACATTTCTTTTGAATTTATATCTAGGGTGGAATTTCCATGTCACAAGCAATGTAGATTTCCCCTGCTGTACATTTTCAATAAACCTGGGTATCATTAGTTTCTTTAGTTTTTACCCATTCTGATGGGTACACACATGGTATCTTATTGTGTCTTTAATTTTTATTTTCCAAAGTACTAATGAGATTGCCATTTTACCCTCTTCTATTTACTGGCTGTATTGGTCCTCTACTGTATTTTTAATAAAAGCCAGAATATATAATCTCCATCTGTAAGACTAACACACTCAAACACTAATAATCTGATTATTTCTTGGATAATCAAGAAGTATTTGATTTCATGGGTATTGAAGAAACTTTTTGGGAGGAGAGCTGGACTTCTCAGTATGTGGGATACTAGGATTGATCCTGTGCCTTCTGCAGTAGAAATGTAGAGTCCTAACCACTGGACCACCAGGGAATTCCCCCAAAGTATATTTTGAGTGTTCTAATTGCATTTTACAAAAATAAATGTTAGAATAGAAATTACATTCCTTTGATGTAGAGCTAGGAGTTTTTGGTAGTATGTGAGGATGGTCCAGTAGGGAAAGGAGAGAGATTAGCACGTCCACCATGAAGTGATTTTTAGAATTTAATTTTTAGTTATATCATCTTTATGGACTTCCAAGGTGATCTTGTGGTGAGGAATCCCCTTGCTAATGTGGGGGACACAGGTTTGATCACTGGTCCAGATAGATTACCCATGTCAAAGAGCAACTAAGCCACAGCTACTGAAGCCTGAGTGCCTAGAGCCTCTGCTCCTCAACAAGAGAAGCCACTGCAATGAGGAGCCTGTGCATTGCAACACAGAGTAGTCCCAGCTCTCCACAACTAGAGAAAGCCAGCACAACAGCAATGAAGACCCAGCACAGCCAAAAATAAAATTTTAAGAATTGTTATTTTAAAAATATCAACATTGTTTATTGGTTTATATTTTATTATTGAGAGATAGTCAATCTAAAATACTAGTTTATATTAGTTTGCAGGTGTATGTACAACATAGTGATTCAAACATTTTATCAATTACACTCCATTTATAGTTCTTGTAAAATACTGACTAAATTCCCTGTGCTGTACAGTATATCCTTATAGTTTACTTATTTTATATATAGTAGCAACAGGTGAGTTTTTCTCTCCTTGGGTTCTTGTGTTGTCATAACAAAGATTTTGAATGACAGACTAATTATAATTACTATAGCTCAAGCAAGCAGGATTTCTCGGCTCTTGTCTTGTTGTAGCAAGAATTTGAAACAACAGACTGGTTACTGCTCAGGCAGACAGAACTTTTAAGGAGACAGTGGATAGTGAACTCCTGAGACTTGGCAGCAGGTAACCCTGAAGGAGAAGCAGCAGTCCCTGGTGGCTTTCCTTTTTATACTTCCTCTTGGTTCTGCCCTGTGCAAAATAGGGCTTGTACGGGTCACCAGTCAGGAAAGGTAATGAAAATTGGGTGTACGTTCAAGGCCAATCAGGGAAGGGGGTATGTCTGGGACCCTGCAAAATTGGGCTGTTACATGTTTATCTAGGTGTGTGTAGACTGTTTTGAGTGACGGTTGCATGTGACATAATAACAAGCTCTATTGTGTGTGTCTTTCCCATTATTCAGTCTGTTATAATCAGTTGTATGTATGTATAGAATACTTGTTAACCCATAATGGGCTCCTGGCTGCCTAAGGTTACTTGAGGACACAGCTTTGCATCAGTGGCTCTTGTGTCAAGAGTTGGAGAAGCCCCTATGGCTAGTTTGTATCCACTTTGTGCATAGGGTGCATGGGCAGGAGTTGGAATGATCTCTGTGGTTATTTTTTGTAGCATATCCGTGAGCTCTCCTGGCCTGACTTGGGTAGGGTTTAGAGATCAGCTTGCATCCTTTTCAGTAGGCCACCCTTCTGTTGCTCCTGCCTAACTTCCTGTGTGTATGTGTGTGAATTGTGTCCAACTCCTTGCGTGTATTTGTGTGTGTGTTACTCAGTTGTGTCCAATTCTTTGCAACCCTATGGCCTGTAGATCTCCATGCTCCTCTGCCCATGGAATTCTCCAGGCAAGAATATGGGGGAGTGGTTTGCCATTACCTCCTCCCGGGGATCTTCGCCCTTCTCCTGGGGATCTTCCACCCAACAGTAGATTGTACTTCTTAATCCCCTACCTCAGTCACACTCCCCACTCCCCCCTACCCCACCCGCCCAATCATTAGTTTGTATCTGTGAGTCTGTTTCTTTTTTATGTTGGAATTTAGATTTTTTTTCTTTTCTTTTTTTTTCTTTTAAATTTTGACTGAGCTGGGTGTTCATTGGGTCATGCAGGCTTCTCTAGTTGTGGTACTCCGTGTTGGGGGTTTGGTTTCATCATGTGCCATTCTCAGTGCTTGGATGAGATTTTGAAATTCTCCCTCCCACCCCCACCCCTTTAAAATTTAATAGATGTTTGTCCAGAAGTTCTTTTAGTAAGTCCTGTTTTCTTTTGACAATAAAGTTGTGAGTGGATCTTCATGTGTTAGGTTATTAATAACATTGTTTTTATCTAAAGGATACTAGAAACTTTAAGAATAAATTGTATTTAATTCTGTGTTTGAGTGAGTCAGAGTAATTGTGGAACAAGAGTAAGCAGTATACTTACATTCATTTTTAGCCTGTATTAAATTAATTATTACTTTTTGCTTTCTTTTTCTCTTTTCCCTTTTAAATAGACTTTTTGTTTGTTTGTTATGAAGAGCAGTTTTAGTTTTACAGTAAAATTGAATGGGAAGTGTGTAGTTCCCATATATCCACCACCCCCCCCAACACACATGCCCCCACCACATAGCCTCTGTCACTGTCAACGTCCTGCACCAGCATGTTGGTGATTTTTGAGTTGACTAATTCCCTTACTTTTGGGAAGGTGAGCAGTTTGATATATGTTGACATTATTCTAAAATTATAACATTCCTTCCATTTTAGAAAGCATATTATTGACCTTATTTCAAAAGAAAAGAAACCAAGACTAGAGTTAAATTATTTGCTTCCTAGTCAAATTTTATTTTGAAGTTTCCAAATGAAGATTTTCATCTTTAGTAGCAGCAGTTATGATCTCCTTTGATTCCTTCTGATTTATTGAGAACTTGAAGATTTTTCAGCCTTTTCTCCTTTCTTTTAAATGTAAAACGTTCAAACTGGATGTTTGGAATTTTTGTTACAGTTTATGATTTGGGGACTTCCCTGGTGGTCCAGTGGCTAAGATTCTGTGCTCCCAGTGCAAGGGACCTGGGTTCGATTCCTGGTCAGGAAACTAGATACCACATGCCACGACTAAAGATTCCACATGCTCCAGCAAAGATCGAAGATCCGGAATACTGCAGCTAAGACCAGGCACAGCCAAACAAATAAATATTTAAAAAAAAAAATTCTCGCTTGAAGTATTACAGACAAATAGAGATAATTCCAGACGTAGCATGGGGTACAAGTTCCAATTTAGTTTGAATGGACTAGTCCAGAAATGAGTTAATGATTAGGATGCTGCTATCATAAAGGTAAAATGCTAGTTGTGATGCATGGGCTTCTTATCACAGTGACTTCTCTTGTTACAGAGTGCAGGCTCTAGAACGTGGGCTCAGCAGTCGTACATGGCCTTAGTTGTCCTTCGGCATCTTGAAACTTCCTGGATCAGGGATCCAACCCATGTCCCCTGCATTGGAGGGGGATTCTTAACCACTGGACCACCAGGGAAGTCCCCCTATGTCTATTTTAATGCTAAGCTGTCAGTGTCTTGAAATTCTTAATTTTATAAAATTTAGTTTTATTTATTTGGCTGTGTTGGGTCTTAGTTGTGGCACGTGGGATCTTATTGTGCCATGGGGGAATCTTTTGTTGCAGCTCATGAGCTCTGTAGTTGTGGCGTGGGGACTCAGTAGTTGTGGCTCTCTGGCTTAGTTGCTTCAGGGCATGTTTGATTTTAGTTCCCTTCCTAGGGATTAAACCTGTGTCCCTTTCATTGCACAGTGGATTTTAAACCACTGGACCACCAAGGAAGTCCCTGATATTCTTAATTTTTGAATAAGTGGCCTAGCTTTTTTATATTGTAATGGGGACTACAAATTATGTAACCAGTCCTGGTCCTGAATAAACAAAGTGTATTATTTAATAAGAAAGAGACAACCCAATAAAAATGTCAAAGACTCTGAGCAAAGGGATGCAGAAAGGAACATGAAACATGAATAAACTTTTGAAGAGATCTTCAGCCTTACTAAATCTTCAACCTAGTCGGGTATAAACAGATTACAGGTGTGATACCATTTTATGTGTTCTGTACTGCTACAAATTATGAAATTTGATTTTACCTAGTATTGGAGAAGATGTGTTCATATGCTGCTGATGAATTGGTACGGTGATCCAATTGAAGACACTTGGGCATTTTTGATAGATATGAGAATTTGGATGCCCTGTGACCCACCAATTTCCCACGTTGTATATCCCAAAGACATTCTTGTGTAAGCATACCTGGCGAGTTGAATAGTAATGTTGATAAAAGCAAAAAAATAAGCCATACAGATGTTTGTAAACTGAATAGATAAATACATTGTGGCATATTTATATATTATGGAATACCATATAAGGCAGTGAAAATGTAACATGGATAAAGCATAGAAAAATAAGTGAAAAAATTCACATCCCTAAATATTTCATTCAGCATACCAGTTTATCAAGCTGAAAAAACGGTGATGGGTGGGGGGAGGACACATACCTAAACAAAATATTATTTAAGGACATATACATATGTGACAGTGTTATATTTTAGTTTATTTTTTTTAGTGTTATATTTTAAAAAGCAATGGATAATACATAATTAGGATAAAGGTTAGGAGGACAGGGGCACTAGATAATGTTATTGGTGTTCTTATGTGATGTGGTGATTTACAATTTACAGTGTCCACTTTAAGCTTGCTTACATTCATCTTTCCATATATTTTATGTGTGTCAAACATTACCTTAAACAAAGGGGAAAGCTCCTAATGGTTAGCCATTTATGATGTAGATGGAGGGGCGGCTTGGAAAGTAGAAAGATAACTAGCATATTATAGAACAGAGGTTTCAAGAAAGAGGGGGTGATCAACATAAGAGATCAGATAGTTGAATAGGACATGAACTTAATTCCCTTTCAGTGCTAACATTTTGTAATTTAAATATTGTGGTTTATGTGTTTTCTGTATTTTTCCAATATTTAAAATTACAAGAGTTATAAGCAATTATGTTATATAAGTGATATAATTACTTTTAATTTAGTCCATTTAAGTGTTAATTTTATCTTTACCCTTTTTTTTTTGTAGTGTATCTTCTAATCTGAAAAAGTCTTCCATGAAAACTTTACTTTCAAAAAAACAAGTGATGCCATCTATTTTTCTAAAACACTGAAATGGGGGCTCTCCTTTCACGGTAAGTATCAATTTCATATCTTTATTACATTTTTTCAGTAGTTAAATGTAGAAGGAAGATCTGAATATTGGTTACATTGTAAATCCTTTAGTTATTCTGGGGTGGACATAGGAAGGAAATCCTAAGCTTTGTTTTAAGATAGATACTTAGGATTATGTTTATCACATATTTTAACAAAACCTCATGAAGGAGAGAGGAGGGGTCAGTGGTATTTAAAGATTTTTAGAGAGGCTAATTAAAAACTGAAAGCTTTTTGGATTTAGCAGTTAAGAGGTCATTGCTGGTGCTCGCTTCGGCAGCACATGTACTAAAATTGGAACGATACAGAGAAGATTAGCATGGCCCCTGCGCAAGGATGACACGCAAATTTGTGAAGCATTCCATATTTTTTGTGGACTCTGTGGGAGAAGGCGAGGGTGGGATGTTGCAAGAGGACAGCATCGAAACATGTATATTATCTAGGGTGAAACAGATCACCAGCCAGTTTGGATGCATGAGACAAGTGCTCGGGCCTGGGCCTGGGAAGACCCAGAGGGATCGGGTGGAGAGGGAGGTGGGAGGGGGGACCGGGATGGGGAATACATGTAAATCCATGGCTAATTCATTTCAGTGTATGACAAAAACCACTGCAGTGTTGTAAAGTAATTAGCCTCCAACTAATAAAAATGAATGGAAAAAAAAAAAGAAAAAAAAAAGAGGTCATTGCTGGCCAGGTAGAGGCCATTTTAGGTCTATGTTTGTTGCTAAAAATAAGTTTGCAGTAAAGAGTGAAGAGAAGTTGAAAAAGTGAATATTTTAGCCCTTAAGTGATTTATTAAACCAATATATGGTATGTACTTAGTATGTAGTAATCATTTCTCTAAGCACTGTAGTTGTAGTGTATAACTATTAACATATATATATATATATTTTATATGTATAAGCCAATATATATCTTGGTTCAAGCTTCTTATAGATAATTTAATGCCCAAATATTTCCCCCCAGCTTTATTTAGACATAATTGACATACAACATTGTGTATTTGCCGAACTATTTTTATGCCTTGTTTCACTCTTCTGTGTGATAAATTACATGGTCCACCCTCGTTTATGCCGTTCACAGGGACGACACCCTGCCTGGGTATAACTTGTCTGTTATGCTGGGCTGGTGGTCTAGCAGGCAAGTTAGGTGTTGAACAGCACTGGTCACTGTGCTAAGTGCTACAAAAGTGAACTAATGACGACCTGAGTGGGGGGTGGGAGTGGAAGTTGGTGGTTTGTGAGTTCATTGAGCAGGATAGATTTAAAAGGCAGATTTGGCAGGGCATATGGAAGAGAGAAATCACGTATATGAATGTAGGGTTTTGAGTGGCTAGAAGTGTGATAGTACCATAAGAAAAGTAAGGAAACTACAAAGAAAGACTGGTTATTTGGGGGCAAGCAGATGGGACTGCAACATGAACTCTGTTAGACCATGGAATTTTGCAGGCAGAAACACTGGAGTAGGTTGCCATTTCCTACTCCAGGAGATGAATTTAATACAATAAAACAGATTTTTTAATACCACAGGGAAGTAGGAAGTGTAGGTGAATTGGATACATGGAGGGCTTGTAATTCCTGATGGATAAATTTATTTGGATTTGTTTATTTTATTTTATTTTTAAATTTTTTTAGTTTTCATTTATTTATATTAGTTGGAGGCTAATTACTTTGCAGTATTGTAGTGCTTTTTGCCATACACTGACATGAATCAGCCGTGGATTTACATGTGTTCCCCATCCTGATCCCCCCTCCCCCCTCCCTCCCCATCCCTTCCCTCTTGGTCATCCCAGTGCACCAGCCCTGAGCACTTGTCTCATGCATCCAACCTGGACTGGTGATCTCTTTCACACTTGATAATATACATGTTTCAATGCTATTCTCTCAGATCATCCCACCCTCGCCTTCTCCCACAAGAGTCGAAAAGTCTGTTCTATACATCTGTGTCTCTTTTTCTGTCCTGCATATAGGGTTATTGTTACCATCTTTATTTATTTTAAAAATATTTATTTATTTGACTATGTTGAGTCCTAGATGTGGCACACAAGGCCTTTCATTGTGGCGCACAGACATTCTCTGGTTGGAGAGCGTGGGCCCCAGACCATGGGAGTTTCAGTAGATGCAGCACACGGCTCTCAGTTGTGTTTGGGTTCTGGAGTGTATAGACTCAGTAGTTGTGGCTCACAGGTTCAGTTGCTCCGTGGCATGTGGGATCTTAGTTCCCTGAACAGGAATTGAACCTGTGTCCCTTGCATTGCAAGATAGATTCTTAACCACTGGACCACCAGGGAAGTCCCTGTTTAAATTGTAAAATGTGCCTAACAAAATTGACTGTTTGACTACTACTGTTTTTCTTTTTTATGGTAAGTAAACATTTGCTATATATGAATGAGGTCTGCTGCTTCATGTGTACAAAGCCTCTGAATGTTCAGTTTCATCTGTACAGTCACTTTTCTTTACTCACAGCAGATATAGGGACTGAGAAATAGTGAAAGAATTAATTGTTTCATTTCATGTTGTCAAGGGTCCCTTCTCTTGCTGTTGCTTCTATCTATAAATTGAGAAATGAAATATCCAAGAGCACTCCCTTTTTAAAAAGTTTAATAAAAAGGAGATTTCCATGGAGAAGTCAATGGAACCCCACTCCAGTACTCTTGCCTGGAAAATCCCATGGATGGAGGAGCCTGGTAGGCTGCAGACCATGGGGTTGCTACGAGTCCGACTTGACTTCACTTTCACTTTTTACTTTCATGCATTGGAGAAGGAAATGGCAACCCACTCCAGTGTTCTTGCCTGGAGAATCCCAGGGATGGCGGAGCCTGGTGGGCTTCTATCTATGGGGTCGCACAGAGTCGGACACGACTGAAGCGACTTACAGCAGCAGCAGCAGTGACTATATAACATCCAGCTGAAGACTATCAGGGGGGTACTGTTTCTGCCCCCTTCTGATGCCTATGTCAGAAGCTTTATCTATCTCCTTTATACTTTAATAAAACTTGATTACACACAGACACACACACACACACACACACACACACACACACACACACACACACAGGAGATTTCCAAACCACATTGTGACTGACTAAGAGATGGTGTCAGAGTATAGAAGCAACAAAAATGTCGTGAAAGACCTTTTCCTGGGAATTCCCTGGCAGTCCAGTGATTAGGACTCTGAGCTTTCATTGCTATGGGCCCAGATTGAATACCTGGTCTGGGAACTAAGATACTGCAAACTCCAAGGTGAGGCCAAAAAATAAAGTAAGATAAAATAACACAGACAAAACTTCCCTCTAAGGAAGAGGTCTGGTTACTTTGCTCATTGACATTGAATACTAAGACAAAAACACAGCTGTAGAACCTCAGATTGTCTCTAAATCCTGTGCTCCTTAGCTCCTAAAACTAATGAAGTATAAAAATACATTAGCCTTCCCCGTTTTGCCTTTTTATACTGTTCATGGGGTTCTCAAGGCAAGAATGTTGTAGTGGTTTGCCATTCCCTTCTCCAATGGGCCACATTTTCAGATGAATGAGCTTAAATAAATGTTAAGCCATCCACAACTCTATGTGACTTAATTGTTCTTACTTTATCATCATATTTCATCCTATCAACAACTTGCCTCTAAAATGGAAGTTATCCACAGTTTATAGATGAAGAAATCCTTAAATTGGAGGTATGTACAAATGTGGGCATTTGGAAAGAGCTCAACATGTTCTTCCTAAACGTTGGCCATTTTGACTGTTTTTTAAGTGTACAATTTCCTGACATATATATATATTCATAGTGTTGTGCACCCATCAGCACTATCCATCTCCACAACTTATTCTATCACCCCCAAACCCAGATAACCATTATTCTGAGAAGTTGTCTGTCTCTGTGAATTTGCTTCTTCTGTTTAGGTCTTGTAAGTGCAATCATACAGTGTTTGTCCTTTCGTGTTTGGTTTATTTCACCTGGCATAGATGTCCTCAAGGTTCATCTGTGTTTAGCATGTATCACAATGTCTCTCTTAAGGCTGAATAAATACTCCATTGTATGTATTAATATGTACCACATTTTGTTTATCCACCCATCTATTGAGTGAAATTTGACTTGCTTCCACCTTTGGCTATTGTTAATAATACAGATGTAAACATGGGTATAGAAATATTGCTGGATCATTTGGTGAAGTGAAGTGAAAGTTGCTCAGCCATGTCCAACTCTTTGCGACCCCATGGACTATACAGTCCATGGAATTCTCCAGGCCAGAATACTAGGACCGGGTAGCCTTTCCCTTCTCCAGGGGATTTTCTGAACCCTGGGATCGAACCCAGGTCTCCTGCATTGCAGACAAATTCTTTACCAGCTGAGCCAGAAGGGAAACCCTGGATCATATGGTAATTCTATTTAAATATTTTAGGAACTACCATACTCTTTCACAGTGTTTGCACCATTTTTCATTCCCACCAGTAATATACAAGGGTTTATAGTTTCTTCACATCTTTGCCTTAATTTTGTTTATAGTGTGTTTTTGGTTTTGAGCACTGGAACATTTTAAGTATATTTCCTTAAAAGAAGGTTTATCACAGTTTGTTTTCTAGTAGTCTTAGAAGGAACGGAAATCTTCATGCTCTGTTGTAAGGTCAGAACTGGTATTTCTTTACCAGTTGTCACCTAGTTATTAATAAATTTTAGTGAGAGATCCTCACAAAATGAAAATTATGGGGCTTTGGAAGGAATACATTGCCAAAAACTTAGTTATTCTGTGTAATCTGACTGTAATGTTTACTGTACTAAGGACCTTCACTTGGCTTAAGAGAAAGCTGTGTGTTTTAATTTCTGAGCAGGAATAACTATGATTTCCAAGGATTGGACAGGATGATTAAATGAGTTAGAATGCTTCCCCTCCCCCAACAGACGTACTTGGAAATTGGAAATTTATAAGGAGGTGGAGAGATTTTCATTCTGTTGTTGACTGACACATTGTCTGTTTAATAGTTGGGAAAACACATTCCTTATTCAGATGGATTGAAGACCAATCAGAATTATTAAGCAAAAAAAAGTGCTGATGGCATTATAGTTTCTGCAGAGAGGTTTTTGAAAGTTTGTACCTTGTTTACAGTTGTCATTAAGATTTGGAAATATTGAAATAGTTCATATTCATTTGCTTCAGTATTGTTATAATTTTGCTTTTCCCAGGTAAATCTTATGTTTTAACTGGACCATATGTTAATGATAAACTTGAAAATGATAAACTTGAAAAAGTTTATTTTAGAAGCTGCTTGTCATGTTATATGAACATTATGAATAAACTGAGTGGTTTAAACTTGGCTTCTAGTTTTTACTAGTTCCTCTTCTCCCAGTTCATTGCCTCAGGATTCTTTTTGTTTAATATGCACTGGATGTTTATGCATGAGAAGAATGTTCATAAAGATTATATTGTTGAGTGTCTGCTGTTTCTGGTTCTTTGATAACATGCTTTTTGCTTTAACTCAGAAAATAACTATGGTTAGATTGTCGTATAGTCTGCCACAGACAGTAAGGATATTGTGATAGAAATTCTGCTGTCTATGTAGCATGACCTTTCAAAACTGTTTTCTTTGCTGCAAGCATCTCACTTAGCCTTTTGACTGCCACATGACAGAGGAAGTAGTATATATAAGGCGATACAAATGACTTCCTTGTTGATCTCGTTTATGTTGAGGATGAACTAGTTTTATGCATTATACATAGAGTACATTTTAAGGGTAAGTTTAAAAAATTTTTTTATTAGAGTATAATTGATTTGCAGTACAGTGTTGTGTTATTTCAGGTGTACAACAAAATGAATCAGTTATACATATATCCACTCTTTTTTTTTTTTTTGAGAGATTCTTTTCCCATATGGGCCATCACAGATTACTGAGTAGATAGGTTCCTGTTAGTTACCTATTTTATATAGGTATACAGGTAACTAATGAAATAGTGTGTATATGTCAATCTTAATGTCCCAATTTATCCCTCCCCCTTAAGTGTAATTTTTAAAAGAAAATAATAGTAAATTATAATAGTAAAAATTGAAATGGAAAATCATTTATATTACTTTGAAGAAAGGTCTAACTTTTTTTCAGAGTTTTAAGAATTATTAATTAATGGAGATTATTATATACAGCTGATGACTACAGATCTAGTATTTTTGTGGCAAAGATTTTAAAGCCACTTTGGAATTGTCTTTCTCTTGTTCCTGAAGATTCTTTTTTAGAAGTATGAAAGGGTCTAAGGAACCTGAGAAAGCACGAGCTTGATTTTAAACTTTGATCTTATTTTCCACTAGTAGCTTAGCTCTGTAATGTCAGTATTTATTTATTCATCATTTAGCAAAGAGTTACTGAGGTCCTGTATCAGACATGGTGCACAGAGAAGCGCAAAGATGACAGAACATGTCCCTGCCATTCAGGAACTCACTGTTTAGATTTCAGCAAAGGAGGCAGGAGTAGAGCTGAGCAGGATCACAACTCCTTGCTGCAGATGCTAATGTCACTTCCCTCCTGGAATCTAGAGATAAAGACAAAGGTGATGAGGAGTAGTAGTTAGGGCCATGAGGATAGTTAGGATTCGTAGGTAGGAGTAATGCTGGAAAAGAAGCAACTGCCAGTGATAGAAGAAAATCTAGAGCTTGGGTTTGATTATCATTAACCCTGAGATCACAGGCACAGTAAAATGGGGAATGGGTTCCCATCAAATGGGTTCTTCAGGCTAGGTGCTGCCGAGGAACTTTACATCTGTTATCGCTGTTAATCCATTTTGAAAGAGTGTGAAATTTAGAATCTATGCGGAAGAGCACATGAGAACCTAAATTTATAATTTAAAGAATGATGAAAAATGAACAGCTCTGCATAACAGCCAGATTAATCATAAGTGCTTTCTTCTATCTACGCTTCCCCTCCCCAAGCTATTCTTTACTGAATTTTTGTTATTTTCTTGCTTTTCTTTTTAACCTTACTATCTCTGTTCATCTCTATCTCTGAACGATATAAGGCTTTGAGTAAATGGAATCATTGTATATATTCTTTTTTATTTCTCTTAATATTATTTATATGATTCATTTATGGTAGTGTGTATAGCTTTAGTAATTTCCTATATTGTAAAATGTGTAATTTATTGAACCATTCTGTTTTTTGAAATTTTAGCTGTTTTTGGTTGCTCTAGGTATTTATTGCTGCACGTGGGCTTTCTCTAGCTGCAGTGAGTGGGGGCAACTCTTCATTGCAGTGTGAAGGCTTCTCATTGCAGTAGCTTCTCTAGTTGAGCACCACAGGCTGTAGGTGTGCAGGCTTCAGTCGTTGTGGCCCACGGGCTCTAGAGCACGTGGTATATGTCTAGCGTAGTTGTGGCAAACAGGCTTGGTTACTACGCAGCATGTGGAGTCTTCCTGGTGCAGGGATCAAACCTGTGTCCCCTGCGTTGTCAGGTGGACTCTCATCCACTGTCCACCAGGGAAGTCCTGATCCATTCTGTTAATGCGCATTTAGTTTGTGTCTAGTTTTAGCATATTATGAAAAGTTTCACACTCCACACCCATGTACATGTTGACAACTTGGATAAGAGGTTTCCTGGCATGGATGCCTAGTGAAGGAATTTTTGATGCCAAAATTCTTGGAAGAGGTTGAATCAGTTTACTCTCCCTCCAGATCTGTGAAATGTTATCTCATTGTGCTTTTAATTTACTTTCCTTGGTGACTAATGATATTTATGGTATATACTCCCAATATGTTAATGGGACTTTTGGCTCCTGTGAAATTTCTATTTAATTATTTTGCGCATTTTTCTCTTGGGTTTGTGTTCTTTGTATATTCATTTTCTCACTGTGATGTATAAAAATTGTTCATTTGATCAATTTTTATTCACTTGTTTAACATTCGTCATTGAGTCTCCTGTTGCTTTTTGCGTAAAGAATAGTACCTTAATGTGGCCTACCAGAATGTGGATTTGGCCAGCCCCTCCACTACCATTCTGCCTCTGTTTTCCACCTCTCTCTGTTCCAAATGGTAGTCTCTGAATTCCTCAGATAATTAAGGTTTCTTAGGTCTTTGCATATGTTCTTTCTCATTTTAGCTTGCCAATTTCCTCTCTTTCTTTAAGACTGTTCAAATATGCCTTTCTCTTGGAAAGTACTCTTGTCTCTCCCTGCCTCAAATCCATGTACTTTGTGTCTCTATACTTAGGAAAAATATGGTAGTTTTAATCAGATGATTAGTCAAGAGGAGAAAGCAAGCTGTCAACGTGTCCATTTCTACCAGGGGATTACAAAGCGTATGTGCAGAGTGATAAACAAGGATGAAAGCTAAATGATGAATGATTTCAGAACATCATAATTGTAGCTTCATCAGTGTCCCCACTCCTCTTCATAGTTCTGTTTTCTGTTTGAATGGAGAAGGGTGATTTGAAAAACACAGTGGTAGAGTACACAGCAGTAGAATACACAGCATTGGACTGAATGTAACTGAAGGAGCACATGTGAGGTTTTGTTTTTGTTTTTTTTTTAATAAATTGAGACAGTTGAAGTACAATATTGTGTTAGTTTCAGGTGGACTGCATATGATTTGACATGTGAATACATTATGAAAAGGGCTTCCCTGGTGGCTTAGATGGTAAGGAATCCAACTGCTATACAGATTAGGTCCGACCCCTGGATGGGGAAAGATCCCTTGGAGGAGGAAATGGCTACCCACTGCAGTATTCTTGCTTGGAGAATCACATGAACGGAGGAGCCTGGCAGGCTGTAGTCCATAGGGTTGCACAGAGTTGGACATGCCTGAAACGACTTAGCGTACACACATACATTATGAAATGATCACCACTAGATGGTCTAGTACCCATCTATCCCTAGACAAAGTTATTACAATTTATTATTGATCCTGTTCCTTATGCTGTGTATTAGATACTTATGGCTTTTAAAAAAATTATATAAATGGAGGCTTGCGCCTTCCCCCTTTATGGCTAAGTAATATTCCATTATAGATACAGATATTAGATCTTTATCAAGTTGTCTGTTGATGGATTGCTTCCATATTTTGACTGTTGTAAGTAATGCTACAGTGGGCATTGGAATGCATATATCTTTTTGAATTAGTGTTTTGGTTTGTTTCAGGCAAATGCCCAGAAGTGAAACTGCTGGCAGTTCTATTGTTAATTTTTTGAAGAACCTCCATACTGTTTTTCAGTAATGGCTGCTCCAGTATACAGTCCCACCTACAGTGCACAGTTTCTTTAACCGGGGTCTACTAGTGCATTATCTCTGCTTTAGTTAATTGGTCAAGCAGTCACTGAATTCAGGTTCCAGGGGAGGGAATGTAGCCCTCACTTCCCAAAAGGAGTAAAGTGAAAGAATTTGGGGGCTTTTAAAAAATTCATTCCAGGTCACTAGGCAGAACTCTTTGCCATGTAATTATAAAAGTCTTTTTGAGTTTTCCATATTCTGTTAATTAATTTGGATTCTTAAAGCTCTCTTTCATTGTCAATACATTTTTATTTCCTTGAGAGTATTCTCTCAGTTTCCACATGATGTCAGTTTTGAAGTTGAGAAGTGAAGTCAAATGAATCTCTTATGGTAGCTTTTTTTTACTTTAAAAAAAGATAAAGATCAAAGACAAGAGGCAAAAGCAATGCTTTTTAATGCCAACAAATTAGACAGCCTAAAGTAAATGGATCGATTTCCAGAAACATAACAACCTACCAAGACTGAATGATGAAGAATTAGAAAATCTGAACAAATGTTACTAGTAAAGAGATTGATCAGTAGCAGAAACCTCTTAACAAACTAAAGTTCAGGACCAGATAGATCCATTGGTGAATTCTACTAAACATTTAAGGAATTATCAGTCTTTCTCAAACTCTTTGAAAAAATCTCAGAGGAAAAACACTTCCAAACTTATTTTATGAGGCTAGCATTACCTTGATACCAAAACCAGACAAGAACACTGCAATAAAAGAAAATTACAGGCTCATACCCCTGATGAACACAGATGCAAAAATCCTCAAAGAAATATTAACAAATCAAATTCAGTATGTTAAAAGAATCATACACCGTGATCAGTTCAGTTCAGTTCAGTCGCTCAGTCCTGTCCTACTCTTTGCGACCCCATGAACCGCAGTACACCAGGCCTCCCTGTCCATCACCAGCTCCCGGAGTCCACCCAAACCCATGTGCATTGTGTCGGTGATGCCATCCAACCATCTCATCCTCTGTCACCCCCTTCTCCTCCCGCCCTCAATCTTTCCCAGCATCAGGGGGTTTTCCAATGAGTCAGCTCTCCACATCAGATGGCCAAAGTATTGGAGTTTCAGCTTCAACATCAGTCCTGATGAACACCCAGGACTGATCTCCTTTAGGATGGACTGGTTGGATCTCCTTGCAGTCCAAGGGACTCTCAAGAGTCTTCTCCAACAGCACAGTTCAAAAGCATGAATTCTTTGGCGCTCAGCTTTCTTTATAGTCCAACTCTCACATCCATACGTGACTATTGGAAAAACCATAGCCTTGACTAGATGGACCTTTGTTGGCAAAGTAATGTCTCTGCTTTTTAATATGCTATCTAAGTTGGTCATAACTTTCCTTCTAAGGAGCAGGCGTCTTTTAATTTCATGGCTGCAATCACCATCCGCACTGATTGTGGAGCCCAGAAAAATAAAGTGAGCCCCTCTTTCCACTGTTTCCCCATCTATTTGCCAGGAAATGATGGAACAGGATGCCATGATCTTAGTTTTCTGAATGTTGAGCTTTAAGCCAGCTTTTCCACTCTCCTCTTTCACTTTCATCAAGAGGCTGTTTAGTTCTTCTTCACTTTCTTCACATCACTTTTAGTTTTTCTTCACCACCACTTAAGGGTGGTGGCATCTGCATATTTGAGGTTATTGATATAGCTAGGAATAAATTTACGGACAAGGCAATGGCAGCCCACTCCAGTACTCTTGCCTGGAAAATCCCATGGACAGACGAGTCTGGTAGGCTGCAGTCCATGGGGTTACGAAGAGTCAGACCGGACTGAGCGACTTCACTTTCACTTTTCACTTTCATGCATTGGAGAAGGAAATGGCAACCGACTCCAGTGTTCTTGCCTGGAGAATCCCAGGGATGGGAGAGCCTGGTGGGCTTCCGTCTATGGGGTCGCACAGAGTCGAACATGACTTAGCAGCAGCAGGAATAAATTTAACCGAGGAGATCACAGAGTGAAAACTATAAGACATTGATGAAAGTGAAGAAGACACAAGTAAATGAACAGATTTATGAGTTGGAAGAATTAATATTGTTAAAATATTCATTCTGTCGAAAGCAATCTATAGATTCAGTAGAACCCCTATCAAAGTTCAAATGACAGGGAGTTCTCTAGCAGTCTAGTGGTTAAGTATCCGCCTGGCAATGCAGGGGAGGCAGGTTCTATCCTTGGTTGGGAAGCTGAAATTCCACATGTTGGAGAGCACGTAAGGCTGTGAGTCACAGCTGCTGACTTCTGTTCCACAGCTGGAGAGCCCAGGTGCCGCAACCACTGAGCCTGTACACCACAAGTAGAGAGAGTCGGTGCACTGAAGAGAAAGATCCTGAATGTCCGAACTAAGACCTGATGCAATCAAACAATTAAATTCAAATGACGGTTTTGCAGAAACAGAACCTCAGAATTTCTGTGGAAACACACAAGACCCAAATAGTCAAATCATCCTTGAGAAAGTACAAAGGTGGAGTCATTGTACTTCCTGATTTCAGACTATGTCACAAAGTTACAGATATCTTAACAGTATGGTGTTGGCAAAAAAAAAAAAAAGACACCTAGACCAGTGGAATAGATTAGGGAGCCCAGAAATAAACCCATGCATGTATGGTCACTTAGTTTATGACAAAAGAGCCAAGAATATACAGTGGAAAATAGTCTCTTTAATAAAAGGTGTTAGGAAAACTAGACAGACACATGCAAGAGGACAAAACTATATCGCTACCTTACATTATACACAAACTCAAGATGGGTTAAAGACTTAAATGTTTAAGACCCAAAGCTTAAACTCTAGAACAAAATATAGGCAGTACCTTCAGTGATGTTGGTCTTGGTGATGATTTTTTGAATTTGACATCAAAAGCAAAAAATAAACAAGTAGGACTACATGAAATTGAAAAGCTTCTGCAGGGAATTACCTGGTGGTCTAGTAATTAGGATTCTGTGCTTTTATTGCCATGGCTTAGGTTCAATCCCTCTTCAGGCAACTGAGATCTCACAAGCACTTTTGTGAAAAAACAGGTAATAGCAAAATTTAAAAAACAAAAAGCTTCTGCACAACAAAGGAAACCATTAACAAAAAGAAAAGGCAACCTATCGCTTCTGGGCCTTTTGGCTAAGATCAAGTGTAGTATCTGTTCTTACCAGTTTAATATCTGATACATCCTCTATCCGAGGAGAATATATTAATTTAGAAAGATGGTAATGATAACCCTATATGCAAAACAGAAAAAGAGACTCAGATGTATAGAACAGACTTTTGGACTCTGTGGGAGAAGGCGAGGGTGGGGTGTTTCAAGAGGACAGCATCAAAACATGTATATTATCTAGGGTGAAACAGATCACCAGCCCAGTTTGGATGCATGAGACAAGTGCTCGGGCCTGGTGCACTGGGAAGACCCAGAGGGATCGGGTGGAGAGGGAGGTGGGAGGGGGGACCGGGATGGGGAATACATGTAAATCCATGGCTAATTCATTTCAATGTATGACAAAAACCACTGCAGTGTTGTAAAGTAATTAGCCTCCAACTAATAAAAATAAATGAAAAAAAAAAAAAAAGAAAAGAAAAGGTAACCTATCAAATGGGAGAAAATCCTAAATGCAGAAAATGAGTGTTTTATGTGGAGGAAAGGGAACCCTTTTGCACTGTTGAAGGAGATGTAAATTGTTTTAGCCAATTTACATAATTGTTATAAATTGTAAATTTATGAAAATAGTTGGAAGTTCTTCAAAATATTAAAAATAGATCTATCCTATGATTCAGCATTTCTGCTTCTGGATATTTATCTGAAGGCAGCAAAAACACAAAAAGATACATGCATCCCCATATTCCTTGTAGCATTATTTACAAACGCCAGAACATGGAAACAAGCGAAGTGTCCATTGATGGGTAAATAAATAAATTGTGGTGTGTGTACACACACACAAAAACACAGGAAAATTACTTAGCCATAACAAAGAAAGCTTGCCTTTCTGTGACAACCTGGATGGGCCTTGAAGGCATTATTGTGTGACATAATTCAGACAGATAAAGACAAGTAAGACAAGTACCTTTTGATCCCACTTATGTCTGAAATCTAAGACAAACAAAACAATAATCTCAAACTCATAGATACAGAGAACAGATTTTTGGTTGCCAGAGGCAGGGGGGTGATGGTGGGTGGGCAAAATGGGTGAAGGGGTACAGACTTCTAGTTATAGAATATGTAAGTTATGGGAATGTAATATACAGCATGGTGACTGTGTATTCAATCGCTCGGTCATGTCCGACTTTGTGATCCCATGCATTATAGCCTGTCAGGCTCCTCTGTCCGTGGAATTTTCCAGGCAAGAGTCCTGGAGTGGGTTGCCATTTCCTACTCCAGGGGATTTTCCCGAACCAGGGATTGAACCCAAGTCTCCTGCAAGTTTCCTGCACTGGCAAACAGATTCTTTACCTCTGACGCCATACAGTTGATAATACTGTGTTGTACATTTAAAAATTAAGAGGTGGTCGAAGTCGCTCAGTCACTCAGTTGTGTCTGACCCTTTGTGACCCCATGGACTGTAGCCAGGCTCCTCTGTCCATGGAGTTCTCCAGGCAAGAATACTAGGATGGGTAGCCATTCCCTTCTCCAGGGAATCTTCCCGACCCAGGGACTGAACTCAGGTCTCCTGCAAGGCAGACTGATTCTTTACCATCTGAGCTACCAGAGAGTAGATCTTAAAAATTTTCATCATAGAAAAAATAATGCCAATAAAGAAATACTGCTGTCTGATGTTTTTGAAACAAAATGTGATTTACTAGATTAACTGCAATGTACTCTTGTTAATGGAGAAGAAAATGGAAACCCATTCCAGTGTTCTTGCCTGGAGAATCCCATGGACAGAGAATCCTGACAGGCTACAGTCCATGGGGTCACAAAGAGTGTTACCTGACTCAGCGAGTAAACACAAAGTCTTGTTAATACAGGAGAAATACAAGTGTGAAAGTGAAAATCGCTCAGTTGTGTTATGAGTCCATGGAGTATACAGTCCATGAAATTCTCTAGGCCAGAATACTGGAGTGG